>NC_091627.1:57270661-58520661 GCF_027580195.1 Bos mutus
ATCTGAAGCCCCAGCACCTTTTCTCCAGCACTTCAGAGTGCAGAGAACACCTCACCCAGGCCCCAGGCTTTACAGTTTACAAAACACCCTCTCCTCACACAACTCCCATCCCCCAACTTGATCCTCAAAGCAAACCTGTGGGCCAGAGTTGACGTATTTCTTGGTTTTCATGGTCAGAAGAGCCCTCCTCTGCCGGGGTCCACCCCCGGCTGATCCAGGGTATTCGAAGGAGAGATGGCTTAGGCAACCTATTCAAATGTTAATTCGAGATATAAAGAGTAATAGAATGAGGATAGCTCAGTGAGGAAATTCAGTGGAGAAAAGAGGCTGAGTAGCTTGGTTTACGCGGGAGACCAATAAAACTTCAAGACAAGAAGTTTGCACCACTTACGTAGGCCGCAGGCGTCCTTCCGTTCTCCCGAAGGAAAGGAGACACTGAGGCCTTCCCGGTCGGATCTTAGAAGCCCAGGCATAATTAGTAAGCATGGTGGGTTCCGCGCTCCAGATGGAGACTCAGCTGGAAGTTGAAGGGAAGAATGACATGGGGAGACCAAGCGTTGGTGAGCAAGGCCCGTAGCTTTCTTTTCTTTCTTTTTTTTTTTTTTTCGTAGCTTTATTTTCAACAGGGGCTTTTATACCGTAAGTTACACATAGAGGATAATAGGGGATGCAAAGTCAGCAGTTTTTGATCCTTATCAAAAACCAGAGTTTATTTCCTGCAAATTTATCGTATACAAATGGTTTAGGTGATTTACATTATCTTCTGGCCGGAAGGCCTATTAACATTTTATGACTCTTGACAAAGACTTATCAACCTTAAGACTTATTTTCTCTAAGAGTAATTATTTTAAGGTTTGGCGCCATCTTCCAAAGATAAAATTGCATTCCTATAGGGCGGATGTGTAATGGGTTTTCAACAAAGGAAAGAATTTATTACCTTAAGGGTCTAAAGTTACTAACACCAAGGCCACTACTTATTTTTTCTACATACCAACTATTAATTAATACATATTCAAGGATACAATTCAGGGGATGTGAAAACTTGGCAACAAGCATTGGTTCATCAATGAAATCTTTTACTAGTTTTATTCTGACAGTTTCTAACTCTCTGAGAGGCTCTAAGCTATTTGAATATCTTAAGCTTCCTGTGCCTCTCGAGGCTGGAAGACTGTAAACAATCGTATGCATAGCTGTAGGAGTCCGGGTAAACTTGTCAGGCGAGTTAGAGAGCCATCTGAGGGGTTTGGATTTAAACACTCCTAATTGCCCAGGAACTTTATTAATTGGAGCTGTAAGTTAACTCTTTGACAGAGAGAGCGAGATGGTGGTGGGGGACAGCCCCCAGTAAAGTCAGAGGTGAGAGCACAAAGCAATAAAGTAGGCAGACTCTGGTTTTTGGGGGGTAGATGCTCGGGAATATCCAGGGGGACTCCTGAGGCTCGATCCCGCCTTTGCGTATGCCGAGCCTCCTTCCTCATGACCTTTGTCACGAGTGGAATGTCTCTCGCCGGCTCCCGGCACTCCTCCCTCCCTGATATCCTGTTGTTTAGTTGCTAAGTCCTGTCCAGCTTTTTTGTGACCCCATAGTCCGCCAGGCTCCTCTGTCCATGGGATTTCCCAGGCAAGAATACTGGAGTTTGGTTGCCATTTTCTGGGCTCCTGTAGGGTTGCTAAATTTGGCAAATAAAAATTTTGGTCTGTCAACCCTGTAGGGTAATCAGCTCTAATGTGCCCAGCCAGTCCTGGGCGGGTCTGGTCACCATTTTGGGACACCGTTGATCACAGACTCTCTAAGTACTGAAAGGGCCCTGGATCATCGCCTGCTTCAGCAGAGCTGGGCTGGGGCTCCCAGGCTAAGTGCTCACTCTGGATTTCTCTCCGGGCTTTCCGCCCCTCCCAGACCGCGCCCCTCTTCGTGCTTTGGTTTGAGAATCTGGCGGCTGGTCCCATAGGCGCAGGCACAAAGATCGAGCTGGTGAACGGGGGTCGGGGTGGGAGGTGGAGGCCGGCCGGTAGGAAGGACCAGGGGGAGCTTGGCCGAGATTGCGACCCGCGCCAGGCCTACTATCCAGATCCAAGGTCCACTGAAAAAAGCAGGAATAAGGACGGCACCAGGCCGGGCACAGGTGGGACTCCAATTCCCGGCCCCACCGAGGCCAGACCCCAGCCTAAACTACAAATCCCAGCAGGAGTGGGGGATAGGACAGGACCTCGGGAACGCCAGCTTGCGGTCTTTGCGCCTTGCCTAAGTGCAATGAGCCCTCAGGGGTGAGGTTAAAAGGATGGGGACGCCACAGCGGACCTCGAGAGACACACACACAGACACAGACACACACACACCCACACACACCCACATACACGCGCCGGCCTGTTGGCACACACCCCCCCACACACACACCCACATACACGCGCCCGGCCTGTTGGTCCCGCCTTTACGAACTACAAATCCCAGCAGGCAGTGGACGTGGGGGCGGGGCCTCGGGAGGGAGGCGCTCCCGACCGGAAGCGAATGTCAGGCGAGTGTCAGGCGCGGTGGGATCCCCCGGCTCCAGGTGGGGGTACCCCTTGCCTCGTGTGGAAGAGGTCCCTTCTCTCCCCGAGGCTCGGCTCCCCGTCCCTGCACACGCTGCTCCACCGTGGGGTCGCGGACTCGAGCTGTTCTCCGAGATCCTGAGCCCCGCCCTCCCGACGCGGCTGGGGCTTCCGGGGAAGCGGATGGCGGGTGGGCGCTTCGGCCAGCAGCCTTGGGTCGCAGAGTCTGCCTCCTTAACCCTCTCTCCACCGCCTGGAGCGAACTCCCTTTTCCCGGAGGGAGGAGTACCCGGACCCTGTGGCAGGATTAAGCCTGTTGGGGGTCTCTGTGTGGCCTGCACATCTCATGGAGCAGCCCAGGGAAGGCCAGGGTTCTCCGAGTTCTGGGATGTAGGTCCAGATATTCGGTCCACGGTGTCTGACCGCTCTGAGCTCCCTGCACCCCGGCATCAGCTATATATGGCAGAGCCAGATAAGGCCGAGGGGCTGCCAGGAAGTAATAACCAGGGCACTTTCCTTCCGTATGCTCGCTCTCAAAGTGCTCAGCTCACACCTTAGCGTCTAGCGCCAGCACTCCCCTCCTTACATAAAGATCCGCTGAAGACACTATAGCAAGGACTTACCCAGGCCCTTCGGTGCCAGTCAGGAACTCAAGGGTCCAGCCTGTCTGGTGGGATGAAGCCCCACTTCATCCACCTGACGGGGCCAGGGCAGTCTCTCTCCCGAAGCCTCTTCTCGGCTGATTTCTGGCTCCCAAGTGAGGGTTCAGGTTACATCTGTATCGAGAGCACTGACACCACAGTGGCCAGCAACACATTGGACTTTCTGTCTTCAACCCCATTTTCAGCTTTTACACTTTCTGATCTGGCCATATACTGCTGTTCCCTGATCATCAAAGGTGGAAAACAACTAGTTTATGAAGGTATTAGGGCTTCCCAGATGACGCAGTGGTAAAGAATCCGCCTGGCATGCCGGAGACGCAAGTCTTGGGTTCCATCCCTGGGTCTGGAAGATCCCTGGAGGAGGAAATGGCAACCCTCTCCAGTATTCTCGCCTGGAGAATCCCATGGACAGAGGAGCTTGGTGGGCCACACAGCCCATGGGGTCACAATCAGTCGAACAAGACTGAGCGACTAACACACACACACACACACACACACACACACACACACACACACACAAGAAGGTATAACCATGATCCTGTAATGTCACAATGAGATTTTATTCTTCTGTAGTTAGGTGAAGACTAGCTGCTTTCTATAAGCATTCCATTTAATCTTTGAACAGTTAGAAACAACTCCAGAGAGGATATTGAAAGCAAAATGCCCAGGTTCCTTTTGGTAACTGGAGTAGGGGTCATATTAACTGTGGGGTGGTCTCTAAGCATGCCATTGCTGCCTGGCAAGTTCTTAGATATTTTGTTTCCAAGTGTTTCTGTTAAGACAAAGTAGCATTTTTGCCCCTTTTTTTCATTATTTATGGCTGCACTGGGTCTTTATTGCTTTGCACAGGCTTTCTCTCATTTTGGCATGTGGGGGGCTACTCTTCCTTGCGGTGTGATGGTTTCCTATTGAGATGGCTTCTCTTGTTGAGGAGTAAAGGCTCTAGGCACACGGGCTTCAGTAGTTGCAGCACTTGGGCTCACTAGTTGTGGCTGGAGGATTCTAGAACACAGACTTACTAGTTGTAGCTCACGGGCTCCATGGCTCTGAGGCATGTGGAATCTTCCAGATCCAGCAATTGAACTCATGTCCTGTGCATTGGCCGGCGGATTCTTAATCATTGTACCATCAGGGAAGTCTCTAGCCCCTTTTCTGTTTGCCCATTTCTATTACCCTCTAACCTTGTGAGAGTGTTAGTCACTCAGTCGTGTCTGACTCTTTGTGACCCCATGGATTGTAGCCCGCCAAGCTCCTTTGTCCATGAAATTCTCCAGGCAAGAATACTGGAGTGGATAGCCATTCCCTGTTCTAGGGAATTTTCCTGACCCAGGGATCGAACTAGGTCTCCTGCGTTGATTCTTTACTGTCTGAGCCACCAGGGAAGCCCACCCTCTAACCTTTTAAGAACCTAGTTACAGGAATGAGCTCTCTGAGCAACTGAAACTAACTCCTGACTTATGCTCTAACCTGTTGAGTCTTTTCCTAGATAAAAGAAGATTAAAGAATTAAGCAGTTTAAAAATGACTAAGCTCTTTACCCCCAAAAGCCCCCTTAGCAATCCTGCAGGCCGATCGTGCAGGCAAGATAACATCTGAAGATAGAGTCAACCAGTCTGTACACAATGGAGAATGATAGAGAACCCAACGTCCTGCCTGGATGATTCACTGAGATTCTTCCCCCATATTTCTCCCTTTAAAAACTGTCATGTGGATGTTTGGCAAAAACCAATACAATTCTGTAAAGCAGATTAATCCTTCAATTAAAAATAAATAAATTTAAAATTAAAAAAAAAAAAAAACTGTCATGGCTAAGCAGAATCTTTGGAGTTGGTCTCCAGACACGAGTCCACCTTCTCCCCAGGTCACTCACTTTTCCTTTCTACTGAGTCTTCGTGCTGCTTGTTTGTGTTAAGTCACTTGAGTTGACTCTTTACAAACCCATGGACTGTAGCCCACCAGGCTCCTCTGTCCATGGGATTCTCCAGGCAAGAATACTAGAATGAGTTGCCATTTCCTCCTCCAGGGGATCTTCCCAACTCAGGAATCTTGTCTCTTGCTTTGGAAGGTGCGTTCTTTACCACTAGCGCCACCTGGGAAGCTTGCCTCTCTAATATTGGCTTCCATCAGCAAGCAGCCAAACCTAGGCTCAATAACAAGACAACCAATCTTTTGTTGAGTAGCCCCTCTGCCCCTAGAGATGAAAGATAGGTGCCATAGAAACTTGGAGACAGTCCTTGGCACCCTATAAGAGCCCATTCTCTCCTGCATTCCAAGACTTAGCACCAGACTCTTGAATCAGTAAGAGCTCATGTGACTTGCCAGGGATATGCCAAAGCCATTTAACACCTAACCCTGCTTCCTGAAGATCCAACCGGCAGGGTACAGTTAAAATCACAGGGCAGTATTATTAAGTCATTACGGGAAATATATCTAAGGATAAGGTGCACCAAAAGCTGGGTTCTTTTGGGCTTCCCTGGTGGTCCAGTTGTTGAGACGTGTTCAATCGCTGGTGTCCAGGGGACACGGGTTCAATCCCTGATCCAGGAAGATTCCATGTGCTGTGGGGTAGCTGAGCCTGTGAGCCACAACTGCAGAAACCCACGCACCATAAAGCTCATGCTTTGCAACAAGGGAAGCCACTGCAATGGGAAGCCTGAACACAGCAAATAGAGAATAGCCCCTGATCTCAGCAACCAGAGAAAGCCCACACACAGCAACAAAAACCTAGTGCAGTCAAAAATAAAGAAATAAAAATTAAAAGAAAAAAGTTGGGTTTCAGGGCCTTGGGAGCAACTTAGAAACATACATATTCTATACATGAAAGTACTTTCACCTATCCTGGTTACACATCTGGATGCAACAGCAAGATTCCCATTTTGGCAGAGATATCCTTGGCACATGAATAAAAGTATGTTTCAATAAATGTATGTTTAAACTAGCATTTAAAAACCATAAACAGGGACTTCCCTGGGGGTCCAGTGGCTGAGACTCCGCACTCTTATTGCAGGGGGCCCAGGTTTGATCCCTGGTGGGGAACTAGAGCCCACATGCCGTAACTAAGACTTGGTGCAGCCAAATAAATAAGTGAATATTTAAAAAACAAAACAAAATAAATTCATTATTTTAGTAATATCTTCCACTTATAGTGGAATTATAGTTGAATTTATCTTTAAGGTTTTGAATACTGTTTGTATGTATATATATGTATATATTTAATATTGCATTTGTATAGGACTTCAAAAATTTCTGTTGATTTTTCAAAGCAAAGTCCTCACACCAACAGTTGGTTGAAGACCAAGTCTGCGGTCCTGCTGGCTACGCCCTTTCCTCTGTCAGCCAGTCTAGGGGGTGAGGAACAGCCCGCCATGCCTCTTATCACCACCAGGGGTCGTCTTTTGCCGTGGAACAACTGCTCAGATCCCTATGGCAGGCAGGGACAGGGCGGAGGGCGCTGAGGGCTTTGGTCTTGCCTACACAATCAGTTGGCTTTGGCCCAAGGCCCAGCATTCATCTCCGCTCTAGTCTCAGCTTTTCCGTTGGTTAAGGTGGGGAGTGTGATCTCAGGGCTCTCCACACCCATCAAGGAAGGATGTGTGACCGGAGACACATCCGTGAGTGGCAGCTCCTGGTCTCTCCTGAGGGGGAGATTGAAGGCCAGGTCGGTTTTCCATACTCTTTCTGGCTCATCAGTCATGGGCGGAAAGAACAAGGGAGCAATGCCAACAGGAGATGCCTGGCTCTCCAGATAGGAGCTGAAGTAGGAAGCCTAAGTAGGGCCTTTCTATATCTGGCCAAGGAGGGGGTGCCAGTGGGGTTGGGGAATGAGAGGGGTGGAGTGTAGGGAAAGAGGAGGTAGAAATAGATGCCACTATTAAGGTAAATAGAGGAAAGGACCCAGTAGGGTGATGACAGGGTCAAAGGTACCCAGAGAAGAGTTGTTGGTAACCATTTGCATTTAAAGAAGCAGATACACAGAGAATGGAGAAGGAAATGGCAACCCACTCCAGTATTCTTGCCTGGAGAATCCCATGGACAGAGAAGACTGGCGGGCTGTAGTCTGTAGGGTCACAGAGACTCGGACACGACTGAGCGACTCTGCACCCACGTAAACAGGGAAAGGGCTACTGGACACTGTGCTGAGCCTAGGCCTGTGGTTGGTGTCCCGTGACAGGAAAGGAGCAAGCCATGGGCCTTTCAGGGAAGGATGGAGGCTGTTTGCAGGGAGGGGCGGGGCTTTGAGCAGGCAGTGAAGAGTGAGTAACATTTGAATGTGCAGCTACAGCAAATGTTTTTGAGAGCCTGGTATGTGCCAAGCTGTGGGCCAGGCACTTGGGATTCGGTAATGAACCGGACAGACACAGTTGCTACCCGTGTAGAGCTCTTATAGTTGAGTGGGAGTTCACAGTCCAGCCCTGAAATGTACCCACAGATTTAATTACAGTGGAGCCCCAAGAATGTGTGTGGGAGACACACTACCCTGGTCTGGGACCCCTTCTGAGAGTCACAGAATCTGTGGCCTGAAGGAAGAGGGAGGCAAGGGGCAGGACTCGTTCCTGCAGAAGAAAGGCAAGTGCACAGCCCCCAGGTAAGGAGCCTGTTTGAGACTAGAAAGGGATGAACCAAGCCAGGTACCATTTTACGTATTGACAGCCACCCTGTGTGTGAAAATGCATCTTAGGCGCTCAGTCATGTCCGACTCTTTGCGACCCCACGGATTGTAGCCCGCCAGGCTCCTCTGTCCATGGAATTCTCTAGGCAAGAGTACTGGAGTGGGTAGACATCCCCTTCTCCTGAGGATCTTCCTGACCCAGGATGGAACCCAGGTTTCCTGGGTTGCAGGCAGATTCTTTACTGTCTGAGCCACCAGGGAAGCCTCCCTGCCCCCATCTTATCCAGGCTTCCTGCTACTGGGACACCTGCTGGGCTCTCCCACAGGCAGAATCTGGGCAGTGGGTTAATGCATCAAGTTTAAGGACAGCTAAAGGAGCTCTGGTGATCTGCATGATAAGGAGTTGAGGAGGGAGAAGGCTGGAGTCTGAGGGGAGGGACAGGGTGATCACAACATCTGTGAAGGTTGCCAGTTGCAGAGACGATGAGAGTGGATTTGGGGGGGATGGTAACAATTCTTGAAGTAGAACATACATGTAAGAAAGTCCTTTTTTCTTTCTTTAGATATTTATTTATTTATTTGGCTGTGCTGCATCTTAGTTGTGGCATGTGGGATCTAGTTCCCCGACCAGGGATCAGACTGGGGCCCCCTGCATTGGGAGTGCAGAGTCTTAGCCACTGGACCACCAGGGAGGTCCCTCTTCCTTTCTTTTTTAAACTGCATTTAAGAGTGTCCTCTCTTCTCCCCACACCCCACCCTGCACTGTGCAGCACGTGGGACCTTAGTTCCCTGACCAGGGATGGAACGCGTGCCTCCTGCAGTGGAAGCTTAATCACTAGACAATCAGGGAGGTCCCTAGAGTGCCCTCCCTCTTTGCCATATTCCATAAGGACAGTAAAGATCTAAATTTCTTCCAAATGAAATTTCCTTAAGTCAACAGGGTGTAGCTGGGGCCACCTGGGGCCCAGTCATAGAGGAACCACAGACAGAAGGTGAGCAAAAGTGCATCCATGGGGAAAAATGGAAAGGCTGGGGCTGGAGAGGTAGGTGGGGCTGGAGAGGTAGGTAGGGCTGATCTTACAAGGCAACAGGAAGCCTTTGTCTCCATTCAAGGGGTCAGAGGGTTGGGGAGGGTCGAGCAAGGGTTCCTGGCAGAGCTGGGTCAAGACTCAATCTGTTGTGAGTTAGTGATCCAGAACAGGGAAGTACAAGATGGGTGGTACAGAGACCTGGCTTTACCCTAGACGCCAGAGAAAGCCAACCTCAGCTTTCAGCCGCAACCCTAACTACTGCTAAATCTGTAGAAAGCTAGTGCTCTGCTCTCTAGAAAAATACCAACTGAACACCCAGTTTTGTATCTACCTTCAGGGAGATGGAGGGAGCGCTGGTCACAAAGCTCTGAAGCTGCAGCAATAAATGAAGGTGCGTCAGGAAGGGATACGGCCCGAGACTGCTCTTAGGAGGCTGGTCTGAGTGTCATCGGTCAGTCTCCATCACGTGTCACAGCTGCCACCAGAGTAAGCTGAATCAGCAAGCCTGAGAGGGTGGCAGCCAGGAGTGGGGTGAGGGGGTAGGGGAGGGCTTCTGCCAGCTTGTGCTAAACCAGCTCCCACATTGCCCTCCTCTCATCAGCCCAGGAAGACTCCTTCTCTTCCTCCTGCTAACCACCTTCCTTCAAGATTGCCCCGACCAACTTTAACCCATCTGCAGACAGTTCACTTGGCCTAATGCCTCTTCCTACTTGCTTCTTGGGCTTCTAACTAGACCACCCGCTCAGGTAAAAATATCCTTAGGAATCCTTAAGACTCATTCATTCTCCCTTACCCCTCAGAGGTCCTGCTTCCTTCCCCACTTCCCCTCCCCATCCTCTGCCACCCATGTGGTCCTAACTCGTGGTCAGAAAGTTCTTCTTTCCCTCTTTCTGCCCCATCCTCTTCCACTTACCCTGATGGATTCCTATTCTCCTGGGAGGAGAAAGCCTGTCTTATCACTATGCTTTTGATTTTTCCCACCTGTCCCCCTACTTCCCTGGCTTCAGGGACCTTGGTTGTCCTGTAGTGACCCCCCAGAACCTACCCTTGGCCTTGCCCCCAACTCCCAGGGTTGTCCTTCTCACGGTGCGTCCTCATAGCTGAAATCCAGGTCATCCCTCCCTCCTTTGCTTCCTTCTTTTTATTTTTTGACCTGTAGCAACTGATTTTTTTTAAAAATTATTTTTGGCTGGGTTTGTGGTGCTGCACCCTGGCTTTCTCTAGTTGTGGCAAGCAGAGGCTACTCTCTAGTCACAGTGCGTGGGCTTCTCGTTGCAGTGGCTTCTCATGTTGAGGAGCATGGGCTCTAGAGCACACAGGCTTCAGCAGGTGCGGTTCCTGGGCTCCAGAGCACAGGCTCAGTAGTTGTGGCACATGGACTTAGTTGCTCTGAGGTATGTGGAATCCTCTTGGACCAGGGATCAAACCTGTATCCCCTGCATTGGCTGGTGGACTCTTTACCTCTGAGCCACCAGGAAAGTCCATTAGTTTTAAGAATTAGAAAGTTAATTAATGCTTGTCATGTTAAAGGCCCAAGAAAAATATATAGAAATATAGCGTTATGATAGAAATATAAAGCTATGACACTTATTTCTACCTTGCCTCCTGTTCTCATGAGATACCTGGATGCGGCCCTCCCAGTTTGGGACTTCTTGGTATTTCTGTGGTGATCCCACTGATGCTCCATCTGTAAATCAGAGTTCTTCACTTAAAGGAAGAGAAACCAGCCCTAGCTAGTTTAGACTGGAAAATAATTTATTAAAAATATTCTGTAGCTGGTTACATTACCAGGAGGACCAGAGAACGAGCCAGGAACAATGTCCCAAAGGCCATAGCCAAGCTGATCCCAGTCCTGGTTCCACTGGGGTCTCAGCCTCTCTGGCCTCTGGAAACAGGATATAGCAATCACCCCGTCCCTAGGGTAGATGGCCCTGGGGTGCCAGCTTTGGCTACAAAGCCCAGTGTGGGGGCACCTGGCTGGCAGAATGCCTGCACCCCAGCAATTAAGGAGGCCGGGGAAAGCCGCAGCTGGCTTCTGGGATTGGAGGCAAGAAGTTACAACACGGAGGTGGCCCCCAAAGCAGGAAGCGCTCCACAGCCAGTGGAAATGGCAGACCTTCAGCCTTTAGGGGTCCACAGTTCTCAGCATCTCCTGCTCCGTAGCTTACACCCTCCCACCTCTGAAAATTCTGACCATAGCCTGCTGACCTGTCCTCCATCAGGTCCTCAGAAACCACCCCCTCATGCTCACAATGCTTCACACACGCTTGGGACCCCAGCCAACCTTGGCCACCCTCCCTGTCTGCTGGCAACACCACCACGGACCTCAGCACCACCTCCTCAGGAAGAGGTGATACTCACTGCACATGTGCTGTGTGTTTCACATAACTCTCTCAGTCACTCAGCCATGTCCAGCTCTTTGTGACCCCATGGACTTGCAAGAAGCCCGCTAAGCAAGAATACTGGGGTGGATCACCAGTCCCTTCTCTAGGGGATCTTCCCGACCAGGGATTGAACCCGTTTCTTTTACATTGCAGGCAGATTCTTTACCACCGAGCCACCAGGGAAGCCCAAAGTGTGTTTCATGTGCTTCATCTTACTCAGCAGAAGCACCTACACCACAAGGAATGCCCTGTTCTCATCCCCATTGACACAGAGGACAACTGTAGCCTAGAGAGATGGAACGCCTCCTGGGGTCTGCCCTCTATCACTGGGAGAGACCTCTGGAGGGGGGGTCTGTGTCACGTTTCTTCTTTGCTGGCGACCCCTGTGTTCCAAATGAGCTAAAGGCTGTCTGTGATTTCTAAAGATGTCCTAGGAGTTGCATCTTCTCAGAATGAGAAGCATTTTTTAGAGCAGCATTTCTCAAACTTGAACGTTCGTAAGCATCGTCTAGGATGCTTGTTTAAAATAATATAGATTCCCACTTCCCTCCTGGAACATCCGATTTTTAAGATCTCAGGGAAGGTCTGGAAACCTAAGACTTTAATAAGTCTTCCAGTGATTCTTGTGATCATGCAAATGGGGGGAACACCGCTCTCCAGAGCTGTTTTTTTCTTAGGATGGGTTTAGACTACGTTGCGCCTGAGGATGTCGGCCTCTTATCATTGGAGATCAGCAGCTGAGATCTGGAATATGCAGAGAATCACTGGGAGCTGTGGGAGAACCATAAAATTGACACTCAGATGCTGCCAGACAGTGGGGCACTGGAACCTTTAAAATATGAGTTTCCAGCAATTCTATTTCTAGGAATTCATCCCAAAGGAATAGCTATAGTTATGTGCACAAGACAATGCTGTGCCAAAGATGGATAAAGAGGCTGTCCAAATCTGCCTGTGCCATCAGCGTGAAGCGTGGTGCTACAGGCCTGGCTGCGGTGACACAAAGCCACGAGACACCCTTTGTCTGTCCTCTGCTCCCTGATCTGCCAGCCAGTGCCCCCACCCAGAAGGCATGGATTCCATCCTCCTTCCCTCACCCAGGCCCTGGCATTTGCCTATGCAAAACCCTGAACAGGAGAGGAGGTGGCTGAGGCCAGAGCTGAATGGACTGGGAAGATCACTCAGTTTGGGGTTCGCATCAGGATAGCGTCTAGAGAATCCTGTTGAGTTTTACAGGAGGTCCCTTTGGGGTGGGGGGGATGTTGCCCCCTGCCTTATAGTCCAAATACAGAACAAAGGTCAGCTGGGGAGGGGAGGTCGGGAGGAAACCGCTATCCCGGACTCCAAGCCCGGATTCTTTCTTGATTTTCCTTTTAGTTTTTCCTACAACACCAAATGGGTACCTCTCAAACCACCCCGATGACTTTCCATAACTTCTTTTTTATTGAAGCATAGTTGATTTACAATATTGTGTTAGTTTCATATATATAGTACATATATATATATATATATATATATATATATGTATATATATATATGTGTGTGTGTGTGTGTATATATATATATTCTATTTTTTGGATCCTTTTCCATGACAGTTTGTTACAAGATATTGAATATAATTCCCTATGCTATGCAGTAAATCCTTGTTGCTTATCTATTTTATATATGGAAGTGTATATCTGTTAATCCCCTACTCCCAATTTATCCCTCCCTCCACCTTTAGGGTTTCCCAGGTGGCTCAGCAGATTCAATTCCTGGGTCAAGAAGATCCCCTGAAGAAGGAAATGGCAACCCACTCCACTATTCTTGCTGGGAAATCCCATAGACAGAGGAGCCTGGTGGGCTACAGTCCATGGGGTCGCAAAGAGTCAGAAGCGACTGAGCATGCATACTCCTTCCCCTTTGATAACCATAAGTCTGTTTTCTATGTTGGTGCATCTGTTTCTGTTTGGTAAATAAGTTTACTTGTACTATTTTTAAAATCTTTATATATTTATTAAATTTTTTTGTTTTTTGACCACACCACGGCTTACAGGTTCTCAGTTCCCTGACCAGGGATTGAACCCAGGCCACAGCAGTGAAAGCCAGGAATCCTAACCTCCAGGGCATGAGGGAATTCTCAATTTGTACTATATTTTAGGTTCCATATATAAGCGATATCACACGATATTTATCTTTTACTATCTGACTTACTTCATTTAGTATAATAATCTCTGGGTCCATCCCTGTTGCTATAAATGGCATTATTTCACCCTTTTCTTTCTTTCTTTCTTTGGCTGTGTGGGGTCTTAGTTGCAGCATGTGGGATATTAGTTCCCTGACCAAGGATCGAACCTGGGTCCTCTGCTTTGGGAGCACAGAATCTTAGCCTCTGGACCGCCTGGGAAGTTCCCTATTTCATCCTTTCCTATTGCTGAGTTCATAGCTTCTTAAGTGTCCTTTTGCTTGCAGGTCCCAAGAATTATCTGGTCTTCCTGTCTATTGTCTGTGGCCAGCTCCAACCCTGGGTCCTCTCCCCAGTGCCCCTGGCCTCCAGAGATGCAAGTACATGGCCTTCATTGTTCCTTTGAGCCAACAGCTAGGACGTCACCAAAATAAAAGCCACAGGAAAGCTACAGTGCCCTAGAAAGGTCTTACTTTAACGAGATCCTCATCTGTGTCCCCCCATTTCCTGTCTAAACAGAGCCCGACACAAGGCCTGGCCTGGGCTTTTCTTTTTTGCCTCAAAACTTCTCAGAAGTTAGAGTTCCAAAGTTCACTCAGGTAACAGAGCACCGGGGTTTCCCAGGTGGCTCAGTGGCAAAGAATCCACCTGCCAATGTGGGAGATATGGGTTTGATCCCTGGGTCAAGAAGATCCCCTGGAGAAGGGAATGGCAACCTGCTCCAGTATTCTTGCCTGGGAAATCCCATGGACAGAGGAGCCTGGCGGGCTACAGTCCATGGGGTCACAAAAGAGTCAGACACGACTTAGCAACTAAACAATGGAGCACTAGGATGCTATGGGCGTCTAAAGGAAACGTGTGACTACTGACATTTCTAATTCTATCACAGGAAAGGAGGATCAAGACCCAGTCCTAGATGAGGTACAGGATGCTCAGTGGCTAGTGCATACGCTCTGGTTTGTGCAAAGCTTGCATTGAATCCCACCTCCAACACTTACCAATTGTATGACCTTGGGAAGGTCACTTCATTTCTGATTCTCAGTGCTTTGGACTGAATTTTGTCTCCCTCCAAATTCATATGTCGAAAGCTTAACCCCACATGTGATTGTATTTGGAGACTGGGCCCTTAGGGAGGTAATTAAGGGCAAATGAGAAAATGTTTTTTAAAAAAGGGTAAATGAGATCATAAGGATGGGGCCCCGGTTCAATAAGGCTGGTGTCCTTATTAGAAGAAATCAGAAATTTGTCTCTAGGGACTCCCCTGATGGTCCAGTGGTTAGGACTTTGTCTTCCAATGCAGGGGGTGCAGGTTTGATCCCTGGTCAGGGAGCTAAGATCCCACATGCCTTGCCACCAAAAAACAAAACTTAAAACAGAAACCATATAGTTAAAGCTATGATTTTTCCTGTAGTCATGTACAGATGTGAGAGTTGGTCCATAAAGAAGGCTGAGGGCCAAAGAATTGATGCTTTCTAACTGTGGTGCTGGAGAAAACTCTTGTGAGTTCCTTGGACTGCAAGGAGATCAAAACCAGTCAATCCTAAAGGAAATCAACCCTGAATATTCACTGGAAGGACTGATACTGAGGCTGAAGCTCCAATACTTTGGCCATCGTATGCAAAGAGCCGACTCACTGGAAAGGACCCTGATGCTGGGAAAGATTGAAGATAAAAGGAGAAGGGGGTAGTAAGGATGAGATGGTTACATAGTATCACTGACGCAATGGACATGAATCTGAGCAAACTCTGGGACATAGTGAAGAACAGAGGAGCCTGGTGTGCTACCGTCTACAAGGTTGCAAAGAGTTGGACATGACTTAGTGACTGAACAACAAGGACAAAACAGAAACAATACTGTAACATATCAATAAAGACTTTAAAAATGCTCCACATTAAAAAAAAAAAAAAAACCTTTCTCTCCAGAATTCTCTCTCTGCCTGCATGCACAGAAGAAAGGCCATATGAGGACACAGCAAGAAGCTGACTGTCTGCAAGCCAGCAAGAGAGCTCTAGCCAGAAATCAACCCTGACGCCACCTTGACCTTGGTCTTCTAGCCTCCAAAACAGTGAGGAAATAAACTTCTGTTGTTTCAATCACCCAGCCTGGGGTACTCTCTGATGGCAGCCTGAGCTGACTAATATGCTCATTTTCCTCATCGGCAAAGCAGGGAAACAATTAGGAAGCACACCATGAGGCTATTGTGAGAATCCAGTGAGGAAATGTGTGTGTAATGCCTGCCTGTTCAGCTTGCCTGCAGCACCTCCAGCGCCTGGAATGGTGCCTGGTATATAGTGGACGTTCAATAACTACCTACCAAATGAACACCTACATCCATCAAGAAAGGAATCAGGGACTTCCCTGACCGTCAGTGGTTGAGAATTTGCCTGCCAATGTAGGGGACACAGGTTCAAGCCCTGATCCCACATGCCACGGAGCAGCTAAGCCGGTCTGCCACAACTACTGAGCCTGCTCTCTACAGCTCAAGCCCTGCAACAAGAGAAAGCACTGCAATGAGTAGCTCCCCATCCCTGAAACTAGAGAAAAGCACGCATAGCAAAGACCCAGTGAAGCCAAAAATAAATTAATAAATCAAAAGACAGCAGTCGAACTAAATACAACTACTTGTTTCTGAGCTTTTCAGTAACTTTCATCTCCTTGATCATCGATCAGTAGTCACCAACAAATGACAGCAGGCACAAAAGATGTAAGAAGAGTGTCTGCAGGGATCGTTTCCTGGTTGTTTTTAAAATTTTTATTTATTTATATATTTTTGGCTGTGCTGAGTCTTCGTTACTGTGCAGGTTTTCTCTAGTTGAGGAGAGTTGGGGCTACTCTCTGGTGGCTGTGCACAGGCTTCTCATTGCAGTGGCTTCTCTTGTTGCAGAGCACGGGCTCCAGGGCGCATGAGCTTCATTGTTGCAGCCTGTGGGCTCAGTAGCTGGGGTTCCTGGATTCTAGACCACAGGCTCAATCGATGTGGCTTAGTTGTTCTGCTGCATGTGGGATCTTCCCAGATCAGGGATTGAACCATTGTCTCCTGCACTGGCAGGTGGATTCTTTACCACTGAGCCACCAGGGAAAGCCTATCTCCTGTTTTTAATTGGATCTAATGCCCTGTCTTCTGTCAACTGGGAAAGGGTGTGGGCTGGCTGATCCTGAGTGGAGTCTGAAACTCTAGGAGGAGGGGAACGTTGATCAGGAAACTGGGGGCCCCTGGTCCAGCTTTGTGGGCCAGGGCTTTGAAGAGGGAGTTCTTCCTCCCGTTTTTTTTTTTTTTTTTTTGGGGTGGGGCAGAGGGGCTAGAGATTCAGCTGTGGGAGGTGATGAAAGGGAGGCGAGGGGAAGGTAGGGCTGGGCGTGGCATGGGTGAAGTTGGCCTGGGGTTGGAGCCACAGCAGGTCCTCCTTCCTGGTGCTTGAGAGATGCAAATGATAGGAACAATAGGGCCCCTGTCACCAGGCCATCTGCGGTAGAACCTGGGCTCAGGGGAGGCAGAGCTCCTTCACCCTAGCCATGGTGAGACTTGGTTCTGGGGCAGCCCCTGATATACAGACCTGCCCACCCTGGGGCCCCAGGACTCTGGACACGGAGAGTCATTCTAGATGTACTGATTACCCCTTTACTCCCCTCCCTGACCCTTTTCAGGAGAAGCTCAGCTGGAGAAAGGCCAGGTGAGTCCCCGGGCTCCTCTCTTTTCTCTACCCTCCTCTCATTTCCACCTCGCTGCAACTTTCCTGGGTATAGCCATCCTTAGAGTGGTGCTGATTCTGCCCGGTCCTACCACGCCCAGCGAGATCATTCATGTGCCTCCACTGCCCAGGGAACACAAGGGCTCCCCTGCTGCTGGCTTCCCTGGAGCACCAAGTTCTCAAGCTGTGCACCCAGGGGCATGAGCTCTGCCCCCAGACTCTTCCTCCCACTTCCCTGGTCCCAGGCTGCTGTCGCACAACTCCAGGGGGCAGTGCCATGTCTGTGAATGTCCCTGGGCTGTGCGATGTCTGGCTGACACAAACTCAGGGCCCCTTGGGCAGAGCTGACTAGAGTCCAATTGCAGGTCGGGGCCACCGCTTCCACCTCCAAGATGTGCAAGTAAGTGATCACTGCCCCCCCCCCCAGATGTGTAGTGTGTGCGTGTGTGTGCACTCAGTTGTGTCTGACTCTTGGTGACCCCTTGGACTGTAGTCTGGGATGTGCAGGGGTCCCTTCAGAGTCTCCCCTGGGGGTTCTGGATACCTCCTGCTCATTATAGTTCAGCGCTTCTAAGTCACTGGGCCCAGCTCTTTCATCTGTCTGGTTCAGAATTAGAGCTGCATGGGGTGGAGGACTGGCAGGCTTCCCAGGTGGCGCTAGTAGTAAAGAACCTGCCTGCCAATGCTGGAGCCGGAAGAGGCACGGGTTTCATTGCTGGGTCGGGAAGATCTCCTGGAGAGGAGGGCATGGCAGCTCACTCCAGTATTCTTACCATGGACAGAAGAGCCTGGTGGGTTACAGTCCTTGGGGGTCGCAAGGAGTCAGACATAACTGAAGTGACTTAGCACGCACGCAGTGGAGGACTGACATAGACGGAACAGGCCGTTAGGGCCCCTTATCTCCAAAATGCCTCACTGGTCCTCCTGCAGTGTTAGGAAAGAGCCCATCATGAATGGTTCCTTTGAGGCCTCTGGAAAAGTGCAGATAGTTTATTATATCTGGGAAAGAGAGCAAGTCATTATGTTAGAGAGGGGCTGGGCGGGGAGGAGATGAGGCCAGTCTCACCAGTCTCTTGTTCAGACTCCCAAGCTTGGAGAAAAGATGAACCCTGCCCATCTCCTCTGTCTGTCCCAGGGACCTGGAGACACAGGGTAAGTCCAGCTGCTGAGCCAGAGCTGGTGGGTGGGAGGAGGCAGTGGCTGCCGCCACTGCTCCTGTATCCCTTCTGTCCTTCCTGTGCTCAGCATTCCTTCCTGGAAGCCCCAGAGGAGGAGGAAGAGGAGGAGGATAAATATGAGCTGCCCCCCTGTGAGGCTCTACTCCGCCACCTCACCCCTGCCCACCTTTCTGGCACTGAGGAGGACTCTTTGTACTTGGGTGAGGGCTGGGAAGTTCAGGCAGAGAGGTGGGGATCAGGCAGAACAGGAGGGTCCCCACAAGGGGAGAGGGCCCAGGTTTTGCTTCGTCCCCTTCTGTTTGGCCTGGGACAGCGAGGGGAGGTCTCAGCTGGCAGTCACTGAGGCCTCTTGGTTGGGCAGAGAGGGACAGAGGAAGGGAGGGAGGAGGGGAAAGGGAGGATAAGTGGGAAGGGGTGACGAGCCTGGAGGGGCCGTGTAACCACGGCAACAGCAGGCAAGCAGGATGCCTGCCAGGGTCCCTGGGGCCTGGAGAACCCCCTCCGAGATCCATGTACAACTTGGAGCAAGGGTAGGGATGCCAGGAGAGTCCCAGTCGCTGCTGGCATCCCACCCCCACAGCTCCCAGCTTGGCCAGGTGGGGGCAGGGAAGCTGGCCGCCTCCAGTTGCCATGGTGACGGGGCAGTCGGGAAGCCAGAGAGCAAGGGAGGGGAGGGAGGGAGGGAGAAGGGAATACAGACTGGGTGAGGGGGCCAGAGGAAAACAGGAACCTATGTGGGAGGAGCCCACAGAGTCACAATGTTGGAGTGTTTTCCAGATCACTCTGCTCCCCTGGGCCCTCCCACATCACCACTGCCACCACCACAGCCCCAGCCGGAGATGGTACACAGCCTCCCTGCCCGCCCCACCCCAGCGCACCATTTTCCAGTGAGTAAATCTAAGAGGCATCCCATATGCAAAATTCCCCCACATCTGCATTCATGAGGCCCCTGAAAAATTAGCTGCGTCGGAAGCCAGAGCCCTGTTGAGAGTGGCTCCTCCCACCTGCCTGGTCTGGTCCTTGCACCCTCCCCATCAGCATCACCTAAGACTCAGCCTTTTCGCCTGGGCCAAGAGTGGGGAGTGGGGGTGGGTGGGTGCATTGAAGCTCCCCTACCTCTTGAAGCTGAGAGCTTCTCAGGACCCTCCCTGCCTGTGGAGTGAAGAAAGCCCTCGCTCAGCTGCCAGTCACTGCCAGCTGTCATCCCTCCATGATCCCGGGTGTGGGCTTTGAGAGCTGCCACTTTCATCCTATATTGTATGGGAATAAAAAGAAAAAGAGGCTCACAACAAAGAAAGAGCCACAGAACAGAGGTAAAGAGGAGAGCTGCCTCCTTTGCACATTAATGCTTGTGTTGTAGTTTTTGGGGGGCAGGGGCTTTCCTGGTAGCTCCATCGGTAAAGAATCTGCCTTTCAATGCAGGAGACCTGGGTTCAGTTCCTGGGTTGGGAAGATCCCCTGGAGGAGGGCATAGCACTCCATGCCACTCCATGGCACTCCAGTATTCTTGCCTGGAGAATTCCATGGACAGAGGAGCCTGGTGGGCCAGTCCATGGCGTCACAAGAGTTGGGTTTGTTTTTTTTTTAAAGCTGCACAGATATACACAGTCCTTCTGCATCCCACCCTGCTAGTCTTGCCCTCCTCATGCTGCTGCTCCCTGACCCCCGTTCTCCCTCCTGCCACTGCATTGTGCCCACAGCCCAAGGCAGCGCCGAGCCCACTGGAGGCCCTGAAGCAGAGCTGGCCCTTTGGAAGGCAAGGTAATAGGGATGTCCAGTCTCATTCCGAGGCCCACCCATTCCCTGCCCTGAGAAGGGGAATCCTGGCTCCCATGAGATTGGGGAGCTGGCCTCACACTGGTCTCATGCTTTGCCCAGTCGCTGCATCCCCCGAGTTGTTCCTCATGTTTACCTGCTGATCCCCCTAGGGCAGGCAGTTTGGGAGGAGGCTGAGGCCCTCACTCAGAGTCCCTGGCTCCTCGGCCCCTTGGGCACCTGCTGAGGTCTCTGGGTCAGGTGAGGGGCACCCTGGGGTATGAAGTAAGGCAGTTAGGGGTGAGGAGGGCTTTCTCCTGGGACTTCAAAGCTGGCTCTGAGGATCCCCTCAGAGAAGCTCCAAGGAAGCTCTGCTTTTCCAGCCTAAGTTTCACTAATTCCTTTCTCCTTGCTGCTCCTGACTGGTGGGTCTCTCCTTTTCCTACCAGAGCTGGGTGAACCGGCCCGAGCGGTGAGTGGCCCCTCACTCTAGGACTGGCTAGGAAGTTGGTGGTGGTGGTGGGGTGGGGTGGGAGCGCCAGGAAATACCCCTAAAACCAGGGGAAGAGGCCTGGAGCAGGATCCTTCCCCTTTGGCCAGAGGCTCTAGCAGGGCGTCAGCCAGTGTCCCAGGAGGTGTCTGCCCAGAGTTCCTCCTGGACTCTCAGGCTCTCTGAGCCCAGGATGGGAAGCAGGTGCTCATGGGTGCCCTCTTCTGGGCAAAGGAGCACTTTTAGTCATTCCATTTCCACCTAGGATGGGGGGGTGGGGGGGTTGAGGTACCAATAGCTCCCCCAAATGATGGCTTCGTCCTCCTTCCCACTCACTGCTCAAACCCTGGGTACCACACTCCCTCCTTATCTTAGGTGCCAGGCCCTTCGAAGGAGCCCGATGAGGACATCTATGTGGAGTGTGAGGCCAGTCCAGGTGAATCCCTCTCTCCACCCCGCCCCGCCCTGCCCTGAGGTCCTCGGCTGCCCACCAGCAGCACAGCACAGTCTTCTGGCTCCACTGTCTGCCCCATCCTCTCTCAGTACCCCACCAACACATATCTGCCTTCAGACACACACACACAGATGCCTCTGGTCTAGAGTGACCCACACTGTTCCTGCCGCGGAGGGAACCCCTTTAGAGCAGGGGCTGTGGGGGCTTCCCAGCTGTTGTGGCCAGGACAGCGCTCTGCCTGGTTGGACAGACTCCCCAAAGGTCAAGCTGCAGAGAAGCAGAGAAGACTCTGCAACTGCCCCCTAGCCCCGGCCCAGGCTCCTGGAGCTCCCTGCTTGATGCTCAGCCCTGCTGTTTTAGTCCCAGCCTTTACTCAGACTCTGAGTTCCCCAGTCCTGACGGCCCCAGTCCCTCTACCAAGGATATCCATGGGGCCCAGGTGAGTGCCCCAAGTTTGTGTGTGTGGGGGGGGTGGAATGGCCAGCCCAGGCTTCCCCAGCCTTGACCCTGAGATCTCTGGGGTCACTGAACCTTTTCTTTTGAAGGAGGTAAAGGCCCTGAACCCTTGTTTCCCAATTTGCTCCCCACAGGCCCACCATAACCCCCCAAGAAGCTCAGAATGTAAGAGGCTGGGGTTGGGGTAGAGCTGGGGGTGGGGGTGCGGAGGTGAGCTGGGAGTGAGGGGGAAAGGGAGGCTCAGAGTGGGACTTCCCGCCCAAAGAAGCAGGCCTGACTCAACATCCTGTGTCCTAGGGAGCATCAAAGGCCACCTCTGAAGGTGAGTATGAGCACTACCAGCATGGATCCATGCACTCACGTGGGGCCCTCCCTAGCCACAGCCCTGCAGGCCACAGACTGTCTCCCAGCCCGCCTGCACCCTGCTTGGTTGAGGGGGTCCCTGCAGCTCTGACTCCAGCTGAGAGCAGGTCTGAGAGGACCCGCCCTGGGCACTTTCCAGGGTCTGCACCAAATCGGGAAGCTCCCAGTCTGTACCTTAACATCACTCCTCAGTTGGAGGTCACGCGTGGCCTGGCCGGTGGGTCTTACCGGGACCCCTAGGAGGGGAGGGGTGAAGCACTGGGTGTCCACTTTGGCCTTGAAGCCTTTGCACACCTCCTGGGACCTCCCCCGCCCTCGCAGCTGGGCCCAAAGCCTCCCAGGTCTAATCCCTGGCCAGCCCCAGGGCTATAATCTGCTTCTTCCGGCAGAAAGGAGAACCTCTCTTTCTTCTGTAGCTGCCACCCAGAACACCTCAGGTGCCCAGGTGAGGAGGGGCTGCAAGTGAGCTGGGGGGCAGAGGGGAGGCCCTCAGGAACAGAGCCCAGGTCCACACCCAGGAGCCCTTTTGGGCTGGATGTGTGTACGCGGCTCTAGACAGGACACGTTTTGTTGAGCTTGCGTGGACTCAGCCTGGGGAAGACCGACAGGAACACAAATAACTGCAAGCCGCCGGGGTGTTCTCTGCTCCCCATTCCCGATCTGGTGCCCTGGCATATCACTGATCTGCTGGGTGTGTGTACAGGAAGGCAATCTGCTGGGTCAGCCTTGGTACTCAGGGAACTGTGACCGCCATGCTGCTGAGAGCGCCCTGCTCCGATGCCAGAAGGTGGGCCACCCACTGCAGACCCCCAGGGCCTTCTCAGAAACCCCTTCTGCTCAGGGGCTGTGGCTGGCAGGTGGGAGCAGCTGGGCAGGGATTGGAGTCAGGGCTGCAGCTGGAAATGTGAGGCTAATGGATGGGCGCCCTCCCCAGGATGGAGCATATACCGTGCGCCCCAGCTCAGGCCCTCGCGGCACCCAGCCCTTCACCCTGGCAGTACTTCTCCACGGCCGAGTCTTCAACATTCCCATCAGGCGGCTGGCTGATGGGCGCCACTATGCCCTGGGCCGTGAGGGCAGGAACCATGAGGAGGTGGGTGCTGAAGTGGTGAAGCTCAGCAGAGCAGCCCCTGGGCCCAGCTGGGAGCATTTCCCTGGGGAAAACCACATTTTGTCTTTTTCTGGAGTGGGTGATCAGTCATTTCAGTTCAGTCACTCAGTTGTGTCTGACTCTTTGCAACCCCATGGACAGCAGCATGCTAGGCTTTCCTGTCCATCACCAACTCCCTGAGCTGCTCAAACTCATGTCCATTGAGTTGGTGATACCATCCAACCATCTCATCCTCTCCAAGGGTGATCAATATCCTTGGCCACAAGTCTGAACTCTTTCCCAAAAGCCTGCACTTTGAGAAGAGGCCCACTCTACTCTGGAGGAGTTACCCACTCCTGCAA
Source organism: Bos mutus (assembly GCF_027580195.1). Taxonomy (NCBI): domain Eukaryota; kingdom Metazoa; phylum Chordata; class Mammalia; order Artiodactyla; family Bovidae; genus Bos; species Bos mutus. Next base: position 57,293,877 of record NC_091627.1, read on the forward strand.
GGCCCAGCCTGCCTGGAGCCCAGGTTGGGGCATTTGTACCTGTATGAACCCAGCTGGGAAGACGGCAGGGCCTGGGTAGTCCAGATTTTTGTCTGTACCAAGAACTCAGCTTTGCACCCAGCATTTGCTAGGCTGCAAACCAGAGACAGTCACTCCTCAGGTCCCCATACCAGAGGTCCCGGGCAGGGGCCCCAGAGTTGTTTGGGGGAAATGCACACTGGTGCCATCAGACAGAAGGCCTGGAATGGGGCAGCAGGATGCAGTGGAGCTTCATGGGGCAACAGGAAGGAAAATACGTAGAAAAATGTCCAAAACGCCCTTGCCAGAGCCCCCCAGCTCCCTCAGGAAGTTTCTCCTGGCACAGGGCTCAAGGGCCTCACCGATGCCCTCCCGTCCCTGTGCAGCTCTTCTCCTCCGTGGCCGCCATGGTCCAGCACTACATGCAGCACCCCCTACCGCTCCTGGACAGGCAGAGCGGCAGCCGGCAGCTCACCTGCCTGCTCTTCCCCACCAAGCCCTGATGCCACAGCACATGTGCAGCCTCACCTCTGGCCCCATATTTTGCCCCGTGGGCTGTCTCCCTCTTCTCTTCCAGTTTGCCACCCCAGATTCCCCCATCCTTTGTCCCAGTCCCTCCAGGCCCCTGGGAAGGATGGCCCAGAGACAGAAAGTGCCCCCAAGTCCCTACTCCATTCTCACCCAAAGCCTGACATTGCTACTCCCTGCTCCCTCTCCACTGGGAAGCAGGGGACAGGCAGGGCCCCCATTCCTGGCCCCCAGGCATGCCTCCCAAGCTGCTCTGAATGAAGCTCTTCTGGGGGAAGCTGAACCTCACAGGTTAGAGTCTGGGCAGTCCTGCTTGAACACAAGGAGAATCCACCCGCATGTTGTAGGAGGTTTAACAGGGAGCTGGCCTCTGGGAGAGACTTGGTGGCCCTGCACATAGTTTTGCTTTCAATAAATATTTGTTGAATGAATTCTTGAATTCTGTTGAGCGAAGCAGAGACAGCCTCCTCCGTGAGGCGCCGAGGTTCTCAAGTGTCCCAGGGCACAGCCTGGGCCTGGGAGTGCTAGAGCAGTGGTGGCCAGGCCAGGACAGAAGGGCCGGCCCCTTTTCTGCCCTTTGGCTGGGGTTTTGGCCCTTAGATGGTCTGTGGCGGCCGCCCTGGGTGGGCTGAGTTTTGTTTCTTTTTGTTTGCGGGAGTCAGGGTAGGGGCAGGAGAAAGGCTCGGTGCTGCTCAGCCACCCCATGAAATGAGCTCAGTACTTGCCCACCACCCATTTACCGCCTAGCATTCCATCTGGGAGGGATGCGCCCGATTTTGAGCGCTGGGTGTTGTCTGGGGTGGGGCGGACCCCAGGAAACATCTGGGTAAGAACCGGGCCAGGCTGCCATGGACGGATCCACGCGTTGTTCAGAGAAGACAAGAGGCCATCGGAGCTGAGCTGCCCACAGGCACGCCCCCGGGAGGGAGGCTCCAGGGATGCGGGCTCCGAGATAAGCCGGCGGCCTGCGGGCGGGCGGGAGAGCGGAGAAGGGCGGCCCCGCGCGGGCTGGGCCGAGGGGCGGGCAAGTCCCCGGGCCCTGGCGCTGCGCCCGGAACACCCCGTGCCGGAAGCGCATGTGACCGTGACTCCGCACAAGCCGCGAAACAAAAGGCGGCTCAGCAGTCTCCAGCGGCGCTCGGGCTGGCACGGAGGGTTCGGACCCGTGCTCCTAGCCGTAGCCTGAGCTCTGCGCCCACCGACTCTGCCCGCACCCAACCCCAAGGCTGGGGCTCCGGGGCGGGAGCCAGGGGGAGGTGGTGAAGGAGGGCGCGGGTGAAATGCAAACACGAGGCTGGGTGGGCGCTACGGAGGTCCAGGCTAGGCGTCCAGGAAAGCGTTGTTGGCTTCACCACAGCTGGCTCTGGCAAGTTTCCCCTCCCAACTTTAATTCCTGTAACGGAGGTGAAGATAATCCTCCCTACCAGTTACCCTATGGTTGGGGGGCTTGCGTGAGGTGGACCATGTGGAAGATGAGGACCGTGCAGGGCCTAATGGGCTGCACTCTGACCCTTCTTTCCCCTCAAAAACACGCGTGTGAATTTGGGTCAGTCAACTGCCACTTCCAGTGTTCACTACAGCACGGATGTAATTTCCGCCCAGGGCACCAGGAGGAGGAGCAGGATGGGCAGACGGCGCAGGCCGAGGTGGGGGTGAATGCTGCTGCCCATCCATGTGGAGAGGGGACTAGCAGCTGGGCTCTAGTAGAGCAGGGGGATAATAGTGAAACCTTTTACAACAGATTGGGACTTGAACTCACGTGGCTGGGACTCAAACCCAGTCAAAACCTTGCTTAGGACTTGAACCCATATAGCTGGGACTCTAACCCAGCCAAAACCCACAGTGGTTGTAGGACCTAATGAAGCTCCGGTTCTTCATGTCGCATGGCAGAAAGAATTCAGTGAGAGACAAAGTGATAGGTGAGAAATGAATTTATTCAGCTACAGAGAGAGGCACACTCCACAGAGTGCAGCAGCCAAATGGGGCCTGGTTAGTTTTTATAAGCTGGGTCATTTCATATGTTAATGAGTGGGAGGATTATTCCAACTGTTTTTGGGAAGGGGCAGAGATTTCCAGGATTTGGGCCACCACCCACTCCTTAGTCTTGACAGTGCCTTGGAACTGTCATGGCACTTTTGGGTGTGTCATTTCACTTGCTGATTGAGGATTAAGGCCTAGTCTTGTCTGCATCTCGGTCCCATTTGATTCTAATCGGTTTATGTTGTGTCCTTGGGCTGTCTCTCTTTCAAAAGTAATGCCCCGCCCCTTCCCCTCCTGTTACAGTAGGATCCCCAAGTGAGCCCCCTTCTGCTCCGGCTCCCTCCAGACTATGGATGGGAGTGGCCACTCCCTACCCTTTACCAGACTGACTCAGGCAGGAACTCAGGGCTGGAGAGGGTGGGGACCCGCCTTAGGGTGGGCCTCAGGATACTAACGGAATCTATTAGAACCCTGCAGTGGCCCCACCCTTCCCTCACCCTTCTCCCTGTACCAAACCAAGCAGTTACTGATGAGGACAATAGAGTCACAGACCCAGTGTCTGATGCATGTTCCTGAGTTGTTTTACAGATACTGTAACTGCCAACAGAGGGAAAAAACCCTAACTGCATAATGACCAGACTGTAGCCATGACATAAGCTGCTCCATCTTGAGCAGTATAGAATCCATGGCTAGCACAATTCTAAGAACTGGCCTCAAGAGAATGGATTAACATACATGTCTCAAAATAACCTATATCTTTGTGGGCATCAAACTGACTGTAGTTTACTCTGCCCGTATATGTCAGCAGGCAACTAAAACTGTCAACAAAGACAGGCTACAGACCCATGTTAACATTTTCCACTCTGAGAATAAATACTGTGCCCATTGTTAGCATAAAGAAGTTACAGAAGATGGATCTTTGCCCCGTAGTTCCATAGATATGAAATGATGATGGCAGTGGGGAATTGAAAGCAGCTCTTTCACCCCTTTCCTGTTGGCCCACTTCTGTTCCTAACTTTAACAGAGCCCAATTATAAGAATGAGATCACTAAGCAATTGAAACTTACTCCTTAGCTCTCCTGAATGCACTCCATACTTGCCAAGTCGCTTCAGTCGTGTCCTGCCAGGCTTCTCTGTCCATGGGATTTCCCAGGCATGAATATCGGAGTGAGTTGCCATTTCCTCCTCCAGGCACCAAACCTGTGTCTTTTAAGTCTACTGCAATGGCAGGTGGGTTCTTTACCACCAGCACTACCTGGGAAGCCCAAGCCTTGTCTAAACTGTTGATTCTTTTCCTAAATGAAAAGAAGTAAGAATGAAAAATTAAGCAGTTAAAAAATGAGTAGTTCTGTGGGGACCTCCACGGTGGTCCAGTGGTTAAGATTCCTCGCTCACAATGCAGGGGGTGAGGATTCCATCCTTGGTCAGGGAACTACATCCTGCATGCTGCAACTAAAGCCAAATAAACTAAAAAAATGAGTAGTTGTCTACCCCTGATAACCCACTTAGTAATCCTGCAGGCAGATCATGCAGGCAGGATAGCATCTGAAGACAAAGTCAGCCAGTCTGTACACAATGGAGAATGATGAAGAACCCAACCTCCTGTCTAGATGATTCACTGAGATTCTTTCCACCAGTTTTCCCCTTTAAAAACCTGTATGGCTGAGTAGAATCTTCACAGCTGGTGTCAGTACACAAGTCCACCTTCTCTCCAGATTGCTGGCTTCTCTGATTAAAACACCTTTCCTTTCACTGACACTTGCCTCTCAAATTATTGGCTTCTGGGTGTCGGACACAACTGAGTGACTGAACTGAACTGAACTTAGTGGTATGCAGCTGAACCTGAGTTCAGCAACACATACAGACTCCTGCATCCCTCACCAGATATGCAGGTTTGACTTCTCAGGAGGAGTCCTCCACCCTAGTGCCTGTTTTTTTTTATGTTGTTGTTGTTGTTTTTCACCAAGTCATGAATTTACCTAGCTCTGAAGCCACATGGCCTGTAGGAGGAGAGTAGAGGCCACAGAAAAGGGCTCAGCAGTTAGTGGCTGCTTGGTCCCAGCTGAGGGAACGAGTCTCACTCCTTCCCTCCCTGGGGAGAAAGAGGAGGGGGCAGTCCAGGCAGTGGGGACAATCTGTGACAAAAGATCCGGAGGGCCAAAAAGAACATGATCTGGAGAGCAACTCAGCCTCACTGGTGCCTCCTCAGACTGCAGGTCTGTGCTTAAATGTTCCCTTCTCCAGGAAGCCTTCCTGGCTGCCCCAGCCTAGGCTTGGGCACCTAATACATCGCAAGCAAGTGCCTTTTCACTCCCAGGAAAGGACCAGCTGCCACAACTGCCCACTATTGTGTATCCAGGACCTGGGATACAGTACGTGCCAAATATTTCTTGAGAGAGTCACTGAATAGGTCAAGTCTACTCTGGATCTCTCTGAAGCTCATAGTGTTCCTTGTCAGGACTTCATTTGTAAGAGGAAAATCTAACCTAGTGTTTTCCAATAGAACATTCTGTGGTGATACGAACATTCTATAGTTGCATTGTCCACTACAGAAGCCATTAGCCACAATAGCACTTGAAATGTGACAGTGACCGAGGAGCTGAATTTTTAACAATAATGTAATTAACTTTTTTCAAGTTTTTTTTTTTTTGGGGGGGGGGGCGTGGGCGCTGTGCCATGTGGCTTGTGGGATCTTAGTTCCCCAACCAGGGATTGAACCTAGGCCATGGCAGTGACAGCACAGAGTCCTAACCACTGGACTGCCAGGGAATTCCCTATAATGTAATTCATTTTTAATTAATTTAAATTCAGATAGCCACATATATAGTTCATGGCTATCAAAATGTTCTATGTCTCTTAACTTCCCGAGTGTGAGGGGCAATGGTGAGAGAGAAATCTGGAGAAGGCGGTGGCAGCTGGGTCCTCCGTAATGAGTGTGAGCAAAGGGGAGCCACTGAGGCTCTGAGCTGGGGGGTGGGGGTGCTGGAGGGATGGTATTTTGGGAGGATCGCTTCAGCTGTGAAGTGCTGAGTGGGTCTGAGGGCAGCACGGATGCAGGGAGAACAGTTTGGGGCTGCACATATTTCTGTGATCCGGATGATAGATGACACCCCTTGTTTTTCACCATGCCAGTCACCCTCCAAACACCTTCTTTCTACTTCCCCTCATCCAGTGAACTAGACTCTAGAAAATTCTAAGCACGGTCACCAACTGGGGGATCAAGTCTTGAAGAAATGCCATTTGGTGAAGAAGCTTGTGGATTACCCAGAGTGCTTTGCTGTCTTTAGTGGCCTGGAAGGGTCAATAGGGCCCAGGGTATGGCATGCAGGCTTGCAGCTGGGGAAGGCCTGAAAGTGTGGCTGCTCCCAGACAAGACCACACTGTGGGGCTCAGAATGTGTTCTGTGCAACCTGCCAGCATGCTTTTTCACTTTGGTTTCTAAAGAGGCACTCTGGGAATTCCCTGGTGGTCCAGTGGTTAGGACTTGCTGTTTTCACTACTGAGGGCCCGGGTTCAGTCCCTGGGGAACTAAGATCCCTCAAGACATGTAGCACGGTCATAAATAAATAAATAAAAAGGCAGTCTGATCCCTGGGAAAAAAACATGGGATTTGGGGGCTAAAGGACCTAACTTTGAATCAGGCTCAGTTGCTTTATGTCTGTGTGGCCTTAACCTTGGTCTCTACTTTTAAAATGGGGCAATTAATACCTACTTTTTAGAGTTGTTGTGAGAGTAAGAAATTTTATCTATCTATCTACTAATGTATATTTAGCCTAACACACCCTGACGTGTACTAGGGTCGAATGATTGGTACCTAATAACAGTCCCAACAGTGAATATGGGCTTCCCTGGTGGTTCAGATGGTAAAGAATCTGCCTGCAATGCAGGAGACCTGGGTTCGATGCCTGGGTTTGGAAGATCTTCTGGAGAAGGGAATGGCAACCTACTCCAGTATTCTTGCCTGGAGAATTCCATGGGCAGAAGAGCCTGGCGGGCTAATGTCCATGAAGTCACAAAAAGTTGGACACTGAGCAACTAACACTTTAACTTCACTTTCAACTATGAATATAGGTCAAGCCTGGTTGCATTCCTGACTGCATGCTCCATTTTCAGGGGCTTCCTGACTTGTTTCCTCAACACACACACATACATACACATGTGACCTTTAGGCATCTCTGCCTAAAGGTTTATAATTGTTGTTCTCTCTGCCCACCTGGGTTTCCTATCCCCCTCCTCTTGGTAATACTGGCTACCCACTCCAGTATTCTTGTCTGGAGAATTCCATGGACAGAGGCCATAGTCCATGGGGTCACAAAGAGTCAGACACAACTGAGCAACTAACACTTTCATGTGGATATTGAGCTCATTAAAAAAAAAAAAAACTCCTTATTTATTTATCTATTTTGTTTTGGCTGCACAGCTGGCAGAGTCTTGATTACCTGACCAGGGATTGAACCCGGGCCCCCCACAATGAAAGCACGGAGTCCTAACCACTAGACATCCAGGGAATTCCTGCTGAAATCATTTTGGAAGTGTTTTCAAGTTCTCCCAGATGTTTCCTTTCTCTACTGTGCAAATTTAGTGGAGGAGAGAGAGGGGTGTTGGGAGCAGAAGGATTTCTGGAAAGTCTGGTTTTCAGACACCTACGGACCACGATGAGGATGTCACAAGTGAGTGACAAAAAAGGAGAAAAACACCACCTGAAAAGTGAGTTCTTCCTGAAGCAAAATTATTCCATTTAATTGTTGTCTTTGTTCAGTGGCTAAGTCATGTCCGACTCTTTGTGACCCCAAGGACTACAGTCTGCCGGTCTCCTCTGTCCTCCACTATCTCCCAGAGATTGGTCAAATTCATGGCCGTTGATTGAGTCGGTGATGCTGTCTAACCATTTCATCCTCTGCTGCCCCCTTCTACTTTGCCTTTAATCTTTCCCAGCATCAGGGTCTTTTCCAATGAGTTGGCTCATCAAGTCAGGTGGTCAAAGTATTGGAGCTTCAGCTTCAGCATCAATAATCAGGGTTGATTTTCTTTAGGATTGACTGATTTGATCTCTTTGCTGTCCAGGGGACTCTCAAGAGTCTTCTTCAGCACCACAGTTCCAAAGCATCAATTCTTTGGCACTCAACCTTTTTTATAGTCCAACTCTCACATCTGTATTTGACTACTGGAAAAACCATAGCCTTGACTAGATGGACCTTTGTTGACAATGTGATGTCTCTGCTTTTTAATATGCTATCTAGGTTGGTCATCGCTTTCCTTCTAAGGAGGAAACGTCTTTTAATTTCATGGCTGCAGTCACTATCTGCAGTGATTTCGGAGCCCAAGAAAATAAAATCTATCACTGTTTCCATTGTTTCCCCATCTATTTGCCATGAAGTGATGGGACAAGGGGCCATGATCTTAGTTTTTTGCATGTTAAGTTTTAAGCCAGTTTTTTCACTCTCCTCTTTCACTTTCATAAAGAGGCTTTTTAGTTCCTCTTCTCTTTCTGCCATAAGGGTGGTGTTATCTGCATATCTGAGGTTATTGATATTTCTCCTGGCATCTTGATTCCAGCTTGTGCTTCATCCAGCCAGGCATTTTGCATGAAGTACTCTGCATATAAGTTGAATAAGCAGGGTGACACTACACAGCCTTGTAGTACTCCTTTCCCAATTTGGAACCAGTCTGTTGTTCCATGTCTGGTTCTAACTGTTGTTTTTTGACCTGCATACAGATTTCTCAGGAGGCAGATAAGGTAGTCTGGTATCCCCATCTCTTTAAGAATTTTCCACAGTTTGTTGTATCCACATATTCAATGAAGCAGAACAATTTAATGGACCACCTTTTAAGAAAAATCCAGTTTCTCTTTCTTTTTTAGGTATTCAATTATACTTTCTTTCCAGTCACTTGATTTTTGGAGTAGGAAATGACAACCCACTCCAATATTCTTGCCTGGAAAATTCCATGGACAGAGGAGCCTGGTGGGTTTGTAAAGAGTTGACATGACTGAGTAATTAACATATTATATATTATTATCTTTAAAATGGGGTGGGAGGAGCAGGGAGGTTGGCCTAGATAACTTCCAAGGGCTTTTCCAATTTAGATAGTCCCAGCTCCCCCGGGCCTGGGGCCAAGTACACACTGCCTGGGATTATGTCTCTGTCACCTGCCTCCGCTGCCCCCTCTATCTCCTCACCAACCCACCCTGCTCAGCCCCACCAGGTTTGACCTCCCGCTGAGCTTTCCTTGTGCTCCTTGGGGAGAAGTGCCCCATCTTCAGTGCGGTCTGGATGACGTGATAACCCAGGAGACACAGTTTGTAAAAGGCAAACGTGAGTTTTGAAGAGCCTCATGTCCAGCCCGAGATAATGAGGGAATCAAATTAGAAGGACAGAAGACGCGGAGCGGAAAAACCAAGAACAAGGCCTGAGAAGTGGGCCGAGAAGGGAAGAACATCATGAGAAACAAGTTCTGGCTGGAGGATGACATCCTAGACACCTACACAAGCTGTAGCCCACCTTGTCCTGTGTCCTCATTCTGTAGATGAGAAGATTAAGAGCCCAGGAGGGCAGAGAGGTCTGTGATTGGGGGGATGGGAGGTGGGGAGGATGGATGGCAGGTGGCAGGAGGAGGCATGTTTGTTTTTCACTCTAGTGCCACGTCAGCGGGAGATAAGGCCTGGAGAGAGAAAGGAATTGAGAGAGACTTGGAAACCAGGTCCAGAAGAGACTAGAAGCACTAAGTTAGGGCTGATCCAGGCCCCCACAAGCTCTTATGTTCCTCTGCTCTGGCGCCTGCTCGGGTCACCTTTCTTTTGCCCATAGCCCTCAGCTTAGCTCTCTGGACAACCCAGAAGTGGGCCCCAGAGGGGCTGGCCACAGGAGGCTGGTAAGATAGCCAGAGAGTGAGGAGGACTGATCAGTGCCCTCCAGAGGACTCCTAAATTCCACCCACTCTTGTTGAGAAACTCCTGGAATCGGGGAGGTGCAGGGGGACTGTTGTGGTGCTTACACGTAGAACCTACTCCTGGGACTTCCTTGGCGATCCAGCGGTCAGGAATCTGCACTTCCACTGCTGGGGGCACAGATTCAATCCTTGGTGGGGGACTTAGACCCCACAAGCATCATGACACAACCAAAAAAAGAAAAAAAAAATTCCAGACTCTTGCTCCCCAGGCAGTACACTTTTGCACTCCAAAAGGATCCAGGGACAAGAAGAAGTGCCAGCAGCTTTTACATGCATGAGTGCGAAGTTGCTTCAGTCGTGTCCGACTCTGTGACCCTATGGACTGTAGCTTGCCAAGCTCCTCTGTCCACGGGATTTCCAGGAAAGAATACTGGAGTGGGTTGGTATGCTTTCCTTCCGGGGATCTTCCAGACACAGGGATCAAACCTGCATCTCTTACATCTCCTGCACTGGCAGGTGGGTTCTTTACTATTAGTGCCACCTGGGAAGCCCTCGTGCAGCTCTCACCAATGTATTAAATCCCAAACAGTGGCGCTGGGTCCTGGGAAAAACACCATAGTCAGGAGTCCCTCTGTGAATCTCCTGTCATAATTAACTTGAGATGAATCATTAATAGAGCAAGGGCAAGGTGGAAGGCCACATTTGTAGCAACTGCTGCTGTAGGTAGAGGGTTATTTTTAAAGCATGGATGTTGGAGGTCAGAGAGAAACCAGCTCCAAAGTCCCCAAATCTACTTGGGAGATGCCACCAACTCTAGGAAGTCTTCCAGTAAGGAGACCTTGGGCAGGTGGGGTGAGCCTCTGCAGCCCAGAGCTGTGTGTACTGTTCTTGATCACATGGGCCGTTCACGGCCTGGGAAGCTAGGAGCTGGGGCAGCTGGGTGACCGGGAAGTGGAGGAGACCCAGGCTGCCAGCTCCTCCTTGCCACCCTCCCCCCGAGAGCGAGAGTCAAGGCCAGGAATCTCCTGGGAGGCTCCTGCCTAATTCCCAGGGCCTGGCAGCCAGCTCAGCTGCTGACGCAAGGCGAGGGGTGGGTGAACTCAGCCTGTCCCTGGCACACAGAGCTTCCTGTGCACCACCCGCCCTGAAAAACACACCCATTCACTTCCCTCTGCTCTGGCCTTCCTAGGTCTCCAGCTCCTTTTCTCCGCAAGCAAAGTAGGGCCCCCTGAGGATCTGGGAGCAGACCCTACCTGGGGCTAGGGTAGCATTTCTGACTCCGTCCTGCTCCTCTGCATGGGTAGCCTGTGAATGGGGCTGGGACCTGGACCTGACCAGTGGGAAGGCAAGGCCTGGGCACCCCTGGGCCCTCAGGTTCTGTCCCTGCCAGCAGCCCACTTCCTTAGGAAGAAGTCTCCAGCTCGTCCTATTCCTTTAGAAGGGTGGATTTTCCTCTACTTGCCCTTACCTCTCACTTTCAGAGCCTAGGCCCAAGGGAAGAATGCTGCGGGGGGAGCCCACCTGGGGGGGCTCACCCGCCCTCTTAGGCACCCTAAAGGCATTATCAGCTCAAGACGAAGATTCATTAAGCATCCGTTTAGGACAAGCATCCATTTACGACATGCATCCCCATGAGCCAGTAACAGTTACCTAATATGCAATAACATAACACAGATGACCCGTATGCCTCATTTTACAAAGTGCTTTCAGGATGAATCAGTGCCTCAAGGGATCCTGGTGACAATGCTGTGACATAGGGAGGCCCTCAAAGAAGAAGCCGAGGCCTAGAAAGTTATGTGGCAGAACCAGGAGTCCCGCCCACAGGGTGTTGCTACATCCTCGTGCTGCTTTTATCCTGTCTCCCAGGTATATACCCGAACAGGAAGCAGGCTTATTGGAGACCCAGTTTATTTTTTTAGTATTTTATTTATTTATTTGGCTGTGCCAGGTCTTAGTTATGGCATGTAGAATCTTTAGTTGCAGCATGTGAACTCTTTTTAAAATATTTATTTATTTGACTGCATCAGGTCTGCGCTAGTTGCAGCATGCAAACTCTTAGTTGTGAGATACAGGATCTTAGTTCCCTGACCGGGGATTGAACCTTGGCTCCCCCTGCATTGGGAACACTGAGTCTTAGCCACTGGACCATTAGGGAAGTCCCTGGAGGCCTAGTTTAGACAGAGGGAGGGACTTGGTTCAGGAGAAGGAGGAGCAGGTGGAAGAGGCAGGGAGAACAGGACTTGGGGGATCTGGGGTAGAGGCACAGTGGGAAGACCTGGAGACCTCCTGGGAAGCCCCGAGATCTGGGGGAAGGGGGCACGGGGGTTGCAGCTCCTGTACCTCAGCTGCTCATTCAGACCGAGGCTCACTGGCCATGCCGATCAAGGGCTGGCACCTGCTGGGCTGGGGCGGATGGAATGAGCCCTCCAGGTTTGGCCCAGGAGCAGTGGCAGTGGCCACCTCCGGCTCCCCTGTTGATGCCGGGGTTGAATGAAGCTGTCTGCATCATCTGCCGCATTCTACCTTGGCCTGCCCTCTCCCCTCAGCCGTGCCTGACCTCCCTGGGTGGCCACACGCCCACCTTCATGACCCTCCCCACCTTCCCAGTGGCTCTCATTGCTGATACAACTTCTGAGGCCGATGTATTCAGACTGCTCGGGCTGGTGGGTGGTGAGCACACAGTGCCCTGTGTGGGAGGGTACAGCCTGTGCCAACTGCCCCCCGCCCCCCCACATGTTGGTCCTCGGACCTGGCGGGAAGGTCTGTAATGGACCCAGAGGGGAAAAGGGAGGCAGGTGCATTCTTCTCATTGGCAGGCCTCAGTGATGAGACACCCCGCTCCAGGGGCCACCTGAAGCCTGGCCTGCAGGCCCCTCTGAACCCTTCATCTACCCTCCTATCCCCTCACCTACCCTTTGTGGTCAGAGGAGGGGGATCTAAAGGAGAAAACCCCAGGAAAGCCAGTTCCTGGCTCTGCCCAACCTTGAACTGGTTCCTGGAACCACTACAATCGCTTTCAAGTTTGAAGTATATTTATTTTTTATTAGATATTACGATCACATGATATTAAATGAAAACAGCATAAAAGGATATAATCCAGAGAAAAACAAGCCTCCCTCCCCCACCCCTTTCGCTCAGCTGCCTTGTTCTCCCCAGAGGAAGGCAGTGCTCCCAGTTCCTTGTGTATCTTTACAGAGATAGGCTACATCACCCATTAGGGTTTTGATTATCGGGGCTCACCTAACAAGGTCACATCCTGCTGAACTTTTCTGCTTGGGAGGAGGAAGGATCAACTGCCCTGCTTTTTAAAAAAATTATTATTAATTTTTATTGGGGTGTAGTTGACTTATAATTTGTTAGTTTCAGGTGTACAGCAAAATGAATGTGATACATATACATATGTGCATACATGCTAAGTCGCTTCAGTCTGGTCCGACTCTCCGAGACCCCATGGACTGTAGCCCTCTAGGCTCGTCTATCCATGGGATTTTCCAGGCATGAATACTGTAGTGTCTTGCCATTGCCTATTCCAGGGGATTTTCCCAACCCAGGGATCGAACCCTGTCTCCTGCATTGGCAGACAAATTCTTTACCACTAGAGCTACCAGGGAAGCCCACATATGTTATATCCACATTTTTTTTTTTTTTTAGATTTTATTCCCATATAGGTCAATACAGAGAACTGTTAACTCCCCAGCTTTGAACAGTCCTCAGAACAGACAGCAGGTGACCAGAGAGAAACTCCCACAGGAGCCCACGTTCCAACTGTGTTTCCCCTTCCTCACCCTCCACCTGTGCTGTGTGGATACTCAAGGCTGAGGTGAGGAACGGCAGACAGCCTTGACCTCATTCCTTAGAGAGGAAAGCTGAGGAGCCTGGAGGCTAAGAAGACTCAAGATTGTCCTGTAAAGCTGGGACACCCCAATGTTCCTCTATCATCACCCCACCTCCTTAATATCTTCCCTTTGTCCTCCAAACAACCTTGAGTTCCTATCTCATTGGCACAACTAGACTATGGACATCTCCAGCGCAGGCGCAAGGACTCTTCCTCTGCCCCTTCCAAGATGAACTCTGAGCTGGACCCTGTGAGGCCCCGCTGCAGCAGCCAGTGACATTGCCTGAAGCAAGTGAGAGAGGCAGAGGGCCTGCTGTTCTTGCAGGGTCACTCCAAGGCCCTGCAGCCTGCACCTGGACACACCCACATCCCTACCCACCACACTCCCTGCCCCACAGGCCTTGTGGGTTTTCTTCTTACGCAGTTATCTCGGTTAATGCCACTGCTCTGAAAGCCAAGGCTGTGGACTGGCTCCCCAGGGGTGGAATCATCCCGAGAAGGAACGCTGTGTTCTGTGAACTCTAGAGAGTGTTGCAAATTACAACTGCAAGACAAAAAGAGACTGTTCTTCCATGAAACGGGGTGCACAGTTCTCCGGCTGGAGACAGGTGACTTCCTCCGTCATCACCTCTCCCCTTCCCTCCCCATCCAACCCCTGTGATCCTCAGGCTTTCTCTAGGATTAGCCAAGGTCCATCCTCCCATCTTTTACGTAAAAGTTCACTTAGATAAAGCAGGGTCTCTCTCTCTCGAAAGGTCACAGAGGGACTCCCCTGGTGGTCCAGTGGTTTATACTCCACGCTTTCACTGCAGGGGATGAGGGTTTTATTCCTGGTCGGGGAACTAAGATCCCACATGCCTCACGGCGTAGCCAAAAAAAAAAACAAAAACTTTTTAAAATAAAGAAATAAAGGTCACAGAGTGCCCAGAGGGATTCTGCGTTCAGAAAGCAGGATAATAAGAAGGGCCAGTGGCTTCAGAAAGTATGAGTTGTGCCTGTTTAGTGACACAGCAGGAACAAGGGGAGACGTTATTTATTTTAGAGAACAGACAGTATCTGCTGTGGCTATTGTATGAACTCAGGCTCAGCACTTGGGTGGGTGTGAAGATGTCTGTGGGGTGAAGGACTCCGGGGACAGGGTGGTGGCAGAGGCCCATGGACCAGAGGGCCTGCTGATTTGAGAGGACTGGAAGGCCTTGCTGCCAGAGGGAGAAAAACAGATGGAGGTGGGGCAGGTTAGAATGGGAATCAGAGAGGGAATTCCTGCTCAGGGAGATGGGTGAGGAAATGGTGACTCCAAGGTCTGGCAGGTCAGGGGTCACAGAGAGGGACTCTTGGTGGCTCAGATGGTAAAGAATCTGCCTGCAGTTCAGGAGACTTAGGTTTGATCCCTGGGTTGGGAGGACCCCCTGGAGAAGCAAATGGCAATCCACTCCAGTATTCTTGCCTGGAGAATTCCACGAACAGAACGCCTGGCGGGCTACAGTCCATGGGGTTGCAAAGAGTCAGACATGACTGAGTGACATGACTAACACTAAAAATCAAAGGACTTCTCTGCTCTGAGACTGGCTCCCCTTCCTGCTTCCTTGGATTCTAGCTCAAGGCGCCACTATCCTGAAGGGCCAGGGCACTCTGTCTGGGCTCATATCTCATCGGAGTCTCACCAGGCTCCCAGACCAAAGCTCTATCATGGGATCTCAGGCCCCAGCTGCCTTCCTGGAATTCCAAGTATGGTCTCCCCCACCAAACCTGCTCCCCTCCACCCTACAGTGCTTCTTCCCTCTAGATTTCCATCACTGTGCCTGTGGGAGGTCAGGGGAACTTGACTGGGATTAGGGCATGGCTAGTTAAAATAAATGGTTAAATTTAATTTAAACATTAAATTAAATGGAATTGGTATGTTCAACAATTGATCATTAAAAATGGTGGCCTTTCTTTCATGTAGCCATCATGACACCACTCCTCTGAGAAACTGTGGACAAGATGCTTGTAGAATCACCCACGTGCATTTATGTATTTATTTTGGCTGTGCTGGATCCTTGGTGCTGCACAGGGGCTACTCTCTAGTTGCGGTTTGGGAGCTTACTGCAATGGCTTCTTTTGTTGTGGAGCACTTGGAAGAAAAGTTATGACCAACCTAGACAGCATATTAAAAAGCAGAGACATTATTTTGCCAACAAAGGTCTGTCTAGTCAAACCTATGGTTTTTCCAGTGGTCATGTATGGATGTGAGAGTTGGACTATAAAGGAAGCTGAGCACCGAAGAATCGATGCTTTGGAACTGTGGTATGGGATAAGACTCTTGAGAGTCCCTTGGACTGCAAGGAGGTTCAACCAGTCCATTCTAAAGATCAGTCCTGGGTGTTTATTGGAAAGACTGATGTTGAAGCTGAAACTCCAATACTTTGGCCACCTGATGCAAAGAGCTGACTTATTGGAAAAGACCCTGATGCTGGGTAAGATTGAGGGCAGGAGGAGAAGGGGATGACAGAGGATGAGATGGTTGGATGGCATCACTTACTCAATGGACATGAGTTTGAGTAAACTCTGGGAGTTGGTGATGGACAGGAAAGCCTGGCGTGCTGCAGTCCATGGATTTGCAAAGAGTTGGACACAACTGAGCAACTGAACTGAATGGGCTCTAGGGCACCAGGCTTCAGTAGCTCAGGGCTCAGAGCAGGCTCGGTAGTTGTGGTGCTGGGGCTTAGCTGCACCATGACTTGACCCATGTATATATTGATAGTGGGCCTTTGTCAATGATATGAGCAACAGCAGGAGTTCCCTGGTTGCCTAGTGGTTAGGATCCTGGGCTTTCATTGCCGTGACCTGGGTCTAATCCCTGGTCAGGGAACTGAGGTCCCGGAAATCATATGGTGTGACCAAAAACAAAACAAAGTGTATGAGTAACAGTAACATAAGGGATCACGGCCAGTGAACACACCCTCATTTGGCCTCTGGGTCTTCACTCTTCCATGATTTTCCCATTTGTATCATTGGCCCTTCCTTCTCTGTGTATTTTTCTGGTTCCTGTTCACCTTCCTGACATCTAAACACTGGAGGGCCCAGGATTCAGTCCTTCTAAGATTTTCTGTCCTTATTCACACCCAGATGACCTCATTCAGGTTCACAGATTTAAGGTTAATCTCTCTATGCTGACAGCACCTAAATTTGTATCTTTAGTCGTGGCTGTCCTTGAACTCCAGGTTTGAGTACCCAACTGCCTGCTCTAGGCCTTGACCTAGATGTCATAGACGTGGCCATGACAGACAAGGCCAACATACTCTCCAAAACCAAAACTTTATTTCACCCCCCAAACCTGCTCCTTCCACAGCCTTCTCCAGATCAGTAAATGGCTACACGGTGCCTTCATTCTTCCAGTGCTCAGGCCACAACCAGTTTAAGATTCTTCCTTGAGACTTTCCGGGTGGTCCAGTGGCTAAGACTCTGTTCTTCCAATATAGGGGGCCTGGGTTCGATCCCTGCTAGTGGAACAAGATCTTACATGCCGCAACTAAGAACCAGTGCAGTCAAATAATTTTTTTTTTTTTTGGTAAAGATTCTTCCTTGATGTGTTTCTTTTACTCACACTCCACAGCTGATATATCAGTAAATCCTCTTCGCTCTGTGTTTGAAATATATCCACCACTATCCCTGCTGCCACATCCCTACCCACTGATGTCTTCTTAAAATACATTTTAATGAACTTTTATTTATTTATTTATCTCTGGCTGCTCTGGGGCTTTGTTGCTGCTCAAGGGCCTCTCTCTCTGCAGTGAGCAGGGCCTACTCTCTAGCTGCGGTGCGTAGGTTTACCGTGGTGGCTTCTCTTGTTGTGGAACATGGGCTCTAGAGCGCAGGCTCAGTAACTGTGGCGCTCGAGCTTAGTTGCCCTGCAGCATGCAGAATCTTCCAGGACCAGGGGTCAAACCTGAGTCCTCTGCTTTGGCGAGCAGATTCTTAACCACTGGACCACCAGGGAAGTCTACTACTGATGTCTTAACCATGACCTACCAGGCTCCATGTCATATGGCTCACTGCCCCTGGTTTCACCTCCTTGCCCTGCCCGCTCCCCGTTCCTCAGACACCCCAGCCTACTCCTGCCTTGATGCCTTTGCACGTCTGGAGTTCTCTCCTTGAGCACTAACTCAAGCTGGCTCTCTCATTTCCTTCTGGTCTCTGCTCAGATGGCACCTCTTCAGTGAGACCTCCCCAGACCACTTGATTTAAGATAGCCAGCTCTTGGGACTTCCCTGATGGTCCAGTGGTTAAGATTCCATGCTTCCACTTTAGCAGGTGGCATGGGTTCAATCTCTGGTCAGGGAACTAAGATCCCTCATCCCACATTTTGCATGCCATTCAATCAAAAAACAAAACAAACAAAAAAAGATATCCAAGTCCCACACTTTACATTTTGGTGGTTGGTGGTTTAGTCGTTAAGTCATGTCTGACTCTTGCAACTCCATGGACTGTAGCCCATCAGGCTCCTCTGTCCATAGGATTATCCAGGCAAGAATACTGGAGTGGGGTGCCATGCCCTCCTTCAGGGGATCTTCTGACCCAGGGATCTAATCTGCATCTCTTGCATTGCAGGTGGATTCTTTAAAGCTGAGCCACTGAGGAAACCCATGTGTGTGTGTACACATATAAAAATATTACTTATTTCTGGTTGTTTATTACCTATGTATCTCCTCTAGAATATAAAACTCCATGAAAGAGGAGAATTTGAACCGTGCCCTGCCAGACTCCAGCATCTAGAACTGTGCCTGGCACACAGTTCCACAGTTATTAAAGCTATTGAACAAACCAGGCTTAGAGAAGGTAAATTTGCTGCCCCAAACCACACAACTAGCAAATGTAGAGATTCAGAAGGTTAACTCATTTGCCCCGGGTCACAGAGTGGAGGGGTGGGGGCAAGGTTATGACTCCTCTGAATTAACCACAGCATCTAACACTGTACCTTCTACCTCTCCATCCTCCCAAGGAGAGTCATCCAGATTGTCCAACCGCCGCCTTCCAAAACAATCTCCTGCCCTTCCCCCTCTCCTTGACTTCAGTCTCTTCTGTAGAAAACATAATAAAGTTTATACTCTTTGTATAATCATAATACATAATACATGACCAGCCTAGAAAATAGGAAACTCTTTTTTTAAAGGAAAAAAGGAAACAAAAATGTACCAGTTGTCCAGAATCCAGAGACCACCGTGGTTGCTATGTTGCTATTTTATTCCAGTCTTTTCTATGATGTTTTTGCATAACAGCGATCATCATTAACACTGGGGCCACTGGTCACAAATCCCCGAGTCCACATTCAACATAAAAGAAGTGAAAGGAAAAAAAAAAAAGTGAAGGCATATAATGGGCCTAAAAAGAGAGGTCAGTTTTCATTCCAATCCCAACGAAAGGCAATGCCAAAGAATGCTCAAACTATCGCACAATTGTACTCATCTCACATGCTAGCAAAGTAATGCTCAAAATTATCCAAGCCAGGCTTCAACAGTACATGATCTGTGAACTTCCAGATGTTCAAGCTGGATTTAGAAAAGGCAGAGGAATCAGAGATCAAATTGCCAACATCCATAGGATCAATTGAAAAAGCAAGAGAGTTCCAGAAAAACATCTACTTCTGCTTTATTGACTATGCCAAAAGCTTTGACTGTGTGGATCACAACAAATTTTGGAAGATTCTTCAAGAGATGGGAATACCAGACCACCTGACCTGCCTCCTGAGAAATCTGTATGCAGGTCAGGAAGCAACAGTTAGAACTGGACATGGAACAACAGACTCTTTCCAAATAGGGAAAGGAGTACATCAAGGCTATATATTGTCACCCTGCTTATTTAACTTATATGTAGAGTACATTATGAGAAATGCTGGGCTGGATGAAGCACAAGCTGGAATCAAGATTGCTGGGAGAAATATCAATAACCTCAGATATGTGACACCACCCTTATGGCAGAAAGTGAAGAAGAACTAAAGAGTTGATGAAAGTGAAAGTGGAGAGTGAAAAAGTTGGCTTAAAACTCAACATTCAGAAACTAAGATCATGGCATCTGGTCCCATCACTTCATGGGAATTAGATGGGGAAACAGTGGAAACAGTGTCAGACTTTATTTTTGGGGGGGCTCCAAAATCACTACAGATGGTGACTGCAGCCATGAAATTAAAAGACACTTTCTCCTTGGAAGAAAAGTTATGACCAACCTAGACAGCATATTAAAAAGCAGAGACATTATTTTGCCAACAAGGATCTATCTAGTCAAAGCTATGGTTTTTCCTGTTGTCATGTACGGATGTAAGAGTTGGACCATAAAGAAAGCTGAGCACCAAACAGTTGATGCTTTGGAACTGTGGTGCTGGAGAAGACTCTTGAGAGTCCCTTGGACTGCAAGGAGATCCAACCAGTCCATCCTAAAGGAGATCACTCCTGAATATTCATTGGAAGGACTGATGCTGAAGATGAAACTCCAATGCTTTGGCCACCTGATGTCAAGAACTAACTCATTTGAAAAGACCCTGATGCTAGGAAAGATTGAAGGCGGGAGGAGAAGGGGACAACAGAGGGTGAGATGCTTGAATGGCATCACCAACTCAATGGACATGAGTTTGAGTAAACTCTGGGAGTTGGTGATGGACAGGGAGGCCTGGCACGCTGCAGTCCATGGGGTCGAAAAGAGTCGGACACAACTGAGTGACTGAACTAAACTGAAAAAGAGAGGTAGGCTTTGGATAGAAGACACAAAGATAGGAAGTCTCACTGGGTAGAGGCAGACCAGCAGAAATGGACAAGAAGGATCTGAGGGAGGGAAGGGAGGGGAAGGGGTGGCCAACTCAACAGGAACACTGGGGCAAGTGAGATGTAGAGTCAGGTGGAGGAATGTGTGGAGGGCTACTAGCCACAGCTAGGTTGTGGTATCTGGAGCCATCAAAGGAAACCTCTAAGACTCCTGTGTAGGAGGTAGGGATACTGAAGGTAAGGAAACCATTTTCAGATAGAGTGTTCTTAGAGATAATTCAGAGCAGAGGTAAGTGAGCTAAAGGTAGAGGTCATAAGAAAGGGAGGAGTCAGGATCACTCCCTAGGTGAGGGTAAAACGTGGTGGTTTTGGACTTCCTTGGTAGCTCAGTGGGTAAGAATCCATCTGCTGATGCAGGAGACATGAGTTCAATCCGCGGAAGATTCCCTATGCTGTGGAGTAATAAAGCCCATCTGCCACAACAATAGAGCCTGTGTTCTCTAGAGCCTGGGAGCCACAACTACTGAGTCTGAGTGCTGCAATGACCAAAGCCTGCATCCTCTAGGGCCCTCGAGCCACAGCTTATGAGCCCCTGTGCTGCAACTACTGAAGCCTGAGCGCCTACAGCCTGTGTTCCGCAGCAAGAGAAGCCACTGCAATGAGAAGCCTGTGCACCACAGAGAAAGCCCACATGCAGCAAAAAAGACCGCACAACCAAAATAAATAAATAAATTTAAAAAGTAAAATTAAAAAGGGCAGTGGTTTTATCAAGACTTAAAAAGAGGAGGGAGGTCTGATGGATGCAAATCTAGGTGCTGAGAATTGGCAAGGAGCAGTTCTTGTTGTTCAGTCGCTCAGTCATGTCTGACTCTTTTTGATCCCGTGGACTGCAGCATGTTAGCCTTCCCTGTCCTTTACCATTTCCTGGAGTTTGCTCAAACTCATGTCCATTGAATCGGTGATGCCATCCCACCATCTCATCCAGCTGCAAAGTCCTAAGAGAAGTAAACATAGAAGTTTCCCTGAGAAGGGGAGACTGGTGAGAGCGACAAAGGATAGAGAAATGAGTAAGACATTCTCCGGCCAAGACCCTCCAGACGCTGCCCGGCAGACTGATCCTGCACTTCCCTGCATGGTCTGAAGGGCCTTCCGCACCCCAGGCCTACTTGCCTCCCCCCGATCTTCCTTCTGCCTCCACTCAGGATGATCCACTCCCAGTGGACTGGCACTTTCTCCAGCACTAACTGTCCAGTCACACCACTGAGCTCACCCCCAGGTGCTGGGCTGCAATCTTCTCTGATGGGTTCCCACGTCTTGCTCCCCAGTCACACTCAGCTCCAGGGCCTCCTTGCTATGTGTGTCTGGAGCCACAGCCGTGGGTACCCAGCAGAAACTCCACAAATGCCCCTCAGCTTGACTTCCTCTTTCCCCTCTTCTTTCACCATCCAATCCCGGACCTGGTCAGTTTCACTCCCAGCCAATGGTGGAGCTTGACCCAGAGGGTTGCATGTAACCTTGTCCTATTTGTGTCAAACACTGCTAACTGGGGCTGACTTAGCCATATAAGGCTATTTCCAGTACAAATTCCTCCAACAACCACCCAGGCTAGAGAATCCCTGGGTGGGGGAGGAGAGGTTTTCTTAAAATGCAGATTCCTATTGGGTGGCCTAGGTGGGCCCTGTCGACAAAGGTCCATATAGTCAGAGGCTATGGTCTTTCTAGTGGTCACAGACAGTTGTGAGAGCTGGACCATAAAGAAAGCAGAGCGTCAAAGAGTTGATACCTTCGAACTGTGCTGCTGAAAAGATTCCCAAGAGTCCCCTGGACAGCAAGGAGATCAAACCAGTCAATCTTAAAGGAAATTAACCCTGAATATTCACTGGAAGGACTGATGCTGAAGCTGAAACTCCAGTATTTTGGTCACCTGATTCGAACAGCAGGCTCATTGAAAATGTCCTTGATGCTGGGAAAGATTGAGGGCAGAAGGAGAAGACAGTGTCAGAGGATAAAATGTCTGGACAGCATCATTGATGCAATGGACATGAACTTGGGCAAACTCTGGGAGATGGTGAGGGAAAGGGAGGCCTAGTGTGCAGTCCATGGGGTCGCAAAGAGTCGGACATGACTGGGCGACTAAACAACAACAAGATGGGTCCAAGATTTTGTGTTTCTAACAAGCCCGCAGGTGATACAGATGGGCTAGACTTGGAGTCACAAGGACCTGGGTGCCTTTGGGTCACAAGTTTAATCCCTCTGGTCCCAGTTTTCTCATCCACCAAATAGAGCTCTGACAACTTCACTAGGTTACCACAGCGTCAAATGAGTTAGTGCTTGTGAAAATAAAACAAAAACCAGAGGCATGGAACAAATGTCAGGCGTTGCCATCCTGTGTGGCTGCCAGGATGAATATGATAAAATATACAAAGGCCTTGGCAGGTGTGCGGTAGATGTTGTGCTCTTTCTTCAGAGGCTACAAAGCATAATGACCTGATGCCAAGCAGAGAAACTGTTCCCAAATTTCAGGCAAGTGGTGCTGAAGCCTGAAGCTCTACCTGATGGGAACAGCTGACTCATTGGAAAAGATCCTGATGCTGGGAAAGATTGAGAGCAAAAGGAGAAGAGGGCAGCAGAAAATGAAATGGTTGGATAGCATCACTGACTCAATGGACATAACCTTGGGCAAACTCCAGGAGATAGTGAAGGACAGGGAAGCCTGGTGTGCTATAGTCCATGGGGGTCTCAAAGACTCGGACACAACTTAGCAACTGAACAACAAACAACAACAAATGGATTGCTCTGAGCTGGGGTTGGGGCAGGAGGATAGAAAGGAGGGAATTGACAGGTGCACACAGCAAAGCTGAGAAAGTACAGACCTGGACCTCCCCCAGGGGAACCCCCCCTCGGCCCCCAAAGCAAACTCTGTCCCTAGAAGCCAGTGAAAGCTCCTATGCTCAGTCCTACAAGCCCCACCAACTCAGCTCCTGGGTCTGCTTTTGGCTCATGACTTTTTTTTTTTGGCTGCACTGGGTCTTCGTTTTAGTGTGCAGGCTTTTCCTACTGGTGGTATGCAGGCTTCTTTTGTCGTGGAGCCCTGGCTCTACAGCTTGAGAGCTCAGGAGCTGTAGCATCTGGGCTTAGCTGCCCTGAGGCATGTGGGATCTTAGTTCCCCGACCAGAGTTGAAACCCATGTTCCTTGCATTGGATGGTGGATTCTTACCCACCGGACCACCAGGGAAGTCCCTCTTGACTTCAGTTTTTATGCTTGCCCTGATTGTTGACCCCTCTTACCCTAGGGATCTGGCATTGATCTTGACCACATTCCTCCTTCTCCTCCCATTGCCCCGGTCCTCATCTCCCCTGCCCTTGCCCCTGTCACACACTTCTGATGTCTGTAACAGACTTCTATACTGACACCAGCCTATCCCAGGTGGGGACCCATTCTGCCCAGTCTGTGTGAAAGGTCGCACACCCACAGCTTTACAATGATGAGCATGAAAGCCATTAGCAGTAGGGGGTGACTCCGCCGTAGTGACTAACTGTGCCAAGGGAGAGGCAGGAGTGGAAAACAGTTCCCAGGTTTCAAGCCTGGAAGAACAATGAGGTCAGTTTGGAGCACTGAACTCTGGAGCCAGCGTTGGCCTGACAGTAAAGTGGAACTTTCTCTCAGGCAGGTGGATGTGTGGGTCTACAATCACCAGGAAAGTCAGAGGGGACTGGGGTTTCAAAGGCACCTACATGGATGTAATGGCTGAATCTGTGCAGAGAGAAAAGAGCAGAAGACTAAGGACTAGACTTTAGGAAACGTGAAGCAAAAATAATTCTCAGGAGGAAGTTCCCTGGAGGTCCAGTGGTTAGGACCCCATGCTTCCACTTCAGGGGACACAAGTTCAATCCCTGGTCAGGGAACTAAGATCCCACATGCAATCTTAGTGGTGTGACCAAAAAATAAAAAATAAGACCCTCATCTGTTTGCTGTGTTTACTAGGGAAATGCACTTTCGAGGATGGGAACATTTTTTTAAAAATAAATAAGTAAGGAAAGCATGCTTGATGCTGTCACAGATACATTTAGCAGACATGGAACCATTGGAAGCCCTGCTGCATACTTTCTTCATTTCAGACAATCTCATAAGAACTTTAGGTCTCACAGCACAAACTTCTCGAAGTCGGCCTGAGCACATTCCATGTGCAGATTCTAGTACTTTCCTAACCTTCTTGGTGTAAAGGTAAACGACTCTATTACTGGGGGAGTAGTTGGGTAGGATAGCCTATGATGATGTGTCAAATGCTAGACCCTTCTGAATGCCTCCAGACCACGCACCCAGGGGAAAGAATTATATATATATATACATATATATATATATACACACACACACACACACACATATATATATGTATATTTATATATAAGCCATGCTGTGTGGCTTATGGGACCTTAGTTCCAAGGCCAGGAATTGACCCAGGCCCCTTGGTGGCTCAGACAGTAAAGAATCTGCCTCCAGTGTGGGAGATCTGGGTTCAATCCTGGGTCAGGAAGATACCCTGGAGAAGGGAATAGTTGGCTGCCCACTCCAGTATTCTTTTTTTAAATTTAGATTAAAAATTTTATAATTTTTTTTAAATTTTGTTTTTAATTTAAGTAAAAATTATACAAATTTATAATTTTTTTTCACTCCAGTATTCTTGCTTGGAGAATTCCACGGACAGAGGAGCCTGGCTGCCTACAGTCCATGGGGGACACGAGTGATCGACTAACACTTTCATTTTCCCTACAGGGAAAGCACCAAGTCCTAACCACTGGACCACCAGGGAATTACCCCCCCAAAATATTTTTCATTGTGATAAAATAATACACGTTAATATAAAATTTACCATCTTAGCCATTTTTCAAGTGTACAGTTCTGTAGTGTTAAGTACATTCACATTGTTGTGCAACCAATTTCCAGGACACTCTTCATCTTGCAAAACTAAAATTCCATACCCATTGAACAACAGCTCCCTGGCCCTTCCCCAGCCCCTGGCAACCACCCTTCCAGTCTGTCTCTATGATGTTGACCACTCCAGGAACCTCATATAAATGGCATCATACATTGCCTTTTTGTGACTGGTTTATTTCACTTAACATAATGTCTTCAGGATTCATCCACATTGTAGCCTCTATCCTTTCATTCGAAGGTTGAGTAACATTCCATTGCATGCATATATTCACCATATTTTGTTCATCCATTCATCCACCAATGGACACTTGGATGGCTTCCACCTTTTGACTATTGTGAACAATTCTGCTATGTACATGGATACACAAATATCTCTTCAAGACTCTGTTTTCAATTCTTTGGGATATTGGAATTGCCATTCAGTTCAGTTCAGTTCAGTCGCTCAGTTGTGTCCGACTCTTTGCGACCCCATGAATCGCAGCACGCCAGGCCTCCCTGTCCATCACCAACTCCCGGAGTTCATTCAGACTCACGTCCATCGAGTCGGTGATGCCATCCAGCCATCTCATCCTCTGTCATCCCCTTCTCCTCCTGCCCCCAATCCCTCCCAGCATCAGAGTCTTTTCCAATGTGTCAACTCTTCGCATCAGGTGGCCAAAGTACTGGAGTTTCAGTTTTAGCATCATTCCGTCCAAAGAACACTCAGGACTGATCTCCTCTAGAATGGACTTGTTGGATCTCCTTGCAGTCCAAGGGACTCTCAAGAGTCTTCTCCAACACCACAGTTCAAAAGCATCAATTCTTCAGCGTTCAGCTTTCTTCACAGTCCAACTCTCATATCCATACATGACTACTGGAAAAACCATAGCCTTGACTAGACAGACCTTTGTTGGCAAAGTAATGTCTCTGCTTTTGAATATGCTATCTAGGTTGGTCATAACTTTCTTTCCAAGGAGTAAGCGTCTTTTAATTTCATGGCTGCAATCACCATCTGCAGTGATTTTGGAGCCCCCCAAAAATAAAGTCTGACACTGTTTCCACTGTTTCCCCATCTATTTCCCATGAAATGGTGGGACCAGATGCTATGATTTTCATTTTCTGAAAGTTGAGCCTTAAGCCAACTTTTTCACTCTCCTCTTTCACTTTCATCAAGAGGCTTTTTAGTTCCTCTTCACTTTCTGCCATAAGGGTGGTGTCATCTGCGTATCTGAGGTTATTGATATTTCTCCTGGCAATCTTGATTCCAGCTTGTACTTCTTCCAGCCCAGCGTTTCTCATGATGTACTCTGCATATAAGTTAAATAAACAGGGTGACAATATACAGCTTTGATGTACTCCTTTTCCTATTTGGAACCAGTCTGTTGTTCCATGTCCAATTCTAACTGTTGCTTCCTGCATACAGGTTTCTCAAGAGGCAGGTCAGGTGGTCTGGTATTCCCATCTCTTTCAGAATTTTCCACAGTTTATTGTGATCCACACAGTCAAAGGCTTTGGCATAGTCAATAAAGCAGAAGTAGATGTTTTTCTGGAACTCTCTTGCTTTTTCCATGATCCAGCGGATGTTGGCAATTTGATCTCTGGTTCCTCTGCCTTTTCTAAATCCAGCTTGAACATCTGGAAGTTCACAGTTCACATATTGCTGAAGCCTGGCTTGGAGAATTTTGAGCATTTCTTTACTAGCATGTGAGATGAGTGCAATTGTGCGGTAGTTTGAGCATTCTTTGGCATTGCCTTTCTTTGGGATTGGAATGAAAACTGACCTTTTCCAGTCCTGTGGCCACTGCTGAGTTTTCCAAATTTGCTGGCATATTGAGTGCAGCACTTTCACAGCATTATCTTTCAGGATTTGAAATAGCTCCACTGGAACTCCATCACCTCCACTAGCTTTGTTCGTAGTGATGCTTTCTAAGGCCCACTTGACTTCACATTCCAGGATGTCTGGTTCTAGGTGAGTGATTGCCGTATCACATGCTAATTCTATTTTTAATAGTTTGAGAAAGCACATACTATTTTCCATAGTGGATGCACTATTTTATATTTCCACCAACAGCATATGAGGATTCCAGTTTCTCCACATCTTCATGAACACTTTTTTTTTTTTTTTTTTAGTAGCCATCCTAATGGGTATGATGTGGTATATCATTGTGGTTTTGATTTGCATTTCCCTAACTCCAATACTTTGGCCACCTCATGCAAAGAGTTGACTCATTGGAAAAGACCCTGATGTTGGGAGGGATTGGGGGCAGGAGGAGAAGGGGATGACAGAGGATGAGATGACTGGATGGCATCACCGACTCGATGGATGGGAGTTTGAGTGAACTCCAGGAGTTGGTGATGGACAGGGAGGCCTGGCATGCTGCGATTCATGGAGTCGCCAAGAGTCGGACACGACTGAGTGACTGAACTGAACTGAACTGAATCATACTCCTAGGGATATGGACCATCTTTTATTTATTTATTTTTTTCTGCTTCGCATGGCTTGTGGGATCTTAGTTCCCCAACCGGGTATTGAACCTGTGCCCTCAGCAGTGAAAGTGTGGAGTCCTAACCACTGGACCGCCAGGGAATTCCCATGAGCATCTTTTCATGTGCTTACTGGCCATTTGTATATTCTCTTTGAAGAAGTGTTTACTCAAGTCCAGGGTTCATTTTTAAAATTTTATTTATTTTTAATTGGAGGGTAATTGCTTTAAAATATTGTGTTGGTTTCTGCCATATATCAACATGAATCAGTCATAGGTATACCCCGGTCCATTTTTAAATGGAATTGTTTGTTCTATTTTTTGTTGTCAAATTTTAGTTCTTTATATACTGGATATTAACAGCTTATCAGGTATCTGATTTGCAAATAGCTTCTCCCATTCCGTAGGCTGCATTTTCACTCTGTTGATTGTGTCCTTTGATGCACAGATGTTTTTAATTTTGGTGTAGTCTCTGTATATTTTACTTTTGTTGTCTGTGCATTTAGTGTTATATCTAAGGAATCACTGTCAAATCCAACATCATGAAGCTTTTAACCTATGTTTTCTTTTAAAGGTAGCTTTTAAATTTGGATCTTTTATCCATTTTCAGTTAATTTTTAAAATATGGCATAAAGCACAGCCTCTTTTGTTTTAAAAGCACACCTTTTGTTTTTCTCAATTATAAACTTCATGTTCATTGTAGAAAACTTAGAAAAACATACGCAAAATAAAAAATATCCCTAGTCAGTGATCTGCAGATAAAACTGCTTAATCTATAGTGTTCGTTGATATCTGTGGTGTACATACTGCCCCCGTGATCAGTTTCAACAAACTTCAAAATGCAGAGTAGGAAAGAGATAGGCACAACTGGCTGTCACACCACTGCTGCTAATCCATCGCCTTGCCATGGCCTATAGCTCGTGTATGCGGCAGTCATTCAAACGTATACAGTGGCTTTAGCCATTTCCATTGCAGCGGGGGTCATGTGACTTAGTGACTTAATGCTGGCCAGTGAGATTGAGTGGAATTTTCAGTGGAATTTGGGGGAAATTCTCTGATAAATTTAAAGAAGCATGCTAATGAGGCCCTTCACTGCCTCCCTATTTGTTCCTTGTTTCCTGCCTTTGGATGTGTTATTGTATGTGATACTTGGAGCTAATGCAACCGTCTTGTGACTATGAGGGAAAGACTATGACAACTTTAGAGACATCAATTCAGCACCTGGACTTTGTGGAACTGTAGAACTAAATCTTGGAAATACCTATGTTCAGATTCGTAAGTAAATAGCGCATTTTTGGGGGGTGGGTCAAGTGAGGGATTAGCATACTCTTTCAGGGCCAGATAATAAATATTTTAAGGTTTGCAGACCACACAGTGTCTTTCACACCAATTCAACTTGACTGTTGGAGCATGAACACAGCCATAGACAACATGGAAAGGAATAAACATGGCTGTGTTTCAATAAGACTTTATTATGGACACTGAAATTTGGATTGCATATAATCTTTCTTTATTGGAGTATAATTGCTTTAAAATGTTATGACAGTTTCTGTTGCACAAGAAAGTGAATCAGCTATGCTGCTGCTGCTGCGAAGTCGCTTCAGTCGTGTCCGACTCTGTGTGATCCCATAGACGGCAGCCCATAGGTATACCTATATTCCCTCCCTTTAGAGTCTCCCTTCCACTCCTCAGCCCATTCCACCCTCGAAAGTCATCACAGAGCACTGAGCTGAGCTCTCATACAATCTTAACATGTGACAAAGTCTTACTCTTCTTTTAACTTTTGTTCAATAATTTAAACATTTAAAAGCTATTTTTAGCTCTTGCACTCTACAAAAACAGGTAAATTCAGACTTTGCCTGAAAGGCATAGTTTGCTCACCCTTGGGTTAAGCTCCATTAGTTGGGTATTCTGTTATTGCAACTAAAAGCAGTCTTAATGCTAGTTTATAAAGGATTGTCTTTAAACACACGTGATTGTCCTCATCCATTTGCAATCCCAGGGGAGTCAGAGATGCAGAACTGGATTCCCCCTTAGTTAGTTTTCCCTAATGTTAATCAACACACACTAGAAAACACACTGAACATATTGAGTCTGGGATAATGTAATTTGGAGCAAAAACTGGGACTCAGATATGCATGAGTGTCTCTGGCAGCTTTTTTGCCTGAGTGACTGAACAGACTTCTGGGAAAACTCTCATCCCAAAATACCAATGAGTTACTAATTCATGACCATCTTGGCCCAGTAGAGGAAAAAAAAACTCTGGTCATGGGAGGAGATGGGCACAGTGCGTCTCAGACTAGAAATACTAAAGTAGAAAAACATTTCTATTTTTCAAATTTTGGTGTGGCCAGAAGTAGCTTTAGGGCCCCTCCAACGAATGTAATACAATAGGGATGAACGAAGTCTTTCCTCTTTCTACAATAGATCATTTTGCTGTGTTAGCATAACAAAGCGCCAGCACTTTCCAGAAGCTGTTGATCCCAGAAGATACCTGGTGGGGGCCTCAGGACAGTCTTAATGCCAGAGAGGTCCCCACGTATTCCTAAATCTTTGTGAGCCACCTCAAAAGACTCCCAGAAATTCTTGATGAGCACTTTGCAGGAACTGGTGTTGCATAGCTAGTGTATAAGAGAGAATCAGGCTTGGGCATTAGGGCTGGGAGACAAAGAATGTATCTCAGCCTTCTTACTCGAGTCTCTCCTTGGAGACCCCACAGTGTCCCTCTGCCTGCTCCAGCTTATGTGCATAAACTGTCTTCTCCCTCCTCCAACCCAGTAGCAGCAAAGAATCACAGGTTTCCTGTGGGCACTCAGCTCCTACCCCAGGAATTGTAAAGGGCCTTTTCTCTCCTGTCCTATCCCTCTGGTTTCTGCCTTCATTATGACTGACCAACAAGATGGGGAAAACAAAAAATCTCCCAGATTCCAACTTTCTATTTTTTATCTGTGCATGTGTGCTAAGTCACTTCAGTCATGTGTCACTTCAGACATGCACTTCAGTCATGCAAGCAAACAAAAAAGAAGACATTTAGTAACTCTG
Organism: Bos mutus; assembly: GCF_027580195.1. Taxonomy (NCBI): domain Eukaryota; kingdom Metazoa; phylum Chordata; class Mammalia; order Artiodactyla; family Bovidae; genus Bos; species Bos mutus. Next base: position 57,324,301 of record NC_091627.1, read on the forward strand.
GGGATGACAGAATTGTGCCATAAAAGGAAACTATTTCCTTGGGTTGACTGAGAAGTTAGGGAGAAGGAGTGGCAGTCAGTTTTCACCCTCCATAGTGAGGGTTCAATATACGGAGCCTAGAACTCTTTCGTGGGTTCCAAGTGCAACATCACTTGATTTCTAATGAAGTATCTACATTGGCTTCAGATCGTCAGAGTTGTCTTCTATTGCTTGAAACTGGAAGAATCATAGCTAATAGCCACGTGATCCCTGGTGAGTCACTTCCCATCATTGGTCCTCAAGCTCCCCAACCCTATAACAAGTCCCACTTCTTTGATTCTACACACTTAAAAAATAATAATTTCTTTTTACTGTTTTTAAAATGATTTACTTTTTGGCTGCACTGGGTCTTCGTTGCTGCGAGGGCTTTCTCTAACTGTAGCAAGCGGGGGCTACTCTCTAGTCGTGGTACGCAGGCTTCTCACTGCAGTGGCTTCTCTTGTGGAGCACCGGCTCTAGGCACGTGAGCTTCAGCAGTTGCAGCTCCTGGGTTCCAGAGTGCAGGCTCAGAAATTGTGGCACGCAGGCTTAGCTGTGCCTCAGCATGCAGTCTTTCTGCACCAGGGATAGAGCCTGTGTCTCCTGCCTTGGCAGGAGGATTCCTATCCACTGTACAACCAGGGAAGTCCTGATTCTATACATTTTTCAAAAGTCACTTTCTTCACCTCCTCTCTTTCCTACTTAGACTTCCTCCAGTATCTTGCCACACCTATTAACCAAACTAAACTTCCTTTTCGCAGGGAGTTGGGTGGGGTGCCCTAGTCTGTGTTGTGTCACAGTGAAAGATGTTGGGAAACCCTGAATGGAGGGAACCTGCTCAGGCAATCCCTGGGGGAGTGGGTGGGAAAGCATGAAACTCTGAGTTTCTTGGGTTTAGGTGTGATTCTACTGTTCCCCCATCTTGGACTTTCTGCTTGGATTGCCCACTCTTCAAATTGTGAGTTGATTTATTTATAAGTTTTATCTCACCTACATCTTAGACAAATTGGAATCAACTTTACAGAATTAATAAAATGTTAATTTTGCAATTAACTAAACACAATTAAAAACTATAGACAAAAGACTCAATTAAAAACCACAGACCAGAACTCAAGTAAAAAAGTCAAAGAAATGACTGTTTCAAGGAACCTGTCATGTTTAGCTGATATAACGAAGTGCTAACTTTTGTTCCAAGTTTGTTGGTAGGTGGTACAAAACAGAAATCATATAATTTTGAAGATGCTCCATATTCAAAAAGTACTCACTGACTAATTGAATCAGTCTTGATTATATGTGGCTACATTTGGAAGAAAAAAAAAAGGTAATAACAATATGTTTCTTTTGAGGGTATAAGAAGTCTGAAGTCAGGAAATCAGGAAGTCAGGGCTAATAGAGCAACTTTCCGGTCATCAGAGACCCAAGATCCCTGTTGTTCACTGTCTGTTGAAGCTAGAGATACCACATTCCAGGTAGAAGTAACAACAAAGGGTGAGAAGGGTATTTCCCTTCTGTGTTTAAGGAAACTTCCAGGAAGCCACAACGAATACGTCCACTTATATTTTAAGGTGCTGGAACTTCCCTGGTGCTGCAGTGGACAGGAATCCAATTGCTAATACAGGGAAATGGCAACCCACTCCAGTGTTCTTGCCTGGAGAATCCCAGGGGCGGGGGAGCCTGGTGGGCTGCCGTCTATGGGGTCGCACAGAGTTGGACACGATTGAAGCGACTTAGCAGCGATGCAGGGGACAACACAGGTTTGATCCCTGACCCAGGAAGATTCCACATGCCTTGGAGCAACTAAGCCCTTGGGCCACAATCACTGAAGACCGCACGCCACTGCAATGAGGACTCCAAGCACCACAACGAAGAGTAGCCCCCACTTGCCACAACTAGAGAAAGCCCGCGCACAACAGTGAAGACCCAGCACAATCAAAAATAAATAAATAAAATTATTTTAAAATTATAAAAAAATTAATGTGCTGAATGTAATGATATGAACACACCCAGCTATAAAGGAACATAGGAAAGCGTTTTAGCTGGGTACACTGCTACCCAATTGAGATGTTGACAGAATAATGAGGTAGGCACCTAACAATTTCTGCTACAAATACTCATTATATATCAGGTGCTTCTGGGCCCAAGAACTACAAAGATGAACATGATGCAGTCTTTGCTCTCAAGCAACTCACAAGATTTTAGGAAGGCACTAATATCAACTGAATATTATATAGGATTTCCTTGATAGCTCATTTGGTAAAGAATCCATCTACAATGCAGGAGATCCCAGTTTGACTACTGGGTCGGGAAGATCTGCTGGAGAAGGGATAGGCTACTCACTCCAGTATTCTTAGGCTTCCCTGTGGCTCAGCTGGTAAAGAATCCGTCTACAATGAGGGAGACCTGGGTTTGATCCCTGGGTTTGGAAGATCCCCTGGAGAAGGGAAAGGCTACCACCCACTTCAGTATTCTGACCTGGAGAAATCCATGGACTGTATAATCCATGGGGTCTCAAAGAGTTGGACATGCTACAATGTGAAAAAACATTTTTGACGTGAACATTTTGTAAAGCTCTGTGGATGAGAAATGAGGTTGCAATGAACTCTGTCTACAGAGACAGGGAAGATTCCTAGAGAAGATGACAATTGAACTGGCCCTTATTTATTTTTTTTTTCTTTTCCTGGGTTTTGTTTATTTGTTTGTTTTTTTTTTGAGCTGGTCCTTAGACAGAATAGAAATCCAGAGCAGCAAAGAAAGCATCCCAGGGGCAAGAAGGAGTATATTCAAAGAGAAACAGTAAAACAGATGGATGCTTTGGGGATAATTTTGATTCATTTTGCATGTCTTTAAAATAGGGTTGGGGTCTTCCTTGGTGGTGCAGTGGTTGAAATTTCATCTTCCAATGCAGGGATGCTGGTTTGATCCCTGGTTGGAGAACTAAGGTCTCGTGTGCCTTGGAAAGCAGACAAAAACTTAAATAATAATAATAATAAATAAAACAGAGTTGTCAGAGTCCTGATAGAAGATAAGGCCAAAATAAGGTGATGAAAAGTCGCCAAAACTCCATAGAATGAAAATTGGTCTTTGTGGAGAGAATAGGAAGCCGTGGAGGTTTATAAGCAGGGCTACCATGAGATCAGACCCTATGTTCAAAAAAGAACAATGGAATGAAAGAAATAATGAGCTAAAGCAGGGTTGGTGGCGGGGGGCGGGGAGGGGCACGGGAAGCACAGTGACTGACTTAGGGCCAAGTTAACAGTTCAAGTGATCTGTATTATGGACCTGAGCTAGCAAGGGATCACATGGGGATGGGAAGGAGAGAAAGGCTGAGAGAGACTAAAACTGGCTTATCATAGGTTAGATGTGGAATGAGGAAAAAGTAGACAACCAGAGGATTCTCAGCTGTCTAGTTAATGGGGTTTATATAAAAACATACAGACAAAAATAAAAATGAAAGAAAGTGTATGCTTGTTTTTGTGTTTGGAGGTGAGAAACAGAACGTTTCACAGAAAATGGAAATACCTACAATAGCATTACAAAAAGTGGGATCACATTTTTCTTTTAAACAAAGCATGACATTTATCAGGAGAAAAAACTTGAAGGAATTCTTGAACTTCAGAAAATGTTTCTTGATACCAAAATATGCAGCTTCCTAAAAATAGTTCTTTTTCTTAAAAAAAGGATAACACGGGTTTAGAGTCATTTTTAAAAATATGTTTCAGTTTTAGACAATCGATTGACTTCCAGCCAAGACCACATGAGGAAATCAACACATATTTTTTCTTCCATCTCCTCTCCCCGTGCCTCCTCCTTTTATTAATAATTTTGTTGGTTGTATCATCTTCACGTAGGAAAGATGAATGATATTTACATTCCGTTCTTTCATCACAATTCCCACAGCTGTTTGATTGGTTCTGTATTTAAGTGGATCTGGTGCTCATTACTGTTCTTTTACCATGACTTTTCCATTTCTATTCTTGGAGTCAACCCTTCATTTTGTCATCAGGTAGTCTTTTTTTTTCATATTGGTCTCATGGATTCTTGCATGTTTCAAAGGGACTGTGTTTTTATACTTAAAGGGCAAATTGGATAAAAATTCTTGGCTCATTCTTTCCCTCAGATCTTTTTAGATCTTGTTTTTTGTTTTCTGACATTGAGTTTTGCTTTGGGAAAAGCTTAAGGATAACTGACCTTACTCTTTGTACATGATTTGTTTCTTCTACTTGGACATACTTAAAATTCTTTATCTCTAAATTTTAGCAACTTCATCTATACATATCTTAATCACCGTATTGTTTAAGATTTAAATTCAGACAGAAACTCAAAGTAACAGTGATTTTAAGGGAGAGTGTATTTGTTTCTCATTTAATGATGTAAACTGATACAGCAGCAATGCTCTAAGGAAACTGTTAGGGACTCAGGCTCTTTCTGTTTTGTTGTTCTATTGTCCCTAAGGTGTGGTCCTTGTCCACAACGACCAACATGAGTATTCCAGCCAATAGAAAGAGGAAAAGAGAAAGGGAAGAGCACATTCCTTCCCTTTAAGGATATACCCAGAAGTGTATGCATGCATGCTAAGTTGGTTCAGTCATGTCTGACTCTTTGTGGCACTATGGACTCTAGCTCACCAGGCTTCTCCGTCCATGGGATTGTCCAGGCAAGAACAATGGAGTGGGTTGCCATTTCCTCCTCCAGTGGATCTTTCCACCCCAGGGATTGAACTTGTGTCTCTTTTGTCTCCTGAATTGAGAGGTGGGTTCTTTACCACTAGTGCCACTGGGAAGCCCAGAAGTGTAAATATTAATCTTTCTCACATCCCATTGGTCAGAACTTGGTCATATGACCCTATGTAACTGCAGGGAATACTGCAAAATATAATCTTCATTCTCAATGACTATATATTCAGCTAAAGAGAAAAACTACAATTATGGAAGAAGGGAGAATTAATACTGGAAAAAACTAACAATCCTTGTTATAATCCTTCTGTATCAGTTTTTCCCTAGGATATGGTCTGTCCTTTCAGTCTGTAGATGCAAATCATTGTTTCAGGAAATTTTTCTTCTACAGCATCTGTGAATATCTTTTCTATTCTACTTATAGAGATTTCTACCTTCGGAATGTGGGTCTTTTTTATTTTAATCTTTGTGTTTATATTTGAATTCTTTGTACATGTCTTCAATTTGAATAATCTTTCCTCCAAATATTTTTACGAGGTTTTTTTTCTGTTTCGCTTTGTTTTCATTTGTGTTCTCAATTGTATTCATTCAGAAAACCTTTTCAGTTCTATTTATTCCAGTTTTTATTGCTCCTAATGTAATAGTTACCCTGTTGAAGCTGTTTGTTTCTTCCTTTCTTTCTAAATTAGGCCAGTCTGTTTTCCATCTTGTTCTGTGCCCTTAGAATCTCTTCTTTGCATTCTTGCATCTTTCCTTGAGTGCTCCTGTCAAGGAGAGACTATTTCAACTACATTCTTTGAGGTCATGGAGAATTATTCACTTGACCCTGCTTCCTGAAGTAATCCCTCCTCTTTTTCTTTTAAAATTTTTATTTATTTTAATTGAATTATAATTGATTTACAATGTTGTGTTAGTCTTTGCTATACAGCAAAGTGAGTCAGTTATACACACACACATATATATATATTCTTTTTAATATTCTTTCCCATTGTGGTTTATCCCAAGATATTGAAAATATTTCCTTGTGCTATACAGTAGGATCTTGTTGTTTATCCATCCTATATATGATAGTTTGCATCTGCTAATACCAAACTCCCAATCCTTGCTTCCCCCAACCCCGTCCCCCTTGGTAACCGCTAGTCTGTTCTGTCTGTGAGTCTGTTTTTGTTCGTAGATAAACTCATTTGTTGTCATATTTTAGATTCCACATACAACTGTTATCACATGGTATTTGTCTTTCTCCTTCTGACTTATGGAGTAATCCCTCTTCTAGCTTACGTTTTTCATCTGCTTTTTGCTTACTTGTCTCTCCTTTGGGAGGAGGTAATGGCCACTTAAGATCTATGAGCAGAGTAAGGAAAGGGGACTTGAAAGCTTCCACCATTCAAGAGACAGATTTTTTTTGGTCCCATTTTAACATTGTGGTACTGCCAGACAGATATATACACAATTTTTCCTTACAATATGAGATGACAATATACATACTATTTTGTACTCTGTTTCTTTCATGTGATGTATCACAAAAATGTTTTTATGTCATTAAATATATTTCTCCCACATTATTAAAGTAGTTTCATTGCATTCCATTGGCATGATATATCATATTTTTAAACCCAATCTCTATTGGTGGACAATAGAGACAATCCCATTGTTTCCAGTAATTTATCACTGTAATCAAACTTGCATAACTTAAAATCTCTTATTTTGACTCTCTAGATTTAAAGCTAAAGTTGTGAAGGATATCCTAGGTTCTCACTCTGTCTCTTTTTTTCAGTTCAGCTCAGTCACTCGGTCCAACTCTTCGTAACCCCATGGACTGCAGCACGCCAGGCTTCCCTGTCCATCACTAACTCCCAGAGATTGCTCAAACTCATGTCCATCGGGTTGGTGATGCCATCCAACCATCTCATCCTCTGTCGTCCCCTTCTCCTCCTGCCTTCAATCTTTCCCAGCATCAGGGTCTTTTCAAATGAGTCAGTTCTTTGCATCAGGTGGCCAAAGCATTGGAGTTTCAGCTTTAGTATCAGTCCTTCCAGGACTGATTTCCTTTAGGATTAACTGGTTTGATCTCCTTGCAGTCCAAGGGACTCTCAAGAGTCTTCTCCAACACCACACTTCAAAAGCATCAATTTTTCAGCACTTAGCTTTCTTTATAGAAATATATTCACATGCCATTAAATCTATCATTTAAAAGTACACCTCTATGGAGTTTCCCTGGTGGTCCAATGGTTAAGACTCCATGCTTCCAATTTGAGGGGTGCAGGTTTGACCTCTGGTCAGGGAACCAAGATCCCACGTGCTGTATGGAGCAACACTGAAAATCATAAATAAATAAATGTACAACTCTGTACTTCACAACTGTATAACTCAGTGGATTTTAGTATATTCACAGAGTTGTACAACTACCACTATCTATTTCCAAACATCTGCATCACCCCAAAAAGGAACCTCATATCACTTAGCAGCATCCTTCCCATTCTTCTGTCCTCCTAGCTCCTGGCAACCACTAATCCACTGTCTGTCTCTATATGCCTATTCTGTACATTTCTTATAAGTGGAATTATATAATAAGTAGTCCTTTGTGACTGGCCACTTTCATTTGACATAATATTTTCAAGGTTCCCCCACATTGTAGCATGTATCAGCACTTAACTGTTTTTATGGCCAAATAATATTTTATTGTATTAATATACCTATACATTTTGTTTATCCATTCATCAGCTGATGGACATTTGGGTTGTTTCCACCTTCTTGGATATTACGAAAATGTTGCTCTGAACATTTGTATACAAGTTTTTGCAAGGACTTAAAAAATTTTTTTATTATAGTTGATTTACAATGTTGTGCTAGTTTCTGCTGTACAGCAAAGTGTATCAGTTATACATCTACACATATCACTTTTTTCTTAAGATTCTTTCCCCATATAGGTCATTACAGAGTACTGAGGGGGTGTTCCCTGTGCTATATAGTAGGTCCTTATTAGTTATCTACCTTGTATTAGTAGTGTGTTTTTGTCAGTCCCAGTCTTCCAATGTATCTCTCCCCTCCCCTGGACATGTATTTTTCTTTTTAAAATTTTTATCTATTTATTTTTGGCTGTGCTGGGTCTTTGTTGCTGCTCAGGCTTTTCTCTAGTTGTGGTGAGTTGGGGCTATTCTCTAGGTTTTGGGTTTCTCATTGCAGTGGCTTCGCTTATCACAGAGCACGTGCTCTAAGGTGCGTGGACTTCAGTAGTTAAGGCTCCTGGGCTCTAGAGGAGGCTCAGTAGTTGTGGTGCACGGGCTTAGTTTCTCCAAGGCATGGGGGACCTTTCCAGATCAGGGATCAAGCCCATGTCTCCTACATTGGCAGGTAGATTTTTTACCACTGAGCCATCAGGGATGCCCTGGACATATGTCTTTAATTCTTTTGGGCATACAGCTAGTAGTGTAATTGCTGAATCATACAATAGGGCAGACACATTGTTAATCTCTGTGTTTCTAATGCTACATGACATCAGCAACATCTTTCAGATTTAGTTTCTATACACTGAATCTACAGTTTCTTGCTTGGTGTGGTAGTCACTTTGCTTTAAGGGTGGAGGAAGGGGCCTTTGATATAACTTAGTGTTCAGCTGTTTTCACCCTATGTCTCTTGACCCACTTTACAGAGTACTGCTTCATGGGGTCCGCAGACAGTTAAAACACAATCTTCCTCCACTGGGCTGATTTAGATGCCTCTCTCTACTCCATCTCTCTATGCTATGCTAAGTCACTTCAGTCGTGTCCGACTCTGTGCGACCCCAGAGACGGCAGCCCACCAGGCTCCCCCGTCCCTGGGATTCTCCAGGCAAGAACACTGGAGTGGGCTGCCATTTCCTTCTCCAATGCATGAAAGTGAAAAGTGAAAGTGAAGTCACTCAGTCGTGTCCGACTCTTAGCGACCTCATGGATTGCAGCCTACCAGGCTCCTCCATCCATGGGATTTTCCAGGCAAGAGTACTGCAGTGGGGTGCCATTGCTTTCTCCGACTCCATCTCTCTACTCCATCTAAAAGCTGGTTTAAATCTCCCCTCTCCTGATATCTCCTGACTCCTGTGGGGGTTAGTATCATTTTAGTAGGGTTTTGGGGGGAGGGAAGGCTATAAACAAGTTTCCAGTTTGTTTAACCAGAAGTTGCACTAATTATGCATGTCTTTCTGGTCATGGCTCATCTTTGAAAGAGACCAGCTATTTGTTAAAAATTAGTTTAGAAAAAGATGAGGCTAGGGATCTGGACAGACCACAGTTTTAAACTGACCTTTTCTCTTAAACATGGTATCAGCAAATTTGTTTTCTTCCTGGTTTTCAAGATTAAGGGAATCAGTGTGGTAACACTCCCTAAGACAGGCTTTGTCTTAGTCTGTTTGGGCTGCTACAAAATATATATATATCATAGGCTGGGTAGCTTAATCAACAAACATTGCTCACAGTTTTGGAAGCTGAGAAGTCCAGAATCAAGGCACCAGCAGATCTAGTGTCTGGTGAGAGCATGCTTCCTGGTGCACACACTGCTGTCCTCTCACTATGTCCAACAGGGCAGATGTGGTGGGGGAGCTCTGGGGTCTCTTTTATAAGGGCACTAATCTCATTCACGAGGGCTCTACCATCATGACCTAATCACCTCCCAAAGGTCCCACCTCCAAATATCAGCACACTGGGGACTGGGTTTCAACACATGCACTTTGAAGGGACACAAACATTCAGTATAGAGCAGATTTTCTCATACCATTCCCTCATTCCCCACTCCCATCTCCCCTCCTCCCAGCAGGTCCCCTCAGCTAAGAGTCAGGTACATGAATAATTACTATGGTGCTTATGCATGGCTTCTCCATTACTCCATTACATTAGTAATGGAGAATTACTTCCCCAATTCCTGTGTCCTACAGGGTGGAGTTACTTCTCTGGAGTCTTTCCAGCTGCTCACCTTATGGTTCTAAACAATGGGACCATTAAGATGAGCCTTGCCTTTACGTGGCAGTATACAGCTTCCTTATGTCACTGAAGCTGGAGACAGGTACAAGAATGTTCAGTACTGAATAGCAAAAAGCTGGAAATGTACAAATGACTGATATCAGGAGGATAGATAAGTACATATATTCATACAATTCATATTTATACACATACTCATACAATTCAGCACATATTCAACACAATTGTTGAATTCATACAATTCAATACAATCTGTCAGTAAAAAATGAGTGAACTATACAGGTGTGCACAGCAGCATAGATGGGTCTCAAAAACATACTGTTGAGTGAAAAAAAGTAAATCACAAGAAGAATATATACCATATAAGTTCAATAAAATGCAAAAACTTTCCCAAATTAAAATATATTGCAAAGGAAAATATTCATAAAGAGTAAAACTTTAAGAGGTACAAATTATTATGTGTAAAATAAACTACAAGGATATATTGTACAACACATGGAATAGAACAAATATTTTATAATAACTATAAATGGAGCATAATCTTTAAAAATTGTGAATCACTATATTGTACAGCTGTAACTTAAGTAGTATTGTACGACTATACATCAATTTAAAAAAAGGAGAGAAAAAACTTAAGAAAGAGAGAAAAAAAAGAAAAAGAGTAAGCTTCTAAAGAAAACTAAGGGAATGATTAAGTAAAAATTCAGCAAAATAGTTACTGCCTGGAGAGAGAAAAAAAGGGGTGTGACTGGGGAAGTCCACATAGGACCTTCTAAAGCACTAGTTAAATTGGATTTTTAAAGCTGATTGGCAGGTACATTTTACTGTTATTGTTAAACTGTACATATATGTTAAGTACATTCTTTTGTTAACATAATATTTCATTAAAAAAAATGGAGAGATTGCTTTCTTCTATTCCTTATCATTTAAAAATCGAGGTGCTTCTCTTCACTCTTCGGAGGGTTTTAAGGGTGAGGAGAGAACTAAAAAATGCTTCCCCCACATGTTTTATCAATGACTCCTCTCTCCAGGGATCTGAATAACTCACATACACGGTGTGTGAAGGCACAGAGCATTATGAACCTTGGATTTCCATTTAACACTGTAGACAGAGTCTATGGAAAACTGACATCAAGAAGTTTCTGACTTCCAAATGGCTTAGTTTTGAAACCCTTGAAAGGAAAATGGCTTTCATTGGAAGATGGCTTGTGTATTTGTTTGGAGTGTTGATGCAACAGTGACAGCGGAAGAAGCTAAGAGGACTTCACCTCCACCTGGGGCTTCCCTAGTGGTTCAATCCCTGGGTCGGGAAGATCCCCCAGAGAGGGGAATGGCTACCCACTCCAGTACTCTGCCTAGAGAATTTCATGGACAGAGGAACCTAGCAGGCTACAGTCCATGGCGTCCCAAAGAGTCGGACGTGACTGAGCGACTGATCTGAACTGAACTGAGCAACTAAACGACAAATGACGACGAGCGACTAACACTTTTTACCTTCGTCTGGGCCTTGCTGACTCCCAGAGGGAAAGGGGTACAGAGAGTAGAACAGGAGCCAGGGAGAAGAGGTGGTCTGTGGAGAACTGACTGACCCAAGGCAAGGCCTGTTGATCCAGGGTCCGAGTGGACCCATAACCACCCCAAAATGACATGACGCCTGTGGGAAGGGTCAATGATACCTTTCCCTACTCAGAAGCTGGATCTGTTCATGCCAGAACAAGTTGTGAGTTGAGTGCCAAAAAGTTGTGGCCCGGAAGAGCCTGCATGTCCGAGCTTAGTGAATAGACAGGGGTGGGGGTGGAGCAGTTAACTAGAGAGGTCGGCAGGGCAGTGCTGGGGAGGGAATGTGGACTTTATCCCATGCAATGAGGAGCTGTTAAAGGGCTTAAGCCAGCAAGAGGCAGGATAAGATCTGATTGAGAAAATACATAATGAAAAAAATGCTAGTAAGACTTCAGGAATTCACTTAAAGCAATCTGTACTGTATGAATCACATCAGCATGTATAATTACAGTAATGGCCATATGTGGGCACAATATGTTTTCATTCTACATAGAATATTTGGTGTGCATCAGGATTCAGAGACCATTTGCAAAGTTCTGTGCCCATATCCTCTACTCCCAGGGCTAGGCTGTGGGACTTCCCTGGTGGCTCAGATGGTAAAGAGTCCACCTGCAGTATGGGAGACCTGGATTTGACCCCTGGGTTGGGAAGATCCCCTGGAGAAGGGAATGGCAACCCACTCCAGTATTCTTGCCTGGAGAATTCCGTGGACAGAGGAGCTTGGCAGGGTGCAGTCCATGCGGTTGCAAAGAGTCAGACACAACTGAGCGACTAACACTAGTTAATGTTAATATTAAAACTGTTCTTCCTGACAGCAATGAACAGCTAGTTCAGCTTCTTTCCTTAAGCTGGGGAGACCATGTCCCTAACACTAGGAGGAATGTTTGCCTTCCCATTTCCTATAAGGTTAACACATATCTAAGTCACGTAGTAGCTGTTACTTTTAACCACTTAAATATATGCCCCCAAACAGGAGAGGAACTAATACCCAACACATATTTACACTAATTAGGATTGTTAGCAAAACTAATAACTAGTAATATGACACCAGTCTTGAATTTGCCTGACTGACTCTTTTAATCCTCACAACATCTGCTGAGGTAGTTGTTATTGCCATTGGTATTATATAATCTTAACTATAAACTTAATTATATAATCTTTTGTTCAGCATTCACATGCCGTGATAAAGTCAAGGAGAGCAGAGAGTACGTCTGTCATGTTTCCTCGTGGAGCCTTCCCTGATGCTGAGAACAGTGCCTGGCATGTGGTAAACATTCAAAATGTGTCTGGTGAGCAAATTTTGAGTCCCCCTTTTACATAAATGACAACACCAAATCTTAGAGATGTTAAATAGCTTACCAGCTATTAGGTCAGCAGCTAATCCCAAATCACATCTGTTGGGCTTCATCTTCTCACTGGCTCCCAAATCGTCAAAGGTTTTATAAGGATCACATAGTTTGCCAAGTTCCTAGCAATTAAACAGAAGGCTATTGAAAGATTAATTGCCACCTTCTAAAAAATCTTAACCATTTTGAGAACATAAGGCAGAATTTAGAGGTGAGCAGGAGGAGAATGGCTGTGTTTAAACTTGCTATGTTTTAGAAAGATCTTACATTGAGAAATTCACACCTGGCATTAGAGAACAAAAGCTGGCACAGAACTCGAGGGAAGTATTGTTAGGAATTTTCCCAACTAAATCTTCCTAAGGTTATTACCAATAAAGAGGGTGTTTTCACTTAAATAGAGATCATTATGGCTTTATAGCTCTTTCTCTTCAACTGTAACCTCTATTGGGCCAGGGTTCCAGTTTTCACTTGGTATTCATTATTCACTTGGCCACTTGGTATTCATTATTACCTTACTTGCTTGAAACAGCTGGCCAAGGCAGTCTGGGTCCTGATTCCAGCCCTTTCCCCACACCCAGATTGGCCTGGGCACAAATTCTCTTATAAATTTCTCAATAGTCCACAGCCTCTGGAGGAAGCATAGAAAGATAAGATTGCCTTTTCCCATAGAAAGGGTATTGAAGCAACTTGTACAGGCTACCTCTGGTGAGAGAGGGAAGTTAAGTCTCTGAGAAAAGGCTCCATTGGGAGTAACAAGTCCTGTCCTATTCCCACTCCAATTATTTCTAGGCAGGAGTCCAGCCCAGGCTGTAAGGCAGACCCTCAGCCAGACGATGTAAGAGCAACTGATGTGTGAATGCACAGGTATTCATATTTACCCCAATCGAGAGAGAGTCCAGACCCTTTCCTGATTCTGTCATCCAGAACATGCCTAGACAGGAAACTGTAGAACACTGGCCTAAGACAACTGACGTTCTCTCCTCGCCACAATGTGGGTAGTAATCAGATTATGGACACCTTATCTTTGACAAAGGAGGCAAGAATATACAATGGAGAAAAGACAATCTCTTTAACAAGTGGTGCTGGGGAAACTGGTCAACCACTTGTAAAAGAATGAAACTAGAACACTTTCTAACACCATACACAAAAATAAACTCAAAATGGATTAAAGATCTAAATGTAAGACCAGAAACTATAAAACTCCTAGAGGTAAACACAGGCAAAACACTCTCCAACATAAACCACAGCAAGATCCTCTATGACCCACCTCCCGGAATATTGGAAATAAAAGCAAAAATAAACAAATGGGCCCTAATTAAAATTAAAAGCTTCTGCACAACAAAGGAAACTATAAGCAAGGTGAAAAGACAGCCTTCAGAATGGGAAAAAATAATAGCAAATGAAGCAACTGACAAAGACTTAATCTCAAAAATATACAAGCAGCTCCTGCAGCTCAATTCCAGAAAAATAAATGACCCAATCAAAAAGTGGGCCAAAGAACTAAATAGACATTTCTCCAAAGAAGACATACAGATGGCTAACAAACATATAAAAAGATGCTCAACATCACTCATTGTCAGAGAAATGCAAATTAAAACCACAATGAGGTACCATTTCACGCCAGTCAGAATGGCTGCTATCCAAAAGTCTACAAGCAATAAATGCTGGAGAGGGTGCAGAGACAAGGGAACCCTCTTACACTGTTGGTGGGAATGCAAACTAGTACAGCCACTATGGAGAACAGTGTGAGATTCCTTAAAAAACTGGAAATAGAACTGCCATATGACCCAGCAATCCCACTGCTGGGCATACACACAGAGGAAACCAGAATTGAAAGAGACATGAGTACCCCAGTGTTCATCGCAGCACTGTTTATAATAGCCAGGACATGGAAGCAACCTACATGTCCATCAGCAGATGAATGGATAAGAAAGCTGTGGTACATATACACAATGGAGTATTACTCAGCCATTAAAAAGGATACATTTCAATCAGTTCTAATGAGGTGGATGAAACTGGAGCCTATTATACAGAATGAAGTAACCCAGAAAGAAAAACACCAAGAAAGAATAACACTACGGTATACTAATGCTGCTGCTGCTGCTAAGTCGCCTCAGTCGTGTCCAACTCTGTGTGACCCCATAGACGGCAGCCCACCAGGCTCCCCTGTCCCTGGGACTCTCCAGGCAAGAACAATGGAGTGGGTTGCCATTTCCTTCTGCAATGCATGAAAGTGAAAAGTGAAAGTGAAGTCGCTCAGTCATGTCCGACTCTTAGCGACCCCATGGACTGCAGCCTGCAAGTCTCCTCCATCCATGGGATTTTCCAGGCAAGAGTACTGGAGTGGGGTGCCATTGCCTTCTCTGATGCTAATGCATATATATGGAATTTAGAAAGATGGTAATTATAACCCTGTATGCGAGACAGCAAAAGAGACACAGATGTATAGAACGGTCTTTTGGACTCTGTGGGAGAGGGCGAGGGTGGGATGGTTTGGGAGAATGGCATTGAAACATGTAAATTATCACATGTGAAATGAATCGCCAGTCCAGGTTCGATGCATGATACAGGGTGCTTGGGCTGGTGCACTGGGATGACACAGAGGAATGGGATGGGGAGGGAGGTAGGAGGGGGGTTCAGGATGGGGAACACATGTACACCCATGGCAGATTCAAGTCAATGTATGGCAAAACCAATATAATATTGTAAAGTAAAATAAATAAATAAGTAAACTGAGATTAAAAAAAAAAAAGAATGGAAATATTTCAGATTTCTTTAATTCTCTGTAGTTTCAGTAACTAACGCTGAATAGCTTTTTGATGATCTGGGAGCCATTTCTTTTGTTTTTTAAACTGTATTTATTTATTTGGCTGTGCTGGGTCTTCATTGCTACCAGCAGGCTTTCTCTAGTTGCGGCGAGCCGGGGGTTACTCTCCAGTTGGGTGCATGGGCTTCTCATTGCGGTGGCTTCTCTTGTTGCAGAGCATGGGCCCTAGAGTGCAGGCTTCAGTAGTTGCGGCACACGGACCTAGTTGCTCCGAGGCATGTGGAATCTTCCTGGACAGGGATGAAACCTGTGTCCCCTGCATTGGCAGGTGGATTCTTAACCCCTGGACCACCAGGGAAGTCCCTCTGAGCCATTTCTGATGTGCAAAGTATTTTCACACGCACCTTCTACTGAGGTAAGCAGACCAATAGTATTATTCGCAAATTAGAGTTGGACATGGACGGAGGAGCCTGGTAGGCTGCAGTCCATGGGGTTGCTAAGAGTCAGACATGACTGAGCGACTTCACTTTCACTTTTCACTTTCATGCATTGGAGAAGGAAATGGCAACCCACTCCAGTGTTCTTGCCTGGAGAATCCCAGGGACGGGGGAGCCTGGTGGGCTGCCGTCTATGGGGTCACACAGAGTCGGACACGACTGAAGCGACTTAGCAGCAGCAGCAGCAGCAAAGAGATTATGTTATTTGTCCAAAGACATGTCATTCTCCCCAAAAGCAGCCTCCTGGTGGACTGTTACTCAGTCATGGTGTTTGGCTTTTCTCCCTCTTCAAGTCAATTATCTACTACTTTTACATCATGAATTCTCAACCTTTGGCGTACCGTTACTTAGAGAATCTAATCTACCCTCACATTTGCAAGCATGTTCGTGCACACACACAATTTTGTATTAACTCTCAGGACTCTCAGACTCTCAGACTCTCTTGTGTCCTGAAGACCATGGACACAAGGTTTGAGAATCTTTCTTTTAGAATTAATACGTATGAGACTGAAAGGATGTAGTTCCCAAATGTAGTAATAAACTGTATTTTCTCGTTTTGAAATTCAGTTACAGAACACATCTCAGGGACCACTAGAGAAATTTGAATATGGAATATACATATACTAAATTTCATTAAGGAATTTTCTCAGGTGATATTAGGATAATTTTCTTTGATGTGATGATGGTGTTTATTTATGAGGATGCTTAAGGATTTTTAGCAGATACTTCAGTGTTTTTTTCCTGATATTTATTTATTTGGCTCATGATAATTATTTATTTATTTAATAATCCTTATTATTTATTTATTTATTTATTTGGGTCTTAGTTGCAGTGCACTGGTTTAGTTGCTCTGTGGCATGTGGTATCTTAGTTCCCCGATCAGGGACCAAACTTTGCCCCCTTCATTGCAAGATGAATTCTTAACCACTGAACCACTGGGAAACTCCCAGTGCTTAAGTATTGAGAGGTGAAATATCATGAAGTCTGCAACACATTTTCAAATGGTTCAGAAAAATATAAAAAGATACAAGATTTAATAATACGACATTTGCCAATATTACATCATTTTAAATCTATAAGAACAGCAATTACATTTGAGTTAATCTAGTTTACAAAGAACATATAGCAAACTATTAGTAGTTTAACCTTGGTGGTGATATATGCATGTTCACTGAAGAGTTATTTCAACTTTTCTGTACATTGGAAAGTTTTCATAATAAAATATTGGGGTAAAAAGTTTCTGTTTGTGGTATCTCTCAAATCTGCTCCTCTATTAGTTATCTATTCCTATGTAAGAAATTACCCCCAAATTTAGTGACTAAAAACTACAAATATTTCTAGGTAAAGACCCAAAAGAATTGAAAGCAGAGACTCAAAGAGATATTCATAGATCCACGTTCATAGCAGCATTATTCACAATAGCCAAAAAGCAGACACAACTCAAGTGCCCATCAGTGGATGAATGAAAAAACCAGGTATGCTATACACACAATGGAATACGGAACTTCAGCCTTAAAAAGGAAGGAAATTCTAACATGCTATAGCATGGATGAACCCTGAAGACAGTGTGCTAAGTGAAATAAGTCAGTCATGAAGGGACAAATAGTGTTTGATTCTACGCGTACAAGACAGCTAGAGGAGTCAAATTCATAGAGACACAAAGTACAATAGTGGTTGCCAGGGGCTGGATGGGAGAATGAGGAGTTAGTATTTGATGGATTTGGAGTTTCACTTTGGGATGATGAAAAAGTTCTGGATATGCATGTGCTGTTGATTGCACACTATAAATATACTTAATGGCAATGAACTATAAATCTAAAAGGGTTAAATTGGTAAATTTTATGTTATGTATATTGTACCACACACATCATCAACCCACAAACAAAACATATGTCATCTCGAAATGTGTGTGTGCTAAGTCACTTCAGTCGTGTCCGACTCTTTGCGACATAATGGACTGTAGCCCACCAGACTCCTCTGTCCATGGGATTTTCCAGACAAGAATACTGGAGTGAGTTGCCATGCCTTTCTCCAGAGGATCTTCCCAACTCAGGGATCGAACCTGTAGATCTACCATATTCTTTTTCCATTTTTCTGAAACAAAACAAGCCTCATTATTTGAATATTTCAGTAAATAAATCCACAAAGTGGCAAATCTCAGGACAAATCACATTTCGACAAAAAGTCCAGTGCTCTGAATTGGGATAAAATGGCCAATTAACGGTTGAACCAGAAACCACCAACATTTGAACTTATTTTACTTGTTGCTATATGTATGTAAAATAGGAAAAGGAGTTCGTCAAGGCTGTATATTGTCACCCTGTTTATTTAATTTATATGCAGAGTACATCATGAGAAACGCTGGACTGGAAGAAACACAAGCTGGAATCAAGATTGCTGGGAGAAATAGCAATAACCTCAGATATGCAGATGACACCACCCTTATAACAGAAAGTGAAGAGGAACTCAAAAGCCTCTTGATGAAGGTAAAAGTGGAGAGTGAAAAAGTTGGCTTAAAGCTCAACATTCAGAAAACGAAGATCATGGCATCCAGTCCCACCACTTCATGGGAAATAGATGTGGAAACAGTGGAAACAGTGTCAGACTTTATCTTTCTGGGCTCCAAAATCACTACAGATGGTGACTGAGCCATGAAATTAAAAGATGCTTACTCCTTGGAAGGAAAGTTATGACCAATCTAGATAGCATATTCAAAAGCAGAGACATTACTTTGCCAACAAAGGTTCATCTAGTCAAGGCTATGGTTTTTCCTGTGGTCATGTATGGATGTGAGAGTTGGACTGTGAAGAAGGCTGAGTGCCGAAGAATTGATGCTTTTGAACTGTGGTGTTGGAGAAGACTCTTGAGAGTCCCTTGGACTGCAGGGAGATCCAACCAGTCCATTCTGAAGGAGATCAGCCCTGGGATTTCTTTGGAAGGAATGATGCTAAAGCTGAAACTCCAGTACTTTGGCCAACTCATGTGAAGAGTTGACTCATTGGAAAAGACTCTGATGCTGGGAGGGATTGGGGGCAGGAGGAGAAGGGGACGACAGAGGATGGGATGGCTGGATGGCATCACTGACTCGATGGACTCGTGAGTCTGAGTGAACTCCGGGAGTTGGTGATGGACAGGGAGGCCTGGCGTGCTGCAATTCATGGGGTCGAAAAGAGTGGGACACGACTGAGTGACTGATCTGATCTGATCTGATATGTATGTAAATAATATAAAGAAAAACTCTAATTCAGAAAAATAATAAAGTGGGAAATGATAAACTAGAAAAAAAATAATTTAAACCATTTAAAGACCCAGTTTACAACATAGGAAGAAAAGCATCACATTTCTTAATATAAACTGATTAAGAACTAAGTACTCCATCTAGCTTTTCCCCTGCTCTGAGTGATGTCTTCTTGCCCATCTGCTTTGGATGCCCACTGATCCATTAATCAGAACCTTCTGTAGTCCTTTCATGATCTAATAAATAGGCTAAGTGGATAACTTTCTTTTAAAAGAGTACAGAATTTCTGCCCTCTTCGTCTCTACTTTCCAAGTATCTTTGGCTTGAGCTTATCTCATTTTTTGCAGCTTAAGAACTCAGGGGAAGTTGCCCATGAAGGCACAGGTAGGAGCTCCCTACCTCTGTGAGGTGACTCCTTGTGCTTTAAGCTGGATGAACCACTGGATAGAAATGTACAGTTCCCCCCATTCAAGGAACAGGAAGAGAACCCAAGAAATCCAGTTTCAGCTTCCCTTCCCATTTTCACATCACATCAGCGATTCCACACTGCACTAATTAGGCAAAAACTTATTTAGATCTCTGAGTTCTCTTCCACACCAAAATTTCATATTTTAAATTGTTATATAAACTGTAAGCCTGTCAACTTCATCCTTTCATGCTTTTTTGTATTTTCAATTTTCTTTGGAAAGAGCTTTCCTAATCACAAGATTAAAACAAACAAAAAAAGTCCTCCTGTATTTATTTCTAGTACTTTCATATGGCTTAGTTCCTCAATCCATCTGGAACTTATTTCGGGTCTTTTCTCGAATTTATGGGTGAATTAATCCCTCCAGCAGCATTTCCTCATTTATTTGAAATGTTTCCTTTACAAGTAAAATATTCTTTTATTCTCATGGCTATTTCTGGATTGTATTCTGTCCCAATGTTTTATTCTACTGATTCTATGTCTGCAAATGTTGTTTTTATTACTATAGCTTCAAGGTATATTTTGATATCTAAAAGGACAGCCTCTCATTTTTTTTTTCTTTCCCCAACTTTTCTTGGCTCTTTTCTTCGTAGTTCATAGGTTTTACAACCTGAGGTAAGTCTGAGTCAGTTTTCTCATCTGAAAAGATTAATAGACTATGGGCTCTAGAGTCATTTTGTCTGAATATCAGCAAAGATCCACTCAGGCAAATGGAAAGTCCTCTATTTGAGCAGAGGGGATTTAATATAGGGAACTGGTGACAAGATCTGGAAAGACTAAGTATCTTAATGCAAAAATAGGAGGCTAGGGACTTCCCTGGTGGTCCAGTGGTTAAGAATCTACCTGCCAATACTTTTGAACTACGGTGCTGGAGAAGACTCTTGAGAGTCCCTGGGACAATATGGAGATCAAACCAGTCAATTCTAAAGAAAATCAACCCTGAATATTCATTGGATGGACTGATGCTGAAGTTCCAATACTTTGACTACCTGATGCAGAGTCAACTCACTGGAAAAGACCCTGATGCTGGGAGAGATTAAAGGCAGGAGGAGGGGCCGACAGAGGATGAGATGGTTGGAGTGGCTTCACTGACTCAATGAACATGAGTTTGAGCAAACTCTGGGAGATGGTGAAGAACAGGGGAGCCTGGCGTGCTGCAGTCCATGGGGTTGCAAAGAGACGGACACAACTTAGAGACTGAACAACAAGGGACTTCCCAGGTGGTCCAGTGGTTAAGATTCCCTGCTCCCAGTGCAGTCCCCTGATTGTATTTAGTACTTTATCACTTATTGACATTGCCCCATCTCATTCTCTCAACAAGCACTCTGATGCAGACAGGGCAAGCTTCATTATCCCTGCTGAACAGCAATGGAACCCAAGACTTCAAGAAGATAAGTGGTAGACTCAAAGGCCCCCGGGGGCTTGGGACAAAGCCACCTCACTCACATTCAGGATTCTTCCTACTAATATCCCAGGTGGCCTCCCACAAGCATGTGTGAGATAATGAGCATATACACACGTGTGTGCATCACATACACACACACACACATATACAATAGGTTCAAATTTCTGAACAGAAGGTTCATGCCTTATCAATCTTAGTATTCCTGCCCCATATAAAGCACCTATAAGGTAGAAAAGAAGTAACTGTTGGCCTTAATTCCTGGATAGGACCCTCCTGGGGGATGGAGGAGAGAACATATGTGAGGATTACAGTTAGAGCCAGGGGTCAAGATCAGCTTGACCAAATTCTACAAGGTTCTGGCCCTTGATTCCAGCTTTACCCAGCCCTTTCTCAGGTCGTCAAAGAGCAGAGGGCATGGTCACCAGGAGGGACTGAGATGACTAGGGAAACAAATCTGCGCACTGGCTCTGTGCGCCCCTGCGCCCAGGGCATGTAACATCTTCTTGTGGGCAGTGGGCTCCCTGACAGGCTGGAGCTTGCTCTAAACCTACAGTAGTAATCACCCCAGGGCTGCTCATCCAGGGCCTGGCATCCACACTGGTCCCTGACAAACCAGTTGGAGCGGGAGCCTCATTCATGTGTGTATGATCACTGACAGGAAGCATGGGACGCTAGAGATTAGAAGACTAAGCTAATAAAATGGTTGCCATTGGACATAAGTGTTTGCCAGACACTTTCTACATGAATATATCTGGTTCTATTCTTCACTCAGCCAAGGCAAGGCATGGGCACTGCTGGGGTCTGCCTCAGCCTGTTGCTCTGGCTTCAGCTATGAACTTGTTCTCCTCTGACATGTCGAGGATGCTGCATCCTCGATTGGTTTGGCTTGGCTCTGCATCTGTGCTTTTTCTCCTTATCCTGAAATGGGGAGCCACTCTCTCCTGTCTGCCTAAAGACATCTGGAGCAGGGGCATAGGGACGGGCTTGGCGCAGGTGGCCCAGGCAGCTGCCCACGCCACTGCTCCTTGCTTTCAAGAGCTCTGCTGCCTGCCCCGTTCTCCTCTCTGCCCACAGGCCTCCCAGCACCCTTGAGAGTCGACAGGAAAAGACAGGGTTGTGAATTAGACAGTGGGCAGTGAGTGGGAAGAATAAAAGCCAAAGGCCTGGGGGGGTAGTGGTGGGAGGAATTGGGAGATTGGGATTGACACGTATACACTATTGATATTGTGTAAAAAATAGATAACAAATAAGAACATATTGTATAGCAAAGGGAACTCTACTTAATGCACTGTGGTGACCTGAATGGGAGGGAAGTCCAAAAGGGAAGGGGTATATGTATATGTATGGCTGATTCATTGCACTGCAACTATACTCCAATAAAAATTAATTCAATTTTTTTTTAAAGCCGAAGGCCTACATGGGGACTCTGAGACCCTATGCCCTCTGTCCCAGTTACCCCTCAGGACTCATTTTTTTCTTTCTCTCTCTCTTTTAAAAAAATATTTATTTATTTGGCTGCCCCGAGTCTTAGTTGCAGCACTGGGGATCTTTAGTTGTGGCATGCAGTATTCTTGGAAGCTTCCTAGGAGGTTCAGTGGGTAAAGAATCCACCTGCAATACAGTAGACAAAGATTCAATCCCTGGATTGGGAAGATCCCTGGAGGAGGGCGTGGAAACCCACTCCAGTATTCTTGCCTGGAGAATCCCATGGACAGAGGACCCTGGTGGACTACAGCCCAGAGGGTCACAAAGAGTAGAACATGACTAAGCACATACACAGTATTCTTAATTGTGGCATGTGGGATCTAGTCCCCTGGTCAGGGATTGAACCCAGGCCCCCTGCAGAGTCTTAGCCACTGGACCACCAGGGAAGTCCCAGGCTCACTTCCTCTTCCTCTCCACTCTCATCACTCTTCGCTGTTCCTGGAACATGCCAGGCCCACTCCTACCCCAGGGCCTTTGCACCACTCTTCACCCAGATGGCCCCGTGCTCCCTCCTGCTTCCTGTTCCACACTCTGTTCTGATGTCATCTTCTCGCTGAGGCCTTCCTTGACCACCTTCCTACAATCGCAAAACCCACTCCCCACACCCTTTCCTCTTCCCTGGCTCCTCTCATTGCCCACCTTACTTATCCGGTTGATTGATCGGGCTCCCACCTCTGAAGTTTGGTCTGTTTGCTCACTGCTGTGTCTGCAGCACTGAAGCAGCACCTGACACATAGCACAGGCTCAGTGATATTTGTGAAATTCTTGCATGGGTGAGGCTGGCCTGTGAGCTGATTCCAGGCAGCCCTGGGTTTGGGTCAGCCCCGCTCCCTTCTGGGCCTGACTCAGTTCCTCTAACGACGAGGGCGCATGTGCCACTGGGTAAGCTGCCTTCCAGTGGTAATAACTGATGAGTCTGGACAATATCCTCTTACCACCCAAGCAAAGCCCAAACAGAAGGCAATGAGGGCAGGGAGGCAGGAAGCAGCTGCCAGTATGACTAACTGGGATCTTAGGTCATCATCCCCCAGTGCCAATCCTTACAGGTCTCAGCATGGCTCAGGATTACTGAGACTCATGTGGCCAGACCCGGTTCAAAAGGGCCACAAGGAGCACTTGGAAAAACAACTCCATTTTAGGGAGCTGACACAGAGGCCTGGAGGAGGAATCGAGATTTGATGAACTTTGTACAAAAATTTTGCAAAACCAGACTTGATTCAGTTCTTTGGGTTTTTTTGGCTTCACTGGGTCTTTGTTGTGGCACTTGGGCTTTCTCCAGTTGTGGCTCTTGGGGGCTTCTTTTAGTTGTGGTTCATGGGCTCTCTAGTTGCAGTGCTCAGGCTTAGTTGCCCCATGGCATGTGGGATGGCATCCCTGACCAGGGAGCGAACCTGAATCCTCTGCAATGGAAGGGGGATTCTTAACCACTGGACCACCAGGCAAGTCTCTTGATTCAGTTCTCATTCAAGCAATATTTATAAGGGCTCCCCCGGCACCAGGCACTTCTCTGGGGGGGAATAGAGTCGTGAACCCCATGAGTGAGGTCCAGTCTTGACCTGTACATTGATTTGTGTCCCAGCATGCCATCTCTCGTCAAGGCCTGGTGCCATCTTCCCTGCAACTTCCTGCTCCCAGTATCTTAAGTCTTCCCAGATCTACTGGCTACATCTAGACAGATGCCCTTTATCTCAAAAACAACAGCAGCAACCACTCGCACCTCTGACAAACCAATGAGAAAACAGCACTCGTTCTCCTGTAATCCTCTCTGACATCCAAGTCACGTCAATTTTGTATTCTGTCCCCCTTCTGGGAAACTCTAATTCTCTTCCTCATTCTCAGCACCTTCATGTCTTTGGTCCTACAACTCCCTGACAAAGTCACCTTCTCTACCTGTTGGGTTAATTGCCCCAGTGGCTCCGAAACTAATTCTATGTTTCCTGTATTCAGTGCCTTTGTGCATTCATTCGCATCTGAGCTGTCTCTCCCCTCCCTTCTCTCTGCCTCTTCAGCAGGGCTCATCACATCACCCTCTCACCTTCAAGAGGAGGCAGACTTCCCTCTGTTCCCCAGCCCTTGATAAACTCTCTACCACCCAGAACACCTGCTTTCCATGAGGGCATCATCATCTATACACACACACACCTTTCCATGTAATTACTAGCTGTTTCCTATATGTATGTCTTATTTTTCCCTGAGACTGTTAACTCCTTGAGGGCAAGGACAAATTCCTTTTTTTTTTTTTTTTGGTCTCGAGTTATGTGGGAATCTTAGTTCCCCAACCAGGGGTTAAACCTATGCCCCCTGCATTGGAAGCACAGTCTTAACCACTGGACTATCAGGGAAGTCCTGAGGGCAAGAACAAGTTCTATTTTCAGTGTCCTATACAGCTCAGTACCCACTCACTGTGCTATCAATCCGACCTGGATTTACCAAATGATAATATTTAAGAAGAATGTTGTTGTTGTTCTTTAGTCGCTAAGTTGTGTCAGACACATTTGTTACCCTGTGGACTGTAGCCTGCCAGGCTCTTCTGTCCATGGGATTTCCCAGGCAAGAATACTGGAGCAGGTTGCCATTTCCTACTCCAGAGGATCTTTCCAACTCAGGGATCAAAATTGCACTGGCAGGTGGATTCTTTACTACTGAGACACCAGGGAAGCCCTTAAGAAGAATACATTTGTTGAAATGTGTATTCGTTTTTAGATGTTAAGAGGAAAATATAGAATACAAGATTATGTTATGGTCTGATGACCACGGTATAAACTATGTACTCATAAAGGTAAACCTGGAAGGAGATCAGTAAAAAATAAAAAGTATTTTGTCAGGGTTGTTGGATTATAAGTGATTTGTTTAACAATCTGTAAATTTTGTGAGTGTGTTGCTTGTGCATTTGAAAAGAGGTTTTTTTTTTAAGTACGTGGAGGGCTTTAAATGTCATTGAAACATTCCACTCTTGGGTACAAATTCTTTAAGGCTTTCTTAGGAAAGAAGAGGGGACCGGAGCAGGGTAAGCATGGTTGGCAGTTCTTCAGAGATTTCACTCAAGTCATATTTATACACAAATAGCTAAGTGAAGTGGCGGGGGGTGGGGGGAACCAAAGTCCAAGTTTTGCCTGCAAATGTTTATTCCCTGAGGATGGGACAGAAAAATAAACAGTTTAAAATAACCCACGAAATCACGTGAGCTGTAGAGATTTTTTTTTTTCCCTCTCCCCAAGAAGAAGAAATGTATTCTTGAGTTTCCTGGTGTTTTGTGCGCTGAAGCCCCAGCAGCAGGGGGCGTGATTGGGGAGGGAGAGGCAGGGTATACCCTCCTTGGTGGATGGCTCTGGGCACAGGTTTCCTCTGATTCCTTAACTTTTTTTGACTTGTATTTTACTCATATCAGACTGTGGGCTCTCAAATATGAAGACCATGTCTTTTCTGGTATTTTTTTTGGGGGGGGAGTGGGGGTGCAGCCCCATTCCACCTGCCAGATCTTAGTTCTCAGACCAGGGATTGAACCTGTGTCCCCCGGAGTGGAAGCACAGAGTCCTAACCACTGGACCACCAGGGAAGTCCCTAGGACCATGCTCTTTTTGTCAGAGGGGTGGCCCCACAGCACACCTAATATAAGGGGAGCCCAAGAGATCATTTGTCCAATGCCCTATTCAGACCCAGGAAGACCAGATTCAGAATGCGGCACGTGCAGAGGCCATACAGCCTGGGACTCCTGGGGGAACTGGTTTTAGAGAGCTCTGGAGTGCACAAGCCCAGCCCCCACAGTGTTGCTCAGGTGTTTGGAACATTCCTCTGACAAGTGTGGGTTGAGTCTAAATATACCCCAGCCCAGAAACATGGCAGAAGGGTGACAATGAACAAACTGTGCTCTTAACACTGAGGAGCTTAGGATTCAGAGAGAGAGAGAGATGGGGCAAGTTCACAGATAACCGGAATACCGAGCAGAAAGGAAGAAGCATTGCAAGAGGCACATGCGAAAGAGGAAGAAGCCTCTGACAAAGTGGGCTGAGAACGTCTCCGTTGGCCTGAAGCTGGCATTAAGGGGTTCAGGATGATGCAAATGAGGTCAGAGGCACCGAGACAGTTGCATTCATTTAACAAATCCTTGCTAATCACCAACTACTGGTGCCAAGTAAGGTTTTAGGTATTTGGGAAGCAAATCTCTCCCCTTGTGAAATTTACATTCAAGTAAGAGTAGAGACACTACACAAGATATATAAGTATTATAAAAGTTGGTCCCAACCAACTGGTGTGTGTGTGTGTGTGTGTGTGTGTGTGTGTGTGTTCAGTCCTGTTCAACTCTTTACAGCCCCATGGACTGTGGCCCCACCAGACTCCTCTGTCCATGAGATTTTTCAGGCAAGAATACTGGAGTGGTTCCTTCTCCAGGGGACCTTCCCGATCCAGGGATCGAACCCAAATCTCTTGCATCTACTGAAGTGACAGGTGGGTTCCTTACCACTTGAGCCACCTGGGAAGACCAGTAGGCTGGTGAGAATGTAAAACTGCAGCTGCTATGGAAAGCAGTATGGTAGCTCCTCAAAAAATTAAGCATAGAATTATCATTTGATCCAGCAATTACACTTCTGGGTATATACTCACCCCATGCAGAAACTGGGATAAGAGTGGTCCAAAGAGAAGGATCAGCAAGTGCAAAACCCCAGAGGCAGAAACTGTCAGGAGACCACTGTGCCAGAGCCACCGCCACGAGAATCCATTGTTTTACTTCTGCATCTCTTCGGTCAATTCCAATGCTACTAGTATTGTGGGAGTCACTCAGTCATGTCCGACTCTTTGTGATCCCATGGGCTTTAGTTCGCCAGGCTCCTCTGTCCACGGAATTCTTCAGGCAAGAATACTGGAATGGGTTGCCATGCCCCCCTCCAAGGGATCTTCCCGACCCAGGGATTGAACCCAGTCTCCTGCATTGCAGGTAGATTCTTTACCATCTTAGCCACCAGGGAAGCCCTGGTACTAGGTACTAGTAGCAATGGTACTAGGGAGACTGCTAATAGTAGAATTGGGAAAAACTTTTCTCAGCTCTGAGGGGCAATACACAGAGCAGAGGGTCTTATTTGGGTGAGGGGTAGGAGGAGTGACCTGGCTTTACTGAACTCAGCAAAGTCACTGTAGACTGTAGCGGTTATACTTATGTGGGGAACGTGATCACTCAGCCCATAGGGCTGCATGTGACCATTAATTCATTTCTCTGGAAACAATTCTGTTAGGACAGGAACTGAGAATTCTTTCTCCATGACTTGTGGCTGAGTTTGTGTTCTGTGAGAACACTGGGTTTTGCATTTCTCATTACATTGCTCTCATAGCTCCTGGGTTTGGAAGCGGTCACTGCCATTAAATTCTTTTATGGCTTTCACCCCCATCAAACCAAGGATAAAGGTGAATAAAGAACTCATCCAGAGTAGACTGCTCCAACACCCCAAGATAATTCCTTTTCATAAAACCTAGAGTTTCATGCCAGGGACATTACATAAAAATAAAGCCAGAGTAACCAAGTGCCAATTACATTGTTATGGACAATGAGTCCATAACATGCTATGAGATGAAATCTTTCTTTTAAGATATTTTAATTGCCAGATGCAAAAGACAGTAGACTCTTTGCTTGTTGAAACTTTTCCAGCCTTGTGGCTAATGCCCATTGTAGCTACATTAAAGGCTCTGGGGCCTCTGCCCAGATGTGATGGCCAAGAACCAGTGATGGCTTCAGCATGAGCTTTCTCCACCTGCCAGCTCCGCCATCTTGGCCGGGCCTGCATATCAGCTGCCTGACTCCATCTGACTAGGAGGTCCCATTGGATTGTGTGTCCTTGTGTAGAGGCCAATACTCACAGTGAAGTTTTTTAGGAAACAAGCTCCAAGTCTAAGGCTGAGGGATGTTGTGGGCCTAAGGGTGGTCTCTGGAGGGATCGTCTCTGAAATTCCCTAAGACCCGGTGTGTCTAAGTCACAGTATTATGGAAAGCGCATAGGAAGGAATAGAAGACAAGAAGTCTGAGGCTTAACCATGGTTTTCGTCTCGGTGCTGGTTATCTCCGGCTTGCTTAACTTACCCCAGAGCCACACCCTGCTCAACTCTGCTCTGCTCTGTGCCCCTGGAGACTGATCTGTACAGACATCCACAGGCTCCCTGTGCTCTGGCCTAAGGAAAGCCAATGGGGATCTCTAGGAGGAGAGGGAGGTTGGGTGTGAGTTCCCCGACTCCTTCCTGGGTCTCCACAGGCTGTAGTCCCTTCTCCTGCAGGTGTCTCTCTACAAATTCTGGTAACTGCATCCTCTTCTCTCTTTTGCAGGCCCAGGTTGCTGCCCCAAAACTCCACACTGTCCCTTGCAGTTTCCCCACTTTTGTAAAGAGTTCCTTTGTTGAATTCTGCTGAAATGATCCGGTTAGAGTGTGTCCTCTGTCCTCCTGCCAAAACCCTGACTGATGAAGCCATGGATGAGCTGGGTGGCCCTGATCATATCAGCTGAGGCCTTGGTTTTCTCATCTTTATCATGGAAATGAACAAGCCAGTTCTTACACACTCATTCCAGAGTTTTCATTAAGTTTATAGTAGATGTAAAGCACTTAACAAACATGTCTTAAAAATAAATATGTTAAGTTTCATGATTCCAGGAATGCCTAAAAACATACTATCTTAAAAAAAATTTTTTTTATTTATGTATTTTTGGCTGTATTGGGTCTTTGCTGCTCAGGCTTTTCTCTAGTTGTCAGACATGTCCTGACTTTTTTTTTTTTGGTAAGCTTTACAAAATTTCATTTTATATTGGAGTATAATTGATTTACAATGCTGTGTTAGTTTCAGGTGTATAACAAACAAAGATATATATATATATATATATATATATATATATATATATATATATATATATACATACATGTATGTATTCTTCTTCAGATTCTTTTCCCATATAGGTTATTACAGAATATTGAGTAAAGTTCCCTGTGCTATACAATAGGTGCTTGTTGACTATTTTTAAAGACTTTTTGATGTGGATCATTTCTTTAAAAGTCTTTCATTGAATTTGTTACAATATTGCTTCTGTTTTATGTTTTGGCTTCTTGGTCCCAAGGCTCGTGGGATCCTAGCTCCAGGAGCAGGAATCGAACCTGTGCCCACCCCACACCACCATTCCCTCCCACATTGGAAGGTGAAATCTCAACCCCTAGACCTCCAGGGAAGTCCTTCTATTTTATACACAGTAGTGTATGTATGTGAATCCCAAACTCCTAATTTATTCCTCCCCCCTCACCTTTCCCCTCTGGTAACCATCGGTTTGTTTTCAAAGACTGTGAGGCCATGTTTGCTCTGTAAAACATGTCCTGACTTTAAGTGCCACTTCTGACACACCCTATACGTGTGACCTTAAACAGAGCATTTAATCCCTCTGTTTTCATCAGGTCTTTTAAGTGGGGGTTGTCTGCCTTACTTACGTATGAGATGACAGTGAAAGTTCCTTGTAAATGAAATTGAGCTCTTGGCAATTGATCCCCCAAGGCTTCTTTAAATACGTCATCTCTAATTATTCATCATCTGATTAAGAGGGGGCAGTGAGAGTTACCCTGATTTGAGACTCGGAGGAACGGTGTAGGTCTTGTGCTCAGTCGCTTCAGTTGTATCTGACTCTGCCACCCCATGGACTGTAGCCCACAGGGATCCTCTGTCCATAGCATTCTCCAGGCAAGAATACTGGAGTGGGCTGCTATGCCCCTCCTCCAGGGGGTCTTCCTGACCCAGGGATGGAACCAGTATCTCCTGCATCTCCTGCATTGCAGGTGGATTCTTTACCACTGAGGTCTTGGGAGAAGGAAGTTAGGGAGCAAGACAGATGAGGGCCAGCTGTTCTGACTACCTAGCATGAAAGAGCCACCCTGGGCTGGCAGCAATCCAGACACAGAAGTTGGATTCACAGGCGGAAAAGACCAGTCCTTGCCCTGGAGGACTTTACCCTTTAACCAGGGAGCTAAATGTAACCCACAGAAAATCGTTTAGGGGGGTTAAAATCGCCACATTGGGTGCCTCACAGGAAGCTCCAAGCTCACCATGCACGAGAACACCTCCATCAGGCAGCAAGGAAGAGCTGGGCCTCCAGGGGAGCTGGGTGCAGCCGCTAAGCAGGGGCACCCAGCAGGGAGAAGGGTGGCTGTGGGGAGGGGGAGACAGCTTTAGAAGGTAGGAAGGGGCCAGATTGCTGGGGCCTCTGGGCGGGGCTTGATAATGTTTACATTCAGGCAATAGGAAACAGAAAACCACCACACAGTTTTCAGCAGGGTTCCAAGGTGAAAGTGGATTGTTTAGAAAGATGCGTTTTGCACAGATGGGCAGGATGAAGTGATGAAAAGGCTACAGGAAAGAAAAAGAGAGAGGTTTTTTTTTTTTTCACTCTTTTAAAGAAACTTCAATATTTGCAATGGGGCTTCCCTGGTGGCTCAGATGGTAAAGAATCTGTCTGCAATGCAAGAGATTCTTTTTCTGGGGTTTGATCCCTGGGTGGGGAAGATCCTCTGGAGAAGGAAAAGGCAACCCACTTCAGTATTCTTGTCTGGAGTATTCCATGGACAGAGGAGCCTGGTGGGCTACAGTCCATGGGGTCACAAAGAATCGGACACGACTGGGCGTCTAACACTTTAACTTTTCAATATTTGCAATATAACCCATGAATTAGTATAGATGGTTTTACCTTCAGCCAAAGACAGACCCCTCCCAGAATATTTGCTTTCCCTTTAAATGAGGTTTATTTACCCTTCCAAATGAGAAGCTTATACTACTGTGAGGTGACTGTCACAGCCCTGCAGGTCCCAAATCAGATAGGGTTCTTTGCTTGAGGCCTTGTGGATTTCAACCACATTTTCCCCACTTGTCACACTCCAGTGACCAAATGTGTGTGTGCGTGTGTGTGTATTAAAACAACAGGCAGAGACTTTCCTGGTGGTCCAGTGGTTCAGACTCCAGGCTTCCACTACAGGAGGCCTAGGTTCAATACCTGGTCAGGGAAGTTCCACATGCCACTTGGTGAAGCCAGAAAACAAACCCCACATTGTGCCTACACAAAATTGCATGCTCAGTCACTCAGTTGTGTCCAACTCTTTGCAACCCCATGCTCCTCTGTCTATGGGATTTCCCAGGCAAGAATACTGGAGTGAGGTGCCATTCCCTTCTCCAGGGGATCTTTCCAACCCAGGGATCGAACCCTGGTCTCCTGCATTGCAGGCAGATTCTTTACCGTCTGAGCCACCAGGGAAGCCCACAATTAATCTATTGGTTATTTCAGAGATAATCACTCAGGTTCAATTTAGCACTTTTGGGGGGTTTTGTGATCAGCTTTCCCTTATTATCAACTCACTTTGCAGACCAAGCTCAGCAGTAAAACATTTTTCACTATTCCCCACCCCATGCCCTCACTCCACGCCCCAAGCCCCCACTCCATCCCCCACCCCGAGGCTTGGCTTAGCATAGATTCTGAAGCTCCTGGACTGCTTCTCTCAGTAGCCAACAACCTTTTGTCTCAGGTCCAAGTTGTTTATTTATCTTTCCTAGGCTATTTGAGTCACTGAGAGAAATGTATCAGTTTGTTTTTGAGGTGGGGCCCCCAAAGGACGGGTGGGACCTGAGAGACCCAAGCCGAGGAATGGGTTCTGGGTGGGGAGAAGCCCCAGGAGAGGATGCAGAGGTCAACATGGGCTGGCTGTGTCCAACAAACCTGGCATGTGGGATACACTGCAGAAGAGGAGGGGCAGAGGTAACAACAACTCTGAGTCTTCAGGGTCCTGTCGTGGAGAAGGGGTTTGGAACCCCCGGTCTATGGCTGGTTTCAGGGGCCCTGAACGCTGACGGTGTGCTGCATTTGGGGTGCGTTTGTGCAGGCTTCAGCAGAGAGGCTCATGAGTTTGGGGAGAGCCTTTGGCCAAAACTTCGGGATTTTACTCCATTGAAGCCAAGGAGTTTGGGAGCTGAAAGCGACAAATCAAGGGGAAAACAGTTAGCTGTGTATGGGTTTTGTCACTGTTGTTTGGCTTTCATTTTTTAAAGCTTAATTTGGCCGGCAGTGGTGTGTTAGAATGAGGAGGAACTCAAGCAGGGAGATGACTTTAGTCTCTTACGGTTCAGGCATGAGGTAAAAAAGGCCCAAACACTACGATGGGAGGCACAGGAGAAACGTTGTCCAAGACACTTGGTCTTGGATCACAAGAGTTTGTGACCACATGTGATGGGAGAAAAAGAATGTATTAGTGAATCAAAGTGACCAATCAGCCCAAGCTAGGTATAACTAGGTTTACATACAATACTGGTTTACTTATATAGCCTTTTAACAACAGATTTTGCCTACAAATTGCCCCAAAGATCATTTTCTTGAAGGATCAATGTGCCTTTTCCAAAGGAGACATGAGTGACCAATGAACTCTGAACTTCTTCCTAGACAGAGAAACTGGGCCAGGGCACCGTACTGAGCTGACAGCGGCCAAACATGAAAGGATTTCCAGGAGAAAGTCACGACAGGCCCTAGGGATTCATCAGGTCTCGCTGTTGCATCTTTTTTTATTTTATAAAAATTATTTATTTTTTGGCTGGGCTGGGTCTTTGTTGCCGCCCATGGGCTTTTCTCTAGTTGCAGTGCTCTGGCTTCTCATTGCAGTGGCTTCTCTTGTTGCAGAGCACAGGCTCAAGTGTATGTGGGCTTTAGTAGTTGTGGCTCTTAGGCTCTAGAGCACTGCCTCAGTATTTGTGGCATGTGGGCTTTAGTTGCTCCACAACATATGCAATCTTCCCAGTCCAGGGATTGAACCTATGTCCCCTGCATTGGCAGGTGGATTCTTAACCACTGCACCACCAGGGAAGTTCTCTTTTTAAAAAATTATTATTATAAGGACAAAAAAATAATCAAAGGGCAACAAAAATAATCAAAAAGAGAAATCAAGGATTTCTCTTTTTGGCTTTGGTAGCTACATGCCTGATTAATCCTGTTGACCAACATGGCAAATGCCCCAAATAAAAGTCCATATTTGTGGAAAGCCTACTACACTCAAGACATTTAGGGATTTTAAAACTAGTAAATTTAAAGGTAACCTGTAACAAGGAAATTAATGGTTTTTTTTTTTTTTTTGTACCATTTCTACTTAATCAAAGAAGTATTAAAACTTCTGTTATCTTGAGAAGAAATGGGCTAGGCAGAATGTTGAATCCAAACATTTGTTTGGTTTTCATTGGCCTTTTTGGCTTTGGGTCAACAGAGTTTGCTCCTCTCTGTGTGGCTCTCTGAGTGATGCTTGTGAGCCAGAGACTCCAACCTAGCCACCAGGGGAGATTTCCCAGGTTGCCGGGGCTAGCCTGTCACCTCCTATGCCCAGAAGTAGGGGTCACTGCAGTACAAGCTGACAGGCTTCTTTCTGGCCCTGTTGCAAAGCTCTTTTCCAACAGGTCTGCTAGAACTTGAGGATGAACAGAACAGGGACTGAGGCTTGGGCCCATATGGGAAGCTGGAATCCCTCTGGAAAATCAATTTAGCATTATCTAGACATGTTGAAAATGTGTAAACCTTAAATCCAGAAATAACCCTAGAGAAACTCTTGGGTTTCTCATGGGCCCCAGCAGTCACATACAAGAACGTTCATAGCAACACTGCTGGCGATAGCAAAAAAAAAGTTGCACATAATCCAAAGATCCACTGAGAGTCAAACAGAGGGAAAAAAACAAACATGGCAGAGTATTCAGGTAGCAGAATATTATACAACTACAGACCACAGCAGAAAGGAACATCACAAATATCACTCTGAGTGTTGAGAAAAGCAAATCAAAGAATACACACCGTGGGACTTCCCTGGTGGCTCAGTGATAAAGAATTCACCTGTCAGTGCAGGAGACACAGGTTCGATCCCTGGTCTGGGAAGATCCCACTTGCCACGGAGCAACTATGTCTGTGCACCATAGCTGCTAAGCCTGTGCTCTAGAGCCCAGGAGCCACAACTACTGAAGCCTACATGCCCTAGAGCCCATGCTCAGTAACGAGAGAAGTCACTGCGATGAGAAACCTGAGCACCACATCTAGAGAGTAGCTCCTGCTCACCACAACTAGAGAAAAACCCCTGCAGCAAAGACCCAGCACAGCCAAAAATAAAGTTATTTTAAAAAATTAAAAAAAGAATACATACCATATGATTTATTTTATATAAAGTTTAGAAGCATGCAAGACCAGTATACTGGTTAGGGATGGATATTTTAGGGTAAAATTATGAAGACATGCAAGAGAATAAGTAACAAAAATTTAGCAGGGGGCTGGGGATTGGAAGAAGTACACCAGAGGGGCTTCAGTGGTACAGGTTGTTAAGTTCTATCTTAAGCTAGGTTGTAGGTAGTTGGGTCTTATGGTAGTTGGGTCTTTTTTCATATGATCTGTTCTTTTACATGCATTTAATATTTACTTAGATTTTGGAAAACAAGATAGGGGCAGAAGTCTCCTGCGAAAGACGTGACTACAAAGCCTTACCCTCATACTTCCGGAACTCACAACTCATCAACTCTTTCTTTAACAGTCAGACAAACAAAATGAAAAGGCAAGGACATACACAGAGCAAATGAAGATGGAGAAAAATGACCCAGGAGCCCCACGTTGCTCTGTCTTCTGGATCCCATTTGCCTTTTGGCATTTGTTCTTTTTTGTTTTTCATTCAGTATTGTGGTCAAAAACATTTCTTGGGGGGTAGTGGGAGGCATGGACTACTGAGTGTAAGATAGGCTGCGGATGTATTGTATAACGTGGGGAACACAACCGAGACTTCATAATAAACTGTAAATGGAAAGTAACCTTTTAAAACTGTATTAATTTTTTTTTTCCTTTTTTTGGTTGCACTCGGTCTTCATTGCTTCGTGAGAGCTTTCTTTAGTTGCCACAAGTGGGGGCTACTCTTCTTTGTTGTGTGTGGGGTTCTAGCGGTAGCTTTTCTTGTTTCAGAGAACAAGCTCTAGGAGTCCAGGCCACAGTAGTTGCAACACACAGGCTAAGTAGTTGCGGCTCATGGGCTCTAGAGCACAGGCTCAGAAGTCGTGGGTCACAGCCTTAGTTGTTTCACCGCACGTGAGATCTTCCTGGATCACAGATCGAACCTGTGTCCCCTGCACTGGCAGGTGGATTCTTATCCAATGCACCACCCCGGAGGTTCACATTTTTTTAATTTTTTAAAGAAGATAATAATGCAGATAGTGAAGCCTATGGTAAGAAGATTTTTTGCATGAGAGTATAAACCAGCTAGTTTGATAAGAGGTAGACTGTACAATGAATTGTGAAAAGCAACCTCACGTATGGATAAAATTGTTATTGTCGAAATACAAGGAAATAAAAATGATTGAGAGTTGAAATTGTGAAAGTCTTTTTTTTTTTTTTTTAAAGGAGCTAAAGAATAACTCAAAAACAAAACAAAACCACACTACATTTCTTAAGTATGTCATAAGCTGGATAGGTTTAGGTTATAAGGACTGGCCAGTGAAAGACATGCTTCCTGCCCTCCGGAGAAGACAGTTACCTAATTAAGCAATAGCGATAACCGAGGCCAGGTGGTACACCGACGCAGGAGGTGAGGGGCGGGGGTGGAGAGGGGAACACGGCAGCAGCAGGCAACTGAGCCTGGGGAGATGTGCTTTGGGGGTTAATAAAAGCAGATGCTACTGTGTGCTGGGCTATGTTCTACGCATTTTACATATTTTTTTCTTTTGAACTTTTTGTTTTGTATTGGGATATAGCTGATTAACAATGTTGTGATAGTTTCAGGTGAACAGCGAAGGGACTCAGCCATACATATACATGTCTCCATTCTCCCCTAAACTCCCCTACCGTCCAGGCTGCCACATAACACTGAGTAAAGTTCCATGTGCTACACAATAGGTCCATTGTTGGTTATCCATTTTATATACAGCAGTGTGTATATGACCATCCCAAACTCCCTAATTATCCCTTGCTCCCCAGCAACCGTAAGTTCATTTTATGTCTGTGAGTCTCTTTCTCTTTTGAGAGTAAGTTCATTTGTATAATTTCTTTTTAGATTCCACATATAAGGGATATCATATGATATTTCTCCTTCTGTGTCTGACTTCACTCAGCATGATGCTCTTTAGGTCCATCCATGTTGCTGCAAATGGCATTATTTCATTCTTTTTAATGACTGAATAATATTCCATTGTATATATTTACCACACCTTCTTTAACCATCCCTCTGTCAATGGACATTTAGGTTCCTTCCATGTCTTGGCTATTGTAAACAGATAGGCACTTAGATATTCTATCCCCATATATGAATTCCTGAGTCCTCTCAACAGTCCTAGTCAGGTAGATGCTATTACTATCCCCATTTCATTTACAGATGAGGGAACCGAGGCACAGAGAGGTTAAGTGACCAGCCCAAGGTCACACAGCTAGGAAGTGCTGAGCCAGGATTTTTGTTTAATATGTGATTTATTTACTCTTTAATGCAATGTTATTTTATTTGTTTTTGGCTGTGTTGGGTGGAGGGAATCTAAGTGTGGGATCTTTGTTTCCTGACCAAGGATGTAACCCAAGTCCCCTACATTGCAAGATGGATTCTTAACCACTGGACCACCAGGGAAGTCCCCTCAGCCAGGATTTAAACCCCAACATGCTGGCCCTCTGCTATCCCTTAGAAAGTGACATCCTGGGTAAGGCCTGAGAGAGGAAAAGCAGCCAGGCAGGAAAAAAGCACAGGGGGATGAGTGTTCTGAGCAGAGCCCATGTATGTATCATTCGAAGGTGACACAAGGAGCTAAAATAAGTATTTAGCCACAAAAAATGTGAAAGACCCTTCCAGCTGAGAGCAGTCCTCTTTCATCGCTCTTTTTTTTCAGACCTTGGCCTAGAAGCTGCAGTGCAGGGATGAGATGAGGTCTGGGGGAGGTGATCCAAGCTCCTTCAGTCTCTCTGGGCGAGAAATAGACTTTGGTGCCACAGCTCCAAGGCTTTCCAAAGGCCCATGGCAACAACTGCCAGGGCTCCTGGGAACAGCCTCAGGCATCCGGGATCCTGCTGCCTTGCCAGTCTCTCTGTCCCCTTTTGGCCTCATTTCCCAAATGGCCTCAACATCAATCAAGGACAAGACCTAAGGCCCGACCTAGCAAACAGCTGGCAAACTATTTTTAAAATCCAATTTAAAATTGTATATGTGTAAGCCCCAGTGTACTTCTCTGGGGGATTCTATCTTTCAAATGGAAATTTTTTTTTTTTAAGTCAAATAAGGTAATCTCTGTTTTGATTCCCATCAAGCCCAAGTGCAGGGCCCTGCAGCCCTAGCGGAAGTGCTAATCCACTTTAAGCACAGGCGAGTCCGAGCCTGGGAGTCAGGGTGACTCCAGGACCCAAGAGAGAAAGGTCAGAGCTGCTGATATTTATCGTGTTAACACTGTTAATGTGTGCTCAGCTTTGTCTGGCAGAAGAGAAGAAATAGAAGATGTGAATTATGGCCGTGGACACGGGGGAGAGCGGGGCCTCTGGGGATCTGCCCATAGGTTGTACAGCTTCCTAACTCTTGGACCCCCGCGAGACCCCTTCTGAGAAAAACAAAGAATAGAGCACTGAGTAGAAACAGGAGGGAGAAGACAGCAGGGTGCTGGGACAGAGAGCAGAATAGAGAAATCGAGAGGGAGGGCAGAGAGGGGCGGGGACTTGAGTCCTCAGCCCTTCACAAGGCCTGCTTGTCTAACTCAGGCCACTGTCTTTTTGGTGATTCTGCTGCTGCTGCCAGGCCTCAGGCCTCAGGCGCCAACGGTGAGATAAAGCATCTTGTCCCAGGGCCAATCCCACGGCTTATCCTGGGAGGATGGCAGTATTTTTCTTCTCCTGACAAACACCTTTTGCATTCAGCCTCCCAGATTTATTTGTCTGGGCTTTTCTTCTTTCGGAGACCTAAACTGGATGGCTACGTGTAGAAAAAGGGTTTCTGTATTTTTTTTTTTCCAGATACTTTTTAAATTTCACTGCTTCTACCTCACTCTTTTGGACTCAAACAAACGTGAGGGTAACTCAGAATGACCTTTGGCTGCCTGAAGGGTCAGGCCTGAGGTGGCCACAGCCCTGGCCAGAGTCATCATCCATGCAGGTGAGAGTTCTGAGTCACTGGAAGGAGAGACATCCCGGGGGTGGAAAGGACAGGGCCCTGGCCAGGCCAGGTGGGCTTGGAGTGGAAGGAAGCTCCTGGAGGAAACACCTAATAACTTGTTTGCTGTGAGGGGACCCACAGAGGGGATGCAGGAGCTTGGTCTCAAGAAAGAAGACGGTTCTAGGAAGAAGGAAGGGGGTAAGGCAGGGAGACAAGTCAGAGGATGGCTTTTCACTAAACTGTGAGCCTATAAATATAACTTCCCAGGCCTCACGATCACTGATGTCTGAAGCCATGAACTCACCATGGTTTCATCAAGCAGCTCGTGCTCAAGTCTCATCCTATAAAAAGCCATTTTGGTGACCTTCCCGGGTGGTCCAGTGGCTAGACTCCACGCTCCCAATGCTGAGGGCCCAGGTTTGATCCCTGGTCGGGAGAATTAGATCCCACGTGCTAGAAGTAAGCGTTTGCATGCTGCAATGAAAAGATCCTGCATGCCGTAAAGAGAATTGAAGATCCTGTGTGTAGCAACTAACACCAATCCTGGTGCGCCCAAATAAATATATATTAAAAAATAAAAAGCCATTCTTATATTGAACTCATGGATACCAAGCCCTCAGCATATGCCAGGGTCTGGTTTATGGCAAGTGCTTTCTAAATATGAGCCAATATCATGATTATTATTGAGCAGAAAGCTGCCTCTCTCAAATATTTAGCCATTGGTCCAGTTCTGTCTTTAAAAGCAACCAGGTCCATGTCTGATTGCCTTTGTTCTCGTTTCCATAATAAACATCTTCGGTGGCTGCCACTGCGTGGCTTCCAGACAACCACCATGGTTGTCCTCAATGGACAATGAGACCTATCAATGGGCCTGTAAAACATTTTAAATTTGGTACCCAGGCTTGACTCTCATATCTCAGGTATTATCATCTGACCACCCAAGAACACAGTGGAAAAGTACTCCGTGAGCTCTCTAACCTGCTCACACACAAACCATTATACTAAGCATGCATGAAATGCTGGAGATGCAGAGATAAATAAAACACACTGCCTGCTGTTTGCAAGTGCCCCAAATGGGGCACTTGACTGGATCAATAAATTGTGGTCTAGTCACACAATAGAATATTATTGGGCAATGGAAATGAACTGCCTATGACTGCATGCAACAATATGGATGACTCTCATGGATGTGATGATCAAAAAAAAGCCAGATACAAAACAGTACATATTATTTAAGGTCTATTTCAAAATTTTCAGAAATGAAACTAATCTATGCTGTTTAAAGACTGGACAGCAGGGGTTATCTGGTGGCTCAGTGGTAAAGAATCTGCCTGCCAATGCAGGAGACTCAGGTTTGATCCCCAACCTGGGAAGACCCAGCACAGCTAAATAAAATTTTTTAAAAATCAAAAGTAAAGACTATACACTGGCTCCCCTGAGGAGGGAGATGGAGCATGTAAAAGAACACAAGGAATGCTTTGGTTGCTATAATGCTTGGTTTCTTCACCTGGGGACTGATTGCATGAGTGTATTCAGTTTGTGGAAATTCTGTGAGCTATACATTTAGAATATGTACATTTTTCTGTTTGGATGTTATATATTAATACAATGTTAAGGAGAAAAAAATCAGGCTTCTCAGGTCACATTAGTGGTAAATAATCCACCTGCCACTGTAGGAGACCCAAG
The DNA here is from genome assembly GCF_027580195.1 of Bos mutus. Taxonomy (NCBI): domain Eukaryota; kingdom Metazoa; phylum Chordata; class Mammalia; order Artiodactyla; family Bovidae; genus Bos; species Bos mutus. The sequence goes on from NC_091627.1 coordinate 57,364,501, forward strand.
AGACTTGGGTTATATCCCTGGGTTGGGAAGATTTCCTGGAGGAGGAAATGGCAACCCAGTCTACTAATCTTGCCTGGAGAATCCCATGAACAGAGGAGCCTGGCGGGCTACAGTCCATAGTGTAGCAAACAGTCAGAAATGACTAAGCAACTGAGCACAGCACAAGGGGGAAGAGTATTATGAGCAGGATCAAGCTAATTGGAGGAGACAGAGTGAGATAACTTTTTTCAGCAAGGTAAATGTCATGATACTGAAATAAACAATGTTTGTTACAGCCATACACACAGAAGAAGGAGCAAGTAGCCGAGGCTCAGGGATGGAATACGGTCAGTGAAATGTCCTGGAGGGACTCGAGAACTAAAGAGGAGCTGAACATCATTCTCTAAGACCGAATACTTGGGAAAGAAGGTAAATCTTGTTTTAGATACACTTATAGAGAGAGGGCTGAGATGTTAAAGGCACTCAACCCTGAGCACCTCCTTTGTTCCCTGAAGTAAGAAGGCAAAAGAGGTCACATAGATGAGAGTGGGAGTAAAGTGTGAGAAGTGAACATGGTGAAAATTTGGAATAACTGGGGAATGAGAGCCAGAGCCAACCAAGGATAGGTAGAAATAAATCGATGGGTGGTACAGGAAGAAGCCAGCAGAGCTATGAATCCTGATCCTGGAGTGGCACGTTCTCACTGGTGGGTGGCCTTTTCCGGACCATAAATAGAAAACCCAAGGTTGGGATGTTGCTGGGCAGATGTGGCAAAAGCAAGGCAGTTGGTACTGGTGAAGGATCAGCTTTAAAAAAATCAGCCAAGGACATCCTTGGTGGTCCACTGGTTAAGAATCTGCCCGCCAATGCAGGGGACAGGGGTTAGATCCCTGGTTGGAAAACTAAGATTCCACGTGCCACAGAGCAACTAAGCCCATGAGCCAGCAACTGGAGTGTCTGGCACCTGAACAAAAGATCCCGCAAGATGCAACAAAGATCCTGAGCGCTGTAACTAAGACCTGACACAGTCAAATAAATAAACATTTTTTTTTTAATAAAGACTATCAGCCTCCCTTTTTAACAACTCTCCTATTTGAAGCTGTCTTTTCCACCTTCACCATCACCTCCTCAATTTGAACCCCACTCTTTTGCAAAAACTTTTGACCAGTCCCCCTGACTCTGGTCATACCTCCCCTCCACCCTCCAGCTTACTGCCCTGGAGGTCTTCCTAAAACCCCAATGATGGGTCACAATGTTTTCACTAATACAGAGAAAACAAGTTTGCCCTGTGTCAGGAAAAACCATAAACTCCCACCTAAGGGATCCTTCTTCTCTCTCTCATTTATCCCTTCATGTTCCTTTTCTGCTTTTAAAATACTTATTTTTTTAAATCTTACATTCACATGACATTAAAAAAAACCAAATAGTATAGAAAAGCATCAAATAAAAGACAAAAGTTATCTTTTCTCCTGCCGACCCCTAAACCACTCTCCAAAAGTTACCACCATTTCTTATATACTGTTCCTGAAAGAAAAAGTCTATGTAGATCTATTTTTCAATTTAACACAAAGGAGATCACATGGCTGTGCACATTGGTTTATTTTTTTAAACAAAACACATTTAGATCCTTCCATATCAGCATATACAGTTCTATCTCATGTTTTAAGATTGCATACTTTTCCATTACATGGGTGTATTTAACTGGTCCCTTGTTGATGGATGTCTAGGTGTGTTCCAGCTTTTTGTTATTACTGACAATGTGGCCGTGAACATACTTGTACATGACTTTGGCATAATTTTGCCAGTATATCCCAAGGGCGAATTTCTACAGTAGAATTGCTAAGTCACTGAGAATAAGCATTCAAAATGTTGCAGATGTTGCTACATTGACCTCCAGGAGAGGTGAATCTGTTTATACTCCCAGGAATAGTGTATGAGGGTGCCTGTTTGCACATAAACTTGTGAACACTGGGCATTACTAGACTTTTGTTTGCCAATCTCATTGCTGTGTGATGCATTTCTTGAACTGTGAGCAAGGCTGAATACATATCTAGGCTAGGCTAGGCTAGGTTGAGTTGCTTCAGTCACGTCCAATGCTTTGCAACTCTATGGACTGTAAACTGTCAGGCTCCTCTGTCCATGAGATTTTCCAGGCAAGAATACTGGAGTGGATTGCCATGTTCTCCTCCAAGGGATCTTTCCGACCCTGGTATTGAACCTGCATCTCTTTGTCTCCTGCACTGGCAGGCAGGTTCTTTACGAGCACCACGAGCACCACCTGGGAAATCCAAATACATGTCTATTCGCTATTTCTTTTTCTTATAGATTCATATCCTCTGCCTATTTGCTGGTTAAGGTTCTGAGTCTGGGTGTGTGAACCAGTCTCTCCCGGAGAAGTTAACAGATGGATAGAATACCATGAATTTCAATTTTGTCCAAATAGAAGCCTCAACCAATCAAAGATGATGGGGTGGTTCCCGAAAGTTTAAGTTAGGATATACTCTTGGAGCTTTCTGTCCACTGATGCTTGATCAGCTGACCACTCCCTACTTCTTGTGCAACCATCATTCCCAAAAGAAGCCCCATATCTATTAGCAAATCATTTCCATTCCTTTTCCTCTGTCTCTGGACACCATTAATCTACTTTCTGAATTTATAGATTTTTCCTATGCCGAACATTTAATATAAATTGAATCATAATACGTGATCCTTTGTGACTGGCTTCTTTCACTTAGCATAATGTTATCAAGGTTTGTTCACACTGAAGTATGTATCAGTATTTCATTCTTTTTTTATGGTCAAATAATATTCCATTGTATGGATATATCACATTCTGTTTATTATAGATATACATTTGGTTTGTTTCCACCTTTTGGCTGTTAGGAAAAAACCTCTATGAACATTTGTGTATAAGTTTTTGTGTGAACATATGTTTCAACTCTCTTGGGTATATATCTAGGAGTGGAATTGCTGAGTCACATGGTCATTCTACGCTCAACTTTCTGAGAAACTACCAAACGTTTTCCATAGCATCTGCACCATTTTACATTTTCACCAGTAATATATGTTCCATATAATGGAGTGTTCCAATTTCTCCACTTCCTTCTCAACACTTGTTATTATCTGTGTCTTTTATTGTAACTTTGCAAATGAGTGTGAATTGGTATCTCATTGTTTTGATTTGCATTTCTCTAACGACTAATGATTTAAACCATATTTTCATTTGGAGAAATGTCTATATAAACTCTTCACTCATTTAAAAATTAAATTTCTTGTCTTTATTGTTGAGTTGTAAGAGTTCTTTGTATATCCTGGATACTAGACTCTTGTCAGATATATAACTTGTAAATATCTTCTCCCATTCTGTGGGTTGTCTTTTCACTTCGTTGACAAGTTTCTTTTAATGCAGAAAAGATTTTAATTTTGATGAAGTCTGATTTATCTATTTTTTACTTTGGTTGCTTGGGTTTTTGGTGTCATATCTAAGAAACTATTGCCTGGTTAAAGACCATGTAGATTTACTATGTTTTCTTTTAGGAGTGGTGTAGATTTAGCTCTTACATATTGACACTTTTGATCTATTTTGATTTAATTTTTTGTATATGGTGTGAGGTAGGGGCCCAATTTCACTCTTTTGCATGTGGCTCTCCAGCTGTCCCTGCACTGTTTTTTGAGAAGACTACTCTTTCCCCATTGAATGATCTTGGTACCTTTGTCGAAAATCAATTTACCATAGATGTATGAGTTTGTTGATGGACTCTCCATCCTATTCCTCCAAATTTTCTTTAATGTGTTTATATATATATATATATATATATATATCCTAAAAAATGATTGTGAAGAGGAAGGGACAGCTGTATCCATGTTCAGCTCCCAAAAGTAAAACCTACATAGGGTCCATATACTATAAAACTATCTTTGGTGATTTGGCTGCTTGTTGTTGTTCAGTCGCTAAGTTGTGTCTGACTCTTGGTGACCCCCACGGGCTGCAGCACGCCAGGCTTCCCTGTCCTTCACTATCTCCCGGAGTTTGCTCAAATTCATGTCCATTGAGTCAGGGATGCTATCTAATCATCTCATCCTCTGCTACCTCCTTCTCTTTTTGCCTTCAATCTTTCCCAGTATCAGGATCTTTTTCAAAGAGTCAGCTCTTTGCATCAGGTGGCCAAAGTACTGGAGTTTCAGCTTCAGCATCAGTCCTTCCAATGAATATTCAGAGTTGATTTATTTTAGGATTGACTGGTTTGATCTCCTTGCAATCCAAGATTGTTTAGAATAAAAGTTGAGTGTTACACAAGAGTCTAATACACACTGCCTTCACTGTGCTCCCAAGTGTTTCTGAGGGAATGTCGGGATGGAAGCATGGCAGGAGGCCAGGGGGAGATGGTCAGAGCCTGGCAGTGTCATTGGTGGCAGCAAAGGGCCTGGCATGGGTAAAAGTCCAAGCAGAGGGCAGAGTCTGTACATACCAGGCCACGTTTGCAAGGCTACCCCTGGGGTAGTTAGTGAGAAGTGTTTCTTAAGGCCCAGCCAGAGTCTGGAAACCATGAATTCAGTCCAATCTCCAAGTTAAAAAAAAATCTTAATTCTCAGTCCAAAAGAATGCCTGGGGTAGTATCTCTGGAATAGGATATCAGAACACTGTAAATTAACCTGGGACTGTGGGCAGTATCCAGGATGTGTGTGTGTGTGTGTGTGTGTGTGTGTGTGTGTGTGAGGTTAGGGGGTGAGGAGAAAGGGAGAGAAAAAGAGTGGGGAGGGGAGAGATATCTATTTTGGACAGTATTTTGTAAAGTTTGTATATTTAAAAAAATTTAAATTCAGTCGTCTCCCTAGGGACAAATGACTTCAAAGAATAAATTAATGGAGCATGAAGGGACCTGTCCTTTTCATGAGGGCTCTGCAGTGGCACTGACACCTCAGAAGCAGGTCGTCTGGTATCTGGAACCTTCCCATGGGAGCTGTGCCATAGAAAATGACTACTCAGCCTGGGGGCCTGACAAGACAGAAGCAGGCTCATCCACCATAATCCACACCCTAGAGATAACTCACTTCTGTTCGTTGCTGTTAATCTTTTTTTTAACTTATAGAAATAATTCTTGCAAGTTTTTACAACTTCAAACAACACAGGAGTGAATACATGAAAAGAGTAAATCTCACCCCACAGAAATAGCCGCTATAAATTTTGGTGCTTAGACTCCCAGAATATAGTCTATGAAACAAAAAATATTATATATATATATACACACACACATACACATATTTGTATTTACACATGTGCAGTAATTTTTACAAAGACAAGATGATACTCTATGTTGTTTCAACATGTTTGTCTGTTTGTCCTCCCTGCTCAGCTTGAGGGATCTCAGTTCTCTGACCAAGGACAGAACCTCTATTGTGACAGTGAAAGCTACCACAAATTCAGCTACCACTGAATTTAAAATTTTTTAAATACACAAACCTTACAAAATACTGTCCAAAATAGACTTCTCACTCCTCCCAAATCTTTTTCTCTCCCTTTCTCCCCATCCCCAAACCACACACAAACACACACACACACTCTGGATACTGCTCCCAGTCCCAGTGAAAGTCCTAATCCCTTGACCACTAGGGAATTCCTTCAACATGCTTTTTTTATACAGAAGAATATCACAGATCTATTTTGAATCTGTACTTATAGTTCTATCTCAGTCCTTTTAATAGCTGTGTAGTATTCTGTTATGAATGAATGAATGAACAATATTTCAATTTCCCTGCTAGCATCCATTTAAGCTCTTTCTATATGCTATTTCCTTTGCTATTATAAAAATGCTGTTACAAACACACAACATACTTGCACATCAAATGCTAATATTTCTTTAGGTTGCTAGAGGTGGGTCTGCAGGATACTAGGGAACATGAATTTAAATTAATGAGATATTATAAAGGATTCTTAACTTTCAATATATGATTGAGCTTCAGAAATTATGTACAGAATTGTGTGTATGTATATATGCTGCATGTTTCTAGGGAGAGATCCCCAGTGTTCTGCAGACCTACAAAAAAGGTTATCAACCACTGAGGTGCAGGGAGCTGGCATTTCCCTGTGGCTCTAGAACACAGTAGTGAATTTGCAGGTTTTAAGCAATTTTATTGAGCAAAGGTTTATCCAGCAAGGGTTACTTCTTGTCCAGGTCCAGGGCCACCTGCAAGAAGAGCAGTTCGTGGCACAGACGAGAATGTCTTGGCCCTAGAATAAAGGTTGGAGTGCCACAGACACACAGGCATGGCCACAGGCCTCCTGTGTGTCCAGATGGTTAGGGCTTCCCTTGTGGCTCAGTGGTAAGGAACCTGCCTGCCAATGCAGGAGACTCCAGTTTGATCCTGGGGCAGGAAGATCCCCTGCAGAAGGAAATAGCAACCCACTCCAGTATTCTTGCCTGAGAAATACCTGGCAGTCTACAGTCCATGATGTTGCAAAAGAGTCAGACACAACTTGGTGACTAAATCACAACATGTGTGGTTGGCTGGTGTTCTTGGAGCTCAGGTTGGGAGGCCATCTCCACGGCACCTACAGCTTCGCCTCTAGGCAGTGAGGGCAGTGGCCAGCTTCCAGTCTGCTTCACCACCCCTCCTCACCCATGTGGCTCCAACATCCAGGGTCAAAAGTCTAGCCAAATGGGACTATTCCCTATCAGGCTATTCTCAGAGACTCAAGTCAATGGTAGTCCACAGATAAGGGCCTTTCACCCCGCAAGGCTCTGGGCTTCATCAGGGAAGACTTTTAGGGACTTACAAGTTCATCCCAATCCTCAGAGAATGCAAGCAAGGCTGCCTTCTAGACAAAAGAAAGAAAGAAAGAAAGTGTTAGTTGCTTGGGTTGTGTCCAACTCTTTCTGGTCCTACAGACTGTGTAGCCCGCCAGACTCCTCCGCCCATGGGATTTTCCAGGCAAGAATAATGGAATGGGTTGCCATTCCTTCTCCAGGGGAATCTTCCCAACCCAGGGATGGACCCTGGGTCTCTCACATTGTGGGCAGACTCTTCACCGTCTGAGCCACAGGGCACAGATAATTTGGACACTGACTTTAGAACTTCAGCATCAACCATAATCCTGCAACGTTTCCAGTAGCTCAGTGGTTCTCAACTTGGGAGCCCATTTTCAATTGTCATAGCAATTGGGGGAGGGGGTGCTACTGGCATCTGGGCTTCCCAGGTGGCTCAGTGGGCACAGAATCTGCCTGCAATGCAGGAGACACAGGTTTAGTCCCTGAGTCGGGAAGATCCCCTGGAGGAGGGTATGGCAACCCACCCCAGTATTCTTGCCTGGAGAATCCCACGGACAGAGGAGGCTGGAGGGTTACAGTCCGTAGGGTCACAAAGAGTCAGACGTGATTAAAGTGACTGAGCACGCACACACTACTGGCATCTGGACGGTAGAGGCCAGGGATAGTGCTACGTGCCCTACAGAACACAGAACAGCTCCCTACAATAAACAATTCTCCAGCACAAAATGGCACTGACACCAAGGTTGGAGAAACTGCAAAATATCTGATTAGCAGCATCTACACACTAATTTGGACTAGAGAGTCACCACACTTTTGATGCTTCACATGCTACCTGGACTTGGCTCACGTGAAGTTTCTGCTTTACAATCACTTTTACATAAACTTAGAGAAATCTCTTTCCTTTCTTTTTCTTTTTAAATTGAAGTATAGTTGATTTATAATTTTGTGGAGAAATCTATATCTAAACAATTTAAGGATGAATTCTCAGAATATCTTCTTATCAAATGGATCTAGGTAGGTATTCTTTAAATTTCTATGGTTTTTTGACTCCAAAAATAATTTTTTTTTCAAAAATAATTGTTAAAAATTATATGCTACAAGCATGTTTTTAAGCAGACATGTAATTTTCTTTCCATCATTAAGTAATGGCTGAAAGGTTGTAACTTTCAGCATACTGTAAATATTGGCATTTAAAATATAATGTGCCATCACTCTTAAATAGATCGAATGGAACCTATATACCATATAGAGTTAAAACCCGCAATCATTCATTTAAAAATAACATACAATAGGGAATTTCCTGATGGCCCAGTGGTTAGGACTCCATGCTTGCACTACCAAGGGCCTGGATTCAGTCCCTGGTCAGGGCACTAAGATCCCAGAAGCTGTGTGGTGTAACCAAAAAGTAAATAAATAAATAAAAATAATGAATAATTAATAAATAAAAATGTAAAATACATGAACAAATTCTTCAATAGTGTACAAACTTGTATTATTCCTTTTTCTCTGTGAATTCCAATCTACTTAGAATTGTATACTAATGTAATATATTTTATATTTTATCTTAAAAGTCTTTTATTGATCACCTTATCACCTATTCTGTACCAAAACATGCATAAAAGTGAAATATATATATTAGAAAATGTTTATTACTTTAAGTTTCTCAGAGTTAGCAAAATTTCCTTTGGCTTTGTCAGGCAAGTGTATTTCCCTCAGTTCTGTCTCATCACAACAAAGATTTGGAGTGACGGACATTAAAGCCCTCGGCGTGTCACAGCTCTCGGGTCTTGGACAGACCGTGTTATAGCTCTCAGGTCTCAAACGGACCGTGTTATACCTCTTAGAATAATCAGTGTTATAGCTCCATGTTACAGCTGTATTTTATTTAGATAATAGCAGGAAAATCCATCCTCAAGGCGTGAGGGCATGTCGACCCAAAGACGTGAAGAGAAGAGCACCCCAGCAAGTGGGAGAGAGAGAGAGAGAGAGAGAGTGCTTTGGCTCCTCTTTTTATGTCTTTTTTCCCCCCCTGGGCCTGCCCTATGTAAATTGGGCTAGCCAGGAGTGTTGTTTGCTCTAACTGAGGTTCTCACTCCGGTCCTCGGACCTTCCTTTGTTCTATTTTCGCGGGCTTTTCCCTTCCTTGTCTTTTAGCCATCACCATTCTGGACTCCTGTTTCCTATTCTAACTACCTAACAGCTTGATTTATTAATAATCAGTATACAACTGAGCAAAATAAATATTAATACACTCTAATTTTTTATAATTATCCATCAAAAAAGGAAAAATATATAAACATATACGTGTATATGTATTTGTTCGGTAGTTAGAATAGGAAATAGGAGTCCAGAATGGCGGTGGCTAAAAGTCAAAGAAGGGAAAAGCCCACGAAAATAGAACAAAGGAAGGTCCAAGGACCAGAGTGAGGACCTCAGAACAAACAACACTCCTGGCTAGCCCAATTTGCATAGGGCAGGCCCAGGGGGAGAAAAAAAAATATTAAAAGAGGAGCCAAAGGGTTAGGGGGTCTCTCTCTCTCTCCCACGCACGGGGACACTCTTCTCTTTGTGTCTTTGGGTCGGCATGCCCTCACGCCTCGAGGATGGACTTTCCTGCTATTATCCAAATAAAATAGAGGTATAACATGGAACTGTAACACTGATTTGTCTAAGAGTTATAATACGGTCTGTTCGAGATCTGAGAGCTATAACACGGTCTGTCCAAGACCCGACAGCTGTGACACGTAGAGGGCTTTGATGTCCGTCACTCCAAATCTTTGTTGTGACGAGAGAGAACCGAGGAGTATACACTTACCTGACATATTGATACACTAGTTTAAGATCCATGAAAGAATATTACTTACTGCTAGGAGGGACAGGATACATTACTGATCTATTTTTCATTTTTATAGATATAAACACTAAGTAACCTTTTTTATATAAACAAGTAAATAGGGAAGGGATTTTGTTAGGGAAATTTTACTACATATCTTCAATTCTTTTTGAGTTAAATGCCCCCAAAATAAACAATAAAAAACCACATAAAGATCAGAACAGATCAGATCAGATCAAATCAGTCGCTCAGTCGTGTCCGACTCTTTGCGACCCCATGAATCGCAGCACGCCAGGCCTCCCTGTCCATCACCAACTCCCGGAGTTCACCCAGACCCACGTCCATCGAGTCAGTGATGCCATCCAGCCACCTCATCCTCTGTCGTCCCCTTCTCCTCTTGCCCCAAATCCCTCCCAGCATCAGAGTCTTTTCCAATGAGTCAACTCTTCGCATCAGGTGGCCAAAGTACTGGAGTTTCAGCTTTAGCATCATTCCTTCAAAAGAAATCCCAGGGCTGATCTCCTTCAGAATGGACTGGTTGGATCTCCTTGCAGTCCAAGGGACTTTCAAGAGTCTTCTCCAACACCACAGTTCAAAAGCATCAATTCTTCGGCGCTCAGCCTTCTTCACAGTCCAACTCTCACATCCATACATGACCACAGGAAAAACCATAACCTTGACTAGACGAACCTTTGTCGGCAAAGTAATGTCTCTGCTTTTGAATATGCTATCTAGGTTGGTCATAACTTTCAAGGAGTAAGCGTCTTTTAATTTCATGGCTGCAGTCACCATCTGTAGTGATTTTGGAGCCCAGAAAAATAAAGTCTGACACTGTTTCCACTGTTTCCACATCTATTTCCCATGAAGTGATGGGAACGGATGCCATGATCTTCGTTTTCTGAATGTTGAGCTTTAAGCCAACTTTTTCACTCTCCACTTTCACCTTCATCAAGAGGCTTTTGAGTTCCTCTTCACTTTCTGCCATAAGGGTGGTGTCATCTGCATATCTGAGGTTATTGATATTTCTCCCGGCAATCTTGATTCCAGCTTGTGTTTCTTCCAGCCCAGCGTTTCTCATGATATACTCTGCATATAAGTTAAATAAACAGGGTGACAATATACAGCCTTGATGAACTCCTTTTCCTATTTGGAACCAGTCTGTTGTTCCATGTCCAGTTCTAACTATTGCTTCCTGACCTGCATACAAATTTCTCAAGAGGCAGATCAGGTGGTCTGGTATTCCCATCTCTTTCAGAATTTTCCAGTTGATTGTGATCCACACAGTCAAAGGCTTTGGCATAGTCAAGAAAGCAGAAATAGATGTTTTTCTGGAACTCTCTTGCTTTTTCTATGATCCAGAGGATGTTGGCAATTTGATCTCTGGTTCCTCTGCCTTTTCTAAAACCAGCTAGAACATCAGGAAGTTCATGGTTCACATATTGCTGAAGCCTGGCTTGGAGAATTTTGAGCATTACTTTACTAGCGTGTGAGATGAGTGCCATTGTGCTGTAGTTTGAGCATTCTTTGGCATTGCCTTTCTTTGGGATTGGAATGAAAACTGACCTTTTCCAGTCCTGTGGCCACCTCAGGGACTGTGAAATATATATCCTTTGACACGTAACAAAGGGCATGAATTCAGAGCTCAGATCCAGGCTCAAGTCCACTACCTGGGTGAATTACACGTCAGTTTTTTCATGTATAAAACAGGAAGAGAAACAGCATCTGCCTCATTGGAATTGTAAGGCACAGAATTGGAATTCCTCATCAGAATTGTAAGGCACAGAAAAGATGCTTGAACAGTGCTTGTCACAATAAATTATAGATGCTGTCATCGTTAGAGTATAGTCTCCATCAGTGTTTTCTGCATTGTACCCTATGCATTCTTCCATCTCTCACTACTTAATAGGTTTGTCAAAAGATTTGATTATCAGAAGAGAAAAACAGAGAAACAAAAACAGGTTACGAGAAGCGTCACACTGAGGGGAGTCACATAGTATTGGACTGGCCAAAAAAGTTCATTTGGGTTTCTCTGTAAGACGTTACAGCAAAACCGGAACTAACTTTTTGGCCAACCCAATATTTGTTTCAGAACCCATTAGAGTTTCCCAGGTGGCACAGTGGTAAAGAACCTGCCAGCCAATATAGGAGATGTAAGAGACGCGTGTTTGATCCCTGAGTCAGGAAGATCCCCTGGAGTAGGAAATAGCAACCCACTTCAGTATTCTTGCCTGGAAAGTCCCATGGACAGAGGAGCCTGGCAGGCTGCAGTCCACGGAGTCTCAAAGAATTTGATGCAACTGAGCACATGAGCAGAGCAGAGTTAGTTTGCTTCTAAGGCCATGTCTGAATTTTGGTCCTAAAGAACTGGCACCATTTTGGAGATAGCTGGCCTAGATTTCCTTCTTCTTTGCCTGTTATCACATAGAAGGTAGTCTGGAGCTCTCTTCTGAACATCGCACCTTCGCTATTACTTTTTGATACACACAGGGTCATCTCCCTCTCTTTTCCTGCCAAATCAACAGCTTCTTGCACTGCAAATACTTTCTCTTCCTTACTGGTACTCTTTCCTTCACTGGCAGATGGATAAGACCTGGAGTCATTATACCTGCTGTCTAGGTTGTCCACCCACTGGTTTTGCCTCTTTTGTGGAACTCCTGCTACATTAATGTTCTTGAGGTTGAGATCTGGAGCCTTTAGGTGATTAAATTCTTCTATGTGCTTTACATTTCACATTCAACAAATCTCATTCACGTTGAATATGAAATAAACCAGCAACTCCTCCTAGTTTATTTTAGCCTTGGAATACTAACGTATGCATGCTTACATGCATGCTCAGTGCCGTCCAACTCTTTGGGACACCATAGACTGTAGCCTGCCAGGCTCCTCTGTCCATGGGATTTCCGAGGCAAGAATACTGGAGTGGGTTGCCATTTTCTCCGCCACAGGATTGAACCCAACCTAGGGATTGAACCCATGTCTCCTGCAGCTCCTGCACTGCAGCCAGATTCTTACCACTGAGCTGCCCAGGAAGTCCACTAACGTATAGAATCAGAAATTTCACTCCTCTCAGAACAGGATGGCAATGAGCTCCCCTGTCAGTAAAGAGCTTTCAGTGTTATTAATTACAATTCTGGTGACGAAAAGAAAGCAGCAGCTCTTTTCATTGATTTTATATGATCCCTGGGTTTTTTATTTCCCTATCTCTTTGTGCCATTTCTTATATTTATCCTTTCATCTCTTTCTCCCTCTCTCTCCTTCTCATATATACATTCTTAAACACCTTCTGTGAATCAGACTCTCAGTGATAAAGCCTGAGCAAAACTGACCACCTTCTTATTGTCACGGGGCTTACAAATCTAACTGGGAGTTGAGACATTCATCAAATAATGCCCAACTCTGTAATTTCAAAGAGCCCTGAGTGCCATGTAGGAAAACACAGGATCCTGTGAGAAATCTGTGCAGGTGACCATTTCCTCCAGAAAAAGGCAGCTGAAGGCTACATCCAGGAAACAGCAGCTGAGCTGAGATGGGAATGATGGGGAACAATTAGCCAGACATCTCCCCTCATATAGAGCTCTGGGTGGGCAGAGACCAGGACTGTCATAGCACCCATCCTGGGTCCGCTGGACAGAAATGCTCATAAATATTTGTGGGAAGAAAGGACCGTGTGAATAATATAAATCAGTGAAAATGTGCTCTGCTTTGTTCTGAGGGTAATCAATTAAGAAATTTAACTGTTAACAGTTCAAAGAAATTCAAAGCAGAAGACAGGAGAAAGCGGCACAAATGAGGTTAAAGAAATAGCAGGTAAATCACACTGAGGCCTGTAAAGGTAGGTAGGGATTTGGGTCTTTATCCTCACACAACAATTGGAAGCCACTGAAGGGTTTTTTTTTTACTGCTGTGCTAAAGAGTTTACTTGAATGATTTTGTTTCATCCTTGATGCAATTCTGTGATAGTACAATTATTATCCCAATTTTACAGTCTTGAGGACTCTAGGGTATAGAGAAGGTAAGTTGTTTGCTCAACACTGTTAATAAGTGGCAGAGGCTTGACTCGAAAACCCCTACTCTTAACCATTAAAGTACAGATGCTAAGAACAAGAATGAGGAGGTAAGCAAGTATGAACACCTGATTCTAATCTCCTTGGAAAGAACAGCCTCACTGTGGAGTTGGTAGCATAGGGGTATATAAAGGCTTAATGACCTAATCACTGAATTTAATCCCCTTGTTCTGACTCCATATTAATTAAATAACTTTCTAATTATATTCTGGATTCCCCTATAGATTCTTCTGCTGGAAGATCATGCACTGACCGGCCTACACAGGCAACTTGTTTCTGTTGGAAATTTTATTACACATTGTAAGATAACTGGAATTCTGCTTTAAAAAAACAAAAAGGTGACTCTAAAACACACAATAAATTATGAAAGTCTTACAGTTTATTTTTCCACGAAGTTAGTCTGGAAAATATAAGCCAATAAAACAGCATATATGTTGCCTCTTTTGTGATTTAGCCTTTTCTTGTTCCCTGCTTTGAGGGAACATGGATGTGGTCACAAAGTCTAAAGATGAGCCCTTTTTTTAAGTTCTTTGTCAGAATCCCTAGTGCTTCCATTGTTTCCCAAACAGCAACCTCCCCCCGCCCCAACCTCCTTGCCTCTTGCAAACCGAAGAGAGGATTGTTCTTCTGAATTTTCCTAATTCTCTGAGCCGTAAGCAGCTGGAGCTGCTGCAAGGGGTCTTATTCGTCTCCCAAGGGTAACGAGCATTCTATCCTAGGAGCAAGCGGTTTCCTAATAACATCATTAAAGCCAATGTTCACGCGCTCGGGGCCACCGCAACAGCGGCAGCCATCCCCACCCCCCCATCTTCGGCCCCCTCTCGGCCCTGCACCGTGTCCGCCGCCCTTGGGGCGGGAGGAAGTGACACGGGCCCACCCGCCACTTGTGGGTCTTTCCAAACGGGAGCCATGAAGCCAGTCCCCGACTCCCTGCCCCTAGCTGGCTCAAGTTTGGTTTTGTTCTTTTTTCTTTCCCTAGAATTCCTTTAATGGGCAAAATTGGCACAAACGCAGGTGGACATTATATAAAGTGAAAGCTTCAGGAAACAGACCATTCGTTTCACCTTGATCTGCTGAATCACATACAAGGGCGAAAGACTCCCGCCGCCCCCACCCCCCTCCCCCACACACCGATATTCAACACTCTCTTGCACAGAAAACTGAAACAACCCTCTAAACATCGACTCTTTCTGTCCCCTCCAAGACATTAAAGTCAGCAAGTGCAAGGTCAGCCTCGTGAGCAGCCTTTCTCGGAGGACAGGCTGGAGCCCGAGGCCGAGTGCAGCCTCTGCCGTAGGGTGTGCAAAGGGTAAGGCCTCTCTCCGAAACTCTAGCGCGGGGGGCGGCAGTCGTTGAAATTGATGCCAGAACTCTCGTTATTCCGTTTTTCGGCCATTTTCATCACAGAACCATTAACTAAGACATTGCTAGCAACAGGACGGCCCCCTCACCCCCCCCGTCCCAGGACTGCCAGCCGCCGGCAGCGCGCAGGAAGGGGAGGCACAAGGCCGCGCGAAGGCTCGTACGCTGACCGGCCAATATGGCCACTTTCACGTGGCTGTGGGCTACCGGGGCTCCCCGTCACCCGGGCATCCCCAGGCTGGGCAGCCGGAAAGACCCTCGGGGAGCGCCAGAGGACAAAACCCCAGTCGATTCCCTAGGCCACCGCTGGGGGACGCGACCTTGCGGCCAGACAGCCGGGCCAACGGTCGGGAGGGAGGTGCCATGTCACAGCACAGGGGAGAAGGCCCATAAACCCCTTGTCTGTCTTCCTCCCCCGTGGCTCACGGAAGGGTACGGTGACCCTGTATTCTTGTCTTTCCCCTCACCCCTTGTTAGTAGTGCTTAAAATGGCGAATATTCGCAGGAGGGGCGCGTTACCCCCGCTCCCTCCCCCTGCCAGGGACAGTGGTTCGGCCCGAGCTCCTCTCTGCGCACCGCCCCTTCCCTCTTCCCGCGTCCCCGCGCGAGTGGCGCATTGGCGCCGGGCGCCGAGGGGCGGGGCTCGGCTCGGGCGCGCGCGGGCCCCGTATATAAATACTGGGCCGCGCCGCCCGCCGCCTCGTTCGCTCCGCGCCGCCCGCCTGAGCTAAGTAGATCGCCGTCTTCTGCTCGCACACTTCGCAGTCGCCTTGCCGCTCCCTTTTCTCCTCTACTCCACTTTGACTTACTACCACCACCATGAACGGGCAGCTCAACGGCTTCCACGACGCGTTCATCGAGGAGGGCACGTTCCTCTTTACCTCCGAGTCCGTGGGGGAAGGCCACCCAGGTGAGGTGACGGGCCCTGGAGCGAAGCGAGGGGCGGGGCGCGGGATCGGGCTTGGTTGGTAGGACCCGCTAGTCGCGGTGTCCACGCCAGTGACCCTTTCCCGGCTGGTGGTGGGAAGAGCGGCGGCCGCGCGCCTTCCTCGTGGCGCCGCCGGTGCCGAGCGCGTGGCCGCCGCTCCCTCCCCCGCTTCTCTTCCCCTCTTCCCATCCGGCCGCGCGCCCCGGCATGCGGAAGATTCCAGAAAACGAGAAGGGTGGGGGCCGCGGCCGCTCGTGCTCCTGCCAAGGAGGGCACTATTTCCTCCTCTCCGCTCGGCGCGCCGAGCCACCTCGAGTGGGCGACCCGCCCCGCGTGCTCGCGTCCGGCCCGCGGGAGCGCGCGCCCCGCATTGCAGCCGCAACCACGTGTCTGCCGCATGTGGCTTCTGGGCGAGGGAGCCGGCCGGTTTGCAGAGCGCGGTCTGGGTCTCGGGGGGTCCGCGCTCCCCATTAATTCCTTGGCTACGGTGAAGGATAAGACATGCCCTTAGCCGGTATATGGTTTGGCGTCAAGGTGACAGCCTCCAACTAAATATAGCGCTTGTCTGAGGATCCCTGCCTTATTTGGATCGCGCGTGAAAAGGACAGGAAGCATGAATTGAGTGCGAGGCGCCATTGCAATGGGGCTGACCGTTAAGCAGGGTTTTACTCCACACGTCCTACGGGCTTTGTCCAGCGGTCCGCCATTACGGGGATCAATTTACACGCGAAGGAGTGAAGCAATACCAAGGAACTTTCATTCGCAGCCTGAAAACCTCGTATGGTGAAGATCACTATTTTACTAGTCTGATCCAGACCTTTCTTAGGATGACCACAATGACAGATGTCGTCTGATGGCTTAAGGAGCCATTTCTCTCCAGAAAGCCTACTGTGCCGATGGTGAAACACCACGAGCAACCTAGTGGTCTACTGAGGCCCTAATGAGTGACGGTCAGATGTGGTGTGGTGGTTTTGTTTGTATTCTCCCAGTGTTGGGAACATGTGTGTTTGACCCACCTTTTATTAAGTTAAAGCTGCAGGCATTCGGAAATGTTTAGATTGTTTTGGTCTATGGCATGAGTGCGGTACACGTTTTACTTAAGATTTTTTTGGTTGGTTAAAGAAAATTTAGGAAAGTAAGATTTGGGGAGCTGTATAGATGAGGGGAATATCAAGGATTCAGAATACATTTGGGTATTTTCCAGCCTATTCAGCTCTTGATCCTGGATTACCTAACACAGAATCAAATTGTTGCCGATAATCAAATCATTATCCCCTTTGTTCGTGAGGTGTCCTTGCTTTTATCATTTAACTCTTTAAGTGACATTTTCTCTCACTTCCCTAATTGGTGTTCCTTAGAGGATCATGGAGAAATTGATAAACAGACCACACTTTGTGTTAGATTTATAATGAGAATTTTAAACTTGGGGGATAAAATGTTAAGTATTGTTGTCTTTGAAAATTAATGCGGTAAAGGTGAATGTTGCTTGTTTTGCTTTTGGTTGGAAGAAAGCCACTTTTTCTTTGTACTTGCATTTGAATCTCTGTTGTGTGGCTGTTCTGTATAACAATGAAAATTGGTTTAGCCTGGGAACTTTAGTTTTTCAAAATGTTTGAAATAGTGGAAAGATGGGACTCATGTCCTTGTAAAAAGGTGTAAAGTGCATATATCACAATGAGCTTAAATGTGTTAAACATGCTGTTCTGCTGGCTTACCTGAATTGGTGATCTTGTTGTACAGTTACATTAAAAAACCAAGGTGTCAAGTTTGGAAGTATGTATCACTGTATGCAGGATTCTTCAGGAAAATGGTTTCTGCAGAAGGAATGCTTTACTTAGATGGCAGTTAGGTATGCTGTTGAAAATGGTTAAATTGATATATTTTTATGTTATATAGGTTTTGCCACAATTTGTAGGGGGTGGGGTACTGTGCCAAGCGGCATGTGGGATAGAGCCCTTGCCCCCTCCTGTGGAATAGTGGAGTCCTAACCACTGCATGGAGGGAATCCCTGCCACAATTTTAGAAGAAACCATTCACAAAGATCTTAACAGCTGTAGTTATAGGGAGGGAAGCATGACATACTTATATTAGTAGTAAATTAAAGAAATTGAGCCAGGAATTTTTTTTCCCCCCAGATAAGATCTGTGACCAGATCAGTGATGCTGTCCTTGATGCCCACCTTCAGCAGGACCCTGATGCCAAAGTGGCTTGTGGTAGGTTCAGAACACTTTTCACCTGATGAAAAGATAACATGAAAATTAACTTTATAAAGTGATATTTGAGTGTGAACATCTCTTTTATTAGAAACTGTTGCTAAGACTGGAATGATCCTTCTTGCTGGGGAAATTACATCCAGAGCTGCTGTTGACTACCAGAAAGTGGTTCGTGAAACCATTAAACACATTGGATATGACGATTCTTCCAAAGGTATGTTTTAATGAGTTGACTTTCTAACCTCATTTTTCCAGATACTTCCTTCAGTCCTCTTTAGTTCTATTTTCTAGAGTGTTCCCGGGAATATTTAATTCCACCCGTATACTTTTACTGTCCTTTTGTTCTGGCCCTATGCTTTTCTCTAAAAGTACTACATTTAGGTATATTTTATTTCTTTAGCAGCATTTAGAATTCCAGGTAATTGTAAATTTTAAAATATTGCTATGGCCCTTAAAAAAAACACACATTGTTTTGTTTATAGGGTTTGACTACAAGACATGTAATGTGCTAGTGGCCTTGGAGCAACAGTCGCCAGATATTGCCCAAGGTGTTCATCTTGACCGAAACGAGGAAGACATTGGTGCAGGAGACCAGGTATCTTGGCAGACATCTGTTTGCATCTCTTCTTCTAACAAATTTTGAAGCTTGGATTGATTGCATTGGTGACTTTTCCTTTTATAGGGTTTGATGTTTGGTTATGCCACTGATGAAACTGAGGAATGTATGCCTTTAACCATTGTCTTAGCACACAAGCTCAATGCCAAACTGGCTGAACTGCGCCGGAATGGCACTTTGCCTTGGTTACGCCCTGAT
This sequence comes from Bos mutus, assembly GCF_027580195.1. Lineage (NCBI taxonomy): Eukaryota > Metazoa > Chordata > Mammalia > Artiodactyla > Bovidae > Bos > Bos mutus. Next base: position 57,383,461 of record NC_091627.1, read on the forward strand.
TCTAAAACTCAAGTAAGTGATGAACATCGTAAAGCCACACCCATTACACTGGCACAGGACATCAGTAAGGTTGTTTGATTAAAGCTAAGAGAAGAATAGCATTTATTTTCTGTACTGTAGTGTAGGGTAGGGAACCAAGAACAAAGCTATTGTTCAGTAGACTGATGTTCTGATGTTTGGCTTTCAAGGTGACTGTGCAGTATATGCAGGATCGAGGTGCCGTACTTCCCATCAGAGTCCACACAATTGTTATATCTGTTCAGCATGATGAAGAAGTTTGTCTTGATGAGATGAGAGATGCTCTAAAGGAGAAAGTCATCAAAGCTGTTGTACCTGCAAAGTACCTTGATGAGGACACAATCTATCATCTACAGCCAAGTGGCAGATTTGTTATTGGTGGGCCTCAGGTAAGGCCTTACAATTTCAGTTAATTTGCCTTTTTTTTTTTTGTAATCTGTCATGGTTACTTGGAAAAACCTGGCTACTTTCCACCTTTTTCCTAGGTTTTTTGAAGCCTGCGTGTGAATCTTCTGAGGATGTTTGCCAAGTGATACTGAATAAGCATTTAACAGGCAGGCCTGATCTAGAACCACTGGAAAGGATTGGGCATAAAGTAACTTAAATTATGTAATTTCAGGGTGATGCTGGTTTGACTGGCCGGAAAATCATTGTGGACACTTACGGTGGTTGGGGAGCTCATGGAGGAGGTGCCTTTTCAGGAAAGGATTATACCAAGGTGGACCGTTCAGCTGCTTATGCTGCTCGTTGGGTGGCAAAATCCCTTGTTAAAGGAGGTCTGTGCAGAAGGGTTCTTGTTCAGGTATATATTTTCCTATAACTGGGTTCACTAAAAGGTGTGTAAGTGGGAGGATGTTTAGCAGTTAACTACTTGTCTTTTTTTTTAATACCAGTCTGTTACACAGTGTGTGTCTTTTGCTCACTGACTCTTAATGATATTTAAATTCTTTTAGGTCTCTTATGCTATTGGAGTATCTCATCCATTGTCTATCTCCATTTTCCATTATGGCACCTCTCAGAAGAGTGAGAGAGAGCTATTAGAGATTGTGAAGAAGAATTTTGACCTCCGCCCTGGGGTCATTGTCAGGTAAAGATGGTAAAGCCTATTGCTAGTGAAAAACATTGAGGGTGTGGGTGTGTATATAAACTTGATATATTCAAATCTCAGAAGGCGAAGGTATGAAGAAAGACTCAAGTGGGGAAACATCTTAATTCCTAGAATGTGTTGATATCATAAAAAATTGCCTTCAGTAGAGGCTTAAATTATTAGGAAGAATCTAAAATTCTAGTGCTCCATGGCTTAGACTAACTACCCTAGAAAAGTTCTCCACATTTGATACAGACTTGTGTTCCTGTTACCTGAGGGATGTTTACTTAAAAGAATTTTTAGTGCAGATAAATGAGACGTACATGGCTGTTGTAAAAAAAATAACCATGGTAGGGTGTGGGCATGGGACCTTGGTAAGTATTCCATGACTTTAGATGAGTTTTTGACACTTGAAATTTCTCCAAATAATGACAAGTTTTCATATTTGTTGGAGCCAGGGACGGAAAAACGAGAACTATAGTTACTGATAAGGACTGTGCAAGGAGTTTTGGACACCAGGGAAGTAACAAACACTTTTGCCACAAACTTCTTTCCTAGCATACCCCAGAGAACTGAACTCATTTGCCAGAAGTCTTGAAAATGAGTCTTGCTGATTGTTTTGCTTTACTTTAATTGAATGCTACATATTAAGTTACGGACTTGTATATTCCAGGGATCTGGATCTGAAGAAGCCAATTTATCAGAGGACTGCAGCCTATGGCCACTTTGGTAGGGACAGCTTCCCATGGGAAGTGCCCAAAAAGCTTAAATATTGAAAGTGTTAGCCTTTTTTCCCCAGACTTGTTGGCGTAGGCTACAGAGAAGCCTTCAAGCTCTGCGGGAAAGGGCCCTTCTTCCTAAATTTTCCTGTCCTCTTTCAGCTCCTGATCAGTTGCAGTCACTCTATAGTCAATGACATGAATTTAGCTTGTGTGGGGGACTGTAAGTTGGGCTTGCTATTCTGTCCCTAGGTGTTTTGTTCACCATTATAATGAATTTAGTGAGCATAGGTGATCCGTGTAACTGCCTAGAAACAAATCAACAGCATTGTAGTAAATAATGCTTTGAAATTGAACCTTTGTGCCCTATGACCCAACCTTCTAAAATCCTAATTGCATTGACTTTCCCACCAAATGCTGAAAATGTCCTTGTAATGTGCACGTAAAGTACTTGTAGTTCCATTATAGCTTCTTGTCTGGCAATGCCACAGCCCTGTCAGCATGAATTTGTAATGTCTTGAGCTCTATTATGAATGTGAAGCCTTCCCCTTATCCTCCCTATAACTTGATCCACTTCTAATTATGTAGCTCTTTGTCAGGGAGTGTTCCCTATCCAATCATTCTTGCATGTAACGCAAGTTCCAGTTGGAGCTCTAGCCTGACATAAGAAAAAAAAAAAAGGCAGTTACCATTAAACCATCTCCCTGGTGCTTATGCTCTTAATCGCCATCTCTTAAACAGCACCAAATCAGAATCTCTCCACTTTCAGCTGTCTTTTGGAGGACGTACGTAATAAGGTTTTTATTTAGTAAACCAATCCTATGCATGGTTTCAGCACTAGCCAAACCACCAATTCCTAGCTCTAGAAAAACAGGCACTTGGCACCCTTGTGATGTCATACAGAGAAGTCACAGGGCAGTACCTGAGGGTCTGTAGGTTGCACACTTTGGTACCAGATAACTTTTTTTTTTTTCTTTATAAGAAAGACTGAGTACTCCACACTGCACAAGAACTCCTCCCAGGGTTTTAACTTTGTTTTATTTTCAAAACCAGGTCCAATGAGCTTTCTGGACAGCTGGTGTAGCTACAGAGAAACCAGCTTCCTTCAGAGAGCAGTGCTTTTGGCGGGGAGGAGGAAATCCCTTCATACTTGAACATTTTCTAATTGCTTATTTATTGTATTCTGGGGTATGGCGTAAGTACAGAGAAGCCATCACCTCAGATGGCAGCTTTTAAAAGATTTTTTTTTTTCCTCAACACCATGATTCCTTTAACATGTTTCCAGCATTCCCAGGTAGGCCAAGGTGTCCTACAGAAAAACCTTGGGTTAGACCTACAGGGGTTCTGGCTGGTGTTAACAGAAGGGAGGGCAGAGCTGGTGCAGCTGGCCATGGAGAAAGCTGACTTGGCTGGTGTGGTACAGAGAAGCCAGCTTGTTTACATGCTTATTCCATGACTGCTTGCCCTAAGCAGAAAGTGCCTTTCAGGATCTATTTTCGGAGGTTTATTACGTATGTCTGGTTCTCAATTCCAACAGTTTAATGAAGATCTAAATAAAATGCTAGGTTCTACCTTACCTGTGTGCATTATTATTTGTATTTTGGCGGTATGTGGGATGGTTTCCCAACCAGAGACTGAACGTGGACCTCTGCAGTGAAAGCACTGAATCTTGGCCACCAGGCAACTCCTCCCTCCATTATTCTTGAGTGTTTCAGTATGAGTATGAATGAAACATATTTTAACCCTGAGTAATTGTAATCCCACCCATGGTTTAGGGAAATCACTTCAACTATAGGCCTCTAAAAGGTTCTTAGTGTCAGGGATACGGTTTATGAAAGTTCAAGTTTTGTCCAGCACTGCCTTTTTTGGCCAACACAGTGGGCAAAATTCACGTCTTATTACAACAGCCATTTCTGCACTATCAGCAGTGCTTTAAAGGCAAAAGAACAATTAAAAATGAGTATCATGTGAGAAGAGTGATACTTTACATTTTAAACCAATTTTCATTGTTTTGAAAACAAAAGCAATTTAATGCCTTAAATTTGTCTTCTGTCTTCTGTATAAATGGGTTAAAGGCTACAAGTTACTGCAGTTTGAAAAGTGTTTTTAAACAGTAGTGAAGGACCAGTGAGGATCCATTATATAATGGATAAACTAAAGTTTAAAACCAAAACCACAATGAGGATGTGTATTCTGAATTTGTGGCAGTTATCAACCAGCTCTTGAATCATCCTTTCTTGAGCTACATGGCCCATGTTTACACCAGCAAATAAATGAAATCAAATGGTTGAAATGCTTTGCTCTTGCAAATGAGGCCCAAGCAGTGCCTGCTTATATCTGTATGCTTGGAGAGTTAAAAGTATAGAAACCAGTTTGGGGGGAAAGGCAAGGTTAAATCTTAGGGGAGTATAAGCTCTTGACCTGCTGTGAAACTTCAGAACTTCAACTTTTCATGACATTAAAAAGCTCCAAAATACCAAAAAGCTTTCAGATGGCCAAAACACTGTTGTCTCAGTTCAGTTGCTCGGTCGTGTCTGACTGCCACCCTATGAATTGCAGCATGCCAGACCTCCCTGTCCATCACCAACTCCCGGAGTTCACTCAAACTCAAGTCCATCGAGTCAGGGATGCCATCCAGCCATCTCATCCTCTGTCGTCCGCTTCTGCCCTGAATCCCTCCCAGCATCAGTCTTCCAATGAGTCAACTTCACATGAGGTGGCCAAAGTATTGGAGTTTTCAGCTTTAGCATCAGTCCTAAAGAACACCCAGGACAGATCTTTAGAATGGACTGGTTGGATCTCCTTGCAGTCCAAGGGATTCTCAAGAGTCTTCTCCAACACCACAGTTCAAAAGCATCAATTCTTCGGCGCTCAGCTTTCTTCACATTCCACCTCTCACATCCATACGTGACCACTGGAAAAACCATAGCCTTGACTAGACGGACCTTTGTTGGCAAAGTACTGTCTCTGCTTTTTGATATGCTATCTAGGTTGGTCATAACTTTCCTTCCAAGGAGTAAGCGTCTTTTAATTTCATGGCTGCAATCACCATCTGCAGTGAACCATGGTCAAATAATGACTGTGAGGATGAAGCATCTGTAGGCTGGTGAAGCAGCACCAGAGAAATAATGGCCTTGAGGTTTGGTTCAGCATTTACTAGGATGACACCTGTTGTCAAGGAGCTTGCAGACTGAGGAGAGTGACAAAGGTGGCTTGTCCTCTGCCTAGACCTGGGGTAGAGGTTGGGGATTAACAAGCCTAGGGAGGCTAGTAGGTGCAAAGGCATGAAACTGTGATGGTTACAGCTTGAGAATCAAAAGCATAAAGTGCTAATGAAAGGGAATGTGAAACATGTCACGTTTAAGTTGAAAATCATACTTTTCTACAGTTTCAAGGGGGATGACACTGCTGCTGCTGCTGTGTCGCTTCAGTCGTGTCTGACTCTGTGCGACCCCATAGATGGCAGCCCACCAGGCTCCCCCATCCCTGGGATTCTCCAGGCAAGAACACTGGAATGGGTTGCCATTTCCTCCAATGCATGCATGTCCGACTCTTAGCCACCCCATGGACTGCAGCCCACCAGGCTCCTCCATCCATGGGATTTTCCAGGCAAGAGTACTGGAGTGGGGTGCCATTGCCTTCTCTGGCGATGACACTGGTCAGGGACAAAAGACCTAAATGCTGGCCTATGGTAGGAAGCAAAGCCTTCTGGCTAAACAAACATTGATTACCAGGGTCTGAATACTGAAACCTGGAGAACCCAGATTTCCTCCAGTGAACAGCTTTTCTGAACAGTATTAGGTACCCACAACATTGTCACTTGGAAAATGAGACAGGTGGTACACTAACAGTTGGGGGAAAGTAACATCCTTGCCTGTATCAAGAAAAATACTGGAAGAGTTCCCTTCCAAAACGAACTACTTTTATTATTTTCACCAAGTAAAAAGGGTGGGGCAGCAGTTATGGGAAAGGACACAGTGCCAAGGTATATTGTGTCATTGAGGGTATCTGCAAAAGGACTGAAAACCAGTGTTTCCCACGCATGGTTCTTAGCAACGTGCCCTGTGCCGTAGCTATCTCTAACCCACAAAATGCCTTGTGTGAATCACAGGAACTTACTGCCAGGCTCCACTTGGATCAGTTGAGTGCACTTAGGCCCGACCTGCATAACTTCCTGGCAGCCCTGCTCTGATCTGTCTCTAACTGGATTCCAGTATAAAGGCTGAAAGGACAGAGGTAGGAGAGATGAGTTCAACAGGTCCAAAAAGTAAGAGGTAGAACTGACGGGCCTTGAAATCTTAAGAAATGGAAGGAAAATGGAAGAATCAAAAAACAGCTGCCATTCGGTAATAAGCAGTTGTGGATGAATGCATCTTCCGTTTATGACAGTTAAAAACTCTGGGATAGCCAGGTGGAGCTAGATAAAGTTCTAGAGCACAGGAAAGAAATCTAAGCAGCGGCATCCTTGAAAACCATGGAGCGGACATAATCAACCCAAGTGTGTATGGTGAAAAGCAGCCGCCTCGGAAAGAACCCTGAGATTGGATGGAGTGGAGCATGGGAAAAGAAGGCTGAAAACACATGCAATCCTTTATCAAAGTAACTGGGACTGCCAGCCTGCTGCCACCGGTCTCTGCCTCCACACAGGGTTCCCAATAGGGTTCCCAAACAGGGCCTGTTTTTTGTTTGTTTCTGTTGCTAATTATGCATTCTCACTTCCTAGGCCAGTGCCAGGCCTTTGAATTTTCACAGAATTTAGGATCTTCCTGAATCACATCCAAATCTTATACATCATGACTGTAAACATCCCCTGATTTCATTACATTTGGTTAAATCTCACTTTATATCACCTCGTGCTCATTGAAAACTAGAATAATGCTAAATACTAAGCTTGTTTTTTAGATGTATATCACTATTAATCATCTAAATTCTGTTATCAGTTTAACTCTCTGCTATTCTATGCTCATAACCCCTAGTGAAAAACTGGCTGTATAAATAATAGGAACAAAAAAAAGAATCAAAATTGCAGTGAAGAGAAAATTACCCTGCATCTAAAACCTGATCACCATCCTAATCACACTTTATAATCAGACAAGTTTTAAGCTATGTTATTTCAGAATTACTGTCAGTGATTCTGAAAATTTTAAGAGGCAGGGTGCAAGACCTTAAGCCAAACAGACTTGAGGTTCAGACCATCAGTCAGTCCATCTCTTATTAGGCATATGTCTTTGAGCGAATTATACTACCCCTCAGCCTCAGCTTCCCCAACCACAAAATAAGGCTTATGGCTCTTAAGGAATAAGTGTAATAACGCTGGCACAGGGCTTCACACAGTGCCTGTATAGGGCAAGCACTTAACAGCAGCTGTTATTTTCATGGAACATTAACTCTCTTTTGGCAAGGAGCAAGTCACTTTAAACCTGATTCTTACCCCTTGAAAGACATTTTCACATTGTTTTTTAACCCCACTGCCCAAGCCCCTCAACCTTGGAATTGATAAATCTTATCCTTGCTTTATTTCCTTGGTCCCTCTAATCTATCCTCTCTGAATTTATTATAGCTAGGATATGGAGGAAAAACAAAAAATCTGAAGTAGTTTTTTCACATGTCCACTGCCTATGTAATGGTCCTGTGACTGGCTGCTGCCACATTTGTACTCCACATCTGGCCTCCCTCAGAACTCTGAGTGGACAGGGTGAGAATCCGGCTCAGGAGGGTTAGGATTAGAAGAATCTGTGTTTACAGGACTCGGCTCTCCCGCTGGCTCAAAGGGTCGCAAGTTGGCATAAGTCACTTCTTGGGCCAGCTGCTCCAGGGAAGGGCGGCCAAATGCCAGATTTCGAAGTGAGATACAAGTCATGAGAAAGCTGAAAAAGATGGGAAATAGCCAGCTGTCCAAACTCCTATTTCAACACAGGCAATCCTGCCAAAGCCCTCAGAGGACACCTGGTCATCTGGCCTCTCACCCACAGATAAGAATCTCCCCCCAGACACCCCCATCCCAGCTGGAAGGGCACCCCACTCTTCACACAGTCTGACTGAGGATTCCAGGGTGGGGTAGGAATAACGCACAGGAAATAAGCTGAGTCGGAACAAGACAGTGCCCATCAGACATACCATTTACTCTCCCAATCAATCAGGGAGAGGAGCAAGGAGAGAGGAAAAAGGGAGAAGTTTAGCACTGGATTGTCCTCTCCTGGGAAAGAGTCCCTAATGTTACTCTCACCAGAGAACAGTGACCCAGCCTGCAAACATCTGATAACAAAGTACTATACAGTAAAGCTTACCTGCGGCGAAAGATAAAGAGCTTTCGCAGCAAGAAGCGGACAAGTCGCTCGTGGAAAGGGGCATTTCGCCGGCGTTCAATCTCCTGGAGCCTTTGCTGGCGTCTAAGGAAGGTCTGGACCAGTGGTGTTGGCTCAGGGCCGCCTTTGACTTCCCCTTCGAGCAGAGGTTGCAGCTCTGGAGGCAGAGGCCCTGTTTCTGTCCGGAAGAGGGCAAAAAGAGGAATCACTGAGAAAAGAGCATTCTCTCTTCTAGAACTCCTCTTTCCCCAGCTAGAAGCTTCAAATTCATTCGTTAAGTGGGCAGATCCTCGATCATGACCCCGACTTCCTATAAAGTGGGCTCTCTCAGCCCAAATCTTCAGATACTCACCACTTCCATTCTCCACCTTCTCCTTCAATTCTTGAAGATACGCCAGGTCTTGCTCGAGTGCAACCTCTGTAGTGTTGACGTAGATGTACATGTAGCAGGAAGGACTGGACGACACTGTGTACACCTTATGGTACTCACCAGCCGGCAACTGAAAAGGGGGAAGAAATGCATCTCTCATGCTCTAGCCTTTCGCTAGCCAGCCTGTGGCCTCCCTCCACTTCCCCACCTCCATCTTTTTTCTTATATATTGGAATCCAAAGGAACTGACCTCTAGAATCCTGAATGAGGCTATTTATAGCCCCCAGGGCCCTTGCTTTTTCAGCCCCACTGCATTGTTGTTATTTAGTCGCTAAGTCATGTCCAGCTCTTTCGTGACCCCATGGACTGTAGCCCACCAGGCTCCTCTGTCCATGGGATTTTCCAGGCAAGAATGCTGGAGCGGGTTGCCACTTCCTTCTCCAAGGGATCTTCCTGACCCAAGGATTGAACCTACATCTCCTGCAATTGGCAGGTGGATTCTTTATCAACTGAGCCACTAGGGAAGCCTCCCACTGTGTTACTCTTACGTTAAAGGATTTTGCATTTATACTAAATCAACTACACTCATCAAAAGTTTTCTATCATTGTTAATTCAAGCCAAATACCTGCATTTTTTCTCCCTCCTGAAGAGTCTGGTTCTTCTGTTCTGCCACCAGCTCCACGGTCACCTCCCCCTGCAGCAGCTGGATGCTAGTGTTGCCCAGGTCTTCACTCACGAAGTTCTCCAGGTGCAGCCCTGCCAGGGGCAAGAGTTCCCATCCCACCCCAAGGTGGCGTGAACTCACTCCCAGTCAGAACAGAGAAATCACACCTTCACCAGCACTTTCACCTCGGGTTTCAAAAACCAGCCTCCCACCAGGAGCAGACCCTCCCGGCTCCATCACACACTGTGTCCCTGGCCTAGGAGGCCAGAAAGGAGACAGCAAAGCCTTTGTGCTTTCTTCCATACCAGGGAAATCTGCAATGAAGACCACTTCGGTGTGGTTGTCCAGGCTGCTCTTGATCTCCTGTAGTTTAGTTCTCCAGGGAGACAGGTCCATCAGCAGTGGCTGCAGCCAAGGTGTACGCTGGAAGGGCGACCAGGCAGCCTGCACGATGTCCACACGAGGGTCAAAAATCCTTAGGGAAAGAAATCATGTTCTAAGGCCATAGCCACCTACATACTGCAATTTCCAGTTCTGTTCATCACTGTTCCCGGATAGAACAAACAGGGTTTTCCAGAAAGAAGAAACAGCCTATGTCAGCATGTTACTGCCAGTTGGGGACAGAGAAACAGAAGAGGGGAAAGAGGTTCTGGAGCACTGGGAAGAATGGGGGTTAGTGGCCGCCTGAGGAGAGTTAACAGTTTCTAAGAGAATGAGTTCCCTTTTCTTCGGGATGACGGTGCCCTCTGCTGGATGCAATCGGCTATGCCCACAACCAGGTCAACAGGGACATGCACCAGTGGACAGCCTTGCAAGCAAGACAACACTGAGGAGCACAGGCTAGTCATCTGGGCCAAAAAAAGCTGGACTTCACGTTTTCCCCCTTCTCTGCTCCCCTTGCCCACCTCTGCTGGAAGCGGTCATTGATGGAGACCCAAATATCAAAGTAGATCTGGGGCTCAGTGACATTGTACTTGGGCAGCAGGCGGCTCAGGCAAGTGGCATATTGCTTCAGCATGTCTGCATGGTCCTTCCAACGCCGGCTCTGTGTGAATACCTGCCCCAAACCCCCACATTAGTCCCACCTCGTTGTTATTGAGCTTCCAGACATGTCATGCAGTGCCGAAGGCACAAAAAGATCCCTGTCTGCTGCCAGTTTTGACAGGGAAGAAAAAAAAAATGAGAACCAAAAAACTTTATGGAAGAATTTTTTTCATCGCTGGGCTAGCGGTACTCACCTTTCTAAGTCTCATCTCAATTGAGGGACGTGAATGACACTGCCCCATTTCAACCCCCACAAAAGAAGGTTCCACCTGGCTCCAGAGAAAGGGCAAAGTGGACCCACAGAGACCAGACCCCAAAGCTCCAGGGGGCCTCTGAAGGCCAGGAAGTTAGTGGCATCTCACCCCAGGGTTGAGGTAGCCCAGTTCACCGGTGCGGCCATCACGGTAGGTGATCTTCACGTGCTGGTGGGAGCGGGAGTGCACCATCATGTCCCAAGAGTAGCCGTATAGCCCGTTGGTCCAGTTGTTGTACCCCTGAGGAGGCAGGGTGGTGGGAATCAGCTCCATGCTCCTCATGCTAATGCTGTCCTCTGCCCAGAGAGGTCCCCAGACCTGCCCGCTTCTCTCCTGAGCACTGTCCCCTCCACCACTATCCAAGCGGACCCTCAGCCCACACGCACCTGGGTGAGGAAGTGGGAATAGGGCAAGAAGAGCTGCTCCAGGAGGTAGAGCAGGGTGAAGGCAGTGCTCAGCTGGTGGCGCAGCCCTGGCTTCTGACTGCCTCTGGCCCGGCTCCTCTTATACATACAGGAAGTGCTGGGCTGAGGGGCAGTCCTGAGGGGCAGCAGCTCTTGCAGCTTTTTCGGGCAGTGAGCTACCAGCTTCCGAGGCCATTCAGGAGAGCAGAAGAGAGGGCTGCTGGCCAGCATGACGTAGGGGAACATGCCTAGAACAGCGGGGAAGAAATCAGCACTTCAGGAGTTGGGCTGGAAAACGTGGCTCATCCCCTCCACACCTCCCCTTCTCCTAGGCAGCCTCTCCCAGGTATTTCACTTATGAAGAAAGAAATTCTCAACTGGAGCCTATTACTTCCCACAGAAACAAAACATACTAGCTGAGCCCAAAAGCCCTGGGCCGCTTTCCCATCTGTTTCCATCTCTCAGAGATGACGTCCGGCTCAGCTTAGCTCCTGTTCCTGTCACCGTCTCCCCCTGCCACACGGGCTGCTGGTTCGTCCCTCCCCTGCACACCTGTGGCTTCCTGTTTCCCACCAGATTATAGGAACTGACCAATACTGAAAAGCTGGGAATTCATGCAGTGGAAGTAGGACACGAAGACGAAGCCGATGGGTCTTGAGGCATCAAAGAAGAGCAGGAAACCGGCTGAGAGGTCGAGCAGCAGTCCGCACCAGTGCACCACCAGCAGACTCGTCATCTCCTCGGACAACACAAGTCTGCAGACACCAGGGTCAAAGCTCAGGCACTAGCACACATGGAATACTCACAGTTGAGGCACCTCTGCTACCCTCTCCATGCTGCATGATCCACCCCGGCAGAAGGGTAGAGAACTCCACCCAAAGACATCCTCTGGGAGGGTTTTCCAACCCCTTTTCATTCCCACAAAATTAAGAGTGTTAGTCGCTCAGTTGTGTCCAACTCTTTACGACCCTAGGGACTACAGCCCACCAGGCTACTCTGTCCATGGGATTTTCCAACCCAGGTATTGAACCTGGGTCTCCTGCATTGCAGGCTGGTGGTTCTTTACCATCTGAGCCACCAGGGAATCTCACATACTTCAGGTGTCCAATTTCTTTCAACATGCCCTAAGTAATAAGCAAGGGCAGAGCTCCCAGAGCAAAATTTGACTGAGCAGTGTGTGTGTTGTGCAAGGCAGGTTCTTCCTGGAGGTATACCAGAAGAGAAACTTTAAAAGGGGAACGCTGGGCTGATATAATGATGTCAAACTTCCGGAACTGGGAAGTGTCAGGGCAGAGGGAAGAGTACAAAGTAAGACAAGAAGGGAGTTCCCTGTTGGTCCAGTGGTTAAGAATCCGCCTGCCAATGCAGGGGACACGGGTTCGATCCCTGGTCTGGGAAGATTCCACAGCCATGGAGGAACTAAGCCCACTCGCTGCAACTACTGAGCCCACACACCTGGAACCCATGCTCTGCAACTAGAGCAGCCACAGTAATGAGAAGCCCACACACCACAGCTAGACAGTAGCCCCTACTTGCCACAACTAGAGAAAGTCTATAGCAACAAAGACCCAGCGCAGTCAAAAGTAACATTAAAAAAAGGAAGGCCAAAGGAAGAAGAGATGGGAGGAAAAGAGAAGTCAGAGAGAAGCAGCTCTGCTTTGGGAAGAGTTATTAACAATGGTTTTGTTTGGGAAGGGGAGCTGACTGTCCATATCTTGGCATGCCAGTTGAGGAATCTGGGCAAGAGGCTGGGGCAGCCACCCAAGGACAGAGGCCCCATCACAGCAACTGCTGGGGCACTGACTCACTCTCCAAGTCACCTAGTGCTGGCACTTCCCTTTCCTTTATTTCTTTTCCCTTCATTCCGGCCCATGCTGTAAGTCTCCCAGGGGCAGCTAAGCCTAGATCTTTTGACATCATCAACTCTGCCTTCTGCTGAAGAGGGAGATGAGTGGACAGAGTGAAGCATGCAGCAAATTTAGGCAAAGTGGGAGCAGCAGCTAGGACCGTAGACCTGAAGGAGGTGAGCCCCCCAACCCTGCACCTGGCCGCTCTAGGCCTCTGCCCTGCCGCTCACTTGAAAGGGCTGAAGAGCCAGTGCCGTGACAGGTATTCCATAGAGTAGCCTTCCACCCAGTCTGCGTCCAGCTTCTTTATGCCCGCAATGAAGTACACGATGAAGATCTGCAAACACAATATGCAAAACGAATATTCACACAAAGTCAGAGCCTCATCCTCCACAGACAGTCACAAATCAGTTCTGACCTCAGTCCAGGGCCTGAGAGACGAGATCTACTCATTCATCTCAGACGTTCACTCACCTAACATCCTACAGATATCAGGCACAGTATTAGGCAAAGTCAGGACGGAAAAGTCGGGCTTCCCTGGTGGCTCAGATAGTAAAGAATCTGATTACAATGCAGGAGACCTGGGTTCCATCTCTGAATTGGGAAGATCCCCTGGAGAAAGGAATGGCAACCCACTCCAGTATTCTTGCCTGGAGAATTCCATGGACAGAGGAGCCTGGCGAACCACAGTCCATGTGGCTGCAAAGAGTCAGACAGGACTGAGCAACTAACACTTTCACTTTACTTTCACTTTTGAAGGCAAGTCATGAAGCACAGAGGTTACTCTTTCTTCATGAGGATTCTAATCTAGTGGGAATAAAGCTCTTTCTTTGTATGACAAGGTGAGAGATCCCAGAGATTAGGAAGTAGCTTAGATTAGAAAACAGGGAGAAGCCAGGCCAGCTTTCCAGCAAAAAGGGAAAAAGGGATGTCCCTGGTGGTCCAGTAGATGAGAATCTACCTACCAATGCAAGGGACATGGCTTCAAATCCTGATGTAGGAAGATCCTACATGTTGAGGGGCAACTAAGCCCATGCACCACACAACTAGTGAGCCCACACTTTAGAGCCCACAAAGCTCTCTTGCCTAGAGCCCATGCTCTGCAATCAGAGAAGCCACCACAATGAGAAACTGGGGCACAGCACTCAAGAGTAGCCCTTGCTCTCCACAACTAAAGAGAGACTCGTATGCAGCAACGAATACCCAGCATAGCCAAAAATAAAATAAATAAATAAAAAATTTTTTAAATAGTTGAGTTTCAAAAAGGAGGAAGGAGGAGGAGAAGATTCAGGGAGGCCAAGCAGAGTGAAGTCTGGCAGTGGGCGGCCATGCTGCCAACGGCTGTGAAGAACACCCCCTCTCTCCTGCAATCTGGTACCTGGCCACGCAACACAGCATAGTTCCAAAGGGGCACGTGGGCGTTCCGCTTCCGGGCTCTCAGCAGGCCATCCACAGACCTGCAGTTGAGAGGGAGAACGGTAGGGGACGGGTTCTTAGTCCAGTCCCATTTCTACCTTGCTTTTTAAATGTAATCATCTCTCTATTCCAGGATATCTCTGTAGTGATCTCTCTATTCTAGGACGTCTCCCACATCTTCTCAGTTCTCTCTGAGGCCCTTTCGAATTATTTGAGCACCTTGTAACGATCATTTCAAGTCATAACAGAAACTACTAGTCGTAACTACTAGTGAGTTATAACAACAACAAAATATTCAGTGTTTAACATCTGTTAGTTAGCAAATTAGTCTCCTCATAAACCAGGAAAAAGACTACAACGCTAGCTCCAGAAGAAAGGGGCTGTAGACCCTCCATTCCCCACCCCATGGCCACAGGGCAGCTGGCAGTAAGACTAGTATATACTGACCTCGTGTTACCTGCATGAGGGGAGGTGTACTTCCCCCTGCTCCACCTGCCACCCCATCCACTGCATGGGACAAGGGCATAAAGAATCACTGCTGCTGCTGCTAAGTCATTTCAGTCGTGTCCGACTCTGTGCGACCCCATAGATGGCAGCCCACCAGGATCCCCGTCCCTGGGATTCTCCAGTCAAGAACACTGGAGTGGGTTGCCATTTCCTTCTCCAATGCATGAAAGTGAAAAGTGAAAGTGAAGTCTCTCAGTCATGTCCGACTCTTAGCGACCCCATGGACTGCAGCCTACCAGGCTCCTCCATCCATGGGATTTTCCAAGCAAGAGTACTGGAGTGGGGTGCCACTGCCTTCTCCGAAAGAATCACTGATATGCAAAAAAAAAAAAAGATTACAGTGCTAAAATAGGACTAAATTTGAAAAACAAGGAATTTCAGGGAATGTTTACAAAGCTGGTGTATGAAAATATACATAGTGCATTTAAAGCAAAGTTTCAGTTTTCAAGACAAACTGACATTTCACAGACCTGGATGCTAGGATCTAGCTGAGAATGGACAAAACCAGGCTACTAAGATTAGATGTATTCTGGGGAGGCAGAAGCAAAGCAGGTTTTCAAGAAGACACAGAATGAGCAGAGAAGCCAGGAAAGGGGCAGGTTATTATACTTGTGCTCAGGAGCACTGGAGTCTGCCACTAGGGAGACCTGGAGTCTCATTTATGCCTCTTAACTGCTCAGTGACCTTAGACAAATCCTTTATTTCTGTAAGCCTTAATTTCTTCATTTATAAAATGGGAACTCCATGTTATAACCACGGGGTTATAACATGGAAAAAGCAAAAATGTTTAGCATAGTGCTTGGCATGTGGAAAGCCTTTAGTGAATGATCAGTCGGTATTTTTTCAAATTGTGCAAAAATTACAAAAATGAGATTTTCTGGGGTATTCTGTCAAAGAGTGTTAGTCACTCAGTCATGTCCAACTCTTTGTGACCCCATGGACTGTAGCCCATCAGGGCTTCTCTGTCTATGGAATTCTCCAGGCAAGAATACCAGCCATTCCCTTTTCCAGGGGATCTTCCTAATCCAGGGATCAAACCTGGGTCTCCTGCATTGCAGGAGGGTTCTTTACCATCTGAGCCTCCAAGAAAGCCCAACTACTTCTCAATTCTTTATGATGAGAGCTGGCCACTCTGAATGAATGTAAAGGTTTACAAAAAGGGGATATCTGCATAGGTGTACTGACGATTGACATGTGATTAATGACTGATAAATCACTAACAAATCCAGTGTTTGAGGTTTTCTTTCCACGCCCATGTTACTGACAGCTCATACTTGCTTTTCACTTAGTAATAGAAGGATTCCTTAAAGATCATCAGTTCTGCAACCCTGTCTCCAAATCCCTTTTCCACCTCCCCTGAAAGATGGTCACATAAGCCAGAGGTGGGGGAGGGTTACCTCCTCCAGGGACAGCACTGCTGAGCAGCCCTGGTGGGCCCTCTCCTTCTGACATGCCTCTGCCCCACATCAGTGTCTACTCTTGGCTCTAATTCTGTCCCTCACAGAGAAAGTCTGCTCCCTCTTCCACATGACCACCCTCGAAGTATTTGAAAATAGCTATGTCTGGCTTTAGTCTTCTCTTCTTCTAAGAGGATTACAGGAAGTGGACAGATCAAGGCACCTGGGGAGATAGGGAAAGAGTGAAGGGGTGGGAATGGAGCCACTCTGCTTGTGGTCACCCTCAGAACTCCCACCTCGCTGACCGTCACCCCTCCGGAATCCATCCAAGTCACCTTTGCTTGTTTACAAGTTATGTTTACTCTGCAAAGCACGGTTGAAGATATGCTTGCTGGGACAAGTGCTAGGACCTTACTGGGCCCTACCTCTGGTGACCATCCTGACACAGCCAACCCCTCCCTCGTTCCCCCAGACTCATACCAGTAGTGGTGTGCATCCACAAATGTCAGCTGAAAGGCCAACAAGCCATACAGATAGGAGTGGTTGTTCCACGACGTCTTGTCCAAGAGAAACACATACCAGTATGGCAGCAGGAATAACACACAGCTTATCCGGTAGCACAGGCCCAGCATCATGCCCAGTGCCCCTGGGATTGGTAGGGGAGAAGATTAAAAGGTCAAAGGGTCACCACAGGCCCAGCTCCCCTGGGACAGCCTATGGGTGGGGTTAAGAAAATCATCAGACATTTTACAGTCAGATAAAAATAAATTTCAACTAAATGTTATTTCAATATTTTAAAAAGAGTTAAGGGGTCACAGCTCAGATGACACACAGGATATTATAATATCCTGCTTATAATTTCAGCAGGATGAAATTATAAGTTATAGAATAAGTGAAATAAGAAAACCTAGAGAATTCCCTGGCTGTCCAGCGGTTAGGACTTAGTGTTTTCAATGCCAAGGGCCTAAGTTCGATCCCCAGTCAGGGAACTAAGATCTCGCAAACCATGTGGCACAGCCAAAAATAAAAATGAAACCCAAGACCCTGGTCATTCACCAGCATGCTTCGGATTTCTGTGTATTAAGTAGGCCAGTCAATACGCCCGTCTCTCCTGCAGTTTCTCTCACCCAGAAACATGATGGTGTAGATCAGATACATCCAGTCAAGTGGCAGTGGCTGCAAGGCGTCCAGTAAGGGGAAGCGACACACCTCCAGGCCATCCAGGTATCTTCGGTCTAGGGAGCTGAGACCACGCTCCTGGGGTATGTCCAGCACCATCATCAGCCCTGAGAAGGCAGAGAGAGAAGGTGCCGATAGGCCTCAGCAAAGGCAACCATGGAACATACTGGAATACAGTCAGGCACACCCAGCTCCAGAAATAATTCATTCAACAATAATCATGCTTCCTAAGTCGCTTCAGTCGTGTCTGACTCTTTTTAATCCCACGGACTGGAGCCCTGTCCATGGGATTCTCCAGCCAAGAATACTGGAGTGGGTTGCCATTTCCTCCTCCAGGGGATCTCCTGACCCGGGGTTCGAACCCGCATCTCCTGCATTGACAGGCAGGTTCTTTACCACTCGTGCCACCTGAGAATTGGTTGAGTGCCTACTCTGTGCTAGGCATTGTGCCAGTTGTGGGATGTCAGCCACTGCACCTCCCTGAGCCAATTCCCCATTTGTGAGAAGGGGCTCATAATATTTTGCAGGGTCTCAGAGAAGATTAAATGAAAGAAGCATACAAAGTGCTATCGAAGCTATTCAGGTTTTGATAGTCATGTTTGTAAAGGTCTGTCCTATTGGCTACACAAAGTGCTCTGGGGTGATGCGCCCTCAACCTCTTTTACTTCCTGGCACAGCAGTATCTGGCCAGCACACTAGGGTAAACAGAAGGGCTACTCAGGTCAGGAAGCCAGCTCCAAATTAAGGTAGGATTTCTCAACCCCAGGACAATTCAGTTTGGCCTGGTTAATTATTTGCTGGAGGTTTACCCTGTGGTTCATAGGTCATTCAGCAGCATCCCTGATTTCTGTGTAGATGCCAGTAACCACTTCTTCCCCTTCCCCCACACCTAGTTGTGACAAATACAAACGTCTAGAGACATTGCCAAATGTACCCTGGAGAGTAAAAGCGTCTCCAGTTGAGAACCACTGGGTTAGGTAGATTAATATCTCGGCATGTCTGTAACCCATTCCAAACATACATGCTGTGGCCTATGAGTTAGAAAGGTCTGGATTAGGGAGTCACAGCCTAAATGGCTGCTTTGTCACCCCTGCCATTTCTCTGAAGTCTAGTCCTTAGCGTAGTTACTGGAAAACTTCATTCCACAAATAAAATGGGTTCCTGTTCCCCTGTCTCTGTATTTCCTGTAGCCTTGGATCAAAGCACTTCTGATCTCCAAGCCCTAATCAGAGGAGACAAAACTGGGTTACAAAGAGTTCTTCCAGGATATTAGTCACTTCAGCTTTTAGAAAAAGGAAGGTTAGTCCACTAAACAAGAAAGTATCCAAGAAATGGACAAGGAACCATTGTCATTCTCTCACCCCCAACCATGCTGGCACCTCCCAGACACTGGACTTACCGAAGAGAAAACGGAAGACTGCCAGGCCTGCAGGATCCGTGGGTCTATTCAGCAGGGTCACCAGCCTCTCCCAGCTGGACACATCTGTCCACTCAAAACCCAACAGTTTCCCCATTCGGCTGCCCTGACGGGGCCCTGAAGTCTGTGCAGCCTTGTCTTTCTTTACTTTGTCTGCAACCAATAAATGGAGAGAGTTGCACGTGCACGTATGGGAATGGAGATGTTTTAAAACAGACTCCTTCTCAAATCAGAGAAATCTCCGTCTAGGGCTTCTGCCTACCTGGGTTCACCCACTGATCTCTGACTGCTCGAAACATCCCTGCAGTGCAGCCCCTCCTCCAGGATCCCCCAGTGCCCCAGAACCTTTCTCAGACTGCAGCCCCCTAATCGCAAAGCGTCCTGAATGTCATCAACCCACCCCAAAACAGAAGACTGCAAACTCTCTCTACAAAGCCCTTCCCAACCGAGGCTCCCTTCCCCAGGTTCCGCAGGGCATCCCTGCCCTACCCCTCTGAAAGTTGCGCCCCTCTCTATGCGCCACAAGGCGGGGCTCTGAGCCTACCTGAGCCCCGCGGGGCCCGCGCGGGCCGAGCGGAGACCGCCATGGCCTCTGCGAGGTAGATATGCCACAGCAACAACCTCCGAGCCCGGGGGCGTCGCAAGGGGCGGCTCCCCTAAGCCCCGCCTCCCCGACACATCAGCACGCACGAGGCCGGCCGGAAAGCGCCAGGACTGTCGTGAAGGGCCCTAGTCGGCCGCGCTGGACTCCCTGCTTGGCGGTAGAGGGCGGAACGAGGGGTCTGGGGGCGGGGCAACGAGGTCGCGAGGGGGCGTGGTCAGACCCCGCCTTCCCTGGTGACCGTGGAGTGAAGGTGTACGCGGACCTGTCTCTTTTCTGTCAAGTACCTAGTCTCGTCCCTGAGGCCTCCCTAGCCCTCTCCGCTCTCTCAACCTAAAGAAGACTGGGCGCCCACGACCTCCCTGGGTCCCTTCCCGCCCCTATTAGGTCGCTGCAGATCTGTGAACGGTGCGGGCGCAAAAGTCAGACTCTTTCCAGGGAGTTTCCCGCCCAGTTGAGGATGCACCGGGGAGGGCTGTCCCGGCCTGGAACCAGAGATTTGAAAGCAGCAGGAAAACCGGAACAACCTGACCGCAGAAGGAATGCAGAGTAGGGGCAGTAAATAGAGTGTGTTTGGTTGGGGAAGGTGAGTCTTGAACAGCTTTTTCATTGTTTCTCTGCCCTGGAATTGACAAGCAGGATCAGAGGACGGCATCTTAGTGCAGGGGTTCTCACATTTTTTAGTCTCAGGACCCCTTTATGTTGCTACACACATTATTGAGAACCCTAAAGAGCTTTTTATGAATAATAGATTATATTTTTCCGTATTTACCCTATTGTAAATTTATCCTGAGAAATGTTTGAAATATGCGTTGATTTACTAAAAGGAAAAAAAAAAAGTCATGAACCCATTACATATTTACATAAATAACATTTTTATGAAAAAATATATTTTCCACACTAAAAAAATATATGAGAATAGTATTGTTTTACATGCAGATCTCTTTAATGCCTGGCTTAATTGAAGAAAGCTGGATTCTCCTTTCTGTTTCTGCATTCCATCTGTTGTGATTGAAGTATATGAAGGAAATCGGGTCTCACAGATACTGTTGGTAAAAAGAGAAGTATGTTATTAGGCTCTTTAGATAATTGTGGATATTCTTTGATACTACACCTAAACTTACAAGTGGTTGTTTTTTTAAAAGTTAGTTAGATGTGGGGGTTTCCCAGTTGGCGCTAGTGGTAAAGAACCTGCCTGCCAAGGCAGGAGACATAAGAGCTGCTGCTGCTAAGTCGCTTCAGTCGTGTCCGACTCTGTGCGACCCCATAGACGGCAGCCCACCAGGCTCTGCCATCCCTGGGATTCTCCAGGCAAGAACACTGGAGTGGGTTGCCATTTCCTTCTCCAATACATGAAAGTGAAAAGTGAAAGTGAAGTTGCTCAGTCGTGTCCGACTCTTAGCGACCCCATGGACTGCAGCCCACCAGGCTCCTCCATCCATGGGATTTTCCAGGCAAGAGTACTGGAGTGGGGTGCCATTGCCTTCTCCGGAGACATAAGAGACAAGGGCTCAATTCCTGGGTTGGGAAGATCCACTGGAGATGGGCATGGCAACCCATTCCAGTATTCCTACCTGGAGAATCCCATGAACAGAGGATTCTGGCTGGCTAGAGTCCATGGAGTCGCAGAGTCAGACACGACTGAAGAGATTTAGCATGCGTGCAATCAGATGTGGGACTGGAAAACATAATGAACTTTACACTCTACTATATTAAAATCAAGCTTTCCTGGGTGTCTTAGACATTAAAAGAATCTGCCTGCAATTCAGGAGACCCCGGTTTGATCCCTGGATGGCCAAGGATCCCTGGAGGAGAAAATGGCAACCTACTTTACTATTCTTGCCTGGAGAATCCCATGGACAGAGGAGCCTGGTGGGCTACAGTCCACGGGGTCACAAAGAGTCGGACACGACTGAGCGACTAATACACACATTAAAATCATTGGTATATCTTGCAGAGGGAAAGGATGAGTGGAAGGACAGTTAGGGACTTTAGAATCAACATGTACACACTGCTATATTTAAAATGGATAACCAATAAAGGCCTACTGTAGAGCATAGGGAACTCTGCTCAATATTATGCAATGACCTAATTGGGGAAAGATTTTGAGAGAGAGTAGATGCGTGTATGGACTTTGCTGATAGCTCAGTTGGTAAAGAATCCACCTGCAATGCAGGAGACCTGGGTTGGATCCCTAGGTTGGGAAGATCCCTAGAGAAGGGAAAGGCTACCCACTCCAGTATTCTGGCCTGGAGAAATCCATGGACTGTAAAGAGTCAGATACGACTGAGTGACTGTCACTGTCACTTTCACTTCACAGGTGCATGTATAACTGAATCACTTTACTATATACCTGAAACTAATACAACACTGTTAATCAACTATACTCAAGTATAAAATAGAAAGTTAAAAAAAAATTGTTGGTATATCTTGCACTTGAATGGATCTTCTACTCCTGACAATTTTATAAAATCATACATATGGTCCTTTGGAAAATACTGACCATCTAAAAACTAAGCTGTGCAGCTCTTCTAAATGTAAAGTTTCTTAAGTGTTGGGAAGCTGCCAGGCACATAGTGGCAGATACAAGTTTTCTCAAATTTTAATTTTCACCTGAAAGCTCAAATTTTACCACTGGCAACAAATACCATCTATTGTTTTCCTTGAATGGAGAGGTTCCTTTCATTTTTGATAAAGTATTTGCTAAATGCACCAGTTTGAATAATCATAGTTCGTCTGTCCAATGTCCTTTCAAGTAATGGTACTTCATTTTAAAAGAAAAAAGGCAAAAACAAAGATGCTTAATATCCTATTAGGATATTGCAAATTTGGCAATTCCCTGGTGATCCAGTGGGCAATTTCACTTTCATGACCTGGGTTCAGTCCCTGGCCTGGGAACTAAGATCCCACAAGCCCCACAGCATGGCCAAAAAATAAAAACAACAGTGAGATTCTAGAAATCCAAGGCTCTGAAAACAACAAATGCTGGTAAGGAAATGGAGCAACAGAAACTCTGCTTACATTGCTGGTAGGAATACAAAACAGTTGGAAGACAGTTTGGCAGTTTCTTACAAAACTCAACATACTCTTACCATATGATCCAGCAATTGTGCTCCTTGGTATTTACTCAAATGAGCTGAAAATTTATGCCCACGCAAAACCTGCACAGGAATGTACCTCAGCTTTATTTATAACTGTCCGAACTTGGAATCAACCAAAATATCCTTCAATAAGTAAATGGATAAAATAAACTAGCACATCCATATGATGGAGTATTCAGTAATGAAATGAGCTGTCAATCCACAAAGACATGGAGGAATCTTAAATGCATATTGCTAAGTGAAAGAAACCAATCTGAAATGGCTACATACCATGTGATAACCTGGAAAAGGCAGAACTTTGGAGATAGCAAAAAGATAGATGTTTTCCAGAAGTTGTGGGGGAGGAAGAGAGAGATGAATAGATGTAGCACAGAGGATTTTTAGAGAAGTGAAACTATTCTGTATGATACTCTAATGGTGTCATGATGAATTCATGTTGCTATATATTTATCAAGACCCATAGAATGTATAATATAAAGAATGAACCCTAGGGACTTTTCTGATAGTCCAGTGGCCAAGACTCCCAATGCAGAGGCTCTGGGTTCAATCTCTGGTCAGGGAACTAGAATCTATACACTGCAACTGCAATCCATACACTCAACTCTGTTGAGCATCCATACAACACATGCTCAACAGAGATCAAAGACCCAGTGTGCTGCAACTGAGACCCGGCAAAGCCAAATGAAAAATAAATAAAAAAGATTTTTTTTAATAAAATTTAAAAAATAGTGACCCCTAATGTAAACCATGAACTTTGTTATTAATATTAGCTCATCAGTTGTCACAAATATATCACACTAATACAAGACGTTAGTACAGGAAAAACAGGGAGACATTAAGGGTGTATGGAACCTACTACTCAAAGAAAAATCTATTAGTTTGAAAATGAAGGTGAGTTGAGTTCACAGTTTAATTGCACAAGTGTTCTTTCTTAGAACAACTATGAGACTATCA
The DNA here is from genome assembly GCF_027580195.1 of Bos mutus. Taxonomy (NCBI): domain Eukaryota; kingdom Metazoa; phylum Chordata; class Mammalia; order Artiodactyla; family Bovidae; genus Bos; species Bos mutus. Next base: position 57,406,746 of record NC_091627.1, read on the forward strand.
TTGTATTTGGGTATACAGAAGTATTGTATTTATATTTTCCAGTTCTTCACACAAAATAGTAAAATGATCTGTATGCCTGTGACAGGAATTTATAAAATTAATAATTTTATACTGCTTCACTAACAGTATTCTTTTTATAAATTTTTTTTCCCTTTTTCTTTCTTTTTTTTTTGGCTGCATCTCCTGGCATGAGAAACTTCCCCAACCAGGGATCAAACCTGCACCCCCTGCAGTGGAAGCATAGAGCCTTAACCACTGGACCGCCAGGGAAGCTCCAAGAGTATTCTTACTTGACATTGGCATTTTTTAAATGTGGTAAGTGTGTGGCAGAGAGGAATGCAGTGACTACTACTACAGTTGGGTACCACGGTCTCTCTCCTGCTAAGTTGCCAACAGTTTTGCCCATTTTTCTTTGCATTATCAGTTCAAATGTTAACACAGTTAAAAAGGCAAATAACATCTCAGTATTATTATAGTAAATTTTGCCCCTAAAGACTTCAGGGGTTCACGGACCATGTGCTGAGAACCACCATCCTAAAGGAAAAAAATTGGCAGGGGTAGATGTGGTAGAGATTATTGGGCACAGATGCAGGTGGATTCACCAAGTGTTCCTGCTGTTGAAGTCTGGCCCACTTCTAGGTCATCCTGATACAACACTTTGGAAGCCATAGATCTATTAATATTTAGGGGATGCATCTCTTAATCCACTGTCAAATCCCAGTCCAGATGAATACATTGTGGATTGGGAAGTTTAGGCCAGATTTTCTAGGATCACTCAAAATTAGATGGCTCCGGACTTCCCTGGTGGTCCAGTCATTAAGAATCCACTTGCCAATTTAGGGGATATGGGTTCAATCCCTGGACTGGGACGGTTCTACATGCCTCAGGCAACTGGGCCTCAGCGTCACAGCTACTGATCCCGTGTGCCGCAGCTACTAGAAACACTATTGGAGAGGAGCCCCTCCTCTCCACAACTGAAGTCCGAGAGCAGCAATGAAGACCCAGAGAAGCCAAAAGCAAATATATAAAAATTTTAAAAATACTACTAGATGGCTCCATTTTTGTTTTATTTATTTTTTTAAACTATTTATTTTTATTTTATTTACCATCTGAGCCACAGGGGCTTCCCTGGTGGCTCAGATGGTAAAGAATCCGCCTGCAATGCAGGAGACTCCGGTTCGAGCCCTGGGTTGGGAAGATCTTCTGGAGAGGGGCATGGCAACCCACTCCAGTACTCTTGCCTGGAGAATCCCATGGACAGAGGAGCCTGGCGGGCTCAGTCCATAGGATCGCAAAGAGTCGGACATGACTAAAGTGACTTGGCACACATACATGCACATGCAGTTAATGGTAAAGCTTATTGTAGATTTTATAAAAGATACAGTGTGATGGTGATCAGAAAAGGAAGAAGTTGAATTTCAGTGGGGAAATCTAGAAGACTTCATGGAAGCAATGATGAATGAAGCGGGATATTCTCTTGTCTCAATGACAAAAGTCCACTTGAGCAAAGATGTAAAAGGGGATGGTTTATTTTGGGAAGGACAGGTAATTTAGTATGGCTAGGGGGCTGGAAGGTGAGTCTCTTGAGAGATAATCTTCAAAAAGCAGGTTTAGAACAATCTTGGCATGCCAAACTAAGGAGTTTAGGCTGTACCCTGGGAGTAGGGTGCTGCATTCTCAAATTGGTGTTTTAGGAAGATAAGGAGCAACCATAGAAGGAATGGATGGGAGAAGATAGTCAGTTTGGAGGTGGATCAGAGAAGAGATCATCCTGGCATTACCTAGGAAGCAGAAGCTTGTATGAAAAGGATGTGGTATATTTGAGAGACTAAGACTTAGTGGTGTCTCAGATATGTAGATGACACCACCCTTATGGCAGAAAGCAAAAGGACCTAAAGAGCCTCTTGATGAAAGTGAAAGAGGAGACTGAAAAAGCTGGCTTAAAATTCAACATTCAAAAAACTAAGATTATGGCCCCTGGTCCCAGCACCTCATGGCAAATAGATGGGGAAACAATGGAAACAGTGACAGACTTTATTTTCTTGGGCTCCAAAATCACTGCAGACAGTGACTGCAGCCATGAAATTAAAAGACTCTTGCTCCTCGGAAGAAAAGCTATGACCATCCTAGACAGCATATTAAAAAGCAGAGACATTACTTTGTCAACAAAGGTCTGTCTACTCAAAGCTATGGTTTTTCCAGTAGTCATGTACAGATGTGAGATTTGGACCATAAAGAAAGCTGAGCACTGAAGAATTGATACTTTTGAACTGTCATGCTGAAGAAGACTCTTGAGAGTTGCTTGGACTGCAAGGAAATCACATCAGTCAATCCTAAAGGAAATCAGTCCTTAATATTCATTGGAAGGACTCATGCTGAAGTTGAAGCTCCAATACTTTGGCCACCTGATGTGAAGAACTGACTCATTAGAAAAGACACTGACGCTGGGAAAGATTGAAGTCAGGAGGAGAAGGGGACAACAGGATGAGATGGTTGGATGGCATCACTAACTCAGTGGACATGAGTCTGAGTAAATTCTGAGAATTGGTGATGAACAGGGAGATGGGCGTGCTGCAGTCTATGGGGTTACAAAGAGTTGGACATAACTGAGCGACTGAACTGAACTGAACTGATTGATTGTGTGTATAGGATGTCTTAGGGATTGCCGGGAGAAATATCAATAACCTCAGATATGCAGATGACACCACCCTTATGGCAGAAAGTGAAGAGGAACTCAAAAGCCTCTTGATGAAAGTGAAAGTGGAGAGTGAAAAAGTTGGCTTAAAGCTCAACGTTCAGAAAACGAAGATCATGGCATCTGGGCCCATCACTTCATGGCAAATAGATGGGGAAACAGTGGAAACAGTGACAGACTTTATTGTCTTGGGCTCCAAAATCACTGCAGATGGTGACTGCAGCCATGAAATTAAAAGATGCTTACTCCTTGGAAGGAAAGTTATGACCAACCTAGACAGCATATTCAAAAGCAGAGACGTTACTTTGCCAGCAAAGGTCCGTCTAGTCAAGGCTATGGTTTTTCCAGTGGTCATGTATGGATGTGAGAGTTGGACTCTGAAGAAGGCTGAGCACCGAAGAATTGATGCTTTTGAACTGTGATGTTGGAGAAGACTCTTGAGAATCCCTTGGACTGCAAGGAGAGCCAACCAGTCCATTCTGAAGGAGATCAGCCCTGGGACTTCTTTGGAAGGAATGATGCTAAAGCTGAAACTCCAGTACTTTGGTCACCTCATGCGAAGAGTTGACTCATTGGAAAAGACTCTGATGCTGGGAGGGATTGAGGGCAGGAGGAGAAGGGGACGACAGAGGATGAGATGGCTGGATGGCATCACTGACTTGATGGATGTGAGTCTGAGTGAACTCCAGGAGTTGGTAATGGACAGGGAGGCCTGGCATGCTGCAATTCATGGAGTCGCAAAGAGTCGGACACGACTGAGTGACTGAACTGAACTGAACTGAGGGGTTCCTAACTTGGGACAGTGGTAGAATGGGAGTACTATTCAGGAGGAGGAACATGGGAAAAAGATAAAGGGTTTGGTTTGGCTGTCGGATGTGTCTGTGGATTGTCCAGGACATTGGAGAGGCAGCAGTGGCAATTAGAGAGGTGTGGCAATTAGAGAGAGGTATGGCATTTGGAGGGGGGCGGTCCTTCTCAGGTAGCTCAGGGCTTCCCAGGTGGGAGCTAGTGGTAAAGAACTTGCCTGCCAATCCATGAGACTAGAATAGATGAGGGTTCAATTCCTAGGTCGGGAAAATTCCCTGTAGCAGGGCATGGCAACCCACTCCAGTATTCTTGCCTGGAGAATCCCAGGGAGAGAGGAACCTGGTGAGCTACAGTCCATAGGGTTTCAAAGAGTCAGACACGACTGAAGCGACTTAGCATGCATGCACTCACAGATTTGGGGATCGTCCTTAAATGGCTGTTGAAACTGTAAAGGCACTGAGTACACTTCCCTAGGGAGAGCAAGGTTTCTAAACCTTGGCAGTATTGTCATTTGGTCTGTATGTTCTTTGTTTTTGGGGTGGGGGTCGTGGGCTATCCATGACATTGTAGGAAGTTAAGCATCCTTGGCCTCTACCCACTAGATGCCAGTAGCACCACTCCCCCCATCAGTTGTGTCAACCAAAGATGTCTCCAGACACTGTCACATTCCCTGGAGGGCAGGATCAACCCCACAGAGAACTATTGCTCTAGGAGAGAGGGTGGAGTCAGAAAATCGCCAAGGGCAGAACCTTCCAGTTCTAAGGGCAAGGTCAGAAAGAAAGAGAGCACCTTGGGAGAGATGGGGGTGACTCGTTGTGTAACAATCTGTAAAGAGGAAGACAAAAGAGGCCTTGGCGGCGATGAGAGGTTTATGATCTTTCAGGAGCAATTCCAGTTGAGCCTCCTGAATGTGCTTCCTCCTTGTTCTCTAGCCTTTCCCCTGAAAGGTACAGGAGTCAACCGCCCACTAGGGCCATAAATGTGACTGGGGTATATGCCAGTGTACAGCAAAGCTTGCCTGATTGCTTTGCAGGCTGTTTGTATTCCTCTTCCCTTCTGTCATTCCATTTGTTTACTAGTCTCCTTTTTCATTTGTAGTATGCTTTAGCAGAAATATAGACATATATACCCATACTATTTAATCCTAACAATAATCCTGTAAAACAGCTTTCATTATTGTTCCCATTTTGCTGATGAAGAAACCAAAGCTCCCAGAGGGAAGTGATTTGCCTAAGACTCCACAACAGTCGGCTTCCTAGGTGGCTCTAGTGGTAAAGAACCTGCCTGCCAGGCAGCAGGAGAAAGAAGTGAAAGTGAAGTTGCTCAGTAGTGTCTGACTCTTTTCGACCCCGTGGACTGTAGCCCACCATGCTCCTCCATCCATGGGATTCTCCAGGCAAGAATACTGGAGTGGGTTACCATGCCCTCCTCCAGGGGATCTTCCTGACCCAGGGATCGAACCCAGGTCTCCCGCATTGCGGGCAGATGCTTTAACCTCTGAGCCACTGACGCCCAAGTCTGATCACACAGGGACTGAGAAGACTCTTCAGCATAGTCCAATTGCTTCTTTGGCTGCAGCTCCTACTACATAGAGTCTTTTCCTTACAAAGTGACTGACACTCCCCTCCTGGGATAGAGCCTTCCTTGACTAAAGGAATCAGTGACTTCTGTTCTCTGCTCATTGAGTACCATTCAGTACCTTACTGAATGTTTAACCTTGTGAGGGTGGTAGCCAGATGCTCTTCCTTTTTTTGGCCACACTAGCTTGTGGTATCTCAATTCCCCAACCAGGGATTGAACCCAGACCACAGTAATGAAAACCCAGAATCCTAACTGCTAGGCCATTAGGGAACTCCCAGATGGTTGTCTTTGGGTCCTCATTACTGTGCGGGCTTTTCTCTAGCTGTGGCTCGTGGGGGTGACTCTGTCTCAGTGGGCAAGCTTCTCATTGCTGTGGCTTCTCTTGTTGCTGAGCATGGGCTCTAGGACTTAAGAGCTTCCATAGTTGTGGCTCCCAGGCTGTAGAGCCCAGGCTCAGTAGTTGTGGCTCATGGGGCTTAGTTGCCCCAAGGCATGTGGAATCCTCCCAGACCAAAGATTGAACCCACATCTCCTGCATTGGCAGGCAGATTCTTTGCCACTGAGCCACCAGGGAAGCCCCCAGATAGTTTTCTGATAAAGGATCACAATGCAGTGTTTATACAGGTGAAGCTAAGCCTGTAGCAGTTCCGTAAGGTGAAGACGAGGACGAACAGGTTACAGGCCCAACCATCGGCACTGCTGAATCTCCCTGACAGTTGCTAGATCTAGGCCAAGGGTCAGCTCCCTCAGTGACATCAATGTATGTCCAAGGCTTGTGGTGGTGTACCAGACCCGATAGCTCAACTGCTGTAACTCTCCTTACAACAAGGAATGTCCAGGGAATTCCCATCCAGGGAATCCTCTTCCATTTCTTCCTGTTCCCCTCAAACATCCTACTCTGGTCTTTGTTTCTTGGCATCTCTCATGCTCCCTTGCCTACCAATTCACTTAGCATCTGGAATTCTGAGTAATCACAAAAGCCACCATTTACTGACAGTTTTTTAAGTACCAGGCACAGAATGGAGGTAATTGAAGCTTAGAGATGTTACATAAATCTGTCCAATGTCACAAAAATGTTAAAGTATAGATCAGTGTGTCTGTAGAAATAGAATTTGAGCCACATTGGTAATTAATCATTTTCTATTAGCCAAATTGAAAGAGAAAATAAACAGGTGAAATTAATTTTACCAATATTTTTTAAGTAAACTCAATATATCCTAAGTGTCTATTAACATATAAATTGATAAAGAAGATGTGGTGTGTGTATATATATATACACACACACACACACACATACACACACACAATGGAATATTACTCAGCCATAAAAGAGAATGGAATTTTTCCTTTTAAAACAACATGAATGGACCTCAAGTGTATTATGCTTAGTGAAATAAGTCAGACAGAGAAAGACAAATACTGTATGATATCATTTATATGTGGAATCTAAAAAATATTAATACAACAAACTACTGAATTTAACAAAGAAGAAGCAGACTCATAGAGAACAAACTAGTAGTTAGCAGTGAGGAGACAGAGGGGAGAGGAGCAATTTAGGAACAGGAGATTAAGAGGTATAAGCTGCTAAATCACTTCAGTTGTGTCTGACTCTGTGCGACCCCACAGACGGCAGCCAACCAGGCTCCCCTGTCCCTGGGATTCTCCAGGCAAGAACACTGGAGTGGGTTGCCATTTCCTTCTCCAATCATGAAAGTGAAAAGTGAAAGGGAAAGCTACTATGTACAAAATAAGCTAAAAGGATATATTGTACAACACAGGGCATACAGCCAACATTTTGTAATAACTATAAATAGAGTATAACCGTTAAAAATTGTGAATCATTATATTGTATACCTGTAACAGTGATCAATGCAAAGAAATAGAGGAAAACAACAGAATGGGAAAGACTAGAGATCTCTTCAAGAAAATTAGAGATACCAAGGGAACATTTCATGCAAAGATGGGCTCAATAAAGGACAGAAATGGTATGGACCTAACAGAAGCAGAAGATATTAAGAAGAGGTGGCAAGAATACACAGAAGAACTGTACAAAAAAGATCTTCATGACCAAGATAATCACGATGATGTGATCACTCACCTAGAGCCAGACATCCTGGAATGTGAAGTCAAGTGGGCCTTAGAAAGTATCGCTATGAACAAAGCTAGGGGAGGTGATGTGCCGGGGTCCAGCCCCAGTGGAGTCAGGGGTTTCGAACGGGGGACGGCATCGGCGATCAGGAAACAACAGCTTATTTAAATGTTAATTAAAGATATAAAGAGTGGTTAAATAAGGATAGCTCAGTGAGAAAATTTAGTGGAGAAAAGAGGCTGAATAATTCAGCCAAAAGGTGAGAGAAAGAACGACATGGGGAGACCAAGTTTTGGTGAACAAGGCCCGCACTTTATTTTCCAAAGTAGTTTTTATACCTTAAGTTATGCATAGAGGATAATGGGGGAAGGGGTAGAGTCAGCAGTAAGGCAGGCTTTCTTCCTGCAAACTTATCATATGTAAAGGTTTAGGTGATTTACATCATCTTCTGGCCCAGAGGCCTGTTAACATTTTAAGACCCTTTCTTCAGAAAACTTATTTTTCTCTAAAGGTGATTAGTCAGGCGCCACCCTCCAAAAGCATTAGATAAAGTTGCATTCTTATAGGGCAAAGGTGTGGTGGGCTATAACAAGAAAAAGAATTAACTCCAGGGTCCAAGGTTACAAACATTAAAGCTACTACTTACACCAATTATATTAATCAATACACTGCCAGGGACACAGTAGGTAAGGGATATGGAGACTTAGCAGCAAACATTGGCCCAACAAGTGAAAAACCCTTCACCAATACAATTTCTAATCAATCTTTTAACTGCTCAAAGGAATCTGTATTTAAACAGTTCAGAACATCTTATGCCTCTCACAGTTGGGAGGCTCTAAACAATCACATGTGGCCAGAAGAACCTATTCAGGAGAGAAATGGTGGTCGGGAACAGCCCCCTGTAAAGTCAGAGGTGTAGGTGAGAGCACAAAGCAGTAAAGTAGGCAGACTCTGGTTTTGGGGGTAGATGCTCCAGAATTTCCAGGGGGACTCCTGAGGCTCGATCCCACCTTTGCATATGCCAAGCCTTCTTCATGACCTTTGCCACGGGTGTAGTTCCTCATGCTGGCTCCCGGCATCTCCCCCCTTTTTATTTCTTAAAACAGCCAGATGCAGCTCAGTCGCGAGCCTCTGAATGTTCTGCCAAAGAATCCTTCAAAGATGTCACGCATATCCACCGGTAATCAGCGTGGCATGACAGAGCCATTTTCACTTTTAAAGCCTATAACTCAGTCCCAATATGCATTATTGCCTCCTCCAAGGCATCTACCCTCATCTCCAACTTTCTATCTATAGCTTCCTGTGTTGCTAGAGTTAGCAAAACATTTTTAGACATGGTGTCAACATATTGGGCAGTATGCACTTGTTGAGTCAATGATATTGCTGCTGTAGTAACAGAAGTAATTGCTGCTATTAAAGCTGATATTCCTAAAATAAGTAGGCCCACAAACTGTCGCGATCACATTAAATCTTGTAGTTGTTATAACACAGCGAGACCATAATTAACATATCAATAAGTGGTTACATCATAAGATAAGGTGGACGTTGTAACACTACAAAGGAGCAAACATTATATTGAGGGTTTAAACAAGATGAGAGCATGCATTGTTCACAAGTCACTACATTGGGTCCACCAGTGAAAGTCATATGTACATTAAGTTTTCCAGAATCGTTGGTAAAGAGAAAAACATAAGGAGAGGGTAGACAAGCCAAAACAGAATAAGTAGAATTATTTTCTGGTTGGAGTTCGTGCTGCAGAAGCCCTGTCGGTCTCGCGGAGATCTTGATGTTTATCTTGCCTCCCCTGCTGGCGGGCACCGCCCCTGCTCCCTCGCTGAACCAGCCTGGGGCTCAGCTACAGCCAAGCCAGCGCAGAGAGATGCTGGTGGGGCTACCGGCTGTAAGCACTGTGCGCTGGGCCCCGGCACCCAGGCTGGTCCGGCCTGCGGCTCCCAACGGGCGGCTGTTCTGTGCTGCGGCTGCAGGGGCAGAGGAGTGCCCCTCCTCTTTTGTGATGGAAGCAATGGGGGAACCGGATGTCTGGGGGACTGCAACATGGCGAATCAGCCTGTCCAGGATCCAAATCGGAGAATCTGCATCCTGTGGAAAAATACAAGCACATCCTCAACTGCTAGTTAATAATGGGTCAGGACCCTTCCATTGTCCTGAGAGGAGGTCCTTCCATTTGACTAATCGTTTTGCATTCAATTGCTCCGGGCACCAATGGCGAAGCATTGCAGTAGTTCCGGCTGAATCAGTATTTAAAATATTTATTACGAAAAGAGCATGTTGCGAGATTTGATGGGGAGAACTATACTTAAACTCCCCTTCTTTTAATTTTCAAATGTGACCTACCTTCAAAAAGCCTGTCCGGGTGCCACTTGCCAGGGTCCAGCCCGGGTAGAGTCAGGGGTTTCGAAGGGGAGACAGCATCGGCGATCAAAAAACAACAGCTTATTTAAATGTTAATTAAAGATATAAAGAGTGGTTAAATAAAGATAAATCAGTGAAAAAATTTAGTGGAGAAAAGAGGCTGAATAATTCAGCCAAAAGGTGAGAAAAAGAACGACATGGGGAGACCAAGTTTTGGTGAACAAGGCCCGCACTTTATTTTCCAAAGTAGTTTTTATACCTTAAGTTATGCATAGAGGATAATGGGGGAAGGGGTAGAGTCAGCAGTAAGGCAGGCTTTCTTCCTGCAAACTTATCATATGTAAAAGTTTAGGTGATTTACATCATCTTCTGGCCCGGAGGCCTGTTAACATTTTAAGACCCTTTCTTCAGAAAACTTATTTTTCTCTAAAGGTGATTAGTCAGGCGCCACCCTCCAAAAGCATTAGATAAAGTTGCATTCTTATAGGGCAAAGGTGTGGTGGGCTATAACAAGAAAAAGAATTAACTCCAGGGTCCAAGGTTACAAACATTAAAGCTACTACTTACACCAATTATATTAATCAATACACTGCCAGGGACACAGTAGGTAAGGGATATGGAGACTTAGCAGCAAACATTGGCCCAACAAGTGAAAAACCCTTCACCAATACAATTTCTAATCAATCTTTTAACTGCTCAAAGGAATCTGTATTTAGACAGTTCAGAACATCTTATGCCTCTCACAGTTGGGAGGCTCTAAACAATCACATGTGGCCAGAAGAACCTATTCACGAGAGAGATGGTGGTCAGGGACAGCCCCCTGTAAAGTCAGAGGTGTAGGTGAGAGCACAAAGCAGTAAAGTAGGCAGACTCTGGTTTTGGGGGTGGATGCTCCAGAATATCCAGGGGGACTTCTGAGGCTCCATCCCGCCTTTGTGTATGCTGAGCCTCCTTCCTCATGACTTTTGCTACGGGTGGAGTTCTTCACACTGGCTCCCGGCTGTGATGGAATTCCAGTTGAGCTATTTCAAATCCTGAAAGATGATGCTGTGAAAGTGCTGCACTCAACATGCCAGCAAATTTGGAAAACTCAGCAGTGGCCACAGGACTGGAAAAGGTCAGTTTTCATTCCAACTCCAAAGAAAGGCAATGCCAAAGAATGCTCAAACTACTGCACAGTTGCACTCATCTCACATGCTAGTAAAGTAATGCTCAAAATTCTCCAAGCCAGGCTTCAGCAATATGTGAACTGTGAACTTCCAGAAGTTCAAGCTGGTTTTAGAAAAGGCAGAGGAACCAGAGATCAAATTGCCAACATCCGCTGGATCATCGAAAAAGCAAGAGAGTTCCAGAAAAACATCTATTTCTGCTTTCTTGACTATGCCAAAGCCTTTGACTGTGTAGATCACAATAAACTGTGGAAAATTCTGAAAGAGATGGGAATACCAGACCACCTGACCTGCCTCTTGAGAAACCTATATGCAGGTCAGGAAGCAACAGTTAGAACTGGACATGGAACAACAGACTGGTTCCAAATAGGAAAAGGAGTACGTCAAGGCTGTATATTGTCACCCTGTTTATTTAACTTATATACAGAGTACATCATGAGAAACGCTGGGCTGGAAGAAGAACAAGCTGGAATCAAGATTGCTGGGAGAAATATCAATCACCTCAGATATGCAGATGACACCACCCTTATGGCAGAAAGTGAAGAGGAACTAAAGAGCCTTTTGATGAAAGTGAAAGTGGAGAGTGAAAAAGTTGGCTTAAAGCTCAACATGCAGAAAACGAAGATCATGGCATCTGGTCCCATAACTTCATGGCAAATAGATGGGGAAACAGTGGAAACAGTGTCAGACTTTATTTTTTGGGCTCCAAAATCATTGCAGATGGTGATTGCAGCCATGAAATTAAAAGACGCTTACTCCTTGGAAGGAAAGTTATGACCAACCTAGATAGCATATTCAAAAGCAGAGACATTACTTTGCCAACAAAGGTCCATCTAGTCAAGACTGTGGTTTTTCCAGTGGTCATGTATGGATGTGAGAGTTGGACTGTGAAGAAAGTTGAGCACTGAAGAATTGATGTTTTTGAACTGTGGTGTTGGAGAAGACTCTTGAGAGTCCTTTGGACTGCAAGGAGATCCAGCCAGTCCATTCTAAAGGAGATCAGCCCTGGGTGTTCTTTGGAAGGAATAATACTAAAGCTGAAACTCCAGTACTTTAGCCACCTCATGTGAAGAGTTGACTCATTGGAAAAGACTCTGATGCTGGGAGGGATTCGGGGCAGGAGGAGAAGGGGATGTCAGAGGATGAGATGGCTGGATGGCATCACCAACTCGATGGACGTGAGTTTGAGTGAACTCCGGGAGTTGGTGATGGACAGGGAGGCCTGGCATGCTGCAATTCATGGAGTCCAAAGTGTCAGACACGACTGAGCAACTGAACTGAACATATAATATTGTACATCAATTATAATTCAATAAAAAATAAAGCACTTGGGACTTCCCTGGTGGTCCAGTGGTTAGGAATCTGAGCTTTCACTTCAGGAGGTATGGGTTTGATCCCTGATTGAGGAACTAAGATCTGGCATGTGGTACAGCATGGCCAAAAGTATAAATAAATAAAGCAAATTACAAATTTTTTTTAAAAAGAAAAAGATTAAAAATATTATTTCAATTTTACATATTGATGAATATATAAAATTACTAAAGCGATATTTACAGTCTCTCTCTCATAATAAGTCTTTTAAATCTGGCATGTTTTAGATCTCACCTCAGTCGGATGAGCCACATTTCACATGTTCAACAGCTGCTTGTGGTCAGTGGCTACTGTACTGGACAATGATCATATATATCAACAGGGACTTCTCTGGTGGTCCAGTGGTTAGGACTTCTAGTTTCCAATTCAGGGGATGCAGGTGTGATCCTGGGTTCAAATACTAAGATCCCACATGCCGAGGGGTAACTACTGAGCCCCCACACTCTAGATCCCATGCTCCGCAACAAGAGAAGCCTGAGCACTGCAGTGGAGAAATCCCCGCATCCCACAGCTAGAGAAAGTCCACTTGCCCCAAGGAAAATCCAGTGTAGCCAAAAAATTTAATAATAATTTTAAAAAGAAAGAAAGGATAGATCAAAGATACTGATCCACCTCTGCTTGGCTTCATTGTTGCCTTTCTAAGAATGATGAGGAGTTGGGTACCACGTTTTAGGTGAAAGCAGGCTGTTACTATCCATCAAAATTCAGGTGTGTGCATGCTAAGTCATTTCAGTCGTGTGTGACTCTTTGCAGATCATGGACTGTAGCCCATCAGGCTCCTCTGTCCATGGGATTCTTCAGGCAAGAATACTAGAATGGGTTGCCATGCCCTCCTCCAGGGGATATTCCGACCCAGCGATGGAACCTGCATCTCTTTATGTCTCCTGCACTGGCAGATGGGTCCCTTACCACTAGCACCACCTGGGAAGCTAGAATAAAGGATCTTCAAATGCTGCTGCTGCTGCTGCTGCTGCTAAGTCGCTTCACTCGTGTCCTACTCTGTGCGACCCCATAGACGGCAGTCCACCAGGCTCCCCCGTCCCTGGGATTCTCCAGGCAAGAACACTGGAGCGGGTTGCCATTGCCTTCTCCAATGCATGAAAGTGAAAAGTGAAAAGTGAAGTCGCTCAGTCGTGTCTGACTCTTAGTGACCCCATAGACTACAGCCCACCAGGCTCCTCCGTCCATGGGGTTTTCCAGGCAAGAGTACTGGAGTGGGGTGCCATTGCCTTCTCCGCTTCAAATGCTATGGAGGTCCAAAGTTTATTAAGCTCTTTAAAAAAAGTTTGTCAAAAAAAAAAAGAAGCATTTGTCAAGAGAAGCTGCCATTTCCCTCTTGGAACTGTTACTTCTGGGGTGGGACAGGAATGTTTATTTCCTTCTGAACAGGTCTGTTATTGTTTTTCTGTCTTGATAAACACCATTTGGGAAGGGTGGATTTTCTCTGGCCTGCAGCCAGGTCAGTGGTAAAATCCTTTGCCCTGGGCCCCCTCTCTGGTCCATAGGGCAGTCATCTGCTCATTTCTGTTGGGGTTCCCTAACCCTCAAGGTGGCCCCCGAAGGGCGGTGCAGGACGGTTGAACTCTAGAATAGGAGAGTTGGTGACCCAGCATTTCCTGATTTGAGCAGTGGGCAGCCCTTTGTTCCAGGCTGTGCTAGGTACATGGTGTAAGCTTTTCTTTTACTCCATACCACCACCCTCTGAGGTCAGGATCAGTACCTGCAAAGACCAGAGATATGAAGAGGTTCACTCAGGGTCTGCAGCTTCTGACACCAGAGCCCAGGATCACAGTATTTCAGACTTTGGGGGTTTTAGTGCTTTCTGCACTAAAACAACTTGGGAACAAGGGTTGTCCAGTAAGCAATGTTCATATCTGCGTTCTGTTTCCACATGAACAAGGTCTGACAGAGTGCTTAGGGCTGATTTTATTCTTTAACAATTGGGGATCAGATACTGAGGACATTATAAAAACGTTTTTTAAAAAAAGTGAGGGACTTCTCTAGCCCTGCAGTGGTTGACTCTTTGCTTTACTGCAGGGGGCGCGGGTTCGAGCCCTGTTGGGAAACTAAGGGCCTGTATGCTGCGTGTGCGGCCCCCCAAAAAATAATAAAAAATTTAAAAAAGGAGACGGCTGCCTTTTTACATCCGGAAACCAAGGAGGGCTGCCTGATCTTTTCTTGTTTCTAAGTGAGAAGAAATGTGGTGCCCGGGAACCCTGTCGCTTTAAGCCTAAGCCCCGGCTCCGGAGGAGACTGGGAGGGCAGCGCAGGGTGCCCGCCTACCTGGAGAACCTGAGCGAGGTGTGGCCGGAGCCGCTGGGATGCGAGGTTGGCGGGGGCGGGCTGAAAGTTGGACAAGCAGGAAGTGAACCGACGGCCGCCTGGGAGGAAACCGAGTAGTCAACGAGTTCAGCTGCCGGCAGGCCCGAGCTGCTTGGAAACATGGTGAGAGAGCTGGAAACGAAGAAGGGGCCGGGGATTACCCAAGGAAAGTTGGTTGGCAAAGTCGAAGGGCTGGGCCAGCGGCTGCCAGAGAAGTTTCTTCTTTGACAGCTTGGCTGCAAATAGGTCTGAGCTGCCTGGGTGGGTGTTCCTGCTCCTTCTCTGCTCCCTCCCTCTCCTGACCCCTGAGCTGATCTGGAGTGGGCTTTGGTGCTTCGGGTGGCTGGAACCTAATTCATCTCCTTCTCCAGCCGCTGCCGGCCGGCGGGTTTTGTGACATTCCTGGGCTGTGCCTGTGCGGTTCCGAAGGCAGAGCCCAGCCTATCGGCTGGAATCCCCCTCTACTTCTCACTTTATCCCTGTACAGAAACCCAAAGAATTTGTCTCTCTACTGAGTCCAAGGAATCTACCACCCCGGGGGAAGAGAGCTGAGGGTTTGTAAAAGACTCAGAAATTGGTTCTCTGCGACAGTTTCGACCCCCACCCCTGATCTGTTTCTGGAAGTCGAGTGGGTCAGGGAGGGAGGAGCTTAACAGTGTTTTCCCCTCCCTGTTCAAAAACCTTATCATGAAGCCTGGGGACGAGGCTACAGCCTGGGAGGACTTGCCCTCCATTTCCCCCAACGCCAAGGCTGTCTGTTTTTTTTTATACTTGCCTGAGCAGGCCATGGCCTGGTGCTTGCGCGTGGTGCCAAGTGGTGGGGAAAGCAGAAGTTTGTGGCCCAACTGTTCTCTCTCCTGGGGCCTTGTGAGGGACTTGGAGCCTGGTTGCCACAGCTATCAGGCTGCCCAGGAGGCTGGAGCAGTTCTCCAGCCACTGTCTGAGAAAGAGGGTGGGCTTGGTGAGGGTGGTCCGTGCCCAGCACAGGCATTTTTAATGAGGACCTGTGGGACCTGGGAATTTCTTACATAGAGGTGGAGCTGTGCATTGGGAAGTACTGGCTCAGCTGTCTCCTCTTACCCTCTCTGAGGAACAAGGAAGCAGTGGAGAGGGGTTTGGTGGTTGCTTCTTGTTCTGTCAAGGGCCCTGAGAATCCACAAAGAAGTTGGGTCCTGTCTGTCTCCTAACATGGATGGCTCTCACCATCTGGGGCTTATAAAGGCATTTGGTTTTGATTACCCGAGTTCTACAGAAAAACATTTTCTTTGCAAACAGTTCAAGCATTGCAAAAAGCTAAAGTCCACCTCAGGCCTCCCCCTCCTCTGGCCTCTGAGTCTGGATCTCAGTCCCTCCAACTCTTGGCCTAATTAACCCTTTGTGTGGCTGCCCAGGAGGCCAGTGGTGGAGGAGGAGATGACCGTGTGCGGAACCTCAGGGATGAAGTGGAAGGGGTCAAGAATATCATGACTCAGAATGTGGAGCGGATCCTGGCCCGGGGAGAGAACCTGGACCACCTTCGCAACAAGACAGAGGATCTGGAAGCCACAGTGAGATGACAGGGAGCCCCTCACCCTACCCCCCGGGGAGCCCCCCCCCCCACCCCGCACTCACTCCCAGGGGATGAGAGGAAAAGGGGGAAGGAAGATTACTGGGGGTGTGGTGATCATGGTGGCAGAGTGAAGGAGGGAAGTCTGTCTTTTCATGTGTGCTGGGAATTGACGTGAGCTGAGGCCCCACTTCTGATACTGCTGTACTCCACTGATTGGAATTGGGTTTAATGACAGATTTGGGGGTGCGGGGGTGGATCCATGGAGGCATTTTCTGAGACGGATGGCTCAGTCTGCCTGTGCTTTCTTAGGTTTCTCTCCTATGAAACTGACTTTCCTTTTGAAGGCTGCCCTTGACTCTCATTTGGATCTGGCCATCCCAGGGCAAAAATATTGGCCCCAGAACATCCTCTTAGGGCCGTTGGCCTTCCCCAAGGTTTTTAGGCAGGCGGTGAAAAACTGTTAGAGTCTTGCTGAGCCGGCTTTAAAAAGAAGCTGGGAAGAGCAGTAAAAATCTTTAATCCCAGGCTCTTCTGCTAGCTGAAGGCTAGAATAATATCTCCTACACATCTGGCTAGATAGTCTCCTGTCTCTCCAGCTAGAGGCCAAAGCCAGCTGCTCAGGGAAGGAGTGACTCTAAAGTTCAGCAGACAGCTGGAGCCTAAGATTCCATGTCCACAGGGAGAGACTGACATGGCTTTTGGAGTCCTGCGTGTAATCTTGAGTATTGCTCATTTAACTTCTGGAGACTTAATGTTTCTGTCCTCAGCCTGATCTGGCGAGCAGGGCCCAAGAAAACAATTTTTGCAACTCATGCTGGGAGAAGGAAGGACACTTACCCTTAACTCCAGCCCCTGTACTGCCTTGACCCCTTCCTCTGGCTTCAGCAGTCCTCATGGGGCCAGAAGCCATAGAACCAGGAAGATATGTCCCCCTGGAGCCTGCACCCCCTCAGCCCGATTGTCTGCCCTCCTAAGGGCAGGTTGTGGTGCCCTTGTCACAAGCCTGGGTAGAAGCATGTGTCAAAAGCCCAGTGTGGAGGGCAGGGCAGGGGTGAGAAAAGAAGGGGGAAGGCAGGGGACCACGAATTCTAAATTTGAACTTGGCCCACCAGATGGTTCTGAAGGTACATTTGTCAAGATAGGAGGACATAAGCTGTCTTACTTAGCAATCTGTTACCTCCACTTAGCACTTCAATATTTAGATGGACGGCATGTGGGTCTCTGTCTGCCTTATCCCCAACAGTCAGAGCACTTCAAGACGACGTCACAGAAGGTGGCTCGGAAGTTCTGGTGGAAGAACGTGAAGATGATTGTCCTCATCTGTGTGATTGTTTTTATCATCATCCTCTTCATCGTGCTTTTTGCCACTGGCGCCATCCCAACTTAGGGAACCCCTCCCTCCCTGCCCTCCTCCTCGGCCGCCATCTTCCCTGGTGCATGCCAAGGGGGACCCTCTCTCCTGTCCTTCTTCACGTGGAATGCTGCTCGGTCCTGCCACCCCGCACTCTGAAGCCCCCTGTCTGCCCCAGGGAACACCTTGGTCCCCAGAAAGAAAGAGCTGGACTGTGGCTGCATTTCAGGGGTCCTCAGAGTTGGTTGGAGAGACCCAGAGGGCCTAGCACATGGCTGGAAAACTGATGGAACTGAGGGTGGCCAGTGGGCAATAAAGACCTTTCGGTATCCCTATGCGTGTGAGGTCCTTTCTCCCTTTCCACTGTGCCTTTGGCCCTTCTATTTCATTTCTCCCCAGGACACTTTCTGGCAGAACTCTCCCATTGGAGGCCCAAGCTGTTGGAGGGGTAGAGAGCATAGGATTGGAGAAGAAAGATGGAAACTCTGTTTTTTATCGCCCCTCATTCCATCATGGGTCTCAAGAGCAGGAATTTTCTGGAACTCTTGGAGTATGGAAAATTCAAGGCCTTCCCAGCATTTTAGGGTGGTATATAAAACTCCTAAGTGTCCTCTCTGCATCTTGCCATTGTCTTTCATTCTTTTTCTTTTTTTTTTTAATTTTTGGCTGTGCTGGGTCTTCATTGCTGAGTGGGCTTTTCTCTAGTTGTGGCAAGCAAGGGCTATGCTATAGTTGCGGTGTGTGGGTTTCTCATTGCAGTGGCTTCTCTTGTTGCGGAGCATGGGCTCTAGGGCCTTTGGGTTTCAGTAGTTGCCGCTCCTGGGCTCTAGAGCACAGGCTCGATAGTTGTGACACACAAGCTTAGTTGTTCTGTGGCATGTGGGATCTTCCTGGATCAGGGATTGAGCCCGTGTCTCCAGCATTAGCAGGTGGATTCTTTACCACCAAGCCACCCGGGAAGCCCCTTATTTTTTAAAATTACTTTTTGCTGGAAATGTTAGCTGAGACATGCAGTGTTCCTAGGCAGAGCATTTAGAAATCTAAATCCCCCCCTCCTCCCACCCTCCTACCCCACTATCATCGGCATTTCTCTTCCATGGCCCTGTTGTAGTCTGGAAGGGAGGGGTGGGGGAGGGTAGAGGAACTAAATTGCTCTTCCTTCTCCTGTGGTTCTGCAAGTTCTATTTGTCTTTTGTCTGCCACTGTCCTTCTGGAATTTAGCAGAGCCTCTGGGTCTTAGCAGTCCTGAGGGGGTGAGCATCTCTCACCGTGTCGCGTGGCTGGATACAGTCAGTGTCACAGGACAGGGCCTGTGGCTTTCCTTCCCCTCCTGGACAATGGCCCTCTCTGTCTTTGGGCCTCCCTCCTCCCCACCAGGTCCCACCATCACTGTTACTCTCTCCAGTGCCCAGTGCATCTTGGTTTGGGGGGAGGGTTCTTGTCATCTCTGCCCTGTTTGGGGGAAGAAGTCTGGAAGGGGCGGGGTTGGGAGACAGGATTGGGGACTAGTACTGGCCAATCCAGTTCTAGAAGCATGCTCTGAAAACTAGGAAGGGAGGAAAGCACTGAAGAGCCCATGGGGGGGCAGTCTTGGTCACCATCATGTCCATCCTCTCCCTTCTCGGTCCACTCCTAGACTCAAGGTCCAAGCAACTGGGGTGAGTGGGACCTATATCTTCCAGGGTGAGGGTGGGGTCTGCTCACAGGGGCCTCAACCTGGGAGAGGGAAGTCAACACCCCCTTCCTCAAGAGGGGCCACATTTGAGATGTTGGGTTGGTATGAGGCCAGGTAGAGAACTGGTTGGTGTTGGCTTCTGTGCAGCAGTTAAAGGAGAGGGTGAAGATGGACAGATTCAGCTCAGGAAGGCTCTGGACAGACAGACACGCCAGCCTCCCTCATCTTCCAACTGAGGAAGCTCATCCTATCAGGGCAGGGCTGCCATGGCCCATGCAGTGAAGGGGAAATAAAAGGCTAGGGCTAGCACCTTCCCCACTGGAGTCTGTCTTATTGAGGTGAAATTCACAAAACATACAATCAACCCTTTTAAATGTACAATCTGAGCTTCCCTGGTGGTTCAGATGGTAAAGAATTTGCCTGCAATGCAGGAGACCTGGGTTTGATCAGTGGATCAGGAAGATCCCCTGGAGAAAGGAATGGCTAACCACTCTGGTGTTTTGGCCTGGAGAATCCCACAAAGGAGCTTGGTGAGCTACAGTCCATGGGGTCGAAAAGAATCAGACACAGACCGTGCAACTATCACACACACAAATGTACAATCCAGTGTCAGGCAGTGCATTCATGATACTTATTGTGAATAAACTTTATTCAGTTTCAGAACTTTGGAGGGGTGGGGGTCGGTTTTTGGTTATGGGTGAGTTGCACTCACTAAGGTGGCAGGGACACTGGCCGGGCTCTTCTCTGCATCTCCAGTCCCCTAGCACAGCTCGGGACAATGGCGCTCCTTCGAGCGCCTGTTGAATGAACAAATGATGCCTCTCCAGGTGAACTCCAGGTGAACTCTTCTGCCTGATTTGGATGCAGTTCCAGAGAGGACCCGTTGAGCCCGCGTTCCCGAGCCCACTCCACTCTGACCATTTCATACACAGGACTCCTGAGGTGTAGATCTGACACCAGGCTGATTAGGTGGAGCCCCCACTTCACGATGCAGGGGAATCCTCCCAAGCCGGGCGCCGCCAGCCCCTCGAGAGGCGCTGTGCCCGGATCCCGGGAGCCATAGCCGGCAGCTTTCGATTTGACCCGGTCTCCGTTGCCGCTCAGAGGAGGCGCGCCCCCCGCCCTCTCCGGGCAGGCCCCGCCCCGCCCTCCGCTTCCTCCCGGGCCCCTGGCACTGCGGCCACTTGGGCAGAAGAGCTGGAGCGGGCGAGGCGGCTGCGGCGATGGTGAGGGCCCGGGGCAGGGCAGGGGACAGAGGGCGAGCGTGAGGGTGCGGGGCGGCAGTCCGAAGTCCAAGGGCGGGGGCGTCCTTCACGACCCGCGCCCGTTCCCCGGCGAGGTGACGACGGCCGGCCGGGAGCCAGGACCCGTCCGGACCCTTCGCTCCCCGCGTGCATCCCGGGAGGGAAAGTACGGAGCTGCCGGTCCTGGCTGCCCCGCGCCCAGTGAGTGAGCGGGACTTGCCGGAGCCGAGCAGTTACGCATTGGCTTTCGGAGTGAGACTCCGTGCTGATGTCCTGGTGGCGGCCACTTACACGCTCTGTGACCCCGGGGCAAGTCACTTAGCCTCCCTGAACCTCTTTTTCCGCATGGTGAAGTGGGGTCAGAAGTACCTGCCTGGCTGGGTCCTTAGGAGGTTGAAGGAGATACAATGGCAGAGATCTGTCTGGCGCTCAGAACCTGCTCCTGAGAAGTGGTGGGTAATATGATGACCTCTGCAGCCCTTCCTGGGGCGGTGAGGAGCCAAGTCTGGCCCAGGAGTTGGAAACCTGAGCAGATGGGGTGGTAGAGGCCAGGCCAGTCCTGTGGCAGGGTGTTGGAGGGCAAACTCCTTCTCCTGGGGAAAGAGAAAGGAAGATGTTTACAATAAAATTTCCACGGAAGTTATTAGTGGGGCATAGCTTGACTCCCTTCTAAGCCTTACCTAAGGGACACATTCTTGAGTTGAGTCATCCCCTACTCTGTGCTGTAGACTCTGGCCTCTGTCCCTGCTTGTCATTTCCAAGGCAAAGGTGTCAGAAGCAGGTGGTGTCAGTCGCTTCTCCCCTTCTCTGGAACTCACAGGAAGTTGTGTCCAGCAGGAAGCAGGCTTAGTGCCTTAAAATTCTGCCATGCAGGGACTGCCCTGGTGGTCCAGCAGTTATGACTCTGACCTCCCAATGCAGGGGGCATAGATTTGATCCCTGATCAAGGAACTAAGATCCTTGCATGGTGCAGCCAAAAAAAAAAAAAAAGATCCTGCCATGGAGAAGCAGCAGAGGTGTGATGGATGTGGTCTGGCTAGGGGTTGAGATGCCAAGATGGCCTCATCTCCAGGGAACTGGAGGCAGGAAGAGGAAGCCGGGCAGGAAGGTAGCAATGAGCTCTAAAGCTGGGCCAGGAAACCGAGGGAGGCCTGGAGAATGGGACAGAGCCTGGAGCCCATTTCCCAGCATGCAGAGCAAGGAATCAGGCAGGGTTAGGATGGGCTTGCAGCTGGCCCTTAGCACTTGGTGAGAAGAGGAAACTCCTGAAGTGAAGGCTGAGGATGGGATCATTTATTGGGGAGTACTGGAAAACTCTGGGACTCTCACAGGTTCATCTCAGGCAAGTAGTAGATCTGAGCCTGAGACTTGATCTTTCTCCCAACCGTCTCCTGGCCCCTTCCCTTCTGTGTTTTCTCTCACTCCTGCCCCTTTGTCCACCCTCGCACTTTCCCTTTCTTCTTCCCATCTGATCCTTCCCTACCTGGTCCTTCTTCCTTTCCCTTCTTCTCCTTTTTTTTTTTCTTTAATGTTTATTTATTTATTTTTTGCTGCTCTGGGTCTTTGTTGCTGTGCTCAGGCTTTTCTCTAACTGGGGAAAGCAGGGGCTACTCTCTAGTTGTGGTGCACAGGCTTCTCATTGTGGTGGCTTCTCTTGTTGTGGAGCATGGGCTCTAGGGTGTGTGGGGTTCAGTAGTTGGGGTGCATGGGCTTGGTTGCTCTGAGGCATGAGGAATCCTCCCAGAGCAGGGACTGAATCCGTGTCTCAACCACTGGACCACCAGGGAGGTCCTTTTCTTTTCTTTGCTGATTCATTCAGTTAATAAGTGTTTCTTGGGCATTTCCCTTGCTAGTCATGGGAATAATACAGGGAATAATAGAGTAGGAACGAAATAGTGATGGGAAAGGTAGAAACTGAGTGGGGAATGACTTGATTCATTCATCTTGTAGATGGTCCTCACTTATGCACTGTGCAAACAGTTCGGGTTTTTGAGCCACGGGCCTTCCTCATTTGCACATAAATTGAGTTGGCAGCATCAAAGGGAGAAGGCAATGGCACCCCACTCCAGTACTGTTGCCCGGAAAATCCCATGGATGGAGGAGCCTGGTAGGCTGCAGTCCACGGTGTCGCTAAGAGTCAGACACGACTGAGCGACTTCACTTTCACTTTCCACTTTCATGGATTGGAGAAGGAAATGGCAACCCACTCCAGTGTTCTTGCCTGGAGAATCCCATGGATGGAGAAGCCTGGTAGGCTCCAGTCCATGGGGTCGCACAGAGTCGGACACGACTGAAGTGACTTAGCAGCAGCAGTGGCAGCAGCATCAAAAGGTCTGATGTGTCTTTAGCCAGTCAGCTAAAGCATTTGACCTCCCTTTACCACCATCCAGTTTAACACAACGGTTAAGAATGTGATCCTTGGAGTCTAAGTCGGTTCAACTCCCAGATCTTCTATTCACTGACTCTGTGACCTTGGATGGGTGATTTAACCCCTCTGAGCCTCGGTTTCTTATAAAACTGGGATAGGGTTACTTTTCTCAGTGTTATGTTGTGAGGCTTTAACGAGATAAAGTGAGCAGTCAGCTAGCAGCTCAGTGCTTAGCTCAGAGTATGTGCCCATTGATTGGGAGCTGTTATTACTGTCAAGATGTAAAACCTTCTCAACAGCCTGCAATGCCTGATGGAAATGCACTAGATGTAAGTTATCAAAGGCCCATGTCAAGTTCTATATATAGGTTAGAAACAATTATGTGCACAAGTTGGCCATAGGGAAGAGCTTGCTTGGCTGTGTATTTTGTAAAAAGATTTGAGTTTTATTAAAAAAAAAATTTTAGATTCATTTATTTATTATTTTATTTTATTATTTATTAAAAAAAAATTTTTGAGCATGGTGGGTCTTTGTTGCTTCACGCAGGCTACTCTCTAGTTGCGGCATGTGGGCTTCTCATTGCAGTGGCTTCTCTAGGCGTGTGGGCTTCGGTAGTTGCGGCAAAGAGGATTTATTAACCACAAGTATTGTGTGGTTCCTGGGATCTGACAGCTAAAAAAAAAAAAAACTAGGGAAAATTGGGCTATAGCAATATATGAAGTGTTAGTCCCTCAGCTGTGTCTGACTCCTTGAGACCCTATGGACTAAATCCCACCAGGCTCCTCTGTCATGGAATTCTTCAGGTAAGAATAGTGGAGTGGGTTGCCATTCCCTTCTCCAGGTGACCTTATAACAATAATAATGGCTGTTATTTATTGAGCATTCAGGAATTGTTCTAGGCATTTTATTTCTAATACATCACATGCCTTAGCTAATGTGGGAAATGTTATTGTTACCACTTTATAGATGAGGAAGGGAGGGTCAGAAAGGTCATGTCCCCAGTCGCTCAGCTGTTGAGCAGCAGAGGCAGGGTTTGAAGGTGCTGGCGGCTATAATGCAGGGTGCAGCTCTTAAGCTCTGAGCTCAGGTGTGAACTGACCCAGGAAGGAGTTGATACCCCAGGTCACTGCCTGGGTGGGTCTCTCTAAGGATGACAACCGTGACAGCTGGCCTAGGGTTTCGTAAGCACTAACCAAGAAAAAGGGCAGACAGGAACGTTTGAACGGGAGGTTTTTTGAGAGCTTTGTTTTTCCAAGGAACCAGCTGTTTCTGGCCGGAAAAACCTGAGGGGAGATTTGAGAAATGAAGGAGGCATATTCTGCACACAGGAAAACGGTCTGTCAATTTCCTTTGTAACTACTACCCTCTGTCCCTCAACCCCACCCTGCCCGCCACTCTTGGAGGTGCCTCTCACACTTCCTTCCTTTCTCTCTCACCCTCCCTCTCTCTCCTTCCACCCTCCCCCAGCCTCCAGACATCTCCACATACCCTTGCTGATGGCACTTCTACATGCCTTCCAGTGGCTTCTGGCCTGAGTTATCTCACTTTCGTCCGTGCCAGTCTACCACCAACACAGAAATTCTCCTCCAGGCTCAGAAACCTACACTAGTTCTTGGTCCATCCATCTCTCCCTTTGGGAGAGCATCCTTGTTTTTTTTTTTTGGCTACCTCACTCTGCATGTGAAATCCTAGTTCCCAGACCAGGAATCAAACCTGTGTCCCCTGCAGTGGAAGCGTCAAGTCTTAACCACTAAACCAGCAGGGAAGTCCCACTTCTTGACTTTTTGGTGCTTTCTCAGGCCCCACCCTGCCCCTCCACCCTTACCTCTGTCTGGAGTATGTTTCTGTCTGCGTGTGGCAGGAGTGTCCAAGCTCCACCTTATCTGGTCCATCTCGGTTCTCAGGAATCACTTGTCTGTCGGCAACTCCAACACTCTCTATTTGTATCTCATGGTGTGAAGTCATCACTCTCCTCTGATTGTACCATATACATCTCTTTCCCCCAGCCTATAGCCATCTTTTCAAGAACAGCCCCAACTCATTCAAAAATATTTTCCATGCATCCACTGTGTGCCAAGTGTTATGCTGAGTTCTGTGTGGCAGGAAGCCTGCCCTCTGGTCTCTTATCTCCTTTTAAATCCCGCAGTTCTTTATTTTAATCACTGCCGACAGAGACTCATGCATATAGTGTCCTTTCTGCTCTGCTTGAGAGACGCCAAGGAGGCCCAGAGACTTGAACCTCGGGCCTGTGTGTTCCCTGGAGTGAATGTGTTCTTTCAGGCCTGAGCCCATCTAGGCTCCAGACAGGCCTGACTTTGCCACTGGGGGATGGAGAATGCAGCTTACAGTGGGAGGCACAGCCAGCTCTCCAGAAGAATGTGACCCAACATCACCCCACGCTGGAGAATAAGATAACAACAGCTGTAGCATTTAGAATAGGAAAAAAAATGACGTGCAGCGTTCCAGTTTCTAGCAGTGGTTCTCTCTCTCTTTTTTTTTTTTTTTTTAATAGTTTTTATTTATTCATTTATTTTTCTTTTGGCTGCACTGGGTCTTCGTAGCTGTGTGTGGGCTTTCTCTAGTTGCCAAGAGTTGGGGCTACTCTTGAGTTGTGCTGTGTGGGCTTTTCATTGCAGTGGCTTGTCTTATTGCGTAGCACAGGCTCTAGGGCACATGGGCTTCAGTACTTATGGCTCATGGGCTCTAGAGCGCAGGCTCAGGAGTTGCCCCGGGGCATATGGGATCTTCTTGGACCAGGGATTGAACTCGTGTCTGCTGCATCAGCAGTCAGATCCTTTACCAGTGAACCACAAGGGAAGCCCTGGTTCTCATTTTTGAATCCTTCCCAGGTTTTTGCCTTGGACCATTTGAATGTGAGAGACTCCAAGTAACGGAGTGTAAGTCGCTCAACTGTGTCCAACTCTTTGCGACCCCATGGACTGTACAGTCCATGGAATTCTCCAGGCCAGAATACTGGAGTGGGTAACCATTCCCTTCTCCAGGGGATCTTCCCAACCCAGGGATCGAACCCAGGTCTCCTGCATTGCAGGCAGATTCTTTACCAGCTGAGCCACAGGGGAAGCCCAAGTAACGGAGACTTGCTGATTATTCATATAGTCGTAATAATAGTGGTGATGGTGGTTGACTCAGGAAAAGATAGAGATGAGTACAACTTCTCAGCTTTCTTCATGATATTTCCTCATTCCCCAACTATGGCTTCCCCCAGTCCGAATGTACCCTTCTATTGTGGTTTGCTGGCCCCCCTTTCGAAACAGGCTGCTTTTCTAGCTCATGAGTAAATATTGACCTACTTGGGTTTCAGATGCCTGCCCCCTCGAAACTCCTGCTGGGTTAGAGAAATACACTGGGGTAACAAACTTGAGCATCAGAGTTGCATTTGGATAAGTTATAATTGGCCCACTCACTGACTCCCTGTGATGGTCAGCATTGTGCGCTGGCCTCCTGGGTCCCCAGGCTGGTGGCAGACAAAGGCAGGACACTGGCCCCTGCCCTCCACGTAGGAGCTTGTGGTCCAGTTGGGGAGAGAGGACTCATATACTGGGAATGCTTGGAGGTTATGTGCAAGGCAGCTGCGAGGATCCTGTATGGGGATTCTGAGTAGGAGGTGGCCCTCTGTGACCACCAGATCCCTTTCCTTTTTCTGGTTTTAAGTGGAATTCAGTCAAATGCTGAAATGTCTGCTGCAGACAATGGGCAATATAGTCTGGCAGGAGTGTGAGCTTGGCCTGTGCTCTGTGGGGAGGAGATGAGAACAGGGTTGGGCTCTGGGGGACTGGGCTGGGAGAGGAGGGAGTTGCTGTGGTTTGTTAATCCGCTGGGATTCATCTCCTCCTGGCAGCGTGTCTCTGGACTCCAGCCTCCTGCCATGGGTCTCTGCCGGTGCATGTATCTGAAGCCGACTTTCTTCCTTGCTTGTGACCCATGCTTTCTTCCTCTTCCTGACCTCTCCCCCAGCTTGGACCCTGCATCTCCCTTCCCAGTCCTCTGAAATGAACCGGGTTCTTTTGTCAGATGAGGCTGCTGCCCAGGCTGGGAAATCCAAGAGCTGAATCCCAGAGAAGACCTCGGCTATAGCTGAAAAGCTGGAGGCCAGAGACCAGGAAGGCCAAGGCTCCCAGGCAGACAGGGAGTCAACTCTGAGCATTGATGCGGAGCAGGGTCAGGCCAGGAGGCAGAACTGGCCTGACCAGTCAGAGGCTGGGGAAGGGAGGAAGGGAGATCTAATCTGAGTGTGTGTCTATGGGGTTAGCAGAGGCTATATGAGATGTGGTGGTCCAAAATGACCTCTCTAGCTCTGTGGGCTGGATCTCCTCCCTGTCTGGCTATGGCCAAGTAGCTCAGTTGCTTGTTCTTCTGCACCTCTTTAGGCCAGTGGGAAATCCCAAGGCAGGTGCACACTGAGTTGAGGCCATCCTAGAACAGGTGGGGCTTCCCTGATGGCTCAGACAGTAAAGAATCTGCCAGCAGTACAGGAGACTCAGGTTCAATCCCTGGGTGGGGAAGATCCCCTAGAGAAGAGAATGGCAACCCATTCCAGTATTCTTGCCCGGAGAATTCCATGGACAGAGGAGCCTGGCGGTCTGTAGTCCACGGGGTCACAAAGAGTCAGACACGACTGATTGACTTTCACTTCACTTCACTTCAAACACGTGAGCCGAGTGTCTGCTTTGTGGGAGGGTGGGCAGGTCCTGAGAAGGTCTCATCCTGGGGCACCTTAGACGAAGCTGAGATGCTGGAAGTCAAGGCTGACCTAGAACCTGCCTTCTTGGGCATTGTAGGGGGGAACCAAAGGTGAGCCATACACCCCAAGAGACCAGCCCTTCATTCAGCACATATCAGACCCTTATGTGAATAATGCTGTTATAATGCTGTTCCCCTTACTCATACACTGCGCGCGCACGCGCGCACACACACACACACACACACTGGGGGCAAGGAGGCCTCTGGGTCTCATGGCCAAATGAGGGCCACGTGGGGGCATCACGTAGCCCTGACCTTGGGCTTGGTGCCCAGGCAGGGAAAGAGTTGGAGCGATGCCAGCGGCAGGCGGATGAGGTGACAGAAATCATGCTCAACAACTTCGACAAGGTCCTGGAGCGTGACGGGAAGCTGGCGGAGCTGGAGCAGCGTTCAGACCAACTCCTGGACATGGTGTGAGGCCTGGGGAAGCAGAGAGGGAGAGGGAGAGGCTAGGAGGGACCCTCGGAGGGAGCACTCAGACTGTGTCCAGGGCTCTCCCGGCCATGGGTGGGGCCTGACGCTTACCCAAAGGCCAGTGTGGGTTTCTTGAGGGCCCCCTAGCCCAGCTGGCAATGGGTGGGGAGGCCTCATGAAGGATGAAGGCCTTGGTTTGAAGCTGTGGATCGTCCTAAAAGGTTGAAGACTGGCATTGTTAACTGGGAGTGAACCCTCAGGGCTGTGAGTCAAGGACTACACCAGTGTCTAGACCAGGAGTCAGGCTGGGAGGGTCCCGAGACAGGCTTTGTGGAGAAAGGGAGCTGACAGGTTGGGGAGGCTGAGCAAGGAGATAAGGAGACCCCTTGTGGGGATGGGGTTGGTAGGAGGTGGTCTGGGGCTCTGGGGAAACCCCTAACTCCCACCCTGTGTCTGGGGGGTATCTGCAGAGCTCAGCCTTCAGCAAGACAACCAAGACTCTGGCCCAGAAGAAGCGCTGGGAGAATGCCCGGTGCCGGATCTACATGGGGCTGGCAGTGGGCATTGCCCTGCTCATCCTCCTGATTGTGTTGCTGGTCATCTTTCTCCCACAAAGCAGCAAGGGCAGCAGCGCCCCACAGGTCCAGGATGCAGGCCCTGCCTCGGGGCCTGGGGAATGACCCAGCAGGGCCTGGAAAAGAGGCTGAAGAGCCACACTGGCCACTTCTGGTCTTCAGAGAACCCTGGAGTTTGCTCCCCTCTGAGCCACCCCAGTGAACATGGAGGGCAGCCTCAATGTGTGCACCTTGGTTACTTCCTATCATACCACAGACTGGCCCTTGAGGGCAACCTGCTGCACTGGCCATGCCAAGCCAGCCCCACCTGGAGCTTAGTAAAAACCACTGTTTGTGTAAAAACTGGTGTATGTGTGTGTGTGTTTGAGGGCTTCCCAGGTGGTGCGGTAAAGAGCCCGCCAGCCAATGCAGGAGACAAAAGAGATGCGGGTTTGATCCCAGGGTTGGGAAGAATCCCTGGAGGAGGGCACAGCAACCCACTCCAGTATTCTTGCCTGGAGAATCTCATGGACAGAGGAGTCTGGCGGGCTACAGTCCATGGGGTCACAGAGTCTGACATGACTGAAGCGACTTAGATGTGTGTGTTTGAAGATCCTCAGATTGGTTCATCCTGCTCTGCCTCCACCCCCATGGCTACTTAGAAAACAGAAAGTTCCAAAGGACTTCAGCCCTGGGAGGTGACATCTTCTCCCTTCCTCATTGATCCAATCTTACAGACAGATCCCTCTAGGGTGCAGGTGTAAAGATATAACAGCCCCCAAACCAGAACCTTCAACTGGTGCCCTCTAAGTCTGTCTTCCTAAGGATGAAATCTGTTATTCTTCTGAGTTTGGGGCTCTTCAGAGGACCCACAGGATGACAAAGAGGAAGGCACTCCCATGATCTTTATCTCACAAGGCTCTCATCTTCAGAGAGGCTCTTCCCCCTTGGGTACCTCCTCTAGTTTCTGCCCCCAAGTTCTTCCTCAGGCTCTACACCAGATTACAGATGCGGCATGCGTGTATTTTCAGTTGTTCAGTTGTGTCTGACTCTTTGCTACCTCATGGACTCCTCGGTCCATGGGATTTTTCCCCTGAAAGAATACTGGAGTGTGTTGCCATTTCCTACACCGTGGGATCTTTTCCCAACCCAGGGATTGAACCCAAGTCCCCTGCATCTCCTACATTGGCAGGCGGATTCTTTACCACTGGGAAGCCCATACGTATGTAGCAGGTGGCAGGAAAAGGGAAGGGCTTTTTCCTATGTGATGCTGTAAGGTGCAGAGTCACAAAGGATGGCCTGGAGTTTGCCCTATGGGAAAGAATTCGGGCTTTTCAAAGCTCTAGGACTGCACAGGGCCAGGGAGGCAGTGTCTTCAGGACACCAGGAAAGAACATTGGGTAAAGGCCAAGTAAGAAGGAAAGGTCCTACCAAGACCTGGGAAGCAGGGCAGCCACTGCTTGAGCTGCTGCTGCTGCTGTTGCTAAGTCGCTTCAGTCGTGTCCGACTCTGTGCGACCCCGTAGATGGCAGCCCACCAGGCTCCCCCGTCCCTGGGATTCTCCAGGCAAGAACACTGGAGTGGGTTGCCATTTCCTTCTCCAATGCATGAAAGTGAAAAGTGAAAGTGAAATCGCTCACTTGTGTCCGACTCCTAGCGATCCCGTGGACTGCAGCCGACCAGGCTCCTCCGTCCATGGGATTTTCCAGGCAAGAGTACTGGAGTGGGGTGCCATTGCCTTCTCCTACTTAACTGCATCTCAAACTCAAGTGTAGGTGGGAAGAGGAACTCAGGGTTAAGTGTATAACAGAAGCAGTTCCTTGTTAGGGGGAGTGAGGGCTA
The DNA here is from genome assembly GCF_027580195.1 of Bos mutus. Lineage (NCBI taxonomy): Eukaryota > Metazoa > Chordata > Mammalia > Artiodactyla > Bovidae > Bos > Bos mutus. The sequence goes on from NC_091627.1 coordinate 57,436,911, forward strand.
CTGAAAAAGAAACAAGAACAAACCCTCCAGTTGTATGGAACTGTACCCTCACATGGAGAAGGCAATGGCACCCCCAGTCCAGTACTCCTGCCTGGAAAATCCCATGGACAGAGGAGCCTGGTGGGCTGCAGTCCACGGGGTCGCTAAGAGTCGGACACGACTGAGTGACTTCACTTTCACTTTTCACTTTCATGCATTAGAGAAGGAAATGGCAACCCACTTCAGTGTTCTTGCCTGGAGAATCCCAGGGACGGGAGAGCCTGGTGGGCTGCCATCTATGGGGTCACACAGAGTCAGACACGACTGAAGTGACTTAGCAGCAGCAGTACCTTCACAGTGCATGTTACTTCTTCTAGGCTCACCACCATCAGCCTTTCCTGGGAAAGATGGAGGGAAGCCCCGAGTATTGCACTTAGGCCTACAACACTGCTTAGAGGTCCTGTGGAATCGGACTTGGGTTCTTACATATGTAAAAAGCAATAATGATACTTCTTGTTGTTCAGTCACTAAGTTGTATCCGACTCTTTGCGACCCCATGGACTGCAGCATGCCAGGCCCCGCAGTCCTCCATTATTTCCCAGTGTTTGCCCAAATACATGTTCACTGAGTTGGTGATACTATCTAACCATCTCATCCTCTGCCACCTTCTTCTCCTCCTCCTGCCTTCAATCTTTCCTAGCATCAGTCTTTTCCAATGAGTCAGCTCTTTGAATCAGGAGGCCAAAGTATTGGAGTTTCAGCAACCAGGCCTTCCAATGAATATTCAGGGTTGATTTCCTTTAGAACTGACTGGTTTAATCTCCATGCAGTCCAAGGGACTCTCAAGAGCCTTCTCCAGCACCACAATTCAAAAGCATCAGTTCTTTGGCACTCAGCCTTCTTTATGGTCCAACTCTCATAGCCATACATGACTACTGGAAAAACCATAGCTTTGACTATAATGATACTAGCTCCTGGATAATTGTGAGGAGTATTTATATTTATACCCTGTGTACAATATAAGTGTAATGATTCTAGTTGCCAAATAAATGATAGCTAGCAGCCAAATCATTTAGTACACACACACACACACCCCCAGGCCTAGATCAGTTAAATTTGATCTTTGAGACTAAACAACATGTGGAGTTTTTTTTTGTTGTTGTTGTTTTCCCTAAAGCTGCAACCTCTCCTTTCCTCCTCCAAGAGATTCATGGGTGCCAGAGATGCAAACTACTTATTAAATTCAAGCCACTAATTTTACAGAAGCTAGGGGAAACGCTGAGCAATGGGCTAAAAGATCACACAGACAGGTAGTTCCCTGAGCTGGTAAGGCCTCTGCTCGGGTGGGGGAGTTTACCCCACCTTTTATTATTGTGCCTAACACGGCAGAACTGAATAGGAAAGTTTTGTTTGTTTTGCGGGAGTCGAGGCGGCGTCAAGTGTCTAGTCCTGAACCGACTAGAGCGCAGCGGGTGCTGAAGTGCCCGGCGAGGATGCAGCAGAGCAGTGAGAAGCCCCGACTCCAGGCTTCCCTAGGCTCGCAGAACCTTGACCCCTGAGTCAGCGCCTCCCTCTTTCTGAGAGGCCTGTAAGATCTGACCTGCCGAGACCCTCTGAGCCACAGAGCAGATGGAGGACCCCTATAGCTCAAACAGTTGGCTTCTCAAGATTATGCGACCCACTCACGTCTCCCAGAAACCTACCCTAGACGAGGGGTCCAAGAAGACCGTTTTCTGACCCACCTCGGGCCCTGCCATTGGCTTTAACCCTTGGTCACCTGACTTATTCGAGCCAATAAGAGGTGACAAAATGAATACTTCCTCTTCCTATGTGGCGAAAGAGCCACTGTGCCCGCGTTTCGGGGACTCTGATTGGTCGCCCTCCCTCAACTCGCTAGTTTATTGGCCAGCGCGGCGAGACTGAAGTACGGCCGGGGTCTGAGGGCTGTGTCAGACAGCCGGGCTGCCATGGCGTCCTATTTCGATGAACACGACTGCGAGCCGTTGGATCGCGAACGGGATCCTCGAACAAACATGCTGCTGGAGCTTGCAAGGTGGGTGTGCGGGGCTGGGAGGTAGGGCCCACACAGCAGGTGTCTGGGCTGAGGCTGGCTGGAGAACGCGGATTATATGGGGCAGCAGTTTCTGGGTAAAACAGATAAATAATCTGCGGAGTTAATTCCGCAGTGAGATTCGGGGGGAAGTCGATAATTTCGGTCGTCCCTGGACGGACCAGGGCAAGGGAATCCTGGAAAAAGCGATCTGGAGTGTGGAAGAGGGGGTGTCCGGACTGGAGGGCAGTAGGCTTTAGGAGGTACTGAAGTAGGCGGGTCATGGGGGCAGGGTAGAGGCCATGTGACTATGAGTAGGTATATCCGTTAGGCACTTCAAGCACGGAAGCTACACTGCACTTGGAGTCTGGCTTTATCGGGTCATTTCTGAGTGGCGAATAATTTCTCTCTCTTGTGTAAAACTGAAATAAACAGCCTGCAGGCTTGGGGTTGTCTGATGGCCTGGGGTTGTTTGATAGCTGCTGTAAGCCATTTCCCACTGTGCTTTTTATCTAGTGAGCACTACTCAGGGGTAGCTATTAATATGACTAGTCGGGCAGAGTATTTGTCTGTTAATGTTTAGTGGATTATGGGGGCAAAGATTCTTTGGTTCTGACCTTGCATCCTTCTTCCCAGGTCCCTTTTCAATAGGATGGACTTTGAAGACTTGGGGTTGGTAGTAGATTGGGATCACCACCTGCCTCCACCCGCTGCCAAGACTGCAGTTGAGAACCTTCCCAGGACAGTCATCAGGGGCTCTCAGGCTGGTGAGAACACAAAGTCTTTCCACTAATTCTTTGGGGCAGGTCTGCCAGACCGACCAACTCTGGAAGCCAGATTACAGTCTGGCCCTTCAGTTTTCCAGGTCAGGCTGGGGCAGGTGTGTCCTTCAGGAGTGGGAGCTGGGAGGTAGGGCCTGTGGCAGCTCTCCTGATTAGCACTCCCTCCTCAAGAGCTCAAGTGCCCCGTGTGTCTTTTGGAATTTGAGGAGGAGGAGACCGCCATTGAGATGCCTTGCCATCACCTCTTCCATTCCAACTGCATTCTGCCTTGGCTGAGCAAGGTACTGTTTCCTTTCTCCCAGCCCTCACCCTGCCTTGGGCCTAGTCCTCAAGCCTCTTCTGTTGATGAACCTTTGGGGTGGGGTGTGGGATCAGAGACGGGAGAGGGTAAGGGTAGGGAATTGGGAGCTGGGGATGGTTGTTTTGAGCTTATGAAAACCAGAGGGGCTGGTACACTGCACTGCTTTTCTCAGACCAATTCCTGCCCTCTGTGCCGCCATGAGCTGCCCACTGATGATGACACTTATGAGGAGCACAAGCGAGATAAGGTAGGGGGCTGGGCAAGTGGAGGGGGTGGTCACAGGGCTCCCTGAGTCCCTGTTCCTGATGCCCTCATTCCCCACCTTAGGAGGCCTGAGTAGGCTCACACTCCGTGAGTCTGGCCACCTTCCCAGTGACTGTGGTGAGGGGCAAGGGCCTTGGCAATGTTCCTGCCCAAATGCTAGGGGCCTGAAAACAGTGAGCCAGCCCCACGACGGCTGCCCTATCCCTTCACCTGCAGGCCTTTGGGGATGGCCCCCGACCAGTGTGCACTCTTTGCTTCAGGCTCGCAAGCAGCAGCAGAAGCACCGCCTCGAGAACCTCCATGGAGCCATGTACACATGAGGCGGCTAGGGCTGGACACTGGTCCTCTGCAACATGTTCCTCTTGCATCTTGAGTTCTCATTAAAGGTTTCTTCATTTATCCTGCTGCTGCATTGCTCTCAGGCCTGGGCAGGGGCTCCTGCCTGGATCTTCCATTGGATCTCTACTGGGATGGGGTCCTAAACTGTGGAAGGTCCCAGGCTGGGTATCCCTCCCTACCAAGCCTGCTGGCCTGAGGATAATAGGGCCCAGGTCAAGAACCTGGCTACCAGACCAGCCCCAGCCTGGGCCTACGTGTCTGTGGTTGGAAGACAAAATGTGTCAGGCAGGGCACCTAGTAGTGACTTAAATATGGTAACCAAAAACTAGCTAACATTTCTCCCTTCCCACTGCAATCTTTAGTCAGTGTTAGATCCCCAGGGCTTTCTTTAGCTTCATTGCAGATTGCTTCTAACATTTTCAAGTTATTCTCAAGTTATCCTCTGTACTCCGTCCTTCGTCATATCCCTTAGTCTGGAATCAGTCTTCAAGCCAGACAATTGAGCAGGGTGAAAAAAAGTGAAAGTGTTAGTTGCTCAGTCATATCTGACTCTGCGACCCCATGGACTATAGCCCACCAGGCTCCTCTGTCCATGAATTCTCTAGGCAAGAATATTGGAGTGGGTAGCCATTCCCTTCTCCAGGGGATCTTTCCAGCCCGGGGACTGAACTGGGGTCTCCTGCACTGCAGGCAGATTCTTTACCGTCTGAGCCACTAGGGAAGCCCCTGAGCAGGGTAGGAAGTGTGAAATAATCAGGTCAGCTCTTCAGATTGTTTAGAGGCCCAGAAAGGGCTTCAGGCCCTTCAGGGGTACTTGGATAGCACTTGGCATCCTTTGTTCTTGGCAGCTCTGCTCGATGGGCACTCAGGACCCTCCCTGTGGGCAGGGGCTTTCTCCCATCCTTTGTCCAGGGGAAGCTGTTTTGCATAAGGCCCTCTTCCTTTCTTCAGAACAGACTACAAACATGCAAATTAGAATTCTTTTAATAGATATATATAAAAAAAAAGTACTAAAATACCCACGTGGTTCTGCTGTGTTATTTGCCCTAAAGAAAGGGGCAGAGTGAAGAATCCCAGTGCAGTTCAGTGGGCCCATAGGGGGCCTTCCCATAGACTAAGGAGTGCTCACCCCCACCCCCGAGACTGGTAGCCCTCTCGCTGTTCCCAGCCCCCAATTCCTGCAGCAGGAGACCCCAGTGGTCCAGCCTTGGCACTGAGGGAGTAGAAGGCACCTGAAGGGCTGGCTGGGTGAATGACACGTGACCTTTAAAACAAAGACAACACTGCGGTGTGGGGAGCGGGCTGTGTGGCTTGGGCAGCCTGCCAAGAGGCCCACTCCTCTATGGCACAGGTGTGGGATGGCCCCTCCTCCAGGAACGAGGCAGCCTGTGTCCCAACAGAATACTTTTCACAAAATCGGGTTTTTTTGGTACAAAAGAAATGCAAAGGAGATGCAGGGAGCTGCGGAGGCAGGGCCAGCCACTCTCCCCAGACCTCAGATCATGGCGACACTCTCAGGACTACAGTTGAGGTGGGTGGAGGTGCTGCTGCTCCCAGAGGACTTGCAGGCCCGGCCAGGGGTGGGCTGCAGCGCGGCCACCAGTGTGTCCGAGGAGACCGCCCCAAACTCATAGCTGAAGGTGCCGTAGAAGATGAGAATGTCAATGACGAACACCCACTCACACAGGGCTGCCCCATGCTGCAGCTGAGAGCTCTCGTGGATGAAGAAGACCCCACCTGGGAGGGGGCTAAGGAAACGTCTGGGAGGAGGTATGGGAGCCTGGTGACACCCTTCCTGCCTTCCTGGATATAGGCTGGGGCAGAGGACCAAGTCTCACCTCCCAGGAGTAGGGGGCAGAAGACCAGACTGGGCAGGGGTGTCTGTTCCCCCCGCACCCCCAGCATCCTGGGTGGTAGAGGGTCTGGGCTACAGGAGGAATTCTTGGCCATCCCATCCTGGAAGGATACTGAGGATCAGAGTGACAAAGGCGATGGTTGCCAGCACAATCCGCAGGTAGGCCACAGCCAGGTCCTGGGGGGCCGTGGCCCCGTGGTAGGAGAGGGCACAGTGCAGGCAAACGAAGAGCAGGCCAGCAGTGAAGGCTACACCGGTTCCGACATAGTGCAGAGACTTAGCGTGGTCCACCTGGGCCCGGAGAGGGAGCACAGATCAGCCCCTCCCCTCCACCTCTTCATCCCCTGCCCCCATCGCTGTCCCTCTAGAGGAAGCTGAAAGGCCGGCAGGCGGGCGTACCTGGAAGTTTCCCACCACCACCAGACCCGCAGCATTGGTGCAGCCTGTGATGAGCGTTGTGGTGTTTACCCAGGAATGACGGCTCTGCTCCAGGAGCTGCCCATAGCGCAGGAGGCAGATCAGGGCCACTGGGGGAGGAGAGCACAGCGGGGGCCGGCTCTGGCACCTTCTCTGGCCCTGACCCAGCCCAGCTAGCTTTCCCCAGATGCTCTGAGGGCCGGAAGAGAATGGACAGGCAGGGGGTGTGCTATACCAGGGTGGCTGTGTGGGAGTCAGCCTTGGGCCTTCATGAAATGGAAGTGAAGTGGCCCCGCTGGCCTTAGCCCTTGGTGCGGTGGGCTGCACAAAGCCAGGGCTTCCTGGGGAGTGGAGGTGAGGGTAGGCGGACTGGGTGGGGTGGTGATGGGGCGCCGAGGGCACAACTCACCCATGAAAGCACCCAGGTTGCCAATGAGGCTGAAGAGGCAGCTCTCAGGGGGGTACGAGCCACACTTGCTGAGAGGAGGGGGTGGGGACAGAGTGAGAGGGGCAGAAGCACTGGAAAGCCCCCCTCCTGGCCCACTTGCTCTCTCTAGCCTTATCTGCACCTGTTCCTTTACAGGCCAGACCCTGATGGATAAAGGCCAGTGTCTCATACAAACAAGTGGCCCCAGGCTGACCACACCTCCCCCTAAGGCAGAGCGCTGGGTGTTTGCTGGAGTTGGGAGAGCCCAGGATTGCCAAGTGGACCCCAAGGCTCCCTGGGATCCCTGAGACTGTTAAGGTCCACAGTGGGTCTGACTTCCCTTATGCCAGGGCTTAGGCTGGGCAGAGAGCTGGAACCTAAATCTAGGTGCCTCCACTCACTAGCTGAGGGACCTGGATGGATGACATAGCACAGTCTCAGTTTCCTTGCCTATAAAGTCGTGAAAACAATAGCTGCCTCAATGCTGGGAAGGTGAAGTGACCTTAGGTGGGTAAAGGATTCAGTGCACAGCCTGGCTCATCCTAAATGGTAAGCAGTATTGGCATATGTGCTCTTAATGGAATTATTATTTCTGGGACCCAGGGACATGCCTTGGCTTGAGACACTTGGTTGGGAGTCTAGCTGGGCCTTGGGTCTCTGTGACCTGCCAGGTCTCTAGGCCTCACCTGATGAGGGGGATGTCATCCAGGGTGCAGCAGGTCTTGGGGCCCCCTTGCTCCGTGGGGTCAGGAGAGCAAGATTCGTTGTAAGACCTGGCAGGTAGGACAGAGCATAGCCTGGGGGGAAGGGGTTCCCTCAGGTCTCTGGGAGACACCCTCCCAGACCTCCCTTGGCAGGGGCAGAAGAGCCCACTTCCCAGGACCCCCCGAGACAGAAGCCAAAGGGGCAAATGACAGTGGGAAGCAGGTAGGTGGGCACGAAGCCATGCCTGGGGAGGGGGCAGGCGCTGCCAATGTCAGAGAAGAGCAGTGAGGCCCAGTGTCTCCGTCTGGCTCGAGGCAGCCCCGGCCCAAGAGGGAACAGAGATGAAGGGAGCTTTAGAGTGAGGCTGTCTGTAGAGTGCGCCATACCAGTTCTCCACGGGGCACACGTGGTGGTTCATCACGGCCATGGCATACCTGCGGGAGCACAACTGTCACCCCGCCCCACGACGCGCCCAGCCTTCCCCCACCGACTCTTCCTTCATTCAGTCTCACTCTCCTTTCTGGGGGCTTGAGTTGGGGTGGCCCTGCGGCCTGATGCTATTCTAGAGAACCCACAGCCTAGTCCCAATTCTGGAAGTTACCCCAGCCAGAAGTGTGTCTGTCCGCGCCACCCTGCTGGACAGCAGTGGTGCCAGCTTGTCCCAAGGGGCTGTGGGCCCAGGCGCCAGGCCAGGCTCTGGAGACAGCCGGAGTGACCCTGGGTACCACCCTGGAGCCTGCCACAGGACAAGGGGGCTTTCTATGTGCCATCAGGCTCCTGTTGGGTCCTGGCTGGGCCCTGTCCCTCACATTTTGTCTCCTCGTTGCCTTCCGCCCATCCCCCTCCGTACTCACACAGTCCATAGGCCAGTGATGGAGAATGCTGACAGGCTGACAGGAAGGAGGATCCAGGCGGTCATGAGGGAGGGAAGCCAGGGTGGTGGTGATGGGGAGGGGGGGGAGGACAAGAGGTAGCAGGAGAAGAGGGGATGGGCCGGCAACCTTAAGATACTTCGTCAAAACCATCGGCTGCCCGGGCCTGGTGAAGAGAGACAGGTCAAAGTCCAGGGTCTAGTGACTGGCCAAAGCCGGTGCGGGGGAGAGAAAGGTGGTCAGCACCAGACGCAGGGCTCCCTCTGCGGCTCTGAGCGCCCACGCTTGGGGCTGAGCCCCCACCACAACGTGGACACCCTCCGGCATTCACCGGGGGTCCTCCGCGTTCCAGCCAGATGTTCAGACGCCGCGGGGCCCTAAGCTCTGGAAAGGAAGCCACCCTCCCTGGCCTGAGGGTCCTGGACTGGGAGAGGGTCTGCAGTCAGGACAGTCCCGAGCGGGTCACGCCAAGAAAAGCCTGCGAGGGGGTCCGGGACTGGGCGGAGAGGCAGCGGGGCGCAGGCAGCTAGCTACCTGAGCGCCGGCGCCGCGGGAAGGGGCGGGTTCACGCGGTAAGCCCACCCTGGTCCCCTGCCCGCCCGCCTGCGCGCCCGCAGCCCACGGCCCGCAGTCCCCAGCACCTGCGCCTTCGCAGGTGATCTCTGGAGGTCTAGAGGAGGAAGGGGCCCCAAACGCACCTCCCCGGAGCGTCCCGCCGCCGCGTCCTGCTCGGCCCCCGCGTGGCGCCGTCCCCGGCTGCGGCCCTCGGAGCGACCCTGAATGGTTTAAAGGGCCGGGCGGCCCCGCCCCCAGCGCGCCGGGCCGAGCCGCGCCGCCAGCCGGGACTTGGAGTCCGCACGAGCCCCGCCCCAGCGCCGCAAACCGAGCCGGGAACTACAGTTCCCGAGTCCCCGCGCCCGCGTCATGCGGGAACGGTGGGTGGTGCCCCGACTTGGGGGGAACCTGGGCTCTGTGGGCGGTGGCGTGGGACCCCAGCCGGGGAGCATCTGATGCGGAGATACCAAAAGGATAACCCCATCTTCCCTGCTCCTGTGGTGGAAGCTTCGGAAGGCGGGAAGCTCCGGGTTCTGCACCTCCTTCCAGCTGCACCTGTGATTGTCACTGCACACGTGGCTAAAGGATGCCTTCCTTCGCCGCCGCCGGGCACATTTTGCAACCTGGACTGGCCGACGGGGACTTCGGACAGCCTCCCTCAGTGTGGCGCCCCGTGCCTGCCTCTGTCCAAGGCGAGGCCGGTCTGCAGAGCAGAGAGCACAAAGCCCTGGCTGTTCCTTAAGAAATTCTAGCGCCCTGCATTTGGCTTCTGCTTTCCTCGGACTCAGCAAAGTCTGGAGGAGACCTACGTTCATCAGATACATTTTATTTTCAAGGGTACAAGTATACAAGTATACGGAGTACCGTCCAGAAGTCAGCGTCCAAAACATGTTTCCTGACTGCTGAGCACTGGCTTGAAACAATATCCATTCTAAGGACACCCCCATGGCCAGGGGTTGGGAGGGAAATGAGGAGAGGAAGGCTGGAGATCCAGAGCAATATGGGAAAAAGCAAACAGGATAGTGTGATAAATTACCCAACAGCTTCACCAAACTTTATGTTGACTGGAAAAAAAAAAAAAAAAGCACAACCCACAAGTTGAGAATTGTGTTTTATTTGGCAAACTTTCTAAGGATTCCAACCGGGGAGGGAGCCTCTCAGATAGCTCTGTGGAAGTGCTCCAAAGAGGCAAGGGAGAAGTGAGGATATAAAGGAGATTACAAAAAGCAGGTAGTTGGAATATCAAAAGCTTTACTGTTAATTAAAGACTAGTAACCAGACATAATGAATTTAGTGTTTTTCTTTGTATGGGAAGATACAAGAGTCTGGGCACATTGAAAGCATTCCTTTGATATGCACCTCAACTATCTGGGGCCAATAGCCAGCTTTTCTCCACCTTGAATACCCTCAGGGTGCAGTTGGGGGTGGCTACAGTGGCTACTGCCTTGATGGCCACATCCTTTGTTTACTGATAGGGCAGGTGACACTCCATACACACTTTAAGGCCAAGAGTGCCCTCTTGGACATTGTTTTCATGATTAAAACGGCAGGAAAGTACTCAAACTGGCAGTCCAGCATCTGTTGGAGTCCCTATGAGGCAACACTGGGGCCCACAGACCTTTACTGAAGGGAGCATTGTGCCCATGCTGCCAGGAACCAGGGAGCTTAAATTCAGCAGGACTGGTGAGGCAAAGGTAATAGTCAGAAATGGCCTTGGACTGTGGGGGAAATGGAGTAGTTACACTACACTGGACAATGGCCTGAGGAAGGAGAAACCTTTCTGAACCTGCTGCTGCTGCTAAGTCGCTTCAGTCGTGTCCGACTCTGTGCGACCCCATAGACCGCAGCCCACCAGGCTCCCCTGTCCCTGGGATTCTCCAGGCAAGAACACTGGAGTGGGTTGCCACTTCCTTCTCCAATGCATGAAAGTGAAAAGTGAAAGGGAAATCGCTCAGTCGTGTCTGACTCTTAGCAACCCCATGGACTGCAGCCTACCAGGCTCCTCCGCGCATGAGATTTTCCAGGCAAGAGTACTGGAGTGGGTTGCCATTTCCTTCTCCGTTTCTGAACCTAGTGGAAGGTAAAAATGGAACCAGGAAACCTGTTGGAGGACCCTCTTCCAAACTGCATTAGGGTAAGTAGTTAAAACCGGGTCAAGAAGCATGGTGGTGCAGAGCGACCCTGTACAAGAACACCTGGCTGAAGAACCAGGGAGGTATAAAACCAGTCCGCCTTCTGCTGGCCAGGCTTTGTGCCCCAGGACAAAGGAGTGCCTCTGTCTAATTTATCGAGATCACCATCTTCTTGCCCAGGGGTGTTCCCCTGGGAGCAGGCACTTTTTCTCATCTGCCCAATAGTGCCGTGAGCCGTCAGCATTTCCTACCTCTTTGGAAGCTTGGCGATTCTTAATCAACACTTACTATCTCCTGTTGAGTTGGGTTTGCGTTCCTTTTTAGCCTTGATTGTGGGGAAGGCCCGGGAGGACTACTCAGGTTCTAAACTGGCTATTTTATCCTAAAGTGGGGGTAAGGCAAGCACTCCAGAGCCTTGACAAGGAGGCAGATTTGGCTTAATACAACAATCTGAGTAGTCCCTAGAACAGAGAATTAGCCCAAGACAGAAGGGCTCTTCAAGGGATGCTGATAAGGATGAGTTGCGTATCAGTAGAAAGTAGGACCAGATGTCTTTAAAAGGCCCTTCCAGTTCCAATGCCATGTGAATCTACTTGTTATGCTCCAACCAGGACGGTCCTTAAAATAGTCAGGCAGAACAAGAGATGAGATTTTCAGTGCTGATTCTGTGCTGAATGACTTTAGGGCAGCACATAGTCTTCACTTCCCTATGTACACAAGTGATTTCACAACTCTTGGCAAAAACAGTGCTTATAAAAATAGTACGTTTATTGGTTAAAAAGAATACTGTATTTGCAAAGTACCTTCCTTCAAGGATTTTCAAATAAATTTGCAACATGTCATTTTATTCATCCACACAGCAGGAACATTGGAAATGAGAAAACAGAACAAAATATGGCTTCTGATACGTTATACAACCAGTGCAACCAGTTCCTCATTCTGGTGGCCCTGGGAAGGCAGAGGGGCCATTCACTCTCTTCCCTTCTGGCATCACTCCACCTCCTGGGGAAATCTGGGGTGGGTGCCTGTGGTTTCTTGGTCATATGATTCCTCAGGGACAGGATAGGAATTCAATGAGGGAACTTAAAAGGTTTCAGATAACTGTCAACATTCCATGATGCTCCTCCCCAAAGAAGGCTCAGAGGTAGGAAAGCCACCTGTCCTTACTCTTCTGTCTGCAAAAGGCTGCATTTACATTTGCGAACCAGTTGGGGACCCTACCTTACCACCAACAGACGGTGCCACATGCACAGTAAGCTGGATACCCACCACTCCAAAGGGTTTCTTCCAGTTTCGTGGGCTAATCTCTGCATGGCAGTGCCCCTGGGAGTGGACCAGTGGAGATGGAATGTCCCTTTAAGGCTTGTCCAGAGACAGAAGCATTTCTTATTGCCCACACTGGTCCCACTGGCTGGTTTCCTACTCTCATTCAGGACAAAAAGCTTTACGTTCTCCTTTTCCCATCTTGTATTACATTCTTCAAAGACTTCCATCCTTGCCAGCTGGCTGGAACTCAAGTGTTAGTGTTTACTCTCGCACAGGCCCAAACCCCTGCAAACCCAGCTTCCTTCTATTAGTAACATCACCCACTGTGGCCCAGGACACACAATGCCTTAACATCCAAGGCTTAGCCTCAGTAAATGAAGAACGCTTCATTCTGGATGAACGTGAAATATGCTTATTAGGCTCCCAGACTTTTTTTTCCCCAGGCGGCTGAGATTATATCTAATCAAAAAAGTGCTGATCCTGAAGCAATCTGCCAGAAAGTTAGTCTAATGCTGCAGCCAGTGCACAAAACAGCAGGGACAGTCCTCTTTGAGGCAGCTCTAGGGCCTCTGGGAAATGCCCTGGAAACTGCTCCTTGAGGGCAAGGCACCAACAACTGGAAATAGCTGAAAAGACATCAGGAGGCAAGTCCAGTAAATATACTAGAGAGTATGACACCATCTTGGACTGCAGTGAGGGGCGAGAAGCAATGAGCGGAGCTCTAAGGCTGTCGATGGGCTGAGAGCTGTCAGTAGAGAAGCGTTTTGGACACCTCAGGAGCCATAGCAGCATCACCACCACTAGGCCTGCCCTGAAGGCCAGCCTCTCATTTAAGTACCAGGCTTAGTACTTCCTGTAGTTGTGCAGCGTAAACTAGCTAACAGTTAGAATGCTTTCTTGGGTGGAAGATATTTTATATGCACTGGATTAGCAAAGCGCCTCAACAACAGGTTTACACATGAGATGTTCCCATCAGTCTCTTACCTGAGAGTGTGAGGATTACACAGTCAACACACAGAAGGACAGAATTGGTACATGATTCTCACAACACAGGGCTGGAAGCTAAACTCTAGAGGTCATGCCCCCATGGACTTGTTTCTAAATTCTATAATAAATCCAGGAAAACAGGCCATCCAGCTATGAGAAGACAAACCCAAAAAAGTATTTCCAGACTAGGAAGCCTAAGAGTTTTGGTGAAATCCTATGTCCAAGTCAGAAAATCAGCTGAAGAGCTGCAAGACTAAAATGCCTGGTGCTCTGAGCTGCAGGAAGACAGGGGACAGAGTATGGCGCAGTCTCCTTGACCTGGGCGGCTCTGGAGGGTAGTTAACCTTAAGAGTCAAAAGGCACTTCCAGCCTGGCCGAATGGGGGCAGACTTGCTGAAAGAGAACTGAGCCCAGGACCGGCTAGTTTAAGGCATTGACTTTGGGCCAGCTCTGCGAGTCAGGATCATGCTGGTCCTTGTCTGCCTTCACAACCAGGCCCTTCTAATTTATCCACCTCACTCATCTTCCCAGCAAGCTGTGACTTGCTGCATTTTAATAATGTAGTTGAAGTACATTGCCCCATTTCTGAGCTGGTAGATTTTCAGGGCTGTAGGGCACAAACAAAAATGCCCTTAGATGTCCTTTACGAGAAAAGTTGCTGAGAGGGACCAGCCAGACTGATCTTGAGACCCTGAGGTGAAACCTCTGGGGCAGGAGGAGTGTTGGTCTGAAGAAGTCCCAGTGCTCATGGGCTCACTTAAATCCCATACTTCAAGTCACTGAGTTTAGGCCCATTTGCTGGAAAACCAGAGGCTTGGAACCGTCGTGTACGGGACGGCTGGTGGATTTCTCAGACCTTAGTCCAACCCTCGTTAGGAAGAATGTTCGCTTCAGTGAAAGCAGTGATTTCCTGGTATCTTTAGTATTAGGGTTTCTTAGGAGTTTTATATACTCTTGGGAGGTAGCACGGGAGAGAGAAGAGAGCAGGGGAAGGGAAGATGAAAGAGGCTTGCTTAGCTCCCTCCAGGACACTTTTCAGGCTCCCCTCCTTTTCCCAACTAGGGCTCCAAGTGAAAGAGGAACTGTTAGTTGCTAAGTCTTGTCTGACTCTTTTACGACCCCATGGACTGTAACCTGCCAGGCTCCTCTGTCCGTGGAATTCTCCAGGCAAGAATACTGGAGTAGGTTGCCATTCCCTTCTTCAGGGGATCTTCCTGACCCAGGGAATTGAATCCGGGTTTCCTGCATTGCAGGCGGATTCTTTACTGTCTAAGCCCTAGGGCTCCAAACAGGCAATAATTGCTCATTTTGATTTTGCCTTTGTACGTACATTCAAGACTGTTAAATCACATTTGGAAACACAGTTTCTGGCTTGTTTTGATAGTTCTCCTTTAGCCTGAGCACAGATGGCCTGTTCACAGCTAGGGATCAGGTGGGAAGCTGGAATTATGTAGTCCTAGCCCAGGAGGTTTTGCGGCAAAAAATCCTCACAGTTGAGTTCTGGCATCGTCTTTCGAGACTGGGCGAAGTGATGGAGCATGGGAGAAACCTGCAAAAGCCATGTAAGGGGAGGGAGACATGCTTGCAAGTAGGCATCAAAGGAGGTCTCCCTTGACTGGTATCAGAATTACTGGGAGAGCTTGCCAGAAAGGCAGAGGCCAGAACCTCCACATCCAAAATCCTTAGCAGCTAAAGGTGGGAGGTCGGGGTGGGGGTGGGGAATGGATGCGACTGATGCATTGGGAGACAAGATGAATGAAAGAAGAGAACAAAGAAACGCCAGAAAAGATCTCGGAAACGCAGACATAGAAGTGAACAGGAGGTACAGAAGTAAGGAGCTATAAAATAGCAAACAGGGCTCAAAGAGCTGGGTGGAGTAGCAGCGGCCAGGTGCCCTGGGGAACGTGACCTTGGTGAGAAAGCAGCACTTTGGCACAGGGTTTCATAAACCCAACTCTCCCGGAGTCTTTGCTTCCACAAAACCAAGCTAACCAAACAAAATTCTCAAATTTTCAGAATATTAGGCTGGTCAAATGGGCCAACATAGAAGAAAAAATGGCTACGAGGGAGATGGCCAGGTCCAGTCCCTGTGACACCCTTTTCCTGTGGATGGGGGTACAGGGGTGTCTTGAGATCAGCTCAGACTGGTCCCCGCACCCCCAAACTAGGGATGGCTCCCTGGGCAGCGACTCCAGTCTGTTCAGTGTCGGCTCTGGCGCTTTGCAATCTCCTCCTGGATGCGCAACTTGAGGGCCTCTCGCATGAGTGGCTCCAGAGGCGTGTGAGCTGACACCTCCTCGCTCACCCTTCCTGGATCATCATCCTACGTGGAGGAAGAGTCAGGAAGCTCAGGGCCCAGCCTCTTCTGGAAAGGTGGCCTGCCCTGTCCCTAGACAACACTCTCACAGATCTCCGTGGGACTCACAACTTCTTGCCAGTGCCTGCCATTGCCCAGGTGTCCCCTTAATAGTGATTCTCGACCATGGGCCATGTGCCCTTCCCATCGCCCGCTGAGAAGCACTGTGTGATGGGAGTGCCTTGTGTTCAAAAGCATCGCCCAGCAGTTTGTGCTCCCATGTGGGACAGATACTTCCCACCAGTCCCTGAGGAAAACAGTGGCTCCGGGTGTCACAGTGATTTCCACCACGGCCCAGGACCCTCAGGCTGCAGCTGTTTCCACCAGGCGTACCTGATACACGATAACTGAGGTGATGTCTCCGCTGTCCGCCTCATACTCTAAGCAGAAAAGCTGATGGCCAGGAGGCTCTGGCTCAGAGCTGCCACTACTGCTGCTTTCACCGGACTCCTCACAGTCTGGGTTGCTTGGGTGGGTAGAGCCATCTGGAGAGGGAAGAAAGGAAGGCTTCTGGAACCCTTGCCCAGAGATGATACAGGAAAACAGACTGTAAAGAAAACCCCAGACTTCTCTGGTGATCCAGTGGTTGGGAATCTGTCTGCCAAAGCAGGGGACAACAGGTTCGATCCTTGGTCCGGGAAGATCCCACATGCCTCAGGCCAACTAAGCCTGTGCACTCTAGAACATAACTACTGAGCCCTGTGTTCTACAGTCTGAGCCCCAAAACAAGAGAAGTTACTGTAATAAAAAGCCAAAGCATTGCAAGTAGAGAGGAGCCCCTGCTCACTGGAACTAGAGAAAGTCCGTGGGCAGCAACGAAGACCCAGCACAGCCAAAAATAAATAAAATTAAAAAAAGAAAAAAGCTGAATTTAGGGGGAAAAAAAAGCACCAGTCTTCTCATGGACCCAGAATGTGTGTGTGAAATGTGCCGCCTATCAGGGATTTTATTCACCTTTGCACCTCTGCACAGTCACATCACACAGGAGGTACACAACACACATCTGTCTACAGTGTTGGAAGGTGGTAGAGAGGTGGACTGTGCTCTCCCTGGGTTCAAATCCAGGCTCTGCCATTTACTTCCTTGAGATTTCAGGCAAGTTGCTGAACCTCTCTGTATCCGTTTTGCAGACTGTGAAACACAAATGATAATGGTTCCCATCTTATGGGGTCCTCTGAAAGCTAAATGAATGAAATGTATACAACCTCTAAAGGCACTCTTAGGGAAGATCAACAAATTTAGCATCATATGTTATCTACTGTAATTGCTGGATCGAAATGAAGCTGGGGAAAAAAGGCCATTAAGTTGGTTTGGGCTTCATTCCACAAGTATGTCCTTGTCGCCTAGAGCAGCGCCAAACTTTTTTTCTGTTAGGTGACGGGAATACGAAAATAGTGTGGTGGAGAGGAAGCGAAAGACAACTTCTTGCCGACTCCCAGCTTTGTCCGGTAATAGTGATGCTTAACTTGAGCCCTCTCTGTTCTACGGGGAGAACCACTAGCGGCGATTGGGGACCATCGAGGTTGCTGTTCCGAGAAGGGACGAGGTGAACTGAGCCTTGGAGGCTAAGAAGTAGCTTTTTCCCATATAGGAAAGAAGAGTGCACTGAGGCTGAGCCAGGGCCAAAAGAGCGCGCGGGCTCGAGGAAGCAGGCGGGTGGGCGGCCTCACCTCGGTGTCGCGGCAGGTACACTTGCAGATCGGGCTTTCGGGGCCGAGTGGGCGCAGGCGTGTGCCGCCTCCTCGCCTTCTCCTTGGCCGCCTGCTTCACCTTCTTGTCGTAGTCGTCCCTGCGGGGAGCCGAGCGGGAGTCAGGGACGGCCGGGTCAGGCCAGGCCGGGGCTGGCGCCGGTGGCGCGGGGCGGGGCGGTACCGGGCGAGCTGGTTCCGTCGGATGTGGTGCACGAAGCCGTGGCTCATGTCCAGTCGCCCTCCAGGCTTGCAGCAGAGTCCCGACCCGGGACTTGGCGCCGCTTCCATCTTAACCCCTGTGCGCGGAGCCGCCGCCGTCCCTGCCTAAAGGCCCCCAACGGTCACCCTCCCGCCCCGAGAGCTCAGCACCGCCCCTCGCTCGACTTTCGGCCACTAGCCGTGACGTCGGGAAAAGGAGGGCAGGGCCGAGCTTCTCTGTGCGCAGAGTTCCAGGCACCGGCGGGGCTGGGCGGAGCGGAGGGACGCGGCGGGGCGGAGGGGCGGGGCGGAGGGGCGGGGCGGAGGGGCGGGGCGGGCAGGGCGGAGGGGGGCGGGGGGCGGGGCGGAGGGCGGGGGCGGAGGGGCGGGCGGAGGGCGGGGCGGAGGGGCGGGGCGGAGGGGCGGGGCGGAGGGGCGGGGCGGAGGGGCGGGGCGGAGGGGCGGGGCGGAGGGGCGGGGCGGAGGGGCGGGGCGGAGGGGCGGGGCGGAGGGGCGGGGCGGAGGGGCGGGGCGGAGGGGCGGGGCGGACGAAAATACTACAAGCTCAACTTCCTCTTCCTGGCCGGGGGTTTTCCTTTTGTGACATTATCAATAGGAAAACAGGATTTAGGCTTAGTGGAGAAGGCAATGGCACCCCACTCCAGTACTCTTGCCTGGAAAATCCCATGGACGGAGGAGCCTGGAAGGGTGCAGTCCATAGGGTCGCTGAGGGTCGGACACGACTGAGCCACTTCACTTTCACTTTTCACTTTCATGCATTGGAGAAGGAAATGGCAACCCACTCCAGTGTTCTTGCCTGGAGAATCCCAGGGACGGGGGAGCCTGGTGGGCTGTCGTCTATGGGGTCGCACAGAGTCGAACACGACTGAAGCGACTTAGCAGCAGCAGCAGCTGATACATCAGAAAATCCAGAAAAGCGCAAAGCACCCATCACACCACTCAGAATTCGCTGTGGAGCCTTCCCTTCCTTTTTCTTCTGCTGGAATGTGTGACACTATCACCAGCCGTGCCTCAGTTTACTCATTTGTAAGTGGGGGCACTGACAGCAGCTACCTTCAAAGAGATCCTAGGAGGCGAGTGCCCAGGGTGGGCACACAGCAGCGCCCTGGCCGCGCAGCCCAGCCTCCGGCCCTCCAGGAGACCACCAGCGGCGGCCACCCCTCCCATCCCGCCCAACGCCGACTTCGTACTTCCCCGCCACCCGGTTCATCTTGTCGCTCACCGGACCGGTGTCTTAACTCTCCCCGTGGGTGGCCCTGGGGCCTTTCAAATACCTGAGCCTGTGTCATTTTTGGATCCTCTTTAAAAATAGACAAAACTGGGAGTTCATGAGTAGAACAGGGACAGACTGGTACATCCACACAGTGGAATGCTGCTGAGTTGAAGTGAGTTGTTATATACCCAACAAGGTACCCAACAAGGTGGATGAATCGCAAAACAAATAGGCGGAGCAAAACAGGCCAGGGATTAAAAAGAGGACTCGCTGTGTCCTTCCGTTTATATAAAACTCTAGAAAGTGACACTGATCTGTAGCAACAGAAAGCACATCAATGGTCAGGGCAGGAAAACACTTTTGTTGAATGGTGACTAAATTCATTTTATATAAGTAAATATATATATTTGGCTGCACCGAATCTTAATTGTGACATGTGGGATCTAGTTCCCTGACCAGGGAGTCAAACCCAGGCCCCCTGCTTTGAAAGCTGAATCTTAGCCACTGGATCACCAGAGAAATCCCTAGTTCATTATTTTGATCGTGGTGGTGGTTTCAGAGTGTATACATATCTCCATCAATATTCAGCAAAATGTACAACAAAGCTAGTGGAGGTGATGGAATTCCACTTGAGCTATTTCAAATCCTGAAAGATGATGCTGTGAAAGTGCTGCACTCAATATGCCAGCAAATTTGGAAAACTCAGCAGTGGCCACAGGACTGGAAAAGGTCAGTTTTCATTCCAATCCCAAAAAAGGCAATGCCAAAGAATGCTCAAACTACCACACAATTGCACTCATCTCACATGCTAGTAAAGTAATGCTCAAAATTCTCCAAGCCAGGCTTCAGCAATATGTGAACGGTGAACTTCCAGATGTTCAAGCTGGTTTAGGAAAGGCAGAGGAACCAGAGATCAAATTGCCAACATCCGCTGGATCATCGAAAAAGCAAGAGAGTTCCAGAAAAACATCTATTTCTGCTTTATTGACTATGCTGAAGCCTTTGACTGTGTGGATCACAATAAACTGTGGAAAATTCTGAAAGAGATGGGAATACCAGACCACCTGACCTGCCTCTTGAGAAACCTCTATGCAGGTCAGGAAGCAGCAGTTAGAACTGGACATGGAACAACAGACTGGTTCCAAATAGGAAAAGGATTACGTCAAGGCTGTATATTGTCACCCTGTTTATTTAACTTATATGCAGATTACATCATGAGAAACGCTGGGCTGGATGAAGCACAAGCTGAATCAAGATTGCCAGGAGAAATATCAATAACCTCAGATATGCAGATGACACCACCCTTATGGCAGAAAGTGAAGAAGAACTAAAGTGCCTCTTGATGAAAGTGAAAGTGGAGAGTGAAACAGTTGGCTTAAAACTCAACATTCAGAAAACTAAGATCATGGCATCCTGTCCCATCACTTCATGGCAAATAGACAGGGAAACAGTGGAAACAGTGGCTGACTTTATTTTTCTGGGCTCCAAAATCACTGCAGATGGTGACTGCAGCCATGAAATTAAAAGATGCTTACTCATTAGAAGGAAAGTTATGACCAACCTAGACAGCATATTAAAAAGCAGAGACATTACTTTGCCAACAGAGGTCCATCTAGTCAGGGCTATGGTTTTTCCTGTGGTCATGTATGGATGTGAGAGTTGGACTGTGAAGAAGGTTGAGCGCCGAAGAATTGATGCTTTTGAACTGTGGTGTTGGCGAAGACTCTTGAGAGTCCCTTGGACTGCAAGGAGGTCCAACCAGTCCATCCTAAAGGAGATCAGTCCTGGGTGTTCATTGGTAGGACTGATACTGAAGCTGAAACTCCAGTACTTTGCCACCTGATGCAAAGATCTGACTCGTTTGAAAAGACCCTGATGCTGGGAAAGATTGAAGGTGGGAGGAGAAGAGGACGACAGAGGATGAGATGGTTGGATGGCATCACGGACTCAATGGACGTGGGTTTGGGTGGACTCCGGGAGTTGGTGATGGACAGGGAGGCCTGGCGTGCTGCGGTTCATGGGGTCGCAAAGAGTCGGACACGACTGAGCGACTGAACTGAACACTTTAAACGCGCTTTTTATTGTATATCACACCTTAGTAGAACTGTGAAGTAGTTCAGGGTTGTGGAAGGTTGTGGAAAGTCAAAGGTCCTGAAGCTTCGGCTTCATTGGCTCCATTCCCTAGTTTCTCTCTGCTCGTCATTCGCATTTTTCTGTGATTCCTCTAAATGTGGAATTAGAGTCGCCAGGTTGCTTCAAGAAGGGTATGACGGGAATGTCGCCTGGTTCTGTGCAGGGGTGTTGATCTTTGAGGCGCGGAGACTGGAGACGACCTCCCAATTCTGGTTTCGGGACAAAAAGTGTCTTGAAGACACAAGAGGTCCAACGACAGCTTCTGTTATCCAGAAATCCCGTCAGTAAAAGGTTCTTACCTCTTTAAACCGGAAAAGGGTAAAGTGCAGTAGATCCGCCTACCGGTCCCCGATGCGCACGCAGCAGCAAAGAAGCCACAAAAGGCAGTACTTCCCCGAAGTTCTCTGCGGCGTGATTTGTCCCCGTCGGCGACTCGTAGAGATCCTTGGCTCCCATAACAGCGCCGCTTCTGATTGGCTGCTTGCCGCGCGCTCGGTCTTGTCTGGAGGCTGCGCCCGGCGACTCGGCCGGTAGTGGCGATGTCCAGCCGGTCCAAGCGGGATTCTCGCGGTTCCACCCGCGGGAAGCGCGAGTCCGAGTCGCGGAGCAGCTCGGCTCGCGTCAAACGGGAACGAGATCGGGAGCGGGAGCCCGAGGCGCCGAGCGCCCGGTGCAGCCCAGTGCGCGTGAAGCGGGAGGTCGAGCCGCCGGGCGCGCGCGAGGCCCCGACGCCGGTAGTCCCGGCGGTGCGGGTGAAGCGGGAGCGCGAGGCCGACGAGGACTCGGAACCTGAGCGGGAGGTGCGAGGTGCGCGGGGCCGGGCGCGGGCTCCTCTCTCGCGTTCTTCTTTTTCTCTGTCCAACCTTCTCTCCCCGCGGGAAAGTCATACTTTACACGCGATCCTGCTCGACTCGACTGCTTTTTAATGAGGACTGCTTTTTACTAGTCTTGGTAATCGTAGCTCTAATGTTTCTAGCAACTTTAATAATAACAGCAGCTTTCCCTTATCGGATGCTTAGCTTTGGGGCCAGGCTCGTTGTTTTACAGGTGTTACCTCCTTGAGTTTTTACAAAACACCTGAGGAATAAGCCCTGCTGTAATTCCTGAAATCAGACCGTTCAGAGTGGAGAGCCTGAACTCTGGGCACTTGGACTACACTGCCCTGTCACTTGGGGTTGTAGCTGCCAGGAGGTTTGGATTCTAATCCGGCCTCTGAGACTGGGTCACTGGTTTGGGAATGTGGGTTTCATGTGTCTGTCCCTCTTTAAGTCGATGGAAGGAATACTGGAATCCATGAGCTTTGAGAGCCTTGTCAGTCACTTCTGTGACTGTACCCTCTGCCTTCTGCTGGACGCATTCTGCTTTTCCTGGTAATTGCTGGAGATCTTTTGGCCCAGCCTTGGTACTCTGGAGTGTGTACACTGTTTTCCAACTTGTTGATATCTTACCAGTTACTAAGTAGGTTTCCATCACGTCTGAAGCTTTTCCTGTTTAAGCTCAGTTAATCTTTTCCATATCTGAACTTGGGACTTCTGATTTGAACATGTTTCCCATATACTTGTTTTCTGGTGAGTTAGCAGGTAAACATATCACTAGGCTACACTGTAGGGGCAGTGTTCTTTGTTCCAGGATTATTCATTCTCCAAGACTATAATTCTGTCTCTGTGCCTGTTTATCTGTATAAGATTATATTCTTGGGGACTTCCCTGCTGGTCCAGTGGCTAAGACTCTACCCTCCCAATGCAGGGGACCTGGGTTTGATCCCTGGTCAGGGAACCTGCCACTAGGTCCCACATGCCACAACTAAGAGTTTGCATGTTGCAGTGAAGATCCAAGAGCCTGCATGCCGTAACTAAGACCTGGCACATCCAAATAAATAAAAGATCTTACTCTTATGTTAACTCTTAAATTTCTTGCTCAAGGTTTTGCATTTGACATATTTTTGTATTATGCACAAGGTGTAGGATCCCACCTTGCTCATGAAAAGTACTTGATAAATATTCTTTGAATAACCTAATAATTTCAGGATATTCTTTGGTTTCTTTTACTTATATATTCTGTCAGCCTCAGGTTTCCCTTTCTCTGAAAGAGAAGTTGTTTTTCAGATATTTTGCTTAGTTGTGGTCAGGAGATTGTTTTCTCTGGGACAGATTAGGATACCAGTTGTGGTTACTGTCTTATTTTTTTTTTCCTTTTATTTTTATTGTGAAATAGATCATAGGTACTAAGATAGACCAAATGTCATGCACATGTATAGTTTAAAGAAGAGTGTGGGTATATAGCCTTAAATCTACCATTTGTCAAAGATTGTGAAGGGTCTGACCCTATTTGTACACTACCAAATTAGCCTGCCACGGTTTCATGGATGCTGTTGGAAGACATTGAACTACTGGGCCTCAGACAGCATTCTGCAGCAATAACAGTAGCCAGAATATAGCATTATCATCGTTTCCTGAGTCAGTTCCTGTAGTGCAGCATGATGAAAATCCATACACACAGGGAGTGGGTGCACAGGACAACAGCTCTGAACTTAGAGAACCCAAATCTTCTACAGTGGGCCTTGAGCTTGCCTCGCCTTTGCTCTGTAAGGAAACACCATCTCTGACTTCCAAGGCTGTACAAACAAACTTCACTATACCAACATCTTTGGCGAGATAGTCTGGAGGTGGTCGGTACCTCTGGTCACAGTATATGCAGAAACAGGAGAGAGCAATGCAGAATTGCCTCCTGACACTGTTGAGCTTCAGAAGTAGTGCTTAACTAGTACTTTGTTGTTGTTTAGTTGCTCAGTCGTGTCGACTCCTTGCAACCCCATGGACTGCTGCACACCAGGCTTCCCTGTCCTTCACCATCTCCCGGAGCTTGCTCAAACTCGCGTCCATTGAGTCGGTGATGCCATCCAACCATCTCATTCTCTGTTGCCCCTTTCTGCTCCTGCCCTCAGTCTTTCCCAGTATTAGGGTCTTTTCCAGTGAGTCAGCTCTTTGCATTAGGTGGTCAAAGTATTGGAGCTTCAGCATCAGTCCTTCCAATGAATATTCAGGGTTGATTTCCTTTAGGATTGACTGATTTGGTCTCCTTGCTCTCAAGGGACTCTCAAGAGTCTTCTCCAGCACCACAGTTTGAAAGCATTAATTCTTCGGCACTCAGCCTTCTTTATGGTCCAACTCTCACATCTGTACATAACTACTGGGAAAATCATAGCTTTGACTATACAGGCATTTGTCAGCAAGATGATGTCGCTCCTTTTTAATATGCTGTCTAGGTTTGTCATAGCTTTTTTCCAAGGAGCAATCATCTTTTAATTTCATGCTGCAGTCACCTTCCACAGTGATTTTTGGAACCCAAGAAACTAAAATTTGCCACCGTTTACACTTTCCCCGCATATATTTGCCATGAAGTGTTGGGACTGGATGGCATGATCTTAGTTTTTTGAATGTTGAAGTTTAAGCCGGTACCTTAGAAGGTCCAACAGGCCCCTTCCCAGTTGCATCTGCCTTCCTTGCTTGCTGGGGTAATCACTGTTCTGAAGTTTTTCTGTTTCTACTTTTATTGTTTTATAGTTTATATATATGTAAAACTATAAACTATATATTTTATATATAATAAACTATAAACTTTTATAGTTTATATATATTTACCTCATATATTTATGAGGTAAATTATAGTTTTACCTTATATATATGCCTAAGTAGAACTGTATTTTATTTTGTATTTATTACAAATGAAATCATACTATGTATAGTCTTCTGTTTTGCCCTTTTTTTTTTAACTAGTCATATTGTTGAGGTTCATTCAGATAGATGTTCATGGCAACAAAGTATTCTATTGATGATAGTGTGTGTATGCTTAGTCCGGTCCAACTCTTTGTGACCCCATGGACTGTAGCCCACCAGGCTCCTCTGTTCATGGAGTTTTGCAGACAAGAATCCTGGAGTGGGTTGCCATTTCTTCTGTTCCCGACCCAGGGATCAAACCTGATTTCTCCCATTTTTGGTATGTGGTAGGCATTTTGCTTGTTTCTAGTTGGATCTCTTTCAAATATTGTAGCTATAAATATTTTTTAGTAAAATATTCTTGATGCACCTGTGCAAAAGTTCTCTAGGGTAGATGCAAGTTTTAATAGAAGAGAGATTGCTGGGTCAAAGGGTCTGTGTATTTTCACCTTCAGTCTAGCTGCAGTATTTTGTAATTGTAAGAGTTTACATTCCCACCAGCAGTCTATGAGACTTCTCATTGCTCCTCATATTTGCCAGCACTTGGAATTGCTTGATTTTGTTTTATCCTCTCTGGTAGGTGTGAAGTGGTATATTATTGTGCAAGGGAATTTGCATTTTTTTGATTATTGGTGAGGTTGAGTATCTTTTCATATTTTTGTGGGCTGTCTTCCTCATTTTCTGTTGGGTTGTCTTTTTTCAAAACTCTTCACCAGATTTCTTTATTAATTGCAAGCAATTTCTTTGTTGGTTTTATGTGTTTCAAGTATATTGCCTCAGTTTGTAGCCTGGTGGCTCAGACTAAAGAGTCCGCCTACAACACAAAAGACCTGGCTTCGATCCCTGGGTTGGGAAGATCCCCTGGAGAAGGGAATGGCAACCCACTCCAGTATTCTTGCCTGGAAAATCCCGTGGACAGAGGGTTATAGCCCATGGGGTCGCAAAGAGTTGGACACAACTGAGCAACTAACACTTTCACTTTCTGTTAGAGTGGGCATTTTGGGGTGTTTTCAGGCTATTTGTAACAGAACTCGTCCTGATTTGTTTTTCCCATTTTTGTGTTTGTTTGTACTGGTAGTTGACCCTGAGTATGTGTTTCCCATTTTCAGAACTTTTGATGATTTTCCTTTCAGCAAAGAATGGCCGAGTGGATTCTGAGGACCGGAGGAGCCGCCACTGCCCGTACCTGGATACCATTAACAGGTGGGTAGCACACGGATGGCTGGGACAGCAGACATACAAGGGAATCTTTGTAGAAAGTTCTTTGTATTGTATGATATGTTCAGAAACTTTATCTCTTCTAAAGCTTTCTGCCCAGAAAACTGTGCTTCTTGCCAGGTTTTTTAATCTTTCCCCTCAGTTTAAACTGTCATCAGAGGGCATGTTGTTTTAGGGTGCCACATGCAGAAAGAGCTTTCAGCTTGTTTTGAATTTGTATGAGGAAAATAAAAGGATATGTGGTATCAATGGCAATCACCAACTTACTTTTTTATTGAGCACTCAGTATGTGCTCAATAAGATGATGCTATGAAAGTGCTGCACTCAATATGCCAGCAAATTTGGAAAACTCAGCAGTGGCCACAGGACTGGAAAAGGTCAGTTTTCATTCCAATCCCAAAGAAAGGCAATGCCAAAGAATGCTCAAACTACCGCACAATTGCACTCATCTCACACGCTAGTAAAGTAATGCTCAAAATTCTCCAAGCCAGGCTTCAGCAATATGTGAACCGTGAAATTCCAGATGTTCAAGCTGGTTTTAGAAAAGGCAGAGGAACCAGAGATCAAATTGCCAACATCCGCTGGATCATCGAAAAAGCAAGAGAGTTCCAGAAAAACATCTATTTCTGCTTTCTTGACTATGCCAAAGCCTTTGACTGTGTGGATCACAATAAACTGTGGAAAATTCTGAAAGAGATGGGAATACCAGACCACCTGACCTGCCTCTTGAGAAATCTGTTTGCATGTCAGGAAGCAGCACTTAGAACTGGACATGGAACAACAGACTGGTTCCAAATAGGAAAAGGAGTAGGTCAAGGCTATATGTTGTCACCCTCCTTCTTTAACTTATATGCAGAGGACATCATGAGAAACGCTGGACTGAAAGAAACAAGCTGAAATCAAGATTGCCGGGAGAAATATCAATAACCTCAGATATGCAGATGACACCACCCTTATGGCAGAAAGTGAAGAGGAACTAAAAAGCCTCTTGATGAAAGTGAAAGAGGAGGGTGAAAAAGTTGGCTTAAAGCTCAACATTCAGAAAATGAAGATCATGGCCTCTGGTCCCATCACTTCATTGGAAATAGATGGGGAAACAGTGGAAATAGTGAGAGACTTTATTTTTTGGGGCTCCAAAATCACTGCAGATGGTGATTGCAGCCATGAAATTAAAAGACGCTTACTCCTTGGAAGGAAAGTTATGACCAACCTAGATAGCATATTAAAAAGCAGAGATATTACTTTGCCAACAAAGGTCCGTCTAGTCAAGGCTATGGTTTTTCCAGTGGTCATGTATGGATGTGAGAAGTGGATGTGAAGAAAGCTGAGTGCCGAAGAACTGATGCTTTTGAACTGTTGGAGAAGACTCTTGAGAATCCCTTGGCTGCAAGGAGATCCAACTGGTCCATTCTAAAGGAGACCAGTCCTGGGTGTTCATGGGAAGGACTGATGTTGGAGCTGAAACTCTAATACTTTGGTCACCTCATGTGAAGAGTTCACTCATTGGAAAAGACCCTGATGCTGGGAAGGATTGGGGGCAGGAGGAGTAGGGGACGACAGAGGATGATATGGTTGGATGGCATCACTGACTCGACGCACATGAGTTTGAGTGAATTCCAGGAGTTGGTGATGGACAGGGAGGCCTGGCGTGCTGCCATTCATGGGGTTGCAAAGAGTCGGACACGACTGAGCAACTGAACTGAACTGAACAGTATGTGCTAGGGCTTACCAGGTGGCTCAGTGGATAAAGAATCTTCCTGCCAGTGCAGGAGATGCAGGAGACTTGGGTTCAATCCCTGGATTAGGAAGATCTCCTGGTGGAGGAAATGGCAACCCACTCCAATATTCTTGCCTGGGAAATCCCACCGACAGAGGAGCCTGGAGTCGCAGAATCTGACATCACTGAGCACGCACACACATGATGTGCTAGGTACTGCTCTTGATGCCTGGGATTCAGGAAAGGAAAAACAGACAAAGACATGTCCTAAAGCACAGGTGGTCATCTCATCCCAATGCATTCTTTGGTCCCCCAGATCATTATAGGATGGTTTTTTCACTTATGCTCTAGTGTAGCCTTGACTACTAGACTGTTTTTGCAACATTGGAATTGCTCTTTGCAACAGTGGAATTGTCCATGTGGTAGGCACAAACCACTTGTGGCTGTTGAGCACTTGAAATGTGGCTTGAGGAACTGAATTTTAAATTTTATTTTATTTATTTATTTATTTATTTTTTTTTTAGTTCTACCAGTTTATTGCTACCAACCCGTGACCCTCCACCCTCATGCACACATGCTCAGTCATGTAACCCCATGGACTGCAGCCTGCCAGGCTCCTCTGTCCATGGACTTTTCCAGGCAAGAATACTGGAGTGGGTTGCCATTTCCTTCTCCATAAATTTTATTTTAATTATTTTACATCAATAGCTGTGTGTGGCTAGTGGCCCCTTTAGTGGGCAGTGCAGCTTTCCAGGGACCATTAACGATTAATTAGAGTTGATGCTTGAGAAGGAAAACCCTTGCCACCTGTGGATTTAGTAGAGGTAACTTTTTTTAAATCACTTAACTTGCCTGGTACTCACCGTGACTTTGCACTTGAACAGATCTTTTTGTAGGTATTCCTCTAAAATTCTTCAGGCTTCTGACTTTTTTTAATGGACAAAAATAAAATTTTCTTTTATGAAAGGGGTTATTCACTCTTTTTGTGTCCTTTATTTTATGCCTTTTACTTTGGAATGTTGTTGGTGTCCTGTTACTTTAGTCCTACTTGTGGCTTTTCCTCCAGAGAAAGTAATGGGAGATTCTCAACTGGTTGTGGATACTCGAAGAGGGTCATTGGTAGAGATACCTTTGCACTACTCTGGGGGTTGGTGGGTTGGGGCACTATATTAAATGTCTAGGTGAAATTGTTAGTTGCTCAGTTGTGTCTGACTCTTTGCTACCCCATGGACTGTAGCCCACTAGCTTCTCTGTCTATGGAATTCTCCAGGCAAGAATACTGGAGTGGGTAGCCATTCCCTTCTCCAGGGAATCTTTCCAATCCAGGGATTGAACCCCGGTCTCTTGCACTGCAGGCAGATTCTTTACCATCTGAGCCGCTAGGAAAGCCCGAATGTCTAAGTAAGGAAGAGTTAACGTTCCCCACAATTTGCATGTGATTGTTGACCTGTTCTTGGAAGGATGCTGCATGATGCTGGGGAGCATGGAGCCAGCGGTGCTGCTTTACTCAGGTGCTTACCTGGGCAGCCATCACCGTTAACTGTTTCTGTTTTGTTTTCATCCTCTTAGGAGTGTGCTGGACTTCGACTTTGAGAAATTGTGTTCCATCTCCCTCTCCCACATCAATGCATATGCTTGTCTGGTGTGTGGCAAGTACTTTCAAGGTAAATAAATATTTTGTATTGTGTTTTCAGCACTAGCCACAGGTCTGTGGGTTTTTGTTGTTGTGTTTTGTTTTTTTTTTTTAAGAGAGTAAGTTGCTGTTAAGAGTCATGTCTAATAAACTTTTATCTTTGTTCCCAGGAAATTGGAATACTCTTAGAAAATCCATAGGAGGTTCTCTATTTATCAGAATCTGAACACATGTGAAAGGGAGAAAGATCTCACCACATGTGAGACTGTGTGGGAAATCTCAGAAGCTCTAGTTTTATTATTATTTTTTTAAGGTGGTGGCTTTCTCTGCCTAATGCTGGTTGTCGCCAGTGAAGGAGCACAGGCAGGACCACTGAAGCCCTGCTGTCTCCAGCCCCACTGCCTCTGGCCCTGCTGCTATTTATTTAACTTTTCTGTTTGGTTGTTTGGCCTGTGAACCGACTGCGGGGAAGAGCTCTGGGATTGGCTGGCCCCTGGTGCTGACTGGCTCTGGGTTTTTGAATCTCTGATATTTTTCTATACTCAGTGTCTTTTTCTGAGAATCCTTTTACTGTCAGGAATTTTTTCATTCTGTCCTTTTCTGAAAATTAACTGTATTCAGTTTATTCAGACCAAGCTAGTGCTATTTGCACAGTATAGTGGTGGATTTAGAAGAAATGTAAAGTACATTCCTTGCTCTTATAAGGATCTTATAAATAGTCAAGGGTAACACATAAAACAATCAACAAACTCTCTTAAGACCATAAAGATTACTGCTGGCCCATGTGGCACTGAGTGTAAATAAATAAGGACAATAGGAGTTGAAATATGCAAAGATCACTGTTAGCTGGAATGTTTGTGTCAAGTTCATGAAGGAGGTGAAGGAGGAACTTGTTCTCTGTATGCAGGATATACAGAGTTTGAATGGGTAAAGGGTGAAATATTCTAGAAAGGAGTGGTAACATGAACAAAGGTTACGTAGATATGAGATTGTCATGAATGTGGGCAGCTGGAAAATTAGGACTAAGTGATGATGGGGACACATACATATGTGTATGTACGTGTATTATTTATAATATATACATGCATATCCCTAGTTTCTGATAGCACATGAAACTAGCTTGTATACATACACACATACATACTCACATATATACGTACACATATGCACATACAGATACCCACACGTTTTCCATATTTGTGTATATGAAATTAGTCCCCCTATGTTTTATGCTATCTAGAGAATAAAGTGCTGTTCTTTCTTGCTAACTTGTATGATGAGAGGAGTTCATGCGGAGATGAATTTTCAGGAATGGTTTAGTACTTTGCTTTTGCTGATATTAACATGTTCTGATACAAAATGAAGAAGGGAAAATTATACATGATCTGTGTGCTTCTGGAGTTTATGCTTCTCTCACAGCGTTTCCTCCTTCCTGCAGGCCGGGGTTTGAAGTCTCATGCCTACATTCACAGTGTCCAGTTTAGTCACCATGTCTTCCTCAACCTCCACACCCTCAAGTTTTACTGCCTCCCTGACAACTATGAGATCATTGATTCCTCACTAGAGGACATCACGGTGCGTGTCCAAGAGGGTTGGTTTGGAACTAGTTCTCCTGGGAGCTACCCCAGGGCTCCTGGGGGTCTTCCCTACTGAAGGTCAGGAAAGAGTCTCAGTCCTTTGGACTTGGAGAATCTCCTTTCCCTCTGGGAGGAACCAGGGAAACTGAAGAAAGAGGTCACGTGTGCTCAGTCTCATAGTCGTATCCAACTCTCTGGGACCCCATGGACTGCAGCCCACCAGGCTCCTCTGTCCATGGGGTTATCCAGGCAGGAATACTGGAGTGGGTTGCCATTTCCTCCTCCAGGGGATCTTCCTGACCCAGGGCTCAATCCTACTTCTTCTGCATTAGCAGGCAGATTCTTGACCACTGAGCCGCCTGGGTAGCCCCACAATTCGTAGTCATGGCCCATGGTCTGCAGCTTAGCTATTGTTTCTGTTTTTAGTTAGGACTGAAGAAATAGGGCTCCTTTGTAATTGGGGTGAAAGCATTTTTATGAAATAAATTACCCTTCCACACTTTGGTGTAGTGATGTGAATTGAGCCTGGGGTAGCCAGGTTTAGGACAGAGATTTATACCAGCTCACAGCTCCTTTTGGACTTTCCAGGTGGCCCTAGTGGTAAAGAACCTGCCTGCCTATGCAGAAGACTAAGAGACACGGATTTGATCCCTGGGTGGGGAAGATTCCATGGAGAAGGGCATAGCAATCCATTCCAGTATTCTTGCCTGGAGAATCCCCATGGACAGAGGAGCCTGGTGGACTATAGTCCATAGAGTCGCAAAGAGTTGGACACAACTGAAGTGACTTAGCACACATGCACGGCTCCTTTTGACATGATGTGGCCAAAATGGCCAGCATGTTCCACCTGCAGGCTCCGATTTGTGCCTTATGCCAGGAGTCCCTGCACTTAAGTGGGGAGCCTGGGAAGTCCTCTTGGGCTTTGATTACTGTTGGAACTGTTGATTATTGTTTTCCTTTTCAGCAAGTGGCTGCATGTTCAGTAGAGTGAAATGTTCTATTTAAGGAAAGCTTGGTGTTCAGAGTGTTTGAAACACTACTTACCCCACTTCCATAAGTTTCATAGTCCTCTTAAAATTGAAGTTTTAAGTGGTTATGCACAGAGGGAGAAACTGAAAGGAATTCAAGCTTTTTTTTTAAATTCAAGCTTTCACAGTGAGTCAATGGTGACTTCCCTGGTGGTCCAGTGGTTAAGACTATGCCTTCCAATGCAGAGGATGCACGTTCGATCCCTGGTCTGGGAGCTGGGATCCCACATGCCTCGCAGCCAAAAAACCAAAACGTAAAATAGAAACAAAGTGAGTCAGTGGTGCCCTCTGACCAGCCTGTGACCTACTGACCCTCATAGCTGTAGGACTGGGAAGGGTCTGATCCTGCCCCTCCAGTCACAGGGAATCACAGCATTGCAGACCTCCACAGAGAGGGAGAACGACATTCCTGCTTACGCAGCAGCCCACGTGCTGACCCTGCGTGAGCTCCTACCTGGGACTCAGACTCGTGCCGCCTGCAGACTTGAGTATCCTGCAGTTTCTCACTGTTGTTTGTTATGGGGTTGGCCAGACATGCTCTCTAAGGGAAGGCCTGGGACTCGGTGATTTTGGGTTTTTGATAATCACCTGTTTATAGATGAGCAGTGTGTAGTGGGCCTGTTCCATGTCACCTCCGTCCTTAGCCCTACTGTTGGGAACTCTTTGGGTGGCTGTTTATGGTAAAGTATTTTTTGCTTTTGCAAAAATTGCTGTTGCAAATATGTCTTGTCAGCTCTATAGATTGTCCTGAAACAACTTGGAATTTTCTTTTGTTTTGCAGTATGTGTTGAAGCCCACTTTCACAAAGCAGCAGATTGCTAACTTGGACAAGCAAGCCAAGTTATCCCGGGCATATGATGGCACCACTTACCTGCCAGGTATCGTGGGCCTGAATAACATAAAGGCCAATGACTACGCCAACGCCGTCCTTCAGGTAGGGTAGGATGGGATGGGAACTGTGCGGGAGGGGGCAACCCAGGAATACTGAAGGTCAGCCAGGAAATGACTGCTTTCTGGTGGAGTCTAGTGGTCCTCAGATCCTGATTCTTTGCTGGAAACTCTGCTGGCCTATTTGTTCTGCACCAAGCAGAACACTCCTGTGTCTGCTTGAGGGCTGCTGGTAAATGGTGGGCCTGTTTCAGCCTCTGCAGTGTACAGGGAGTGGAATCTGCATGTAGCCTGGAGGACCCAAAAAGAGGCACATGTGCTAGGTGATGCTTTTCTTCCATGGTGTAGATGTTCACTGTGTTGGCTCTGAGGTGTCTGTCCTGCCCCTGTGTATAAACCCTGAAATGAGAAAAGCAGAAAGCCAAAGTTGTCCTGTTTGCAATTAAGTTTTGCTTTAAAAAAAAATTACATGAGTAATAGTGTACATTGTAGAAAATATTGATAAGCGTAAATAAGAAAATTAACAGTAATTCTGCTTCACTCAAAAAAAAAATGATTACTATAAACAAATTGCGGAGAGTGGGGAAGAAAGATACAGAAAGTGTAACAGGAGAACTTTATTCCTTTCCCTAGTGCTCTGCCCTGGGATAGTTAACAGTATAGAAAGCTCCAGAACTATTCTAAACACACACACGCACACTCACACGCACACACAGGCATAATGTCATGTGGCAATATTATGGTTTATTTTGTTATTCCTCAATTGATAGATAAAATTTCACTTGTCTCAGGGTTTTTTGTTACCAGTGTTGCAGTGTGTATCCATCTTGCACTTTTTGTGACCCTCTTATATTTTGTTTTATTTCTTTTCTAGACTTTTCAAATACTTGGATTTTTAATCTAGAAAGTAACATAGTATATGTGTATATCTTTGTATATATTTTAACTTAAAAGCCTATTGTGAGATCAATAAATGTTCTTGTGCAGCATCCTTAATGATTACACGTCATTCTGTTTTGTTGAATTTGATTCATTCAACCTTCACTTCTTGTATTAATGCACTGTGAGCCTTGATTCTAGGCTATAGGGGAGTTGTTGTGGTTTATGAACCCACCAGCCACAGAAAAGGCTGCTGTTTTTTTTTTTTTTAATTGAAGTGATGAAAGTGAAAGTGGAGAGTGAAAAAGTTGGCTTAAAGCTCAACATTCAGAAAACGAAGATCACGGCATCCGGTCCCACCACTTCATGGGAAATAGATGGGGAAACAGTGGAAACAGTGTCAGACTTTATTTTTCTGGGCTCCAAAATCATTACAGATGGTGACTGCAGCCATGAAATTAAAAGACGCTTACTCCTTGGAAGCAAAGTTATGACCAACTTAGATAGCATATCCAAAAGCAGAGACATTACTTTGCCAGCAAAGGTTCATCTAGTCAAGGCTATGGTTTTTCCTGTGGTCATGTATGGATGTGAGAGTTGGACTGTGAAGAAGGCTGAGCACCAAAGAATTGACACTTTTGAACTGTGGTGCTGGAGAAGACTCTTGAGAGTCCCTTGGACTGCAAGGAGAGCCAACCAGTCCATTCTGAAGGAGATCAGCCCTGGGATTTCTTTGGAAGGCATGATGCTAAAGCTGAAACTCCAGTACTTTGGCCACCTCATGCGAAGAGTTGACTCATTGGAAAAGACTCTGATGCTGGGAGGGATTGGGGGCAGGAGGAGAAGGGGACGACAGAGGATGAGATGGCTGGATGGCATCACTGACTCGATGGACGTGAGTCTGAGTGAACTCCGGGAGTTGGTGATGGACAGGGAGGCCTGGTGTGCTGCGATTCATGGGGTCGCAAAGAGTCGGACACGACTGAGCGACTGATCTGATCTGATCTGATAGTTGACTTACAGTGTTGTGTTAGTTTCTGATAAACAGCAAAGTGAATTAGTTATAGATATGTATTTTCCTCTTCATATTCTTTTCTCTTATGATTTACTATAGGATATTGAATATAGTTCCCTGTGCTATACAATAGGACCTTGTTGTTTATTTTATATATAGTAATTTTTATTTGCTAATCCAAAATTTCTAATTTATCCCTTTTGGTAACCATAAATTTATTTTCTGTGTCAGTGAATCTGTTTCATAGATAAATTGTGTTGTGTATTAGATTCCACATGTAAGTGATGTCATATGGTATTTTCTCTTTCTGGCTTTACTTAGTATGATAATCTCTAGGTCCATCCATGCTGCTGCAAATGGCATTGTTTCATTCTTTTTTTTTTTTTAAACGGCTGAGTAGTATTCTGTGTATGTGTCACATCTTTATTCATCTGTCAATGAACATTCAGGTTGTTTCCGTATCTTGGCTATTGTATATAGTGCTTTCATGTATATTAGGTGCATGTATGCCCAGGAGTGGAGTTGCTGGATCTTATGGTAACTCTGTTTTTAGATTTTTCAGGAACCTTCATGCTGTTCTCCTTAGTCGCTACACCAGTTTATTGATACATTCCTACCAGCAGTGTAGGAGGATTTCCAAAGGGGTGTTGCATTGTCACTGTTACCGTTAAAAAAAGTTCTTCCATTTTGATAGGTATCTCCATCTTAACTTACTTTTAAAAATTCATTTCTAAAGTTGATTCTTATATTTTCTCATGAGTTGTGGGCCTTATGTGCTCATCTTTCTATTAGTGTTACACTATATTGAGTTTTAAAAGTATGTATATATTTATATGTATATGTGTGTGTGTTGCACGTATTCTAGTTCTCATTTGGTTGGCCTTTAAACTTTGTGTATGGTGTTTTTGCATAAAGAATTGGGTAAAACATTGCAAAAACATATCTCTGAGTTTTGCTGTCTGCCGTTTGTGTCATGCCTGGTCCCTTGTTGTTTGGTTGCTAAGTTGTGTCCCACTCCTTGTGACCCCATGAACTGCAGCACGCCAGGCTTCCCTGTCCTTCACCATCTCCCGGAGCTTGCTCAAACATGCCCATTGAGTCGGTGATGCCATCCGATCGTCTCGTCCTCTGTTGTCCACTTCTCTTCCTACCTTCTATCTTTCCCAGCATCAGGGTCTTTTCCAGTGAGTTGGCTCTTTGCATCAGGTGGCCAGAGTACTGTAGCTTTAGCTTTAGCATCAGTCCTTCCAATGAATATTCACGGTTGATTTCCTTTAGGATGGACTGGTTGAATCTCCTTACAGTCACTCTCAGAAGTCTTCTCCAGTACTGCAGTTTGAAAGCATCAGTTCTTCGGCGCTCAGCCTTCTTTATGGTCCAACTCTCACATCCATACATGACTACTGGAAAAAAATCATAGCTATGACTATACAGACCTTTGTCAGCAAAGTGATATCTCTGCTTTTTAATACGCTGTCTAGGTCTGTCATAGCTTTTCTTCCAAGGTGCGAGTGTCTTTTAATTTCATGGCTGTAGTCACCCTCTGCAGTGATTTTGGAGCCCAAGAAAATAAAGTCTTTCACTGTTTTCAGTGTTTCCTCATCTATATGCCATGTAGTATTTGGACCAGATTCCATGATCTTAGTATTTGAATGTTTCTGGTCCCTGGAAAGGTTGAATTCTTAGATGGAGAGAGATTTTGCTGACTTTGCCTCTTCCAGTCTCTCATGGCTTTGTGAAGACTGTTTGAGGACAGATAGGGTTTTGAATACAATCAGGGAAGTTGTGACTTTGTGATGGGTTTTAGCCCCCATAGGAAGTTCTTTTTATTTATACATGTAAGTAGATGAACAAATCCTCTGTGATGTTTCCACTAAAATGTTACTGAATGGACCAAGTACTCCACAGAGGCTGATTAATTTCTTTCTGAGGACACCTGCTATTTGTCTTGTCACTGAAGTCAGGGAGCAACCTCTCTCCACAGTGGGGCATGGATAACAGAGCTAGGATAAACTTTATCCACATGCTTTTCCTTTTGAGAGTAACTCGCAGCAGGAAGGGCTTTCCTTGTGGCTCAGCTGGTAAAGAATCCGCCTGCTATGCAGGAGACCTGGGTTCAATCCCTGGGTTGGGAAGATCCCCTAGAGAAGGGAAAAGATACCCATTCCAGTATTCTGGCCTGGAGAATTCCATGGACTACAGTCCATGGGGTCGCAAGGAGTTGGACACGACTGAGCAACTTTTACTTTCAGTATCTCAGCAGGAAATCCTTGTTTCTTTAGCTGAGCTAAACTTGTAGGCTTTCAGGCCGTTGCTTCAGTCATGTCCAACTCTTTGCTACCACATGGACTGTAGTCTGCCAGGCTCCTCTGTCTATGGGATGCTCCAAGCAAGAATACCAGAGTGGGTTACCATTCCTTCTCCATGGTATCCTCCTGACCCAGGGATTGAACCTGCATCTCCTGGGTTGCAGGCAAATTCTTTACTACTTGAGCCATCAGGGAAGCCCCAAACTTGTAGAGGCTTTCCTGGTCACCTCTATCATTATCCTGAGTTGCCCCCTGAATTGTTTTCCCCAGAGATGCCTGGGTTTATATATTTAGCAGCATCTTTCCTTACTCCTTGCTAAAGGGATTACCTTGTCAAAGAAAGTTGTGCACATGGTAAGCACAGCACTGATGAGGATTCATGACCCTATCAGAAAAGACCTGAGACTGTATTTATTTAGGGTCTGTTCTGTGGTCTCCTTCCCAGTTTCATATATCACACTAATAAGCATATGTTTCTTCCTGAACTAACATGGTAGGTCTTTATCTTTTTGCTTAATGAGATAAAATTGATTTCTATTCTCTTAAAGTCTTTGACTATTTCCATCATAACAGAGTACATTCATTTTTATATACAGTTGTATGGCTTTATTACCACACTCTTAATAACCACATGCGGGAAAGACACCTTTACTTCTGATTCTTTAAGGTGTAACAGTTTTTAGAAGAGCTTAAGTAGATGAGCCTGAGTCCCAGGGGTCCAGCAGAAGGGCTGTGGATTAATCGGAATCGGAATGTTTGATTTCCAGGCTCTGTCTAACGTTCCTCCTCTCCGGAACTACTTCCTGGAAGAAGACAATTATAAGAACATCAAACGTCCTCCAGGGGATATCATGTTCTTGTTGGTCCAGCGTTTCGGAGAGCTGATGAGAAAACTCTGGAACCCTCGCAATTTCAAAGCACATGTCTCTCCCCATGAGATGCTGCAGGCTGTTGTCCTCTGTAGCAAGAAGACTTTTCAGATCACGAAACAGGGTAAGGAAGGAGTAATTCGTGTCTTCTGACTTTTGGGCAATAGCACTAGTCTGGTGGGCACATTTACTTCTGCTTTGCAGTGAACTCTGCAGTAGCTGGAGCGAGTGTCCAGTGCATAGCGTGTTCAGGTGTCTCAGTCGTCCTTCATCAGCCTGCCCTGCCCAGAGTCCCAGGCGTGGTCAGCTGGATAGGCAGTCTGTCTGATTTGCTAAACTAAACTACGACTTGGGAAAACCAGGAGGCTGGAAAAGGCACCAACCATTATTAAGTGCCTGCCACTTTTGCTTCTCATTTTGTCATGTCGCAGACTGTTCTATTCTGACTATTTTTATCCCTCCAAACCCAGTGATTTATTGCCACATGAGTAGCTCATAGTAGCTCATAGGATGTGATATGATACTCTCTAGTTTCCAGGTCAGTTGATTGACTATTCACTCATGGTGCTAGGTTTTAATGCTGCAGGGTTAAAAAACACAGTTTTTTCATTCCAGGCACTCCTGTTCTAGTAGGGAAGATAGTTCTGTAGAAAGATGATTACATGTGTTAAGTGCTGTGAGCAGAAGCACAGCATGCTGTGGGAACACATGCGAGGTGAGCTGAGATTCAGAGAGAAGGAAAAGACACCTGAGTTTTAGGTAGCGGGGAGACACGGTGGGGGTGGACATTCCAGGCAGAGAGGACACTGGACAGGAGCATGGAGGTGCCTGGCACAGAGAGAGGACTGCTTGTAGCTGGACCTTTGGATCCAACAGTGAGTGCTGAGATGGACCAAGTGGTTGGGTTTATTTCCCACTGCTATAAGGAACTTGGATTACATCCTGATAACAGCGGGGACGCAGTGAAGGCCCTTAAGTGAAGATACGCTGTCACATGTTTGTCTTAAAACATTCTTGTTGAGGAGTGACTTAGAAATTCAGTAATGGCTATTATTTTTATTTTAATATTTTGACTGAGCTGTGTGGCTTTCAGGATTTCAGTTACCTGACCAGGGTTGGAACCCGGTCCATGGCAGTGAACATGCCAATTCCTAACCACTGGCCCCCAGGGAACTCCCAGTAATGATTTTTGATGGGTGATGAGACTCAGGGTTGGAATAGAGCTGATAAGTGAAGATTCTGGTTGAGCCAGATTGTCTAGGGGGTGAGTAATGTCAGAAGACTAAGATCTTGGCCTTGAGGAGTGTCAGTGTGTAGTGGCCAGATAGAGGAGGTTGCCCACAGGATGGGATGGCTGGAGAGGAGGGAGGAAAACTGAGAATGTGGAGTCATGCCAACCAGCGTGTGGTTTGGACTTTCATTCAGTCTGATGTCCCACCTCTCCTTTTCCAGGGGATGGAGTTGATTTTCTGTCCTGGTTTTTGAATGCTCTACACTCAGCTCTGGGGGGCACAAAGAAGAAAAAAAAGAGTAAGTTGTGTTATTTTATGACGGAGAGCACTTTTTTGTTTGCTTCCTTTTGGAAACACTTTGCAACTTTTCATCCTTTCTTCTTACCTGTGTATTTTTTGTGTTAGGGTACAGTCTCTGTACACATGGGCTAAATCTTGTTCCTGAATAGTTTCCTTTCCATTTTTCTTTATTAGAGCATGCTTGTATATAATGGTATTTTTAATAAGTAGAAATGGATATGATTGTGCTCTAGAAATCCTGACCTAGTTTCAAACTGAGGGGCTGGGCAATGTGTTGTAGACATGCTGGTGGGCTGGTGGTAGCCGAGTGAAGACTTAGTGGATAGTCCTTAGGCCTGGCTGCTTCTTCGGAATAACAGACTAAAAGCTAGTTTATAGAGGCTCAGACCTCGAGTCCCTGTGTTCTTAGCATCCAGGTTGGCTTAGCAGTAGTTGGACATTTTTCATGAATGCCTTAAATAACTTAGCTTAGAGACTGCTGAACCAGGTAAGTTGTTTTGGAGACCTAACGCAGTTTTCTTCTCTCTGTGTTCTGATGGTGTTGGTTTCTTGATGTGGGATTGTGGCCTGATGCTCTTTTTACCAGGTGGCCCTGCCCCCTCTTTAGGTGTCTTCAGTCTGTCCGCCCCATCCATCTTGGGGAGAAGAAAGACATAGAATAATTGTTAAAAAAATATTCATTTATTTGGCTGCACTAGGTCTCAGTTGCGTGTGGCATAAAACTCTTAGTTTTGCTGTGTGAGATCTAGTTTCCTGACCCAGATCAAACCAAGGCCCCTACATTGGGAGCACAGAGTCGTAGAAATCCTCTAGAGTAATTATTTACACAAATAAGTAAAAAGGTATAATTTGGTGGTATATGTCTGTTTTTAAGTGAGAGCTTTGGGTCTTATGCTGGAAGATGCTGATTTATTTTAAAAATGTAGGAGTTAGAACTGAATTTTGGAAATACTTTCAACACAGAAGTTGCATTTTGATTTCTGTTTGTACAGCAATTGTAACTGACGTTTTCCAGGGGTCCATGAGGATCTTCACTAAAAAACTGCCTCATCCTGATCTGGTGAGTGGCTTGGACTGGTTTATATTGCCCGAGAGGATTCAGAGTTGACAAAAAGATGCTTAGATAACTGGAACAGCCTTTTGCTCCAGGAAGAGGTTCTGCAAGGCGCCTGCCAAGTGGCATGTCCCTTAGGTTCCTGTGTACCAGTGTGCTAAGTTTGGGAGGTGGTGGTTGATTGTACAGTTGACCTTCGAACAACACAGTTTTGAGCTGCACTAGTTCACTTATACATGGAATTTTTTCAGTATATAAAAGCACTCTATTTACATTTAGCAGTTGGTTGAGGCTTGATCATCCGTGAAATTTGGTATCCAAGGCAGGTCCTGGAGGCAACCATAGATAAGGAGGGATGACTGATTTCAGTGTTCTGGCCACTAGGTGGTGCTAGTGTGTTTTTCCCTAAAGCTCAGATAAACTTTCTAGATTTCAAATAGTCTGATATTTAAATAATATCTCTATGAAGATGAAAGACCAGTGTTTGCATTAATCTCTAGGAATTCCCAGGTGGCTCAGTGGTAAAGAATCTGCCTGCCAATGCAGGAGACGCAGGAGATGTGGGTTCAGTCCCTGGGTTGGGACGATCCCTAGGAGAAAGAAATGACAACCCACTCCAGTACACTTGCCTGGAAAAATCCCATGGACAGAGGAGCCTGATGGGCTACAGTCCACAGGGTCTCAGAGTCAGACATGACTGAGCACCCACGCATGCAAACAGGTTGTGCAAGTGCCTGTGGAATTGCACAGTCTCTTGGGTACCCCTTCTCCCTTTAATATTAAATGAAGTAAATATAAGCGTCCCTGAAACCTCATT
Source organism: Bos mutus (assembly GCF_027580195.1). Classification (NCBI taxonomy): domain Eukaryota; kingdom Metazoa; phylum Chordata; class Mammalia; order Artiodactyla; family Bovidae; genus Bos; species Bos mutus. Next base: position 57,477,706 of record NC_091627.1, read on the forward strand.
TCTTTCCAGCTGTGGTATTCTATTTTGCTCACACTCCTTCCCTCCTTTTCCTTCTTCCTCACTTCCAGCCAGCGGAAGAGAAAGAGCAGCTGCTGCATAATGACGAGTACCAGGAGACGATGGTGGAGTCCACATTTATGTACCTGACACTGGACCTTCCTACTGCCCCCCTGTACAAGGACGAGAAGGAGCAGCTCATTATCCCCCAGGTGCCTCTCTTCAACATCCTGGCCAAGTTCAACGGCATCACTGAGAAGGTGACCCATTTGCACACCTGCCCTGCTCATAATCCTTTGTCTCTCTTCCTCTCTCTTTTTTTAATATATCATTTTATGAGGGGTGAGGTTGTGCTGGGTCTTTGTCGCTGCCTGTGAGCTTTCTCTAGTTGTGGTGAGTGGGGGCTGTTGTCTTGTTGCGTTGAGTGGGCTTCTCATTGTGGTGGCTTCTCTTGTGGAGCACAGACTCTAGACGTATGGACTTCAATAGTTGTGGCTTGTGGCTCTTAGTTGCCCTATGGCATGTGGAATCTTTCCAGATCAGGGATCAAACCCGTGTCTCCTGCATTGGCAGGTGGATTCTTGACTACCATGAAAGTCCAACCTTTTCACTTTGACGTTTTTCTTTTTATACTTGAAAATCGCCACATGTGTGTAATGCTATTTTAAAGTGTGTGGTGTTTATTGAGCCTCCCAGACTTTCTGCTGTTTTACCCTCAACTCAACTTGAGTTGAAAGTGTAGTAAAAGTGTTAGTTGTTCAGTCATTTCTTACTCTTTGTGCCCCCATAGACTGAGGCCCACCAGGCTCCTCAGTCCATGGGATTTCCCAGGCGAAAATGCTGGACTGGGTTGCCATTTCCCTCTCCAAGGGATCTTCCTAACCCAGGGATCAATCCGAGGTCTCCTGCACTGCAGGTTGATTCTTTACCTGGGAGCTTCCCTGGTGGCTCAGCTGGTAAAGAATCCACCTGCCAAAATAAGAGATGCAAGAGATGTGAGTTTGATCCTTGGGTTGGGAAGATCCCCTGGAGAAGGAAATGGCAACCCACTCTAGTATTCTTTCCTGGAAAATTCCATGGATAGAGGAGCTTGGCAGGCTACAGTCCATGGGGTCATGAAGAGTCAGACATGATTGAGCAACTAACACTTTCACACTTCAACTTGAATTAAAGTGCCTCTGGGTAGTATGGAGAAAGGACAGGGTATTTAGGAGAGTAGAAACTCACAAAGGTATGAAAAACTCCTATCTTTTAAAAAATATAATGTAGATATTAAAGCAGAAGAAAAAACACTAAAATATAAATAAAATGAAAAAATGTATTCTTACTATAACATTACCTTTCATCAAGTTGAAAGTTTCTTTTTATCTGCAGAGTTAACTGTTTCTTGGTTTAATTCCTTTCTTCATCGTAGATAAATTTAATCCTTTTTCGTTCTTTTAAACTTAAACTTTTTTTTTTTTTACCTCAATGCCTCATTCTGAACCCTTTTCCCTCTCTTTTTTAGACTCATTTCATTTGGGGAAGGTGAAAGACCTTAGGGCTTATCTAAATCTGTTTATTTTATTTGGCTTTATTTTATACCAATTTTACGTGACAGAGCTGGGGATCTAAAGTCAGATTTTTCTCTGACTTTTTCAACTATACCACATGGTCTCTATTATTACTGTTTGTTCACATATAAGCAATATTGAGATTCCTGTGGACCCTCAGTATTGGTTTACGTTTATTGTTATGATAGTATTACTTAAATCAGTGTAAACATCAATGTTGGTATACACTTTTCATACCTATAGCTTTTAAGGAAAGTACTAAATTATAACTAACTTTTATGTAAACAAAACTTTGAAATCAATAAAACTGGTTAATAGCACTATTGTTATGTGGGTTTAGCTAAAACCTTGCTGTGTGAGGACCGTACTGATGTCCAGTGTAATTCCTCCCCTCCCTCCACCCCATGCTCCCAGTGTTCCCTTGTAAATTTCAGAGAAACCTTTTCATGTTAGGTTATGGTGGTATTTAAGTGTTAACTCTGTCCTTCACTACTCTGAGATAATTAAAAATAGTGCCTCTTGATGCCAGCTTGTACATAGACACAGATGTGGGCAGTGAAATTTCTTGGAGTTTACTTGATTAAGAACATTTCTTTTTTTGGAGTGGGGGGAGGGTTTAGCACAATATTTTATTTCAACCACACAGAGATGAGTTACTTCCTATCACCAAAAAGACATTTATTTCTATAGGGCTTATACCTATAGATGATGAGAAATTTACCAGAAAGAAGGTGTGGCTCTGGTATGTGTACTAGAGATGGAAGGTTTTTATTTCTCCAGTGCTCTCAGATTATTCATCATGTGGCAGGGAACTTAATTGTTTAAAAAGGAACAGTTTTATTGAGATATAATATACAGTAGCATACAATTTGGAGAAGGAAATGGCAACCCACTCCAGTGTTTTGCCTGGAGAATCCCATGTACAGAGAAGCCTGGTAGGCTGCAGTCCATGGGGTCACACAGAGTCGGACACAACTGAAGCGACTTAGCAGCATACAGTTAACCTATTCAAAGTTTACAGTGCAGGTTTTTTTTTTTGTTTTTTTTTTTTTTTTTTTTTTGCTTTACTATATTCATAGATATGAGCTACCACAGATCTGGTCAGCTTTAGAATACTTTCATCATTGATTTTTTTTTTTTTTAATTACCCTTTAGTTATCATTTTAACCCCTTTGTGTCCCCCTGCCCTAAACAGCAACTAATCATTTTTGAATGACACTTGATGCTTGCAAATTTTGAAACAAACTTTGAGATCACGGTCAGTCTACAAGTTTTTGTTACGGACATGTTTTCATTTCTCTTGGCTGGATATCGGGGAGTGGAATTGCTGGGTGGTAACTCTTACGTTTAGCCATTTGAAGAACTGTTTTCCAAAGTGACTGCACTGTCTTATATTCCCACCTCCAGTGTACGAGTGTTCCAGTTTCTCTGCATCTTCACTAGCGTTTGTTATTGTTTATCTTCAGGTTTGGGGCATCCTAGTAGGTGTGAAATGGTATCTCATTATGGTTTTAATTTGTATCTCCCTGGTGACTAATTTCATGTGCTTATTTGTATAGCATCTTTGGAGAAATGTTTGTTTAGATCCTTTGTGAATTTAAAAAATTAGTTTATCTTTTTATTATTGAGTTGTAAGATTTCTGTATATAGTCTCAATACCAGTCACTCATCAAATTGTATGATTTGCGAATATTTTTTCCCATTCTGTAGGTTGCATTTTTACTCTCTTGATAGTATCATTAGCAGCATAAAGGTTGTAACTTTGATGAAGTTACTTAGTTTTTCTTTTATAGTGTGGGCTTTTGCTATCATATGTAAGAATCCATTCTTAAATCCCAGGTCATGAAAGGTTACTTCTGTGTTTTGTTCTAAGACTTTCATAGTTTTAGCTTTTACATTTCAGGCCTTTGTTGTTGTTGTTTAGTCCCTAAGTCACGTCCAGCTCTTCTGTGACTCCATGGACTGTAGCCCATCAGGCTCCTCTGTCCATGGGATTTTTCTAGGCAAGAATACTGGAGTGGGTTGCCATTTCATTCTCCAGGGGATCTTCCCAGCCCAGGGATAGAACCCACATCTCCTGCATTGGCAGGTGGATTCTTCACCATCTGAGCCACCAAGAAAGTTCCATTGATTGGGGGATTTTTGCAGAAACTAACTAATGCCTGCGGTCAGTAAGTTTATTTTGGTTAGCCTGAGATTAATTCTGTTATTTCACTAACACTTTGTGAGTTATTACATTCAATAGTTACACCTGACACACCTGTAGAATCTTTTAATTGAATTGAAATGTTGTCTTCAGTCCACTCTTCTGTAGAAGCAAAGGAACCCTCTCCAGCACCATGAATTTCATTTACACTTTCTGTATCAGAATCAATGACTAAGGTTTTTTGTCTTTTTGTTGGTCTAATATTCACATCATCTGAATCAGAACTATATTCTGAAGAACTGTCATCTTCTGAGGCACTAGTATATATATCGCTCAGGCAATCAGAGAAAATATCTTCATAAAATTCACTGAAAGATTCTTCTTCACTCAAAATTTCATGATGCATCATTTTTGAAAATTTTTCATTGGAACAAATACCTAACAGAGCAAAATATTAATACTAATGACAATCATAAGTTGTGTAATGAACCCTTCATCGATTTGAAGCTCTAACAACTTCACATGGTGGTATTTATTGTATCACTCTCTAGAAACATACTGATATGGCTCGTGGGCTCAATAGTGTATTAAGTTAAATTTTAGTATATGGTGTAAAGTACAAAGTCTAGTTTTATTCTTTTGCATATGGCTGTCTAGTTGTCTTAGCACTGTTTGTTGACAAGACAATTCTTTTCACATTGAATGGTCTTGGCATCCTTGTTGAAAAATCATTTGACCATATACACATGGGTTTATTTTTGGAGTCTCAATTCTGTTCCATTGATGTATATGTCTAGAACACAGTCTTGGTTATTACTACTTTGTAGTTAGTTCTGAAATTATAAACTGAACTTTCCAACTTTATTCTTTTACAAGATTGTTCTGGTTATTTTAGGTTCCTTGCAGTTTTACAAATTTGAGAATCAGCTTGTGGATTTTTACAAAGAAGCCAATTGATATTCTGACAGGGATTGTGTTGAATCTGTAGATTAGTTTGGGAGTTATTGCCAACTTAATAATAGCAGTCTTCTGATTCATAAACATGGGTTATTTTTCTATTTATTTATCTTCTTTAATTTCCTTCAATAGTGTTTTATAGTTTTTGGAGTATAAGTTTTGAACTATTTTAATATAAATTTTTATTATTTTAATTTTTGGCTGCACTGGGTCTTCGTTGTGGTGTGCAGGCTTCTCATTGCAGTGGCTTCTCTAATTGCAGAGTGCAGGCTCTAAGGCTCGTGGGCTCAGTAGTTGTGGCTCATGGGCTTAGTTGTGATCTTGTGGAATCTTCCTGGACCAGAGATCGAACCCATGACCCCTGCATTGGCAGGCGGATTCTCAATCACTAGACCACCAGGGAAGCCCCCGAAGTTGATTTTTGTAGCCTGCAACCTTGCCAAACTTTTAAAGTGTATTTCTTAAAATTTTCCATATGCAAGATCATATCATCTGCAGACAGAGATAGTTTTACTTCTTCTTCCTTTCTAATCTGGATGCTTCATATTTGTTTAAATGTTATTACCTGATTGCTCTGGCTGGAATCTCTAGTACAGGGTTAAATAGAAGTGGAAAATGGAGATATCCTATCTTGTACCTGATCTTGAGGGATAGAGTCCAGGCTTTTACCGGTAAGTATGATGTTAGCTGTGGATAACATCACATATCTGTTTTTCATAGATACCCTTTATCAGGTTGAGGAAGTTCCTTTCTGTCTCTATTGAGTGTTTTTCTCATGATAAGGTGTCGGATTTTGTCAAATGCTTTTTTGTATCTACAGAGATGATTGTGTGGGTTTCGATTATTGCTATTTGTTGTCTTATTTTGCTATTTATTGCCTTGTTTTCTTATTATTATATGATATGGTATATTATATTAATTGATTTTTGGATGTTAAGCCACCTTTGTATTCCTGAATAAATCATACTTAGTCATGTATAATTGGTATATAATTCTTTGTTGTTGTTTATGTTGGAATTGATTTACTAGTATTTTGTTGAGGAATTTTGCATCCATATTCATAGAAATACTGATATGTAGTTGTGCCTAGTTTTGGTATCAGGGTAATGTTGGCCTCATGAAAGGAGTTGGGAAGTATTCCCTCCTTTTATTTTGGAAAAGTGTTTGAAAAATTGGTGTAATTTCTTTAAATGTTTGGTAGAAAATACCAGTGAAGAAATTTGGGCCTGGGCTTTTCTTCATGGGTAGTTTTTTAACAACTAATTTAATTTCTTGTTGTAGGTTTATTCAGATTGTTTCTTTTCGAGTTTTGGTAGTTTGAGTCTTTCTAGGAATTTATCCATTTCATCTAACTTATCTACTGTTTTAGCATACAGTTGTTTATAGTGTTCCTTTATAATCATTTTTATTTCTGTAAAGTTGCTAGTAATGTTCCCTTTTTCATTTTTGATTCTAGTAATTTGAATTTTTTTTCCTTGTTCAACTAACTAAAGGCTTGTCTTTTCAAAGAAACAGGTTTTGTTGATTTTTCTGAAATGTTTTTCTGCTCTGTGTTTTTTTAACTTGTGGTCTGATTTTTTTTTCTTTTTTTCTGTTTGCTTTAGGTTTAGTTTGCTTTTCCCCCAATGTTTTAAGGTGGAAGGTTATTGATTTGATTTTCAATCTAGGCATTTACAACTAAGTTTACCTCTTGACCACTGCTTTAGCTACATCCCATAAGTTTTTATATGTTGTGTCTTCATTTTTATTCATCTTGAATTCTTTCCTGATTTCCCTTTTTATTTCTTTTTTATTTAACCTATTGCTTGTTAAGGAATGTATTGTTTAATCTCCGTACATTGTGAGTTTTGCACGTTTCCTTCTGTTGCTGACTTCTGTTAATAATGTCACCCCATTGTGCTCAGAGAACATACTCTGTATTGTTTCTGTATTTTGTGTTTGTTGAAGTTTGTTTTACGGGCTGGCATACGGTCTTTGCTGGAGACCATTCCGTGTGCACTTGAGAAGAGTGTACATTATGCTGCTGGCGGTGCAACTTTAGGCCTAATTATAATGTTGCTCAGGTCTTCTGTTTCTTCTGCCTGGTTGTCTGTCCACTGTTGAAAGTGAGATATTCAAGTCCTGAGTGAGGCCTCAGTTAAGTGTTGCTCAACAGACTGTACTTGACCTACGAGTCTTGGGGCCTTGGAGGAGGAAGGAACGTGGAATGTCAGTTGACTGCTCTTCTGGAAAACCCTCAGTGTTAAAGGGCTCCTTGTTGGTCACAGGTGCCTGTTCCATGGTGCATGTGTCTGATGGTCAAATGGTCAGGACATTCTTCTTTATTTTGAATTAAGTGAAACTCTTATTTTTTTTTTTTAGGGGCTTTCCAGGTGGCTCAGTGGTAAAGAATGTGTCTGGCAATGCAGGAAACATGGGTTCGATCCTTGGATCAGGAAGATCCCCTGGAGAAGGATATGGCAGTCCACTCCAGTATTCTTGCCTGGAAAATCGCATGTACAGAGGAGCCTGGTGTGCTATAGTCCCTGGGGTCACAAAGAATCGGATACGATTGAGGGACTAAACAAACAACAACTCATGGTTTTTAAATTCTGAACTTTTAACAAATCCTCTTTTTCACTTGACATTTTTGTTTTCCTTATAGAAACAAAAACCTATATTATATGGTTAGAGTTCAACAGTTTGGTCACGTGCTGGCTGAAACACAGATGAGGTATTTCAGCTTTGGCCAAACAGCTATTCTTAACCCTTGCAGGTGGTTGCTGGGGTCAGGTGTCTTCTGGATTCTATTGGAAGACAAAATTCTATTAAAAAACCCAAGCCAAGCCAAAACAAAACTTGTGTTCCTGCTCTAATGCTCCAACATTAACTTGATCATTTTCTTTTCTCTCTCTAGGAATATAAGACCTACAAGGAGAACTTTCTGAAGCGCTTCCAGCTCACCAAGCTGCCTCCATATCTAATCTTTTGTATTAAGAGATTCACTAAGAACAATTTCTTTGTGGAGAAGAATCCTACTATTGTCAACTTCCCGATTACGTGAGTGTTCCCCTCCCACACTTCCTATTAGGGGTGTGAGCTTGAGTTCCTTTTTTATTTCTTTGTGCCACTCTTAATATTGGACCGTCTTAGTTGGAGATTGTAAGGAACCTACCTACACTATATAAGTTAAGGTTTCTATGGGAAGGATACAAACATTTTAGGGACCTCAAAGATGAATGTTTACTTGGAGGCAATTCCCCTTTTGTCTTCTCTCCTGTTGCCTGCTGGGAATTGTAGTCTTTCAGTATAAGGATGAACAGACGGTAAAAGTAGGACAGGTAGGCTTTTCCTGGCTTTGAAGGTAATCTTGAATAGTTAGTCTGTATGTCTGTCTGCCTATCATTGCATCTTGTGTGCTATGGTTAGTTAAGTGTGGACAGTGGGGATGACTCTAGATTTGCCTTACTCTCTTGGAACTCTACTATCTTATTTCTTCCCTAGATGATAAAGTCTGGAATATGTTCAATTTCTGCCTATTGATGAGAAAGTTATACATTTTGATGTATAGTCTTATTTTTAATTGACCATTCAGTTGTCTTTTTGCAGATATTTATATGTGTTTTTTTTTCAGTGTGTGTCCTTTATTTTTTTTTTATTGGAATATATTTGCTTTACAGTGTTGCATTAGTTTCTGCTGTACAGTGAAGTGAATCAGCCATGTGCATACATATATCCCCTCCCTCTTGGACCTCCCTCTCACATCCCACTCCATCCCCTGCTTTAGGTCATCACAGAGCATGGAGCTGAGCACCCTGTGCTATAGAGCAGCTTCTTACTAGCTGTTTACAAATGGCAGTGTATTTATGTCATCAGTCCTAATCTCCCAGTTCATCCCATCCTCTCCTTCCTCTTCTCCCCCCACGCCCGTGTCCACGTGTCTGCTCTCTGCATCTGCGTCTCTGTTTATGAGTAATTTTTTTTTTTTATGAGTATTTTAATGGGGAATTTGGAGGAGCGGTAGAAGGCTCCTGCAGGACCCTTTTGGGGGTAGACAGTTGGTTTTTAGTTCCCAAGAGAGGAGACCACAGAGAGGCTTGGTGGTGGGGCTGGCAGGAAGAAAGGTGCATCTGTGTGTGGGCGTTTAGATAAGGTAGGAGCCCTAACATGATTTCTTACTGGAAGGATCTGAATGGTTAGAAGATAGGATTACCATGCTGTTTAGCTCAGAAGTGTAGTTATTTTTAAACCTCAGAAAGTAGTTTGGGGCCTGTAATGGGCAAATGGGCATCTCCTTCTCTTGTCTTTCTCCCTCCATCCCCTCCAGTTGCCCAGACTGAGCTGCCAGTGTTTTCCTTTGAAAATAGTACCAATTCTTAATTCTGTGTAGCGTTTAAGAGGGTAGCAGCTTAAAGAAGTCTTGAGTTCTGTGTTGTCCTAGCCAGGTGGCCTTGCGCAGGTCATTTGTATACTCTCTTCTGGATTAAATGAGAGGCCTGGACTAGACGAGCCCTAGGGATCCTTCCAAGTGTAACATTTTATTATTTCTGGTTCCATCATCACCAAGACTCTGAGAACAGTGGTGGATGAGGAGAGAAAACCTTTGTAGTAGTTAGGGTTACAGGAGAATGTCTTTCTCTCTTTTCATGCATTTTTCTTCCTTTTCTTCTCCAATATCTTGTTTATGTGACAAGTAGAATGAAATCTGGGAATATGAAGGCCAGCTGTCTGCTAACTTGAGTAGGATCACAGAGGGGCTTTCTCTGAAAGACGAGGGGTTTTAATTCAGAGCTGGACTTTGGTGAATTGCTGCAGTCACCAGTCTGTTCCTGGAAGGAAGGAGCCCTCTTTACTCTAGGGCAGCTCCCAAGGCAGGACTGTGTGTTGATGGTAGTTCCTGCTCAGTCAGCACAGAAATTTCCTTTCACTGGTAGGAAGTTTCTTTTATATTAGGGACCTGGAATATGTGTATTTTGCCACCAGTTACATTTGGATTTTTGGTCACTGTGCCTTCAGTAGCTTGTCTATCAGAAAGCTTTGGAGAAGTTGAGAAAAAGATGACTTTTCCACTAGTCTGATGGAGACCATCACACTGTGTGACTCTCCTGGAAACCTAGACTTTGATTATTAATGCACCGTCATCACTTTTAGACTAATACAGTTCTCATTATGCTCAAGTCCCCATTTGAAAAACCCTTCGTCAGATCTAATTCTTCTCCTGTGTTTTATTCATAGTAGAGATCCATCAGACGTGCAGTGATTAGCGGCCCCCTGCTTGTTTGGAGATAGGGTTTCTGGGCACAGGTGTAAAGTTTCACTTCCAGCTAGTTAGGTGGTCTCAACATTGGACTGTTTCATGGGGGGACAAATAGGGTTTTCCCCATTGACTGTTTTCTAAAGCAAAATGATTTAACATCAATTTATTCCCTTTTGCCACTGAGACAGTTTGGGTTCAGTCATGAAATTTTTGAGTATATATACTTCTGAAGACTTTTCTAGGACTTGTTCAAAGAAGTCCAAACAGCTGTTGTTAAAGCTGAGAAGACAGTATGAGAAGTCAGTTCTTAGCAGCTGGCAGGCATTTTGGCTCTCGTGAGCCCTCATCGGTTTCCTCAGACTCATATCTAAAATGTATTTTAACAGTGGCTGTTTAGGGACTTCCCTGGCAGTCCAGTGGTTAGGACTTAGCACTTTCACTGTGTTCCACAGATAGGGAACCGAGATCCTGCAAGCTGTGTGGCAGGTCCAAAAAAAAAATCCCAAAAGCCCCAAAACAACAATGACTATTTATTGTAATCTACATGGTTCGCTGTCAGTCTGTGGAAATAAGTAGCTATCCTTAACACATGGAAAGCTACATAATACAGTTAGAACAAAGTTGCCTGCTTATTATTAATACATGGTTTACACTGAAATTTTTTTGTATTTTTGGACAGGTGATATATTCATAAATTCATAGTGTAAAATTCAAAAGGAGACACATATCTAGAAATGATCCCCGGATGTGACCACTGTTAGCATTTATTGTAAAGCCTTCTTGAGATGATAGCACTGTGTTTCATGTTATGAGTGGTAGCACAGCCGACAGTTCTAGAGATGAGAAAAAGGATATAATCTCTCTTGGGCTTCCCAGGTGACTCAGTAGTAAAGAATCTGCCTGCCAGTGCAGGAGATGTGGGTTCGATCCTTGGGTTGGAAAGATCCCCTGGAGAAGACAATGGCGACCCACTCCAATATTCTTACCTGGAGAATCCCATGGACAGAGGAGCCTGGCGGGCCACAGTCCATGGGGTCACAGAGTGTTGGACACAACAGAGTGACTGAGCACACACATACTCTTCTTATTCTATCTTGTATTTAAATTTTTATAAATATTTGTAGGCGTCAGGTTATATTTTTCCTGAAAATAGTGTAGTTAGTTAGCTTTCTCTTAATAGTTACGTTAACTGTCAATCTACTTCCCTATTTGAAAGTTCTTGGTAATTGTCATTGCAGTCTTCACAGTAAGCCTGTATTATAGCTCTTGACTTCATAAAAACTGGTACACATTTATACCATATTTATACATCAACTGATAGAATTCAACAAATAAAACACAAAAGGAGGTTTTATTCCAAGTACATCAAGAATGCTTCTCTGTGTTTAAAAAATGAGTGTTCAAGTGTTAAAAATAAATTTGATGTTTTTAAGTCCCAATTGAAGGAACCTAGTCAGTAGTCTCTATTGACAACCAGAACTGAGAAATTTGGAAGCTGTGGGGGAGTCAAGGTGGGTTCCATAAAGGAGAGAAAGCTGGATGGGAAAAGGATAAAGCTTTTCAAAGGAGAAAAGAGGGCAGGTAACTCTTGGATCTTGCTGCTTCTCCAGTGCCTGGTTTCTGCTGCATCTCCTAGTCTGAAACCTTGAATCAATTAATCCCCCTTTTGTACTTGGGCTGCCCAAGGTGTTCTGTTACTTGTAACCATTCTGCCTATTTGACTAAAGGCAAAATAATCAAATAAACACAGTCCCATGAAATCAAAGAAAAAAACAAATCTGAATGATCTGCCTGGTTTGCCATATTTAAAAAAATTAATTGACATATTTATTTTGGCTGTGCTAGGCCTTTGTTGCTGTGCGTGGGCGTTCCCTAGTTGTCGCAAGCAGGGGCTACTCTGGTTGCGGCGCAGGAGCTTCTCTTTGTGGTAACTTCTCTTGTTGTGGAGCACGGGCTCTAGAGCTTCAGTTGCAGCTCGTGGGCTTAGTAGTTGCAGATCACAACTTAGGGGTGGCTTACTTGCCTGGCCACACGTGGAATCTTCCTGGACCAGAGATCGAACCCACGTCCCCTGCATTGGCAGGTGGATTCTTAACCACTGGACCACCAGGGAAGTCCTGTTTTGCCGCACTGAAATTGTTACAGTGATTGTATACAGTTATAACTGACATGCTCAGGTGAGCAGGCTTCTATAGGCTGAGTCCAGAGACCAGGTACCCCCTGAACACTGCCACTGCATCCGATTCCCTGACAGAGCAGAGGGTGAGGCGGTTACCCTTGTTCTCATCTCAGAGGAGATGGTGACTCTCATTCTCATACAGCAGAGCCTTAGCTTATGTCACCTGCTTAAACTTAAACACAGCTCCGAGGTGACAGAGCCTCGATTCCAGCTCAGGTCTGAATGACTCCAAGCTGTGTACTTTAGACTGCCAGGTATGCATTAATTTTTATTTTTGAATATTTTTTGTCCATGCCTTGTGGCTTGAAGGATTGTAGTTCCCCGGTTAGGGATTGAACCAGGGCCCTCAGCAGTGAAATCATGGAGTCCGTCCACAAGACCACCAGGCATGACTCCCCTAGGCATGCTTTTATTTTTTTATTTTTAAAATTTTAATTAAAAATATTATTTATTTGGCTGTGCAGGGTCTTAGTTGCAGCATGCAGGATCTTTCAGTTGCAGGACGTTTAGCAGCAGCATGCAAACTCTTAGTTGTGGCATGTGGGATCTAGTTCCCTGACCAGGGGTTGAACCCGGGCCGCCTGCATTGGGAGTGCAGAGTCTTAGCCACTGGACCACCAGGAACGTCTTTTAATTAATTAATTAATTTATGGTTGCACTGGGTCTTTATTCCTGCATATGGGCTTTCTCTAGTTGCAGTAAGAGGGGGGCTACTCTTTAGTTGCAGTGGGCTGGCTTCTCACTTTCGTAGTTCTCTTGCATAGAACAGGCTCTAGGGCACCTGGCTTCAGTAGTTGAGGCCTGTGGGCTCAATAGTTGTGGCACACAGGCTTAGTTGCTTCGTGGCTTGTGGGATTTTCCCAGACCAGGGATTGAACCTGTGTCTCCTGCATTGACAGGCAGGTTCTTTCCCACTGAGCCACCAGGGAAGCCCTCAGTTCAGTTCAGTTCAGTCGCTCAGTCGTGTCCAACTCTTTGTGACCCCATGAATCACAGCACGCCAGGCCTCCCTGTCCATCACCAACTCCCGGAGTTCACTCAGACTCACGTCCATTGAGTCAGTGATGCCATCCAGCCATCTCATCCTCTGTCGTCCCCTTCTCCTCCTAGGCATGCTTTTAAAATACGCTTTTCCCATAGAGCCAGTCTTCCTAGTTTGACCCATTTTTGTAGCAAACTGTGAATTTCCACAAACCTGGGCTCCGTAGCTATTCAAGCCCACCTAGATCCAAGTTCCTGAAATAGGGTTCCACAGCTTCGTGGTCCATTTAGGGAGGACAGTTAACCTCTACAGGGCTAACCTCATAGGCTTTGTCTGATCTTCACTTTATTTTCATCATCCTCAGAAATGTGGACCTGAGAGAGTATTTGTCTGAAGAAGTGCAGGCAGTGCACAAGAATACCACCTACGACCTCATCGCCAACATTGTACACGACGGCAAACCCTCCGAGGGCTCCTACCGGATCCATGTGCTCCACCATGTGAGTAGGGCTGACTTCTCACTGTGCAGAGTGGCAGAAGCCGGTGGTGTTCCCTTGGCCTTTTGGAAGGCAGCTCCTTTCAGTTTGCTCTTTCTTGTCCTTGACTTTGGGATTCTGTGAGAAACAGAGTTGTCAGTGACCAGTTTAAGGCAGCTGTTCTCAATTTTGGCTACATGTGGGACTTCCCTGGGGGCAGGTTTTAGACTGCTGAAGCCTGGACCATCCCAGACCAGTTACGTGAAAACAGTGTGATTTGTGCCTGTTGATTTTCCACTGGGGCAAAGGCCAGAGATGCTGCTGAATGTCTTCCAATGCACAGGCAGCCCCCACCGCAAAGAGTTTTCCGGTCCAAAATGTTGGAGTTAAGACTTGATTAGATTATCTGGAGGTGAGAACCAGGCGTCTTGATGGTCTTAAAATTCTCAGGTTTCCAGTGTGTAGCTAAGATTGAGAAGCGCTGTCCTAGACTAGCACCTGCCACCTAAAGTGCCTTGGATTCGCAGCATTGACATCACATGAGAACTCGTTAGAAATTGTAGAATCTCAGACCCCTCGCATACCTCCTGAATCACAGTCTACTGGTTTAACAAGGCCCTCTGAAGGGTATGAAATTAAAGTTTACAAAGCACTGGTAGAGAGGTTCCCTTTCAGCTAAAACTAATTTTGTGAATTTGCTGAAAATGGGGGAAACATGTGCTTAGAATGTATTTGGTATGATACAGATTACTGGCACAAATTGTTCTAACTTGATGAGTCTTCTGAGAATCTGGGTTTAATGGTAACCAGCTTCTATCTGCCAAGCACTTGGCCGTGTGCTAGATAGTATGCCACATACTTCATGTATGTTCATCTTGTTTATATCCCTAAACACACTTCCAGGACAGGTGTTCATACCATCTTTTTACAAGTGAGGAACCTAGCTTAGAGTTGGAGTAACTGATCTGAAGTTAGAAGAGTTGGCATTGGAACCTGAATACTCGGTTTTACTGTGTTCTTATTAACCAGTCCTCACACCAGGAATAGGGGTTTTCATTATGGGATCCTGAGCTTTTGTTGTGTATCCTATTTGAACTACTGGAATATCCAGAATAACCGGAATATATTTGTCTTTGGCATTTCTTGAAAGTTTGGATGGATGAGGCAGGTGAGCTTCCAGAAGTATCTCTGCCATAATCCAGAAACTTCTTTTCCTCTTTGTTTATAGAAGAATGAAGTGAGGTAGATGTTGTTATATTTGCAGCACTGCTTCTTAGGCCAAAGGAAACAGGTTAGTATGAGGGACAGTGTCCACCAAGGAGTCTTTTTCTGTCCAGCTCTTGCCGTGTCCTCTGGGGCGGGGGTGGGAATGTCCATTTTTGGTTAATGCTGCACCTTCTAAGTGAATGTGTTGATCTGTCACTTCAGAGCAGCAAGGGGACATCTCAGGTGAGGAGTAGGGCTTCCTCTTCTTTCTCTGTGTTGTCCTCCTAGTCTCTTCCTAAAAGACGAACAGTGTTTGAGACTCCACTGTGCTTTAAGGAGTCCTCAGCAGGACTTGTTTGTCAAGATCAGCACCCTAAAAGCTCTTGACATTGAATGATGCCCAGCAGAGGCCTTGTACTTTCTTTCTTAGAACTCTTGCTGGGTGATGGTCTAGTGACTATTCTGACTTTTCTAGCTTTTGGCTGCATCTCTTTCCCTCTAAAACTCTATTGGTTTCTGGGAGCAAACTGACCTAGCCCTTCATACTCCTTGCAGGGGACAGGCAAATGGTATGAATTACAGGACCTCCAGGTGACCGACATCCTTCCTCAGATGATCACACTGTCAGAGGCTTACATTCAGGTGGGTTGGCTTCACTCGATGAGCGTGGAGGTGATGGGGTGTGGGGGCTGGTGAGAGAAGTGTTGTGGGTGAAGGCAGGGAGTGGGACTGAGTTAGCTTGGGTGCCTTTCGACATGCAGTGGGGAAAGAGGCGGGGCCAGGAGTGATCTTCAGTGAAGAGAAGGACAGGAAAGCATGGACGAGTTATTAGTGAGCAAGGAGGTTCTCTGTGTGCGGTCAACCAGGTCAGGTTTGCAAGTGTGTGGTCTGATTTCAAGGAGGAAGAGCTCAGAATCATCTGGAGTCATCTCTGAAGCTCTCCCCAGTTCCCTAGGCAAAGTCAGCATTCTTTGTGACCCCACAGCATTGTCCCATGTCTATGGAGCAGCAGCTGCATGTTTTAACTGTCCTCTCCACTGTGTTGGGAGTTCAAGGAGCTGAGGGGCTCTTATCTTCTCTTTCTTCTTTTTAAAAAAATTTTTACTTTTTGGCCACACTGTGCAGCATATGGGATCTTATTTCCCCAACCAGGCATCAAACCCATGCCCTCTGCAGTGGAAGCGCAGAGTCTTAACCACTGGACCTCCAAGGAAGTCCCCCTGTCTTCTCTTTCTAACTGTCCTAGTCTCTGCAGAGAAGGAAGACAGGCTAAGAGAAGGCCACAGCTTTATAAAAAAGGAGAGAGATAGTGCTTGTTCCAAGAAGAACTCTTTCCTTGGTGACTGAAGTTGCAGGCCTGACTGTTAGTCCTTTTTCAGAAAAGGAGTTTGGAATGGGAAGAGAAGGATGGGTAGAAAAGTGAAAATTAAATGAAAGGGAATTTTCTGAAAGATTTTGAGTTAGTTTTAGGGGACTTAGCAAATACGCAGTTGGGGTGACAGTTTGCTCATTTCCTAGCACAGATTTAGGTGCATGATAAATATTTGTGGATGGAACACAGGCTCCTAAGTATCCATTGTATTCATTTCTTACAGATTTGGAAGAGGCGAGATAATGATGAAACCAACCAGCAGGGGGCATGAAGGAGGCGTTTAGAACTTTGCTCCCGGGGCTTTGGCCGACGTTGTTGTGAGCACAGGTGGATGGCACAAGCCCCTGAACCAGCGCTGTGTTCTGGTTCTCACCAGAGCATCAGTGGTCCATCTGCCTCGGATGGCTCCATGCTGTCACTCAGCTGGTCTTTGATCATTTACAGTAGATTGGTGTCCCTTTCTCCTCCCTGGCTAGCTCCCTTCTAGCAGGCCAGAACTCTTTTACAGATGTATGTAATTTATTTCCGAATAGCCAGGAATACTAAAGGACTAGATGGGTTTCTTTGAAGCATCAAAGCCTCAGGATTATAGGATTTAGAGCTTGAAGCCAGTAACACCCTTCTTCCATCATAGGTAGTTTTCCTGTGGTTCTCTTCATTTCTTGATATGTGTTTGGGGATGGATTAAATGTTTTCCTGTTTTTAAACCAGCCTCTTGTTTCATATCATTCTCTTGGGCTTCTGCCTAAGGGGGGTTTAAAAAGAAAGTCCTCACGAACTGTCTCCCCTATGATCTTTCATCTGGTGGACATCACGCTTGTCTCTTCCTGTCAGCCTGTGCGTGGTGTGTCAGTTAGGGTGCATCCATCCTCTGAGTAAGACAGAATCTGACAAAGAGATAAATCACTATCAGTCTTAGCTGGAACTCTGGAAGTGGGCACTTTCAGCCTGCAGTGCAGGGCTCCGTGAGGAATGACAGGGAAGCAGGCAGGAAGAGTGTCTGACCACAGGACAGCTCTGAGAACGTCTCAGCCAGGCCAGCGGGGAGCTCGGAGCACAGAAACATCAAGCAGAAGTGGTTTTCAGCCAGACTTACTCAGGGAGGAAGTGTGGCCTAGGCTTGGGCACTGTTGTAGACCTGAAGATACAGCGATCTGGAGATACAAGTGTGGGTGGCAGCCAGTCAACTGCAGCAAGTTCTCTGTGTGGCAGGTCGGAGCCCTGCACCTCGGGCTGCCATTCTTTGCTTCCAGGACACAATAGAGTCATCCCTCGGTATCCTCGGGACCTTGGTTCCAGGACAGCCCTGGACACCAAATTCTGAGGAAGCTCAAGTCCCTTATATAAAATGGTATAGTGTTTACACATAACCTGTGCACATCCTCCAGTCTACTTTACGTCACCTCTAGATTACTTATGATGCCTAATACAATGTAAATGCTAGGTAAATAGTTACCAGGCATATGGCAAGTTCAAGTTTTACTTTTTGGAAACTTCTGGAATTTTTTCGCCCTGAATATTTTCAGTCGAGGTTGGTTGAATCCACAGGTGCAGAACCTGCAGATGTGGGGGGCCGACTGCACCGTCTTTGTGTTCCTCCACCTCCTATAGCTCCAGCAACCCTTTGCAGGTTCACCAGGCCCTCTCTTCTCACTGTTTACTTTTTCCCTGGGCCATTTCAGCTATGCCTGTGGCTTTATTTACCAATTTAAGGGAGATGATCCCAGTCTTTTCTTTTTTTCTTTTTGGCTGCACCTCACAGCATGTGGAACTTCCCTGACCAGGGATCTAACCCATGCCTTCTGTAGTGGAAGCATGGAGTCTTAACCACTGGAATACCAGGAAACTCCAGATGACTGTACTCTTAATCTTAAAGTAAGTGTAAAGTGAAAGTCACTCTGCTGCTGCTGCTGCTAAGTCACTTCAGTCGTGTCTGACTGTGCGGCCCCATAGACAGCAGCCCACGAGGCTCCCCCGTCCCTGGGATTCTCCAGGCAAGAACACGAGTGGGTTGCCATTGTCTTCTCCAATGCAGGAAAGTGAACATTGAAAGTGAAGTCGCTGAGTCCTGCCCAACTCTTAGCGACCCCATGGACTGCAGCCCACCAGGCTCCTCCATCCATGGGATTTTCCAGGCAAGAGTACTGGAGTGTCATGTCCAACTCTTTGCAACCCCATGGACTGTAGCCCGCCAGGCTTCTCTGTCCATGCAATTCTCCAGGCCAGAATATTGGAGTGGGTAGCCATTTCTTTGTCCAGGAGATCTTCCCAACTCAGGGATTGAACCCAGGGCTCCCACATTGCAGTTGGATTCTTCACTGTCTGAGCCAGCATTGAAACCCATTCTTAATCTTAGACTCCACTAAATTCTTGAACTTTGGAGCCAACTGCCTACTTGGTATGTTTTGGGTGTCTTAATGTCAACTGAGTTCAGATCAGATCAGATCAGTCGCTCAGTCGTGTCTGACTCTTTGCGACCCCATAAATCACAGCACGCCAGGCCTCCCTGTCCATCACCAACTCCCGGAGTTCACTTAGACTCGTGTCCATCGAGTCAGTGATGCCATCCAGCCATCTCATCCTCTGTCGTCCCCTTCTCCTCTTGCCCCCAATCCCTCCCAGCATCAGAGTCTTTTCCAATGAGTCAACTCTTCGCATGAGGTGGCCAAAGTGCTGGAGTTTCAGCTTTATTATCATTCCTTCCAAAGAAATCCCAGGGCTGATCTCTTTCAGAATGGACTGGTTGGATCTCCTTACAGTCCAAGGGACTCTCAAGAGTCTTCTCCAACACCACAGTTCAAAAGCATCAATTCTTCGGTGCTCAGCCTTCTTCACAGTCCAACTCTCACATCCATACATGACCACAGGAAAAACCATAGCCTTGACTAGATGAACCTTTGTTGGTAAAGTAATGTCTCTGCTTTTGAATATACTATCTAAGTTGGTCATAACTTTGCTTCCAAGGACTAAGCGTCTTTTAATTTCATGGCTGCAGTCACCATCTGCAGTGACTTTGGAGCCCAGAAAAATAAAGTCTGACACTGTTTCCCATGAAGTGATGGGACCGGATGCCATGATCTTTGTTTTCTACATGTTGAGCTTTAAGCCAACTTTTTCACTCTCCACTTTCACCTTCATCAAGAGGCTTTTTAGTTCCTCTTCACTTTCTGCCATAAGGGTGGTGTCATCTGCATATCTGAGGTTATTGATATTTCTCCCAGCAATCTTGATTCCAGCTTGTGCTTCTAGCCCAGCGTTTCTCATGATGTACCCTGCATATAAGTTAAATAAACAGGGTGAAAATATATAGCCTTGACATAACTCCTTTTCCTATTTGGAACCAGTCTGTTGTTCCATGTCCAGTTCTAACTGTTGCTTCCTGACCTGCATACAAATTTCTCAAGAGGCAGATCAGGTGGTCTGGTATTCCCATCTCTTTCAGAATTTTCCACAGGTTATTGTGATCCACACAGTCAAAGGTTTTGGCATAGTCAATAAAGCAGAAATAGACGTTTTTCTGGAACTCTCTTGCTTTTTCGATGATCCAGCGGATGTTGGCAATTTGATCTCTGGTTCCTCTGCCTTTTTTAAAACCAGCTTGAACATCAGGAAGTTCATGGTTCACATATTGCTGAAGCCTGGCTTGGAGAATTTTGAGCATTACTTTACTAGCGTGTGAGATGAGCGCAATTGTGCGGTAGTTTGAGCATTCTTTGGCATTGCCTTTCTTTGGGATTGGAATGAAAACTGACCTTTTCCAGTCTTGTGGCCACTGCTGAGTTTTCCAAATTTGCTGGCATATTGAGTGCAGCACTTTCACAGCATCATCTTTCAGGATTTGGAATAGCTCAACTGGAATTCCATCATCTCCACTAGCTTTGTTCATAGTGATGCTTTCTAAGGCCCACTTGACTTCACATTCCCGGATGTCTGGCTCTAGGTGAGTGATCACACCATCGTGATTATCTGGGTCGTGAAAATCTCTTTTGTACAGTTCTTCTGTGTATTCTTGCCATCTCTTCTTAATATCTTATGCCTCTGTTAGGTCCATACCATTTCTGTCCTTTATCGAGCCTGTCTTTGCATGAAATGTTCCTTTGGTATCTCTGATTTTCTTTTCATGTCAACAAAAGAGTCTGAAATGCAGTACTTGGATACAATCTCAAAAACGACAGAATGATCTCTGTTCGTTTCCAAGGCAAACCATTCAATATCACAGTAATCCAAGTCTATGCCCCAACAGTAACGCTGAAGAAGCTGAAGTTGAACGGTTCTATGAAGACCTACAAGACCTTTTAGAACTAACACCCAAAAAAGATGTCCTTTTCATTATAGGGGACTGGAATGCAAAAGTAGGAAGTCAAGAAACACCTGAAGTAACAGGCAAATTTGGCCTTGGAATACGGAATGAAGCAGGGCAAAGACTAAGAGTTTTGCCAAGAAAATGCACTGGTCATAACAAACACCCTCTTCCAACAACACAAGAGAAGACTCTATACATGGACATCACCAGATGGTCAACACTGAAATCAGATTGATTATATTCTTTGCAGCCAAAGATGGAGAAGCTCTATACAGTCAGCAAAAACAAGACCAGGAGCTGACTGTGGCTCAGACCATGAACTCCTTATTGCCAAATTCAGACTTAAATTGAAGAAAGTAGGGAAAACCACTAGACCATACAGGTATGACCTAAATCAAGTCCCTTATGACTATACAGTGGAAGTGAGAAATAGATTTAAGGGCCTAGATCTGATAGATAGAGTGCCTGATGAGCTATGGAATGAGGTTCGTGACATTGTACAGGAGACAGGGATCAAGACCATCCCCATGGAAAAGAAATGCAAAAAAGCAAAATGGCTGTCTGGGGAGGCCTTACAAATAGCTGTGAAAAGAAGTGAAAAGCAAAGGAGAAAAGGAAAGATATAAACATCTGAATGCAGAGATAAACATCTGAATGCAGAGTTCCAAAGAATAGCAAGAAGAGATAAGAAAGCCTTCCTCAGCGATCAATGCAAAGAAATAGAGGAAAACAACAGAATGGGAAAGACTAGAGATCTCTTCAAGAAAATCAGAGATACCAAAGGAACAACTCAGCTCAACATTGTTCAAAACTGAGCTTGTAAGTTTTCTCCTCAATTGTGACCCCTTTCTGAAAGTCTGTATGTAGGTGAAGGGTTCCCCTGTTCATCTAGTCTATAAACTGGTTATTTTCCCAGGAGTCATCCTCCGTCTACCCCTACTTCCCTTGTCTAATCCATTACAAAGTCTTGTCTTTTACTTTGTATCTCTTGAATCTCCCTACTTCTCTTGTATCTCTTGAATCTCCCCACTTCTTTCCATTTTCCCCACTGTTTAGTCACAACTATGGAGAAGGAAATGGCAACCCACTCCAATATTCTTGCCTAGAGAATCCTGTGGACAGAGGAGCCTGGTGGGCTGCTGTCCACAGGGTCGCACAGAGTCGGACACGACTGAAGCAACTTAGCATGCGAGCATGCATTGGAGAAGGAAATAGCAACCCACTCCAGTGTTCTTGCCTGGAGAATCCCAGGGACAGAGGAGCCTGATGGGCTGCCATCTATGGGGTTGCACAGACTCAGACACGACTGAAGTGATAGCAGCAGCAGTCACAGCAAGCCCCAGCTTAATCTAGGTCCAATCAGGAGAGAGAAACAGTGTAAAAATTTGATCAGGGGAAGTTTGATTTCAGGAATTATTAACTAATGGGACTGGAGTAATGAAGAATTGGCTAGAAATAAGAGAATAGGACGGAGAAGGCGATGGCACCCCACTCCAGTACTCTTGCCTGGAGAATCCCATGGATGGAGGAGCCTGGTAGGCTGCAGTCCATAGGGTCGCTGAGAGTTGGACACGACTGAGCGACTTCACTTTAACTTTTCACTTTCATGCATTGGAGAGGGAAATGGCAGCCCACTCCAGTGTTCTTGCCTGGAGAATCCCAGGGATGGGGAGCCTGGTGGCTGCCGTCTATGGGGTCGCACAGAGTTGGACACGACCGAAGTGACTTAGCAGTAGCAGTAAGAGAATAGGAGGGCTTCACAGGTGGGGCTAGTGGTAAAGAACCCTCCTGCCAATGAAGAAACATAAGAGATGTGGGTTCTATCCCTGGGTCAGGAAGATCCCCTGGAGGAGGGCATGGCAACCCACTCCAGTATTCTTGCCTGGATAAGTCCATGGACAGAGGAGCCTGGTGGGCTATAGTCCATAGGGTCGCAAAGAGTTGGACATGACTGAAGTGACTTAGTACGCACCACAAAAGAATAGGAATAGCAGATAGAAGGAACAGCTACTGCCCCTAGGGGTGACGTGGAGTGTCCAAGGCTGAAATCCAGACTTTTCTGAAAATCTGTCCACTGGAACCTGTCAGGAATGCTCTCTTTAGTGCAATAAGGGAAACTTTACAGCGAGGCCTCTTGCTGTGCTACCGAACTGCTTGGGGAGGAGGGACATGCCCAGTGAAGCTGCTGGCTGCCGTGCACCACTGAATCCAGGCACTGGAGACTGAGCACAGCAAGAGCCTGCTGCTGAGAAAGCTGTGCATGATGCCTGCAAGGGAGCCCACAGGAACCAGGAAGCCAAGCCCTTTCTTCCAGTGCTGTGTCTCCACCACCCTCTCCTGACAGAGCCTCAGTGGCAGCTGGGGGAGAAAATCTAAAGGCTCCAGTCCATTCACAGAGCAGGCAAAAGGGGTGAATTTGGAGCTGAGGGCCACTACATTGATAAGTGGCCCAGCCCATCCCTTTGATGACTCAGCCACCATATGTGCTTTGGCATACCCTTGAACTCGCATACTACTACCACCGCAATGAAGAAGACAACTGTCTTTATGCCTTACAAAACCAGCTGCCCTTCTTACAAGAGAACAGTTACCAACCTTTCTCAAACTGAGATGCAGCTCCAAGAGTCATGTATCCGTTGATAGTTACATATTTGTTGTTGTTCAGTCACTAAGTCACCTCCGACTCTGCGACCCCATGAACTGCAGCACACCAGGCTCCTCTGGCCTCTGCTGTTTCCTGAGTTTGCTTGAATTCGTGTCCATTGAGTCAGTGATGCTATCTAACCATCTCATCCTCTGCCACTCCCTTCTCCTTTTGTCTTCAATCTTTCCACTCCCTCCTCCAGTGGGCCACATTTTGTCAGAACTCTTCTTTATGACCCATCTGTCTTAGGTGGCCCTGCGTCTCATGGCTTATAGCTTCAATGAGTTATGCAAGCCCCTTTGCCCCACCAAGGCTGTGATCCATGAAGGGGCTAGTTATATATATTACTGCACAAATCAGTCACAGCCACACTGAATATTATGTTCCCTAAAGACTTTGGTTGTAGAGTTAACAAGGTAACTTAAAAATGGGAAGAAGAGAAAAAATGGTTAGTACATACAGATTGTCATGTACATGTAACAAGCAATTAGAAAATGAGTAAAGCTACTTAGAGTCCTCATTTCTGTAAGTGGTCACCATGCCGTGATTGATACCAATGCTTGCTTCTTCCACCACACCTCTGTGTTTACTCTGCTCTTAGTTCAAACCGCAGCTATTTAGGTTATTTACCTGGTGCAATGACCGGAATCATCAGTCTCTAAGGGCCTGGCTCCTTAATCATCCGGCCCACCCCCCCCAACCCCCATTTTGCTTGTTGTAGTTTTTCATTAACCTTTGCTATTGTACATGGGCTTCCCTGGTGTTTTAGTGGTAAAGAATTCATCTGCCAATGCAGGAGACTCCAGTCAATCCCTGGGTTGGGAAGATCCCCTGGAGAAGAAACTGGCAACTCCTGTATTCTTGCCTGGGAAATCCCATGGGGAGAGGAGCCTGGTGGGTTACAGTCCATGGGGTCGCAAAGAGTTGGACATGACCTAGCAATTGAGCATGCAGGCACATTTAACATAGTCCATCTTACCTCCGTTGTGTAGAAGCAACTCAGTTTCCCTTTGGTAATCAGGATCAGTCATTCAGACAAATACAGGTTATACTCTCCCACTGTACTCCCCCCACCCCCTGGCCATCTGTTGGTTCACTAGCATAAAGAGCTTAAAATGTCCAGGTGGTCATCTCATCTTCCAATTCAGTGGAACCATTGCATGTTCTAGTGGGGAACTCCTTCTTTGGGAACTAAGATCCCCAAACCAGTGGGGCTTTCAATTGTTGGGACTGGAAGCAAAAATTCAGTGAGAAGTCTATTAGGAGCAGTAGAGGAGTCACTCTGACACCCATGTATTTTCTAGGCCCATGTATTAATATTTTGGCTACAGGGGAAAGAACACCATACAGTGGTCTCTGATTCAAAGCACATATTACATCCCGTATAACAAGCACTGCTGCTGCTGCTGCTGCTAAATCACTTTAGTCGTGTCCGACTCTGTGCGACCCCATAGACGGCAGCCCACCAGGCTCCGCCATCCCTGGGATTCTCCAGGCAAGAACACTGGAGTGGGTTGCCATTTCCTTCTCCAATGCATGAAAGTGAAAAGTGAAAGTGAAGCTGCTCAGTTGTGTTTGACTCTCCGCAACCCCATGGACTGCAGCCTACCAGGCCCCTCCATCCATGGGATTTTCCAGGCTAGAGTACTAGAGTGGGGTGCCATTGCCTTCTCCAGAACAAGCACTACGGTACTATAACTTTTTTGTTTGTTTGTTTTAGGACCTATTTGCTCATTTATTTTTAATTGGCTGTGCTGTGTGGCTTGTGGGATCTTAGTTCCACAACTGGGGATTGAACCCAGGCTTTTGGCAGTAAAAGCACTAAGTCCTAAACCACTGGACCGCCAGGCAATTCTCTGGTGATTCTTTCAATTAGGCTACCCACTTTCAGATGACATGTATGTGGTAAGTCCAGTTAATCCTATGGGTATGAGCCCATTGCTGTGCTTGCTTTGTTATAAAGAAGAATTCTTTGATCACATACAATGCTGTGTGGAATGTCATGATGATAAGGCATTCTGAGAGTCCATAGATGGTGGTGCTGGTAGAAACATGGGCAGGGAAGGTAAATCCGTATCCAAAACAACATTTCTATTCCTCTGAGGTTGGACCTCTGCTCCTTCAATAATGGAAGATGGTAATCAGCCTGGCACCAGGTGGCTGGCCAATCCCCATAAGGAATAGTGGCCATACTGGGCACTCAGTGTTAATCGTTGGACTTGCAAATTAGATCCAGATCTGCGGACCTAGACAGCATATTAAAAAGCTGAGATATCACTTCACCAACGAAGGTCGATATAGTCAAAGCTATGGTTTTTTCCAGTAGTCATGTATTCACAGTAGTTATGTGAAGGATGAACCATAAAGAAGGCTGAGCGCTGAAGGATTGATGCTTTTGAACTGTGGTGCTGGAGAAGACTCTTGAGAGTCCCTTGGACTGCAAGGAGATCAAACCAATCAATCTTAAAGGAAATCAACCCTGAATATTCATTGGAAGGGCTGTTGCTGAAGCTAAAGCTCCAATAATTTGGCCACCTGATGTGAAGAACTGACTCATTGGAAAAGACCCTGATGCTGGGAAAGAAAGATTGAGGGCAGGAGGAGAAGGGGACAACAGAGGATGAGATGGTTGGATGGCATCATCAACTCAATGGACGTGGGTTTGAGCAAACTCCAGGACATGAAGGACAGGGAAGCCTGGCATGCTGCAGTCCATGGGGTCGCAAAGAGTCAGACACAACTGAGTGACTGAACAACAATACAAGTACAACTCAGATCACAATAGCCTGTATTGTTGAGCCCATGCATAGTCTCTGTCCTTGCCACCATAGCTCATGAGGTCATTGAGCAAGTGCTAGGGACGGCTGGAGGAAGAAGTGCTGGTGACATCCACGAAGCATCTCACTTGTGTACCCCTGACTATTACGGATCTCTAATGCAGCAGATGCCTTTTGGTGGGCATTCATATGGAACACAACTATTATTGTGAATAGTCTTACTCAAGTTGTCCGTCCATATACCTCTTCCCCAGTCTTCTTTTTCACTAATGTTATAATCCTATGCCTTCTGAATTCTGATCATCCAGCCAAATCATTGGCAAATGCCTCTGAATTAGTCTAGATCTGTTCTTCTGGCCATCTCACACTCCAAACAGTGAACAACCAAATATATTGCTTGAGGTGTGGCCACTAGAGGATTTTCCTTTATTTCTGTCTTTCAGTGTCACCCTGAGTGGGGATG
Organism: Bos mutus; assembly: GCF_027580195.1. Classification (NCBI taxonomy): domain Eukaryota; kingdom Metazoa; phylum Chordata; class Mammalia; order Artiodactyla; family Bovidae; genus Bos; species Bos mutus. The sequence continues at coordinate 57,503,997 of NC_091627.1, forward strand.
AAGTGCTGTAACTGTCCGCTTACTGGTTGTACCAGCATAATGTACAGATCCATCCATAAACCTGGCTTGAGTTTTGTCTTTTCTTGGCCAACTGACCTGAAGGAACACCCCAGGAGGCAATGGAACAGGAGTTGTATCAGGAATCTGCTCAAGGATTTCTCTGGTGGCTCAGTGGATAAGAATCCACTTGCCAATGCAGAGGACATGGGTTTGATCCTTGGTCTGGGAAGATTCCATGTGCTGCCGGGCAACTAAGCCAGTGTACCACAGCTGCTGAGCCTGGGCACCCTAGAACCTGTGCTCTGCAACAAGAAAAGCTGCCACAGTGAGAAGCCTGTGCAACAGCAATGGAGACCAGCGCAGAAATTTTTTTTTTTAAGGGCTCTTCTCATGTTAACTTGGGCCTTGGCCCTGTCTGAGCTTGGTCTTGTGTGCTAGGTTGGCACATGCCCAGCGTGGCAAGGTGTCAGACGGCAGCCTGACAGTTCATGATGGGAGGGCCAGGCTCCATGACCACTTGATGTCCTGTTGTTAGGTGCTCCATCTCCACCACTTGCCATAAACTATTTCTTAAAGGAGAATAAGTATTTGCAGAAAAGGGCATAGCCTTGCTCCAAAATCCTGGAGTTCTGCACTGTGATTCTCCTACTGGTCCTTGCTGGAGGCTCCATACAGCATTCCTGCTTGCCATGAACACTTCAAGATATCATAGATTTCCTGGGTAATAAGGCCCAAGTACTGGAGTATCTGTTCTGCCACCTAAATTTACTGCAGAATCTTCTCTTTTTCTGGTCTCCATGAAGCTATAGTTATACAGCTGCAAGTGACTCCTAGATCGATCAAAATAGCACACTCAAATGTGATATATGTTGTCTCCAAAACTCAAATGTCCTACTGAATCGCCTGTGTGTGTGTCTGTGTGTTAGGTCACATGAGGTCCAGCACCTTTGTGGAGCTGCTTTGCATACTTTCAACCACTGACCCCAAGAAACTTCACTGAGGTGACCGTCCCTGAATTGTATTGGGGTTAAATCCCATTCTCTTGTTTGTGTGTGTCTTATTTTTTAAATTTTATTTTTAATTGGAGGATAAATTGCTTTACAATATTGTGTGGGTTTTTGCCATTGTGTATGTCTCACCAAGACATTTAAAAATACTTGATACAGGATGGTTGAGGATCCACCTGCCAATGCAGGGGACATGGATTCGTTCCCTGGCCTGGTAATATTCCATATGGGACACCTAACCCCTTGAGCTGCAACTATTGAGCCCACCTGCCACAACTGCTGGTCCTGCATTCTAGAGTCCATGCTGTTCACCGCAACCAGAGAGTAGCCCCTGCTCGCCACAACTGGAGAAAGCCTGTGTGTAGCCAAAGACCCAGTACAGCCAAAAATAAATAAAATTGAAATAAATAATAAAATACTTGATACTTCCTGCTTCTTGGATGTTATGACATCCCGTGTCATCAATATAGTGGACTTCTGTTAAGTTTTGTGGGGTATCAAGATGATCAAGATGTCTGTAGACTTTTGATGATAGAGAGTGGGAAAATTGACATCATTCTTATGCACAAATGTGAAGGTACACTGTTGGCTCCACCAGGGAGAAGCACATGACTTCTGAGGACCTTTATAAACTAGCATGGAGGATGAGGCATACAAAGTGGCAGAGGCTGTGCTGTATCAGTAAAGATGCCAAATCAGTAGATATGCAGTATCAGCAAAGATGATGCTGGGTCAGTAAAGATGCTGATACGTCTGGGACAACATCTTCCACTGGAGTCAGCATCTGATTAAGTTTATGATTGTCTGAAGTTTGTGATTGCCAAATTTCTCCCCACATGCACTTAGGGTAATCTTTTAAAGCACAAGTCTAACTAAATCATTTGTTCCCCATACCCTGATCTCCCTCTTAAGACACTTCTTGGCTTTTACAATACAGACTGAAATCCTTAGCCTCTCTAGTCTCACCTCTCGGGACTTTTATCCTGATCTTAATTCCCAGACTCACTGGCTTTCATCCTGTTGCTCAAATGTACCACCAGATACCAGGCCTTTGTGCCATCTGCTTCCTCTGCGTGGGGTGCTCTCTTTTTGCCACTCTTCATTCACCTCTCTGGCCCTTGTGTCTGCTCAATACCCTGCATAGCTCTAATTGATGGCACCTGAAGTTTCCCATTTTGTTTTCTGTGATTCTGCGATTAATGTCTGCGTCCTCAACTAGACTCTAACTTCCAAAAAAGCAGACAGAAACTTTCTTTTGTGCCTAGTCATAGGTGGCTCAGGCTGTAAAGAATCTGCCTTTGATGCAGAAAGACCTGGCTTTGATTCCTGGGTCAGGAATATCCCTGGAGAAGGGAAATGGCCATCCACTCCAGTTTTCTTGGCTGGAGAATTCTGTGGACAGAAGAGCCTGGTGGACTACAATCCATGGGGTCGCAAAGGGTCGGACATGACTGAGAACACTTTCACTTTCTAGGGAAATGCTTGACATCTTGGAGTCAATGACTAATAGTGTCCATTAAGCAAATGGCATAGTGCTGAGTGTGTGTTCTCTGTAGCCTTCTTTTGCACAGATGATTTTTTTTTTTTTTTCTGGTCTCTTTACACCCCTCCCAAGGTGTTGATGAGATGTTGAATGGCATCACCGACTCAATAGACATGAGTTTGAGCAAGCTCCAGGAGATACTGAAGGACAAGGAAGCCTGGGGTGCTGCAGTCCATGGGGTCACAAAGAGTCGGACACGACTTAGCAACTGAACAACAGCAACAAAGGTGTTGACAGTAGATGCAGGTGTCTGAAATGCTGGGGACCACTGTTCAGGCTGACTGTCATGTCCTGTGTGCCGTAGCTTGCAGTCCTTTGTGGGGGATATGTGGTAGGCTTCCACCACGACTGTCTGAACAGGGGTCTGGGCTCATGTGTCTTTACAGCTGTGATTTCAGCAGATGCTTCTTGTTTGGAGACCTCAAACTCTGGCCAGTTGGAATTGCAGATGGGAAAGAAGTGAAATCCATGCTTTCTTAGCTGGATGTCACAACATGTGGAAAACGCATCCCAAATTTGAAAGATCTATACAAGGGAAAAATTTGCAGTGCACGGGACAATAAATAAATAAATATACCTGATATATTTTTACTGGCAAGATAATAAAAAGAATATCCTGGTATAAAATCAGGCAAGGGACTTCCCTGGTGGCGCAGTGGATGAGAGTCCGCTTGCCATAGAGGCAACATGGGTTTGATCCCTGGTCTGGGAAGATCCCACATGTCACAGAGCTACTAAGCCCGTGCACCACAACCACTGAGCCTGTGCTCTAGAGCCCATGAGCCACAACTACTGAAGCCCTGCGCTCCGGAACAAGAGAAGCCACCACAACGAGCAGCCTGTGCACGCAACGAAGAGTAGCCCCTGCTCATAGCAACTGGAGAAAGCAAGTGGAATCAACGAAGACCCAGTGCAGCCAAGAATTAACCAATTAATTAAAAAAAAAGAAAACCAGGCCAAAAACCCAAATAGGCATTTCATGAAAGATGAAATATAAATGGCCAAAAAACATGCTAAAAATAGTTTACTTAGTAACCAAAGAAATGCAAATTAGAATAACTAGAGGTCTTTTAAACTTTAGCAAAGATTTGAAAGATTGCTAATATTCAGGGTTGATGAGAGTGGAAAAAAGGCACTCGTTTACTGTTGAGGCAGAAATTGGTATGGCTGGCACAGAGCCAGACTGATAACACAGACTATATTAGAAGTAAAGATGTACATGGTTTTTGTCCCCAGAATTTCATGTCTTGGCATTGATTCTAAGGAAGTAATTGGACTGGTAAACAAAGATATTACTTCCAGGATTTTTATTCTTCACAACATTGTTGATAATAGTTGTTTTAAAAAACAAGGAGTTTTTGTCAAAAAAAGCATGGAGCAGTGATGATAGGTATCTATATTTATTAACATGAAAAGATTTTTTTTTTTAATTTAAAAAATTGTTTACTTTCCTTGATTGATGTATAGTTGATTTACAATGTTGTGCTAGTTTCACACACACACACACACATATATATATATACTCTTTCATATTTCCATTCTAGGTTATTATAAGATATTGAATATAGTTCCCTGTACTATATAGTAGGTCTTTGTTGTTAATTTTATAGGAAAGATTATTTTAAATGAGCAAAGCAGTTTACAAAACCGTGTGTATAGGGTATTCCCATATTTGTAAATCTGTTATATCTATCTTTGCACGTGTGGAGAAAGGTTTGGAATAATATGTTATATATGTTATAAATGTTACAATGATTGTGTTATAGATTTAAAACTTCAGTTATTAAGCAGGGGGACATAACCATAATTGTCTTTATTTCTCTATAACTGAACTCGTTTTGGCTTGTAAGTTCCTCACACTTAATATTCCCATTTGAAAACAACCCAGTCCCTTCTTGTTTAAAATGCAGCCAGCTCATCTTGGGTGACTACCCACTGAGCCCTCCTTATGTTTCCCCTGAGACTGGTTGACAGATTACACTGTCTTGAGGAGAAATGTTGGCAACTGTGCTCTCCTGGGCCCTCCAGGTCCCTCCCACCAAATGTCACTCATCTTGCCTATCTTTGCTATCTCGTGTTGGCTGCACAAGTATGGCTTCTAATCCTCTCCAGGTCTTTGAAACATTCACTGCTTCGTCGCCAACGGTGGGCTCTTGTGAGCCCATCCTTCTTGTTAGGAAAAAAGCATAGAGCCCATCCTGATGGCCTCTGGGCTGTGGGGTGTGCTGCTCTTCTGTATCAAGTCAAAGATGATTGCATCTGCCCCATCACTTCATGGCAAGTAGGTGGGGAAACAATGGAAACAATGACAGACTTTATTTTCTTGGGCTCCAAAATCACTACAGATGATGACTGCAGCCATGAAATTAAAAGACACTTGCTCCTTGGAAGAAAAGTTATGAACCAACCTAGACAGCATATTAAAAAGCAGAGACATTACTTTGCTGATAAATGTCCATCTAGTCAAAGCTATGGTTTTTCCAGTGGTCATGTATGGATGTGAGAGTTGGACTATAAAGAAAACTGAGCTCTGAAGAATTAATGCTTTTGAATGGTGGTGTTGGATAAGACTCTTTAGAGTCCCTTGGACTGCAAGGAGATCAAGCCAGTCAATCCTTAAGGAAATCAGTCCTGAATATTCATTGGAAGGACTGATGCTGAAGCTGAAACTCCAATACTCTGGCCACCTGATGTGAAGAGCCAACTCATTGGAAAAGACCTTGCTTGATGCTGGGAAAGATTGAAAGCAGGAGGAGAAGGGGGCAACAGAGGATGAGATGGTTGGATGGCATCACCTCATAAGTTTGAGCAGGCTCCTGGAGTTGGAATTGATTCTAATGAAATAATTGGACTGGTAAACAAAGACGTTACTGCCAGGATTTTTATTCTTCACAACATTGTTGATAATAGTTGCTTTAAAAAACAAAAATGTTTTATAAAAAAAAAAGCATGGAGCAATTAGCAGCGATGTGTTGGAGTTGGTGATGGACAGGGAAGCCTGGCATGCTACAGTCCATGCGGTTGCAAAGAGTCAGACATGACTGAGTGACTAAACTGAACTGACTGACTGAGGGGCTCCCTCTGAGGTGGCTCCCAAGCCCTCCTACCTAGGTCCCTCCCAGAGTCCACTCTGATGTGTCCTCCTCAGGCCATACCCTGGCAACTGAAGAACAAGACCCCCATGCACTGGGGCCCTAACCCCTCCTAGGGCTTCTCCTTCCCACCTTCTTTTGGAGTGCAGGGTGCTGAACACACCTCAGAGACTCCTGCGTCTCAGCTGTAGGCTCTTCCTGCCAATTCTCTCCTCCCACAGCTGATCAGCTCCTGATCTTAAACATTTATTTATTTGGCTGCATTGGGTCTTAGTTGTGGCACGTGGGATTTTCATTGCATCATGTGGGATCTTTTGTCATGGCACATGGGCTCCAGAGTGTGTGGGCTCAGTAGCTGCAGTGTATAGGCTTAGTTACTCCATGGCATGTAGGATCTTAGTTCCCTGATGAGGGATCGAACCTGCATCCCCTGAATTGCAAGGCAGATTATTAACCACTGGGCCACCAGGAAAGTCCCAGTTCCTGACCTTTTGAATGAAGCCTCCTCTTCGGTTATCAGGAGCTCATTCTTATGCTTGTTTTCAGGGTTAACAGTTAATGCCTCCTCTCCTCCAGGCTGTAGATCTTCATCTTCCCAACCAAGCTTTTTTCAAAATGTAAAACACTCTTTGTCTCAGAGAGATCAAACTTGTAATTTAAGTGATGGCATTCAAGACAAAAGTCCACTATAGATTTACAAAAAGACTTCTTTAAAACTTCAAATTCGGAGGCCAAGGGTTTGTGTCCATCATCCCTGCCTCAACAGCAGGTTGTATAATAAGCTTTCCCTGCTTGAACAGTGGAGCCATTCAGGGTAGAGCCAGAGTATAGCCAGATGGACTGAAAAAGTCTGTAGTTCAGGGGCAAAGTCTCCATCTGCTATAGCTGTCTCCTGGGACTGGTAGGATTGTGGGTGATTTCTACCCTTTTTTCATCTGCAGTTTCTGAATTTTCTACAATAAACATGTGGTTATTGTTGCTCAGTCGCTAAGTCGTGTCCGACCCCATGAACTGCAGCACACCAGGCTTCCCTGTCCTTCACTATATCCCTGAGTTTGCTCAGACTCATGTCTGTTAAGTCAGTGATGCCATCCAACTTTCTCATTCTCTGTTGTCCTCTTCTCTCCTCTCGGCCTCAGTCTTTCCCAGCATCAGGATCCTTTCCAAACGTGCATTTCTTTTATGATAGGAAATATAATGACAAAAGTTCTAAGTGAAGGGACACTTTCAGGCATTTAGGTCTGTGATGCTGAAGATTAATTTTGCAGGGTATATTTTGAGTTTGGGGGACCCTAACTCATCTCAGTGGAAGGACTCTTTGGTGGGGGCGGGGTCACAGGTAGGGATCAGGCTGGAAGCAGTGACAGGAGGAAGAGGCGACATGGACATCTCTTTCGCCAACACGGAGCAGAGTGAGGCAGCCCCCAGCCTGGCTTACATTCAGGGAGGGGCTGTGGCTTCTGCAGCATCTTAAAGGGCAGTGTGTTTCCTTTCAGGACAAGGAGATGGCACTTTGTTGGCTTCGTTACAGACGCTCTATTACCTGGGAACCAATCCTCAGTGTGCCCAGCCCCAAGCGAGCTTTGAGGAGATAAATCACAGCAGGAAATCAAGCCACCTTCACATTTCTAACAAAAGTTGCAAGTTCAACAGTGCTGCAGTCCATGGGGTTGCAAAGAGTCACACACGACTGAACAACAACCATACAAAAAGATAAAAAGAAAACCCCCTTTTACGTCGTAACAAAAAGCAACAGGAAAACATTCACATACAAATGTGCCCAATCACCTTCCACCAGGATTGAGCCCCGCTGTGCCCGCTTTCGACCACACCAGGGATTTCCTGATGTTTAAAAAAAGTTTAAGGATTTCACATGTCTGTCTTTTCTGGGACTTTCTGTTCCCACTTTTATTCTTCCGAATTCTTAATTTTGTGAAAGCGTTAGCAGAGTGATTGTAAAAGCTAGCATCTCATGCACATGGAGATGGGAGTGACGCCAGCACGGGATTCTCCCTCCGCTGTCCTCTTGATGCCAGGACTTAGAGAAGGACTGGGGGCCCACGACAAGGTCCCCTCAGCCCAGTGCTGGGGGTGTGGTGAGAGTTGGGCTGGCACTGGTGGGATGTGCAGGTGGCCCTGGGCCGGAAGCCCCATCTGCATTCCTTGTCCAGAAGACGAGGCCTTGGCCACCCCTCACTCCCAAAGTGGACGGAAGTGCCTCTGGTTCCAGGCTGTGGTTAGAGATAAGACATACCAGGCTGACCCAGGACCGAAGGCACAATCTGCAGGCCTGTGGCCTACCAGCCTCAGAGCCTTTGGAGGAAAGGAGATGGGGAAGGGGTGCATGGGAATGAAGCCCATGCTTCTTCTCAGTGTGGGCAGGGCAGGAAGCCAGAGGTGGGGTCTTGTCATATGGAGAGTCCTGAAGACCACCTCTCCCAGCTCCGCCTTTGTCGTTGAGAAGAGTGAGGGCCAGAGAGAGGTGGTGTGTCTTGGCTGGGGACCCACGGCCAGGGGCTGGTAGAGTTCAGACCAGAGCCCAGGCCTTCTGTGCCAACCAATCCTCTTCCTGTTTCAGTAGGGCCGGAAGGCACAGCTCTTTCTGGCAGCTCCCTGACCCCCGCCTCCGCCCTCTGGCCCCAGCAGCTGCCATCAATGGGGAGGAATGACATTAAACATGTCCCTGCAGGGAGGGTCTGAATTGTTACAGACACTTCCTCCCCACCATCTCCCCCAGGGGCTCGTGATTCTTGAGGGTCTCTGGAGCAGGCTGGACTCCCCTCCACCCGCAGATGGGCCCTGGAGAGTAAGCTCCAGGAGGGTGGAGGTGGGGCTCACTGTTTTATTCACACCTCTAGCCCTTGCTCCGAGAATGTGGCCTGGTCACAGGTACTCATTGCATTGTAAAAAAACGAGTGAAAAGAGATGAATACATGACCTTCGTGTTGGGCGTCTTGCTCTGGACAGAACTGTGAAGTTGCCGGGTCTGTTCTCAGGGGCGCTTCCCTTTCCGGAGGCACCTGGCATGGAGGCTGCCTCTGACCTGCCCCTCTGTCCTAAGGGGTCACCTCTGACCCAGTGGCATTGAGGGAGAGAGGGAGGAGTCTCAGGTAGGAGGAGTCAGGCGATGGAGGAGTTCCTGGCGTCTTTGGGGAGCAATGTCTGGTGTCCCCTGAGTTTCAGGAAAGGCAGGGCTTGGTGCAAGCACATTTGGTACTAAGGATCAGTGAGTGCAGAGGGTGGTCTGTGAGGGGAAAGCCATGGTCGGGCACGGAAGCTCCCCTCTGGGCTGGAGGGTGGGGCCAGCGAGCCAGGAGCTGGGCCTGGCACTGAACGCCACGGGGATTCTGGGCAGGAGGGTGAGCGGTTTTGAGAGAGGACAGTCGAGATGGCGCTGCCGGGGCCCTCAGGAGCCTTGAGTTCAGCCTGTGAGGAGCAGGATGGAAGATCGGAGGCTGCCTCTTTCTGCTTGGGGACAGAAGAGCCCCGCCTCCCGATGGGGGCAGGGCCGTCCCCCCATTCCGTCAATGGGAGTCTGGACTCACCTGCCATGGCTGTGCATTCTCATCAGAAGTGGGGGCTGTGGACACACTGGAGAGGACTGAACGGAGCCGCACATGTCCCCAGGGCCTGCCATGGGACAGTATTAGGGCCCTGAGCCTTGCACCCCTGATTCCCAGCTCTAAGAGGTTGGGGAGGCTCCCCCACCCCTGTAGGGGCAGCTCTCACTCCACCTGCCACCTGACAAGAGCTCTTGGTGTGACCTTCTTGATCCCTCAGGCCACCCTCCAAGCCACAGGCCTTCAGGGTGTGGAGCCAGAGGACACACAATATGTACCCGCCCCCACCCCCACTAAGCACACACTGCTCAGTGAACAACCCCCATCCCCGAAAACACATCAAACCACACTCATTAAAGCTGCCCCCCCTTCCCATGCGCTCAGTCCCTTCAGTCCTGTTTGACTCTTTGCGACCCTCTGGACTGGAGCCCGCCAAGCTCCTCTGTCCATGGGATTCTTCAGGCAAGAATACTGGAGTGGGTTGCCATTCCCTTCTCCAGGGCGTCTTCCCGACCCAGGGATTGAACCCAGATCTCCTGCATTGGAAGGCAGGTTCTTTACCAGTAGCACCATCTGGGAAGCCCCTTCCTTCCCATACTCCTCCCTTTTCATCCTTTTGTGGCTTTTTCTTGACTTCTCTGAGACTGCCTTGTCTTTATAGGAGGACACCTCCCAAGGTGGAGGGTTGGGTCCAGGCAGCATGTGGGCTGGCACTCCGGGGGCTGCCCTGCACTGAGAACTATGGACTGGGGCGGGGGTAGGGGAGGACTCTGGGGGCTGAGGCAAGTCCTGGAACCAGCTGGCAGGGGTGAGCATACCTGGCAGGCCATGTGGGCATCCCAGCCGCTGGACACCAGAGTCTGCAGCCGGGGCGCGTTCTCCTCCACAAACCGCTCACACTGAGGGAGGAGACAGACACAGGGCTGGGTGAACCCAGGCCCGGGGCAGGGCCCTCCTGCCTTAACGTCTGGCCTCCCCACTTATGTGGATCCTCTCAGAGCTCCCTGGTAGGTCCAGCCCTCGGCCCTCAGTGAGCAGCTCTGGCTGTAAGACTGAACAAGCTGCTGGGTGGAAATGGGGGTTTCCTTCAGGAAAACCAGGGACTTCAGAGATGGAGACTGAGGGGCAGAATCTTGGCCCCATCCTTCCCTCCCCTCTCCATTTCAGTTCTGGAAGCCACCCTGAAGTTCATCTGGTCCTAGAGACCTCATGAGGGGAGCCCTGTGCGGGAAGCAGCCTTCTCCAAGAGTCAGCAGGCGTGTCACCCACTCTCAGAGAACATCAGGGCTCTGGGACCCCAGTCCCAGGCCTCTCCTGCTGGTGGCTTGGTCCCCACTGAGTCACACCGGGAGGAGCCCCGGGGCAGGGACAGGACTGGGACCTGGAGAGGAGGCCAGGCCTTCTCTTGCTCAGCTGGCCCGGCATTACTCATCTCCTGGCAGATGACCGGGCCTCTCTCCAGGTCCATGACGAGGCCTGCTGTCCTCCTGAGCCCATGCCCCTGGGCCAGAGACGTCTCCTGACCTTTTGCCCTAAGTTACAATGACGTCATTGTTTGTCCTGCATCCTGTCTGCGTCTGAGCACCTTAAGGGCAGAGGTCCAGACCACTCTGTGTGTCTCTGGGAAACCTGTCTTGGACCCAACCCTCCACCTCAGGCAGCCCCTGGGTCCCAAGCCCCACCGCATGCCTGTCCCTCACCTTTTGCCTGTCCAGCCAGGTGCCCAGGCAGGCCTGGCGCATTGCCTGTGGCATGGCCTGCTCACTGCTGTTCCCTGCCTGGGTGGTCACAAACATGCAGAGCTGGCAGTCAGAGTCTTGTGGCAGCCATTCTCCAGGCAGGGACCCCAGGGCAGGGAGGGCTAGAGAGAAAAAACAGCCGCATTCCTGTTCTCACTGGGGCAGTGCAGATGGACCCGAGAAGGGGAGGGGATGGGAGCGGGTGATGGGCAGGGGCTGGGGCGGCAGGCTCACCTGGGCCAGCGCTGTCCTCACTGGAGCACCGGAGGACGAGGCCGCAGACCAGCTGGGGCAGCATGCGGCCTAGCAGCGTGTCCAGGAGGATGACAGAGTAGCGCTCAACCAGGCACTGGCAGATGCCGCCCACCAGCAGGGGGACCACGTGGCACACCTGGGCCACAGTCATGGCCAGAACACCCTGGGGTGGGGGCCGAGAAAGGACAGAGTGGGACCTTCCCCCGAAAGACCTGCTCAGGGTGCTTTGCAGACCTTCCCTGGGGGCCTTGGAGAATTACTACGCTGCTTGCAGGTAGACGCTGAACATCAGGGAGTCCAGGGGACTTGTCCAGAGTCACTGCGCTGGTGCGAGAACCAGGCCACAGACCCCCACTCTGACTTCAAAGACTCTGGAATTGTTGAAATTCCAAAGTTTTCCAGAGAGGTAGACACTGCTCAGGCCACATGACAGCCTGGGGCAGAGGCAGAACCAACCCAAGTCTTCTCCCTCCTGACCTGGCGGTGCCATGCTTCCCCCACAGGTGGACAAGCTCCTGTCTGTGGCTCCCAGAGTCAAGAAGTCCCTGGTTTCAGGAGGCCCATGGGGAAGTAAGGAGTTCCCCCACCCAACCTCACCCCACCCCACCCTTGATTCCAAACACAACCTCCCTGCTGAAGAGCAAGGAGACAGAATGCAGGCACCCTTATGCCTCCACTTCTTTATTCATTCAGCCAATTCATGTAAAGAATTGGCTTTTCACTTTCATGCATTGGAGAAGGCAATGGCAACCCACTCCAGTGTTCTTGCCTGGAGAATCCCAGGGACGGGGGAGCCTGCTAGGCTGCCGTCTATGGGGTCAAAGAGTCGGACACGACTGACGCAACTTAGCAGCAGCAGCATACCTCAATTTTAAAGAAAGGACCGGTATGTGGCAGGCTGGTCTGGGCCCTCCCTGTTCCTGCCTTTCATACGTGAAATAAGCTACAAGGATCTACTGCACATCTCAGGGAATGTAGCCAATATTTTATAATAACTATAGATGGAGTATAACCTTTGAAAGTTGTGAATCATTATATTGTACACTTGTGAGTTATATAATATTTATATCAACTATGTTTGTGTGTGTGTCCCCAGTTGCTTCAGTTGTGTTTGACTCTTTGTGACCCTGTGGACTGTAGCCTGCCAGGTTCTTCAATCCATGGGATTTCTCAGGCAAGAATACTGGAGTGGGTTGTCACTTCCTCCTCTAGGGGATCTTCTCGACCCAGGGATCACACCTGCACCTCCTGAGTCAGATTTTTACCTGCTGAACCATCAGGAAGCCTTGTACATCAACTATACTTCAATTTTCGGAGAAGGCAATGGCACCCCACTCCAGTACTTTTGCCTGGAGAATCCCATGGAAGGAGGAGCCTGGTAGGCTATAGTCCATGAGGTCGCTAAGAGTCGGACACGACTGAGCGACTTCACTTTCACTTTTCACTTTCATGCATTGGAGAAGGAAATGGCAACCCACTCCAGTGTTCTTGCCTGGAGAATCCCAGGGACAGGGGAGCCTGGTGGGCTGCCGTCTATGGATGGGGTCACAGAGTCGGACATGACTGAAGCAACTTAGCAGCAGCAGCATACTTCAATTTTAAAGAAAGGACCGGTATGTAGCAGGCTGGCCTGGGCCCTGTTCCTGCCTGAAGCCCCTGCTGTCCCTCAGCATCAGGACAGCCAAGGACACTTCCCTGGCTGTCCCTCCTCAGGCTCTTTTGCTGGCTTTTTCCTCTTCCTCCACCTGGTCCACCCCACATCCCTGGATTTAAATCTTGTCTGTAGCCATGACTCTCAGACTGACGTCTCTGGACCTGGCCAGTGACCAGGCAGGCTGCCTGCTTGTCGCCTCCTCCTGTATGTTATACAGGCAACTCGAACTTATCACAGACAGGAGAGAAGTCCTAATTTTTCTGCCCAGACATGTTTCTTCTTAAATCCACCCATCTCAGTGGGAGGTGGGGGGCATTCCAAAGAGCCTGTCACTCAAGCCAAAGTCCATAGAATCATGGCTGACTCCCCACTTGTCTTCACGCCCCTGGTCCCCTCCATCACCGAGTCCTGCGGAGCCCACCTCCCAGACAGACCCCAGTCCCCCTGCTAGTTCCAGGCCTACCGAGCTCCCTGCCATGGTCTCCTAAGGACTCGCCTTGCTCTCATTCTTCTCTCCCTTCTGCCTGATACTATCTTCAAACACCAGGAGAGAGATCTTGCTAAAGTGTAAATCCAGTCATGGCTCCTCCTGCCTGAAACCCTTCCACAGCTGTGTACTGCCTTCAGAAGAAAGCCCAGGGCTTTCCTGGTGGCTGAGTGGTAAAGAATCCAGGAGCCACGGGTTCGCTCCCTTCCCCAAGAAGATCCCACATGCAACTAAGCCCATGCGCCACAACTATTGCAACTATTGTGCTCTGCAACAAGAGAAGCCACCAAAATGAGAAGCCTGAGCCCTGCAGCTAGAGAAAAGCCTGTGCAGCAACAAAGACCCAGTGTAGCCAAAAATAAATAAGTAAAATTGTAAAAAAAGAAGAAGCGGAGCAAAGCCTGGTGTCCCTTCACTTGGCCTACCCTCTGCTCCCTTCTCAATCTCTCCCTGCAGGCTGCGCGCTGCAGCCCAAGCTCATTCTGCTTAAGATCCTTTGCCCACTGGTCTTAGTTGTTCCCCAGGTCTCAACCTCAGGGACGCTTCCTGACCAAGCATCCCACCCCCATTCTCCTGTCACTGTTCCTTCCATCTGTCTTAATTCTCTGCTCTGAACTCGTCACTACCTGAAAAAAATCTCTCCCCCCGAAGTGCAGACTCAGGAGGGTGGACACGCCCTCAGTGAGCAGGCAGCCATACTGGCCCCATCTGGAAGGGCCAACAGGGCAGGTCTCTCCTCACCTGGGCCCCATTTCAAGGCAGGGCCGTCGGGTGATGGTCACTACAAAGTTTGGAAGACTCCATGCTCAGGGTGGGCAGGGATGGGGTGTCCATCTAATTCTTCTTTTGTAAAATGAAAGCACCTTTTCTTGCCCTCTTTCTTCCCTCCTTTTCCTCTCTCTTCCTTTCTTCCTTTCTCTTTCTCTCCCTTTCTTTCTCTCTTTTTCCTTCCTTCCTTTCTCTCTCCCTCTTTATTTCTCTCTTTTTCTTTCTTTCCCAGCAATTTGGTATAGATTTTACTGGAACATTGTTTCACTTTGTTTCTGATACATACGTATTCCAACCCTCAGCCTGAATAGAAAACTTGAAAGCACCATTTCCACAAAGACAACTAGATTCTTTTCTGTATTTTGACACCTGGCATAGTGCCTGGAGGGCTTCTCTGGTGGCACAGAGGTAAAGAATCTGCCTGTCAATGCAGGAGACCTAAGAGATGCACATTCAATCCCTAGGTCAGGAAGATCCCCTGGAGAAGGGAATGGCAACCCACTCCAGTATTCTTGCCCAGAGAATTCCATAGACAGAAGAGCCTGGTGGGCTACAGTCCATGGAGTCGCAAAGAGTCGGACACGACTGAGTGACTGAGAACACACACATAGTGCCTGGCACACAGTGAGGGCTTCGCAATTGTTGAAGAAGCTCTAGTCCTGGCACTTAGAGGCCCAGCCCGAGGGCAGGGTGCCTCGGGTGGGAACAATGCACAAATGGCCCCCTCCTAACCTCTGAGGATGGATGGGGGAGTTGGAGCAGTGGGGAGCCCTGTGGCCTGGACGACTCACCTTGGGAATCACAGTCTGGATCCGTTTGATCAGAGTCCGGCAGAGCCAGCAGTAGGGGATGGGAATGGGGAACAGCTGCTCAGAGAGGTCCTGGTGGAAGAATCACGCTGGAGGCAGGCTGGACAGCAGGCTCACCCGGGCTCTGCTCACCAGCCTCGCCTCCTTCTCCTCTCCTCTTGCTCGAGCCTTAGGCCCTGTCTGTATTTGCTGGTGCCCTTTCCGGCTCTGGCCCTCCCAGGTCAAGTGCTCCCGGCCTCCAGGGCCTCGGCTCTGGCCCTGGGGCTCTGGATCCCCACCTCACCTGTGTCTGAGGCCCAGGCTTGGCCTGGGGGACCCCTGGCAGCAGGGGGAGGGCCAGCTTGTCCAGCAGAGGGCCCCATGGCTCTGGCCCCTTCCCTGGCTCTGGGTGCCTGGGCTTGCATAGTCCCACGTGCTGACAGATGAACTTCGGGTTCTAGGGCACAACACAGGGTGAGGGGGTGGTTAGGGTGGGGGAGGGAGCCCCACTCCTGCTCAGTCTGGCTCAAGGATTCAGATACCAGGCCACTGTCTTTGGCCTGGAATGAGGGGAGCAGGCTGGTTTGGGGTTGTGGTTTAAGATTCTGTGGAGGGGATGGGAGAGACCAAAGGCAGAGAGGGAGGTCATGTGGGGACTTTGGGGCATTTGTCTGTGGATGTGTGTGAATGAGTGTGAGTATGGATGTTTGTGAGAATGAATGAGTTTAAGTACATGAGACTGTGTCTTTTGTGTGAGTGTGCAGATGATGTGGGTTTTTGTTATCTTTTTCTGGAGGAGAAACTCAAATTTTATTAGGCAAATTGTTATTCCTTTTGCATTTTCTGTAATAAGCCTTTAGACCCACATATTAAACCACATGGGCACTGCCTTTCCTTAATCAAGAATGTGAATTGTGGATTCAAAGGACAGAGGTCAAAATCAAAGCTTGACCAATTATTATCTGTGTATTTTTGGGTATTTATGTGTTCAGTCATATCCATGGGACTGACTGTACCCCTCCAGGCTCCTCTGTCCATGGAATTTTCCAGGCAAGAATACTGGAGTTTGTTGCCATTAACTACTCCAGGGGATCTTCCTGACCCAGGGATCGAACCTGTGTCTCTTGCATCTCCTACATTGGCAGGATGATTCTTTACCACTGGAGCCAGCAAGGCTTCCCAGGTGGCTCAGTGGTAAAGAATTCACCTGCAATGCAGGAGACTGGGGTTTGATCCCTGGGTCAAGAAGTTCCCCTGGAGAAGGGAATGGCAACTCACTCTAGTATTCTTGCCTAGAAAATTCCTTGGACAGAGGAGCCTGGTGAGCTACAGCCCACAGGGTCGCAAAGAGTCGGACACAGCTGGGTGACTAAGGACACACATTCTTGGGTGTTAACTTCTCTGAAGCAGTTGTTGGAAGATTCCTTTAATTACAGTATTTTAAGGACTTAAAGCTTGGAGCCTACTCAGAATTAGCACAAAGTAGAATTTGTTATTCTTGTGGGATGCTATGAGTTTTACCTGAGATTGTGTGTCTGTAGTATGGATTTGTGACCCAGTGTATGTTTGTATGAAGAGCGTGAGGGTGTGTGTAGGTGTTTGCAAGTGTACAGACCCACTGTGTACAGCTTAGTGGGTGGGGCTGTGATCTGGGCACCAGTTGAGGGGCACTGAGTTTCCTGGACTGGGTGTGGATAGGATGCGCGCGCGCGTGTGTGTGTCTGTGTGTGTGTGTGTGTGCTGGGGTAACATATGTGGGGGTAACTCTGAGAAAGGGCAGGCATGGAGGCTGTGAGGGAGGCAGCCTGGAGGCTAGGTGGGCAGGCCTCACCATATGGCTCTGGAAGTGGTCAATGATCAGAGGGAAATAGGTGTCCAGCAGCTGGCGACACAGGGGTGCCAACAGTTTCAGCGGAAGGACATCGCACTCCTGCTCCAGAAATTTGCGCACTGTGTCCTGGGAGGCAGGCCAGAGAGAGGACTGTTAGCCTGGCCTCTCTGAGGTCTGCCCCAAGTGAGCCCCTGGACATGGGGCCACTGCCTAGCTGACTGGTCGCCTTTGCCCAGGGCCCTGGAGTTTGGAGGGTGCTAAAGGAGCTGTGTGGTTGGGTACAGGAAGGGTAGCTCCCCTTGGGAAAGACTGTGATGCTGAGATCACTCCCAGAGCCCTCTCTCGACCAGGAGACCCCTGGTAAACCCAGGCATCACCCCCAGCCTGGAGATGCTCCTTTAAGAGGCTCACTTCTTCTTCCATCTCTTAACCTCCAAGCTTCAATTCAGGGTATGGGCCTCATTACCTGGAAAATGGCCTCCTTGGCCATCTTGGTGAGGAGGCGGGAGATGTTCTCACATTCCTGGCACAGGTCATCCTGAGGAGAGGGCCCCAGGGTGGAGCACGTGATGGGGGGCATGCTCCCAGCTCAGGTGGCTAAGGCTGACAGGGCACTCCAAGACACAGGCAAGTGTCCATGATCCCACCCCATCCCATTCATCCCATTCCATCCCACCCTGTCCATCCCATTCCATCCCATTCATTCCATCCCACTCATCCTACCCCGTCCATCCCATATCACTGCATCCCATCCATCTCATCCCATCCCATCCCATCTCACCCCATCCATCCCATCCCATTCATCCCACCCCACCCTATCCATCATATTCTATCCCATTCCACTCCATCCCATCCTATCCCCTACAGGGGCTCCAATCCATCAGGCACATCCAGAGTCTACCCAGGACCCTTTACCCTGAGCCCTTTTGTCTCCCTACATCCTTGGGTAGTACTCACGGCTTCCACATGTCCCCAGACTTCCTGCAGGCAGTGCCCTAGGGCTCTGCACTGCAATGCTTGCTCCAGACTTTGACACCAGAACTCGGGGCCCTGGGCACAGGCCAGGGAGTAGGTGGTCGCAGCAGCTGCTGTTTGAAGCCAGAGCAACCTTGGGATCCATGCCACACCTGGTGCACTGGCCTCCCCCAAACTCCACACCTAATTTTACTGGGATGCATGGCTCTTAAACCTGCTAGAGTCAGACAGCTCTGGCTTCTGCTCTATGTGTGTATGCTAAGTTGCTTCAGTCATGTCCAACTCTTTGAGACACTTTGAACTGTAACCCCCCAGGCTTCTCTGTCCCTGGGATTATCCAGGCATGAATGCTGGAGTGGGTTGCTATGCCCTTCCTCAGGGGATCTTCCTGACCCAGAGATCAAACCCGTGTCTCTTGCATCTCCTACACTGGCAGGCAGGTTCTTTACTATAACATCGCCTAGGAAGCTCTCTACCTGCTCTAGTGCCACCAGCTGTGTGACCTTGGACAAGCCCTAGAGTCTCTGAGTCAAGGCTCCCTCTTCTTTAAAATGAGGATAATGTCCAGACTAAGGATAATGCTTGGGACAGAACCAGGGCTCAGCGAATGGTGGAGCAGTTTGCAATGCCCCCTCCACACCTAGGCCTGGAAGGTGGGGAAGCAAGGGGAGGCTGGGGGGACTCACCAGTGCCCGGACCACAGAGTATGGGCAGCAGCAGAAGCCATGGAAGCAGGTGTGACTTGGCCATGGCACCTCCACAGCCTGGACACCCTGCTTGGGGCGGGGGCCCTTATAGCTGGGGGCTGGGGTGTGGGGGCAGGACTCTGTGGGAGCAGCGATGACCTCAGTGTTTGTCTTTGCCCTAGAGAGCCCTCCAGATGCTTTGATCCCCACCTCTTCCCAGCAGTGACACTCCTGCCTGCCCCCCTGGCTACCCCCACCCTGCCATATCCTGCCCAATGATCTTCCCTGGTCCCTTTGCTGCCCTCCCACCCCCAAACACACATTCTTCCTCTCAGGGGCCTGGACTCCCTCCAACCTGGGGGCTCTTGATCCTTCACATCCAATCCCATCTCCCTGGGTTACAGAAGGGGAACTGAGACAGGACCAGAGTAGCAGGAGTGACTCCCCTCCCTTCTCTACCTGGGGCCTCTCTGGCCTCCTCTACTCTTGAGCAATGACTCTTAAGAGCTTCCTGCCTGGCTCTTGACCAGGGCAAGCCCTGGAGGGGCGAGCCTGGAGATGGCCACCTACTGCAACCCTCTCCTTATTCTTTCCTCCAGAAAACTCCTCTGCTTCTCTGAGAACATGGCCGGCATCGCTCAGAAGAGCGTTTACATGAAGCAAAGAGAAAAAAAAAAAAAAACAACCAAGTGTCCCAAGTATCTGAGACAAGGGGCACAGCTTGGCAGCTCAGGGGGAAGAAACTGTCCTTTGCAGTTGCCTGGTCAGGCCCCCCTGGGCAGCACACATACCAGAATAAGCTGACCACCCAGGAGGGGCAGACACAAAGGGTGAGAGCAGGGAGTCAGGCGCTGGCTCCTGGGCACCACTGTGGCCACCCATGTGGCTGAGTCCTGGGGTGCCCTCTCCAGCAGAAGATCACGGGTACTACCTCTGGCTCAGGCAGGTGGGAATCAGTACCACTGGACTCAGGATAGCCGAAAGACTCTCAAGGTCACAAGGGGTTCGGGCAGTTTCTGTTGGCCTCAAGCCCTCGTCAGTATGACAAATGGTTGCTATCATGGGAGTCAACCAAGAGTGTGTGTAAACATGTGACAAACATGGGTCCCCGCGATTTGCGTTCCTCCCAAGAAGGTGGGACTGGTGAGTGTTTAACAGAGGAGCTGCCCTGGGCACACTCAGGACTGCCCTAGCCGCAGAGGGTGGGGGCTGCCTCCGGGGTGTTGGTCAGGGTGTCTAATTGCCTTCTTGCTCACAGCACACCGCAGGGCAGGCTGGTTCAGCGGGGAGGCTCAGGTTCATGCAGTCACTCTGGGGCCCAGGCCCATCCTTCCGCTTGTTCTGCTGTTCCCCAGGCCTTGGGGTCCTCCCCTGGTTCCTCTGTATCTGGACGGCAGAAAGACGGGTGGGGAGTTGAGGATCAGGCCCAAGAGTAGCCTTCATTTCTGCTCCCAGTTCATGGGCCAGGACTCCATCACACTGTCCCACTTAATGGGACACTTAATGGGACTCCCGGGCGCCCAGGGGAATGGGACCTGGGGCTGGACACATGGCCTTGTTTCAGATCCATCATGCTGAACACAACACTGTGTGTTCTGGGGGGTTTTCTGGATAGTGTTTCCATGGCTTCCATCAAATCCTCAAAGAGCCGCTCTCACCTTCCGAGATAGCCCATGCTCTATCTGTGGAGTATGTTTCTCTCTAAATAAATCCACTTCTTAGCTTTCACTTCGTCTCTCACTGAATTCTGTCTGCAATGAGACATCAAGAATCTGAGCCTCATTAAGTCTTGAAACTTGGCACTGTGGATGCTTGCTGCTCTGGACTCACATCCTCTTGACATGGTAACTCCAGACGAAGGAGAGTCTCTTCCAGGGTTCATGAATTAATCTCAGGGACGCCTACATTTGGCTCTAATTAGGTCACATGTTTCCAAACCAATTGCTATGGCAGGAGGATAAAATTGGCCTAGGCAGCTTCTGGGGGTGGAGCGGGGTGGGGGGCAGAGAGAATTTCCATTTTACAAGGTGACCAAATGTCTCAGACAACCATCTTGAGGTAAAGATACTGAAACTCCTTCAAGTGGGAGAAGTTAACTCGTATGCTGCCCCCTAAGCACATAGACCCCAGATAAGTTGGACCTGAGGATTAATGATGCTGACTCCCAACTGCTTCACCACAAACTCATCAGAAGAAAGTCCATGAGCTGATCACGCCCTTTACTATAAACCATTGTATGAATTGTACGTAGAGTATGAACCATTACTATAAAACTTCTCCAAGTTAGGACACGTAGTTTTTGAGGCTGGAGCCCACTGTGTCCCCCTTTGCCTGGCAAAGTAATGAAGCTATTTTCTTCTGCTTCAGCCTCCCTTCACCCCCAAATCCTCAAAGAGAGTTCCGGGTCACCACACTCTGTAGAGCTGTGATCCAAGAGGATAAAATAAACACACAATACCAGTCATTGGCTGAGCTGCTCTGGCCCAGGGCAAGGGTGAGATTGTTGGCCTCGTGGTTCCTGGGTGGGTCTCTGGTTTTTCCTGCTTTGATGTTACCTGCATCTCAATCTCTGATTAAAATTTTACTTCTCAGGGGTGGGAGGAGGGAGGAGTGGGTGGGCAGTTTGGGGTTAGTAGATGCAAACTATTATATGTAGAATGGATAAAAAACAGAATCCTACTGTACAGAATAGGGAACTATCTTCAGCATCCTGTGATAAACCATAATGGAAAACAATATAAAAAAGAATGTACACATGCGTATAACTGAGTCACTTTATTATACAGCAGAAATTAACACAACATTGTAAATCAACTCTCCTTCAATGTAAAATAAATTAAAAAAAAGAAAAGAAACAAAAAAAAAAAGAAGGAAAAGAAAGAAAATAATATTGGGCTTCTACAGGGAGAGCCTGCATAGATGTGCTGTACAGCTAGTTGTCCTGACCCACCTATTTTTTTTTTTTTTTACCTATTTATTTTGTATTGAAGAATAGCCAATTAACAAACAAGGCTGTGATAGTTTCAGGTAAACAGCAAAGGGACTCAGCCATACAAATACATGAATCCATTCTCCCCTATACTCCCCTCCCATCTAGGCTGCGAAACGACATTGAGCAGAATTCCTTGCTGGTTATCCATTTTAATCAGTGGTGTGTACATGACCATCCCCAAATCCCTAACTATCCCTTCCCCCTATCCTCCCCACCCACTCAAACTCTGAAACCACAACTTTGTTCTCTAAGTCTGTGAGTCTCTTTCTATTTTGTAAGTAAGTTCATTTCTATCATTTCTTTTTAGATTCCACATTTAAGGGATGTCATACAATGTTTCTCCTTTTCTGACTTATTTCACTCTTCATGACATTCTCTAGGTCCAGCCATGTTGCTGAAAATGACATTATTCCATTCTTTTCAATGGTTTAGTGATCTTCCATTGTATATATGTACCACACCTTTATGCATTCCTCTGTCGATGGACATTTAGGTTGATTCTATGTCTTGGCTACTGTAAACAGTGCTGCAATGAACACTATGGTGTATGCATCCTTTTGGATCATGTTTTTCTCTAGACACATGCCCAGGAGTGGACTTGCAGGGTCATACAGAAGGTCTATGTTTAGTTTTTTAAGGAACCTCCATCCTGTTCTTCATATGACTGTACCAATTTACATTCCCATTAAAATGGGCTCAATACAGGACAGAAATGGTATGGACCTAACAGAAGCAGAAGATATTAAGAAGATGTGGCAAGAATACACAGAAGAACTATACAAAAAAGATCTTCATGACCCAGATAATCATGGTGGTGTGATCACTCACCTAGAGCCAGACATCCTGGAATGAGAAGTCAAGTGGGCCTTAGGAAGCATCACTATGAACAAAGCTAGAGGAGGTGATGGAATTCCAGATGAGCTATTCCAAATCCTGAAAGATGATGCTGTGAAAGTGCTGCACTCAATATGCTAGCAAATTTGGAAAACTCAGCAGTGGCCACAGGACTGGAAAAGGTCAGTTTCCATTCCAATCCCAAAGAAAGGCAATGCCAAAGAATGCTCAAACTACCGCACAATTGCACTCATCTCACATGCTAATAAAGTCATGCTTAAAATTCTCCAAGCCAGGCTTCAGCAATATGTGAACCGTGAACTTCCAGATGTTCAAGCTGGTTTTAGAAAAGGCAAAGGAACAAGAGATCAAATTGCCAACATCCACTGGATCATCAAAAAAGCAAGAGAGTTCCAGAAAAACATCTATTTCTGCTTTCTTGACTATGCCAAAACCTTTGACTGTGTGGATCACAATAAACTCTGGAAAATTCTGAAGGAGATGGGAATACTAGACCACCTGACCTGCCTCTTGAGAAATCTGTAAGCAGGTCAGGAAGCAACAGTTAGAACTGGACATGGAACAACAGACTGGTTCCAAATAGGAAAAGGAGTACATCAAGGCTGTATATTGTCACCCTGCTTATTTAACTTACATGCAGAGTACATCATGAGAAATGCTGGGCTGCAAGAAGCACAGGCTG
This sequence comes from Bos mutus, assembly GCF_027580195.1. Classification (NCBI taxonomy): domain Eukaryota; kingdom Metazoa; phylum Chordata; class Mammalia; order Artiodactyla; family Bovidae; genus Bos; species Bos mutus. Next base: position 57,526,911 of record NC_091627.1, read on the forward strand.
GAATCAAGATTGCTGGGAGAAATATCAATAACCTCAGACATGCAGATGACACCACCCTTATGGCAGAAAGTGAAGAGGAACTAAAGAGCCTCTTGATGAAAGTGAAAGAGGAGAGTGAAACAGTTGGCTTAAAGCTCAACATTCAGAAAACTAAGATCATGGCATCTGGTCCCATCACTTCATGGGAAATAGATGGGGAAACAGTGTCAGACTTTATTTTTCTGGGCCCCCAAAATCACTGCAGATGGTGACTGCAGCCATGAAATTAAAAGACGCCTACTTCTTGGAAGGAACGTTATGATCAATTTAGACAGCATATTAAAAAGCAGAGACATTACTTTGTCAACAAAGGTCTGTCTAGTCAAAGCTATGGTTTTTCCAGTAGTCATATATGGATGTGAGAGTTGGACTGTAAAGAAAGCTGAGCGCCGAAGACTTGATGTTTTGAACTGTGGTGTTGGAGAAGACTCTTGAGAGTCCCTTGGACTGCAAGGAGATCCAACCAGTCCATCCTAAAGGAGATCAGTCCTGGGTGTTCATTGGAAGGACTGATGTTGAAGCTGAAACTCCAATACTTTGGCTACCTGATGCAAAGATCTGACTCATTTGAAAAGACCCTGATGCTGGGAAAGATTGAGGGCAGGAGGAGAAGGGGACAAAAGAGGATGAGATGGTTGGATGGCATCACCGACTTAGTGGATATGGATGTGGGTGGACTCCAGGAGTTGGTGATGGACAGGGAGGCCTGCTGCTGCTGCTAAGTCATTTCAGTCATGTCCGACTCTGTGCGACCCCATAGACGGCAGCCCACCCAGGCTGCCCCGTCCCTGGGATTCTCCAGGCAAGAACACTGGAGTGGGTTGCCATTTCCTTCTCCAATGCATGAAAGTGAAAAGTGAAAGTGAAGTCGCTCAGTCGTGTCTGACTCTTAGCGACCCCATGGACTGCAGCCCACCAGGCTCCTCCATCCATGGGATTTTCCAGGCAAGGGTACTGGAGTGGGGTGCCATTGTCTTCTCCGCAGGGAGGCCTGGTGTGCTGCAATTCATGGGGTCGCAAAGAGTTGGACACGACTGAACGACTGAACTGAACTGAAGTGACTGTGTATGAGGGTTCCTTCTCTCTACATCCTCTCTGGCATTTATTGTTTGTGGATTTTTTGGTGACAGCCATTCTAGCTGATGTGAGGTGATAGCTCATAGTTTTTATTTGCATTTCTTAAATAATTAGTGATGTTGAACATCTTTTCATGTGCCTCTTGGCCATCTGTACGTCTTCTTCTTTTTTTTTTTTTAGTAACAAATTTTTTTGATTTTATGATTTTTTTCATTTAGTTAATTAGTTAACTTTTGGCTGTGCTGGGTCTTTGTTGCTGTGTGGGCTTTCTCTAGTTGTGGCCAGCAGGGGCTATTCTCTATCAATAGTTGCACTGTGAGGGCTTCCCACTGTGGTGGCTTCTCTTCTTGCAAAGCTTGGGCTCTAGGGTGCTTGGGCTCAGTAGTTGTGGTGCATGGGCTTAGTTTCTCTGTTGCCAGCATCTGGGATCCTCCCGGATCAGGGATCAAACCAGAGTCTACTGCATTGGCAGGCAGGTTCTTTACCACCAAGCCACCAGGGAAACCAGCAATGAAATAGTATGTGGCCATATGAAGGAATAAAATTCTGATGTATGCTGCAACATAGATGAACTTTAAAAGCAAGATGCTCAGTGAAGTGTCAGACACAAAAGGACAAATAATGTATGATTCTATTTATATGAAATTCCTAGAGCAGTCAAATTCATAGACAGAAAGTAGAATGGTGGTTGCCAGGGGCTGAGAGGAGAAAAAGTGGGGAGTTTATGTTTAATGGGGACATAATTTCAGCTTTGCAAGATGAGAAAATGCTGGAGGTGGACGGTGGTGATGGTTATACAATATTGTGAATGTGCTTAATGCCGCTGAACTATATGCTCAAGATTGTTACAGTGGGACTTCCCTGGTGGTCCAGTGGTTAAGACTCCTCATTTCCAATTTGGAGGGTGCAGGTTCAATCCCTGGTCAGGGAATAAAGATTGCTAAAATGGTAAATTTAATGTTTTACCCCAATTAAAAAGAAATGGGGTGGGGTGGAGAGAAGAGAAGGCGAGAAATAAGTCAAGCTGGAGGAGGGGGAAAAACTGTTTTCCTTTTCTTTTTTTCTGTGGCTCCGATGCATGTGGGATCTTAGTTCTCTGACCATGGATCAAACCTGTACCCCTGCAATAGAAGCACAGAGTCTTAACTACTGGACTTCCCTGTTTTTCTTTCTTTTTGTCTTTTGTTTTCATCTTTTTTCCCCCCTGTTTTTCTTTTGATTGTGAGAAACACGAGGCTCCAAAGTGGGGACTTGAGAGCCTTCAAAGCTGAGACTTAAGAGGATCAGCCAAGTGTTACAGGTTGCATATTGAAATCACTTTTATATCCTCTGAGAGATGAAAGTGAAGAGGAGAATTCCCATCAATTCCTTCTATGGTTTCAGGCTGCACTTCCCCAATATTGCTCTGGGAGTGACTCATCAGGGTCTGTGACTTTCCTCCCCTCTCCCACCTCTGTTCTTTTATGGGGTATGCTTTTTAAATTAATTAATTTCTTTCTTTATTTTTCGCTGGGTTGGGTCTTTGTTAGGGCTTCCCTGTGGCTCAGAGGTTAAAGTGTCTGCCCCCAATGTGGGAGACCTGGGTTCGATCCCAGGGTCGGGAAGATCCCCTGGAGAAGGAAATGGTAACCCACCCCAGTATTCTTGCCTGGAGAATCCCATGGACGGAGGAGCCTGGTAGGTTATGCGCGCGGACTTTCTCTAGTTGTGGAGAGCAGGGCCTGCTCTCTAGTTGCAGTGTTTGGGCTTCTCATTGTGGTGGCTTCTCCTGATGAGGAGCACAGACTCTAGAATACAAAGGCTCAATAGTTCTGTGTACAAAGTTAGTTGCCCTGTGGCCTATGGAATCTTCCCAGATCAGGGATTGAACCCCTGTTCCCTACGTTGAAAGGCAGATTATTAACTGCTGGACCGCCAGGGAAGTCCTAGTGGAATGTATTTGAATATAGCTTCTGGGTTTGGAGTAGAACCCATGGGAGAAAACAAGGCAAATGCCATGTTTCCCAGCACAGTCCTCTCTTTCTTTCTTCTTCTTCTGCTGCTGCTGCTGTTAAGTCACTTCAGTCATGTCCAACTCTATGCGACCCCATAGACGGCAGCCCACCAGGCTCCTCTGTCCCTGGGATTCTCCAGGCAAGAATACTGGAGTGGGTTGTCATTTCCTTCTCCAATGCATGCATGCATGCTAAGTCACTTCAGTCGTGTCCGACTCTGTGCAACCCAACGGACAGAAATCCACCAGGCTCCTCTGTCCACAGGATTCTCTAGGCAAGAATACTGGAGTGGGTTGCCATTTCTTTCTCCCTTTTTCTTCTGACTGTCTACTTATTTTATCTTATTTTGTTGACTGCGCAGTGTAGAATTCAAGATCTTAGTTCCTCCACCAGGGGTTGAATCTGCACCTTCTCCAGTGAAAGTGTGGAGTCTTAACCACTGAACCATCAGGGAAGTCCCAGCACAGTTTTTTCTTGTGTTTTACTTTCTTTCAAAAGAAGAAATTTATTTATTTGGGAGAGGGGAAAAGAGGGAGGGAGGGCAATGGAACTTGGAGTTTAGAAAGAACTTTCATTTGTTCATTCATTTGACCAAAGAACAGTTAATGATCTGGGAGCTTAAACCACAATGCTCACTGCCTTCCTGGACACCAGGCTGAGCTCAGGAACTCCTGAGATACAGAGAGTGGAAGAGACTTTGTAAAGGCTGAGATTCTTGCAGTAACTGGAAGGGAGACATACGGGAAGTTCAAGTTATTATGCTGGCATTGATTCCATTTTTAAGCCTGTGTTGTGATGACTTGGGGCTTCCCTTGTGAGTCAGACAGTAGAGAATCTGCCTGCAATGCAGGAGACATGGGTTTGATCCTTGGTTCAGGAAGATCCCCTGGAGAAGGGAATGGCTACCCACTCCAGTATTCTTGCCTGGAGAATCCCATGGACAGAAGAGCCTGGTGGGCTACAGTCCATAGGGTCACAAAGAGTGGGACATAACTGAGCAACCAAGCATGGGATGACTTGAAGAAATAATGACTCTATTTATTTCTCTGAATTAAGGGGACTTCCAAAGTGGCATAGTGGTAAAAGAATCCACCTGTCAATGCAGGAGATGTAAGAGACACATCTTCAATCCCTGGGTTGAGAAGATCCCCTGGTGTAGGAACTGGCAATCCATTCCAGTATTCTTGCCTGGAAAATTCCATGGACAGAGGAACCTGGCAGGCCACAGTCCATAGGATCACAAAGAGTTGGAAACAACTGAGTGACTGAGCACACACACACACTGATTTAAGAAAAGATATAGTGATACATAACTGGCAATGTGCCAGGTACTGTTCTAGGCACTGGAGATACATCTGTGAATAAACTCAGTATTGTTCTTACCTTCAAGGAGCTTCCCACCCAACAAGTGCTGTTTAGGGAGCCAGGTCAGAAGAAGCCTTTCTTCTCTGAAACCACAGCAAATATATCATATTGTGTGTGTGTGTTCAGTTGCTAAGTTATGCCTGACTCTTTATGACTCCGTGGACTGTAGCCAGCCAGGCTCCTCTGTCCATGGAATTTCCCAGGCAAGAATACTGGTATGGGTTGCCATTCTCTTCTCCAGGGGATCTTCCCACCCAAGGATTGAACACATGTCTCCTGGATTGCAGGCAGATTATTTACCCCTGAGCCACCTGGGAAGCAAGGTTGAAATTGGGATACATCCCATCCCTGAGCCCATCATTGTGCCATGAAAATGGGATACAGTGATTGGTTGGGAAGAGTCAGGCTCTGTCCCGGCAGATGACTGAAGTGACGGGGGACAGGGCCCTCAAATTCGTGATAGTGACACAAAAGGAAGACAGCAGATACTGGGAGGAAACCCTGATAACTATTTCTTCACACATCAAGAGCCTCAAGCTCAGGAAATTATGACCATGAAACTCAAAAGCTTAGTGGTTTAAGACCACAGAGGTCTGTTTCATCTTCAAGTTTGTGTGCATAGTGGGTGGCCAGGGGCTAGCTCATCACAGCCCCGCCCTGGGGTACAGGCTGACACAGAGCACCATCTTGAACATTTTCACTCACCATGCCAGGAAAAGAGAACCCGGAGGATTTCAAACTGGCTGGCAAATGCTACAGCTCAGAAAGGAACACACTTGACCTCTTTTTGTTGTTGTTAAGTCACTAAATTGTATCCAACTCTTGGTATCTCCATGGATTGCAGGATGCCAGGCTCCCCTGTCCTTCATTATCTCCCAGAGTTTACTCAAACTCATGTTCCTTGAGTTTGTGATGCCATCCAACCATCTCATCCTCTGTAGCTACCTTCTCCTCCTGTTCTCAATCTTTCCCAGCATCAGGATCTTTTCCAGTGAGGGTCTCTTCACATCAGTTGGCCAAAGTATTGGAGCTTCAGCTTCAGCAACAGTCCTTCCAAAGAATACTAAGGGTTGATTTCCTTAAGAATTGACTGGTTTGATCTCCTTGCAGTCCACAGCACTCTCAATAGTCTTTCCCAGCACCACGATTTGAAAGCAACAGTTCTTTGGCGCTAAGCCTTCTTTATGGTCTGATTCTTGCATCCATACATGACTACTAGAAAAAGATTTGACCATATGGAAATTTGTGGCAAAGTGCTGTCTAGGTTTGTCATAGTTTTTCTTCCAAGAAGCAAGCGTCTATTAATTTCATGGTTGCAGTTACCGTCTGCAGTGGTCTTGGAGCCCAAGAAAATAGATGTGAGAGAAGGACCATAAGGAAGGCTGAGCACCAACGAATGGATACTTTCAAATTGTGGTGCTGGAGAAGACTCTTAAGAGTCCCTTGAACAGCAAGGAGATCAAACCAGCCAATCCTAAAGGAAATCAACCCTGAATATTCATTAGAATGACTGTTGTGAAGCTGAAGCTCCAATACTTTGGCCACTTGATAAGAAGAGCCAACTCATTGGAAAAGACCCTGATGCTGGGAAAGATTGAGGGCAGGAGGAGAAGGGGGCGACGGAGGATGAGATGGTTGGATGGCATCGCAAGCTCGATGAACATGAGTTTGAGCAAACTCTGGGAGATAGTGAAGGACAAGGAAGCCTGATGTGCTGTAGTCCATGGGTAACAAAGAGTCAGATACGACTTAGCAACAGAACAACAACTAATAAGGAGGTCCTGAAGACAATGTTCCATTGGTCAGGGGCTTCTGGGAGCAAAATGGAGACAGATTAATGAAGAACACTGACTGAGAGGCTGCACTGTCCCCAGATGGACAGGGGAAGTGGTACAAAGGATGAGCATTTGTTCTTCTAAGATAATTTATCACCTCTAATACTGATCTACTCTTCAAAACTTCAGCCACATGCTTGTTGACCACAAGCATGTGGTCAAGAGTTGGCAGTTTAAACCAGAGGGTTATGAGGACAAGACTGTGTGTGTGTGTGTATACCACACTTTCAGGGTCCACTGGAGACATAGAGGACACAATGCAGGTCCAGAGAAGCCTGTCTTTGGCAGAGTTCATTAGACCCTACCCACTTCTCTTCTCTTCTCTGGGAGCATTATTGGGATTATGAAAGTTGGGTCAGTCAGTGTTCAATGCCAGAAAGAGAAACATCCCAGGTAGTTTGAGAGTAGGGGACTTAACACAGGGATTTGGGTCCTTAAAAATGGTTGTGGAACTGAAGAAGCAGGTTCTGAAATGGGCTTCAAGGAATACTCCTGGAACTTTAAGAAATTGCCCTCAACAATTGTTTCTGAAGACAATTTCAAGCTGGTTCTACAGCTCAGAGTTCAAGAATACACTGCCATCCAGGGATTGGAAAGCCAATTTAAGAAGACTTCTGGTACTGGAAATGCTCCTGCCCCCAAATGTCACACTTCTATGACCTTGCTTGCCAGCAGCCAAAATAGTCAAAAGAGAATAGAGAGATGGTCTCGGGGTCAGCGTCCCAAATCCACGTCAGTGCCATCTAATTGTAGACATGGTTTCACACCCAGACCCAAGTTGCAATGAATTCTGGTAAGTGTTGGTGTAACTTTCCAACCTCTTCAAGTTAAAAAAAGGAAAAAGAGAAGGTGAGAGAGTCTAACCATAATAGCCACCCAAAGGTGTCTTTGTCTGGTTTTCCTCTCTCACACTTATATTTTGAGTGGTAAGCTGCTGCTGAGAGGTTTAAAAGTTTGTTTTGTTTTGTTTTTAATTGAAATAGAGTTGATATGGGTTTCCCTAGTGGCTCAGACGGTGAAAAAAATCTACCTGCAATGCACAAAACCCAGGCTTGATCCCTGTGTTGGGAGGATCCTCTGGAGAAGGAAATGGCTACCCACTCCAGTATTCTTGCCTGGAGAATCCCATGGACAGAGGAGCCTGGTGGCTACAGTCCATGGGTTACAAAGAGCTGGACACGACTGAATGACTAACACTTTCACTGTCAGAACTGATATACAGTGTTTCAGGTGTACAGCAGTGATTGTTATACATATACATGCTGCTGCTGCTGCTAAGTCACTCAGTCGTGTCCGACTCTGTGCGACCCCATAGACGGCAGCCCACCAGGCTCCTCCGTCCTTGGGATTCTCCAGGCAAGAGTACTGGAGTGGGGTGCCATTGCCTTCTCCATACATATACATATCTATTTTTTCAGATTCTTTTTGGTAATAGGTTATGACAGCATATTGAATATAAATCCTTGTGCTATACTGTAGGTCGGAGAAGGAAATGAACCCACTCCAGTAGTCTTGCTTGGAAAATTCCATGGATTGGGGTGCCTGGTAGGCTACAGTCCATGGGGTCACAAAGAGTTGGACACGACTGAGCGACTTCACTTTCTTTCTTTCTATAATTCCTTTTGGAGAGGGAAATGGCAACCCACTCCAGTGTTCTTGCCTGGAGAATCCTATGGACAGAGGGGCCTGGTGGGCTGCAGTCTATGGGGTTCCAAGGAGTCGGACATGACTAAGCAACTAACACACACACACACACACACACACACACACACACACTGTGGGTCACTGATAAAATTTTTGATTAAAATGTTTATTTAGACTCGTATCCTAAGTTTGCAGTGAATCTCATATTTACATAACAGTTTGCATTCAGTAGTTTTCTGGGTAACACAAATATCAGTATATCCAAAAATTAACTCATTTAACTAATAAAGTTAAAAGTTAACAAAATTAACTCATTTAACTCATTACAAATTATCATTTGTAATATACAATGTTCCTGAACAGGTATAAACTGTTTCTTGGAATTATCATGAATAGTATCACAGTCGTAAAATATGCATTATGAAGAGGTATGAAAGTTAGAGGGGAAAAGTTCATTTTTGTATGTCCTGTGTCTTCATTCTAACTCACTTAAAAATTGTGATTTTGTTGTAGTTGTAAGTTTTGATTAGCTTTAATATTAAAACTAAGTTGTTAAAATATAAAAGAATTATTACTGACTTTTCAATTTGCTCAAGATTATGAATTAAAAGTGGACAGAGCAGAGTTTCCAGTTGACAAATGGAATTGCAAATAATGTTTTCTTTCTCTCTCCCTCTCTCTCTTTTTTTTTTTTTTTTTGAATGTTCTGGGTCATTGTTGAAGTGTGTGGATTTTTCTTTTTTTTTGTCTAGTTGCGTTGCTCAGGCTTCTCTTATTGTGGAGTACGGGCTCTAGAGGGCTCAGGCTCAGTAGTTGTGGCCCAAGGGCTTAGTTGCCCTGTAGACCGTGGGATCTTAGTTCCCTGGCCAGGGTTGAACCCACATCCTCTGCATTGGAAGACAAATTATTAACCACTGGACCACCAGGAAAGTCCAGTATGATGTCTCTTAAATTAAGCTTGTGACAATTGAACCAATCAACTGTAGCAGTAAGAAAACTATTGACAAAGTAGAACCAAGAAATGTTCCTCTTCAAATATGCTGGAGTCTGTACTTTCAGTAAAAAGATGACTACCTGAAGTAGCACAGATGGTTACCAAGTACCAAGAAAACAGATAATAAGCTTGGACAACAGTTTTTTTTAGAGCTCACATTATAATTGGAGAGGGATAAAAAGCCAAAAGAGAGAATAGTCTTCAGTCATACAGGAAGTCATCCTCAATAGCCTGTCCAAGGATCATAGCTTCTGATCAGAGGTTATAAGTCATAGATAAAGTCATGACCATGCAAAATGACAGGCAGTAGCCTTGAATGCTGACAAAGACTAAACAAACTGTGTCTTCAGATTTTAATACATAATTGGAGCTCCCAAAACAAGCAAGAACTAAATAAAATAAAATAAAATTTTATTTAGAGCCCTCTACAACCAAATAGAAAAATCAAGGCTATGATTTTTCCAGTAGTCATGTATGGTTGTGAGAGTTGGACTATAAAGAAAGCTGAGTGCCGAAGAATTGATGCTTTTGAACTGTGGTGTTGGTGAAGACTCTTGAGAGTCCCTTGGACTGCAAGGAGATCCAAACAGTCCATTCTAAAGGAGACCAGTCCCAAATATTTACTGGAAGGACTGATGTTGAAGCTGAAACTCCAGTACTTTGGCCACCTGATGTGAAGAATGGACTCATTTGAAAAGACCCTGATGCTGGGAAAGATTGAAGGCGGGAGGAGAAGGAGACGACAGAAGATGAGATGGTTGGATGGCATCACCGACTCAATGGACATGAGTTTTAAACTCCGGGAGTTGGTGATAGACAGGGAGGCCTGGTGTGCTGCACTCCATGGGGTCGCAAAGAGTTGGACACAACTGAGCAAATGGATTGAACTGAACTGAACTGAGAACCAAATTAAAATACTGTACAGAAATCAAAATAAGTTTTGACATAAATGGAAACATAATGATTTTAGAGAAATTCAGTACAAGCTATCAGGAAAACTGGAGGGACTTCCACTATGTCCAGTGGCTAAGAACCCGTTCTCCCAATGCATGGGGCCTGGGTATGATGCTTGGTCAGGGAACTAGATCCCATGTGCTGCAGCCAGAGATTCTGCATGGCACAACTTAGAGTTTCACATGATGCAAGGAAGACATGGACAGCAAAGCAAATAAATAAATATTTCTTTAAATAAAAGGAAAACTGGAAAACTTACAGCTGCAAAAAGCTGTAACTCAAAGAGATAATTTGAGTAAAGAGGCAGATATACTATTTAGTAAACCTAATGCTTAAAAGTTAGAACTGGACATGGGACAGCAGACTGGTTCCAAATAGGAAAAGGAGTACATTAAGGCTGTATATTGTCATCCTGCTTCTTTAACTTACATGCAGAGTACATCATGAGACATGCTGTGCTGGAGGAAGCACAAGCTGGAATCAAGATTGCTGGGAGAAATATCAATAACCTCAGACATGCAGATGGCACCACCCTTATGGCAGAAAGTGAAGAGGAACTAAAAATCCTCTTGAAAGTGAAAGAGGAGAGTGAAAAAGTTGGCTTAAAGCTCAACATTCAGAAAACTAAGATCATGGCATCTGGTCCCATCAGTTCATGGGAAATAGATGGGGAAACAGTGGAAACAGTGGCTGACTTTATTTTTTTGGGCTCCAAAATTACTGCAGATGGTGACTGCAGCCATGAAATTAAAAGACGCTTACTTCCTGTAAGGAAAGTTATGACCAACCTAGACAGTATATTAAAAAGCAGAGAGATTACTTTGCCAACAAAGGTCCATCGTCAAGGATATGATTTTTCCAGTGGTCATGTGAGAATTGGACTATAAAGAAAGCTGAGTGCTGAAGAATTGATGCTTTTGAACTGTGGTGTTGGAGAAGACTCTTGAGAGTCCCTTGAACTGCAAGGAGATCCAACCAGTCCATCCTAAAGGAGATCAGTCCTGGTGTTCATTGGAAGGACTGATGTTGAAGCTGAAACTCCAATACTTTGACCACCTGATGCAAAGAGCTGACTCATTTGAAAAAACCCTGATGCTAGGAAAGATTGAGGAGGAGAAGAAGGAGGAGAAGGGGATGACAGAGGACAAGATGGTTGGATGGCATCACCGACTCAATGGAAGTGGGTTTGGGCAGACTCTGGGAGTTGGAGATGGACAGGGAGGCCTTGACTGCTGCGGTTCATGGGGTCACAAAGAGTTGGACACGACTCAGCGACTGAACTGAACTGAACTGACTTAATGCTTAAAAGTACAAAATCTCTATTTTGACCTCTCCCCACATTGTACTTCTGGCAGCCACTGATCTATTTTCTGTTTCTATGAGTTCTGTTTTTTTTTTTTTCTTTTGTTTGTTTAATTTTCAGATTCCACACGTAAGCGAGATCTTGTTGTTTAATTGTAGTCATTTTGATGCCATCATTTCATGGTAGTTTTAACATAGAATTCCCTCATGAGTTATGGTATTTAACACTTTTTCAAATATTCATTGGCTATTCTTCCTTTATGAAGTGACTGTTCAAATATTGTGCCTGTTTAAAAAAATCAGAGTGTTTTGGTACTATTATTAATGCAATACTTGCTGTGATAAAGAACCTACGAACAGACCCACATTTATATAGTCATTTGATTTCTGACCCAGATGTCAAAGCAATTCAACGGGAAAATAAAAATCTTTTCAACAAATTGATCTGAAGCAACAGAATTTCAACCCAGCTCATTTGAGGTGAATCACAGACCTAAATGTAGAAAACTTTAAAACTGCTAGAAGAAACAAGAGGATATCTTCATGACACTGGGGAAAGCAAAGATTTCTTGAAGAAGATTTACTTGCAATGGGCCAGTCCATGGGACCCCACGACTGCAAACGGATAGGACTTATGGACTTGTGCTAGGTTCTTGTCACGTGGGACCCCAGGGCCCCTTGTCCATACCCCTTAGCACCCCAGAAAAGGGCTAGCTGGAATATCTGATCTTACTGAATTCCCCAAAGATATTTGTATATGTGTGTATTTACCGATATGTGTATTTACTGAATACGGTAAAGAAAGACATGAGTCACCTTGGGCTTTTCCCCCTTCACTAATGTGGTCTCCACATGTATGCCATGGTCTTTTTATGTGGTTAGAAAAGAGGAGGCTTATGGGTGGGGGGTGGGGGTAGTTCCTGACCTGTTGGCCACAGGGGAAGCAGCTCTAGCCTGGAAACCTAGAGACAGGGCCAGTGTGGACTGGGGAGGAACTTGGACTTTAGAGTCTGAGTTCAAATTCCCAGGCCTGTTGGATTTGAGTTGTGTGTCTTTGGAAAATTCACTGGACCTCTCTGAGTCCTGGTTTCCTTACATGAGGTGAACCAGTTTGACATCAGATGGCTATATGGACTTAGGAATTAAGGACGGATCAGACAGCAGAAGCCAGGTGGTGCTCATGGTAAAGAACCTGTCTGCCAATGCAAGAGACATAAGAGTTTCAGGTTCAATCCCTGGTCTGGAAAGATTCCACCTGCAGGGGGCAACTAAGCCCGTGTGCCACAACTACTGAACCCTTGCCCTAGAGCCTGTGCTCCTCAACAAGAGAAGCCACTGCAGTGAGAAGCCCATGCACTAGGCTTTGCTTGCGGCAACTAGAGAAAGCCCACATGCAGCAATGGACACCCAGTGCTGTCAAAAACGGAGAAGGCAATGGCACCCCACTCCAGTACTCTTGCCTGGAAAATCCCATGGACGGAGGAGCCTGGTGGGCTGCAGTCCATGGGGTCGCTAAGAGTCGGACACGACTGAGTGACTTCACTTTCACTTTTCACTTTCATGCATTGGAGAAGGAAATGGCAACCCACTTCAGTGTTCTTGCCTGGAGAATCCCAGGGACAGGGGAGCCTGGTGGGCTGCCGTCTCTGGGGTCGCACAGAGTCGGACACGACTGAAGCGACTTAGCAGCAGCAGCAGCAGCTGTCAAAAAATTTAAAAGAAAATTTAAAGAAAGCTGCTTAAAAACCATTTTCTGGTGTAAATGGTATTTCTATAAATCTTTTATAATTAGTTAATTTCCAGTTTTATTGAGATACAATTGACATATAGCATTATATAAGTTTAAGGTATACAGCATAATGATTTGACTTACATTCATCATAAAATTATTATCACAGCAGGTTAGTGAATAACCATCATCTCATATAAATACAACAATAAATAAATAGAAAAAAATTTTTATTCGTAAGAAAAGCTCTTAAAATTTACTATGTTTATAATTTTCATTTATAATGCACAGCAGCATTCATTATCTTTATCTATTGTACCTTACATCCCTAATATTTACTTATCTTATAACTGGACATTTGTACCTTCTGACCATCTTCACCCAATCCCACCCCTTACCCTACCACCCCAGCCTCTGGTAACCACAAATTTGATCTCTTTTTTCTAAGAGTTTGTCTTTAAAGTATAATTGACCTACAACACTATGTTAGCAGAGTTCCAAAGAATAGCAAGGAAAGATAAGAAAGCCTTCCTCAGTGATCAGTGCAAAGAAATAGAGGAAAACAACAGAATGGGAAAGACTAGAGATCTCTTCAAGAAAATTAGAGATACCAAGGGAACATTTCATGCAAAGATGGGCTCCATAAAAGGACAGAAATGGTATGGACCTAACAGAAGCAGAAGATATTAAGAAGAGGTGGCAAGAATACACAGAAGAACTGTACAAAAAAGATCTTCACAACTCAGATAATCGCAATGGTGTGATCACTCATCTAGAGCCAGACATCCTGGAATGTGAAGTCAAGTGGGCCTTAGGAAGCATCACTATGAACAAAGCTAGTGGAGGTGATGGAATTCCAGTGGAGCTATTTCAAATCCTGAAAGATGATGCTGTGAAAGTGCTGCACTCAATATGCCAGCACATTTGGAAAACTCAGCAGTGGCCACAGGATTGGAAAAGGTCAGTTTTCATTCCAATCCCAAAGAAAGGCAATGCCAAAGAATGCTCAAACTACCGCACAATTGCACTCATCTCACACGCTAGTAAAGTAATGCTCAAAATTCTCCAAGCCAGGCTTCAGCAATACGTGAACCGTGAACTTCCAGAAGTTCAAGCTGGTTTTAGAAAAGGCAGAGGAACCAGAGATCAAATTGCCAACATCCGCTGGATCATGGAAAAAGCAAGAGAGTTCCAGAGAAACATCTATTTCTGCTTTCTTGACTATGCCAAGGCCTTTGACTGTGTGGATCACAATAAACTGTGGAAAATTCTGAAAGAGATGGGAGTACCAGACCACCTGACCTGCCACTTGAGAAACCTGTATGAAAGTCAGGAAGCAAAAATTAGAACTGGACATGGAACAACAGACTGGTTCCAAATAGGAAAAGGAGTACATCAAGGCTGTATATTGTCACCCTGCTTCTTTAACGTACATGGGGAGTACATCATGAGACACGCTGGGCTGGAAGAAGCACAAGCTGGAATCAAGATTGCTGGGAGAAATATCAATAACCTCAGACATGCAGATGACACCACCCTTATGGCAGAAAGTGAAGAGGAACTAAAGAGCCTCTTGATGAAAGTGAAAGAGGAGAGTGAAACAGTTGGCTTAAAGCTCAACATTCAGAAAATGAAGATCATGGCATCTGGTCCCATCAGTTCATGGGAAATAGATGGGGAAACAGTGGAAACAGTGTCAGACTTTATTTTTCTGGGCCCCCAAAATCACTGCAGATGGTGACTGCAGCCATGAAATTGAAAGATGCTTACCCCTTGGAAGGAAAGTTATGACCAACCTAGACAGTATATTAAAAAGCAGAGAGATTACTTTGCCAACAAAGGTCCATGTAGTCAGGGCTATGGTTTTTCCAGTAGTCATGTATGGATGTGAGAGTTGGCCTATAAAGAAAGCTGAGAGCCAAAGAATTGATGCTTTTGAACTGTGGTGTTGGAAAAGACTCTTGAGAGTCCCTTGAACTGCAAGGAGATCCAACCAGTCTATCCTTAAGCAAATCAGTCCTGAATATTCATTGGAAGGACTGATGCTGAATCTGAAACTCCAATACTTTGACCACCTGATGTGAAGAGCTGACTCATTAGAAAAGATCCTGATGCTGGGAAAGATTGAAGGTGGGAGGAGAAGGGGACAACAGAGGATGAGATGGTTGGATGGCATCACTGACTCAATGGGCATGAGTTTGGGTGAACTCCGGGAGCTGGTGATGGACAGGGAGGCCTGGTGTGTTGCAGTCCATGGGGTCACAAAGAGTCGGACACGACTGAGCCACTGGACTGAACTGAACATAGAGATTCAATATTTCTATAAATTTCAGAATGATCCCCACTATGAGTCTAGTGTCATCTGTCATCTGTCAATATTCCTATAAATCTGCTTGGTGAACTTATAAGTAGTCTCATTCATTGTTTCTTTCTTATCTGATTAAAGTGTTTTCAATAAAAAGCAAAAATAAGAGATCAAAAGTGCTGAAAATGCTTGAATTCCTTGCTCTTTAGTCTGACATTCAGTGGCTTCCATACAGGTAGGAATAAAGATGGTGTGTTTCTATGTGTGTGTGTGTGAATTTAGAGTATTTGAAGGTGTGTGGCTGTGAATTAGTGTGAATATATGTGAATACATGGGTGTCCAGGAGGGTGTGTGTGAGTGTGTCAGTTTGTGAGTGCTTTGGAGAGTGTGTGGCTCTCAGTTCGTGTAACCCTGTGTAAGTGTGTGACATGAGTTAGTGTGAGTTGTCTGCTTGCCTGGGGTTGGGGCGAACAACCTGAAAGCATTCAGGGGATCCCCACCCTTCTCAGTTCAGTCCGATTCATCGTAGGCTGCAGCACTGTGAGTGTTTCCCCCATTCTCAACTCTTCAGGAGGAAAAGAAGTGACAGTGAGGAGGACCCCAACTCTTCTCCTCACAGAGAGGACAGTCAGGGTCCTGTTCCCCACCGTCACTCACACTTGCAGAGAGCCAGTCACCATCTGCGGTGGCGCACATCTGTCTGTCTGTTTCTTGTTTTCATGAAGATTGCTTCTTGGGCTCCAGAAGCTGCTAGGCCAGTGACCTTCCTGGTCACACAGGCCTGAGAAGGTGGCTGGATCAGCCACCATCATTCAGTCCCTCAAATCCTTCTTGATCAAAAGATTCTGTGGCCAAAGTTGTTGGGAAAGGCTGAGAACTCAGCTCAGGGTCCACAGCCCACCCTATCATGGTAAAGGTGCTGAGAAGTCCCATGGCAAGCACGTAAACCTGTGGAATCTTCTAGCCCTGCATTTTCACATGAGGACTGGTGCACCACCTCCCACTCCCCTTGACAGCAGCTATTAATCTCCCACAGAACCGGCATTTATTTACAGAAGCTATGTTGGGGTTATCCTCTAGTTCATGTTAACAGCCTATATGTGCCAGCATATCTCAGGCTACCAAGCTTCCTCAGACACACAAACACGCCACCTTGGGGCCCTCCGAGGAGACAACACTAAATACATTTTTACAGATAAGGGGCCAGGGCAGCTAAGAGATGGAGTATCTTGCTTAAGGCACCCCCATTTCATAAGAGGCTAAACTGCCTTGGGACTCTATCCTTTTTCTTCTCAGCAGAATCTCAGTGGAGAGCTTGGCCTTGCATGGGCTCAGGAAACATGCAGCATTTTGTTATTTTATTTATATTTATTTTTATTTATTTGCCTGTGCTGGGTCTTACTTGCAGCACATGGGATCTAGTTCCCCGACCAGGGCTCAAACCTGCCCCCCCTGCCCTGGGACCATAGAGTCTTAGCCACTGGACCACCAGGGAAGTCCCAACATACAACATTTTAGAGGAAGAGGCTCAGATGATGCTTGGGCCTCAGACATTGATGGGATTCCTAGGGAGGTGGGAGGAGGTGTCTTATTAGAGATAACACTAAAGGGGGGTTGGGATTCCCCCATAATTTGGTGGTAAAGAATCCATCTGCAATGCAGGAGATGCAGGCTTCATCCCTGGGTCAGGAAGATCCCCTGGAGGAGGCCATGACAACCCACTCCAGTATTCTTGCCTGGAGACTCCCATGGACAGAGGAGGCTGGCGGGCTACAGTCCATGGGGTCACAGAGAGTCAGACACGACTGAAATGACTTAGCACACATGCACAGGGGGATTGAGGGGTGGGAGGTGCTGAAGCGGGGTGCTAATTTGTCCTGGCTGGACACCTCTGCCACTTCAGCAGCTGGCGGTGAAAGGCCTGAAGGAGGCAGAAGGGAGGTTCTAGTCCCTACAATGCCTCCTGTTAGCCTTGTGGCTCCTGTCAGTCCCTCCTGTTCACTCAGTTTCCTCATCTGAACCATGGAGAAGTTGACTTAAGGTTGTCAGACAAACTACAGCATGCCCAGTTTAATTTGAATTTCAGGTAAACAGCAAATACTTTTCAGTGTAAGTATATTCCATGCAGTATTTGGGACATACGGATACTAAGAAATTAATTTTATCTAATATTCAAATTTAACTGGGTGAAAGTGAAAGTGAAGTCACTCAGTCGTGTCCGACTCTTTGCAACCCCACGGACTGTAGCCTACCAGGCTCCTCTGTCCATGGGATTTTCCAGGCAAGAATACTGGAATGGGTTGCCATTTCCTTCTCCAGGGGATCTTCCCAACCCAGGGATCGAACCCCAGGTATCCCGCATTGCAGGCAGACGCTTTACCATCTGAGCCACCAGGGAAGCTCAAATTTAACTGGGTAGCCTGTATTTTTCTTACAGATGAGGGCCAATGGCCTTTATGACACAGATGACTATTCAGAGGCCCAGAAGTTGGGACCAGACCCCTGGCTGGGGCTTCCTTCCTTTCCATTGGTTGTCTCTCCCCATCAGCCAGGTCACTGCCAGGCTGGGCTGAACCTGGCTCTGAGGGAAAGGCCCAGCCTCTTTGGTGATGTTGAGAAGGCTGGTGTGGGTCTAGGGCACCTGAGGTGCCCATGGAGCTCATGATCAGGGTCCATGAAGCCCAAGAATGCAGAGCTGGGAGGGGGAGCTGTCAGGATCTACCCTGAGGGCACCTTTTTCTACGTCTGAATCAGGTAGTGCTACATTGGCTTAAATGGCTGGAAGGAGACCCGGAATACGAGGAGAAGGATGACGTGGCGACACCAGCCCAGACCTCTGGGGTGGGAGGAAGAGATGAGGCAGGGGGCATGGATGCTTACCTGGCCAAGAGCCCTACCCGACCCCTCAGTAGTGGGGACTTCTCCTCCCGTTACCACATCAGGGCAGGGTGGGCATCATGGCGGCCAGTGCTCTCCATTAACACCCGGCTCAGCTCAGAAAGTTCTAGTGCTGGGCAGGGGGGGTGGAGAGGGATGTGTGGAAGCTCTGAGGTACATACCTCCCCCCACTTCTCCATAGACTGACACTGGTGTTTGTGGTAAACCCAGTGACACGGGAGGTGGCTGATAAGAGGAAAAGAACCCTGTCCAGTCAGATTGCCAAGTTCCCAGCCTCTATAAAACAGGCTGTGGAGGGAGCCTGGGCAGCTGCCCACCATGACCTCTTGGGCTGTTCTGCTCGTCACCTCGGTGCTCCTGGTCGCTCCAGGTGAGGACATTCCCCTTGGGGTAGATCCCAATGGCTCCTCCTCCCAGCCCTGCTTTCTCAGGCTTTGTGGACCCAAACATGAGCTCCAAGGTCACCTCAGGTCCCACAGCCTTCTCACCATCACCACGGAGGCTGGGCCTTACCCTCAGAGTCAGGTTCAGCCCGGCCTGGCAGTGACCTGGCCAATGGGGAGAGAGAGCCAGTGGGAAAGAAGGGAGCCCCAGCCAGGGGTCTGGTCCCAATTCTACTGCTCAGGCTATGGGGCCCAGGGGGCTCCCTTTCCCTTCCTGGGCCTCTGGCTCTTCATCTGCATCATGAAGATCACTGACCCACCGGTGGGTCTGAGGTTTCTTCTGGCCCACAATGGCCAGGGTGATGACAGGGCATCTGAGTGAATGGGGACCTCTCACTGTTCCAGACTCACTCCCTTGTCCCCATACCTTTCCTCTCTCCCAGTGCCCGGGCTCACTGGAAGTTCTAAGGGTTTAGCTGAGTGCAAGGACCCTTCTGGAGGGGAGAACAGGTTAGGCTGGGCCACCTGACATGAGGTTTTTTTTTTGAGGAAAGAGAAAAAGAAAAACAATCCCTTAAAAGAAGATGAGGGAAGTTTCCTTTTAGACGGGCCCCAAATCTGTGTGTGTGTGTGTGTGTGAGAGAGAGAGAGAGAGAGAGAGACACACACACACACACACACACACACACACACAGACAGACAACAAGACAGAGAGACAGAGATGGTGGTGCAATGGTGATGGCTGGGGGGACTTATCCTCTTTGCTCTCCAAGGAACTTGAGAGTGTGTGTTTCTCCTGACAGTGGGTCAGAGCAGCCCCAGGGCAGAGCAAGGCAGCAGGCGCCTGGGTCCCCTCACAAAGCCGCCTCCCCGTCCTGGGTGCCAGCTGCCTCCTGGGCTCTCCCAGCCAGAAGCAATGACTTCTCCTCTCCCTCTGTCTGTGGAGGGCTGCTCATGCTGTTTCTTCCCCAGGGCTGGCCTTTTCTGGTCTGACTCCTGAGTGCCATGACCAGGCGACGGCCCATCTGTGGGATGGAGACAAGTTGCGCCAGGGCCTGGCCCCGGAGGATCCCCAGGTACACGGATGGCTTCCTGCTGCTCCCCCACCATCCCTCTCCTTCCTTTCCTCCCTGGGCAGCGCCAGGGGCGAGGGCCTGGAGACTGAACTGGTCAGGGGATGGGGAGGCAGGGCTGGGAGCTGAAGATGCTGGTTTTGTTCACACTTGTACCTGACTGTGGGATGGGGGCTACCCTGGTGGCTGGGCCCTCCCCAAGAGCCTCCTCCTTGTCTGATGGTAGAACAGCAGAGGGGCAGATGCTGGGCTGGGGCCGGTGCTGTGGGTGTGGGGGCAGGTCGTGGGGTCTCTCAGCCCCTCAAAGACAGGCAGAGAGATGGGCAGGGGCCAGCCAGTCTGGCTCAGGTCCTCATATGGACAGACAGATCATGGGTCATCCTACTGGCCTTGAAAGCCCCCAAGGGCCCCTTCCTGGTGCCCTTCCAAGGTTGGGGTGTCCGAGAGACCACTCTGAGGGACTTCCTTTCCTAATAGGGTGACCTGGTGCTCCAAAGAGAAGAGCTGAACCAATTCTGTGGTCCTTGTCAGAAGATAATGCAGATGTTGAAGTACATGGTGGGAAATAGGCCCAGCAAGGTGAGACTGGAGGCGTGTGGAGCTTGTTGGGTGGAGTGGTGCCCCTGAGGGGGTGGGGAGGGCGGCAGATGGTGAAGAGGGCTACCAGAATGGCTGAGGGTCTGTGGGCTGCTCAAATGTGTGCCAATGGACTTTGGAGAATTCCCTCAACTTGAGGCATTCTGGGAGTGTGAAAGTGGGAGGAAGAGTGTGTGGTTTCCATCAAGTTCTTGAAGGGAACCTGTCCCCAGGGAAGGTAGGGACCTCCCATTCATGTCCAGGATATGGCTCTGGGAGGTTGGTTCCAGATCAAGCCTGAGTCAGGAAAGGTATGTCCCAGGTTCTCCACATCCGAGCTGTATGGCTTGGACAAGTCATAAACACTTTGTGAGCCTCAGTTTTCTTACCTATGGAATGGGATGGACAAGAACCCCAAGTTGCCTAGGACTTTTTTTAAACAGATGATTTTATTTATGTGTTTATTTGACTGTGCTGGGTCTTGGTTGCCTCTCAGACTTTCTCTCTAGTTGCTCTGAGTGGGGGCTACTCTGTCACTGGGGTGCTCAGGCTTCTCACTGCGGTGGCTCTTCCTGTTGTGGAGCACTGGCTCTCAGCATGCGGACTTCAGTAGTTGAGACACGTGGGCTCAGTAGTTGTGGCTCCTGGGCTCTACAGCACAGGCTCAGTGGTTGTGTTGCACCAGCTTCCTTGCTCCCCAGCGTGTGGGGTCTTCCTGGACCTCAGATCCTCTCCTGTACTGGCAGGTGGATTCTTCACCATGAGCCACCAGGGAAGTCCTGCCTAGGCCTTTTAAAGGAGCTGAAAAGTGGGATGTACTTAGCTCCAACTTAATGCTTAAGAAGTGGATGTATCATCACAGGAATCAGTTTCACTCTCCCCCTGCCCCCCTTAGCTCCCTTGACCTGCTTAGCCCTCTGTCTTCATCCTGGGATCCTCAGATTTATCCTCTTCCCCTGGGATGGCAGGATAAGATATTCCAAAATCAATGAACCAAGGCTTCAAGTTCAGATCCCCTCCTAACCCACTGCACCCAACCCCAACCCCCACCCCCCCAACCCAGCACCAGTCAGGCCCTGGACCCAGAAGCTACGTAGGCAGAGCCTTTAAAGTGGGTCTGGGCACCACTCTCCACCCAGAAGACAGGGCCCAGGTATATAGGAGCTGAGACTCAGCAGGACCAATTGTCTTTTCCGGAGCCCCTGCTGGTCAGGCTTGGGCCAGGACTCAGGGATGAGGAACAGGGGCTGAGCCCTGTTTCTCCAGTCCCCGCTCCAGTGGCCACCAGGCACCAGCTCCCTGGCCACTGGTCCCATTGCCAGACCCGCCTGGGGACCAAAGCTGCCAGGGCTTGCAGAAAGGCAATGCCAGGCAGAGTTCACCTGAGGTCTATTTCCCACCACGGCGCTACCGCTCCAGAATGTCATCATCCGTGTGACCTCCAAGGTGTGCAGCAAGATGGGGCTGTGGAGCATCCTTTGCAACCAGATGATGAAGAAGTATCTCAATCACATCTCTAAGGACATCATGGCTAGGAAGACACCTCAGGCCATCTGTGTGGACATCAAGTTGTGCAAGCGCAAGGCAGGTACGTGCAGAGGCAACAGAAGGGAGTTATTTCCTGACAGCTTCCCCGCAAATGTGCAATAGAGTTTACAAACACAGGAAGGCACCTGTCAGAGAGAACTTGCTAAGTAGCTCACACCTGCCCCTCCCAGCCTTCTGGCCATATGACACATCACTCCAATCACTCCCAACAGGGACAGCGTTGAGCAGATGGGCAGGTAGACCTTGGCTCCTACCAAAGTCCTTTCTCAACATTTGAGAAAAACTCCTAACAGCCTGAGGCAACCTCCCCCTGCCCCTCCCCACACTCCCACAAACAGTCCTGGAGTTAAATCAGGTCCCCATTTCTCCTCAGCTGTGTGACCTTGGGCAAGTGGCTAAACCTCTTCGAGCTTCAGTTTTCTCACCTGTGAAAGGGGGATAATGACTCCTGTTTCTGAGGTTGGGGTGAGGACTGAATAAGACCATCATGTATGACGAGGCTGACACCAAGGAAATGGCCTGAGACTAAGATACTGGAGACATCAGAGCCTGATCGAACTCCAACCTCCCAGCCCACCCCTGATCCCAGAATGGGAGCCGAGGCCACATCCTTCTCCATGACATAGGGGCCTAAGAGCTGGGCTGGAGGAATCTCATGGGGTGGGAGGAGGGCTAGGGCTGCCCAGGCTATGCCTGGAGATTTCAGGCAATGGCTACAAGAGATGGGACGGGGAAGGGGTCCTCCGTTCGGGTCTGGCAGCTCATCCACTCTCACTGATGCTTTGCGGCCTGATGCTTGCAGATTGCCCATTAGTATGAGGTCCCCACCGTTTCCTGTGGCTTTTATTTTCAAAGCCCCACCACCTACACAGGCTCCTGAAGGGCTTCCAGGAGGGGACACTGCATGTGTACCACAAGGACAGGTGGCTCTGAGTCCCCATCCCCTCTAGAGACCCCACACACCGCCCATTGCTGTCTCTTCTCTCCACACCAGGTCTCATCTGAGCCCCCGGATCCCCCAACCCCACCCTGGGGAAGAAGTACAGAAACTCCAGCATCCTCGGTCAGCTCCTTCCTTCCTGAATCCAGGAGTCTTCACTCTAGTTTCTCTCATCTAACTTCTTCCACTGCCTTCCCCGCTCAGGAGAATAAAATATCAAGCAAGAATTTTTGCAGCTTCTTTTCCTTTGCTGGGTTTCAGAGGAGGGGCACGCTCATCTGACTCATGAGTTCATTCAATAAACATGCTGTATGTCCACCTGTGATCCTAGATGCTAGGGATTTAGCAGTGAATAAGACAACTTAGCAGCTCTCACACATGTGGTCATGAAATGCTTATTGTGCTGCATGTCACTCCAAGAACCTGGAGTACACTACGAATATACCCCCAGGAACTCTCAGATCAGCTGGGGAAACCAGCCGGGTTAGGGTTTTGTTGTTATTCAGTCGATCAGCTGTGTTCGACCCTTTGCCACCGCATGGACTGCAGCATGCCAGGCTTCCCTGTCCTTCACTATATTCTGAAGCTTGTTCAACTCATATCCATTGAATCAGTGATCTCATCCAACCATCTCATTCTCTGTCATCCCCTTCTTCTCCTGCCCTCAGTCTTTCCCAGCATCAGGGTCTTTTCTAATGAGTTGGCTCTTTGCATCAAGTGGTCAAAGTATTAGAGCTTCAGCTTCAGCATCAGTCCTTCCAATGAAAATTCAGAGTTGATTTCCTTTAAGATTGACTGGTTGGTTCTCATTGATGTCCAAGGTATTCTCAAGAGTCTTCTCCAGCACCACAATTTGAAAGCATCAGTTCTTCAGTGCTCAGCCTTCTTTATTGTTCAACTCTCACATCTGTACATGAGTACTGGAAAAACCATAGCTTTGACTATATGGACCTTTGTCAGCAAAGTGATGTCTCTAGATTTTCTTTCAAGGAGCAAACGTCTTTTAATTTCAAGGCTGTAGTTACTGTCCTCAGTGATTTTGGAGCTCAAGAAAATAAAGTCTGTCACTGTTTCCATTTTTGTCCTCATCTATTTGCCATGAAGTGATGAGACCGGATGCCATGATCTTAATTTTTTGAATGTTAAGTTTTAAGCCAGGTTTTTTACTCTTAGGGTTAGAGTTCTTCTGGATATTAGGAACTGAAACTTAGCCTTTTACTTCTCACAGAAGGCAGCCTTCTCCTTTTTTTTTTTTTTTTTTTTGGCTGTGCCTTGAGTTTGGGTGAACTCTAGGAGTTGGTGATGGACAGGGAGGCCTGGGGTGCTGCAGTTCATGGGGTCACAAAGAGTCAGACATGACTGAGCGACTGAACTGAACTGAACTGAGGCTTGCAGGATCTTAGTTCCCCAACCAGGGTTCAAACCCGTGCCCCCTGCAGTGGAAGCGCAGAGTCCTAATCACTGGGTGTCCAGGGAATTCCCAGGCAGCTTTCTTTTTCTGTTTTGGGGGAGTGTATTATTTAGTGCACTTTTGCCTTCCAGCAACTGAAGTTTTAGCTTATTCTGGCTTAAATAAAAAAGGTAATTTAATGGCACCAATACTTAACCAGTCCACAGAGCTTCAGGCACAGAATGATCCAGAAATCTGTGGTGTCACCAGAGTTTTGTTTCTGTGGTCCTCCCATTTTCTTTTTTCTTCCCACCTCTGTATACTAAAATTGACCTCAGGCCAGCTTCCTTCTCGGCAGCAGAAATGGCTGCATTAGATCAAAACTTGCCATCTTTCTGGTGTGTCAACAGGAAACAGAGGGTTCTTTGGTAACCTCTCTTTTAGTGGCTCCCTTGGAAGGGAAAAGAAACTTCTTTCCCAGAATCCCATCAGACATCTCCCAGTTTTTATCTGCAAAGGGGTCAGCTGCCCATCTTGAACCAACCAGTGTGTTTAGGGGCACGGCATACAATGGTTAGCATAAGTCAAGTCAGGGTACATCCCTGTGGCTGAGATGGAGTCCAGCCCACCCTAATCATTTGGTTGACAATGGACATGACAATTTGGGAAGAGATTGAGGCTCAAAGAGGGGAAAATAAAGAGTTCAATCAGAAAAAGAGTTCAAATGATGAAATCTGGGGCAATTTGAGTATCAAAAAAGACTATGACAATAATAGATTATAACCCACTGAATAAGTTAGAATCCATGAAAGTGAAAGTCGTTCAGTCATGTCTGACTCTTTGTGACCCCATGGACGGTAGCCTGCCAATCTCCTCTGTCCGTCCAGGTGAGAATACTGAAGTGGGTAGCTGTTTCCTTCCCCAGGGGATCTTCCCAACCCAGGGATTGAACCCAGGTCTCTTGCAATATAGGCCGATTCTTTACCATCTGAGCCACGAGGGAAGCCCAAGAACACTGGAGTGGGTAGCCTATCCCTTCTCCAGGGGATCTTCCTGACCCAGGACTCGAACGGGAGTCTCCTGCATTGCAGGAGGATCCTCTACCAGTTGATCTCCCAGGGAAGCCCAATGAAGCCATATAAATAATAAATTAATAAGCAAGGGAAAATGGAAAGTGTTACCCTATAGTAGAATGCCAATGAATAAATGTAGACATAGTTATAAAGTCTACCTCACAAAATACTTATTAATTAGATTTTGGGGGGGCTGCACCATGCAGTTTGAGGGAT
This sequence comes from Bos mutus, assembly GCF_027580195.1. Taxonomy (NCBI): domain Eukaryota; kingdom Metazoa; phylum Chordata; class Mammalia; order Artiodactyla; family Bovidae; genus Bos; species Bos mutus. The sequence goes on from NC_091627.1 coordinate 57,552,246, forward strand.
CTCAGTTCCTGAACGAGGGATAGAACCCCCACCCTCAGCAATGAAAGGATGGAGTCCATTGGAATTAATAAATAATTAATTTCTGGGTTTTCCTTGGCAGTCCGGTGGTTAGGACTCAGCACTTTCACTCCAGTGGGGCTGAGTTTGATCCCTGGTCAGGGAAATAGGATCCTGCAAACCTTGAGGCATGGCCAAGGAAAAAAAGCAACTTCCATTATTAGTTAACTTGACAGCAGAGAAACTTAGCAGACAGGGGATGCTACTAATGGACAAGTCAACATCATGGGGTTCATGATGTAACGCAATGAGAAGAATGTACAACTCATTTCTGACAATAAGCATACATCATCAGGAAAGGTCAGACGAACTCAAACTGATATTTTACATAGTAGCTGCCCTGTACTTTTCAAAAATGCCAAGATCAAGAAAGACAAGGAAAGACTGAAGAACTGCTCAAGGTCAAAGGAAACTAAAAAATACATTGATCTAATTGCAATACATGATCTTGTTTGGGATCCAGACCTATAAAAGACACTATTGGGGACAATCTATGAAATGTAACCGGAGTCTGTGATGCTAATATTATGTTAATGCTAGTTTTCTGATTTTGATGGTTGTACTAAGTTATGTATGAGCTTGTCCTTGTAAGGAAATACACACTGAAGTATCAAGAGGGGATGTAAGGCACCATTTTCTACAATTTACTGTCAAATGGTTTAGAAGGAATCGTGATATTTTCACATAGAAAAGGGGCTTCCTTGGTGGCTCAGTGGTAAAGAACTTCCCTGTCAATGCAGGAAATGTGGGTTCAATCCCTGGGTTGAGAAAATCCACTGGAGAAGGAAATGGCAACCCACTCCAGCATTCTTGCCTGCGAAATCCTATGGACAGAGGAACTGGGGGGGCTACAGTCCATGGGGTTGCAAAAGAGTCCGACACCACTTAGTGACTGATCAATAACAACAGCACGCTGAAAGACACATACCACATGCCTATGGTAAAACGCGAACAGTGGGGAATATGGTTAAAGTTAACGGAAACTCTTTGTATTAGTCTTGCAATTTTTCTCTAAATGTGAAATTATTTAAAGGTGAAAATAAATGACTTGTAGTCATTTGGCCTTAGCAAATGCATAGATGGTGTTAAGGGTGTCATCAAAAAGACATGACTCCAGTTTGACCTGCGGGCTGGACCCAGGTGTTTGGAGGCTGTTCATAGTAGGGATAATCCTTTTCCTCTCTGTAGGGTCAGCCATAATGTCCCTTCTTCTATTTCTGATTCTAATAATTTAAGTATTTTCTCTTTTTATCTTGGTCAGTCTAGATAAACTTTTCACTTTTGTTGATCTTTTCAAAGAACCAGTTTCTGTTTTCATTGTTTTTTTCTCTGTGCTGTCCTGTGCTTAGTCATTCAGGTGTGTTTGACTCTTTGCAACACCATGGACTGCAGCCCACCAGGCTCCTCTGTCCATGGGGATTTTCCAGGCAAGAATACTGGAGTGGGTTGTCATGTCCTTAGCTGGTAAAGAATCTGCCTGCAATGCAGGAGACCCCGGTTCAATTCTTGGGTCAGGAAGATTTCCCAGAGAAGGGATAGGCTACCAACTCCAGTATTCTTGAGCTTCCCTGGTGGCTCAGATGATAAAGAATCTGCTGCAACTGGAGAGACCTGGGTTTGATCCTTGGGTTGGGAAGATCCCCTGGAGGAGATTTTTCCTCTAATGTTTCTCTATTCTTTTTTTTTTTTTTTTATTGAAGTATAGTTGATATACAGTGTTTTAGGTGTACTGAAAAGTGATTCAGTTATATATATACACATACTTTTTCAGATTATTTCACATGATAGGTTATTACAAGATACTGAATAGAGTTCCCTGTGCTATATGGTAGGTCACTGGTATTGATTTTATATATAATAGTCAGTCAGTCAGTTCAGTTGCTCAGTCATATCCGACTCTTTGCGACCCCTTGAATCGCAGCACGCCAGGCCTCCCTGTCCATCATCATCTCCCGGAGTTCACTCAAACTCACGTCCATTGAGTCGGTGATGCCATCCAGCCATCCCATCCTCTGTCATCCCCTTCTCCTCCTGCCCCCAATCCCTCCCAGCATCAGAGTCTTTTCCAATGAGTCAACTCTTTGCATGAGGTGGCCAAAGTACTGGAGTTTCAGCTTTAGTATCATTCCTTCCAAAGAACACCCAGGACTGATCTCCTTTAGAATGGACTGGTTGGATCTCCTTGCAGTCCAAGGGACTCTCAAGAGTCTTTTCCAACACCACAGTTCAAAAGCATCAATTCTTCGGCGCTCAGTTTTCTTCACAGTCCAACTCTCACATCCATACATGACTACTGGAAAAACCATAGCCTTGACTAGACGAAGTTGGCAAAGTAATGTTGCTGCTTTCGAATATGCTATCTAGGTTGGTCATAACTTCCCCTTTTTTTTTTTTCCTGTTATATAACATAGTATTTTTTTAAATTTTATTTTATTTTTAAACTTTACAATATTGTATTAGTTTTGCCAAATATCGAAATGAATCTGCCACAGGTATACCCGCGTTCCCCATCCTGAACCCTCCTCCCTCCTCCCTCCCCTACCCCCACTCTGGGTCGTCCCAGTGCGGGGAGGAGCTAAGATGGCGGAGGAGTAGGACGGGGAGAACACTTTCTCCCCCACAAATTCATCAAAAGAACATTTAAACGCCGAGTAAATTCCACAAAACAACTTCTGAAAGCCGGCAGAGGACATCAGGCACCCAGAAAAGCAACCCAAGTCTTCGAAAGGAGGTAGGGAAAAAAAAAAAACAAACATAACTTTCCTTCCAAGAAGTAAGCGTCTTTTAATTTCATGGCTGCAATCACCATCTGCAGTGATTTTGGAGCCCCAAAAAATAAAGTCTGACACTGTTTCCACTGTTTCCCCATCTATTTGCCATGAAGTTGTGGGACCAGATGCCATGATCTTCGTTTTCTGAATGTTGAGCTTTAAGCCAACTTTTTCACTCTCCTCTTTGACTTTCATCAAGAGGCTTTTTAGTTCCTCTTCACTTTCTGGCATAAGGGTGGTGTCATCTGCATATCTGAGGTTATTGATATTTCTCCTGGCAATCTTGATTCCAGCTTGTGCTTCTTCCAGCCCAACGTTTTTCATGATCTATTAATCCAATATTCCTGACTTGTCCCTTCCCCTCTTTTCCCTTTGGTAACCATAAGTCTGTTTTCTACGTTTGTGAGTCGATTTCTGTAAGTTCATTTGTATCACACTTTATTTTTCATGATTTCCTGCTTATTTATTTATTTTTGGTTGCACTGGGTCTTCATTGCTGCACATGAGCTTTTTCTAGTTGCAGAGACTGTGGACTACTATCTAGTAGCAATGCCTGGGCTTCTCATTGCAGGGGCTTCTCTTGTTGCAGAGCACAGGCCCTAGAGCAGAGGCTCAGTAGTTGTGGCACATAGGCTTAGCTGCCCTGCAGCATGTGAAATCTTCTAGGACTTGGGATTGAGCCCAGGTCCCCTGCATTGGCAGGTGGATTCTGCCAATTTGTATCATATTTTATTCTTTTATTTTTTTTTCAAGAGGATACTAAATGTTTTATTGATTACACATGATACAAGGTTGATACACCAGCTTCATTCCCATCTATAACTTTATCTGATATCATAATTCAATTTATATATATATTGCATAGGATGTGCCAATGAACATTAACAACCAAAAAACTCCATGACTTTGAGTGGGTGAACTTTTTAATGCTGAACTCATATCACAACACAGTAACTGTCAGTTCATCTACATCAAGGTTCTGAAGACAACAACTTGTCCACCAAAGCAGGTTGTAAATAAATTTTGAATTAAACCTGGGATCACCCTGAAGGAATTCTAACTTTACTCTGTTGGGGTAGTTTACCAAAATGGCTTTTGGTAAACTAACTTTACATGGCACATTAAAAAAAAGAGACACATTTATTCAGCATCACGATCAGACTATTACATTTAGTAATTAACAGCATGGGTGCAAAAAAAAAAAAAAAGAAAGAAAGAAAGAAATCCACATTAAAATCCTTTTTTGGCATACTTTACACTTTCCACAGAACAGAAACTAAGTTAACCTGTTATACAATTAGTCAAAGCTACGGTTTTTCCAATAGTCACGTATGGATATGAGAGTTGGACCGTAAAGAAAGCTGAGTGCTAAAGAATTGATGCTTTGAACTGTGGTGTTGGAGAAGACTCTTGAGAGTCCCTTGAACTGTAAGGAAATCAAACCAGTCAATCGTAAAGGAGATCAGTCCTGAATATTCATTAGAAGGACTGATTCTGAATTTGAAGCTAAAATACTTTGGCCACCTGATGTGAAGAACTGATTTATTGGAAAAGACCCTGATACTGGGAAAGATTGAAGGCAGGAGAAGGGGAGGACAGAGGATGAGATGGCTGGATGGCATCACTGACTTGATGGATATGAGTTTGAGCAAGCTCCGGGAGTTGGTGATGGACAGAGAAGCCTGACGTGCTGCAGTCCATGGGGTCACAAAGAGTTGGACACAACTGAGTGAACTGAGCTGAACAGAACAATTAGCCAAAGGGCTTCCCAGGTGGCGCTAGTGGTAAAGAACCTGCCTGCCAAGAGACATGTGTTTGATCAAGGAGAAGGGCATGGCAACCTGCTCCAGTATCTTGCCTGGAGAACCCCATGGACAGAGGAGCCTGGTGGGCTATAGTCTGCAGGGTTGCACAGCTACCCTGTGTCCGAGGTCAGGGGTGGCGGCCGAGAGGAGCTACCCCGCATCTGAGGTCAGGGGCGACGACGAGAGGAGTTACCCCGTGTCTGAGGTCAGGGGCGGCGGCAGGGAGGAGCTACCCCACGCCCCCACGCCCAAGGCCAGGGGCGGCGGCCGGAAGGAGCAACCCCACGTCCAAGGAGCCCTGGCTTCGCGGGCGCAGGAGGGCCTAGAGGAGCTATCCCACGTGGAAGGTCAGGAAGGGCAGCGGTGAGGAGATAACCCTCGTCCAAGATAAGGAGCAGTGGCTGCGCTTTGCTGGAGTAGCCCTGAAGATATACCCCATGCCCAAGGTAAGAGAAACCCAAGTAAGACAGTAGGTGTTGCAAGAGGGCATCAGAGGGCAGACACACTGAAACCATACTCAGAAAACTAGTCAATCTAATCACACTAGGACCACAGCCTTGTCTAACTCAATGAAACTAAGCCATGCCCCTGGGGCAACCCAAGATAGGTGGGTCATGGTGGAGAGATCTGACAGAATGTGGTCCACTGGAGAAGGGAATGGCAAACCACTTCAGTATTCTTGCCTTGAGAACCCCATGAACAGTATGAAAAGGCAAAATGATAGGATACTGAAAGAGGAACTCCCCAGGTCAGTAGGTGCCCAATATGCTACTGGAGATCAGTGGAGAAATAACTCCAGAAAAAATGAAGGGATGGAGCCAAAGCAAAAACAATACCCAGCTGTGGATGTGACTGGTGATAGAAACAAGGTCTGATGTTGTAAAGAGCAATATTGCATAGGAACCTGGGATGTCAGGTACATGAATCAAGGCAAATTGGAAGTGGTCAAACAAGAGATGGCAAGAGTGAATGTCAACATTCTAGGAATCAGCGAACTGAAATGGACTGGAATGGGTGAATTTAACTCAGATGACCATTATATCTACTACTGCGGGCAGGAATGCCTCAGAAGAAACGGAGTGGTCATCCTGGTCAACAAAAGAGTCTGAAATGCAGTACTTGGATGCAATCTCAAAAACGACAGAATGATCTCTGTTCGTTTCCAAGGCAAACCATTCAATATCACAGTAATCCAAGTCTATGCCCCAACCAGTAACGCTGAAGAAGCTGAAGTTGAACGGTTCTATGAAGACCTACAAGACCTTTTAGAACTAACACCCCAAAAAGATGTCCTTTTCATTATAGGGGACTGGAATGCAAAAGTAGGAAGTTGCCAGGGTCCAGCCCCGGCTGATACAGGGTATTCGAAGGAGAGACGGCCTAGGTGACTATTTATATGCTAATTAGAGATATAAAGAATAATAGAACGAGGATAGCTCAGTAGGAAAATTCAGTGGAGAAAAGAGGCTGAGTAGCTTGGTTTACGCGGGAGACCAATAAAACTTCAAGACAAGAAGTTTGCACCACTTACGTAGGCCGCAGGCGCCCTCTCGAATAGCGGAAGGTGCCTCACCCTAGACACCTTCTCGAGTGGGTCTTAGAAGCCCAGGCAAATAAATGGTCGCAGAGGATATCCACGCTCCAGATGGAGACTTCAGCCAGAAGGTGAAAAGAAAGAATGACATGGGGAGACCAAGCGTTGGTGAGCAAGGCCCGTAGCTTTATTTTCAACAGGGGCTTATATACCTTAAGTTACACATAGAGGATAATAGGGGATGCAAAGTCAGCAGTCTTTGATTCTTATCAAAAACCAGGGTTTCTTTCTTGCAAATTTATCGTATACAAATGGTTTAGGTGATTTACATCATCTTCTGGCCAGAAGGCCTACTAACATTTTATGACCCTTGACAAGGACTTATCAACAAAGACATATTTTCTCTAAGAGTAATTATTTTAAGGTTTGGTGCCATCTTCCGAAGATAAAATTGCATTCCTATAGGGCGGATGTGTAATGGGTTTACAACAAAGGAAAGAATTTATTACCTTAAGGGTCTAAAGTTACTAACACCAAGGCCACTACTTATTTTTTCTATATACCAACTATATTAATTAATACACATTCAAGGATACAATACGGGGGATGTGGAAACTTGGCAGCAAGCATTGGCTCATCAATGAAATCCTTTACTAGTCTTATTCTGACAGTTTCTAACTCTCTGAGAGGCTCTAAGCTATTTGAATATCTTAAGCTTCCCATGCCTCTCGAGGCTGGGAGACTGTAAACAATCGTATGCATAGCTGTAGGAGTCCGGGTAAACTTGTCAGGCGAGTTAGAGAGCCATCTGAGGGGTTTGGATTTAAACACTCCTAATTGCCCAGGAACTTTATTAATTGGAGCTGTAAGTTAACTCTTTGACAGAGAGAGCAAGATGGTGGTAGGGGACAGCTCCCAGTAAAGTCAGAGGTGAGAACACAAAGCAATAAAGTAGGCAGACTCTGGTTTTTTGGGGGGTAAATGCTTGAGACTATCCGGGGGGACTCCTGAGGCTCGATCCCGCCTTTGCGTATGCCGAGCCTCCTTCCTCATGACCTTTGTCACGAGTGGAATGCCTCACGGGCTCCCGGCAGGAAGTCAAGAAACACCTGGAGTAACAGGCAAATTTGGCCTTGGAATACAGAGTGAAGCAGGGCAAAGGCTAATAGAGTTTTGCCAAGAAAATGCACTGGTCATAACAAACACCCTTTTCCAACAACACAAGAGAAGACTCTACACATGGACATCACCAGATGGTCAACACCGAAATCAGATTGATTATATTCTTTGCAGCCAAAGATGGAGAAGCTCTATACAGTCAACAAAAACAAGACCAGGAGCTGATTGTGGCTCAGATCATGAACTCCTTATTGCCAAATTCAGACTTAAATTGAAGAAAGTAGGGAAAACCACTAGACCATACAGGTATGACCTAAATCAAGTCCCTTATGACTATACAGTGGAAGTGAGAAATAGATTTAAGGGCCTAGATCTGATAGATAGAGTGCCTGATGATCTATGGAATGAGGTTCGTGACATTTTACAGGAGACAGGGATCAAGACCATCCCCATGGAAAAGAAATGCAAAAAAGCAAAATGGCTGTCTGGGGAGGCCTTACAAATAGCTGTGAAAAGAAGAGAAGCGAAAAGCAAAGGAGCAAAGGAAAGATATAAGCATCTGAATGCAGAGTTCCAAAGAATAGCAAGAAAAGATAAGAAAGCCTTCTTCAGTGATCAATGCAAAGAAATAGAGGAAAACAACAGAATGGGAAAGACTAGAGATCTCTTCAAGAAAATTAGATACCAAGGGAACATTTCATGCAAAGATGGGGTCGATAAAGGACAGAAATGGTATGGACCTAACAGAAGCAGAAGATATTAAGAAGAGATGGCAAGAATACACAGAAGAACTGTACAAAAAAGATCTTCATGACCCAGATAATCACGATGGTGTGATCACTCACCTAGAGCCAGACATCTTGGAATGTGAAGTCAAGTGGGCCTTAGAAAGCATCACTACGAACAAAGCTAGTGGAGGTGATGGAATTCCAGTTGAGCTCTTTCATATCCTGAAAGATGATGCTGTGAAAGTGCTGCACTCAATATGCCAGCAAATTTGGAAAACTCAGCAGTGGCCACAGGACTGGAAAAGGTCAGTTTTCATTCCAATCCCAAAGAAAGGCAATGCCAAAGAATGCTCAAACTACCACACAATTGCAATCATCTCACACGCTAGTAAAGTGATGCTTAAAATTCTCCAAGCCAGGCTTCAGCAATATGTGAACCATGAACTTCCTGATGTTCAAGCTGGTCTTAGAAAAGGCAGAGGAACGAGAGATCAAATTGCCAACATCCGCTGGATCATGGAAAAAGCAAGAGAGCTCCAGAAAAACATCTATTTCTGCTTTCTTGACTATGCCAAAACCTTTGACTGTGTGGATCACAATAAACTGTGGAAAATTCTGAAAGAGATGGGAATACCAGACCACCTGATCTGCCTCTTGAGAAATTTGTATGCAGGTCAGGAAGCAACAGTTAGAACTGGACATGAAACAACAGACTGGTTCCAAATAGGAAAAGGAGTACATCAAGGCTGTGTATTGTCACCCTGCTTATTTAACTTATATGCAGAGTACATCATGAGAAACGCTGGACTGGAAGAAGCACAAACTGGAATCAAGATTGCTGGGAGAAATATCAATAACCTCAGATATGCAGATGACACCACCCTTATGGCAGAAAGTGAAGAGGAACTAAAGAGCCTCTTGATGAAAGTGAAAGAGGAGAGTGAAACAGTTGGCTTAAAGCTCAACATTCAGAAAACAAAGATCATGGCATCTGGTCCTATCACTTCATGGGAAATAGATGGGGAAACAGTGGAAACAGTGTCAGACTTTATTTTTCTGGGCTCCAAAATCACTGCAATGGTGACTGCAGCCATGAAATTAAAAGACGCTTACTCCTTGGAAGCAAAGTTATGACCAACTTAGATAGCATATTCAAAAGCAGAGACATTACTTTGCCAACAAAGGTCCGTCTAGTCAAGGCTATGGTTTTTCCTGTGGTCATGTATGGATGTGAGAGTTGGACTGTGAAGAAGGCTGAGCACTGAAGAATTGATGCTTTTGAACTGTGGTGTTGGAGAAGACTCTTGAGAGTCCCTTGGACTGCAAGGAGATCCAACCAGTCTATTCTGAAGGAGATCAGCCCTGGGATTTCTTTGGAAGGAATGATGCTAAAGCTGAAACTCCAGTACTTTGGCCACCTCATGTGGAGAGTTGACTCATTGGAAAAGACTCTGATGCTGGGATGAATTGGGGACAGGAGGAGAAGGGGACGACAGAGGATGAGGTGGCTGGATAGCATCACTGACTGGATGGACGTGAGTCTGGGTGCACTCCGGGAGTTGGTGATGGACAGGGAGGCCTGGCGTGCTGCGATTCATGGGGTTGCAAAGAGTCGGACAGGACTGAGTGACTGAACTGAACTGAACTGAAGCAACTTAGCATGCACACATGATTAGTTACAGTATGGTTCTTGAGTTTTTTGCCCATACAGACAAGTATTGTCTAAAACATGTCTTCTTTGTAGCAGGGAGGCCCCGCCACCACTGTCCTTGGCTGAGTTCACAAATCTGTTGTAACCTGCAGCTTCCCTGTCACTTTTCTGGCTCTCCTCTCTGGCTAAACTTTGTTTCCTGGCAATAATTAAAACCTTCTGCCCTTGCTATAGCTACTGCTGCTTCTGGAACCTCCATAGCCACCTTGCTTTCGTGGTTTGTCAAAGTATTGGCCTCCACCACCATAGGGGCTAGAACTTCTGCTTCCAAAATTTCCTTCTTTCATGAGTCCAAAATATGAAGATTGATTGTCGTAATTGCCAAAATCATTGTAGCTTCTGTCACCTCCAAATTGCTTCCATCATTACCAAATTCATTATAGCCACCCCCACTGCCACCATATCCACCACCATCATGGCTGCCGCCAAAGCCACTTTGACCACTCCATGACCAACATTGCCATTCCCTCCAAAACCACCTCCACAACCATCTATGACTTAGATAAGGCTTTCCTTACTCCTCAGTTGCGGCCATTCACAGTGTGGCATTTCTGAATGCCAGTCTTATCTATGGAGTCATGGTCATCAAAGGTTATGAATGTGAAGCCTCTCTTTTGCCACTGCCTCGGTCAGTCATAATTTCAATCACTTCAGTTTTCCTATACTGTTTAAAATAATCTCTCAGGTGATGTTCTTCAGTGTTTTCTTTAATGCCACCAACAAAATCTTTTTCACAGTTACATGGGCACCAGGTCTTTGAGAATGTTCTCTTGAGACGGCCCTCTTTGGTTCCACAAATCTTCCATCCATCTTGTGTGGCCTTGCCCTCCGGGCTGCATTAACCTCCTCCACAGTGATGTATGTCACAGACCCAAAGCCTCTGGAGGGCGTGGTGTTCAGATCCTCCATTACCACACAGTCTGTGAGTGTCCCCCTTGCTCAGAATGGCTGCTCAGACTTTCATTTGTTGTTTCAAAGCTCAATCCTCCAATGAAGAGCTTCCACAGCTCTTCTGGCTCTTTGGAAGACTGACTTAGACTTTGACTCTGACTTAGATGGCAGTGGAGGGGGGAACTTCAAAGATGCTTACTCATGGGCAGAAAGTTGTATCATATTTTGAATTACACATATAGGTGGCATCATATTATATTTCTTTTTCTCTGTTTGACTTACTACATTCAGTGTGATAATCTCTAAGTCCATCCATGTTGCTGCAAATGGCATTACTTTATTCTTTTTTATGGCTGAGTAATATTCCACCATGTGTGTGTGTGTGTGTGTGTGTGTGTGTGTGTATCACATCTACTTTATCTATTCATTTGTTAGTGGACATTTAGGTTGTTTCCATGCCTTGGCTATTGTAAATAGTGCTCTATGAACATTAGGGTGCATGTTATATTTTGAATTAGAGTTTTTGTCTTTTCTGGATATACATACTCAGAAGTGGGGTCACTGGATTATATGGTAACTCTATTTTTAGTTTCTTAAGGAACATCCATAATGTTCTCCATAGTGGCTATACCAATTTACATTCCAGCCAACAGTATAGGAGGGTTCCCTTTTTTTATACACTCTCCAGGAGAAGGCAATGGCAACCCACTCCAGTACTCTTGCCTGGCAAACCCCATGGACGGAGGAGCCTGGTAGGCTGCAGTCCATGGGGTCGCTAGGAGTCAGACACGACTGAGTGACTTCACTTTCACTTTTCACTTTCATGCATTGGAGAAGGAAATGGGAACCCACTCCAGTGTTCTTGCCTGGAGAATCCCAGGGACGGGGGAGCCTGGTGGGCTGCCGTCTCTGGAGTCGCCCAGAGTTGGACACAACTGACGTGATTTAGCAGCAGCAGCAGCAGCATTTATTACTTGTAGGCTTTTTGATGATGGCCATTCTGACAAGCAAGGAGAGGTAAGAAAGCCTTCTTAAGTGAACAATGCAAAGAAATAGAGGAAAACAATAGAATGGGAAAGATTAGAAATCTCTTCAAGAAAACTAGAGATACCAAGGGACTATTTCTTACAAGGATGGGCATAATAAAGAACAGAATTGGTAATGACCTAACAGAAGCAGAAGAGATTAAGAAGAGATGGCAAGAATACACAGAAGACCTCTACAAAAACGGTTTTAGTGACCTGGATAAGCACAATGGTGTGGTCATTCACCTAGAGCCAGAAATCATGGTGTGTGAAGTCAAGTGGGCCTTAGGAAGCATTACTATGAACAAAGTTAGTGGAGGTGATGGAATTACAGCTGAGCTATTTCAAATCCTAAAAGATGATGCTGTGAAAGTGCTACTTTCAATATGCCACCAAATTTGGAAAAAGGAGTGGCCACAGGACTGGAAATGGTGAGTTTTCATTCTAATCCCAATGGACAATGCCAAAAAATGTTCAAACCACTGTACAGCTGTGCACATCTCACACGCCAGAAGGTAATATTCAAAATCCTTTAAGCTAGGCTTCAGCAGTATGTGAACCGAGAACTTCCAGATGTACGAGCTGAATTTAGAAAAGGCAGAGATCAAACTGCCAACATTCATTGGATCATAGAAAATGTAAGGGAATTCCCCCAAAACATCTACTTCTGCTTTATTTACTATGAGAAAGCCTTTGACTGCGTGATCACAACAAACTTTAGAAAACTCTTAAAGAGATGGGAATAGCAAACTATCTATCTGTCTCCTGAGAAACCTGTATGCAGGTCAAGAAGCAACAGTTAAGACATGGAACTGTTCCTTTAGGATTGACTGGTTTGATCTCCTCACTGTCCAAGGGACTCTCAAGAGTCTTCCCCAGCACCACAATATGAAGTGTCAGTTCCTTGGCTCTCAATCATTTTTATGGTCCAACAGTCATATCATACATGACTACTGGAAAAGCTATAACTTTGACTATATGGACTGTCTGGTTAGCAACCAGACAGGAAGAACAGACTGGTTCAAAATTGGGAAAGGAATACGTCAAGGCTGTAAGTTGTCACCTGGCTTATTTAACTTCTATGCAGAGTCCATTATGGGAAATTCTGGGCTGGATGAATCATAAGTTGGAATCAAGATTTCCAGGAGAAATATCAACAACCTCAGATATGGAGATGATACAACTCAAATGGCAGAAAGTTAAGAGGAACTAAAGTACCGCTTGATGAGGGTGAAAGAGGAAAGTGAAAAAGCTGGCTTAAAACTCAACATTCAAAAAACTAAGATCATGGCATCTGGTCCTATCACTTCATGGCAAATAGAAGGAGAAAAAATGGAAGCAGTGACAGATTTTCTTTTCCTAGGCTCCAAAATCACTGTGGATGGTGACTATAGCCATGAAATTAAAAGATGCTTGCTCCTTGGAAGGGCTTCCCTTGCAGCTCAGTCGATAAAGAATCTGTCTGCAATGCAGGAGACCCGTGTTCAATCTCTGGATTGGGAAGATCCCCTGGAGAAGGAAATGGAAACCCACTCCAGTATTCTTGCCTGGAGAATCCAATGGACAGAGGAGCCTGGCAGGCTACAGTCCATGGGGTTTCATGAGTCGGACACGACTTAGCAACTAAACCACTATCACCTTGGAAGGAAAGCTATGACAAACCTAAACAGCATATTAAAAAGCAGAGACACTACTTTGCTGACGGTCCATATAGTCAAAGCTATTGCTTTTCCAGTAGTCATGTATGATATGACTGTTGGACCATAAAAATGATTGAGAGCCAAGGAATTGACACTTTCATATGTGGTGCTGGAGAAGAGTCTTGAGAGTCCTTTGGACAGCAAGGAGATCAAACCAGTCAATCCTAAATGAAATCAGCTCTGAATATTCATTGTAAGGACTGACGCTGAAGCTGAAACACAAATACTTTGGCCTCCTGATGCGAAGAGCCTATTCCTTGGAAAAGACCCTGATGATGGGAAAGATTCAGGGCAGGAGGTAGAGGGGATGACAGGATAAGATGGTTGGATAGAGTCACGGACTGAATGGACATTAATTTGAGCAAACTCTGGGAGACAGTGAAGGACAGGGAAGCCCTGCATGCTTCAGTCCATGGGGTGGCAAACAGCCAGACACGACTCGGTAACCGAACATCAACAGTAAATTCTGACCAGTGTGAGGTGATTCCTCACTGTAGTTTTGAGTTGCATTTCTCTAATAATTAGTGATGTTGAGCAAGTTTCCTTGTGTCTGTTAGCCATCTGTGTGACTTACTTGGGAAAATGTCTATTTAGGTCCTATGCTCACTTTTTGATTCTTTTTTTTTTTTGAGCTGTATAATCTGTTTGTATATCTTGGAAATTAGCTCTTGTTGTTTGCATCATTTACAAATATTTTCTCCCATTCCATAGGTTGTCTTTTCATTTTGCTTATGGTTTCTTTTGCTCTGCAATCAATTTTAAGTTTAATTAGGTCCCATTTGTTTATTTTTGCTTTTGTTTCCACTACTCTAGGAGATGGATCCAAAAAAAGAGGACTGTAATTTTTTATTCTATCTTTTTATTTAAAATTTGACAAGGCTGTGTTGGTTTCTGCCTTACAACAATGCAAATCTGCACACACATACCCTTCTTCTCTAATCTCCCTTCCCTCCCCCCATCCCATCCCTCCCAGTCATCACAGACAGACCAGGCTTTCTGTGCTAGGCAGCAACACCTGATAGCATATACATGTTGATGCTACTTTCTCCATTCATCCCACCCTCTCCCGCCTGCTCTGTGGCCACAAGTCCACTATGTACGTCTGCATCGCCATTCTTTCTCTGCAAATAGGTTCATCAATATCATTTTTCTAGATTCCATATATGTGTGTCAATATACTCTATTTGTTTTTCTCTTTCTGACTTACTTCATTCTGTATTACAGGCTCTAGGTTCACCCACCTCACTCGAATGGACTCAAATTTGTTCTTTTTTATGGCTGAGTAATATTCCATTGTACGGATGTGCTGCTGCTGCTGCTGCTGCTAAGTCACTTCAGTCGTGTCCGACTCTGTGTGACCCCATAGACGGCAGCTCACCAGGCTCCCCCGTCCCTGGGATTCTCCAGGCAAGAACACTGGAGTGGGTTGCCATTTCCTTCTCCAATGCATGAAAGCGAAAAGTGAAAGTGAAGTTGCTCAGTCGTATCTGACTTTTAGCAACCCCATGAACTGCAGCCTACCAGGCTCCTCCATCCATGGGATTTTCCAGGCAAGAGTACTGGAGTGGGGTGCCATTGCCTTCTCCATGGATGTACTACATCTCCTTTATCCATTCATCTGTTGTGGACATCTAGGTTGCTTCCATGTCCTAGCTATTGTAAACAGTACTACTATGAACATTGGAGTATATGTATTTTTTTCAATTATGGTTTTCTTGGAGCATAAGCCCAGTAGTGGGGTTCCTGGGTCATGTGGTAGATTTATTGCTAGTTTTTTAAGGATACTGCTGCAATTATTGTCAAAGAGTATTCAGCCTACATTTTCCTCTAGGAATTTTGTAGTATCTGATTTTACATTTAGGTTTTTAATTCATTTGAGTTTATTTTTGTGTATGTGACAGAATGAGAATTTTCTATTTCATTCTTTTTCATGTAGCTGTCCAGTTTTCCCAGCACCTCTTGTTGAAGAGACTGTCTTCTCCATTGTATGTTCTTGCCTACTCTGTTGTAGATTAATTGGCCATAAGTGTGTGAATTCTCTATTCTTGATGTAATCAATTTCTATACAATCTTTATTTTTTCTAAAGTCTATGAAAATGAAAGCTGCCTCTTTGCAACCCCATGGACTATATAGTCCACGGAATTCTCCAGGCCAGAATACTGGGACTGGGTAGCCTTGCCCCTCTCCAGGGGATCTTCCCAACCTAGGGATCGAACCCAGGTCTCCCACATTGCAGGTGGATTCTTTACCAGCTGAGCCATCAGGGAATCTCCTGTTTATTTATTTATTTATTTTGGCTGCCCTGGGTCTTTATTGTGGTATGTAGGGTTTCTCTAGTTGCAGCACACAGGCTTGGCATTTGGGATATAAGTTTCCTGACCAGGGATCGAATCCAGGCCCTGGTAGTGAAAGCACCTAACCACAGGGCCGCCAGGGAATTCCCTATTCTTTCCTGTTTCTTTATGTCTTTTAATCTTGTGTTGTTGTTGGAAACTGGGTATCTTAGATAACATGCAAATATTATATATTATTATAGCAAATATGGCTACTGTTCATATCGTTCACCCTCCCCTCCCCAGGTATGTTACTGTCTTTTAGAGATGAATTGCTTGTTGTTTAGTGACTGGATAATTTTAGTGAGGTACCTCCACCCCGGGTAGTGTGAAGCCTCAGATGTTGCGCCTCAAGGGGTGCAACCTTGAGCATGCCCACAACTATCCTGTGATGGCAGAGGTTTGGGCAGGGTTCCTTTGTCAATTTCTCTCAAAACATATCATGTGAATCTCCACAAACGCCTGGCTGACAGCTCTACTGTTTTCAACAATGCTCCAGGGGATAAATTGCTTTACAGTGAAGTCTAACCAAACCCAAATCCTTTATGGGGATAGTACCAGAGGTCAATGTTGGAGACTTTTCTCAGATCAAAGAAGGCCTCTCCACAGCTTTTTCTGTGTTTTCTCTCCAGCAAATTAGCCACTTAGAGTTTAACTTCATGTCTCCAAGGAAGCTATCATCCTCCTTCCAAACGTCTTTCACCACAACTTCTACTGTTTTTGAGAGCACTTTGAAGCTTGAATCTCTCCACACTCTGTTCCAAATGAAGTCAGTTTTTCTTCTTTTTTTAAAAAATTTAATTTTTAATTGAAAGTAATTGCTTTACAATATTGTATTGGTTTCTGCCATACATCAACATGAATCAGCCACAGGTATACATCTATCCCCTCCCTCTTGAACCTCCCTCCCACCTCCCACTTCATCCCACCCCTCTAGGCTGTCACAGAGCATCAGTTTGAGCTCCCTGAGTCATACAGCAAATTCCCACTGGCTATCTATTTTACACACGGTAGTGTATATGTTTCCATGCGACTCTTTCCATTCACCCCACCCTCTCCTGTATCACAAGTCTGTTGTCTATGTCTGTGTTTCCATTTCTTCCCTGCAAATAGGTTCATTAGTACCATAGATTCCATATACATGCATTGATATACGATATTTGTTTTCTCTTTCTGATTTACTTCACTCTGTATAATAGACTCTAGGTTCATTCACCTCATTAGAACTTTTTATGGCTCTATTATTCAGCATTCCTTTTTATGGCTGAGTAATAGTCCATTGTGTATACGTACCACAGCTGCTTTATCCGTTCATCTGTTGATAGACATCTAGGTTGGTTCCCTGTCCTAGCTATTGTAAATAATGCTGCAATGAACACTGGGGTATTGAGGTCAGTTTTTTAGGGTGAGATTTGGAGCTCTCTGTTTCTAGCTTGCTTCTTTCTTATGGCAGAAATCTCTGAGGCAAGGCTTGGGTGCTGGAGGTGGGGACAATGATGTGCTTCTCTGTGACACCTCTACTCTGGGAGCTGAGTGCTCAGTGGAGAAGGGGGGCAGCAGCCCCAGGTTTTGCTCTCCTTTAGGAATTTCCTGCTTTCCATGAACTGGAACAAAAGGAAACTGTGGCCTCTGTATTTTCATTCATGCCACACTCAACACGGAGTCTCAGTCAGGGGTAGAGAAAGCCAAGGCTTTGGTGGCAACATTCTTGTCTGCATTAGTCTGGAGACTTCCCTGGTGGCTCAGACAGTAAAGCGTCTGTCTACAATGTGGGACACCTGGGTTCAATACCTGGGTCGGAAAGATCCCCTGAAGAAGGAAATGGCAATCCAATCTAGTACTAACTATCACCTGGAAAATCCCATGGACAGAGGAACCTGGTAGGCTACAGTCCATGGGGTCACAAAGAGTCGGACACAACTGAGCAAGTCTGGAGTGGATTCTTATTCATTGTACCACAAGGGAAGCTACCATCTTACTGAGCTGGGAAGAAGGGGGAGAAGGTGAGCTTTGCTTCAAATACCACAAACTTGTGTCAGTTCAGTTCAGTCACTCACTCATGTCCGACTCCTTGAGACCCCATGAATCGAAGCACGCCAGGCCTCCCTGTCCATCACCAACTCCCGGAGTGCACCCAGACTCAAGTCCATTGAGTCAGTGATGCCATCCAGCCATCTCATCCTCTGTCGTCCCCTTCTCCTCCTGCCCCCAATCCCTCCCAGCATCAGAGTCTTTTCCAATGAGTCAACTCTTTGCATGAGGTGGCCAAAGTACCGGAGTTTCAGCTTTAGCATCATTTCTTCCAAAGAAATCCCAGGGCTGATCTCCTTCAGAATGGACTGGTTGGATCTCCTTGCAGTCCAAGGGACTCTCAAGAGTCTTCTCCAACATCACAGTTCAAAAGCATTAATTCTTCGGTGTTCAGCCTTCTTCACAGTCCAACTCTCACATCCATACATGAGCACTGGAAAAACCATAGCCTTGACTAGACGAACCTTTGTTGGCAAAGTAATGTCTCTGCTTTTGAATATGCTATCTAGGTTGGTCATAACTTTCCTTCCAAGGAGTAAGTGTCTTTTAATTTCATGGCTGCAGTCACCATCTGCAGTGATTTTGGAGCCCCAAAAAACAAAGTCTGACACTGTTTCTGCTGTTTCCCCATCAATTCCCTATGTGTAGTTCTTACTAAATTTTACAAGATTTTCTTTTTTGGGGGCAATACAGCAATACATGAATCGCGAACTTCCAGATGTTCAAGCTGGTTTTAGAAAAGGCAGAGGAACCAGAGATCAAATTGCCAACATCCACTGGATCATGGAAAAAGCAAGAGAGTTGTTGACTATGCCAAAGCCTTTGACCGTGTGGATCACAATAAACTGTGGAAAATTCTGAAAGAGATGGGAATACAAGACCACCTGACCTACCTCTTGAGAAACCTCTATGCAGGTCAGGAAGCACAGACTGGTTCCAAATAGGAAAAGGAGTACATCAAGGCTGTATATTGTCACCCTGCTTATTTAACTTATATGCAGAGTACATCATGAGAAACGCTGGACTGAAAGAAACACAAGCTGGAATCAAGATTGCCAGGAGAAATATCAATAACCTCAGATATGCAGATGACACCACCCTTATGGCAGAAAGTGAAGAGGAACTAAAAAGCCTCTTGATGAAAGTGAAAGAGGAGAGTGAAAAAGTTGGCTTAAGGCTCAACTTTTGGAAAACAAAGATCATGGCATCTGGTCCCATCACTTCATGGGAAATAGATGGGGAAACAGTGGAAACAGTGTCAGACTTTATTTTGGGGGGCTCCCAAATCACTGCAGATGGTGACTGCAGCCATGAAATTAAAAGACGCTTACTCCTTGGAAGGAAAGTTATGACCAACCTAGATAGCATATTCGAAAGCAGAGACATTACTTTGCCAACAAAAGTCCATCTAGTCAAAGCTATGGTTTTTCCAGTGGTCATATATGGATATGAGAGTTGGACTGTGAAGAAGGCTGAACACCGAAGAACTGATGCTTTTGAACTGTGGTGTTGGAGAAGACTCTTGAGAGTCCCTTGGACTGCAAGGAGATCCAACCAGTGCATTCTAAAGGAGATCAGTCCTGGGTGTTCTTTGGAAGGACTGATGCTGAAGCTGAAACTCCAATACTTTGGCCACCTCATGTGAAGAGTTGACTCATTGGAAAAGACCCTGATGCTGGGAGGGATTGGGGGCAGGAGGAGAAGGGGATGACAGAGGATGAGATGGCTGGATGGCATCACCGACTTGATGGACATCAGTTTAAGTGAACTCCGAAAGTTGGTGATGGACAGGGAGGCTTGGCCTGATGTAATTCATGGGGTCGCAAAGAGTCCGACACAACTGAGCGACTGGACTGAACTCAATTCATTTATTTATTTGGTTTATGGCTGTGCTGGGTCTTCATTGCTGTGCAAAGGCTTTCTCTAGTTGTAATGTGGGGGGATTACTATCATTGCAGTGCATAGGCTTCTCATTGTGGTGGCTTCTCTTGTTGCAGAACTTGAGTTCTAGGTGCACAAGCTTCAGTAGTTTTGTTGCAGGAAGGGTGATCCCTTCCAGGGCCCGAAACTGGGCTCTAGTCTAACACTCAGAAATGAATTGTCCGAGGAGACACATGTGCTGACAAAGCAAGAGATTTTATTGGGAAAAGGGCGCCTGGGGGGAGAGCAGTAGGGTAAGCGAACCCAGGAGAACTGCTCTGCCACGTGGCTCACAGTCTCGGGTTTTATGGTTATGGGACTAGTTTTTGGGTTGTCTTTAGCCAATCATTCAAACTCAGAGTCCTTCCTGGCAGTGCAAGCCTTGTTCATCCAAGATGGATGCCAGTGAGAAGGATTCTGGGAGGTGGTCGGACATGCGGAGTCTCTTTTTGACCTTTGCTGAACTCTTCCGCTTGGTGGTGACTTATTAGTTCCATGTTCCTTACCAGGACCTCCTGTTGTTAAACAACTCATGCAAATGGTTACTATAGTGCCTGGCCAGGGTGGGCAGTTTCAGTCAGTGTGCATTCCCTAACAGTGTAGTTGCCTGCTGCATGTGTAATCTTCCCAGACCAGGGATCAAACCTGTGTCCCCTACATTGGCAGGAGGATTCTTATTCACTGTACCACCAGGGACATCCAATAGATTTTTTTGAACAAATTTTTGTTTTTCATTTGCTCTCTACGTCAATTTCTAGTGACTTTAAATAGTTGTTTTAAAAATAATTTTCACCAGTTTCTCTAGAGAGCAGTTCATGGTGCTAGGCCAGAAGATGAACTCCCTTCAGTGTTTTATTTGGACAAGTGTAACTGCAGATAAACAAGAGAAAGGTCTTGTAGCTTCAATTGGCCATTTAGGGTTTGGTTGCTTGTTTGGTGGCCTGATGTCACAGCAAGGTCAGGAAGACAGTGATGTGGAATAACTATGTTTCCAATGCTAAATGCTTCCCACATATTGATTCTGAAGCCAGTTTTGCAAACGTGGAGGTTGAGACATGGAGAGATGAAAAGGCATGCCAAGCTCCCACAGCCTTCTCAGATTTGGGCTTTGAACCTAGGCAGTCTGAGCTATCTCTACAAATACTGCCTTTCTCAAGCGATGGAGGTTTGGGTTCCCTTGTAACTTAGGACAAATGTCCAGCAGAGTAAATAACCTGGGCATGTGTCCTTAGGAACAGCAGGATGAGAATGTTCTGCGTACATTGGAAATGGCAGGAAAATGAAGAACCTGACTATGTTGACCATTTCCTCCATCCTAGGATGCAGTGAGCTTGACCCAACTCGGTTTCCAGAACAAATATGAAGAATGTTGCAATAGCACGTAGGTAATCACTAGACTTTTCTTGTGAGTTAAGTAAACACTTGAAATTCCACCACTTCCTTCTCTTTTCATACAGGTGGCCTGATTTTGTCAAGTGAACTCAGGTTTTCTGTGTTCTTTTCAGAAGTTGTCAGCTGGCAGATGGTTTGCTGTTGTTCAGTTGCTAGGTTGTGTCTGACTCCTTGAGCCTCATTGACTATAGCACGCCAAGCTCCTCTGTCCTCTACTGTCTCTCAGAATTTGCACAAATTAATGTTCATCAAGTTGGTGATTCTATCTAGCCATTTCGTCCTCTGCTGCCCACTTCCCCTTTTACCTTCAATCTTTCCCAGCATCAGGGTCTTTTCCAATGAACCAGTTCTTTGCATCAGGTGACCAAAGTATTGGAATTTCAGCTTTGGTATCAGTCCTCACAATGAATATTTGAGGATGATTTCTTTTAGGATTGATTGGTTTGATCTCCTTGCAGTCCAAGGGACTTACAAGAGTCTTCCCCAGCACCATATTTCAAAAGCATCTATTCTTTATCACTCAACTTCTTTACAGTCCAACTCTTACATCTGTAAATGACTACTGGAAAAACCATAGCTTTGACTAAATGGACATTTGTTGGCAAAGTGGTTACTCTGCTTTTTAATACTCTGTCTAGGTTTGTCATAGCTTTCCTTCCAAGGAACATGTGTCTTTGAATTTCATGGCTACAGACATTGTCTGCAGTGATTTTGGAGAACAAGGAAATAAAACTCTGTCACTGCTACCACTTTTTCCCTTTATATTTGCCATGAAGTGATGGGACCAGAATGGTCTAGTGGTTTTCCCTACTTTCTTCAGTTTCAGTCTGAATTTTGCAATAAGGAATTCAAGATCTGAGCCACAGTCAGCTCCTGGTCTTGTTTTTGTTGACTGTATAGAGCTTCTCCATCTTTGGCTGCAAAGAATATAATCAATCTGATTTCGGTGTTGACCATCTGGTGATGTCCATGTGTAGAGTCTTCTCTTGTGTTGTTGGAAGAGGGTGTTTGCTATGACCAGTGCATTTTCTTGGCAAAACTCTATTAGCCTTTGCCCTGCTTCACTCCGTATTCCAAGGCCAAATTTGCCTGTTACTCCAGGTGTTTCTTGACTTCCTACTTTTGCATTCCAGTCCCCTATAATGAAAAGGATATCTTTTTGGGGTGTTAGTTCTAAAAGGTCTTGTAGGTCTTCATAGAACCGTTCAACTTCAGCTTCTTCAGTGTTACTGGTTGGGGCATAGACTTGGATTACTGTGATATTGAATGGTTTGCCTTGGAAACGAACAGAGATCATTCTGTCGTTTTTGAGATTGCATCCAAGTACTGCATTTCAGACTCTTTTGTTGACCAGGATGGCCACTCCATTTCTTCTGAGGCATTCCTGCCCGCAGTAGTAGATATAATGGTTATCTGAATTAAATTCACCCATTCCAGTCCATTTTAGTTCGCTGATGCCTAGAATGTTGACATTCACTCTTGCCATCTCTTGTTTGACCACTTCCAATTTGCCCTGATTCATGGACCTGACATCCCAGGTTCCTATGCAATATTGCTCTTTATAGCATCGGACCTTGTTTCTATCACCAGTCACATCCACAGCTGGGTATTGTTTTTGCTTTGGCTCCATCCCTTCATTTTTTCTGGAGTTATTTCTCCACTGATCTCCAGTAGCATATTGGGCACCTACTGACCTGGGGAGTTCCTCTTTCAGTATCCTATCATTTTGCCTTTTCATACTGTTCATGGGGTTCTCAAGGCAAGAATACTGAAGTGGTTTGCCATTCCCTTCTCCAGTGGACCACATTCTGTCAGACCTGTCCACCATGACCCGCCCGTCTTGGGTGGCCCCATGGGCATGGCTTAGTTTCATTGAGTTAGACAAGGCTGTGGTCCTAGTGTGATTAGATTGACTAGTTTTCTGTGAGTACGGTTTCAGTGTGTCTGCCCTCTGATGCCCTCTTGCAACACCTACTGTCTTACTTGGGTTTCTCTTACCTTGGGCGTGGGGTATCTCTTCACGGCTGCTCCAGCAAGGCGCAGCCGCTGGTCCTTACCTTGGACGAGGGGTATCTCCTCAACGCCACCCCTTCTGACTTTGAATGTGGAATAGCTCCTCTAGGCCTTCCTGCGCCCGCGCAGCCACCGCTCCTTGGAGGTAGGGTTGCTCCTCCTGGCCTCGGCCCCTGGCCTCGGGCGTGGGTCCTCCCAGCTGCTGCCCCTCGCCCCTTGCCGCACCTGTGGAAAATTCTGAAAGAGATGGGAATACCAGACCACCTGACCTGCCTCTTGAGAAATTTGTATGCAGGTCAGGAAGCAACAGTCAGAACTGGAAACGGAACAACAGACTGCTTCCAAATAGGAAAAAGAGTACGTCAAGGCTGTATATTGTCACCCTGCTTATTTAACTTATATGCAGAATACATCATGAGAATTGCTGAGCTGGAAGAAGTACAAGCTGGAATCAAGATTGCCGGGAGAAATATCAATCACCTCAGATATGTAGATGACACCACCCTTATGGCAGAAAGTGAAGAGGAACTAAAAAGCCTCCTGATGAAGGTGAAAGAGGAGAGTGAAAAAGCTGGCTTAAAACTCAACATTCAGAAAACGAAGATCATGGCATCTGGTCCCATCACTTCATGGGAAATAGATGGGGAAACAGTGGAAACAGTGTCAGACTTTATTTTTTTGGGCTCCAAAATCACTGCAGATGGTGACTGCAGCCATGAAATTAAAAGATGCTTACTCCTTGGAAGGAAAGTTATGACCAACCTAGATAGCATATTCAAAAGCAGAGACATTACTTTGCCAACAAAGGTCTGTCTAGTCAAGGCTATGGTTTTTCCAGTGGTCATGTATGGATGAGAGTTGGACTGTGAAGAAAGCTAAACACTGAAGAATTGATGCTTTTGAACTGTGGTGTTGGAGAAGATTCTTGAGAGTCCCTTGGACTGCAAGGAGGTCCAACCAGTCTATTCTGAAGGAGATCAGCCCTGGGATTTCTTTGGAAGGAATGATGCTAAAGCTGAAACTCCAGTACTTTGGCGGCCTCATGCGAAGAGTTGACTCATTGGAAAAGACTCTGATATTGGGAGGGATTGGGCGCAGGAGGAGAAGGGGATGACAGAGGATGAGATGGCTGGATGGCATCACCGATTTAATGGACATGAACTTGGGCAAACTCCACGAGACAGTGAGGGACAGGGAGGCCTGGCGTGCTGCAGACCATAGGGTCACAAAGAGTTGGACAAGGCTTAGTGACTAAACAATAGCAACAACATGGATGGGGATTGAGGCAGAGCTTCTGGTTCAGGGTGTGTCCTACTGACTGGTGGGGGAGACTATCCAGAGGCTACCTGAGCAGTTGCTGGAAGATTCCACCTTCTCAGGGAAGAAGGAAGCAGCTGGAAACTCTAGTCTGTAGCAGAGCTCCAACGTGCCAGGCTGGGACAAATCTGAAAACAGCCAGGTCTGCCCCCAGCCCCGCCCCCCAGGGACCCTTGTCCAAGTCCCAGTGACAGGATGTCTGTGAGTAAACACTGAAAGAGATGCTTCAGCTAAACCCCCTGGGACAGGGACTTCCCTAGTGGTCTAATGGTTAAGAATACGCCTCCCAGTGCAGGGGACACTGGATTGATCCCTGGTTAGGGAACTAAGATCCCGCATGCCTCAGAGCAGCTAAGCCCATGCACCATGACTGCTGAACTCCCCGCACTCTGGAGCCCCTGTGCCACAACTAAAGAGCACGATCACTGTAACGAAAAGGTCCCACACGATGCAATGAAGATCCCGCATGCCACAACTAAGACCTGATGCAGCCAAATAAATTAAAACATAAAAGACCTGGGGCATGCTGGTTCATGTCTCCTAAAAGATGGAGAAGCCATAGTGGTGCAAGAGCTTTTCTTCACTTTTGGATAGAACCCTTGGTGCTTTGGGATCCCAGGGGCCCAGCTTTGAACCCCTGGCAGAGATGGCAGCCAGCAGGCCCTGGTGGCAGTGCAGAACAAACAGCTGTGCTGTGTGAAATTACCTTAGCCATGTCCCGCTCTTTGAAACCCCATGGACTGTAGCCCACCAGGCTCCTCTGTCCATGGGATTCTCCAGGCAAGAATACTGGAGTGGGTTGCCATGACCTTCTCCAGGGTATCTTCAGAACCTAGGGATCAAACTAGCATCTCTTAAGTCTCCTGCTTTGGCAGGTGGGTTCTTTACAACAAGTGCCACCTGGAACTCCCAGAAGGAACAGTACCCATCACTAAGTACCCTCGGGAAAAGGTGATACCCAGCGTGGCCACACACACTGCAGTTGGCCTGACTTGTAAGTGATCGAGTCACAGAAATAGCTGGAGGGCAATTTGTAGGAGTCCTGTGATGCAGAAATGTCACCCTCTCAAATTTACTCACAGTGAGTAATAATTTTTAAAAAATCTAAAGACAAGTAGTGTATCGACCGGCTGATGGTACTGGCTGAAGCTATTTCTTGGTAGAATTATGTTTTATCATCACCCATTGTCTCTATATTTATAAAACACTGACACAAAAGAAAGGAAAGCTTCCCTCACTCCTCAGGTATACTAGCAAATAAGAAGCTATTTGAGAACAATTCAAGTTACTGTAGATTTTATCCTGTTTTAGTTGTGTGGTGAGGCAGGACTGGTGTGAGTCAATGGTAAAAAGACTGAATGCCAAAACCTGGAAGGTTGGGCTGGGGAATAAAATTCCAGAAGAATGACAGCAGTGTCCCCTGTCCTGCCACATGTGGTGGATGTGGCAAGGGTCAGGTACCAGGTCACCCAGTGGCAGAGGTCACTGTTTAAGTGAGCTTCAGGGGAAGCTGGAGTCACTGGGTGATTCCGGGGTGGAGCTCGTAGATGTGAGGATGGGGAAGGGGTCCAGGTGAGGGCTCAGAGTGGACTGTGAGAACCCCATTTAGATGGTTTCTGGATCCAAGGTCTCATCAATCTTAGAAGCCAGAGATGGAAGTTGCCAGTGAGTGTGAAGTGATGTGAAGATGAGTGAAAGGTGGATACAAGGGAGAAAGGGTGATGATAAGAAAATGAATTTCTGAGAGAGAGGCCTCAGTGAAGACTGGGCCCCTCTTGTGGCCTGGGAGCTTGAGAAACTGGTTATGGGCAATCCAGATGAGGTCTGCTGAGTCCGTGAGAGATTGCTAATCTCTCTTTTGTATCACACCCTGAAGTTTGACTCAGATGGTGGTGGCTGTGTGGTTACGAGTGTGTCCTGAGCTCTGATCAGCAACAAGCAGGAGAGGTTCCAGAGTCTGTCCTCTCCATCTGGTCTGTCTTTCATTGGCCAGAGCGGTGTGTTCAGGAGCTCCTGTCTGAGACACAAAGCAAGGCAGGCTTGTAATTTATCAAGCACCAGTCAATCTTCCAGTGTCAACAGGCTTCCCAGGCACCAGGGTGGGTCCACAGAGTCAGCTTATGCATGAACTGTCACTATAACGTCCATTTTTAGAAGATATTGAGGGAAGTACATCCAAAATGTGTGTGTGTTAGTTGCTCAGCTGTGTCCGATCCTGTGTGACCTCATGGGCTGTAGTCTGTGCTCCTCTGTTCATGGAATTCTCCAGGCAAGAATACTGGAGTGGAAAGCCATTCCCTTCTCCAGGGGATCTTCCTGACCCAGTGTTCAAACCCATATCGCCTGCATTGCAGGTGGATTCCTTACTGTCTGAGCCACGAGGGAAGCCAACATTCAAAATAGTAAAAGGTAACTATGCCACGTGAGGCTCCTTCCAGTCTGTCTGCCATTCGTCCATCTATCCATTCATCCCTCTCTCCCCCATCCCTCCCCTCCATCCATCCATTCATCTACCCAAAAGGACACAAGGTGGTGATGAACACATTCACTTTCTCAACTGCCATGATATTTTCACACATATATACACGTGTCAAAAGTGGTAGAAGGTGTGCACTTCAGATGTATGCTGGTGAGTATACTTTACTTAAATCTCAGTAAAGTTGGGAAAAAGGAAGGAACTCAGTGTATATCTGTAGGTCAGAACTGGTAACAACTCACACAACCATCAATGGAGAATGGATGAAGTATGGCATATTCATGCAAGAGAATGGTACTCAGCAATGGAAAGGAACAAACTCTTCATACACAAAATCTCACATACCTTAATGCTAATTAAAATGAGTCAGACATGGGCCTTCCCTGGTGTTCCTATGGTCCCCATGCTTCCACTGCATGTTGATCCCTGGTTGGGGAACTAGGATGCCATGTAGCGTGCTCCCCAAAACAGTCACACCAGAGGATCCATTGTTTGTGATTTATTTATACACGTTTCAAAACCAGAGTAGAGAAAACTATATCGTGTTTAAGAGTATGTGCTCAGATGGTAAAACTATAGAGAAGCAAGGATAGGATTATCATTAAGGTTATGGTAGTATTAGCTTCGGAGAAGGCAATGGCACCCCACTCCAGTACTCTTGCCTGGAAAATCCCATGGACAGAAGAGCCTGCTAGGCTGCAGTCCATGGGGTCTCAAAGAGTCGGACACTACTGAGCGACTTCACTTTCACTTTTCACTTTCATGCATTGGAGAAGGAAATGGCAACCCACTCCAGTGTTCTTGCCTGGAGAATCCCAGGGACGGGGAGCCTGGTTGGCTGCCGTCTCTGGGGTTGCACAGAGTCGGATACGACTGAAGCGACTTAGCAGCAGCAGCAGCAGCAGTATTAGCTTAGGGGAGGAGGGTCTGGAAGTTAAGATGCTTCTGAGCTCAGGTAGCATTTTGTGATTATGCACCTATTTGCTTCCTAATAAACAATAGTCCATTTTGTTTTGTGCACATTTCTGAATATACTTTACATTTCATAACTGAGAATGGAGCAATGTGTATGTGCTATGCTTGTATGGGAAGAGAAAAAAGAGTTTTAGTGGTAGTTTACTCTGAGGAGAGAGTCTATGTGAAGGTGGGACAGTGGAAGCTTTTATTTGTTTTCCTTATACATTTCATTTAAAAAATGTAAATTCCCTCATGCAGTTCATAAATAAAATTAAAAAGCATAATCATAAACTCATGGATAATAAAGCAAAGGAGGGACTGCCCAACTGTAGGTGCTGAAATGGGGACCCAAGGAGAGAAAAAGAAAGAACAGGCAGGATGGCCTGTGTATCTATGTCAGTAAGTGTATGTCAAGTGAAAGACAGGAAGACGAGGCAGAGAGAGCCTCAGAGGGATTCAAAGCATGAGAAAGGCTTGATCTGGACAGTCAGGAAATGCCAGTGGCCTCTAGAAGCTGAGAATGAACTTCAGATGACAGCCAGCAAGGAAAAGGAAACTTCAGTCCTACAACCACGGGAACTGAATTCTGCCAACAACCTGAATGACTTTGGAAGTGGATTCTTCCCAGAAAAGAGTCCACCCAGCCAACACCTTGATTTTGGCCTCATGAGACCCACAGCTGCTGCTGCTGCTGCTAAGTCGCTTCAGTCATGTCCGACTCTGTGTGACCCCAGAGACGGCAGCCCACCAGGCTCCCCCGTCCCTGGGATTCTCCAGGCAAGAACACTGGAGTGGGTTGCCATTTCCTGCTCCAATGCATGAAAGTGAAAAGTGAAAGTGAAGTTGCTTACTGGTGTCCAACTCCTAGCGATCCCATGGACTGTAGCCTACCAGGCTCCTCCGTCCATGGGAGTTTCCCAGCAAGAGTACTGGAGTGGGGTACCATCGCCTTCTCCAAGTCCCACAGCAGAGGAACCAACTGAACCGACTCAGACTTCTGACCTACAGAGTTGTCGGATCATTAAATGGGTGTCTTTTTTGCTTGCTTGTTTGTTTGTGAGTTTGGAGCAGAGAGAGGTTTATTAAAGGGCCATGCAAGGAGATGGTGGCTCATAGCCTAGAAGCCCTTAGCTCCCTGGAGGGTCTGTATGGGTGTGGTCTTAAGGCACTATGTCTGTGGTAACTGTCACAGCAACAAGAGAAAACTAATATAGCCACGGGCTGACTTGGAAAATAGAAGTGATTCTGTAGCCTGTTGTATAGGGTGTCCTTGAAGACAATGCTCCATGGGTCAGGGGCTTCTGGGAGCAAAATGGAGACACATTAATAAAGGACACGGAGAGGTTGCATCTATTAATAGATAGGGGAGGTGGTGGGAAGGACGAGCATTCGTGCCTCTAAGATAGTGTGTCACCTCTAAGACTGATCTACTCTTCAAAGCTTCAGCCACATCCTTGTTAACCACTGACCTGGCAGTTTAAATCATGGGGTTAAGAGGACAAAACTACTGTGTGTGTGTGTGTGTGTGTGTGTGTGTGTGTGTGTGTGTACCACACTCTCAGGGTTCCCCGAAGATATAGAGGACACAGTGCAGGTACAGGTACAGAGAAGCCCCTCTTTGGCAGAATAAATTAGATCCCACCCACTCCTACTTTCTTTTCCAGGAGGATTTTACACAGGGAATTAGGTCCTTAAAAATCGTATGTAGGACTAAAGAAGTAGGTTCTGAATTGGGCCTTGAAAAATTCAGAAGTGATTCTCAATAGTTGATGCTACAGGCAACTTGAAGCTGGTTCTGAAGCTCAGAGTTCAAGAACACACATCCAGGAATTAGATTAGAAAGCCAAATTCAAGAAGACATTTGATACTGGAAATGCTCCTGCCCCCAAATGTCACCCTTCCATGACCTTGCTTGCCAGCAGCCAAAATAGTCAAAAGAGAATAGAAAGATGGTATTGGGGTCAGCCTCCCGAATCCCATATCAGTGCATCGAACTGTAGACACGGTTTCACATCCAGACGCAAGCTGCAATGAATTCTGGGAAGTGCTGCTGTAACTTTCCAACCTCTCCATATAGAAGGAGGGGGAAAAAAGAAGGTGAGAGAGTCTAGGCATAATAGCCACCCAAGGCGGCTTTGTCTTGTTTTCCTCTCTCACATTTATATTTTGAGTGGTAAGCTGCTGCTGAGAGGTTTAACAAAGATTTTTTAAATTGACATATGTTGCATATATACAGCAAAGTGATTCAGTTATAAATATACATACAACCTATTCTTTTTCAGATTCTTTTCTATAATAAGTTATTATAAGATATTGAATATAGTTCCTTGTGCTATACAGTATATCCAAGATAAAATTTTTGATTAAAATGTTTTAAAGGCTCATTTCCAAAGTTTGCACAAATCTCATATTTACAGAACAGTTTGCATCCAAGTTTTTGGGTAGTACAAACATCAGTATAGCCAGAAATCAACTCATTTAACTTCAGCAAAATTAAAAGTTAACAGAAGTTAACTCATTTTACTTTTGTGTTAACAACAAACTAGCATTTGTAATGAACAATGTTCCTGAACAGATATAAACACTTTCTTGGAATTATTTTGTTTTTAAAGGAAAGCATTATTTAATAAATAGTATCATGGCCCCAAAAGATGCATTATGACAAGGTATGAAAGTTGATGGGGGATAAACTACAGTTCAGTTCATTTTTTTATGTGCTGAGTCATCATTCTAACTCATTTAATAATCATGATTCTTGTTCTAAGTTTTTAATGTTAAAACTAAGTTGTTAAAATATAAAAAATTTTTATTTTTTAATTAATTAATTTATTTTAATTGGAGACTAATTACTTTATAATATTGTAGTGGTTTTTGCCATACATTGACATGAATCAGCCATGGGTGTACATGTGTCCCCCATCCTGAACCCCCCTCCCACCTCCCTCCCCATCCCATCCCTCAGGGTGGTCCCAGTGCACTGGCCCTGAGCACCCTGTCTCATGCACTGAACCTGAACTGGCGATCTATTTCACATATGGTAATATACATGTTTCAATGCTATTCTCTCAAATCATCCCACCCTCGCCTTCTCCCACAGAGTCCAGAAGTCTGTTCTTTACATCTGTGTCTCTTTTGCTGTCTTGCAAGTAGAGTCATCGTTACCATCTTTCTAAATTCCAAATATATGTGTTAATATACTTTATTGGTGTTTTTCTTTCTGACTTACTTCACTTTGTATTATAGGCTCCAGTTTCATCCACCTCATTAGAACTGATTCAAATGTATTCTTTTTAATAGCTGAGTAATGCTCCATTGTATATATGTACCACAGCTTTCTTATCCATATATCTGCTGATGGACATCTAGGTTTCTTCCATGTCCTGGCTATTGTAAACAGTGCTGTGATGAACATTGGGGTACACGTGTCTCTTTCAATTCTGGTTTCCTTTTTCAATTCTGGTTTCTTTTCGGGTTGGGATTCTCTTTCTATTTGTTTTTAAGGAATCTCCATACTGTTCTCCACAGTGGCCTAGTTTAGTGGGATTGCTGGTTGTTGTTTGCATTTCTCTGGCAGTTCTATTTCCAGTTGTTTTTTTTTTTCGGCTGTGCAGGGTCTTTGTTGTGGTTTTTAAGTTCTGAATCTCCACACTGTTCTCCACAGTGGCTGTACTCGTTTGCATTCCCACCAACAGTGTAAAAGAGTTCCCTTTTCTCTGCACTTTCTCCAGCATTTATTGTTTGTGGACTTTTTGATAGCAGCCATTCTGACGGGTGTGAGACGCTACCTCATTGTGGCTTTGATTTGCATTTCTCGGATATTTATTGATTATTTTCGATTTGCTCAAGATTATGAATTATAAGTGGACAAAGCTGCATTTCTAGTTGACAAAAGGAACCACAAGTCATGTGATGTTTCTCTTTTTTGGCTGTGCAGGGTCTTTGTTGTGGTGTGCAGTCTTTTTTTTTGTCTAACTGTGTTGCTCAGGCTTCTTACTGCAGAGCACAGGTTCTAGAGTGCTCAGGCTCAGTAGCTGAGGCTCGGGGAGGGCTTAGCTGACCCTCATGTGGGATCTCAATTCTGTCACTAGGGATTGAACCCACACCCCTGCATTGGAAGGCCAATTTTTAACCTCTAGACCACCAGGGCGGAGAAGGCGATGGCACCCCACTCCAGTACTCTTGCCTGGAAAATCCCATGGATGGAGGAACCTGGTAGGCTGCAGTCCATGGAGTCGCTAGGAGTCAGACACCTGACTGAGCGGCTGGAAAAGTGACACTTTTTTTCACTTTTCACTTTCATGCATTGGAGAAGGAAAAATTTCTAAATTGTTATCTTCAACCCACTCCAGTGTTCTTGCCTGGAGAATCCCAGGCACAGGGGAGCCTGGTGGGCTGCCGTCTTTCATGGGGAGAAGGGAATCACAGTGTTCTTGAGTCCCAACACTGACTGAAGAGTCGGACGACTTAGCAGCAGCAGCAGTATTTAGTATTAACACAGTGGCAAAGAATCCACCTGCCAGTGCAGGAGATGCAAGAGACTCGGGTTTGACCCCTGGGTCAGGAAGATCCCTTGGGGTAGGAAATGGCAACCCACTCCAGTATTCTTGGCTGGGAAATTCCATGGAGAGAGGAGCCTGGTGGGCTACAGGCCATGGGGTGGCTAAGAGTTGAGCGCAACTATGCACACACACACACATGCAAAATATACTTTATACATGCTTTTGGAAAATAAAGTATTAAAGCATATAAAATATTTTAAAGATACTTTTTCTTGTTTTTTGAAGTATACTTTTAAAGTAAAGTACTATCAGAGAAAAATCTGAAAAGAAAGTTGCCGTAGTTAAACCACGTGGTGTTAAATAGAACACTAGATATTCAGACCAGTGGGACAGAAGAAATAGCTCAGAATTTGATTTTATTAAAGGTAACTTGATATATGATAAAAGAATAAATTCAAATCGGCAGAAAATCAGGGAAACCAGGGAAAATATACCATCAACAATTTAAATTAACTGAACATATCATTTTGTAAAGAATAAAATTTGATTCCTGCATATCTTACTAAAATAAAGTTCCAGAGAATTAAAATAATACCACATTAAAAAACTAGGTAACAACAACAAAAAAAACAGGTAACAGCAAAAATTTGAAAAAAATTTTTTTAGATAAAGGCAATAATGACATGACAACTTTCTAAACTGAAAAAACATGTCATAAAGAAAAGATGTGTTTGACTATAGAAAATGAAACCTTTCTAAACAAAAGAAAAACATCACCAGCAGTTAAAGGTAAGCTATGAAGTGACAAAGCATTCGGAGTATTTTGTTTATTTTTTTTTTTTTAATGTTTACTCTTGCTTTTTTTAATCCCCTCTCCTCCCCCAAGTGGAGTAGTTTAATCACCATTAATATACTTATGACATAAAGAATCCTTAGAAATTAAAAAAAAATAGTAGAGTCTAATAGATAATGGGCAAGGGACAAAAATCAAAATAAGAAAGATAATTCCCCCAAATAAAAAGTTTAAAAAATATATGTAGATATGTATTTATTTGGCTGCCTCTGGTCTCAGTTGCAGGAACTGCATTGCATCATGTGAGATCTTTTGTTGTTATGCAGGGACTCTCTAGTTGTGTTTGGGAGGGCTTAGCTGCTCAGTGGCTTGTGCAATCCCAGTTCCCTGACCAGGGATCGAACACAGATTCCTTGCATTGTGAGGTAGGTTCTTAACCACCGGACCACTAGGAAAGTCCTCCTCCCCAAATGCATTTGACAGTGAATAAATATTTGGGAAAGTATTAAACAATTTGTGGTCCTAAGTGGAGATTAAAAGTACTTACTATTTCTACTCATTACATTTGCAGATGAAAGACTATGATAATATCTAACGCTGGTGAAAGTACAGCAAACTTGTAGGTAATGGCAGTGTAAACTGATATAATACTTTTGGAAAGTATTTGATAATGTTCATTGTTGCTGTTGTTTAGTTGCTAAGTTGTGTCCAAACTTTCGAGACCGCATGGACTGTAGCCCACCAGTTTCCTCCATCCGTGGGATTTCCCAGGCAAGAATATAGGAGTGGGTTGCCATTTTCCCTCTCCAGGGGATCTTCCCAAACCAGAAGTTGAACCTGTATCTCCTGCACTGGCAGGCCAATTCTTTACCACTGAGTCACCAGGGAATCCCTAATGTTCATTAGGAACCATGAGATTGTAACTTAAGCATTTTTGGATACTCGTTTTGTTGGGACGTGATTACATATAGTGAAATGCATAAATCTTAAGTGTAGACAGTGATGAGATTTGATAGATGCATGTACCTATGAGATTCACACCCCAGTCAGGATGGAGAACATTTTCATCACCTGAGAGAGCCCCTTTGTGTACTTTCCCCAAAACTCCCACATCCTCTTCTCCCCTCCTATCATTTTTCTGCTCTTTTTCACCAGATGTGAATTTTGCCTGTTCTAGAATTTCATATCAATGGGATCATGCAGAGTGTAGTTTTTTTGTGTTTCGTATCTTTTTGCTCAGTGTTTGGCATTCATCTATTTTGTTGCATGTATTAGCATTTTATTTCTTTTTTATCACCAAGTAGTATTGCATTGTATGGCTAAACTTTATTTATCCATTTACCTGTTGGTGGGCATTTGGGTTATTTCTGATGTTTGGCTTTTGTGGGAAAGTTTCTAAGAGCATTATCTCTCTCTCTCTCTCTTTTTTTGTTATTGTTGTGGTAAAACACATATAACACAAACTTGCCATTGTAGCCATTTCAAAATGTACAATTCAGTGGCACTAATGAAATATTCTGCACTATTTCCAAAATTTATTTTTATGACCTTAAATAGAAACTCAGTAACCAATAGCAATAATTCCTTCTTTTCCCCTCCCCTCAGTCTCTGGTAATCCTTGATCTATTTTCTATCCCTATGAATTTGCCTTTTATAGATATTTCATGTAAGTGGTATCATATGTATTATTTTGTATCTGGCTTACTTCACTTAGCTTAATTCTTTCAAGGTTCATCCATGTTGTTACCTGTATCAGAACTTTATTCCTTCTCATGGTTGAATAATATTCCATTGTATGTATATACCATATTTTGTTGATCCATTCATCTATCAATGGACACTTGGGTCATTCCCACTTTTGGTTATTTTGAAAAATGTTATGAACATTGATGAACAAGTGTCCCTTTGAATCTCTGCTTTCAGTTTTTTGGAGTATATATCTAGGAGTGTAGGTGCTGGGTCATGTTTCTGTGAACATTTTTGTAATAGTCTTTATATGTGCATATGTTTTCATTAGTGTGGGTAGACATGTAGAGGTTATATGGCATGTGTATACTTAACTCTATGAAACAATGTCAATCTACGTTTAAAAAGTTCATTTTATATTCTCACCAACAACTTTTGAAGTACCCATTGCTCCACATCCTTCTTAACACTTAGTATTGTCTTTTCTTCCCTACATATGACAAATATTTAATATGATTTTTAATATCTCAGTAATCTTTGCAAAATAGATATTATTATTCATTTAAAAAATTTGAGATGTAATTGACATATGACATATGATATGTTTCAGGTTTACAACATAATGCTTTGATATAATATAGATTGCAAAAAGACTATGACCAGATGTCTAGTTGTCATTCATCACCACGTTACGATTTTTTTCTTGTGATGGGAATTTTTAAGATTTCTCTCAGCAGCTTTCAAATATACATAAAGTATTATTAACTATAGTCACTGTGCTCTAGGTTACACAGCCAGGACTTGCTCTACACCTGGAAGCCTGTGCTTTTTTACCACCTTCACCTATTTTGCCCTCTTCCCACATCGGGCCCCATGCCCAGAAAAGGGCTCTGTTTCTACGAGTTCTGTTTTTTTGTTTTCTTTTGTTTGTTTCATTTTCAGATTCCACACGTAAGCGAGATCTTGTTTTAATTGTAGTCATTTTGGTGCCATCATTTCATGGTAGTTTTAACATAGAATTCCCTCATGAGTTATGGTATTTAACACTTTTTCAAATATTTATTGGCTATTCTTCCTTTATGAAGTGACTGTTCAAATATTGTGCCCGTTTAAAAGAATCAGAGTGTTTTGCTATTATTATTAATGCAGTACTTGCTGTGATAAAGAACCTACGAACAGACCCACCTTTATACAGTCATTTGATTTCTGACCCAGATGTCAAAGCAATTCAATGGGAAAATGAAAATCTTTTCAACAAATTGATCTGAAGCAACAGAATTTCAACCCAGCGTATTTGAGGTGAATTGCAGACCTAAATGTAGAAAACTATAAAACTGCTAGAAGAAACAAGAGGATATCTTCATGACACTGGGGAAAGCAAAGATTTTTTGAAGACTGACTTGCAATGGGCTGGTCCATGGGACCCCACGACCGCAAACGGATAGGACTTGTGGACTTGTGCTAGGTTCTTGTCACGTGGGACCCCAGGGCCCCTTGTCCATACCCCTTAGCACCCCAGAAAAGGGCTTGCTGGAATATCTGATCTTACTGAATTCCGCAAAGATATTTGTATATGTGTGTATTTACTGATATGTGTATTTACTGAATATGGTAAAGAAGGACATGAGTCACCTTCTTGGGCTTTCCCCCTTCACTAATGTGGTCTCCACATGTACACCATGGTATCTTCACGTGGTTAGGAAAGAGGAGGCTTGTGGAGGGGAGCGGGGACAGTGCCTGACCTGGCGGCCAGATGGCAAGCAACTTTGGCCTAGAAACCTAGAGATAGGGCCAATGTGGAGTGGGGACGAACTTGGATTTTGGAGTCTGAGTTCAAATCCCCAGACATATGTGGTTTGAGCTGTGTGTCCTTGGAGCATTCACTGGACCTCTCTGAGTCCTGGTTTCCTTACAGGAGGCGAACCCTTAGCTGACTATCTGGTCTCAGGATAGTTCTAGTAATCAAGGGTGGATGTGACAGCAGAGGCAGCCCTGCCCTCAAGCAGACCACACAAACGCAACACCTCAAACTCAGCTTTCACACACAAGCTCCATTTCCTAATTTTCCTGCTTCACCACTGGCCCCTCAGCCTTCAAATACTATAAAACTTTTGCCTCCTGTCTCCTCTGTCTCTTGTATCTGATTACTTACAAAATGCCATCAATTTTTCCTTCAAAACACTGTTTAGCAAGAAGTTCTTCTGTAGCTGATACTGCTGTTGCCTACCTGATCCCGTGACTTCTCATCTGTCCTTCCCGGCAGAATCTCAGTTTGGTTCAAAGTCCAGCCAAAGGCTTCCTTCTGTATAGCCCTTCACAGTTGCGAGTACCCCCTGGGCGTACTGATGAGACAAGCTGAAGGTCTCTGGGAAATATTTGCTTTTTAAAAATATATATAAGTACCTCCCTTTCCTGCTTCACTCTTCTCAGTTTTCCACCTGGGGCGGGGCCCTAGGGCCTGGAGGGCCTCAGTAGTCATCTTGGGATTATGAGGCAACCAGTCTCAAGAAGGCATTCGTGTCACTCACCCAGACTACTGCACAAGCTGTTGCTGGGCTCTCCCGACCTCTGCCCTGCAAGTAGAAGCCTCATGAGCCCCAGAATTGAGGACTCCAGTTAGAGTTCACCCCTCAAATAGAATATGAGGAAACCAATGGAAATGATGAAGGAAATCTAAATTTATTGACTGGGATGATGTTCATGACATCTTGTTAAATTTAAAAAGCTGTTCCAAAACATTTTTTATGATATATAACTTTATATAAACATATACTTGTTTATAAATATATTCATTGAAAGGCATAAATGGATATTTATGTAAATTTTTAATAATTAATTAATTTCCAAAGTATTGAGATATCAGACATGCAGCATTATATACTTTTAAGGTGTACAACTTAATGATTTGACTTACATTCATCATGAAATGATGATCACAGTGGATTTAGTGAATATCCATCATCTCTTAGAAATCAACATTAAATAGACAAAAAGTTTTCCTTGTAATGAGAGCTCTTAGGATTTACTTTCTTTACAATTTTCACTTATAATCTACAGCAGTGTTCATTATCTTTATCATATTATACATTACATCCCTAGTATTTACTTATCTTGTAACTGGAAGTTTATACCTTCTGACCACCACCTTCATCCAATCCTACCCTTACCCTTCCACCCCAGCCTCTGGTAACCATTAATCCAATCTCTTTTTTCCAAGAGTTTGTTTTTAAAGTATAATTGACCGACAACACTATGTAATTTCCTGGTACACACCATAGAGAATCAATATTTCTATAAATTTAAAAATGATGACCACTATGAGTCTAGTTGTCATCCGTCAATATTCCTGTAAATCTGTTTGGTGAACTTATACGTGGTTTCATTTATTGTTTCTAACTTATCTAATGAAAATTTATTTCAATAAAAATAAGAGAACCAAAGTGCTTAAAAATGCTTCAATTCCTTGCTCCTTAGTGTGGCATTCACTGACTTCCACAATGGGCAAGAATAAAGGTGGTGTGTTTATGTGTGAATTTATGAGTATATGAAAGTATGTGGTTGTGAATTAATGTGTGAGTATGTGTGTGTGGGTATCTGGGAGTGTGAGTGGCTATGAGTGTGTGTGAATTTGTCAGTGCTTTGGAGAGTGTATGTCCCTGAGTTCATGTAACCGTGTGTAAGTGTGTGATGTGAGTTAGTGTGAGTGTGTCTGCTACCCTGGGATTTGGGTAATAAACCAGAAAGGATTCAAGGGGCCAGACAAACTATGGAATGCTCAGTTTAATTTGAATTTCAGGTAAACAACAAATACTTTCCAGTGTAAGTATATCCCACGCAATATTTGGGACATATGGATACTAAGAAATTATTTGTATCTACTATTCAATTTTTCTGACAGATGAAGGCCAATGACCTTTATGACACAGATGACTATTCAGACACCCAGAAGTTGGGACCAGACCCTGGCTGGGGCTCCTGTCCTTCCCACCGGCTCTCTCTGCCCATCGGCCAGGTCACTGCCAGGCTGGGCTGAACCCAGCTCTGAGGGAAAGGCCCGGCCTCCTTGATGATGGTGAGAAGGCTGGTGTGGGTCTAGGGGACCCAGGGTGCCCATAGAGCTCATGATCAGGGTCCATGAAGCTGGAGAATCCAGGGCTGGGAGGAGGAGCTTCAGGATCTACCCTGAGGGCACCTTTTTCTTCATCTTAATCAGGTAGTGCTACACTGGCTTAAATGGCTGGAAGGAGACCCAAGAGATGAGGAGAAGGATGACGTAGTGACACCAGCCCAGACCTCTGGGGTGGGAGGAAGAGATGAGGCAGGGGGCATGGATGCTCACCTGGCCAAGGGCCCTACCTGACCCCTCGGTAGTGGGGACTTCTTTTCCCATTACCACATCAGGGCAGGATGGGCATCGTGGCGGCAAATGCTCTCCATCAACACCTGGCTCAGTTCAGAAACTTCTAGTGCTGGGCAGGGTGGGTGGAGAGGGGTGTGTGGAAGCTCTCACGTACACTCCTCCTCCCACTTCTCCACAGACCAGTACCGGTGTTTGTGGTAAACCCAGTGACAGGGGAGGTCGCCAAAAAGAGGAAGAGGACCCTGCCAGGTTCGCAGCCTCTATAAAACAGGCTGTGGAGGGAGCCTGGGCAGCTGCCTCAACATGACCTCCTGGGCTGTCCTGCTCATCGCCTCGGTGCTCCTGGTTGCCCCAGGTGAGGAAATACCCCTTGGGATAGATCCCGATGGCTCCTCCTCCCAGCCCTGCTTTCTCAGATTTGATGGACCCGAGCATGAGCTCCAAGGGCACCTGGCATGGGTAAGAGCAGCCCCAGGGCAGAGCAGGGCAGGAGGCACCCAGGACCCCTCACAAGGCCGCCTCCCCGTCCTGGGTGCCAGCTGCCTCCTGGGCTCTCCCCAGCCAGAAGTAGTGACTTCTCCTCCCATCTGTCTGTGGAGGGCTGCTCATGCTGTTTCTTCCCCAGGGCTGGCTTTTTCCGGTCTGACTCCTGAGAGCCATGACCAGGCGACGGCCCATCTGTGTGATGGAGACGAGTTGTGCCAGGGCCTGGCCCTGGAGGATCCCCAGGTACACAGGGATACTCCCCCACCTGCTACCCTCCCCCCAACATCCCTCTCCTTCCTCTGCTCCCTGGGCAGTGCCAGGTGTGAGGGTCTGGAGACTTAACTGGTCAGGGGGTGGGGAGGCAGGGCTGGGAGCTGAAGATGCTGGTTTTGTTCACACTGGTACCTGACAGTGGGGTGGGGGCTACAGTGGTGGCTGGGCCCTCCGCAAGAGCCTCCTCCTTGTCTGACGGTAGAACAGCAGAGGGGCAGATGCTGGGCTGGGGCCGGTGCTGTGGGTGTGGGGGCAGGTCGTGGGGTCTCTCAGCCCCTCTAAAACAGGCAGAGAGATGGGCAGGGGCCAGCCAGTCTGGCTCAGGTCCTCATATGGACAGACAGATCATGGGTCATCCTACTGGCTTAAAAGCCCCCAGGGGACCCTTCCTGGTGCCCTTATGAAGTTGGGGTGTCTGAGAGACCACCCTAATGGGCTTCCTTTCCTGATAGGGTGACCTGCTGCTCCAAGGAGAAGAGCTGAGCCTACGCTGTGGGTCTTGTCGGAGAATAATACAACATCTGATGGACAAGTTGGGAGATCAGCCCGATGAGGTGAGACGGGAGGCTTGTGGGACCTGGCGGGTGGAGATGTGCCTCCAAGTGGAATGGGGAGGGCTGGGAATCCTTACCTAGGCTTTTTAAATGAGCTGGAAAGTGGGATGTACTTAGCTTTGAGTGAATACTTAATAAGTGGAGGCATCATCACCAGAACCATAGTTTCACTTTCCCTCTCTCCCTCTCCGTGGCTCCCCCAAGCTGCTCAGCATCACTACCTTCACCCTGGGGTACTCAGATTTATCCCCTTCCATGGGAGATGTCAGAAGAAGATATTTCAAAAGCAATGGACCAAAGCTCCAAGCTTGGATACCCTCCTAACCCGCCACACCTCCCCACCAGCAGATGGAGCCCCCAGTCTGGCCCTGGACCCAGAAGCTATATAGACAGAGCCTTTAAAGTGGGTCTGGGCACCACTCTCCACCCAGAAGACAGGGCCTGGGTATACAGAGGCTAAGACTCGGCAGGGTCAATTGTCCTTTCCAGAGCCCCTGCTGGCCAGGCTTGAGATGGGGAGGGGGGCTGAGCCCTGTCTCTCCAGTCCCTGTTCCCACTACCACCTGGCACCAACTCCCGGGACCCAGCACTCCCACTGCCAGACCCGCTGAGAGCCCAAGGCTGCCGGGGCCTGCAGAGAGACAGTGCCCAGCAGGGCTCACCTGAGGCCCGTTTCCCACCACGGTGCTGCTGCTGCAGAATACCGTCATTGAGGCGGCCTCCAAGGTGTGCGGCAAGATGGGGCTGCTGAAAGGTCTGTGCAAGTCAATCATGAAGAAATTTCTCCGTACCATCGCTGCGGACATCACAGCTGGAAAAACCTCTCGGGTTATCTGTGTGGACATCAAGATGTGCAAAAGCAAGCCAGGTATGTGCATAGGCAACAGCAGGGACTCATTCCCTGACAGCCTCCCCGTGAAAGGCAAACTCCTAACAGCCTGAGGCAGCCTCCCCCTGCCCCTCCCCACACTCCTGCAAACAATCCTGGAGTAAAATCAGGTCTCCATTTCTCCTCAGAGGTGTGACCTTGGGCAAGTAACCTAACCTCTTTGAGCTTCTGTTTCCTTACCTGTGAAAGGGCAATAATTATTTCTATTTCTGAGGCTGAAATGAGGATTGAATGAGACCATCACGTAAGATGAGGTTGACACCAAGGAAATGGCCCGAGACTGAGAAATCAGAGCCCGGATCAACCTGTCTCTTCTCTCCACAGTAGGTTTCATTTGATTCCCTGGGTCCTCTTACCCCATCCTGGGGAAAAAGCACAGAAACTCCAGCATCCTCGGCCGGCTCCTTCCTTCCTGAATCCAGGAGTCTTCTCTCCAGTTTCTCTCACCAAACTCCCTCCACTGCCTTTCCCTCTCAGAATAAAATATCATGCAAGACTTTTGCTTCAGCTTCTTTTCCTTTGTTGGGTTTCAGAAGAGGGGCACGCTCATCTGACTCTTAAGTTCAATCAATAAACAGGTTGTATGTCATGTGGTTCTAGATGCTAGGGGTTTAGTGGTGAACAAGACAACTTAGCAGCTCTCACACATATGGTCATGAAATAATTATTGTACTGCTTGTCACTCCAAGAACCTGGGGTACATCACAAACATACCCCCAGGAGCCCTCAGACCAGCTGAGGAGACCATTCGGGTTTTGTTGTTGTTGCTCAGTTGCTCAGACTTGTACGACTTTTTGTGACCCTATGGACTGTAGCCCACCAGGCTCCTCTATCCATGGGATTCTCCAGGCAAGAGTACTGGAGTGGCTTGTCATGCCCTCCTTCAGGGATCTTCCCGACCCAGGGATGGAACCCGAATTATCTGTGTTTCCTGCATTGCAGGTGGATTCTTTACCAATTAAACTACCGAGGAAGCTATATATATATATATATATATATATATATATATATATGAATAGATAAAGATGTGGGCTATTATAAATAGTGCTATTGAACATTGGGGTACATGTTATATTTTCAAATTATAGTTTTTGTCTTTTCTGGGTATATACTCAGAAGCAGGGCTGCTGGTTTATATGGTTACTCTATTTTTAGTTTTTTAAGTAACCTCCTTACTGTTCAGCTCAGTGGGTGTACCAATTTACATTCCCACTGACAGTGTAGGAGGGTTCTTTTTTCTCTATACCCTGTCTGGATTTATTACTTGTAGACTTTTTGATGATGGCCATTCTGACCAGAGTGAGGTCAGATGGCCATCATCAAAACTACCTGAATGTAGTTTTTTGATTATTTTATTTTATTTTTCTTTAGCCATGGACTTTATTGTTTGAATATTTGAATTATTATTCTATACACAGATGTTAATTTCTTACAAAACTCTGTATTCCATATTGCTAGGTCACTTGGACTGCATTTTATGTCACATTTCCATCAAGAACTATTTCCCAAATCACCATCTGCCTGATTGTGTTTGTTGTTGTTCAGTTGCTAAGTTGTGTAAGACTGAAATGCCAGACACTAGTCCACCAGGCTCAACTGTCCATGAGATTTCCAAAAGAATACTGATGCTGGGATTTCCTTCTCCACTGAATGTAGTTTTAATTTGCATTTCTCTAATAATTAGTGAAGAAAGCTGAGCGCTGAATAATTGATGCTTTTGAACTGTGGTGTTGGAGAAGACTCTTGAGAGTCCCTTGACTGCAAGGAGATCCTGGTGTGCTCTAAAGGAGATCAGTCCTGGGTGTTCATTGGAAGGACTGATGCTAAAGCTGAAACTCAATACTTTTTTTCATGCAAAAGAGTTGACTCATTGGAAAAGACTCTGATGATGGGAGGATTGGGGCAGGAGGAGAAGGGGATGAAAGAGGATGAGATGGCTGGATTTTATCAGCGACTTGATGGACATGAGTTTGAAACAACTTTGGGAGTTGGTGATGGACAGGGATTTGTTTATTTTGAGATTCACGTTTCCATTCAGACCGACTGAGCGACTGAACTGAACTAAATAATTAGTGATGTTGAACATCTTTTCATGTTTCTGTTGGCCATCTGTCTGTCTTCTTTGGAGAAATGTCTACTTAGGTCTTCTGCTTATTTTTGGTTGTTTATTAAATTTTTTTATTGAACTGTGTAAACTGATATTATGTCTTGGAAATTCAGCTCTTGCTGTTGGTATGATTTACAAATATTTTCTCCCATTCCATAGATTATCTTTGCATTTTATGGTTTCTCTTGCTGTGCAAACAATTTAGAGTTTAATAGGTCCCATTTGTTTATTTTTGCTTTTGTTTCCATTACCCTAAGAGATGGATCCAAAAAACTACTGCTGCAAGTTTTGTCAAAGAGTGTTTGGCCTACATTTTCCTCTAGGAGTTTTATAGTATCTGATTTTGCATTTAGGTTTTGAACCCACTTAAACTTATATATGACAAAATGAAAATGTTCATTCTTTTACATGTAGCTGTCCAGTTTTCCTGGCACCACTTGTCAAAGAGATTATCTTTTCTTCACCATGTATTTTGCATACTTTGTTGTAGATTAATTGGCCATAAGTGTGGGGGTTCTCTATTCTTGATGCAATCTATTTCCACATAATCTTTATTTATTTGTTTTTCCTAAAGTCTACGGTTTATTCAGATTTCCTATTTATTTATTTTTGGCTGCACTGGGTCTTCATTGTGGTGTTTGGGGTTTCTCTAGTCACAGCACGCAGGCTTTGTTGCCTCTTGGCATGTGGGATCTAAGTTTCCTGACCAGGGATTGAACCTACAATGTGAAAGGGCCAAGTTCTAACCACTGGAGCACCAGGGAATTCCCTATTCTTTCCTATTTCTTTATGTCTTGTAATTTTTTGTTGGAAACTGGTTATCTTAGGTAATATGTTATAGCAAATATGGCTACTGGTCACACTCCGCTCCCCAGGTATATTATTGCCTTTTCGAGATGAATTGCTTGTTTTCATGTTTAGTAACTGACTGGGTAATTTTAGTGAGGTCCCTCCACCCTTCATAGTGTGATGCCTCAGATGTTGCACCTCGAGCATGACCACAACTATCCTGTGATGACAGAGGTTTGGGAAGGGTTCTCTTTGTCTCAAAACACCGCGTTGTGAATCTCCAAAATTTCTGACTCACTGCTCTATTGTTTTCAACAATGTCCCAGGGGACAAATTGCTTTATGAAGTCCAATCAAACCTAAGTCCTGTATGGGTCACTGTTAGAGACTTTTTTCTGACTCAGGGAGGCCTCTTCACAGGTTTTTCTTTCTTTGCTTTCTCTCCAGCAAATTAGCCAGCTTACAGTTTAGC
The DNA here is from genome assembly GCF_027580195.1 of Bos mutus. Classification (NCBI taxonomy): domain Eukaryota; kingdom Metazoa; phylum Chordata; class Mammalia; order Artiodactyla; family Bovidae; genus Bos; species Bos mutus. The sequence goes on from NC_091627.1 coordinate 57,596,934, forward strand.
CTTATGTCTCCAAGGCAGCTATCACTCTCCTTCCAAGTGTCTTTCACCACAACTTCCACTGTGCAATTCTGTTCCCAGGACAAATCTGAGGACTGCTGCAATAGTGAGTAGGTAATCTCTAGACTTTCCCTGTGAGTTGAGTAAACACTAGAAATTCCACTCCTCCCTTCATCCAGTAGCCTAACTTTGTCAAGTGAACTTGAAATGGAGCAAGACCTTATGGTCCTTGCCCCATCCTCACCACGTCTTCTCCCTGCCTTTTGTCTGTGGAAAACTTTAGTCAAAGAATAAGTTCAATCAGAGGAGTGAGAAATGCTGAAACAAAGGAAAACAGTCAAAGGAGACTAAATAATAATGCAGTCATTAAGCATAGTCAAGGACTTTTAGTTTCTTCTTAAGGGCTATAGATAATTTGGGGGCTTCCCTAGTAGCTCAGACGGTAAGAAATCACCTGCAATGCAGGAGACCACAGTTCTATTCCTGGGATAGGAAGATCCCCTGCAGAAAGGATAGGCTACCAACTCCAGTATTCTTGGGCTTCCCTGGTGGTTCAGACAGTAAAGAATCCACCTGCAATGCAGGAGACCTGGGTTCCATTCCTGGGTCAGGAAGATCCCTGAAGAAGGGAATGGCAACCCACTACAGTATTCTTGCCTGGAGAATCCCATGGTCAGAGGAGCCTGGTGGGCTACAGTCCATGGGGTGGCAAAGAGTAGGACACAACCGAGTGACTAACCTCAGCACAGCACAACACAGCACATAGGTAATATTCTGAGCCATATCCTGTGAGCAGTCTTATAAATACCAAAACACCAGGTGGAGAAGTTAACATGATGAGCAAACTGTACCCGTGAGCTGCCACAATTCTGAGAATTGACCTCAAAGAAATGGAAACAAATGAACCCTGGAACTGAAGATTAACTGTACCTAAAACAATCAAGATGATGCTGGTCAGACCACTGGTGACCAGTTTAAAGATGACTGTTAGAGATGACTGTGCTGTTTCTACAGGTAGACCCATCCCGCCCACCCCTATGAAAGTTCTCTGCTACTGCCCTTTCAGCAAACTAAGGCTTTCTGTGTTCTGACTGGAAGTTGTCGGTTTCAGTTGTTAAGTCGGACTCTGGTGGTGCAGTGGATAAGAATCCCGTGGCAGGGAATGTGGGTTCAGTCCTTGGTCAGGAAGATTCCACAGCCTACCAGGCTTCTCTCCGTCCTGGGATTCAGCCAGGCAAGAGTACTGGAAAATGAAGTGGGTGCCATTGCCTTCCATCCATGGGATTTTCCAAGACATTCCATGAGGCCAACATTCCATGAGGCCAGCTAAGCCTGTGAGCCACAACTACTGAGCTTGTATGCTGCAACTACTGAAACCCACAAGCCTAGAGCCTGTGCTCCACAACAAGAAAGGCACTATAATGAGAAACCCACACACTTTAATGAAGAGTAGCCCTGCTTGCCACAACTAGAGAAAACCTGCACGCAGCAACAAAGACCCAGTGTGGCCAAAAATAAAACAAAATGAAAATGAATCTTGGCGAGTTCACGCTTGGTCTTTGAATCCCTCATGTGGAAGGGAAATGGGGAATTCTTTCTTCCTTAGCATGAGCTGGTGTATTTTAGCCAGATTCATTGATGGCAAGCAACAGAAACTGACTCAAGCTAAATTAAGAAAAGGGAAGTGATTGGGTGGCCATGGATGCCTCAGGCTGGAAGGCAGGACCTAGAACAGACGTTGGACAGGAGCTGGGCAGCTCAAAGGGTCCTCTGAAGCAGGGAGAGCACTTCAGTCTCACCCAGGTGCACTCATTGGGGTGAATGAAGTTCCACAATGAGCTCACTCTGTCTTTGTGTCTCCTGCTCCAAAGCCAAATTCCTAGGAAAGAGAGCATTCAACCAGCCAACCTCAGATCAGATACTTGGCTTTGATTGTTCTAAGGTGATGAAAAGGAAGTCAGGCTCTAGGAGATCTGGGTGACTGTTTTGGCTTATGAAGTGGAGGATAGATTGCTAGATGAATTACTGTCCACCGAGACAGTACACAGTAGCTGTCAGATAATTCCCCAAAGGAAATTAGAGTGACTATTAGGAAGGAAGAGTAGATGCTGTGTGGCCAAAGCGGCAAATGTCCAGTCCCGCTTGTAATGATGGTGAGTGTTGCGTCTGCGTGTGTGTGGGTTGTTTCAGTCGTGTCTGACTCTTTGTGACCCCATGGACTGTAGCCTTCCAGGTCCTCTGTCCATGGGATTCTCCAGGCAAAGATACTGGAGTGAGTTGCCAAGACCTCCTCCAGGGGATCGTCCCAACCCAGGGATCAAACCTGCCTCACTTTATGTCTCCTGCATTGGCAGGCAGGTTCTTTACCACTAGTGCCACCTGGGAAGCCAGTATTGTCTCTGAGGCACTTCCGAATAGGAAGACATTTCTCTGGCGGGAATCAGGAACTGTGGATTCCTGGTATTAGGGGCTTGCCTATCTCTAAGTAAGATGTGCTTTCCCATATACTCAGGTTGAGAATCTTGGAGTTTACTCAACAGGCTTCAAGAGTACTGCCTGTGGGCACAGACCAGGGCCCCAGACAGGTCTTGGTTTCATTCAGATGATGTTGATCTTGGCCTCTTTGCCTCTTTGGTTTCCTTATCTGACATAGAACCTACAATACTTGCAAGACTCCTACGTTGCTCTGCTTAGATAACTCATGTGTGTGCCTAGCATGGTGTAAGCTGTGCTAAGAGGTTACCTGGAAGATGGGTCATTACCTAGAAGGTGCTGGGAGTACAGAATTTTAGGCAGAGGAAGAGGTGGTGAGAATTGCAGTTGTCCATGGTGAATGAGACAGTTTCCTGCAGGCTGTATCACAGAGAGAAGCTGGAGTCATCACCTTGCCTTATTGCAGATTCAGCCCCTGTTCCAGCAGTTGCCAGAAACCCAGAGCCTGGAGATGGGTTCCTGTCCCGAGGCACAAGACTCATCTCACATGCCTGCCTTATGTTTCTCTCTTAGATGCTACCAACCCACCCTAATGTCCTCCAGAGGACCAGAGAATCACTGTATCTTCAGAATAGATGCTGGATGCCCCTCCCCTACCACCCAGTTCATTCCCACCCAAGGAGATGTTTTCTGTAGAGTGGGGATGATGCTCAGGAGAGCACTTATAGGTACGTCTAATAATCACAGCACCCAGACACTGCAGGCTGCATGCTCACAGGCAGAGACTAAGAGTCGGGAGGGGTATGGATCCTAGGCCAATAGTACCCTGGAGCCTCTGTGCCAGGGGAGGGTGCCGGGGAGGAGAGTGGACTGGTCCAGAGATTTAAGGCTCAGTCAGCTACTTTAAAGGTGGACCAGAAGCAGCCCAGTGTAGTGTTGAGGGCTTATATACCAAATATTTGAGGATGGATGAAGACTGTTTTTACAATCAAGACATTTAATAAAGACCAACATGGTAAAGACCATCACTTCATGGGAAATAGGTAGGGAAACAATGGAAACAGTGAGAGACTTAATTTTGGGGGGCTCCAAATTTACTGCAGATGGTGACTGCAGCCATGGAATTAAGATACCTGCTCCTTGGAAGAAAAGCTGTGACCAACCTTGACAGCATATTAAAAAGCAGAGACATTACTTTGCTGACAAGGGCTTCCCTGGTGGATTAGAGGGTAAAGCGTCTGCCTGCAATGTGGGAGACCCGGGTTCAATGCCTGGGTGTGGAAGATTCCCTGGAGAAGGAAATGGCAACCCACTCCAGTACACTTGCCTGCAAAATTCCATGGACAGAGGAGCCTGGTAGGCTGCAGTCCATGGGGTCGCAAAGAGTCAGACACGACTGAGTGACCCATTTGTTTGTACTTTGCTGACAAAGGTCCGTCTAGTCAAAGCTATGGTTTTTCCAGTAGTCATGTATGGATGTGAGAGTTGGACTGTAAAGAAAGCTGAACACTGAAGAATTGATGCTTTTGAACTGTGGTGCTGGAGAAGACTCTTGAGAGTCCCTTGAACTGCAAGGAGATCAAACCAGTCAATCTTAAAGGAAATCAGTCCTGAATATTCATTGGAAGGACTGATATTGAAGCTGAAGCTCCCATACTTTGGCCACCTCATGAGAAGAACTGACTCATTGGAAGAGACCCTGATGCTGGGGAAGATTGAAGGCGGGAGGAGAAGGGGATGACAGAAAATGAGATGGTTGTATGGCATCACTGATTCAGTAGACATGAGTTTGAGCAAGCTTTGGGAGTTGGTTATGGACAGGGAAGCCTGGCATGCTGCAGTCCATGGGGTCTGCAGCAAAGAGTTGGACACTACTGAGCAATTGAACTGAACTGAACATGGTAAAATTTGCACCTTAAGTTGCATTGGGAAAGTGAATGATGATCATTTATATTTACTGATATAAATATTAATATAATAATATATGAATATATTATTGATAACAGGAATAATTAAGAAAAGTACTGTGGCTCAATTGACACCTTTAAATACATTCATATTTTATCCCCAAGCTTCCCTAGTAGCTCGGTTGGTAAAGAATCCACCTGCTTGCAGGAGACCACAGTTCCATTCCTGGGTTGGGAAGATACCCTGGAGAAGGGATAGGCTACCCACTCCAGTATTCTTGGGCTTCGCTTGTGGTTCAGCTGGTAAAGAATCCACCTGCAATGCGGGAGACCAGGTTCAATCCCTGGGTTGGGAAGATCCCCTAGAGAAGTGAAAAGCTACCCACTCCAATATTCTAGCCTGGAGAATTCCATTGATTGTATAGTCCATGGGGTCACAAAGAGTCCGACACGACTGAACCACTTTCACTTTTATTTTATTCACAACAGCACGTACATACTTTGAAAAATGTTTTATGCGTGTGTTGACTTTACTGGTCTATTCCTGGCTGTCCACCTTTTGGAAGAAAACTCTCCGTGGTTGGCTGCCCTCAGTGACCTTGCGACCTGGGACGCCCATATGGGTGGAGCCTGGTCTGTGGCCCAGGCTTACAGCGATGTGCTGGGCCAATCAGAGCCCTTGATCTAGAATTAGAAGTAACACGCCTGGAGGTGAGAGGCTGTTTAAAGTCTTGGGGCTGGGCAGCAATACCCACTGCAAGCTGAAACCGTTGGGGATCAGGAACCATAATGAAGCAGTGCATGAAAAAGAAATAACAGTAGTATTTGTGGTAACGAAAATGAAAGCTAAGCTTTGTTGAGCCTTTTCTTTGTGCCCCGCTTAGTTCTAAGAACTTTACAGTGTAATCTCATGCAGTCCTCATAAACACCCCAAATCCCTACGAAATTTGCAGATAAGGAGAATAAAGCACAGAGAGGGTAAGGAACTTGGTCAAGGCCCACAGCTAGGAGGTGGCACATCTGGGATTGGAGCCCAGGCTACCTCTTGTCCTCTCCTGCCACTCCAGGAAGCAGGACAGGCAGCCCTCGGGCCGTGAAGGGAGACAGCGACTCTGTGTAGCCACCTTGATTTCCTGAGTCTGAATGTCTTGATCTGTGGTTTCCCTTGCCACAGGATTCCCCGGCACTGCCCCACCCTCCTCCAGGTCGACTGGGTCTCTGCTTCTTGCTTCAGATGGAAACTCTAAGCGGAGACAGTTAAGGTGCACACAAGGGTTCATGTCCCTTTGTGTCTCTTGGGACCCCAGAGTATGAAGCGGCAGGGCCCTGAGACCTTCAGTAAGTCCGGTCCATCTTGCCCCCCACCTCCAGCCCCACCTAGGGATGATGATCTGAGGCTGGGGGCTGGAGCTGTCCCCACTGAGGGGAACAGCTGCCCTGTGGCCTGGGCAGGGTTTGGACAGACTTGCTTGAATTCCCTTCACAGACTTCCTTAGATGTGGGCTTTTTTTACCCTTTTTTAAAGCTGTGGGTCGAGTGAGGCTATTAACCCTGAAGTTGCGTTCTGTCTCCAACTGACTTGGGTGAACTGCCCTGATGACTTTATTACCAAAATGCAGTAGGAATCCACTCAAAAGTGATGGTACAAGTGCTGCCACCTACTGGAGGAAAATTAACAGTGTCAAAAAGAAGAGAGCACTTTGCCAACAAAGGTCTGTATAGTCAAAGCTATGGTTTTTCTAGTAGTCATGTATGGCTGTGAGAGTTGGACCATAAGGAAGGTTAATTGCTGAAGAACTGATGCTTTTGAACTGTGGTGCTGGAGAAGACTCTTGAGAGTCCCTTGGACAGCAAGGAGATCAAACCAGTCAGTCCTAAAGGAAATCAACCCTGAATATTCATTGGAAGGAATGATGCTGAAGCTGAAGCTCCAATACTTTGGCCACCTGATGCGAAGAGCTGACTCATTGGAAAAGACCCTGATACTGGGAAAGACTGAGGGCAGGAGGAGAAGGGGGTGGCAGAGGATGAGATGGTTAAATAGCATCAGCGATTCAATAGACATGAGTTTGAGCAAACCCCAGGAGATGGTGGAGGACAGAGGAGCCTGTCATGCTGCAGTCCATGGGGTTGCAAAGAGTCAGACATGACTTAGCGACTGAACAACAACTTTGTTTTATATTCGTGGATGATTGGATATAGAAATAAAAATAGATATAGGTGTATATGTATGTGTGTGTGCATACAGATGTATATTCCCTAGCTTCATCCTTTGTAAGGGACTGGAAATAATGACGGTAGCTATGAGTATACTAGTCTCTGGATCTTGGTTTCTAAGTACCATTTCCCAGTGAAAAACAATTAGGGCTCCTTGGAGAACTGGCTGATTCTAGGGCTGGAGCAGTGAAAATATAAATGAATACAGAAGATTTTGCAGTGCTAGAAAAAGTGCTCAGAAATGGTGTGTGCGTATGTTTGTGTGTGTTAGTCACTCAGTCGTGTCTAACGTTTTGCGACCCCATGGACTGTAGCCCATAAGGTCCTCTGTCCATGGAATTCTCCAGGCAAGAATTCTGGAGTCACTTGCCATTTCCTTCTCCATGGGATCTTCCCAACCCAGGAATGATGAGGATATTATTAAAAAACACAGGATTCACATTGAAGGGGTTCCCAATGGCCAGATCTGAGACAATTTTAGTAACAAAATAAATAATAATAGTAATAAATAATAACTCATGGAATAAAGAATATATCCATGACTCTATATACATATAAATAAATAATTTCATAAATAAATAAATGAAGTGAAGCCTCGTACAATAGAATTCCAATGAATAAATATAGAAGGAATGATGGAAATAGGAAATTGCTGTTTGGCTAACCCCACAGTGGCTTCCCTGGTAGCTCAGATGGTATAGACCACCTATAATACAGGAGACCTGGATTCAATCCCTGGGTTGGAAAAATCCTGTGGAGAAGCGAATGGCTCCCCACTCCAGTGTTTTTGTCCGAAGAAGTCCATGGACAGAGAAGCCTGGGTGGGCTATAGGCCATGTTGTCACAGAGTCGGACACGACTGAGCGACTAACACTAACCTCACCATAATTGTTGCAGGCAAGAACCACTGATGTGTGCTAGAATTAGTGGGTAAAAGTATAATGGAAAAAAAAAAAAAAAGGTTTCTGTTTATAGTCTCAACATATCTCCACACAAAATACTTATTAATTACAAAGGGGAAAAAGGTAACTTTGCCATGGATAAATCTGATAGATACCACCGTATCCAAGGGGTAAAAGTTCCTATCAGCAGAAATGAGATGTATGGGCATCACGTTCCTTCTGGTGCGATGTGCTGAGAAGACAACATGCCTTCCCGGGGCTTCCCTGGCGGTCCAGTGGTTAAGACTCCACAGTCCCTATGGAGGGGGCACGGGTTCAGTTCCTGGTCAGGGAAGTAACATCTTGCAAATAAATGAAGTTAAAAAAAAATCATTTCTGTAGGCATTTGTGCCAAAAATGAAAAACCTCAGTCTAATTCTGGAAAAGCACCAGACACACCCAAAATGAGGAACATTCTGCAGAGCAACTGGCCACTGCTCTTCAAAAGTGCTGTGATCAGGAAAGACAAAGTTTGAGGGAACTGTCCCAGACTGGAGGAGGCTAAGGAGACATGATAACTCAGCGCCCTGTGTGAGACTGCATGGGATCCTGGGGAGAAGAAGAATCCAGGGGCAGTGGACAAAGTTGGAATACCAGCTGAAGATAAGTTAGTAGTGCTGTATCAGTGTTCATATCCTGCATGCGTGCTAAGTCACTTCAGTCACATCCGACTCTGCGACCCTATGGACTGTGACCCCTCAGGCTCCTCTGTCCAGGCATTCTCCAGGCAAAATACTGCAGTGGGTTGCCATGTCCTCCTCCTGGGGCTCTTCCCACCTGGGGACTGAACTCACATCTCACTGTGTCTCCTGCACTGCAGGCGGTTCTTTACCACTACCTGGGAATTCCTGTTCATATTCTGGTCTTGATAATTATGCTCGGTTACAGAAGATGTTAACATTTGGAAGAGCTTTGTGAAGTGTATTTAGGCATTTTTCTTACTATTTTTGCAAAGTTTCTCAAGTCTAAAATTATCTCAAAATGAAAAATAAAATTAAAAACAAGATTGTGTGAAATATACATACATAATGATTTTTAAAAGGCGTTGCACAAAGTATTATATAGAGAATGAGTAAACAACAAGGTGCTACTGTATAGCACAGGAAACTATATTCAATGTCCTGTGATAAACCATAATGGAAAAAAATATAAAGAAAAATATGTTTTGCTCGCTCAGTCATGTCTGACTCTTGGTGATCCTATGGACTGTAACCTACTAGGCTCCTCTGTCCATGGGATTTTCCATGCAAGAGAACTGGAATGAATAGCCATTCCCTTCTCCAGGAGATTTTCCCAACCCAGGGATCAAACTCGGGTCTCCTGCATTGCAAACAAATTCTTTACCATCTAAGCCTGGTACTAGTGGTAAAAAAGAAAAAAAAAATGTATAACTGAATCACATTGCTGTACAGCAGAAATGAACACAAGACTGTAAATCAACTGTACTTATAATTTTTTTTAAAAAGGCATTACAATGTGTATCAGGTTTCTGATTATCCAAAGTTTGAAACCTCCCTTAAGCCAGAGCCCAATCTGTGAGATGAAAACCTCTACTTTTATCACAACACAGAAGTAGAAAGAAGGGAAGTATTGGCACATATTGAGCAAGACACATGTAGATATTCATACGACGTTTTAGTGGAATTGTAGAACACACTGTGGGGCTTCCGTGGTGGCCCAGATGATAAAGAAACCACCTGAAATGCGGGAGACCAGGTTTGATCTGTGTGTTGGGAAGATCCCCTGGAGAAGGGAATGGCTACCCACTCCAGTATTCTTGCCTGAAGAATTTCACGAACCGAGGAGCCTGGCGGGCTGCAGTTCATGGGGTTGCAAAGAGTCGGACACGACTGAGTAACTAACATTTTCACTTTCAGAACACACCACAGACTGACCAAACCCTCCACTCCTGTTCTGGAATGTTCTGACCATTGCTCTGGCTTATGTTCCCACATTTCACAGACATCCCCAGAACTGCATGTAGCATGGTCCTGAGGATCACAGGACTTAATATTTCCCGCTTTCATAATGCTGGCCCTGGGGTGGCACAGGTAATGGGATAAAGGAAGCAGATCATGTCTGCTGAGGCATGAGATAATAGCAATGAAATGATGATGGTAGCTGAGTGATCACCTGCCAATGCTCTGATGCTTAATCTGACCCCTAGAGGAAGGGTCTCTTACTATACACAGTTTACAAAGAGGGTGGCAGACTTGCCCAGGGTCTTCTCCTCTGACGTGCACAGCTAGTAACTTGTGGGGCTAGGATCTGAGCCCAGGCAGGCCACCTCCAGAGCCCACATGCTGATGAGTTAGAAGGTGCAGGGGGTGCGGCTGAATGCAAGGTAAGTGGGGGTTAGTCCTCCAATCCATCTTGGGTTTTTGTTGTTGGTGGTGGTTTTTTGGCTGCTCTGGGTCTTTTTAATTGTGGCACATGGGCTTAGTTGCCACACAGCATGTGGGATCTTAGTTCCTGGCAACCGCTGCGTTGGAAGTAGTAGTAGCAGTCGCTCAGTCGTGTCCAACTCTTTGCAACTCCATGGACTGTTACCTGCCGAGCTCCTCTGTCCATGGGATTCTCCAGGCAAGAATACTGAAGTAGGTTGTCATTCCCTTCTCCAGGGGATCTTTTCAACCTGGGGAGTGAACCTGGGTCTCCTGCATTGCAGGCAGATTCTTTACTATCTGAGCCATTGGAAGGTGGATTCTTAACCACTGGACCACCAGGGAAATCCCTTCTCCTGGGTTTGGTAGAACTCCTCTCAGAATGGAACAGGATCAGAGCTACTCAAGCACTGGCAGGAGCTCTGGCAGCCACTCTGCAGGAGTGTGGGCTTAGCTGCAAGGGCTGGTGCCTGGACTTCCCCATGACAGCAACTCTTTTTATTATTAACCATTTACCTAGTCAGACCAGTCAATCCTAAGGGAAATCAACCCTGAATATTCATTGGAAGGACTAATGCTGAAGCTGAAGCTCCAATAGTTTGGCCACCTGATGCAAAGAGCCGACTCATTAGAAAAGACCCTGATGCTGGGAAAGATTGAGGGCAGGAGGAGAAGGGGACAAGAGAGGGCAGGAATAGTTGGATGGCATCACTGAAAGCAAGCTCTGGGACATGGTGAAGGAGAGGGAAGCCTGGTGTGCTGCAGTCCATGGAGTTGCAAAGAGTTGGACACAACTGAGCAACTGAACAACAATCCGGCCACTTAGCAGTTTCTTCTGTTAAGTACCACAGTCAGGACACTTGGAGGCTCTGATTCATGGGGGTTTCTGATACTCTCCCTTATGGGAAAAGTCCCTCCGCATACTAGGATTGCCTAAGCCTGTTCCTACTGCTGAAAGAAGCCCCAGTGCTGACCCTGGAAGTGGAACAAGCACCCCTTCTGGGCCAGTCAGTGTAGGGTGGAGAACTGTATGTGTGCTCAGTCGCTATCATGTCTGACTCATGTCACTAAGATTTGGCTTCTCTCCCTGCCTGTCCTCTGCTTTCTGGGTGTCACAGTCTCAGCACACACTGTCCGGGCGGGGGCTCTGCTGGAAGGGTGGTGGTCAGAGGAGGCTTTCTTCCCTGAAACCTCAGCAAATATCTCACGTTGTGCATGCATGCTTAGTCGCTAAATCACATCCAACTCTTTGCTACCTCGTGGACTTAGCCCACCAGGCTCCTCTGTCTGTGGAATTTTCCAGGCAAGAATACTGGAGTGGATTGCTATTTCCTACTCCAGGGCTTTCCAAGGGATCTTCCTGACCCAGAAATCAAACCTGCATCTCTCACATCTCCTGCATTTGCAGGCAGATGCTTTACCACTGAGCCTCACCTGGAAAGCGCAGGATGGAGGCTTAAATAGGAAGAAATTTGAACAGCCACAAACTGCCCCCTCCCCAGTTTTTCTCCCTTCTCCTCATGTTCTCTGAGAAGTAACATACATAGAAAGCAAGGGTCTGGACCAGGACTCCTGACCTTGCTGTGTGACCTTGAGCAACACCCTGCCCTCTCCGGGCTTTAGTGAACTCAGCTATGAAGGACAGGGTGAGACCCGGTGATTTCTAGGGTCCCTTCCGGCTCCTGCACTTTGCGGCGCCAGGAGCTGGTGACAAGGCAGAAGGAAGCCAGGCCCATTCCGGATGGACTTGAAGGTGTTTGCTCTGTGCTCTTGCGGAAGAGCTTGACCGAGGTGTGAGTTAGGGAGGGACTGTGGCTGCTCTGGCTGCACACAATCGGGACTGAGGTGACTCAGAAGAGAACACGCCATGTGTTAAAATAAGAGTTGGCATTTCTGAGAAGGGAAGTCCAGGAGCCGGCCAGGATGGGATTAGCTGTTGATAAGGGCCCAGCATTGTTCTTAAGTCTCCCCTGAGGTCCACACCACATCCTAGAAGAGGAGAAGCCAGGTCCTTGGACCCTGATGGGGTTGGGACAAAGTCAAGGCGTTGCTGAGAATGAGGCCCAAGGGGCGCCTGGGGCTGTGACAGGAGGAGGCAGGGGAGTGCTGTGGTGAGGAGTCAAGGCCGTCTGATCCTGAGCGCCGAGTGCCCTGACCTGTCACTTGTCCTGGGCCAGAGGAGGGTTTGAGAGGGGACGATGAACATGGACTCTGAAGGCCTAAAAATGGACAACCTGAAACAGCTGTCCAAGCCCAGCGACCCTGAGCACCCCCACCCTTTCCCCACAAAAGTTCAGGCAAGAGCCATGAACACAGTGGGGGGAGTGGGGAGGGGAGTGCCCTCAGGTTCAAGACTCTTCAGTCTGTGAAAAACAAATGCTGACAGGAATGTGAGGAAACCACTGTTTACTTTGTTCAAGTGTTCTAGCAAATGTGTTCTAAAGTGTCTCTGCGGCAGGATGGTGAGGGAGGTGAGGCCTGGGCTATGGGAAGTGGAGACAGGAGTGAGGACCCTGCAGAGGCCACAGCGAGGAGGTCATCTCCCCCTGACTCCTGGGGAACAGACCCACAGGGAGCGGGTGCAGGCCCTCTCTAGAGTTGAAAGTGAGCGCAAAAGACGGGGCTCAGGGCGTCTTGTTGGTGCAGGAAAGGCTCAGATTTAGGGTCCCAAGAAGGGGCCTGTGTGTGTTGGGGTGGGTGGGCAGTGGGCACTGGTGACTCTCGGGGGTTGGTGAGTGGCAAGTGACAGAAACGTATAAAGCTGGCTAAGCTAAAGAGGAGTTAGAACAAGGGTCCCGCAGGACCTGAAGTTACCAAGAGGATGAGAATGGGGGCCAGGAAGTTTCTGGAACAGAGTGGGCTCAGAGTCACTGTCTCTGTCCCCTTCACCCAGGCTGCCTGGTCACCTGTCTCCATTGTCCATCCACTGACCTGGCCTCCTAGTTTGATCACTGTTGCTCAAGGACCTCAAAAGTTCCTTCCCCACATGGTAACCACAGGCCCTGAGACTCACAAACTTTTAGATACAGAACACGAAGCAGGCTCACCAGAGGCCCTAAGACTGAGCCCCGGATTTTAGAGACAGAGAATGTGTTCTATCCAGGCTGGCCAGGATTCCCACCCCTCCCCCACCGCCCCGCCCGCATCCCCCAACCCTCCATCTAATGGGCTCGCCAGGTGAGGCAGGTCCATAGCGACCATGTGGGATCCTCCACTTTGGCTGAGCTGTGGGTGGGGGAATTTCTTTTTTTTTTTTTTTAATTTTATAAAAAAAAGTTTTTTAACATCAGAACATTTTGTACTGGGGTATAGCCGATTAACAATGTTGTGATAGTTTCAGGGGAACAGTGAAGGGACTCAGTCATACGTATATATGTATCCATTCTCTCCCAACCCCCATCTGAGGGTGGGGGAAGTTCTTGATCCCAGAAATGACAGAAACAAGAGAAGATGGGGCCAAGAGGAAGAGCCAAGGAAATCTCCTGAAGCTGGGGATCCAGGTGAGGAGAAGCCCAGGAGAGAGCCGGGAGGGAAGAGAATCCAGGACATACATCCACACCCATGAATGAACTCTGTGTATTCACAGATGGTGAAGAGTGGTTTGAACTTTTTTTTTAGTTGGAGTATAGTTGATTTATAATATTGTGCCAATCTCAATTGTACAGCAAAGTGATTCAGTTATACACATATAGACATTTAAAAAATATTCTTTTCCATTATGGTTTATCACAGGATATTAAAAAAAATTTTTTTAATTGGAGGCTAATTACTTTACAATATTGTGGGTTTTGCCATACATTCACTTGAATCAGCCATGGGTGTACATGTGTTCCCCATCCTGACCTTCCCTCCCACCTCCCTCCTCATCTCATCCTTTTGCTTTAGAACCTCCCGTAAAAAGAATCTATAACCTGACTGCCACTGATACAGCAAAAAGGTCTGATTCATCAAAGTCATCTTTCTTTTTTATCTTTTTCTGGCTGCACCAGGTGCCATGCGGGATCTTAGTTCCCCAACCATGGATTGAACCCCTGCCCTGCACTGGAAGTATGGAGTCCTAACCACTGGACCACCAGGAAATTCCCCATCAAAGTCATTTTTTGCTCAAGGTAACCTCAGAGAAAGAAGTAGAGAAGTTTACGTGTGACAAATTTTTTTTTTTACAGTCAGGGAGAAATTTCCTGCCTAGAAATGGGAAAGATCAAGAAATGTATACCTGCATGCATGCTCAATCTTGTCCAACTCTTTGCTACCTCATGGACTGGAGGCCGCCAGGCTCTTCTGTCCATGGAATTTCCCAGGTGAGAATAGGGAATGGGTTGCCATTTCCTATTCCAAAGAAATGTACATGTGTGTGCAAATCCCCAGACCCAAGCAATCAGAAACCTCCCATGTGTGTGCAGGGCTGTCACTCACAAGTCTCAGGACAGACAACAGGCCACACCCCCTTTCTCCATGATAGGCACCCCAATGTTTGGAGCCGGCTGATAGAAGGCAGCTTGCTCCATTTCTTAGGCCTTGGGCTCTGCCACTGGCATCTAAAAGCCTCGTGGTGCAGAGGGGTGCTTTCAATATCCCTGTTTCTGTGAGTGAAGCACCCTGCCTGGCTCCACCCTGCCTCTTACACTGGTAGGAGGTAAGATTCCTTCCCCGATAACGTGTTCAGGCAGTCAGCAGGCATTTACCATGCTCAGGAGTCTGTAAAGCACCTTGCCCGAAAGAAACTTCTAGAACTATTAAAAGACAGAGAAAGTGCTAGAAGTTCCCAACACTTGTAGGAGGTTGACTGTCTTAATTTTCTGGAACTTTCCCAATTTTAACACTGAAAAGTCTTGCATCCCAGGAAACCCCTCAGGCCTGGGCAAACTGAGCCAATGACTTACTGATGTGGCGGGCACATGGGGAAAGATGCTAAGTCACGATCAAAAAGCCCAGCTGACTGTTTCTAGCATCACACCCAAGCCTCACACCCACAGCCTTCCAGAGGCATTTCTTCCCAGAGTGCTCCTAGCTTGCATCGTTCTCAGCACTGGGCTCTACCCTCTTGGAGATGGTTGATTTTTCTCACACCCACACATGCACATACACAAGCAAAAAAAAAAAACCCCAAAAGACAGGCATTGTTTAAACTTATAGCAGGTTATATTCTAGGAAAAGGTGGTGTAAGTCAAAAAGATAAAAATTGGGTCAATTTTCCCACAGAAACAATACCATGATGAGAAAGCCTGAGCAGGAAAACTTCTATAAAAAGTTCTATCCTGGCCTTGAACAATTTCTGCAAACTTCTCTAACTTGCTAAACTTTTCTAAGTATTTCTCTGAGGTAACAAGGAGCAAAGTGTTCTCTTAGAAAAATCAGACGCCAGGAATGATTAACTGGACATTGAATACCTGTACTTTGATGTACATATACTTCAAAGGAAAAAGACAAATCAGTAATTTATCCTTGGACAGCAAGGAGATCAAACCAGTCAATTCTAAAGGAAATCAACCTTGTATATTCATTAGAAGGATTGATGCTGAAGCTGAAGCTCTAATACTTTGGCCCCCTGAGGTAAGAGAAGACTCATGGGAAAAGACTCTGATGCTGGGAAAGATTTGAAGGCAAATGGAGAAGAGGTGGGCAGAGGATGAGATGGTTAGATAGCATCACTGACTCAATGGACATGAATCTTAGCAAATCCCAGGAGATAGTGAAGGACAGGGAAGCCTGGTGTACTGCAGTCCATGAGGTTCAGAGTCAGACATGACTTATCGACTCAACAATAACAACAACAACTGTTATTTTATTTGTTGAAAGGATCTCTCTGCTCAGGGTTCCCACTGAGCAGTTAGAGGAGTGGTCTTCAACCATGTCCTCAACCACCAGGGAGCCATAAAACCTGCTGATGCCTGGGTGCCATCCAGAGATGCTGATGAACTAGGTTTGGGTTCCAGTGGGTGGTGGATGCACCTGGGGCCAAGAGCTTGCAGCAAGAGAAGGGGAGGAAAAGGAGGGGTGCCTGAGGTCTGGGGTCAAGTCCTAGGATCTTGAGTGCTGGAGCTGGAACACTGAGACACCTACTAACTGGAAACAAAGCCCTAGTGGTCACTGAAGTCAATCTTCTTATCTTGGGGAAATAGATCTAGAGGGATGAGGGGATGTCCCTCAGCATTTAGATGTAAAATTAGAACACAGTTTTGAAAAAAAATTTTTTAATTTAAATAAAAATTTTTTTAATTTAATTAAAAATTTTTTTATTTTAAAATTTTTAATTAGAGGATGATTGCTTTACAGTGTTGTGTTGGTTTCTCCAGACAACAACGTGAATCAGCCAATACATATATTCCCTCCCTCTTAAGCCTCCTCACCCCCAGACCCTCCCCATCTCACACCTCTCAACTGTCACAAAGCCCGGGCTGAGCTCCGTGTGTTATCACATAAAGCAGCTTCCACTAGCTATCTGTTTTACACATGGTAGTGTGCATGTGTCAGCGCAACCCCCGCAGTTCGTCCCACTCCCTCCTTCTCTCTGTGTCCGCATGTCTGTTCTTACGTCTGCTGCTCCATTCCCGCCCTGTAACTAAGTTCATCAGTACCATTTTTCTAGATTCCATATATATGCATTAATATACTTTGTTTTCTTTCTGAGTTACTTCACTCTATATAACAGGCTCTAGAGAACACAGGTACTTTGCTGCTTTATCTTTTTTTTTGTTTTGTTTCTTTTCTTCTATTTATTTATCTTTATTTGGAGGCTAACTGCTTTACAATAGTGTGTTGGTTTCTGTCGTACATCAACATGAATCAGCAATAAGTATATATGTATGTCCCCTCTCTCTTGAACCTTCCTCCCACCCTATCGCGCCCCTCTAGGTTGTCACAGAGCACCAGTTTGAGCTCCCTGCATCAAACAGCAAATTCCCACTGGCTATCTATTTTACGTATGGTAATGTATATGTTTTCCTGCTGCTCTCTCAGTTCATCGATCGATCGCATCCTCTCCTTCTCTTACGGTGTCCACAAGTCTTTTCTCTACATCTGCTGCTCTATCCCTGCCCTGAAAATAGGTTCAGCAGTACCGTTTTTCTAGATTCTATACTACGTGTTAATAAACAGTATTTGTTTTTCTCTTTCTGGCTTCACTCTGTAACAGACTCTAGAGAACATAGGTATTTTGACATCTTATCTTTATTCTGCTTTCACACTTTGGTGGCTTTAAAATATGCCTACATATTCCTTGAAATGCTTCCCTTTAAAAAGTGAAGTTTAATTCCTTTCCCCTTGAGTGTGGGTGGACTTCATGGCTCATTTCAAATGCGTACAGTCTGGAGGAACTGATGGCTTGTGACTTTTGAGGCCAGATCGTGGGTGCTCTGTTTCTTGTATCACTCACTCTGGGGAAGTTAGCTGGCATGCCCATGAGGACACCCCTGCAGCCTGAAGGGAAGGCCGTGTGCTGACAGCAGCTCTGTGGGGGTGGCATCTTGGAAACTTCCCTGGTGGTTCAGATGGTAAAGAATCTGCTTTTCACTTTCATCTTGGAAGCAGACCCTCTGGCTCCAAGCAAGCGATCAGGTGACTGGAGTCTTGGCTCACATCTTGTCCACCCCCTGCTGGGAATCCCTGAGCCAGTACCATTCAACTAAGTCAGTCCTTAACTCCTGACCCACAGAAATGGTGAGATAGTAACGGTGAGTTTTAAGCAGCTAAGCTTTGAGGTGACTTGTTACACAGTAATTGATGACAAGTGCATGCACCACCCTAAAATAAAATCATTCAGAGTTAGTAATATCCAATTTGAGGACAAACTCTAGTGCAGGAGGAGAAAATGAATGAGAGGAATAGAAAGTATAGCAGCATTTTCCTTCTAAGGGAGGAAGGGGTTAGGGTGGTGGAGAAATCTCTGTGTATGCTATTCCCCTCTGTTGGTGGAAGCTGGATAAAGGAAAGGTGCAAACTTCAAGGTGTCTAGAAGCTCTTCAGTCTGTTGAAGCTTACAACCTAGAGTGGGTGGCTTTTGTTTTATCAGGGCTCACGAAGCAGGCCTGAAACTGAGTTGCTGTTGTTCAGTGGCTAAGTCGTGTCCAACTTTTTGCAACCCCATGAACTGCAGCACGCCAGGCTTCCCTGTCCTTCACTGTTTCCCAGAGTTTGCTCAGATTCATGTCCATTGACCTGGTGATGCTATCTAACCATCTCATCCTTTACCACCCTTTTCTCCTTTTGCCTTCAATCTTTTCCAGCATCAGGGTCTTTTCCAATGAACTGACTCTTTTCATCAGGTGGCCAAACTGAGTAGAGGTGGAGAAAATGGATGGAGCAACTTTTAAGAATCATGGTGTATGACATTTCTTCATGCCATTGGTCCTAACCTCTAGGCATCCTGTGAGGTCTGTTGCATACACAGAGCCTCGAGGAAGGGGGCTGAGCTCTCCATGTGGGTCAGTGCTGAGCATGGGTGGGAATGGAGTCATGAGAGGCCCTGTGTAAGGCTGAGGGTTAAATCAGAGAGCAGAGAGAACTTGAGGGCCTCAGCATCTATCAGGTGGTCAGAAAAACAGAAGCTGTTCTGTGACTTGGGGACCCAGTCTGCAACCAGAAGTGTGAGGGCAGAAAGTGGGAGCCCTTAGAGTTCTGTGATACTCTTGCACCTGACCAAGCTTCTGGGAAAAATGGCTTCTGCTTCCCTCCTGCCGTCTAAGTCCAGGGCATGATTCTCTCACTGACAAAGTCTAACCTGGGAGCACACGAGGGAGGGGACTGTGGGAAGCAGCTTCCAGCCCAGGTGGCAGGGTGATATGTCAGGGTTAGCACTGGACTTCCCAATATACAAGCCTGGGGAAGCTGCCACTGAGGGCTGGGTTACGCGGGGATGTTCCCTTTTACTTGGTATAAAGGCAGCAAACAGTCCTAGTTGCTATTTACTTGCCAAATATATCTTCAAGAAATTTCCAGAGAGAGGTCTTCATGTTGACCAGAAACTGTTGCCCAGGAAGTGAGTGGTCATGTGGTTGGTAACACAAGGCTCCCAGGTGACAGCCTGTGGACACCTAGCCTCTACCCACAATTCTAAACTTTCCTCAGCCACTCCTTCACTGAATGCTTTAATGTCTGGCCTATGTGGAAAACATTTCTTCAGCTCATTGGAGACCCTTATCTTTATTAGGGAAACTTTGCCTGCTAGGTCTGCTTTTGGTGATTCTCAGAGAGTGAGTGTATTCATGATTCTGAGAATACTCATTTCAGAGTCTGTCTGTTAAGGATCTGTGGTGTTAGAAGTGAATGATTTCTGGGATTTCCCTGGTGGTCCAGTGGCTAAACTTCTGCACTCTGAAAGCAGGGGGCCTGGGTTTGATCCCTGGTCAGGGAACTAGATCCCAGATGCCACAGTTAAGAGTTCACAAGCTGCAACTAGACGATTCTGCATGCCTCTACTAAGACCTGGTGCAGCCAAATAAATTTAAAAAGAAAAAAGAATTGAATGGGTTCTGAGCAGTCAGTGCTTCATTTAACCAAAGATATAGGGTTGCTGGTTTGGAATGTGTGGGAACAAAGATTGGGAACAAAGATTCACATGGGTAGCCAGTGAAGAAAATAATTCCAGAAAAGTTTGTAAGCACTCTCTATGTAAAGGCATAGAGAGAATCATATAATACCCAAATTCAAATATTGCTTAAAATAAGGCCTAGGAATTATTGGTGCTTTTGACAGCATTGAGTTCTCGAATACCCTTCCCTCCACCCTACCTCCCACAATCCCAAAGCGTGTAAGAAAAAAATCTGTCTTCTTGAATTTGGGGCTCTGTAATTAAGAATGGATGCTAATTAATCTCCACCTTTGCATACTTCAGGAAGAAAGGGCTGTCATGCAAATGAGTATGAGTAGCACATTTATGCTAGAGAGATTTTAATTTTTGAAGTTTAATTTCAAGCTTGCCAGAAGTACCTACTTGAAGCCCTACCACTAGCCCAAAAGAAAGATGCCCTTCTTTCCTTCCTTAAGACACCTGGCTGTCACCCGCCAGAAATCTGTGATAAGTATTCGAGTTCACAATCTGTGCAATGTGAAGGGGGCCCTAGAGTTGTGCAGTGCACTTGCTGGGCTTCTGCACATGGAATCCTGGTGTGCACACAGATATGGGTCATTCAAATTCCAAAGGTTGTCTACTACAGGACATTCTACCAGCTTTCATTTGGACCTATTGAAAGTCCTTTAAAAACAAATGCTGTATTTATTTAAAAAAAAAAAAAATCCCACCTTTCATTCTCTCCTACTTCCTGAATCAGCTCTGCCTACTGTAATCTGATTAGCAGAAATCTACCAGGTGCCCACCCTGTCCTGTTCTTTTCAAAGGGCCAGTCACCCCCTGTGTGGACTCCTCCCATCCTCCCCCGTCTCCGGCCCTGCTGGCCATCCCCGGGCAGCGCCCCTTCCTGCGTCTGTTCCAGACCATCCAGCTGGTCTCCCTGAGGTACCTCCCCGCTCCCTCCTCCCAGGCCTGTGGGAACCTTCAAGAAAAGTGAGTCTGGGGCCCTGCTTGCCACAAGGGACTGATGAAGCTTGTGGCTGGATGCCCCAGTTTTGTGGGTGTGAGGACAGTGGGTTTGTGTGGTCGGGCCAGCTGTGAGGTCTGGTGAATGAGCTGGACCAGCAGGCAGTGTATTCAGCACCCAAGGTGCAAGTGGCCGGAAACAGTGAGGTCCCAGTAGCTGACAGCAGCAGCTGACGAGGCTACACTGCTCTCAGTGCCAATGAACAGGGTCAGAGTCCACAGGACAAAGGGTCCCTGAGAGCAGGTGACAGGTAGATGTGATCAATCCCAGGGCAGAGGCTGTGGACTCTGCTAGGCATGTCCCCTCCGTGAGGAAGGTCCCACCAGGGTAAAGCACTGAGTCTAGAATGGGGCTCTGCACTGCCATCCAGTTTGTCGGTCAACTCACGTGCTAAGTTGGAAGACACCCTTGACCTTCTGAGCTTTGACATGGGATAAGGCCCACCTGGTCCATCTCAGGGGTATGTTGGGAGGCAGAGGGGGTAGGAAGTGAAGCCTGAGTGTTCATTGAAAGCAGAGATGAGTGCAGGGGTCTATGGGAAGGTGGCTGGAAATCAGGGAGCTCCAGACCAAGGTCAGGGATCCCGGTAGTGGGGTAGAAGGAAATCCGGGACTGGCCTCCTCTCAGATTTCTCCATCTGTGGTGGACGGAAGCACCCCACCTTGACCTTGGGCTATTTCTAGAGAGCTGGCCAGGCCACACTCTCCATGACGGCAGCAGCTGGCCACCTCCCCCTGGGGACTGGCTGCTCACTCTTCGGCTCCAGTTGGACCTGCTCCAGGCTGGGCTGTCACTGGGTGAGCTGTGGTAGCTGAGGGGGAGGACAGAGCCCAAGCTGGGCCCTCTGGAGAGACCTTGTGTCTCAGGGGCACTTTAGCTCCCAAGGAGAGTAAACGATCTTGTGGGGTTGGGCCCGTAGTCACCTTAAAGAATCCCCTCTCGAGGGCAGGCTGAATAGGCCTGTGATATTCACTAGCCCCATGAGCACTACGGCCTTACATTTACTTAGGGCATTGTTGTTGTTGTTTAGTCACTAAGTCATGTCTGACTCTTTGCGACCCCATGGACTGTAGCCTGCCAGGTTCCTCTGTCCATGGACTTTTCCAGGTAAGAATAAAGAACAGATTTTTGGACTCAGTGAGAGAAGGAGAGGGTGGGATGATTTGAGAGAATAGTATTGAAGCATATACATTACCATATGTAAAACAGATGGCCAGTGGAAGTTTGATGTATAACACAGGGAACATAAACGCAGTGCTCTGTGATGACCTGGAAGGATGGGATGGGGAGGGAGGTGGGGGGTTCAGGGTGGAGGGGACACATGTATGTCTATGGTCAATTCATACTGATGTGTGGCAAAAACCATCACAATATTGTAAAGTAATTATTCTCCAATTAAATAAATCTAAAAAGAATAATGGAGTGGGTTGTCATTTCCTTCTCCAAGGGATCTTCCTGACCCAGGGATTGAACCCTCATCTCCTGCATTGCAGGTGGATTCTTTACCACTGAGCCTTTGCAATTCCTTCTCACTCAGTCATTCCTCCATCCAACAAATATGTATTGAGGGCCGACAGGGCTGCCCATAGAGCTTACTTGTGAATAAACAAGTAAATAATTGTGAAGAGCAAATGCAATTCCAACTTCTAGTAAAAGCTAAGAAGGAAATGAACAAACAGGGAATAGCGGTAGGGGCCTTCCGGCAGAGGTGTCATTTAAGTTGAGGCTTGAAAGATGGGAAAGGGCTAGCTATGTGAATAATGTGGGAAAGGGTTCCAGGTAGAGGGAACAGCATCTGTGAAAGCCCTGAAGCAGAAAAGAGCTCCGTGCCTCAGAGACAGCAAGGAGTCCTGGGGGACTGGATGTGTAATGAGTGAGAAAAAAGGGGTGGGAAACCCAGTCAGAGAGACAGGCAGGGATCAGATCCTGTGACCCTAAGAAAGAGTGTGGATTTTCTTTACGGATAAGAGAAACTGCCAAAAGGTTTTAAGGAAGGTGTGATAAGATCTGACTTAAGTTGCAAAGAAGGTGAAGGGAAACTAAAGAGCTTCTTGATGAGAGTGAAAGAGGAGAGTGAAAAAGCTGGCTTAAAACTCAACATTCAAAAAACTAAGATCATGGCATCTGATCCTATCACTTCATGACAAATAGATGGGAAATAAGTGGAAACAGTGACAGATTTTATTTTCTTGGGCTCCAAAATCACTGTGGATGGTGACCTTAGCCATGAAATTAAAAGACACTTGCTCCTTGGAAGAAAATCTATGACAAATCTAGACAGCGTGTTAAAAGGCAGAGACATTTTTTGCCGACAAAGGTCTGTATAGTCAAAGCTATGGTTTTTCCAGTAGTCATATACGGATGTGAGAGTTGGACCATAAGGAAGGCTGAGCGCTGAAAAATTGATGCTTTCAAACTATGGTGCTGGAGAAGACTATTCAGAGTCCCTTGGACTGCAAGGAGGTCAAACCAACAAATTCTAAAGGAAATGAGCCCTAAATATTCATTGGAAGGACTGCTACTGAAGCTCCAATTCTTTGGCCACCTGATGCAAAGATCTAACTCATTGGAAAAGACCCTGATCCTGGGAAAGATTGAAGGCAGGAGGAGAAGAGGGCAACAGAGGATGAGATAGTTGAATGGCATCACTGACTCAATGGACATGAGTTTGCAAACTCCAGGAGATAGTGAAGGACCAGAAAGCCTGTTTTGCTGCAGTTCATGGGGTCGAAAAGAGTCGGACATGACTTAGTGATTAAACAACAACAATAAAGCTGTGAAGAGGTTACTCTGCTGTGTGGTAGGAGAGAGGAGTAGAAGTAGGAGGCTGCTGCAGGAGCTTGGGTGACTTGGACCAGATAGTTTATCAGACAGGATAGGCTATGTTGTGCTACAGTAACAAACAGACCTTAACCTCAGTGGCTTAACAACAAATATTTATTTTCAGGTGTTTTTGTTTTTGTTTTTTTTTGCCAGTGAGCAGGACAGCTATGCTTGTATTAATTACTCAGGGATTCAGGTTGTCAGGGTCCTCACCTCAATATGATTTCCATAATGCCCATGGCAGGAGGAAGGGATGTGTACTGGTTCTTGAAATTCCCCACCAGAAGTGACAGATGCTTCGTCTTCTCACATGTAAGAAGTAAGTCACACAGGCATGCCTAACTTCAAATAGGCTGGAAAAGTGCTATCATCCCATGTCCCCAGGAGAAGAAAACCCGGACCACACTGATGACCCATCCAAACTGTGAGAGTGAAGTTGGAGAAAGTGAATAAATTCAAGATATGTTTGGAAGGAAAAGTAACAGGTCTTACTGATGAGTGATGTATAGAGAGATGGGGAGCAGAGGGCAGAGTCTAGATGATATTCCAGGTTCCTGGTTGAAATGTTCCTGGTTTAACATCTGTGTATGTTCGCACTTGCTAAGGCATATAATGGCTTTGAGTGGGGACCAGAATACAAATGTTGGACATGTCAAGGATGGTAACTGAATTATGCAAGCTTTCTGGAGCTCAGAAGAGAGGTTTAGGCTGGATACAAATTTGGGTGTCATCAAAAAAGTAGTGAAGAACACCTTGGGAGTGGATGGGCTCACTTCAGGGAAAGGTGCAGGCAAGTGAGAGGGTGCAGGATTGAGCCCTGGGACCCCATCACCATGAGGTTGAGGGGAGGATGAGCAGCCAGCCAAGCAGAAGACGAGAAGGAGTATGCACCAAGGAGTATGCACCATAGTCAGAAGACAGCTCAGGGATTTTAGAAGCGGGAGAGGCTGCTAAAAAGTGTCGTCTGAAGGAGTCGGAAAGTGACCTTGGATGTGACACAAGCAGTTTTTGCTCCACTGGTGGAAGCGAAAGCCCCTTTAGTGTGGGTTAAGACATGAAGTGGGTAGACCAGGAAGTGGGTACGCCAATCCAGGGGAGGAGTGTAGCCTGACTCAGCCTGGATGATGTTTCTTCCCTGTCCCATGTCTCTCTTCAGACAAGCCTTTCCCAAGATGGTGGCCTCAGCTTGAGCCCCACTTCCTTTGTGCAGGAAAGAGTATGTGTTTCTTGCCCAGGAATCTCGGCAGGATTGTCACTGATTGTGCTGGATCCTTTTTTTTGACCTTTGCCTGAACTAATCCCAGAGCCAGGGAATTCAGGGCCCTGAATGTTCCACCCTGGACTGTGCTGCTCATGCCCTCTCACTCTCCCCCACCTCAGCTAAGGGTGGGGTCCATGACCCCAGAAATTCCATTAAAACACAAATTCCAGAAGATGAGTTGATACTGGGCAGCAAAAATAAAGTTGTATCTGAATGTTGCATGTCTAAGTTAATGTTTTACTGTACTATTTTTAAAAAGTTTTTCTTTCTTTCTTTCTTTACGGCTGTGCTGGGTTTTCATTGCTATGTGCAGGCTTTCTCTAGCTGTGGCGAGTCGGGGCTACTCTCTAGTTGCGGTGTGTGGGTTTCTCATTGTAGTGGCTTCTCCTGTTGCAGAGCACAGGATCTAGGGTACTGGGGGTTAAGTAGCTGCGGCCAGTCTGATTCTGATTCTTTCTCACATGTCTGTTTCTCCTCTCTGAAGCCTGTCTGATCTCCCGTTGGTTCCCCAGTGCTCTCCAGTGTCACAACACTACACTTTGGTGTAGCTCCATTTTAATTTGTTTGTCTGGCTATATACCAGCCCCTTTAATCCAGAAATGTATATCCTTTATTTAGTTCTGAGTTATTTTCTTAATTTGTTTATTTACTGGTTCCTTCCTTTTGTTTTTTTTTTTTTCCCCTGATCTCTCTTTCTAGAAGTCAGAGTGATTTGGATGTTGGACTTCCTATTCTGATTTCTCCAATTTTCTCTTTTTGTCTTTTTGTTCTACTTCTGGGAAATTTCCTCAGTGTTTTTTTCTTTTTGTTGAATTTTTCAATGCTACTATCATTTTCCCATCTTTGTAATCTTAAAAAGATTCTCTTAATGAAAATGCAGAGATCACAACAGACAACACAGAATACAAAGGATCATAAGAGACTACTATCAGCAATTATATGCCAATAAAATGGACAACGTGGAAGAAATGGACAAATTCTTAGAAAAGTACAACTTTCCAAAACTGGACCAGGAAGAAATAGAAAATCTTAACAGACCCATCACAAGCACGGAAATTGAAACTGTAATCAGAAATCTTCCAGCAAACAAAAGCCCAGGTCCAGATGGCTTCACAGCTGAATTCTACCAAAAATTTAGAGAAGAGCTAACACCTATCCTACTCAAACTCTTCCAGAAAATTGCAGAGGAAGGTAAACTTCCAAACTCATTCTATGAGGCCACCATCACCCTAATACCAAAACCTGACAAAGATGCCACAAAAAAAAGAAAACTACGGGCCAATATCACTGATGAACATAGATGCAAAAATCCTTAACAAAATTCTAGCAATCAGAATCCAACAACACATTAAAAAGGTCATACACCATGACCAAGTGGGCTTTATCCCAGGGATGCAAGGATTCTTCAATATCCACAAATCAATCAATGTAATACACCACATTAACAAATTGAAAAATAAAAACCATATGATTATCTCAATAGATGCAGAGAAAGCCTTTGACAAAATTCAACATCCATTTATGATAAAAACTCTCCAGAAAGCAGGAATAGAAGGAACATACCTCAACATAATAAAAGCTATATATGACAAACCCACAGCAAACATTATCCTCAATGGTGAGAAATTGAAAGAATTTCCTCTAAAGTCAGGAACAAGACAAGGGTGCCCACTTTCACCATTACTATTCAACATAGTTTTGGAAGTTTTGGCCACAGCAATCAGAGCAGAAAAAGAAATAAAAGGAATCCAAATTGGAAAAGAAGTAAAACTCTCACTGTTTGCAGATGACATGATCCTCTACATAGAAAACCCTAAAGACTCCACCAGAAAATTACTAGAACTAATCAATGAATATAGTAAAGTTGCAGGATATAAAATCAACACACAGAAATCCCTTGCATTCCTATACACTAATAATGAGAAAACAGAAAGAGAAATTAAGGAAATAATTCCATTCACCATTGCAATGAAAAGAATAAAATACTTAGGAATATATCTACCTAAAGAAACTAAAGACCTATATATAGAAAACTATAAAACACTGGTGAAAGAAATCAAAGAGGGCACTAATAGATGGAGAAATATACCATGTTCATGGGTTGGAAGAATCAATATAGTGAAAATAAGTATACTACCCAAAGCAATCTATAGATTCAATGCAATCCCTATCAAGCTACCAACGGTATTCTTCACAGAGCTAGAACAAATAATTTCACAATTTGTATGGAAATACAAAAAACCTCGAATAGCCAAAGCTATCTTGAGAAAGAAGAATGGAACTGGATGAATCAACCTGCCTGACTTCAGGCTCTACTACAAAGCCACAGTCATCAAGACAGTATGGTACTGGCACAAAGGCAGAAATATTGATCAATGGAACAAAATAGAAAGCCCAGAGATAAATCCACGCACATATGGACACCTTATCTTCGACAAAGGAGGCAAGAATATACAATGGATTAAAGACAATCTCTTTAACAAGTGGTGCTGGGAAAACTGGTCAACCACTTGTAAAAGAATGAAACTAGAGCACTTTCTAACACCATATACAAAAATAAACTCAAAATGGATTAAAGATCTAAATGTAAGACCAGAAATTATAAAACTCCTAGAGGACAACATAGGCAAAACACTCTCTGACATACATCACAGCAGGATCCTATATGACCCACCTCCCAGAATATTGGAAATAAAAGCAAAAATAAATGGGACCTAATTAAACTTAAAAGCTTCTGCACACAAAGGAAACTATAAGCAAGGTGAAAAGGCAGCCTTCAGAATGGGAGAAAATAATAGCAAATGAAGCAACAGACAAACAACTAATCTCAAAAATATACAAGCAACTCCTGCAGCTCAATTCCAGAAAAATAAATGACCCAATCAAAAAATGGGCCAAAGAACTAAATAGACATTTCTCCAAAGAAGACATACAGATGGCTAACAAACACATGAAGAGATGCTCAACATCACTCATTATCAGAGAAATGCAAATCAAAACCACTATGAGATACCATTTCATGCCAGTCAGAATGGCTGCAAACCAAAAGTCTACAAGCAATAAATGCTGGAGAAGGTGTGGAGAAAAGGGAACCCTCTTACACTGTTGGTGGGAATGCAAACTAGTACAGCCACTATGGAGAACAGTGTGGAGATTCCTTAAAAAACTGGAAATAGAACTGCCTTATGATCCAGCAATCCCACTGCTGGGCATACACACTGAGGAAACCAGAAGGGAAAGAGACACGTGTACCCCAATGTTCATCGCAGCACTGTTTATAATAGCCAGGACATGGAAGCAACCTAGATGTCCATCATCAGATGAATGGATAAGAAAGCTGTGGTACATATACACAATGGAGTATTACTCAGCCATTAAAAAGAATACATTTGAATCAGTTCTAATGAGGTGGATGAAACTGGAGCCTATTATACAGAGTGAAGTAAGCCAGAAAGAAAAACACCAATATAGTATACTAACGCATATATATGGAATTTAGAAAGATGGTAACCATAACCCTGTATACGAGACAGCAAAAGAGACACTGATGTATAGAACAGTCTTTTGGACTCTGTGGGAGAGGGAGAGGGTGGGATGATTTGGGAGAATGGCATTGAAATATGTATAATATCATATATGAAACGAGTCGCCAGTCCAGGTTCGATGCACGATACTGGATGCTTGGGGCTGGTGCACTGGGACGACCCAGAGGGATGGTATGGGGAGGGAGAAGGGAGGAGGGTTCAGGATGGGGAACACATGTATACTTGTGGCAGATTCATTTTGATATATGGCAAAACCAATAAAATATTGTAAAGTTAAATAAAATTAAATTTAAAAAAATTATTCTCTTAATACACTTTGGAAAAAATCAGTAAATCAGTAATTTATCCTTGGACAGAAAGGAGATTAAACCAGTCAATCCTAAAGGAAATCAACCCTGAATATCCACTGGAAGGACTGATGCTGAATTTGACACTCCAGTACTTTGGCCACCTGATGCAAAGAACCGACTTATTAGAAAAGATCCTGATGCTGGGAAAGATTGAGGGCAGGAGGAGAAAGGGATGACAGAGGATGAGAATAGTTGGATGGCAGCACCGACTCGATGGACATGAGTTTGAGCAAGCTTCAGGAGATGGTAAAGGACAAGGGGAGCCTGGTGGGCTGCAGTCCATGGGGTTGCAAAGAGTCAGACGTGACTTAGCGACTGAACAACAAACCTCTCGCATCAGCTCCTCCTGCACTGTGTCGTATCAACCCCTCCTCACTGTATGCTTTCCAGCATCTAAAGTTTGGCTGCTGTGGTTCCCCCTCTTGCTTTCTCTGCCCTTTGGTTTCTCTCTCTTCCCCTGCTCCCCACACTTAATCTCTTTACTATAATATTGGTGAGGGTACAGGAGGGAGAAACATAGTGTGTGTGTTCTCAGCCTGGACTCTTAACCTGGAAACTTCCGATCAGTTTTTTAATATCACCCTCTTATATATAAACAACCAAAGATCAGCTAGTAATTGAGAAAAGGCTCTGTGAATAATAGAGAAAAACCAAGGCAGAAGAACAAGCTTACAAAGGGAAATAAAGTCACTGTAGGAAAAAAGAGGAAAACTTCAAGAAATATAGTATCCACAATATATTTATGGGATAGTTAGTGTATATATATATATATTTTTTTTTAATTTCTTGAAACAGATAACTAGAGAACTTTAGGGATAAGTGTGCGTGGCATTTGCTCAGTGGTGTCTGACTCTCTGTGACACCATGGACTGTAGCCTGCCGGGCTCCTCTGTCCATGGAATTCTCGAGGCAAAAATACTGGAGAGGGTTGCCATTTCCTTCTCCAGGGGATCTTTCCAACCACCCGCAATGCAGGCAGATTCTTTTCCATTTGAGCCACCAGGGAAGCCCAAGGGCAAGTGGTCTTAAAATCTTAAAAACCGAGAATTCCCTGATGGTCCAGTGGTTAGGATTCCATGCTTCCACTGTGGGGGGCAGAGGTCTGAACCCTGTTTGGGGAACTAAGATCTTGTATGCTGCACAGCAAGGCCAAAAGTAAAATAAAATCTTAAAAATGCATAAAGATGCCCATATAAGAATATTTATCACAATATGATTTCTAACAGCAGAAAATTTATATAACCTAGATGTCTAAAAATAGAAGAGTAATTTAATAAAACATAGTATACAACTATAGTGAAATATCATGCAACTGTTAAAAATGATGTGGTAGAAATGTATTTATGTAAATGAAAAGTAACTCACAGTGTATCATCAACAGATTAGAATAAAAATATTTACAGTAAAATCCTATTTTGGAAAAAATATTGTATATATGTGCAAAGAAAAATGTACTACTCAAGTTACCAGATGAATTCTGTCAGTGGGTTTAAAACCTTTATGTGCAGATACAAATCTGGAAATATAGGTCTCAAGATTATTAGCAGTGATTACCTGGAGGTAATAGAATTATAGGTGAACATTATTTTCTTCTTTGTACTTTTCTATATTTGGTCAATTATTTTTCAAAATGCATGCATTACTTTATAACCAAAATTCAGTATTGTTTTTGTTTGTTTCTAATGTTTATTCCATTTGATCCAATGATTCCTTTCCTACAAAAATACCCTAGGTAAATAGTCAGAGCAGATCATAAAAATTATCTAAAAGAATTTTTTGCATAATGTTATTTAGAACTGCCAAGAAAATTGGAAACAATAATAACTGACAAACTGGGATTGGTTAGATTATATTGCACTTATATGCTGGAGTACTCAGCTATTAATCCACGCCAGAATTTTTGGATGGATAGCAGTTTTACTTCCCAGGGGGCACTAGTGGTAATGAACCTGCCTGCCAATGCAGGAGATGTAAGAGACAGGGTTCGATCCCTGGGTTGGGAGGATCCTCTGGAGGAAGGCATGGCAATCCACTGCAGTATTCTTGCCTGGAGAATCCCATGGACGAAGGAGCTTGATGGGTTATAGTCCATAGGGTTGCACAGAGTCAGACACTACTGAAGTGACTTAGCACACACACGGCATGGATATAGACAATGTGACCTCAGTGCTGTTTGAAATCATTATATATAGATTTAGATCTACTTAGGAAAAAGACTTGAAGGAAGCACGTCAGACTATTATAAGTGGCTGGTTGTCCCAGGAGGATGCAATCCCCTTACCTGAGAGTGACTCTGGGAGGGTTAAGATGGGGTCTCTCATTTACTTTTCCATTCCCAGGATCTTGTTGTTTGCAAGTATCTGTTGAACATGTAAGTATTATAAGTTGTTCTTATTTTCTTCTCTATACTTTCCTGTATATTCCGAAGTTTCTACAATAACCTGTTTAATTGCATCATCACGATAAGTTAACATTTTTTATGAGGAAAAGAAAAGGGAAAACAATGGGGGAGGTGGTGCAGAAAAATTTCTTTTCCTAAATGGACTCCACTTACCTTCCCAGGGTGTTGGTAGCAATAACTCCTTCCTCTGCACACCTCACCCTCACCTCCCCAAATTGGCGAAGTTCTGGGCCTCCAGACCACCCAAGGGGCACAAAACACTGGCACAAGGCCTGCTTTCCCTAAGCAGGCAGTCCTGGGTGGGCCAGGAGGAGTGTAGCAATTCTGTTCAGTTTCTCCAGCCAAGCTTCTCCAGGAGTCCCTGGGCCAGGCCTGGTGCATTTCACTTGTCATCAGATTTTGATCTTGTAGATGTCTAGGCCACCATGGGCACCATAATTATTTCCTCGGGTGCAGATTCTTTGCCAG
The DNA here is from genome assembly GCF_027580195.1 of Bos mutus. NCBI lineage: Eukaryota > Metazoa > Chordata > Mammalia > Artiodactyla > Bovidae > Bos > Bos mutus. The sequence continues at coordinate 57,628,196 of NC_091627.1, forward strand.
CACTGGGAGGTGGTAGCAGGCAAGTGGTGGGCTGGGGGAGACAGATCACTGGAGAGAGGGTCTCATGGAGAAAGGTGACAGAGAGAGGAGGCAGAATGAAACAGAGGGTCGTCAAGACTCCCACTGTTACAATAATAGCAATACTTACCGCTTGGATCTTTACTGTGCATCAGGCACTGTGCTAATCGATTTTCATGCATTATTTTCTTTATTTTTAAATTTATTTATTTTTTAAAGTTTTTTTTTTTTTAATGGGGACTATTTTTTAAGTTTTTATTGAATTTGTTACAATATTGTTTCTGTTTTTTGTTTGGGGTTTTTTTTTTTTTTTTTTTTTGGGCTGAAAGGCATATGGGATCCTAGCTCCTCCGCCAGGGATCAAACCAGCATGCCCTGGAAAGTGAAGTCTCAACCACTGGACCACCAGGGAAGTCTTGCATTATTTTCTTTAATCTTCACACAACCCATATGAGTAAGGATCCATATTATCATTCCCATTTTATGGATGAGAAAACAGCCTTTGATAAGTGAAGGAGGCCACTGAAGATCATACCATGAGTTTAACTGCAAAGTACTGAGTTGAAAAGATACCTAAGGCTCTGTTCGTAGCTATTCCTGGCGCCATATTGCAAGGAGGCCCTGAACGGCTGTGAAGTGGGGGCTCCAATGGAAAATCTCAAGATTTCTGTCTGAAAGACAGAAGTCTCCTGTCTTCAGGATTGGGGTTGAGTAGTTTCCCAGAGATCAGACACTGGGGGCCTTAGAGACGCTGCCTAGCAGAGGCCCTGGGGGCCACCAGGGGGCAGCAGAGGCCTGCATTGGCTGGGGCGGCCCTGTCCCCAGTTGACTGCAGGCTTGGGGCAGCTGTCCTGACTGAGCTGCTGGTGGCCAAGAATAGCCAGGGGCTGTAGTTCACGTGGGTACTCCTTCCCAGGGTTTCGAAAGCCCCTCACGTCATCCCTATCATTTCACAATCCTCCTCCCAGAGCACTTTTTCCATCTTCCACAAAACAGGTCCTATCTTGGCTGGTGAGGAGACAGCTCAGGGACACACACTTCCTGCAGACAGCATGTGAGATGCTGGCCTGGGCACTGGGATTAAGAAAAAAACAAACAAACCACCAAACAGGTCTTACTCCCAAGCGACTTTGTCACAGAAATAAGTAACCAAGGTACACAGTGTAAACTTCAATAATATATACAGGTGTGAGATTTAGTGGCAGGACAAAGTGGAGAAAGAGGGGCAGAATTATGTCTTAGGGGCTTAGACAGAATTAGTATTTTAGGGACTTAGCTTAGAAGTGACCCAAAGGAGTGTGTCTGTCTGCAGAAGTCATTTGTCCTGTGAGCTGAAGCAAAGAGGCTGAAAATTCTGGCCTAGAAGGGTAAAGGGCCCCTGTTTGAAAAGTATGAGAATGGGCTTCCCTAGTGGATCAGTGGTAAAGAATCTTCCTGCAATGCAAGAGATGTGGGTTTGAATCCTGCATTGGGAAGGTCACTTGGAGAAGGAAATGGCAGCCCATTCCAGTATTCTTGCCTGGGAAATCCCATGGACAGAGGAGCCTGGAGGGCCACACTCCCTAGGTTTGCAAAAGAGTCGAACTCGACTTAGTGACTAAACAACAATGAAAATGTCAAGTGTTCTAGAAATCGTAAAGTTTGCATCTCTTAAATCTTGCATCAGGGTGAGGGTTGGGATAGTTGAAGCAGACCTAACCTGGGCTCAGTAAGCTGGTAAGGGAGGGTGGAAGAGGGGGTAGTTGGGAGGTGATTATAGGGTCCAGTGTCAAGGTCAATGGGCTCCAGTAAATCTAATGGAGAGAAGACCCAGCCTCATCTCCCACTCCTTACAATGGCGGTCACAGTCCTTCATCCCCAGGGCTGGCAGGACAGCTTGGACCAGTTCAGTTCTGTCACTCAGTTGTGTCCAACTTTTTGCGACCCCATGGGCTGCAGCACACCAGGCTTCCCTGTCCATCACCAACTCCTGGAGTTTGCTCAAATTCATGTCCATCGAGTTGGTGATGCAGATGCTCACTTTCCTAAGCCAGGGACTCAGGCTCTAAGGATTATCCCAGTGAGGATTATCTCAGTGGGATTCCAGGTCTCCACCCAGCCAAACCCCCTCCCTTACAAAAGACTGAAATGGGCTTGTCTGGGTAATTCTGACAACCTGGACTCATTCTTGGCTGATAGCCTGCATGGTCCCTGAAGCTGTCCTCTCCCAAGAAGGTCTCGGAAATGGAGTGGGGTTGATGGGGGCCCTAGAGATGCTGTCACAGGTCTATCTTCCCCCTGCAGTCCAGCAGGCTTCTGTGGCACCCACTCCACGGCACTGTGGACACAGGTGTGCTATATCTTGGCCCTGAGAATGCCTGGGTCACGTGGGGCTCCTTACCAGTCGTTCACTTTATTCCCAGATAACTTTTTTTCTGGGCCAACTAAGCCCTGATGATGCTTTTAGGCAATGGTCCTCAGCACGGCCAAGGGCAGAAGGTGGCGGTGGGGGTGCGGGTAGGGCACCAGGATCTGGGGGCTTGGCGTGTGTGGCTCCACCCAGGATGCCCAGAGGCTAGTGTTCAGGTAACCAAGCTTTTCTGGTTAAATAAGGGCCACCCTCAATACCTTTAAAATTTTAGGCTTTTGGAGTTAGGAATCATTCTAAAATATAATCTCATCAATAAACCTTTAATGAATTCTTAATATGGATCAGTCTTTCTACCTTTTTATTGTCTTTTTTTTGGCTGCACAGTTTATGGGATCTTAGTTCCTTGATTAGGGATTGAACCCGGGCACTCGACAGTGGAAGCACAGAGTCCCAGCCACTAGACAGGCAGGAAATCCCCTGTATTGTCTTCTCTAGGACATCTGTTGCTGTTCAGTCTCTCAGCACTGTCCGACTCTTTGCAGCCCCACAAACTGCAGCACACCAGGCTGCCCTGTTCTTCACTGTCTTCCAGAGTTTGCTTAAACTCAAGTCCTTTGAGTTGGTGATGCCATTCAACCATCTCATCCCCTGTCCTCCCCTTCTCCTCCTGCCCTCAGTCTTTTCTGGCATCTAGGACATTAATGGATTCCTATTCCACCAGTTTTCTAGAACTAGAAATTAAAGAATTGGGACAAGGGAAGTTCCCTGGAGGTCTGGTGGAAAGACTCTGCACTTCCACTGCAGGGGGTGTGGGTCAGGGAACTAAGATCCCACATGTATGCAACCAAAAGATAAATGAATAAATATAAAAGTGGGAGGTGGGGCTGAATGACACTTTATGGCATTAGTGTGTCACATTTTTTGATCGCATGTTATCTCACTTGTTTCTTGTAACAACACTGGGAATGTTATTACCATAGACATTTTCACTGGACCAAGGAAGAAACTGACGGTCTGACTGAGGCTTACCCATGTGGGCTAATGGGGCTTCCATCAGGTTCTCTGGTGTTTAGCCCCCAGGCCTCTCTCTGCTTTCTGGGGCTTCTGTGGTGTCAGAAACACCTGGGCAGCTTTGACTTTGTTTTTTCCAACAAAACTGAACTGCTTTCATGGCACCTTTTCCGCACACTGAGGGCCAACCTCCAAATAACTCCAAGACATTGAAGAGAAAGAGAGACCTGCGAGTCATGTGTGGGTCTCAGACAAAGGCCTATTTAAATGCATTCATGAGTCTGTTCTCTATGTAAGTCTGTTCTCTATGTAAGACTGTTCTTAGCGAGGAAAGGAGGGGGTGGGAGAGGGAGTAGCATTGAAATACATACATTACCATGTGTAAAGCTGTAGACTGTGGCCCTCCAGGCTCCTCTGTCCATGGATTTCCCAGGCAAGAATACTGGAGTGGCTGGCCATTCCCTTCTCCAAGGGATCTTCCTGACCCAGGGCTTGAACCTGGGTCTCCTGCATTGTGGGCAGATTCTTTACTGTCTGAGCTACCAGGGAGACCCATAATATAGCTAATGGGAAGTTGTATCTGGTGTTCTGTGACAACCTGGAAGAGTGGAATCGGGGGAGATGGGAGGGAGGTTCAAGCGGGAGAGAAATTATGTATACCTATGGCTGATTCTTGTTGATCTATGGCAGAAAACAACATAACATTGTAAAGCAATTATCTCCAATTAAAAATGTGTGTGTGTGCTCAGTTGCCTCAGTCACATCTGACTATTTGTGACCCACTGGACTGTAGCCTGCCAGGCTCCTCTGTCCATGGGATTCTCCAGGCTAGAATACTGGAGTGGGTTGCCATGCCCTTCTCCAGGGTATTTTCCAGACCCAGAGATCGAACCCACATCTCCTGGATCTCTTGAACTGCAGGTGGATTCTTAACCATTGAGCCACCAGGGAAGCCCCCAATTAAAAATAAATAAATTTTGAAAATGCATTCAATCAGTAACTCTTTGTTTGATCCCCATGTACTCAGCATGGGGCAGTGGAGTGACCCACTAGCATGTCCTCATGCCTGTGTGTAAACCCCCTCCAAGGGCAGGCCCTGGGACTGTCTATGGAGGACCAAGTCACACCTGAGCTCTTTCAGGCTGCCTTGGCGTCCCCCTGGGGTGCCCCTCGTCAGCGGCGGAGGTGGGCAGGTGGGCAATGAACTGTCTGTCAACACCACCAGGTGGCTGAGGAGCTCAGAGACGGACTCTTGAGAACCTATTCGTGGAGGAGGGGCAGAGTGGGGTCAGTGTAGGGGGCTGTGTCACTGAGGAGGTGACATTCGAGCTGCCCTCTGAAGGATGACAGAAATTCACCAGGAGAAGCGAGAGCTCTCTTGGCAGGAAAACTATGTGAACAAAGCTCAAAGACTTTTGAGTGGTGTCTCAACAAAGGGTGGTAGGGAGATTAAGGTGCATGTGTGTGTGAGAGAGACAAGGGGGAAGGAGACAGAGACTGAGAAAGAGGCTTTATGTAAGTTTCCCTAACATTCTTTGGCCTCTGGCTTCCCCCCTGAGCCCCTGCCTGGGGGCTCTTGGCCCAGCCTTGACCTCTATGGGCCTCTGCCTACTCCCCACAGGCTCAGAGCTTCTGCACTTGAGCCCCACAAGGGCTTCCCTGTTCCCCCAGCAGCCCCCGCTTTGACTTTGTTCTTCCTAAGCCTGTCCTAAGCTTGGCTTCCACCAGGACACTCGATCCCATCCCATGGCTGGCAGTGGGGCGCGGCCCTCACAGCAGCTGCAGGGATGGTTGACTCCAGATGGAAAGTGTTTCGAGAATTCTGACGTGACATCATGCTGTCAGGACATCGTGCTGACGGTCAGTAACCGATCTGGGAGTGGCCAGGTGGACTCGTCGCCAGCTTTGCCCCTTGCCCAGGGCTGGCTCAGGTCAAGGAGTTCGGCTGGGTTGGGGGGTTGTGATTGGGGACACAGGGTGGGGCCTTCTGGGGGTCTAGGACCTCACCAGCAGCAGCCCAGAGGCCAACGGATGTCCATCTTCTTCCTATGAGCTGAGCCCAGCAGAGGCCCTGCACCCACATCCAGCACCATGGGCAGGGCCCAGTTTGGCTGCTCTCTCGCGGCTCTCCTACCTGCCCTGGGGCCTCGGCCACCTCTCCTCCCACACAGGCCAGACCGCCACCCCTAAAAGGCCACTAACACTCTGCCTGTGGCTTCTTTGGGCTCAGCTCTGCTAGCCCCGCCAAGCCTGCTGAGCCAGGTGATGACTGGGGGCTGCCCTGGCTGCAGGGCCGTAGAGTGAAAGGGGAGTCCCGCCACAGCTGACATCCGCACCCGGGCCAGGACCCAGGGCTTGTCTTCAAGGCACCATCTGTTGCCTGTGAGGGCTGAGCAGGGACAGGCGGCTGGCATCAGGGCTCAGAAGGCAGGGCTGGGAGCAGGGAGGTCATGGTGGTTTGTGGGTGGTTTGCTGCCCTTGGGGAGACAGCACCCTTGCTGTCCTCTCTTCTTCTGCCACCCTCACTCACTTGTGCAGAGTTCAGACCTGGAGCTGAAGAGTAAGAGTTAGAAGTGGTCAGCCCCACCCCCGGCTCAGGCTGGCTTCGGCTTCCCCGACATCAAGAGCATTTCCTTCTGGGGAAGCCAGAGGGCATAGCCAGATGGGCTCTAGCCCAGGCAAGCCTCCAGTGCTGGGCATCACAGCGGTCACCGCGGAATCATGAGACAGGAGTTGGACACTGGGCATGCAGCCACAGGATGGCCTGCCTGGGGTTGGTGCCCTGGCTGGCTCTCTGCACCTCCCCAGAGCAGACTGGTCTGACCACAGAGCTGGACATGATGGGAGACGCCTCAGAGTGGGAACAAGCCCCCGGTTGGTCATGACCCTCAGGACAGGATGGTGTTCACAGGAACTGGGCAGCAAGAGAGCCATCTGGGCTCTTGGCTTCCTGCTGTCACCATCTGCCACTTTGCAAGGGGCCAGTGGGTTTGCGGGGCTTCCCAGGTGGCTCAGAAGTAAAGAATCTGCATGCTGATGCAAGAGACACAGGTTCAATCCCTGGGTCGGGGATATCCCCTGGAGAAGGGCATGGCAACCCACTCCAGTATTCTTGCCTAGAGAATCCCGTGGACAGAGGAGCCTGGCAGGCTACAGTAACAAAGAGTTGGACACGACTGATTGTGCATGCACACACACACACACACACACACACACACACACTGGATTGGAGAGAAGAGAGGAAAGGAAGGTGAGGGGGTCTGAAGATCAGGAGGGAAACAGAGAAGGAAGAGAAGGACAGTAGAGGGAAGAGGAGAGAGAGAGAGGGCAGAGAGGTGAGAGAAAGGGCTACAGGTAATAAACCTCAACATAATAGAGGCTTAAACGAGATGGCGATTTCTCCCACATACAGCTATAGGTAGGGGGTCCAGGGCTAAAGTTGGAACCCAGGTTCGCATTCTTTTTCCACCATTCCTAGCAGTTCCAAGCTGCAGCATGGAGGAAGGGGTGGGGGATGGGCATGCCCAAGACAGACCCAAGAGGGCATTGAGCACATGACTTCTCCTGCCAGCTCCCTGCATCTACATCTTGCAGTTACATCTAGCTGCAAGGGAGGCTGGGGAATGTAGTTGTTTGGAGCATCCCTGTATCCATATTAGAAAGAATGAGAAAGAAGGAGACTGGTTATTGGGACAGGAAAATAAAGAGGAAGGGAAACTCTTGGAAGGAGGAGCAGACAGGACAGGAAGGGAAGGAGGGTTAAAACCCTTTGGAGCAGCTTGTACTCATGGCCAGACCCGACCTCCCAGCACACCTGGCTCCCCCCCCCCCCCCGCCCCAGGATGACTGGGTCTAAGGGTCTGCCTTAGGCAAGTTCCTTGGGGGTCAGGAGTCCTCTCTCTTCTCAAAGACTGATTAGCCTGCTTCTGGGGCCCAGACCGGAAGTGGGCCATAGATACTTCGGTGAGGTCTCTGGAGAAGGCCTGCATCTAAAAAAAGGAAAGAAAATCAAGTGCAGGGTTTTATCAACACTCTCCCACTTAGTCAAGAAGAGGCTCCGGAGTGTACCTGGAGGTTGTGAAGATGGATGTGATGTCATACTGAGCCAGGATGTAAGGAAGGAACTTGTCTAGTTTCCCTCAAGGTACATGAAGGTACATAAGATACAGGACCATCTCACACGTCAGCTAGGTTGCTTTGGGCCATCCGTGACAATAAACCCAATCAGAATGCTCAGTAAGAGCATCTGTTATCTTCCAAAATGAGAGGTCCAGAGGAGGGCAGTTCCAGGATTGGTTAACTCAATAGCTGTGTGATATCTGTGCTCTGATTCTATTTTTCAGACATTCTCATAGCTTTTCTGTTTGGTTGTAAGATGGCAGCTGGACCTCTAAGCATTATATCCTCCTAAAATTGCTTTCAAAGGAAGTATTTTCCTCATCAGTGTCATTTTGACTGAGAGGATAACCTTTCCCAGAAATTCTCCATCAGAATTCCCCTTCTCTTGGCTAGACTGTTGCTATTGTTCAGTTGCTCAGTTGTGTCTGACCCTTTGCGACCCCCTGGACTACAGCATGCCAGGCTTCCCTGTCCTTCACTATCTCCTGGAGTTTGCTCAGATTCACATCCATTGAGTCAGGGGTGCCATCCAGCCATCTCATCCTCTGCCTCCCTCTCCTCCTTTTGCCTTTGATCTTTCCCAGCATCAGGGCCTTTTCCAGTGAGTCGGCTCTTTGCATCAGGTGGCCGAAGTATTGGAGTTTCAGGTTCAGCATCAAACCTTCCAATGAATATTCAGAGTTGATTTCCTTTAGGATGGACTGATTTGTTCTTCTTGCACTCAAGGGACTCTCAAGAGTCTTCTCCAGCATCACAATTCAAATTTGGCTAGGCTGAGTTACATCTGTGTCCCCCAATGAAATTCTGGCAAGGGAGAATGGCATTGCCCATTCCCATGGGATGGTTGGTTTAGGCCAATCCTGATTCATTATCTGGGGCCCACCTTCTCTGAGCAACTGGATTCTGAATAGATGAATTTCTTTTATCAAAGAAATAGGCCCCCTTGTTATAAGGAGCCATAGCTGTTGGTTAGGCTTAGGGCAAACATTACTAATCAGTTACAGATCTCCTTTTCTGACTGCTATTACCAAAGTTGGCATAGGAGATAAAGCATGTGTCCTCTTGGCCTTAGATAATGTGACATAAAGAAACAATTATACAGGGTGTCTTTAGTAACCCAGTCATCTTATTGCCTCACATGGTATCTTTTTAAAAATTTTTTATTGAGGTATAATTGCTTTACAATGTTGTGTTAGTTTCTGTTGTACAATAGAGTGAGTCAGCTACATGTATACATATATCCCTTCGTCTTGAGCCTCCCTCCCATCCGCCCTCACATGACATCTTTAAATATGTCTACAAATTCTTTGGCAATCTTTCCTTCAAAGGTGGAAGCATATTCTCCTCCCCTTGAGTAGGGGATTGGACTTAGTGATTCATTTCTAATGAACAGAAAATGACAGGAGTGATGGTGTGTGAATTGTGAGACTAGGTATAGAAGACAGTGGAGGTTCCTCCTTGCTCTCTCTTGGACCACTTTCTCTGGGGAGCCCAGCTACCAGGCCAAGAAGGCACTCCAGCAGCTCTACAAAGAAATCCTCAAGGGGGAAGAACTCAAGCTTCTACAATCAGCTGAGTGAAGAAGCCATTCTGGAAGTGGATTTTCTAGCCCCAGGCAAGTCTTCAGATAAATGCAGTCCCAGCCAACATCTTGACTGCCACCTTATGAGAAAGCTCCAAGCCAGAAACCCCCAGTTAAGCCACTCTCAAATTGCTGACTTGCTCACAGAAACCATGAGATAATAAATGTTTCTTGTTTGAAACCACCAAGTGAAAGTGATAGTCGCTCAGTCCTGTCTGACTCTTTGCCATCCCGTGGACTATAGCCCGCCAGGCTCCTCTGTCCATGGAATACTCCAGGCAAGAATAGTAATCATGCCCTTCTTCAGGGGATCTTTCCAACCCAAGGACCAGACTTGGTCTCCTGCATTGCGGGCAGACTCTTTGCCATCTGAGCCGCAAGGGAAGCCACCAAAGGTTTGGAGTAATTTGTTGTGCAGCAGAGCTGGAACTAGGGTAAAGCAAGTGAGGAACCCAACCCTGAAAACGAATGCCTCCTTAACTCTGAGCCCTGGCTTCCTCACTTGCCTCACTTTAGTCCCAGTTCTCTGTGTGTGTTTAGTTGCTAAGTCGTACCTGACTCTTGGCAACCCCGTGGACTGTAGCCTGCCAGGCTTCTCGGTCCATGGGGTTTCCCAGGCAAGAATACTGGAGTGGGTTGCCAGAGAATCTTCCCAACCCAGGATTTGAACCCTCATCTCCTGCATTGGCAGGCAGATTTGTTACAGCTGAATCATTATATCTAGCAGGATGTAAAGTTTCATGCTCCTTTTACCTACCTAACATTTTCCAGCTTGTACTTGGAGGTCCTTGGGGTTCTGAAGAAGCTTGCTCCTTCTCCAGCTCCAAAGGTGGAGCATGTGACTAAGTACATCAGCCCATTCCAGTACCCTTAGGTCATAGTGAAGGGATCAGTTATAGTACATGACCCCATTCTGTCCAATCAGAGTAGATGTCAAGCCTTTTGCTAGGGATGCTGAGACAGATACAATTCCATGCTTGTGACTGAACGAGGTAAATGCAACCAGGGGGACTTCTGATAGCCTTTGGGAATCCTCTGAGGGGAGTCAGTCTGGGGATAAAGCCGTTAGCAGGATACAAAGAAACTGGGTCCTTGGTAATATTGTTCATTGCTAGATTAACACCTACCTAAAGCCAGCCTCTTCTCTAGACTTTTCAGCCCAGGGAGCTAAGAATTTCCCTTTAAAACTTTTAAACCCAGTTTGAGCCTGGTTTTCTGTTACAGGCAGAGGAAAGCCCAAATGTGATGTTAAACACACAGAGGAGACCCCACATGGGTTACTCACACAGATGCTGCCAAAGGTCCTGCTGTTTCACACTGTGCAAAGTAAGTATCCAGATGTTCCATCGAAGTGTTGTTTCAGCCAGATGTTGACTAGATTGTAGATCCAAGGTTAAGCTGGTTTAATGCTTAAAAGCAAACACCCCTGTTCCCCTGCCCCCATCTGGTGCCTTCCCACTTCTAGTCCCTTCCAGGTAGTCATGTCCTACCCAAATCCTCAGGCAGGTGTTGTAATTTGTATCATGTGATACCACCTACCCCGCTTGTCTCCCTACCCTACAGTTATGTGGACCAGGAATTGGTATCTAGCCCACAGAGCCAGTCTATAAGCTGGGCAACAACTCACATGTGGCTGGTATGAAGAGATGAGCTGGGGAAATCAGTCTTCCTTTGTCTCTCTGAACTGAGACATCCTGAAGAAGGAAGCGGTTACAGGCAGAGACAGGGCCACAGGAGAATGTTGAGCAAGCAAAAGTTATGCAGAAGAGAGAGGGGGAGTGAGCCCCTGAAAAAGAGGTGGAGAACAATTAGTTAGGATAGGTTAGGTTCTGCTGTGGAAACAAACATATCCCCGATCTCAGTGGCTTAACCCAATAAGAATTTATTCCTGACCCCACATGACTTACCTGTTACCTGTGAGCAGGAAAGACTCTGTGTACTGTGGCCACATGAGAACTCAGAGCAACAGAGACTCCCTTTTGACCCAGGCTTCCACAATTGCAGAGGTAGGGGAAGGAAATTCAGCCAGTTGCATGTCAGCTGTTAAAACTTCTGTCCAGAGGTGACACATGCCCCTTCTGCTTACAATTCATTGGCTAAAGCAAACCTCATGGCTGTGCCTAATTTGAATATTTGTGACCAGCCTTATTGATTCCACAGAGAGGGAAGCTGGTCCCCAGAGCAGCCTCAGACCCCACAGGTCCAGATTTCCTGAGGCCCTGCCATGCTGTGGTTTGTACTCACACAAGATCCCCATCAACCTTATTATCCCACACCTGTCTTGCAATGCCCATTATCTCCACACACACATTTGCTTATTTCTTGCAACTTAGGATCTCCCTTGGTGACTTTCCTGGTGGCCCAGTGGCTAAGATTCCACGCTTGCAATGCAAGTGGCCCGGGGTCCATCCCTGATCAGAGAACTAGATCCCACATGTGTATGTGTGTTTAGTCACTCAGTTGTGTCTGACACTTTGGACTGTAGCCCACCAGGCTCCTCTGTCTGTGGGATTTTTCAGGCAAGAATACTAGCGTGGGTTGCCATTTCCTTCTTCAGGGTATGTTCCTGACCCAGTGATCGAATCTGTGTCTCCTGCATTGCAGGCAGATTCTTTACCTGCTGAGCCATCAGGGAAGCCCCATATACTGCAGCTAAAGATCCCTCCTGCCACAGTTAAAGATCCCACATGCTGCAGTGAATATCAAAGATCCTGAGTGCTATAACTAAGACCCCGGGCAGCCAAATAAAAAAAAAAAAAAAAATCTCCCTCTAGGGACGCTAGGGACTTGTTTCCTTTGAATGCTCCTTTCCTCTGGGGACTCCCTTTCTCAAAAGTCTAAAGCCAGGAACTCACTAATAGTCCAGTGGTTAGGACTCCACGTGCTCTCACTGCTGAGGCCCAGGTTCAATCTCCAGTCAGGGAACTAAAATCCCACAAGACATGTGGTGCGGCCAAAAACAAGCAAACAAAACAAACCTAAACCAGCACAAATCATCTTTGTGTCTCTGATTTGTAGCATAGTGAGGATCTACAGGCCCTCCTGCTTTGGGAATGTCAGGGAAGGATCCAGAGAAACTCCATTTGCACACGAAGACTGTGGGATCCTCTGGTAGGAGTGCTCCACACCTATGAAGTTTTCTAGTGCTTACTATTTGCCAAGCACTGTGCTAAGAACTTTGCCTGAATTGTCTCATTTAAAATACTTTTTGACCTCCCTTTGCAGGTGAATAGACTATGGCATAAAACTATGGCAACTCCCCTGAGGTAGGATTTTCTTAGCTATGTTCCTCATACTATGGTATGCATCGAAGAAAGACGGTGAAGAGGGCTTTGAGGCTAATGGGCAGCCTGGGGGACTGAGGTTCATTTTTGAGGAGAGGATAGAGGGTATGTGTGGGTGGGTATGTGTATGTGGGGCGGGATAGAGTGTATATGGGGTGAAGCTGCCTCAGGTGGGTAGAAAGCTTACCTCCAAGAAGAAGAGACATACTTAATGGGGTAGGGCTTGGTATCTTTCAGATGCCCTTGGGCCCAAACTCAAGCTCTACTTGGAGAAGATTGAGAAACTGAAACAAGCTGTCTTTGACTGAGTACCTATAGTGACCAAACTGTGGTCTCTAATCACCTTTTGGCTGCTTTCCTGGTGGCTCAGCAGTAAAGAATCTGCGTGCAGTGCAGGAGATCCAGGTTTGATCCCTGGGTCAGGAAGATCCCCTGGAGGAAGGCATGGCAACCCATTCCAGTATTCTTGCCTAGAGAATTCCCATGGACAGAGGAGCCTGGTGGCTACAGTCCATAGGATCGCCAAGAGTCTGACAAGATTGAAGAGACTGAGAACATATGCAAGCATCTTTTCTCACTGAAAGGAATCAAGTCTTCTTGGAGAATTGGCTGTTTCCAGGTACAGAGCAACAATTATACAAGGTAAACGCAGAGCATCTTTTATCAGAAGTTAAGAAAGCTGCCAAACCTCACTGGGCTCATGTCAAAAGGGCTCAGATGCCAACCTGAAGGAGCATCAAATACAAAACCAACCAAATAAAAACCTTGCAATGAATTGAAACACATCAAATATTTTTAAAATCCATAAATTCAAAATGATAATAATAAAAGACATTTGGAGAATGCTTAGAGAAAAATAACTCACTATTCTAAGAACTGATAAATAAAGGGAAAAGAAGTTTTTTAAAAGCTACCTGTGGGGCCTCTCAATGACACAGTAAAGTTGAGGGTTAGTTGGAAGGTTTCTCACGTACTCCCCAAACTCTCCCTCTCGCTCTTTCCAGGTCTGAATTTCCACCATTAGAGACTCATTTCTTTCAGGTTAGAGGTGTCCTTAATTTGAGTCAAGGTAAGTCTAGTCAAGGCTATGGTTTTTCCAGTGGTCAGGTATGGATGGGAAAGTTGGACTGTGAAGAAAGCTGAGCGTCAAAGAATTGATGCCTTTGAACTGTGGTGTTGGAGAAGACTCTTGAGAGTCCCTTGGACTGCAAGGAGATCCAACCAGTCCATTCTAAAGGAGATCAGTCCTGGGTGTTCATTGGAAGGAATGATGCTGAAGCTGAAACTCCAGTACTTTGGCCACCTCACGCAGAGTTGACTCATTGGAAAAGACTCTGATGCTGGGAGGGATTGGGGGCAGGAGGAGAAGGGGACGACAGAGGATGAGATGGCTGGGTGGCATCACTGATTCGATGGGCATGAGTTTGAATGAACTCCAGGAGTTGGTGATGGACAGGGAGGCCTGGCGTGCTGTGATTCATAGGGTCGCAAAGAGTCAGACACAACTGAGCGACTGAACTGAACTGAACTGAACACTTGGGAGAGATTTGTTAATTATGTCCCACACAGATTGTGATAGAGGGAAAGTGGGAGTCCTGTGGTTCCTGGGGTCTGGACAGGTAGGGGTACAGCCAGAGAAGAAGGGCTGGAGGGGAAAGATCATGGCACCATTATGGAGGTCAGGAGAACCCCCTGGGCTGGCCTTCCATAGTACAGCTCCAACCCAATCAGATGAGTCGGATCCAGCAGGTTGAAAGCATGCCAGGGATGTACATTTATTACACATTCTGGGTGATTCAAACTCAGGTTGTCCTGCTACCATCTTCGGGGAACACTGGACCGGGGCCCCTGAATCTCTCCTCCTGGTCTCTGTGACTTCCTGCTCCAGCAGTGTGGACTGTCACAGCTGAGCACATACATCTTCTGCAAACCTCACCAGTCCCCATCACTCTGGGACCTCATCACTGCTCCCAGCTCCCTTTAAGATGCCAGGCCCTTTCCTATGTGGGAAGTGGGTACCATAGAGGAAGGACACGGTCACATGGGTCCCAGTATGAGTCTGGGCTGCCTGCCCTTATCCTCTCTCTCACAGCCTCCCCAGCTGTCCCGCCCAGCTCCTCATGTGACAGCCCACTCCCTTGGGGCCCCTGATGCTTGACAACTCCTCTCTGGCTCTGCTGGGCTGGGACTCTACATCCCAGCCCAGGCCTTGACATGCCCTTGGGCCTGTGTCTGACTCTTTGCCACTCCATGGACTATAGCCTGCCAGGCTCCTCTGTTCATGGAATACTCCAGGCAAGGATACTGGAGTGGCTTGCCATTCCCTTCTTCAGGAGATCTTCCTGATCCAGGGACCGAATCTGGGTCTCCTGCATTGCAGGCAGATTCTTTACCATCTGAGCAGCCAGGATCCCTCTATCCCCGCCAGTGCCCTCATGGGGCCCTTGTCCCTGGGCAGGAGGTTCTTTGTAGACCTGCTGACCAGTTCTGTGGTTGAGCCAGGTTTGTGGCCAGCTACCTTCACTTTAGAGTCTGCAAAGCATCCTTTTTATCCCCTTTCCCGCCCCATAACCCCACCTAGCCCCTTCCCATCCTGTGGGCTTCTCCCATCTCTCCCTCCCTGTTGAGATGAGCACCCATCTTTCAGGTCAGAGTCCATCCTCCCCTAGTAACACTCCTCAGCCCATCTTTCCCCCAGGGACCAACCGCCCCATCGGGGGCTGACCTTCTGAGTCTGGTCCCCACAGGCTCGACCCTGACAAATGGGTCCTGGCTGAGCACCCCTGCCCTGACACCCGGCCTTTGCCTGACCCCATGGGGAGGCTTGGGCGCCAGCCTGAGCCCTTCCTGACTGGCCTGTCCCCCAGCGCCTGAGCCTGGGTTGTGACATCTTTCCACTGAGCGGCTCTTATTTTGAGAAGGCAAAACACGCCCCCCTCCTCGTGCTGACACCGCATGCGCTGGCGTGAAAACCCGGCTGGCCATGTTTATTTTTCTTCCTTTAATTTCCCCTTTAGAACAAACACCAGTCCTGTAACACCGACCACCCTCTCCTTTCAGATCCACAGCCTCCCCACCACCTCCCCCGCCATCCCTGGTCCTCCCGGCGGCGCAGCTGTGAATGAGAACAGAGTAAGTCCTTTAGCAGGAGGCAGTGGCCTGAATGAATTGATCCCAGCCTCCCAGCCAGCAGGGAAGGAGGGCTTGTGAGCATGTGTGTTTGCTTTTTAGAAACTCTTTGCACATCCCGAGGCTCCTATTTTCCCCTGGGCCTTGGAGCCAACGCCTCTCCACCTCACCCCCCTTCCCCTGACTCCTTTCACATTTGATTAGAATTCCTTTTTGGTCCCATGCATTTTGTTTTCTGTTTTCTACAAGGGAGCCTGAATTGGGGCCTCAGAAAAACAAGACCAGGCTGCCAACTGGAAATGTTTGCTCTGGGGGCGAGTTCGGAGGCTGGCGTCAGGCGGGGCAAGATCCGTGCCAGTGGAATGCGATTTAGGGGGGAAGCTGCAGGTCACTCAATCGCTGGCAGCCCGCCCGGGAGCAACTGAATGCTTTCTGAGCTTTGTGTGTGTGTGTGTGTGTGTGTAGACTTTTTCCCTCATGCAAACAGAGCCCTGGAGACGTGGAGACAGAAGCATTAGGAAGAAACTAGACAGGGGTTTGGAAAAATCAGAGGAACCAGAGAGATTAGGTGGATGGGGGTGGGAAGATGGTGCCAGGATCTGTGTGGCCACTTTATCCAGCACCCCTTGTATCCTCTGCTTAAAGCTCAGGGTGGGGGTGCTCTGGAGCAAGGAGAGATGCAGTCCCCTGCCCCAGCCCCCAGTGACTCATAGGCTCTTAGAGAAACAAGGGTCTCAGCACAGAACAGTCAGGCTAGCTTGGAAGTTCCCTGGCTGGAATCAGGAGACCAGTGGTGCCAGTGAGGTCAAGTGAGTTCCTGATGCTCCCTGAGCTGTCCTGCAGACTGCATGAATGGCTGAGGTTTTTCAGGGAAGGCTTCCCAGAGGAGGTGTGGTAGGGTCCCATCCCTGAGTATGAAGTACAAGTCTTTCTCTGCTTATGATGGGATTATATCCTAATACACCCATCAGTAGTTGAAAGTACTTTTAAGTCAAAAAATGTATGTAATACAGCCAATCTACTAAAGATAATAACTTAACCTACCCTACCTTAAACGTACTTGGGACACTCCATTAACCTACACAAGCCCATTTTAACAAATACAAAATCTATCTTGTAACAGACTTTCTTGGGCTTCCCAGGTGGCAGAGTGGTAAAGAATCTACGTGCCAATGCAGGAGATGCAAAAGATGCAGGTTCGATCTTTGGGTCAGAAAGATACCCTGGAGAAGGGAATGGCAATCCACTCTAGTATTCTTGCCTGGAAAATCCCATGGACAGAGGAGCCTGGCGGGCAACAGTCCATGGGGTCGTAAAGAGTCGGACACTCGGCACAGAGCACACACATGGCATGGACTTTCTTATGTAATTTATGGCACACTGGACGGAAAGTGAAAAACAGAAGTTGTCTGGGGACAGAATGTTTGTGGGTTGGTGTGATCACATGGTTGTCTGCGAGTGGCGGCTGCCCCTGCAGAGCATCTCAAGAGAGTATCGCTTCGAGTGGGGGTGGTTTATTCGCTCAGTCATGTCTGACCCTTGGGACCCCATGGACTGTAGCTCAGAGCTTGGTCCATGGGATTTCCCAGGCAAGAATACTGGAGTGGGTTGCCATTTCTTCCTCCAGGGGATCTTCCCAACCCAGGTCTCCTGCATTGCAGGTGGAATCCTTACCCACTGAACCACCAGGGATGCACCACGTGTGCAGGAAAAGAACAAAATTTCAGGCACAGTTTCTACTGAATGTGTATCACTTTCACACCACCATAAAAATAAAAAAATCTTCAGTCAAACCACTGAAAGTCAGGGATCATATACGTTGCATAGAAAAGAAAAGAGGTGTTCAGGAGATTGTTAGCTACCCCAGGCTGAGACTGTGCTGAGCCCTTTCATTGATGACCCTTTATCGTCCCAGCAACCCTTGAGGGTCAGTGGTCTTTCTATCCTACATTGCAAATGAGGAAACTGAGGACCAGAGCTTTTAGGGAACTTGGCCAAGCTCCTAGCTGGTACGTGGCCAGCCTAGTTCAGCTCAGAGTTGTCCCATAATAAAGCTTGACTTCTCCTGACCACTGAGGGTCTTTTCCCACTTAGCCAAGTTCTCTGGGTAAGGGCCTGTCTTTTTTTCCCCCCAGAAAAAGAGCAGTTAAGTTTAAGTTGGGGATGAAAGATGCCAAGGTAGACCTCCCAGAGGGCAGTGTGACAAGTGCTGAGAGATCCGAACAAAATCTGCCCCATCTCATCATCCCCAGGAAGTGGTGGCTGGGCCCCTGGGCAGTCCTGCCAGAGTTCCTACCAAGCCAGGCCTCTCTGACAGCCAGGCTCACCTTATCAATGACCGGGTCCCTTTCTGTACTCCTCAGCACACCGCATTACATGCCAAGTTCTTTCCCACCCCAAATGTTCACTGTGGGACTGCCGCCTTCAGGGGTCCTCAGTAGTAATCTGCCACTGTGAGAGGTTCATGAATACCCAGCTGGACCAGACAGAATGGATGTATCCAGGGCACCCGGCATGACCTGAGAGGTAGTCGGGGGACCCAGCGGGGCCAGTATTTCCCAGTGATGTCAAGTGAGTCTGTACCCCGAGGAATGGTCTGGATGGTCCCTGAGCTGTCATACAGATGGAAGGAGGGAATCTAAAACGGAAGAGCTGATGTGCAGGTATTGGTTGTGGGGGGGCTGTCTGACCCACCACAGAAGGATTCTTGGTTAGAGAAAGCAAGGTCTATTTCAGGGTCTCTCTCAGGCTCAGTAGAGGAGAAGGAAACAAGCCAGGCTTGGCAGGGAGGAAAAGATGGGGGCGAGGGAAGGGAGTATGGACAGGATGGTTAGATCCAAGCTTGTCAGGTGGAGACCAGAAGGATAGCTGTCCATTTGATTAGAATGATTCCATTGGTCATTTGAGGATTTTATTGTCCTGAGGCCAAATGGTTAGCCTCACTCATGGATTTTTAAAAATTTTATTTTCATTATTTATTTATTTTGGGTTGCATTAGGTCTTTGTTGCTGCACAGGCTTTTCTCTAGTTGTGGTGAGCTGGCTTCTCATTGTGGGGGCTTCTCTTGTTGTGGAGCACGGGCTCTAGGGCATGCAGCCTTCCGTAGTTGCAGCACATGGGCTCAGTAGTTGAGGCTCCCAGGCTCTAGAGCACAGGTGAAATAGTTGTGGCACACAGGCTTAGTTGCTCCGAGGCACGTGAGATCTTCCTGCATCAGGGATCAAACCCGTGTCTCCTGCATTGGCAGGCATACTCCTTACCACTGAGCCACCAGGGAAGCCTCGTGGACTCTTTGACTGTCTAACCATTAATGTTAGGTAAATACTGTGTAGGGGTCACCTTGGTCTGCCAGGTCATCTACATAGGTTGAACTCACTTGTCAATCCTACAAGACAACTGATCTTACCAATTATTTCCAGGAATAAGCCATTGACTGAATTGACCCAACCCAGTCATTCTTTTGCTTTTTCAGAGACAGTCTTTGGACACATCTTTGGACCTCACAAATATTTAAGTCCCCCCCGCCCCCACACATACCCCATTGACAGGGCTTCCCAGGTGGCTCAGTGAGTAAAGAATCCATCTACAATGCAAGAGATGAGGGTTTGACCCCTTGGTTGGGAAGATCCCCTCAAGGAGGGCATGGCAACCCACTCCAGTATTCTTGCCTGGATAATTCCACGGACAGAGGAGCCTGGCGGGCTACAGTCCATGGGGTTGCACAGTCGAATATGACTGAAGGGACTGAGCATGTATGTACTCACATAGGCACACCACTGACAACAGCCCAGCCCCCCCAAAAGGCTGGGAAAGACCCTACAGACAATGGGCTTTGGGACTCAGTCTCTCCCATCAATAAAATGGGAAGGCTGGACTAGACCAGGAATGGCCAACACATGGCATGAATCTGCCCTCTGCATGGCAGACATTGCTAATCAATTACAGTGTTCATTCCCATGGGACCTGGATGCAGCCTCAGAATCGTTTTCAACACAGGGCTTCAGGCAGCCCCTACCAATCAATTAGATTTGGCATGCATGATGAAAAGCATTTGTCCTCGGTGCCCTACATGATCTCCAAGCCTCCCTCCGGCTGTGCCGATCTAGGATTGCAACTGATTAAGTGTGTCTGAGGACTCAGCCCAGAGACCACCAGATCGACAGCTGTCCCCGGGGCTTCCCAGGTCTGTGGGGCGGCTGTGGTAGAGCGGTACCTTTTAAATTTTCCTCACTGCTAATAAACGTGCATTGCGTCAGCTCCGCTATGCCCCCCATGGGCTCCGGCTGCCGCCATCAGAGAGGACTTTTTCAGAGAGTTGTAAAAATAGTTTTTCAAGGAGCCTGAACAGAAGAAGCAGCCAAGCCCTTTTTTTTTTTTTTTAAATTTCCTTTCTTTTCTGAGGGAATGGGGGAGATGGGTAGGGAATACTTCACAATGAAGGAATGTGCTCCTTGGGGAATTGAAAGTTGTTCTCCTAAAAAAAAAAGTTATCACACACTGGTTTCTCATCTAGCCACAGAGCATGCCTATGAGTCTTGGTAACAGTTCCCGGGAGATCACTGGCTTAAGCCAGTTCTTGTTAGGCTGTTGACAACTAGGTCCTGATGAGGGAAGCACTAATGGGCCCCTGGCTCGCTCTCTGCCCGCCCCCTGACTGATCAGGCTTTGGGTTCCAGTGGGCTTGATGGCTCCATGACAGAGCTTTTCTTGCCTGCGATAGGGGTTAGGCCTGCAAGAGAGTTTTCTTTACAGCCAGTGAACTTTTCACTTCTCCCCATTGTGCTCTGGATTTGGAAGAGGCTTAAGACAGACGCTGAGATGTTAAAGGTGGGAGTATCTCCAGGTAGGTAGGAGCCATCACCTTCTTACTCTTTCCATTTTACAGATGAAGAAACTGAGGTTTGCAAGGGCAGGGGGACAGAGGAAGCAGATACCCAAGGGAAGGGTACATAGCTGGTCCTGGGATGAGAATGCATTTTTCGACGCCCAGATCAGCAAGTCAGAACTTTAGGACAACTCTGATAACATCCAGCCTGGAATTTCTCAAACCCTGAGTAATGTGTGCTCCTGTCTTGAAAGGTGACACCTTGTCACAGAGCCCTAGGACATCGCTACGCTCTTAGGCTTTATACTTTTAATTTTTATATAACTATAAAAAGAAATAAATTAGTAAACAAAACTGCAAAGGTGATGTGCTTCCCCAGTGGCTCAGTGGTAAAGAATCCACCTGCAATGCAGGAGTCACAGTTCACCAAGTTTAATCCCTGGGTTGGAAAGATCCCCTGGAGGAGGGTATGGAAACCCACTCCAGTATTCTTGCCTGGAGAATCCCATGCTCCTCTGTCCATGGGGTTGCACAGAGTTGGACACAACTGAAGCAACTCAGCACATACGCACAAGGGTGATACAATTCAAATGGACAACATGGGGTAAAGATGGATAACACTGTTTTACTGAATCAGAGCACATAGAGGGCAGAGGAGGAGCAGAGGAGAAGCCACTGAAGACCCTGGACTTTCCCATCAGAGCTCACTGGAATGAAGGAATCTGGGGGACAGTGTGATGTTGGGGGAGGGAAGAGGACCAGAGAGGGCAGGGCCAAGTCAGATGCTGGTCAAGGAAAGCGCAGAGCCTGAACCCTCATGTCCTCTTGGCGGTGTGCTCTCCCAAGTCTCCTTGAGGCTTGGCTGTCCCCTCACTTCTTAGCAAATCCCCGATGTCAAGGCAGGGCCCCGTTACCATCCCCTCTCTGCTCTGCCATCTTACCCACCACAGGGAGGAACCTTCACTAGGCTCCATGAGGGAGTGCGTGCCACTGCTCCCTGCTGCTTCCTGTCTACTTCAGGTGGGAACGCAGGCCAAATGGATCCCATAGATGTGTAAGTGGATCATAGAGTGTGTGTGAAGGAGAAAAGGGGTAACGTTCCAGTTGTAAGTGGGTGGTGAAGGGAGGCCTTAGCAAAAGGTGACATAACAGGAGGCTGAGAGAAGGCTAGGGAGTAAGCTATGGATATTTGTCAGGGAGGAGGTCTGCCTGGCCAAAAATCCCATTGTCCTTCCAGCCTGGTTCAAATGCCTCTTCTTCAGGCGTCCCTGGTGGTCCAGCGGTTTAAGTATCCACCTTGCAATGTAAGGGACACCAGTTCAATTCCTGATCTGGGAGGATCCCACAGGCCATGGAGCATCTAATCCCCTGCGCTGCAACTACTGAAGGCTGAGCTCCTAGAGCCTGTGCTCTGCAATGAGAAGCCACCGCAATGAG
Organism: Bos mutus; assembly: GCF_027580195.1. Taxonomy (NCBI): domain Eukaryota; kingdom Metazoa; phylum Chordata; class Mammalia; order Artiodactyla; family Bovidae; genus Bos; species Bos mutus. The sequence continues at coordinate 57,649,951 of NC_091627.1, forward strand.
AAACCACACGTGACAAGGGAGGAGCCACCACTCGCTGCAACCAGAGGAAGCCCACGTGCAGCAACAAAGTCCCAACCCAACCAAAAAATAAAACAAATAAATATACTGAAAGTGTTAGTCACTTAGTCGTGTCTGACTCTTTGCGACCCCATGCACTGTAGCCTGCCAGGCTCTCCTTTGTCCGTGAAATTCTCCAGGCAAGAAGACTGGAGTAGGTTGCCGTTCCCTTCTCCAGGGGATCCTCCTAACCCAGGGATCAAACCCAGATCTCCTGCATTAAAAGCAGATTCTTTACCGTCTGAGCTTCCAGGGATCTTCCCAAATGAATATTCAAACAAACAAAACCCCAAATGCCTCTTCTTCCAGGAAGTCTCCCAGAATGGTTCTGCCACACTTGGAATTCCCAGAGTTTTCCCTGCAGTGTGTGTCACTTCAAACTGTGTCTAACAGCTCTTGGATTTGTATCATCTTTCTACTGGACCCGGAGCTCCTTGGGGTGGTCACCTCATGCCCTCTCGCCAAACGTCAGCTCCCCGAAGCAGGGGTTTTTGCTTTGTTCGCTGCTGTTTCCCTAGCCTCAGCAGGTGTCTACAAATGCGCACTGAATCACCACAGGTGGACCAAGTCAAAGGTGGGACTTACTCGAGCTCCTGACGACAGACACCTCATGTCTCTGTCCCAGTCCCATCAAGGGGCCTGGCCAGGTGCCAGGTTTGTCAAGTGACTGGATGATGGTTGATTTGCACCCATTGTCCCCCATGTTGTTTATCAGGCCAGGAGACACGAAGCCAGAGAGAAAGAAAGTGAATTCAACGAACCACCAGTTCTCGGTGGTCACAGCAATTGTTTCTAAGACACGATCATCTCTGGATCCACTGGCTTCTTCTATCAAAGCAGCTGATTGAATAGTTGAGTAAGACCTGGTCCAAACTGAGCAGTGAACCTCCCTGGTGGCTCAGATGGTAAAGAATATGCCCCTAAGGCAGGAGACCCAGATTTGATCCCTGGGTCAGGAAGATCCCCTGGAAGAGGAAAAGGCAACTCACTCCAGTATTCTTGCCTGGAGAAACCCATGGACAGAGGAGCCTGGTAGGCTACAGTCCACAGGGTCGCAAAGAGTCAGGCACGACTGAAGTGACTTAAGTACAGATGCATGCGTGCACACACGTGTACCAGGATTGTTCTAGATGCTGGGATATAGCAGTGAACAAGGCAGGTAAAAATCCCTGCCCACATGGAGCTGACATTCTAGTCCAGGATACAAAGAAACAAAAACCCCAGCAATATACATGCATATATAATATGTCAGATGATGGCAAGTGCTTGAAAAATTAAAGCAGGAAAGAGGCAGAAGATTCTGAAGGGGTGGGGATACAAATTCTACGGGATGCCCAGGGACAGTCTCATTGAGAAGGTGACATAGAGGCACCAGAGGAGGATGAGGGAGTGAGTCACAGGCTACCTGAGAGAGAATATTCCAGAATGAGGGAATAGCCAGTGCAAAGGCCCTGAGGCAGAAGGGAGCCTTCTGGCTAAGTTCAAAGTATAGAAGAAGCCCAGTGTGGTGAGAGCAGAAGGATGGGGTGGGTTATGGGGAGAACTGAGGGATGAGATCAGAGAGGAAATGGGAGAAACGGGGGACTAGATGCCAACCTTGGTTCCTACTGGAATGTTTCAGTTCTCTATTGCTTGCATAACAAATCACCCCAAAATGCAGTGGCTTAACACGACAATTCAGGATACGTTTCCATGGTTCTGGAGGTTTACTGGGCTCAACTGGGCAGTTCTCACTCAGGTTCTCCATGTGGTTACAGAGAGAGAGAGGCTGAGGCTAGAAGCATCTGAAGGCAGGTGTTTGGGTCCCTTCCTCCATCACAGATCTGGCAGGCACCATGGGGCTTCCCATGAGGCCTCGCCCTGCAACACAGTAGCCTGGACCCCTCACATGGTGACTCAGGGCTCCCATTGGCAGGAAGCTGAAACAGCCAGTGCCCTTAAAAGCGCAGCATCACTTCTACTCCAGCAGGCCTCCATTAGCCAAGGCAGTCCAGGTTCCTGGGATGGAGGAACATACCCCTGCCTGCATGCTTGCAGGTGGAGAGGATTGCTGGCAGCCTCTAACACATGTGAGGAAAAAAGGAAGTCACCCAAAGGAATGACAGGCTGTGTCCCAGGTTTCAAAGGACTTCTGGTCAACTGTGTGAGAACCTGGCACCCACCTGCCTGTTGTACCAGGCTCCCCCTCATGCTTGTTGAACCCCTTCTCTCCGGACCCGACCCTCCCATTTCCTTCCTGACCACAGGAGTCAGGACCAAGTGTGCCCTATGGACTTTGCCTTGTGCAGGGGAGTCTGCTGCATTAGCCACAGAGCATGTGCTTGGGCCTGAGAAGGGATACCCAAGCTTATGCCAGAGACAGAACCCCAGAGAGGGAGTCCTAGAGAGGGTGTACTAAAGGCCTCCCCGCTTCCCTCCTGTCATGTCCTTATCCAGGCCCTGTCCCAGCCCCAAAGTCTCTCAATTTTCCACAATTTAGATGGTCACTTGGATAGAGGGAGCTAGAAGGAAAGCTGGAGAGGGAGTTTGAGAGCTTTCTGCCTGGATATCTCCTTTCTGTCCTCTGGATCCAGTGTCTTGCTGGTTAATGGCGGCAGTTCAGGCATTCTGACTGAAAGGTAGGGAGCGGACTTGGGGGCCACCAGGCTGGCTGTATCCTACTCACTGCTCACTCCCTTGGGTGGTCCTATCCAGTGTGGATATGAGCACAACTCCAGAAGGCAGTGATCATATGCGTTCTGTAGCCTTCTGGCAGTCTAATTCCATTCTTCCTTGCTCGAATTGAAGACACACCCTCTTTGGAACAATCTGGACAGTCGGAAATGGGAACTCCAGACTCAGGAATGCAGCATTCCAAGTAGCAAGGATCCAAGGATCCATCTCATTTGCCAAGGAGATGGCAATCATGGGGTGCCACCTGGCAGAGTTCTCCTGTCCTCCCCCATGGGTGGTGTGTATGCACTAAGGAACTGCTGGGTAGGTTCCACCCAGCAATGCCAGGAGGTACCAGTGCCTGGATAAGATCTGGGATCCATATGCCTGAGATCATCAAATGTCCAGAGGAAGTACCCCTGACATCTGACCCTGACCTGGAGGATCACTGAGCTGGTCCAAGGGAGGCCAGAGGCTTCCCTTGAGAAGAGGACAGCAAGAAGCTCACCCAGCCTGGTGGCACATGCAGGGAGGCCAGCATGGCCAGCCAGAGAGGCCAGCCCTGTACGTGGCCCAGTGACTCGCCTGGTCAGATGCTGGTCACTGAGGTCTCAGGAGGCCACAAAACACAGTGGTTCAAAGCTTGAGTTTTGGGGTCAGTTGGCCAGGGTTCAAATCCCACTTCTGTTAACTTTTCCATTGGCAAGTTTTTTCTTTTTTTTTTCTTTTTGGTCTAGGAACCTCAGTTTCCTTATCTGTACAATGGGTTTACTTCCCTGGGTTGTTACAAGGAAATTGAGCCTATGTAGAAATAGAGCCTATATTCACTGCCACTGTGGTGGTATTACTGCCTGGCTTTTGAGCATTTGTTCCCAGTGACCCAAGTCCTAAGCTCTTGCCTTCACTTCTCTTTCTAGCTTCATTCCTATTCCTGGATCAGCCACACAGAGGATGTGGAACCGCCCAGTGGCTGTTTTTAATGTAGGACTTCCCAGGTGGCTCAGAGGGAAACACTCCGAGTGTTAAGGCAGGAGATGCAAGAGACGTGGGTTTGATCCCTCGGTCGGGAAGACCCCCTGGAGGAGGAAATGACAACCCGCTCCGGTATTCTTGCCTGGAAAATTCCATCGACAGAGGAGCTTGGCAGGCTACAGCCTAATGGGTTCGCAAAGAGTCAGACACAACTGAGAGACTGAGCATGCGCGCACATAGGTTTTCTAGGGGTCTGTGTCTTGTCCCATTCCAAGCAGGGTGTGAGACCACTTGGAGCCCTGAAAGCCTTTTTACTCTGGCATTTCTATGAATTCACAAAATCCATGTTACTCTCATTTCAGGGCTACCAGTCCTGGTAGCTCCGGAGAAGGCGATGGCACCCGACTCCAGTACTCTTACCTGGAAAATCCCATGGATGGAGAAGCCTGGTGGGCTGCAGTCCATGGGGTCGCGAAGAGTCGGACACGACTGAGCGACTTCACTTTCACTTTTCACTTTCATGCATTGGAGAAGGAAATGGCGACCCACTCCAGTGTTCTTGCCTGGAGAATCCCAGGGATGGGGGAGCCTGGTGGGCTGCCCTCTATGGGGTCGCACAGAGTCAGACAGGACTGAAGCGACTTAGCAGCAGCAGCAGCAGCAGTCCTGGTGGCTCAGACGGTAAAGCGTCTGCCTACAATGCAGGAGATCCGGGTTCAATCCCTGGGTCGGGAAGATCTCCTGGAGAAGGAAATGGCAACCCACTCCAGTATTCTTGCCTGGAAAATCCCATGGACAGAGGAACCATGGGGTCGCAAAGAGTTGGATGTACTGAGCGACTTCACTCTAGTCCTGCGCTCTAAATTCTTGTGAGGAGTCAGCTATGCTGTGTGTAGTTCATACTGTATCATACCACCAGAGGGCGCCAGCAGGCTGGTCTGCCTCCACTTTTCCAGGAGACTAAGGGAAGTGAGCCCTGGGTGGCAGGTTTGCCCTTAAGCTGGGGGACCTTGGGCAGTTAGCCTGAACTTTGAAGGTCTGCCACTTGGAGGGCTGAGAATCACAATAACAGGGACCCTTCACATCACTTGGCCTCTCCAGTTCTGGTGCATGGCATTCCATCTTATGACTAAGGAAGTAATGCCCAGATAACAAACTACAGCTCAGAGAGGTAAAGGGGCTGCTCAAGGCCACACAGCTGGTAAGTGGCAAAGCAGATTCCTCCTAGGCTAGCCTGATGCCAAACCCTGGGCCCACAGGAGAGGCAGCATGGCGGGGGGGAGGAGCGTGTCCTGGAAGACCTGCTGGGTCTGAGTCCCATTCCACCTCCGCCCAGCGCAGCTGACCACTCCTATCCACTCCCTTCTCCTCCTCTGTTCCCATGGGATCTCAGTGATCTTCTCCACTGTTTTGAGAGAGTTGGTGACAGGCTCAGGATCAGTATGAGTGGAGCCCTCGATACTCAACAAAGACAGGTGATTTTCCTGGAGCCCATGCTGGCCTCTTTAGGGACAGTTTTCAGTCCTGCTACAAGACTTCCACATGCTCCAACTAGCTGTGGACACCTCCAGCCTGCAAGCGCACTCCGAGACCGGAGGCAGATGCTGCGATGCAAGGAGTCTGGGCAGCTGTGCCAACCCAGAGGCCTGAGGCCACTGTCACTCCAGCTTAGTGTTGTACATGCAGTCTCACCCCAACCTCATGCCAGTTCTGGGAGACGATACTATGATCCCCATTTTACAGAGGAGGAAACTGAGGTTCAGAGAAGAACTCAGCAGTTCTGGGGAGGAGGACTTGGCTTTCCCCCCATCTCTGCTACTGACTGGCTAGATGTGTGAGGAGTGGGCTAGCTGGGGTCTCAGACTCTGTTTGGGAGCTGGCAAATATAAAGGGCATGAAAGTGAAAGATAGTGTTAGTCATTCAATCAGGTCCAACTCTTTGCGACCCCATGGACTGTAACCCTCCAGGCTCCTCTGTCCATGAGATTCTCCAGACAAGAATACTGAAGTGAGGGCTTCAGCAAAGGTTTCCTGGGAGACAGGGAGGAAGGAAAGAGCAGCTTGTGGATCTTAGTTCCCTGATCAGGGATGGAACTCAGGCCCCCTGCAGTGAAAGCACAGGGTCCTAACCACTGGACCATCAGAGAAGTCCCAGAAACAGCAGTGTTTCAGGGCCTCACAAACCTAGGGGTTCAGACAGGACCTCAGTGAAGGACAAGCTGAAGCAATTCTTGGGAGTGAGCAGAGGCCAGCAAGAGTGACAGGGCGCTGTGATGACCAGCCAAGGCTTACAGAGAGAGGAGACTGAAGCCAGTCATCCAAGAGCGAGAAGAATGTTCTCTTCAAAGGGCCTGGGGCTGGTGGGGAAAAAGCAGGAGAATAGGGGCTCCTGTCTGGGGTTTACCCTTGGTCTTCAGGAGAGAGGTAAGGTATGGGAAGATGCTGGGTGTCCAGGGAAGTGGGTGCCTCAGGAAGCAATCACTGTATCATACTGGGACCGATTCCCCCCGTGGGAAAAAAATGAGGTTTTGCATTTACTATTGCCAGGTGGCGCTAGTGGTAAAGAACCCACCTGCCAATGCAGGAGACAGAAGAGACAAGGGGTTCGATCCCTGGGGTTCGGAAGACATCCTTGAGGAGGAAATGGCAACCCACTCTGGTATTCCTGCCTGGAGAATCCCATGGACAGAGGAGCCTGGCAGTCTACAGTCCATGGGGTGGCAAAGAGTCGGACACGACTAAGCACATATTTCAGCCAGCCATAGTCAGAAAATTGCATGCTTTCGTGTGTGTGTTCCTATGTGTATGCAGACATATGAGGGTATGTTTGATGTCAAAGTCCTCTTAAATCTGTGATCTCTTTTTATTTCCCTAACCACCTTGAGAGGTTGGCTGCACAGAAATGTCACCCTCAAGGACAGATTCAGAACTCCAGTGGGATGAACTGTCTTGTCCAGGGTCACAGGCCTTGAGAGAAAAGCCAAGCACAATCTATGCTCCTGCCCCTGAACTTTCTGCCTGGACCCCTCTCCTACCTTCCAGGACACTGCAAGGCACAGGCTACTGAGTTATCTACCTCCTCACACCCTTAGGTCATTCTCCCCTAGACAAGAGGAGAGAGAGAGAGAGAGAAAGAAGGCACTCCAGATGAACCCTGAAGAAAACCCCCACTGGGTTTGGTGGGTGTAGGGGGTGGGAGTGAAGGACTGAAACCAGAAAGATAAGGATTCCAGTGGTTGCAGAGGTCAGAGCCCCAGGCCAAGGTCGATCTTTTCCCAAACTACTTAAAGCACCCATCACCACCTTAAGGAGAAACTGCTACAGAGAAAGGCCTTTGAGGAGTATGTGCAGGTCCTTGGGGCAGCCTCTGGGGTGGGGGAGTGGGGGGGCTGGGGAGGGCTTAGTGAGGGCCAACTAGCTTGACCTTCCCACTCCCCTCCCCAGAATCTCCAGTAGGATGGCACTGAGGACCAAGGGTCTGGGAAGTCACTCTCTGCCCCCTGCCAGTAACGGCAGGCACCTGCAAAGCTCTCACTTTGCACCAGGTTGCTCTGAACGCTTTGTACATACAGGGTCAGTTAACCCTCGCAACAGTCCTGGAGATACAACTGTTACTTCCATTTTACAGACGAGGAAAGGGAAGCACAGGGAGGTTCAGTGACTTGCCCAGTGTTACTCAGTCTGTAAGTGGCAGAGCCGGCCAGGAAATCTGCCTCTAGGAGCTATTCTGCCTCTGTTATTAATAGTAATAATAACCAAAGCTTCCATTGGACTGGTCCCTCCCATGTGCCTGGGGCTTAATTTCTCACAGCCACGCTGTGATTTAGGCGTTGATGTTCTCCGAATTTCTCATTTCATAGATGAGTAAATCCGGGCTTAACGGGCAGCCTGGGGTGAGGTGACTTCAGATTCTCACAGATGCTGCGTCGAAATCCGAAGCTTCCACCATGATGGGCCTCTTTAAACTCGCTGCGTGACCGTGGGAAAAGCCCATTCCTTTTTGGAGCCTCAGTTTCCCTGTCGCTTAGGCTTTCTGCTCCTGGTTCCCCTTTGCTCCAGCGAGTGACCCAGCGAATGGGACTGCGGTGCAGGGGTCCTGAGGGTCCTGGGCAACCCCAGAGCCTTCCTCCTCCCCTCAGCCCCCAATGACCTCACCCTCTTCCAGGAGAAGTCGCCGTACAGTTTCTTTCTCGCCTGGCAAGCTGGGGTAGGGTTGGGGGGAGGGCTGGACGTGGAGGTGCTGGGTGCGGAAGGTCACCGAGAGAAGGCCTAGCTCCGATTTGGGGAAGGGCCCAAGGGCCCAGAAGCCATGTGCTCGGGAGCAGACTGTCCTGCGGGAAAAGGGAAGCGCCCGGGACTCGAGGAGGGGGCGGGGAGGGAGAATCGGAGGAGGCAGGTTCTGGGCAGAAGGGCTGGGGGTGGGGGGAGGCAGAGAGGACGCGGACAAAGGAGGCGGCCGGCAGCCCAGCTGTTTTGAAAAATGCTTCCTGTTTCTTTAAAGGCGCTCGCGGCTCGGGCGGCCGGGGCTGGGGAGGCGGCGGCGCTGACTGATCTGGGGAACCGGGCTTCTGTGTAAACTGAGGCTAAACAAACACAGATGGAGCGCAGCGGGCGTTCTCCAGAAACGCTGGCACGGCGGCAGCGACTTCAGATGACACTCTGAGCGCTCCGGGAACGGACAGCCCGGCGGCGCAGCTGCCCCGGGGCGAGGGGGAGAAAGGGAGGGAGGGAGGGAGCGAGCGAGCGAGCAGGGGAGAGCTGGCGACTCCGAGGCGCTGAGCGCGGCGGCCGCCCGGGCAGAGCGAGCGCGGCGGGCGCGCTTCCCGGGCAGCCCCACGCCCCTGCCTCGCGCGCTACCCGCGCCATGAAGCACATCCCGGTTCTCCAGGACGGGCCCTGGAAGACCGTGTGCGTGAAGGAGCTGAACGGCCTCAAGAAGCTCAAGAGGAAAGGCAAGGAGCCGGCGCGGCGCGCGAACGGCTATAAAACTTTCCGATTGGACTTGGAAGCACCCGAGCACGGCGCCACCGCCACCAACGGGCTGCGGGACAGAACCCAGCGGCTGCAGCCAGTCCCGACCCCGGTGCCAGCCCGGGTGGCGCCGGCCGTTCCCTCAGGTGGGGGCGCGGACACGGCCGGGGAGCGCGGGGGCGCCCGGGCGCCGGAGGTCTTGGACCCGCGGAAACGCGGCTTCGCCCTGGGCGCAGTGGGGCCGGGACTCCCCACGCCGCCTCCGCCGCCGCCGCCTCCTGCGCCCCAGGGCCAGGTACCTGGGGGTCCCGAGACACAGCCTTTCCGGGAGCCGGGCCTGCGTCCCCGCATCTTGCTGTGCGCACCGCCAGCACACCCCACGCCGTCGGCGCCCCCGGCGCCCCCAGAGCCCTCGGTGCGCCCCGCGCCCCCCACGCGCCCTGGGGAAAGTTCTTACTCGTCAATTTCACACGTAATTTACAATAACCACCCGGATTCCTCCGCGTCGCCTAGGAAACGGCCGGGCGAAGCCACCGCCGCCTCCTCGGAGATCAAAGCCCTGCAGCAGACCCGGAGGCTCCTGGCGAACGCCAGGGAGCGGACGCGAGTGCACACCATCAGCGCAGCCTTCGAGGCGCTCAGGAAGCAGGTACCGGCTCCCAGCCACACACCCTCACTGCGCTTGGGGATGGCTGTGGGAGTGGGTGGGCAAGAGGCTGGGTGGGCAAGTGGTGGGGCGGGCGGGGTGGGGTGACTTTAAGGAGGATGAGGGTGTGGATAAAAGGGCAAGTAATCCCCGCCTGGTCGGTCCCGGCGCCGAGACAGGTATGGGACCGCCTGGGGCAGCGACCTTTGCCACACTTTGGTATGGGTCTTAGTTTGCAAAGTGAGGATGAAGGTTAGAGATCTCTGGCCCTCTTTACTGCCACTTCCATCCCTTTTGGGGTGACCCTGTCTGCGAGTCTGACTTCAGCCCTCATAGTTCACTTTTATGGCAGCGAATATTTGTCTCCCGGAGTCCCTTGGGCGCAGTGAGGAGTGGAGAGGGGAAATGTGGGAATCTGTCTCCGGTGGGTAAGGGCGAAGACCCTTACCCTTCTGGCAGACCCGGAATGCTGCTGAGGGGTGGTCCTGGTTTTGCCAGAATATAAGTGTTCCGTCTTCCGGGGGAGCCTGTCGACCCCTTCTCAGCCCCCGCCTCCCAGCAGGGTTGTCCCTGCCCTCAGGTTGCTTACACACTCTGCACCCCCTCCCCACTCGGTGCCCTTAAGGACCCTGGCTATAACCCTTCCCCAGGAATTGGCTGGAGAGAGTCTTTCCTGGAGATTCCCCTTACTGCTGACCTTCAGTGCACATGGAAGAGGCAGGTCTGCTGAGCAGGAACTGGTTGATAGGGGATCTTCAGAAACTAGTTCTGGAATGGGTTAGGGGCTTCTTAGTTTAGGGCAGGTGGCAGCTGTCCTCACCAGACACTGTCTTCTTGGGAGGATGGAGAGGAATAGTTGTCCAAGAATTCCCTGTAGTGGGGAGTGGCAGTTTTACAATTCCACTTAGACAAGATTGAGACTGCTCAGGAGTTCTAGGCTGTTCATTTTCATAGAGCAAAGAGAGATCTAAGAAGTGTGTGGTAAGTGCCATCTGCCTCCACTCCACACAGGGCATGGGGAAGGTTGAGGGGATGGGTGGATGTGACTGTTTTGAATGGTCAGGATTTCTGCCTGCTCTGCAGCTGACTTCCTGTGTGACTTCAGGAAAGTTATTCACCCTCTCTAGGCTTTAGCCAGTAACAAAGGATTTCAGAAAATATGATATTTTTTTATCACACTCTCTCTGCCTCCTCCCGTGAGTGGGTCGGGCAGTGCCTGTGTTCATCCCTGGGAGAGAAATTGAACTCCTGGGGAAAAGAGGCTCTATGACTTTTGAGCCAAAGTGTCTCACTTGGGAATGGGTGAGCTGATTGGTCAGTGAAGTGGAGTGGCATGGAGGGGTCAGATAGCAGTCACAGACAGTTGGGACCCTGGGCAGTGGGCCAAGTGGAGAATTCAGTCTCACTTTCAGGTAGCAGCCTGCTACCTGCCCCTCAGGATGGAAGGCTGAGATGACAAAGAGATGCCTGTCCACCTGCTCACCTTGAAGCTAGGAAAACCCCCTCAGATTGGGGAGGTCACATGCCCAGAGCATCACAGCTGGTGAGCAGCAGGCCAGGGCTGGCACCCAGGTCCTCTGACTGCCAGTTCCAGGTTCTTTTTACTCCTCCAGCTGCCTCTTTCGATGCTGAGAAAATATTCATAGTCTCTGTGTGCTCAACTGCATCTTATTTGTCCAGTGGCTTTAACTTCTTTTAGTAATAAATTCCATCTTACCTGATCTTAACATCCCTGTCAGTTGAATTAGCTTTCCACTTCAGTTCAGTTCAGTTCAGTCACTCAGCCGTGTCTGACTCTTTGCGACCCCATGAATCCCAGCACGCCAGGCCTCCCTGTCCGTCACCAACTCCCAGAGTTCACTCAGACTCATGTCCATCGAGTCAGTGATGACATCCAGCCATCTCATCCTCTGTCGTCCCCTTCTCCTCCTGCCCCCAGTCCCTCCCAGCATCAGAGTCTTTTCCAGTGAGTCAACTCTTTGCATAAGGTGGCCAAAGTACTGGAGTTTCAGCTTTAGCATCATTCCTTCCAAAGAAATCCCAGGGCTGATCTCTTTTAGAATGGACTGGTTGGATCTCCTTGCAGTCCAAGGGACTCTCAAGAGTCTTCTCCAACACCACAGTTCAAAAGCATCAATTCTTCGGCGCTCAGCCTTCTTCACAGTCCAACTCTCACATCCATACATGACCACAGGAAAAACCATAGCCTTGACTAGACAGACCTTTGTTGGGAAAGTAATGTCTCTGCTTTTGAATATGTTATCTAGGTTGGACATAACTTTCCTTCCAAGGAGTAAGCGACTTAATGGAATGTAAAACTGGGGCCCAGAGAAAGAAGGAAGGGTACTCTTCCCAAATCACCTAGTGGGTTAAGAAAGATGATAGAAGTTTCTAGAATGCCCGCCTGGCCAAATGCTTCTCACAGTGTTAGCTGTATCCGTGTCATGGGCCCCCACCCGGACTTGCAGTGTCATTTATATTTGGAAGGTGGGCAGACACAAGCCTGACTCTCTGAGACAGGATTGTTAATCCTGGTTTCATTTCACTTCTGTCCTTCTTGCGGGAAAGTTCTGTATAAAAGGGACAAATTCAGGGAGAGAGTGCGTGCACACACACAAGTACACACAGCTGTGTGTATACACACAATCAGTACCTGTGCTCTTAAGCGCACGCCAAGTGCTTGGACAGAAACATCTGCTCCTGTTTGTTGCCCTCCTGGCCCAAAGCATTTGTCCTTTCCCCAGAAAGGCTGCTGGTGGGCACCTGTCTGTTATCTGGGAGCAAAAGAAATTGCTAGGGCACTTCTGGTCCCCAGAGCCCAGGGCCCAGGCCACACTCACCACATCCACAGCCCCTGTCCGATGGAGAAAGTCCTGTGTCCTGGAGGCACTCCCTCCTCTGGACCTCAGTTTCCCTCCTGTAGAAGGTGTGCATGTGTATACACACACACACACACACACACCCACGTGCGTACCCCTGTCCAGACAGGCTGTGCCTCTGGATTTAGACTTGATGGTGGTGGTTTAGTCACTAAGTCGTGCCTGACTGTTGCGACCCCATTGGCAGTACCCCTCCAGGCTCCTCTGTCCATGGGATTCTCCAGGCAAGAATATTGGAGTGGCTTGCCATTTCCTTCTCCAGGGAATCTTCCCAACCCAGGGATCAAACCCAGGTCTCCTGCAGTGCAGGCAGATTCTTTACCAACTGAGCTACCAGGGAAGCCCTTGGATCTAGGCTCAGGCTTGACTATCTGAAATGGGCTCCTGCGAAAGACGCAAAAGGTAAGAGTCTGGTTCTGCCTGAAATGAGACCTTGGCCATTGCGGCGCTGAGGTTTGTGGTGGGACTGTAACTCTGGTCTGGAGTTCTGTTTCCCCGGGCAACTTCCTGGTACAGTGAAAAGAATATGAGCAGGGAGCCTGGAGGCCAGCATTTGAGGCCCGTCTCTGCTGTATGCCTCTTGTGTGACCTTGGACAAGTCATTTTCTCTCTGAGCCTCAGTTAATGAAACTGGAAAATGGTGATAAAGCTTACCTCATACACAGCTTCTTTGCAAACATCGAGTGAAGAAAGGAAGGGAGGGCGTAGGAGGAATGAACCTTTCTTGAACATCCACAATATCCTCAATGCTGGGCAAAGGCCGTGACAAATGTAGAAATACGAATTCTATAATCATTTTTCTTAACAATCATAGAAACTGCCATCAATCTGTGGCAGCAATCAAAGCAACTGGGTTCAGTCACTCAGTTATGTCCGACTCTTTGTGACCCCATGAACTGTAGCATGCCAGGCTTCCCTGTCCTTTACTATCTCTGGGAGTAAAATATTAGAACTTCAGCTTCAGCATCAGTCTTTCCAATGAATACTTAAGGTTGATTTCCTTTAAGATTGACTGGTTTGATCTCCTTGCTATCCTTTGTACTGGGTCCTGGGCTAAGTGTGTTATGTGTATTAGTTTATTTAATGAAATAGGTGTTGTCCCAACCCACTCCTGTTCCACCCCCATTTAACAGATGGTGAGACTGAGGTTCAGAGAGCTTCTGTAAATTGGTGGCAGTCTCCCAGCCTTTGGCTGCCGCACCAGGCCTCATGGGTTTTGCACTGCTCATCTCCCTGACTTGCCATTCACTAGGCTCCAGGGTGCACGTGCCACTCTCATTGCAGAATCTGGATTCAAATCAGTCAGTGAGTCGCTCCAAGGCTCAGATTCCTAACAGCCTGGTGATCACCAGGAGCTGTCCACCCCCAGCACAGGGAAGCTCGACAGTCTCCTGTTTTGTCCAACCCACCATATTCTCAACCAGGCAAGGAATGGGGTAGGAGGCTGCCTGGCCATAGAAGTGCAGGTGGGGGAGAGAGAGGCCCCCTGGCAGGAGGGTGGGGGGTGGGTATGCAGGGCAGATGGTCAGGCCACATGCCACCAGCCCAGCTGCGTGAGGCCTTCCCCGCTGCCTCATGTGAAGGCCATGTGTGTACAGCTGGGGCCGGCCCATGTGCGGGGCTGCTCCGGGCCAGGTGGGAGGGGGTTCAAGGAAAGCCTGGTGTTGCTGGGTGGGGGGAAGGGAGGGGCCTGAGCCCATGGGCCACGGCCTTCCCTGACAGAACCTTCTGGCTCACAGGCTGTGCTTGCCCACAGGGCATCTGGTGTGCTTGCAAGATTTCCTCTCTCCCAGAGAAGTGTTAAGCCCCTCAGCACTGGAGGAATGGCAGTCTGGCTAGGCAGACACCTGGATCAGCAGGGCAGAGCCCTCAGGACGTGCTGAAGTACCTCTTCATAAGTGAAAGTGTTAGTCCCTCAGTTGTGTCTGACTCTCTTCGACCCCATGGACTGTAACCTGCCAGGCTCCTCTGTCCATGGGATTCTCCAGGCAAGAGTCCTGGAGTGGGCTGCCATTCCTCTTTCCAGGGGAACCTTCCTGACCCAGGGATCGAACCCAGGTCTCCTACATTGCAGGTAGAGTCTTTACTGTCTGAGCCACCAGGGAAGGTGCCATGGTCTCCCGGGGAATCCTCCACAAGTAAACTCAGGGTGGCCCAGAATGGGGCATGAGAATGGCGCCCCCAGGCCCGCACCTTCCTCAACCTCAGACCCCATAGGATGCCAGGGGGCTGTGGCAGCCTGTGCCCCACTCCTCAGGGAATGAGGGACAGGCCTGCTTGGGTCCAGAGGGGACAGGAATGACAGAAGCCTCTCTCCGGCCCCTCTCATCCAGTCACCAGCACGGCTGCCTTTTGAACTTCTTTGCAGGGGGTGAAGTACCTTACCTGGCCCTGTGGTCACGCATATGTAGTCCCACCTTCCCACTTCACAGGTGAGGACACTTACAGAGGTGGAACTAGTGACCAGGCTTTGTCCCGTCTGGCTCTGGGCCAGGGCTCATAAAGACTTAAGCCCAGGTTTTCAGGGTTCAGCCTCATTGCTGGGAGTCAGGTTGGGATTTTGTTTAGACAGAACTTGACAAGGACCTCGAATGACTCTGTATGGAGAGACTTCACCCCAGGAAGTCAGCACTCCCTGATGTGAGACGATCAGGGAATAATTTCAAATGAATCAGTCGCTCGACTGTCGAGGACACAGTGATGCTGGAGCTCTGTGGATCTAGAAGCCCTGGTGGGCATCTGAGGATGGGTCTGAGGAGTGGGTAGGAGCTGGCACAGAGGCAAGAGGGCTTCCAGGCCTCCCCTGCATTGGCTGGTTGGTTCCTGGCTGTGCTTCTCTGTTGCCCCTCCGAAGGAAATGGCAGCCCACTCCAGTATGATTGCCTGGGAAATCCCATGGTCAGAGGAGCCTGGTGGGCTGCAGTCCATGGGGTCTCAAAGAGTCGGGCATGATTAAGAGACTAACACTCACTTACAGCCGCAGCCCCTCCCTACATGTGTCCATGGTGATTCCATTCTGAGGCAGCAGGTGTTCTCACGTCCATTTATTGGTGAGGAAACTGAGTCCTCTAAGCTTGTGGCCCTGCCTAAGGTCATGTGGATGGCCCGGAGTAGAGTTAGGTCCTCAGCATCTCAGGCCAGGATCCTTCCTGCTTTCTCCCCATTGTTGGAGCCAGAAGAGGGTCTGGTAAGTAAGTAGGATGGAATCTCTTAGAGGCATATGGGACCTTGAGAAAATCCCCACACGTGCTGCTCTGAAGCTTAACAATCTTTTTATTTTTCATTTTTCGCTGTGCGGGGTCTTCGTTGCTGTGCATGGACTTTCTCTGGTTGCGGTGAGTCGGGGCTACTGTCTAGTTGTGGTGCTCTGGCTTCTCATTGCGGTGGCTTCTCTTGTTGTGGAGCACAGGCTCTAAAACACAGGCTCAATAATCGCGGCCCGTGGGCTTAGTTGCCCTGAGGCATGTGGGATCTTCCCGGACCAGGGATCGAACCCTTGTCCCCTGCGTTGGCGGGTGGATTCTTAATCACTGGACCACCAGGGAAGTCCTGAAGCTTAACAGTTCTTGTGCGTTGAGCATCAGGCAGGTCCTTTTACTTTCTTGGAAGTTTTGCTGCCTCAGGAGTTGGAGCCAACTGACCCTGCTGCCTCCTTTGGCCTCTGTCCTCTGAGCAAGCTGAACGGATGACCACTGTGGGCTTTCCTGCAGGTGGTGTGGTGGCTGGGCTGTGGGCCTTATGTGGATGCTCAGAGAGGTATTCACTAAGGCCGGGGTCCCACGAAGTCCAGAACTCTCCAGCCCTTACTCAGAAGGCTGGGCTGCCCACCTCCACACCATATAGATACATCCACTTTAAAAAGCACAGACACCACTTTGCCAACAAAGGTCCATCTTGTCAAAGCTGTGGTTTTTCCAGTAGTCATGTATGGATGTGAGAGTTGGACCATAAAGAAGGCTGAGCGCCAAAGAATTGATGCTTTCCAACTGTGGAGCTGGAGAAGCCTTTTGAGAGTCCCTTGGACAGCAAGATCAAACCAGTCAATCCTAAAGGAAATCAACCCCGAATATTCATTGGAAAGACTGATGCTGAAGCTCCAATATTTTGGCCACGTAATGGTGCAGAGCTGACTCATTGGAATAGACCTTGATGCTGGGAAAGATTGAAGGCAAGAGGAGAAGGGGGCGAAAGAGGATGAGATGGTTGGATGACATCACTGACACAGTGGACATAAGTTTGAGCAAACTGGAAAATAGTGAAGGACAGGGAAGCCTGGCGTGCTGCCATCCATGGGGTTCCAAAGAGTCAGACATGACTTAGTGACTGAACAACAACAACAAGATACATCCACTGGAGAAGGGCATGGGAACCCACTGCAGTATTCTTGCCTTGAGAATCCTATGGACAGAGGAGCCTGGCAGGCTACAGCCCATAGCGTCACAGAGAGTCGCACATGACTAAAGCGACTTAGCATGCACACATGCAGATACATCCACATCCCCAAGCAGTTGCTTCTGGCTAATTGGAAAGAGCTCAGCTAAAGTGTGAGTTCAAAACCCAGCTCATCTTTCATCAGCTGAGAGATACTGGAAGTGCTTAAACTCCCGGGGCATTAAATACCTCTCACAACAGCCATCCTTTGCCTGGCCTTAGTAGATTGCAAGAAACAGCAGGGGGTGACCTGGTTCCAACAGCCATGGAGGGTACACAGATGTTATTCCCACCTTCCAGATAAGAAAACTGAGGCTCGGAGTAGTGAAGGTACCTGTTCAAAGTCACATCCTACTGTTTGGGATTCAGATCAGCTCTTTCTGCCTTACCTTGACCTCCTAGAATCAGTCTGCATTAGGCCAGGGTGCTCTGAGCTGGGTTTTTGCGGTGGCCTGGTTGCTGCATCCTGGGGCATGGGTATGAGAAGGACCTGGAATTAACCAGGTGAGCTGAGGAACACCCTCCCTGGAGAGCAGGAGGAGTCAGAGTGAGCTGCCAAAAGGGATTCTTGATGTGCCATATACGGCCACCTCGGGCAGCAGGAGCTCAGAGAGCCTGGTGGCCATGTGCCTTCCTTGAGTGATAGACACACAAGCTTGTAGCTGCAATCAGGTCTTAGATGAGTGACCTGGGGCCCAATATGTCTCCTCTCTGTTTCCTTGTGTGCAGATGGGGTAATGGTCTTTATTTGGGGGAATGTTTCAATGGGCTAAAACTACCTATGAATAGTGACCACAGGGCCAGGTAAACAATCAGAGCTCAATAAATGGTTTTCTTGTTAGACCTGGACTTTGAGAGAAGCAGTGGGGCAGAGTGACAAATCTGGGACGAAACTGGCTCAGAACTTGGCACAGGAGCTCCTAGGTTGGCCTTGACCTCATCTGTTGCTCTGTGGTCCCACAATGACCCCAGATCCCCAAGAGCAGATCCCTTCTGAGAGCCCTGCTCCCGACTGGCAGATGTGCGTACATGCTAAGTTGCTTCAGTCATGTCCAACTCCTTGCAACCCTATGGACTGGAGCCCGCCAGGCAACTCCTGGAGTGGCCTCTGGGTGACAGCGCACTAGGGCCTTGTGTCACATAGCTGTGCCTGCTGTCCAGAGCCTCCGCAGACAGGCCCTCCCTTCCCGGGTGCAGAGGAGGGGGGCGCTGGGCTGCTCCTGAGACCCCTGCTGCTGTCCTAGGACCCCCAGGACACTTTTTGCTCCACGGACCTTGTTTATTTGTTCAGGCTGATAAGCAGGATTCTCTGAGCTCTGGTTGAGAACAGGCAAAGTGCATTGTTCTACAGGCTTTTTTTTCAGATGGATTTGGATTTGGTGGCGTGGTCAGAGCTTGGGGGTGGGGGGCAATGTACGGGAGTTGGGGGAGTTGGCAGTCCCTCTGTTTCCTCCCTGCCCCTCCCTGGGTTTCCTAGCCTGGTGAGGGGCGAGTCCTTGGTTGCTGGAGGATGTTGAAAGGTGACTGCAAACCTTGTCTGGGCCCTGGGCTGTGGTCTCAGGACCCCGGGGCGGGGGTCGGGGGGGTGCAGGTAAGGGATGAGCAGATGCTACTTCCTGGCTCCAGATCTCCTGCTTCTCACCCTCTCTGGAGCCCTTCTTAGGAGACACTGTGCCACACCCATGGACATAATGCCCCTGATGGGCAGTGTAGCGCATGCACCATCTCCTTTAGTCCTTCCCACCCTGTGCGGCCAGGCCCAGAATGATCATGTCTCTTGCCCGGGGTTTGTGGCTAGACCAGGAGTTAGCCCAGGTGACCAAAGGATGTACAAGCTTCACCTCCACACCAAACACCTAAATCTTCGTCCTCAGAGAACAGTTTTGGAGAATTCCCTGGTGGTCCAGTGGTTAGGACTCTGAGCTTGTACTGCCAAGAGCATGGGTTTGATCTCTGGGTGGGGAACTAAATTCCCTTAAGCCACAAATTTGCCCTCCTCACAAAAAACAGATGAGAGCATTCATTTGTTCATTGACTCCCTCATTCGACAGATCCTTTGGAGGCCAGTGATGGGCAGGATCTGTGTTAGGCTCTGCATACAGACTTTCCCCCAGCAGCTCACAAGGAGACTGACCATTAAATGAGTCACAGTCTTTAGGGGTTAAGAACAGATGGGGGTGATTAGAGCACCATCAAGGGCAGGCACCCGTAGCCTCTGGTGTAGGGCTGGGGCCAGGTCGTGGAAAGCTCCTGGACACAGTGAGCTTTAACACGGGCTCCATTTGTGGATGCACTTAAAGTTCTCACCTGAAGCAACTCTCGCTTTTAAAAAATTAATTAATTAGGTTGTGTCGGGTCTTAGTTTCGTCCTGCAGGATCTTTTGTTGTGGTGCATGGACTCTCTAGCTGCAGCATGAGGGCTCACTCGCTCCAAGGCAAGAGGGATCTTCATTCCCCAACCAGGGATCGAACCCATGTCCCCCGCATCACAAGGTGAATTCTTAACCACTGGATCACCAGGGAAGTCCCTGAAGCAGCTCTCTTGTTTATGCTGTCTTGATCACAGCACTGTCGACATTGGGGCCAGGTCATTCTTTGTTGTGGCTGCATTGTAGGATCCTGAGCACTGTAGGACATTCAGCAGCATGCCTGGTCTCTACCCACTAGTGATGATCAAGAGTGTCTGCAGGGCTTCCCTGGTGGCTCAGTAGTAAAGAATCCACCTGCTGATGCAGGATACACAGGTTTGATCCCTGGTCCAAGATGATTCCACATGCCATTGGAGCCACTAAGCCCGAGTGCCACAACTACGGAGCCTGTGCTCTAGAGCCCGGGAGCTGTAATTACTGAGCCCACATGCTGCAACTAATGAACCCCGTGTGCCCTAGAGCCCATGCTCCTCTGCAAGAGAAGCCACTGCAATGAGAAGCCCGTGCACAGCAACTAGAGTAGCCCCTGCTCACTGCATCTAGAGAAAAAGCCCAGGCAGCAATGAAGACCCAGCACAGCCAAAAATAGATAAATAAAACTAAAAAACATCTGCAGACATTGCCAACTGCTGCTGAGGGATGATATTATCGAGAACCACTGGTCCAGAACAGTGCCTCGTGTGTGTTGAGTGATCCTGCCATGGGGGCCCCACTCACTGTGGGATGAGGGTTAGTCAGTACCAGGTATCGTGTTGGGGATGGATGTTGCATATAGCTCCTGGAGAGCCATAGGGAGGAGGACGCCCAGCCTTGGTTGCTGGGTATGCACAATTAGCCATTTAGGTGAACAACGCATCAGAGCAGCTCTATCGGTTAGCCCATGTCTAACTGACAGGTGGACTTTGCAGTGATGTCCCCACTTTACGGGGGCTTCCCACATGCCACTAGTGGTAAAGAACCTGCCTGCCAATGCAGGAGATGAAAGAGACTCAGTTTCGATCCCTGGGTTGGGAAGATCCCCTGGAGGAGGGCATGGCAACCCACTCCAGTATTCTTGCCTGGAGAATCGTATGGATGGAGGAGCCTGGTGGGCTACAGTACATGGGGTGGAAAAGAGTTTGACATGACTGAAACAATGTAGCATGCATGCTCCATGTTTGGACACAGATCTGTGCTGCAGTCCATGTAGCTTTTTGCTCAAGCAGTGGAGACAAGGGTGGATGATGTTAGAGACTCCATCTCTTTACCTGATACAAATCGCTGTGCCATTTGTGACTGTCCACTCACCACCTGATGTGAAGAGCTGACTCACTGGAAAAGACCTTCATGCTGGGAAACATTGAGGGCAGGAGGAGAAGGGGGAGACAGAGGATGAGATGGTTGGGTGGCATCACCAACTCAAAGGACATGAGTTCGAGCAAACTCCCAGAGATAGTGAAGGACAGGGAAGCCTGGCACGCTGCAGTCCATGAGGTCGAAAGAGTCAGACACGACTGAACTGAGTGACTGAACAACAAGTCAGTGATGAATGTCAAGGATGTCAAGTCTGGTTGGAGCTGTACTTATTAGGCACCTGTTGTATGCCCAGCAGCTTCCCAGGTCCTGAGGTCAGAAAGAAAAAGAGAAAAGCATAATCCAATCATGTGTGGGCCTCCCAGCTGAGCATTGTCACTTTCCTCTGATCTGGTCTGAGAGTCTGGGTGCTTAGCTCTGCTTTGATGTTAAAGCATCACTCTTTTAAAAAATTAATTAGTTAGTTAATTTTTGGCTGTCTAGGTCTTTGTTGCTGTGAGCTGGCTTTCTCTAGGTGCAGCGAGCAGGGGCTACTCTCTAGTTGCAGTACATGGGCTTCTCATTGCGGTGGCTTCTCTTGTTGCAGAGCACAGACTCTCGGCACTCAGGCTTCAGTGGTTGCGGCTCACCGGCCCTAGAGCTGAGGTTCGGTAGTTGTGGTACACGGGCTTATTTGCTCCATGGCATGTGGGATCTTCCCTGACCAAAGATGAAACCCACATTCCCTGCTTTGGCAGGTGGATTCTTAGCCACTGCACCACCCCCGAGGTCCATAACCTCAGTCTTGAGTGTAAGTCCTCTGACGGTAGAATCCAGTTATTGTCTGTTGTCAGACCCCAAGTGTCCAGCAAGACAGGTGTCACGAATGAGAGAACAGACTCTCAGAGCAAAAAACATCTGTCCAAGATTCCTTCTCAGGAACACAGGGGATGGAGCTCTGTCCCAGGGGGAAGCGCACTGTGCTCCGTGATTACTGACATTCAGGCAAGAGCCAAGCCTGGCTTTCCTCCTGTACAGCCTGGGAACGTGGATGCCCCCCAGGGGTTGTGTGTGGGTGTAAACAGCAGGTGATTAGAACAGGGAATAAAATCCAGGTGGAGAGATCAGACAAACCACCTCTGCTGCCCAACCGTTCCCTCCCCAGCAGCGGCATGAATGGCCCCACACCTTCCTGGCCAAGGTGCCCCCTGGGCCGGTTCTCAGCAGAGACCGGGCAGCCCCTGCTGACGCCTTCTCCCCCACCAGGTGCCGTGTTACTCATACGGGCAGAAGCTGTCCAAGCTGGCCATCCTGAGGATCGCCTGCAACTACATCCTGTCCCTGGCGCGGCTGGCCGACCTCGACTACAGCGCCGACCACAGCAACCTCAGCTTCTCCGAGTGCGTGCAGCGTTGCACCCGCACCCTGCAGGCCGAGGGCCGCGCCAAGAAGCGCAAGGTACGCGCCAGCTATGCGGGCAGCAGCCTCTGGGGAGGATGGGGAGGTAATGACCGGAATCCAGGGCGCCTCTTACTCGCATCCAGAGGCTTCCAAAGGGACCAGCGAGACCAGCCTCTTGGAGGCTTGCTGGGATTCACTTCAGTTTCAGGGCTCCTCAGGCCCCTGGGATTGTGTGTGACTCTATTCCTGGGGCTTCCCAGGTGGTGCTGGTGGTAAAGAACCCGCCTACCAATGCAGGAGATGTGAGAGACATGGGTTCAATCCCTGGGTTGGGAAGATCCCTAGAGGAGGGCATGACAACCCACTCCAGTATTCCTGCCTGGAGAATCCCAAGAACAGAAGAGGCTGGTGGGCTACAGTCCATGGGGTGGGAAAGAGTCAGGCACAACTGAGCAACTTAGCACACAGCACACTGGTAACGGGGCTCCTGGGTACCGGGGACAGTCCCCTTGGGCCTGTGTTTGCTCATCACTTAAATGAGGACAGCTTATCTCTGAAGCTCTTTCTGGTCTTACACATTCTGGTGCTGAGTTCCCCACTCAGCCCCTGATTAACATCATATTAGGGGGAGATCTCACGGGCTGGTAACTGCCCAAGAGAGCCCTTTGGTATGTTTTGGGACTATGACTTGGCCTGTGGGTTACCTGAGGCCATGCATTAAGGCAAATCATGTTCATTCATTCATTCATTCTGAAGAGATTCATAGAGCCCCAGCCGTTTGCTGAACCTGCTGGGCAGGAGTATAAAAATGATAAACATGTGGTCCTAGCACCTCCACAGCTCACAGGATGCTCAGAGACCCTCTTGCATCTGGATAAGGGCAGGAGAATATAGACAGGAGGTCCCAGAGGCCTTTGCTGGGGTATGGGAAGGCCAGGCAGGCAGAGGAGGGACAGGGTGCCTTTCCTGCCCAAAGGAGTTAGAAAGATCACCTTTGTGTAAGTGGTGTTTGAGCTGGGACCAGCAGGACAACCAGGAGGTCACTGAGCAGATGAAGCAGGAACAGCATTGGAAACAGAGGGAACAGTGTGTACAAAGCCTAATGTGTTTGGAGAAATATGGGCAGGAGGAAAGGCATTGGTCACAGCTTTGCTTCCCAGGTGGCTTGGCTTCCAGCATTTCCAGTTGAGGGTCATTGCCAGGAATGAAGAGCAGGGCTTGTGATGCAGCCCTCTGGATCTCTGTACACACGAAGCTACAGGGAGAGAGACAGGCTGGGACCCAGTCCGTACCCATAAGAAGGGTGGAGGTGGTTAGAGATGCCTGACTCCCCTGGGCATGCAGGGATGGGGAGAGCGGCGGGGTTGGGGGCAGGTGACTCTATCACCCTCCATCTGTTCCTTCCTTCCACCTCCTCCTTCCTTCCTGGCCCGCCCTCTCCCCATCCCTGAGCCCCAACCCCCCTTACAAGGAGGCCCTTCTCTGGGTTCTCCAGGCCTTCCAAAGGCCCCTTCAAGAGGCTTCCAGGCAGAGAGACCCTTGTGGACTCTGCTGCCCACAACAGGGAGGAGCCCAGCACATCCGCACCACCAGCCACTGCTGTGTTGATGGCACATTGCAATCCTGGGAGTGATTTAACGTGGACCAATTAGGTGAAATCTTCATCTAGTGGGTGAGAAAGGAAGTACCACTGGCTGCTCGCAGGGCAGCTTTCCTCTGGAAAGTGACACGGATAAATTAAGGGTGTGATTGATGGCTCCATGCAGTGCTCTGTGACAAAGGAGGGTTGTAAACTCTGGGTGAACTTCCCCTGGCATTTGGGCGGTCGGAGGTGTGGATGGGCAGGGTGGGCAGGCCCCATTTCCCCCGTTTATGCCCCTCGTCCCCACCCCCACCCCCAGTCCTCCCCTCACCCACCAAAGGCCAGAGTGCTGCCCCTCCTTCCCTGTTCTGTGGAGCAGAGTGTCCTGGGCTGGGGAAGAGGAGAGACGCTTGGAAGGTGAGAGGAGAAGAAAGGGGAGTGGGGTGACGATGGCCAGCAGAGATGAGTTTTTGGCTTCCCCTGAAATCAGCCCAAATCTAAGACACCTTAGAGCCCATCTGGTCCAGCCTCCGCATTGTCCAGATTGGGAAACAGGTGTTAGATGGTGGGTTAGAGCATCGAACAGGCTTCTCTAGTGGCTTAGACAGTAAAAGAATCTGCCTGCAATGCAGGAGACCTGGATTCAATCCCTGGGTTGGGAAGATCCCCCAGAGAAGGAAATGGCAACCCACTCCAGTATTCTTGCCTAGAGAATCCTATGGACAGAGAAGCCTGGCAGGTTACTGTCCATGGGGTTGGCAAAGAGTCAGACATGACTGAGTGACTAACACTTCACTTTTAAGAGCATAAAACAGCCCTGAGTTCAAGGCCTGGTTCACCACCTACTAGCTGTGTCATTTTGGACCCATTTTTTAACTGCTTCTTGCCTCAGTTTTCTCCTCAGTCAATGGGGATGTGGAAGCATCGGTGATTTCCAAGGCTGTTTGCAGTCTGATTTCCAAGTAGAGATCCTGCCTCACCTCTGAAGGGTAAGGGGACCCTGGCATCCTGTAGCCCCTCCTGCCAGTGGGGTGTCCTGAGGCTGCCATCTCCAGAGGACCATGCCTGGACAACCACCATTACCAAGAGAACTTAGAGGGAGGCATGGGACAGGGTTCTGGAGCTGTTGGGACATCTTCAGGCCCCACTGCTGTGCTGGTAGATTGGCTGATCACAGCATCACCCCATTCCTGCTGTGTGTGCCTTCCTGCATCTCTGTCACCAGGCAGGTAGGTAAGTTTCAAGGTGTCCTCAGGATGGTCTTCAGTGACCGCCAAGTGACCCTGAGTGGCTTGAATTGGCTACTGTTTTGTTAATCAGAACCCCTGGAAATACATCCCTTTATTTGTTCATCCATTTATTGATTCATTCAATGTTTATCAAGCACTGGCAGTGAGTTGTTTGTTGGGAAATCCCAACCTGAGCACATGGGTGCCATGATGGGTGTTAGCAAAGAGATTTGAGCCTCCCAAGTCTCTGTAGATGGGCTTCCCCCATGGCCCAGCAATAAAGAATCTGCTTGCAATGCAGAAAATGCAGGAGACGCTGGTTCTATCCCTGGGTTGGGAAGATCCCCTGGAGGAGGGCAGGGTGACTTACTCCAGTATTCTTGCCTGGAGAATCCCCATGGACAGAAGAGTTACAGTCCATAGGGTCGCAAAGAGTCAGACACGACTGAAGTGACTTAGCATACACACACACACACACACACACACACAATCTCTGTGGACAGAGTATGTGGATGCAGCTGGGCATCAGAGGGTGGGGGTTTCAGATGAAACCCCTGTTACCCATCCCCTGCAGCCACTCAGGGTGACCTGAGGGTTTGGGGATGCAAGTGAGTCAGGCTTACATTCTAATGAAGGATAAAGAAGGGAAGAAACTAAAAAACATTCTGATGTAAGTGACCAACTGAAAGGAAGTCCTCCATAAATGATCACCAACAATCCTGTCGATGGCACCCTGAGCTGTCCCACTCAAGGGTGGCTCCCTCACAGTTCATGTGCCCCAGGGGCTGGGTGACCCTTTTCCAGGATGCCTCCTTGAGAGATTATGCTCTGTGTCCACTGATAAGCTGCCTCCAGGCCTGTGTTAAGAACGGGATTTAAAGTGAACTTGACTTACCCTCTGGGCCCCAAGCTCATCCTTTTGCCCATCCCAGCCTTGCCTTGCTGGGGGTGGGCACCTATATCCCTTGACTGGTGAGTCCTCCATCTCTGGGCCTCACAGGATGTGACTCTGAGGATCCAGGGTCCATCTGGAAGCCCCAGTCATGCAGAGAGGCCCATCGGAGGCTGCCCAGCTGAGAGACAGGTGCGAGGAGTGGAAGGGCTCCGCAGAGCTCAGCTCCGACTCTGGCCGCAGCCAGAGATAACGCGCCTTAAGCACCTGGCTCTGGGCCATGTTTCCGCAGCTCCTGTTTTAAAAGCAGCGACTCCTGGGAGCTTCTTTGGAGGAGGGGAAGAAAGAGCAGCAGAGCTGTTCCACACCTGGGCTGGATCGGCATTGCTGGACCTCAGAATAGGAGAGGACCAGTTTCCCACAATCTAGGGCACTGCCTTCCAGTGATTTGAAGCTATTGAATAAAATAATAGCAACAATAACAACAACAATAATAGCAACAACAAAAGCAATAGCAGCAGCAGCAGCTACTAACGTTGATGGTATAATTTAAGCCCTGGTGATATATGGCCAGTAAGTTCTTATCCCCCACCAAGTTGCTCACAGGCCTCGGGGCTGTTCCCCAGTGACTCAGTGGTAAAGAATCTGCCTACTAATGCAGGAGACTTAGGTTTGACCCCTGAATTGGGAGAATCACCCAGAGAAGGAAATGGCAACCCACTCCAGTATTCTTGCCTGGAGAATCCCCATGGACACACACAGAGAGAAAAGTCAGTCATGGTGTGCTGAGCTCGGGGCAATGATTGGTGACCCCAGGCTGAGACTGTAGCCATCAGTGCCAGCTGGACCGGAAAGGTGGGCTCTGCAATTCTAGAGGCTGCTCCTCACCTGTGGGCGGTCTTCAGCCAGAGGAGGCGCCAAGGCTGGTGTGGCTCCATCAGATCCGCGTTGTCCCCCTTCTGCTGCTGCTTTCTGGGCAGGGAGTGCTTTTGGTGGTGATGGCAGGTTGGAGGGTAGTCGCACTCCTCTTTGGAAGGACATCTCAGGTGCAGACTTCTGTGTTTTGGTGCTGGGGGCAAGCTGAGATGGCACATTGGTTTTGGGGTTAGAAGGTCAGTGGGAGCCGAGAGTGTTCTCTGTCTGGTGTCTGAGCCCAGGCCTCAGACCTGGAGGGACCTGCTGTTTCTGTGGACTCTTCCTGAGCCTTGAAGTGTGGGAGACAGCAACTCCACAATTCCTGTGCCTCCTGTGTCCCCAGAGTGCCCACTGAGCGGTGTTGTCCGAGCTCTGTCCCCCCATCACATATACGGTCACCCTCACTGGGGCTTTGGCTTCTACTTCTCCAAGGTGAGTTGACCCTGGAAGTGATTGCTATGGCCCTTTCTGGTCAGACTTGCCGAGCTGAGGTCACTTCAGCCCCTTGACTATCTAAATGACTAAATGTGTTTTGCTCCCATCCCCTCTGCCCATCACAGGCATTTCACACAGATTTGAAAATCACTCACAGAGACTGTTGGGACCCCAGTGCACCACAAGAATACTGACAATACCTGACGTTCTTAGAGCCTGGTTCACACGCTAAGCGTAGTGCTGGGTGTTTAGTACTTCCGACGGATCACCCCATTGACTCCTCCCTCCCCCCATCCCTTCAAGGTGGAGACTGGTGTTGTCCCCTGCGCGTGAATGCTGTCGCTTCAGTCATGTCCAACTCTTTGCAACCCTGTGGACTGTAGCCCACCAGGCTCCTCTGTCTATGGGATTCTCCAGGCAAGAATATTGGAATGGGTTGCCATGCCCTCCTCCAAGGCATCTTCCCAGCCCAGGGATCGAACCCACATCTCTTATGTCTCCTGCATCGGCAGTCGGGTTCTTTACCATTAGTGCTATCTGGGAAGCCTGGTGTTGTCCCAGGAACAATGAATCCGAGGCTCAGAGGCCTAAGGAACTGGCCAGTAAGAGGTGCCCGGGGGGGCCCCCTGCCCCTTCCCTGTCCTGCCCCCTGAATGGAAATGGGGTGGTGAGAGGAGGTTCTATTTCTACATCCTCTGGGCCATGTTACTGAGTTAAATACCATGTGCTTTGAAAGTCCATGGAGCCCCTCTCTGCTGAGAAAGAAGGGGGGTGGGTGGGAAACCACCATCAAATTCCCTTCTCGTCATAAAAATGGATGCAATTTATTTTTTCTGGCATTCCAATTACATAGACGTTTGTCGCCAGCTGTTTGTTCTAACGTGGAGCATTCTCTCAGCTGCTGTTTCCCCTCTCACATTTGACACCGTGAGTCTACAGGGCTGGCAGGCACTGGGCTGGAGGGCTCGTTTGGGCAGGGAGCCTCCCAGGTTAGGCTGGAGCTGGCTGCCCTGGAACGCAGGACGTGGCCGTCTGATGTTCCCTGGGTGGTCCCGAGGTAGGGGAGAGGCTGGGGCGCTGCTTTCCCCTCTCCTTTCACACTCCCTTCACTTCCTCCCCTCCTCTCCCCTCACTCACAGACCCCCACCCTCCTCCCCACTACACTGTGTGCGAATGAAAACTCAGGGTCTCTGACGGTGAGAAAGAAGCAAAGTCTTCCACTCAGAAAATCACAGAGACCGCGGAAAGTCCCCTCTGATGCTTAAGCCACTACCTCTCAGAGAAGCCCCTGGAGCACCGCTTTGATCCAGGGTACACCCTGGAAACCCCTTGAAAGACTTGGTGGTCCCCCGTCCAGGATGCTATAGGTGGGGGTTCAGTTGAGAGAACCCTACAGTTCTTTTAAGTTTCTGTGCTGCTGTCATTAACTTTAAGGCACATACAACAGGGAGATCCTTGGCAAGACCACAAAGTAGGCGAAGAGTAGGCTTTGGCTCTGCAGACCTGGGTTCGAGTCCTGGCGCTGGTACTTTCTGCCTGTGTGACCTTGGGTGTGTTACCTAACTTCTCTGAGCCCCCGTTCTCACATGTGTAAAGAGAGAGCTTCCATACCTTCCTTGCCGCCTTGCTGGAAGGCTTCAACAACATCCCATAGGAGAAAGGGCTGGCCTTTTCTCAGTGCCAGGAAGGAAATCTCATGAATTTACAGCTCCAAGGTAACAGCTTCATATGGAACCCCAGGAAGGATCATCTCAGGAACAGGCAGTGCCGAGAATGGATGAATGACCAGCCCAAGGTAGCCGAGGGCAAATCATTTTAAATGGGGGATTCCTGTTTGTCCAGCGCTCAGGGCAGAGCTCTGGCCCTGCATCCTTAAAAGGGGTGAGCATCTCACCAGCCCAGAAACTCATGGGCTTTCAAAGTTCATGGGTTCATACCAAAGAACAAGCAATAATGGAGAAGGCAATGGCACCCCACTCCAGTACTCTTGCCTGGAAAATCCCATGGACGGAGGAGCCTGGTAGGCTGCAGTCCATGGGGTCGCTAAGAGTTGGACACGACTGAGCGACTTCACTTTCACTTTTCACTTTCATGCATTGGAGGAGGAAATGGCAACCCACTCCAGTGTTCTTGCCTGGAGAATCCCATGGACAGAGGAGCCTGGTGGGCTGCCGTCTATGGGGTTTCACAGAGTCGGACATGACTGAAGCAACTTAGCAGCAGCAATGCTATTAAACAGACTCACCCTGGTGGCTCAGCAGTAAAAGTATCCGCCTGCCAAGCAGGAGATGTAGGTTCAATCCCTGAGTCGGGAAGATCCCCTGGAGAAGGAAATGGCAACCCACTCCAGTATTCTTGTCTGGGAATTCCCATGGACAGAGGAGCCTGGTGGGCTACAGAATATGGGGGTCACAAAAGAGTTGGACATGACTGAGTGACTGAACACCACCACCAATACCAAAGACCACACTGACTGCGTGGAGAGTTCCCATTGGGTGCCAAGCACCTCCCATACTTTATCTCTACCCCTTTTGCTAACCTTGCACTTTGGCACCACTTCCCCGTTGCACGGAGGGGAAACTGAGACCCCGAGAAGTGCGGTAACTTGCCCAAGGTCTTGCGCTAGAAGCAGTGGAGCCGCTTTGTTTCTTTGATTCCAGTCTCCTAGGGTTTCATTCAGCTCCTGCGGACAGCAGGGCCCTAAAGTCCACGTACTGCCCAGCAGGGTGGCCCATGCCCCGGGAGACCCCCAGCAAATGGGGGTACAGGACCTTGTGGTGTGGGTGAGGGGAGCAACAGCTCTTATGTAAGCAGCCCGGCTGCAACTGCAGCGCGTGTAAACTCCATTTAGCCTCAGGGAGCCAATAGCCCTCCGCCGCTGGGGGTGAAGGGGGGTGGGTTGGTCTGGGGGTGGGGGTGTCAGCAGCCCCGATCCACCCCCACCCTCCCCGCGCCCCCCAGCGCCGCCGCCGCCAGCGAGGCCTGACACCGGGTTAAGTCGCCCGGCGGCCTCTGGCTGCAGCTGGGAGCGCGCCTGGTTCCCATTCGGGCGCTGTGGTTTTGATTAGCTGTTCCGCGAGGCAGGCCTGGTGGCGAAGCCCTGGGAGCTCCGCTGGAACACAGGGTCCCCCGCCCGGCCGCCGCGGCCCCCTCCTGGCAGCCCCAGACTCCAGATGTTCCGAGCGCTCGCTGGGAAGGCCTGCTGGCGCCACGGAGGGCAGAGGGCAGGGAAAGCACGCGAGCTGGAAGCCCAAGCACTCAGTCACCGCAGGGCTTGGCAGCCCGCCCAGCCCTCTGCTGGCACATTCCCCAGCTCTCCCCTGGCCATCTGTTCCCAAAAAACCCTTTCAGAGCCTCATCATCACTCACGATACAACAGCGCGAGCAGCTGGTTTGGAGGCAGCAGGGAAAACCGTGCAAAAGGTCCTTTGTGAGAGAGGAAACTCGCTTATGAATAACAGGGCTGGACGCCGTAAAAGTTGGCGGCTGGAATCCCTGTTTCTCAGGCGCCGCTGTTTTCTCCCGACTCTTTATCTCTGCTTTTTATTTCGTTTCCCCTTGTTTGCTTTTAATGTTGTTTCTTCCTCTTCTTGCACCAGTTGTGACTTTTCTTGCTCCTCCGAGGTGCCTGAAGGCCACCTCATTAAGTCTCCTGGACGATGCCCGACTGTTTTTTTTTTTTTTTCCTGTTCTCTAAGCTGTTAAAATTAGGGATGGTTAGAAGTGACTGTTTTTGTAAAACCTTGGCTGGAGGAGACAGGGCAGGAAGAAGGTGCCCTGGAGGGCATGGTGCAGGAGAAAATCGTAAACTGGAGGAAGGGTGGAGGGCAGAGAGGGTGCAGAGACCCCCACCAGCTCATCAGAAGGAGACGCTTAGGGAGAAGCGTGGCATTAATGAAACGCCCAGTGCTGGGCTCCTTGGCTGATTGCAGTATGACATGAAGCCTTTTTTAAGAACTGCTGCCGCTGCCAGAAACTTCTGGGAGATGTCTGCCTGGAATTTGGGCGCCTCCTGGGAGGGTCATCGGGGGCCCTTGGGGTGCTGGGGGAGTACTGGCCACTGGGAGGCCCGCACTGGGGAGGAGAGGAGAGGGCAAGGCCTGTCTGCCTCCCTCAGACCCCTCTGGACCCTTGAGGAGTAGCTGAGAGTCAGGCCCAGGGTTCCAGGTGGAGGTGGGGACAGGGACCCCTCCCCAGGTGTCAGATGCTGGTGATGGCATGGGGGTGTCACAGGTCAGGGGCAGGGAACTGGGGGCTTCCTCTTTCCTCTCTCAAGTCCTACCAACCTTTATTCCTTGCCTGCCCCCCACCCTATTCCGCGAGACCCAGAAACTCAGCCACCCCTCACCCCAGCAGTGGAAAAAACCTGTCTTCCATACTGCTATGGGTTGTCGGCTCTTCCTACAACAGCTGAGGCTCTGGCTCTGGAGGGCATTTCATCTGCACTTGGGCTAAGACAGTAAAAGAACCCGCCTGCCAATGCAGGAGACACAGGTTCAATCTCTGGCTCAGGAAGATCTGGAGAAGGGAATGGTTCCTCACTCCAGGATTCTTGGTGGAGAATCCCATGGACAGCAGAGCCTGGCAGGCTACAGTCTATGGGGTAGCAAAGAGTCGGACCCGACCGAGTGACCACACTTTCACTTTTCTCTCATCTGCACTTTCCTCAGGTGGGTACTTAACACCTTTCTCCTCTCTGCCCATTTTCACTTGGAGAGATGGCAGCTCTGCAGGACAAAATATTGAGATTTATCACAATGTCAGGGCAGTTGATCTCCTGATCCGAAGGGCTAGGTGTGGGCTGATTTCCCCCATCTCTGCTGAGGCCTGAGGTGTGTGGTCTGGACGCTGAGGCTGGTCTCAGCTTTGCCCTGGGGGCTGTGCGACTGGTGGCTTAGCTCCATTGTCTTATCCGGGAGATGCCAGCCTGCCTCCCTATCTTTCCAGGGATCAATGGCACAAAGGATGTGGAATTATTTTGTGAACTCTGCCTTTCCTCCTGTGTCTCCTGGTCTTTGTGGGGCCGAAGTTGAGGAGGGACGAGGGAAGGACTGGTGGCCATTGGCCCCAGGCCTCTGGTGATGATGTGGGGTCTATCCAGTGACCAGAGCCTGCTTTCTAGCCCAGGGGCTTCGAGAGGACCAGGGACAGGCAGGGGGCAGGGGGGCAAGACTGCCCTCCCACTGGAGTGACCAGGCCTGTCCTGCCCACTGCCCAGCCTTGAGCCCCTGCCCCTGATATGATGGACAGCCAGGCACAGGGAGTGCCAGCAGGCCCTGGTTCCCCACCTGTCCTCAAGCTGGTCATCCTTTTTCTTCCTGCCCCCACAGACCGGAGGCAGACCTGTTCTAGGGGAAAGTATAGATCGCTGCCTTCCTTGACCTCCTGGTGTAAATGTTTCTAGAGGGTGAAGTAGGGAGCCTCTCACACCTTCAAGGTGTTCATTCTCTGCCCAGACTTCACGGCTACCTGGGGCCCCACTGCCCAGCTCCTCCCTGGCTCGATTCATTCCCACCTGAGCCCCTCCCTGCAGCTCTGCTGAGAGCCAGGTGTGACAGCCTCCCTGTTCCGCTTGGGACCCTTCGGGGGCTTCCCACAGGCACCTGCCCCTCCCCCCAAGTGACCTGGCTCCAGCCGGTCACTCTGGGTATCCCAATTTACACTCTAGCCACATGGAACTCCTCACCCAGAGGGGCTATTTTTGGCCTCTGTGCTCATACTGTCCCTTCTGCCTGGAATGCCCTTCTCTGCTGTCTGTCTGGCTACCTCCTGCTCGTGCTGGAAGGCTCAGCTCCTCCTGGAAGCCCTCTCTGACCCCCACCGCAGCCTCCTCAGGGCCCCAAAGCAGCACGGCCACTTCCATGCCCTTACATAGGGGTGAGTAGAGTCTAATTCAGGCAAGCATCCTGTGATACACTATGAAGGTATGATAGAACATATTATATTATGTGACCCTCTATTGTGTAATATTTTAGAGCTCATTTTTTGTCATTATATTGTATTTTACATAATTTGTTACCTGATAAATTATGTGATATTAAAGCTCTATACTGTGGATTGACATATAGACACTACCATGTGTAAAGTAGACAGCTAATGGGAAGCTGCTATATAACAGGGAGCTCAGCTCGGTACTCCGTGATGACCTAGAGGGGTGGGATAGGGGTGGTATGGAAGGGAAGTTCAAGAGGGAGAGGATATATGTATACATATAGCTGGCTAACTTCATTGTATAGCAGAAACTGACACAACATTGTAAAGCGATTTTACCCCAATTAAAAAAAAAACAAAAACTCTGTACTACATTACATTACACAGTGTATGTTTAATGTACTTCTCTAGCTAGACTGTGAGCCCTTTCATCTTTGTGTCCCAGCTCCTGGCACATGTGTGTGTGTGTGTTAGTCGCTCAGTCATGTCTGATTTTTTGCAACCCCATGGACTGTAGCCTGCTAAGCTCCTCTGTCCATGGAATTCTCCATGCAAGAATATGGGGTGGGTTGCCATTCCCTTCTCCAGGAGATCTTCCCAACCCAGGAATCAAACCCAGATTTCCCATATTAAAGGCAGGTTCTTTAACATCTGAGCCACCAGGGAAGCCCCATAGGAAGCCACTAAATAATGCACAGCATTCCTTCCATGAAAATCCACACATCTGGGCCTGAATGTTCCTGGGCTGAAGGCTAAGACTCTAGGAAGAATGAACTAGGGGTTTCAAGACACAGACACAGAAGTGCCCCTGGGCTCCTCCCAGGCTCCTGTTTGGAGAATTCTGGCTCTTGTTGGCTTGAATCAGTAAGAAAAGCTTTGTATTTTAGATCACAAAAACTCCTCAAGCAGCAGTTTAAACTAACAGGGCTCCTGTTTCTCACACTTAGGAAAGGTGAAGGGATGTAACTATTCCCTGGCTCCCAGGATCCGGTGATGCTAAGACTTCAGGCTTCATTTTTGGTCTGTACCTCATGGCTACACAATGGCTGCCACAGCACTGAGTACTTCATCCACACACTACATCCAAGGCAGGGCAGGACCTTGCCAGTAAGAGCTTTTGCCCCCTCACCAGTTCAGTCAATCCTTCCCGGACATCCCTTACCCAGGCTGAAAGAGGGAGTGCTCTCCCTGAAACAGAGGAGGACATCAGGTCCTGTCAGTTGGGAGGGCAGCCAGGTCAACAGCCACGTGGCTAATTTCTCAAAAGTTGATCCTGGAGTTCTGACAGAGTGATTTTCTTCCCAGTGAGGCTAAACAGTGTCATAACCTTAACCACAGTACCAGAACCTCATCTCTATGAATTTACCATTCCTCACTGCAGCTCCCCAAATTGAGGGCCGGTAGCCCAGGTGGTGCTAGTGGTAAAGAACCTGCCTGCCAATGCAGGAGATGCAGGTTCAATCCCTGGACCGGGAAGATCCCCTGGAGAAGGAAATGGCAACCCATTCCAGTATTCTTGTCTGGAGAATACTGTGGACAGAGGAGCCTGGCTGGCTACACTGCATGGGGTCGCAAAGAGCTGGGCATGACTGAAGCGACTGAGCATGGAAGCAGCCCCATTTCCACTGCGCAGCACTGAGGCCCAGAGAGCCCAGGTGGCTGGGCCAGGCCACTGGTGGCCTCATCAGTCTGCAAGTGCTTTTCATTGTGCAGAGCCTCTCACACTCCTTTTCCTCTTTAGTCCTGCGGTGACCTCCTGAAACCCACATTTCTAACGGAGCTAGATGAGGAGGCTGGGACTTAGGGGGGTGAAGTCACCAAGGGCTATCCAGCTGGGTGGCCGGGCAAGACTTAGGAAGGCTCATCCACTTCTGTGAAACAGGCACTCCTGAGTCTAGACCATCAGTGGCCCCTATTCTCCCAAGGTGAGAGGTCTGGCAGTGCAGGGCCCCATGCTGGGGGGCTGGGGTCTGAGTCTCAGCCCAGCCACTTGGGAGCTCTGTCGCCTTGGGCTCTCCAAGCTTCGCTTTCTTTGTAAGACATGGCTAGAGATGTCCACGGGTGAGGAGGGTTCAAGGTAATGATGGCCATGAGAGGGCCTCTCAGCTGGATGAGCTTGTTAGTCATTGGTGTTCCTAGAGGTCACTGCTGTCCATTACAGAGGTGGGCAGAGGGAGCCCACATGTCCCCTCCCCATCCGGTGACTTACCCTGGGTTGCTAGGCAGTGGACACCAGGTCTGCCCCTCTGCTGTGTGTGCACACATGCACAGGTTTGCTGGGCATAAGTAGTCACTATCTGCCAGAATCAGATGGAGGGCCTCACACGTGGTAGGCTGAGTTCCGGCACTGGGGAGATGCCTGGAACTTATAGGTTTCAAATCTCCCCCTTTTCCCGAGGGATCAGGAGCCTTAGAGGGGGTTCCATTGTAGCAGGCAGGGTAGAGCCAGGCAGCTGGGCGCACAGGGGCAGCCCAGTGACCCCACCCACAGCCCGGGGAGCACTGACAAGGTGTTACTGAGAACTACTCTGCTTCCGCCCTCAGGACAGCGAGGCATTCCTGACATCCTTCCCCACCAGCACCATACCACACACACAGAGGCTGTGGGTGGCAGCCAGTGCACTTATTTGCAAAGGTTTAGCCCTGTGCACCCAGGGGCAGAACCCTCCTCCTCTGCACACATTGGGTTGACCAAAAAGTTCAGCAGTTTTCCTGTAAGATCGTGGAGAAAAACCTGAGCAAACTTTTTGGCCAACCCACTACATGCAGTAGTTCTTTTATTTTTCTTCAAACTTTAACCTTTTTATTTTGTATTGGGGTATAGCCCATTAACAGCATTGTGAGAGTTTGTGGTGAACAGAGAAGGGACTCAGCTATACACATACATTTGTGGTATCCATTTGTGGTTCGTCATTTATTGTATCTGTATATGGGGACAAAAAGATGAAGCAAGCTTGAAGGACTCTTTACATTCATTTAAAAATAAATAGTTTTTAAAATTTTATTTATTTAAATTGGAAGATAATTACTTCACGATATTGTGATGGTTTTTGCCATACATCAACTTGAATTGACTACAGATATGCATGTGTCCCCCCGATCCTGAACACCCCTCCCGCCTCCCTCCCCACCCCATCCCTCTAGGTTGTCCCAGAGCACTGGCTTTGGGTGCCCTGCTTCATACATCAAACTCACACTGGTCATCTATTTTGCATATGGTACTTATATGTTTCAATGCTATTCTTTCAAATCATCCCTCTTTCTCCTTCAAGAACAAATGAACTCCTACTATGTGCTAGGAATTGTCCTAGGTACTGGGTTACTTTGGGGAACAAAACTGACAAAGGCCCCACCCTTTGGAGCTCAGGGTAAGTGACACAGAGGCCAGACAGGAAAGTTCACAGGGGAGCCCTGCTTCTGAGCCCACTGTGCTGTCTGCGCACAGCTCTTATAAGCATGACTCCCTGGTGTCCCAGGTCAGAGCAGCTGGGCAGAAACGGCTGGGAGGCCAGCTCTGGAGCAGGTGCAGTGAGAGCCCCCAGAACCACAGCCAGTGGTCTGATGGCGTGGGAAGAAACAGAAGAACAAAAAGAGCAACACCAGAGGCTCAGAAGAGCCAGGAGGCATGGAGCCATTCAGTGTCAGGGTAAAGAGCCCAGAAGCCTCCGGGACCTGGAGGGTCTTCTGTAGGCTGATGTTCTCCGGGCTTGACCTTGAGTTGTCAAGAGGAAGCCAAAGTACATCCAGTAGCATCGGACGGAGAATGCAGGGAAGTGCATCAATTATCAAGAACTGGGACCTGTCCAAGCCATTCGGGCACAGAAAACACGCGCTTCCTTTCTCTAGGGAAACTCACTTCAGCTCGGGGGCTGCTTCTCTTGGGTGGGTGAGGGGGGTGGTCCTTGTCTGTTTTGCTCACTGCGGGACACTCACGTGCTCTGAATGGAGCCTGGCATGGTCTGAACACTCAATAAGTGTTCCCCAAATGAATAGAAGTGTGGAAGTCCAAGCAAGTGAGCTGTTTCCAGCAGTCCTCCACGATGTCCCATGGGCATCTCCTTGGTGCCCCCAGTGGAGCCCTGGTCACCTGATGGGGAGACACAGTTCCTGTTGTGGTCAACTGGCGTGCAAATGGGGGAGACACATGCATACACACGTGCGCACTGACACGTGGCTGCCTGGCGCTAAGGGCTTGGCTTCCCAGCCATTGTGTTCTTTTTTTCAAAGTAATTAATTTTTGGCTGTGCTGGGTGAGTCTTCATTGCTGCACACTGGCTTTCTCTAGCTGCAGCAAGCGGGGCTACTCTTTGCCGTGGTCCACGGGCTTCTCACTGCAGTGGCTTCTCTTGTTTCGGAGCACAGGCTCTAGGCACACGGGCTTCAGTAATTGTGCCGCATGGGCTTAGTTGCCCCAAGGCACATGGGATCTTCCTGGACCAGGGATTGAACTTGTGTGCCCTGCACTGGGAGGCAGATTCTTAACTGCTGGATCACCAAGGAAGTCCAGCCATTGTGTTCTTTAATCCTCTCTTCAACCTCAGACTGTAGACTACTATTATTACCCTTTTATAGGTGGAGAAACAGAGGCACAGAGAGGTTAAGTAACTGCTCAGATTCACGCAGCTGGTAGAATGGGGAAGTAAGGCTTCACACAGGGTCCGTCTGATGCCATAGCCGGAACATTTAACCTCCGTGCTGCCTTGCCTCTCAGTGGGGGTGGGTGTGCGTTCGGGAGTGTTGCTGTGTGCATTTAAGTGTGTGTGTGTACATGTGTGGGTGAAACATTCATTTTTCTTCCTGGAACCTCTGTGGTGTCACTGATAGTCAAGGTGGTGGTGAGTAAAGGGCCCTGATCAGAGCTGCCCCAACACTCCCTGGATCCCATGGTAGCTTCAGAGTCTAGATATAAGGGGCTTACGGACAATGGGAAGGGCCAGAGGATGGGTTTGGACACTGTTTTTACAGAAATCATTTGGTTATTTGGGTTGTCCGGGGCCTCATGGCTTCTCCCAGCCACCCCATTATTGCCTTCACGCATCCTGAAACAGCTAGACTCTTACCAAGGGTCTCCTGAAGACATGCTGTGGGCTTTGCAAAGGCTTGCAGGCTGTGGGCTTTGCAAAGGTTTGCAGGCTGGCACTTTGGCATGCATTGGCTTATCTGGCTGGTGCCCTATCACTCCTGCTGTCAATTTGCTATAAGGATTGGGGAGGGGAGACCGGAGATGTGCAGAAGGGTGGTGGGGAGCGATCTTAAGCCCTGGGGATCCCTGACACTGTGGTTGGGGATGTATGTGTGTGTGTGTATATGTGTGTGTGTGTGTGTGTGTGAGTGTAGTGTTGATGGTGGATTGTGTGGGAGTCATGAGTCAGGGCCCATGGGAAGCTTCCAGGGAGCAGGACCTTCCTCACCTGGCTGGGCCACCTGACTGCCCAGCTGTCTGCTCCCCTCCAGCCTGTCTGTGGGGCAAGGTCAGGGGCTCCTTGTGCTTCTGGGGTCTGGAAGAGCAGTGTGCAGCCAAGTGGAGTTGGCTGGACACTCTCCCAGGATGGGAAGCAGATGGGAGGCTGCAGCAGCTGGGGCTCAGGCCTCACCCAGGCCAGCTTGACCCTCGCCCTGTACTGTGGGGTGGGGTGGGATGGGGGCCAAGAAAGACAGACAGGCTGAGGGACTTGGAGAGAGAGACAGAGGGGCGGTCAAGAGAGAGTTGGCACAGAGACACACAGGCTGAGTATGGAGACAGAGGCAGAGCCTGGTCACCAGAGAGAGTGGTCTGCAGCACAAGAAGGGATTGGCATGGTGGGGCCTGGTCTCCCTGCCGGTTCCCTGAAGGACCATGGGCTCCCTCCTAGTGCTGGCCTGACTCTGGGAGTGCCAGGCCTCCCACGGTCAGCCACCTTCACTTAGGCCCCAGTAGATGAAGGCTGAGATTTCCTTAGAACCAGGGAGGTAGCAGCTGGGTGGATGGCTTGGGGACTTTCTAGTCCTTTTTGCTGGTGAAGAAGCTGAACCTTGTAGGGGCTTAGGGCTCTGCTTTGCTCTGCTGCATCCTAGTGTGTGACCTAGGGCCTCCATTTTCCTATCTGCAAAATGGGAACAACAACAGCCACCTCCCAAGGGCCGTACAACAGCAAAGGAGTGTAGTGGGCTCCAGACGAGGCCTCTGTCAATGGATTCACTGACTTCTGTCCCCAGCTCTGAGGGGACAGGGAGCCGAGGACGACCTGGCCCCCTCTTTCAGGAGCTCATGGTGGCACTGTGTGGGGTGAGTGGGCAGGCGATGGCAGTTGTGCCAACCATAAGTTGAGCACAGGGAGAGAGAAGAAGTCGGCATGAAGCTCTTGGAGGCTTCAAAGGGAAACACATGTCCCCAGCCTGCAGTGAGGTGGATCTGGAGCCCTCATTGTCTGAACTGGGGACACAGCGACCAGCAGAACCCCACCTTCCTGGAGTCTCTGTTTCTGTGGGCAGGAATAACTGGAAGCTAGGCTGTAACCAGAACAGGGGACCGGGGGACTGCATGGGGATGTCTCAGAGCTGGTCCTGGTACCTGCGTCCCAGTTCTCTAGCATCTTAGCCCAGGGGGGATCCTCTGTACTTAGCACAGTAACCCTTGTTGTTTCTTACCACTAGGAAAGTTCTTCCGTATGTGCTTGACTGACCCTGAGGTCTGAACACATCCATTAGCCTCAATCCGAAGAGGCTTATTTATTTTTTTAAATATGTATCTATTTATTTGGCTGTGCTGGGTCTTAGTTGAGGCACCAGGATCTTTTATCTTCATCGCAGCAGGCAGGACCTTTAGTTGTGACATGTGAACTTTCAGTTGCGACATATGGAATCCAATTCCCTGACCGGGGATTGAACCCAGGGCCTCTGCATGGGAGCACTGTGTCTTAGCCACTGGACCACCAGGAAAAGTCCCAGCAGCAAGGAGTTTGGACTTCTGGACTGAGCCATGCTCCGGACCTGGCCTCCTTGTATCACAGGCAGTCACAGCATCCTACAGCCCAGGGCCCCTGACAATTGAATTCACTCCTCTGGTGAGCAGCTTGGTGGGACAGGGGAAAGGTGCCTAGACAGCATTTACCAGCAACAGTGGTTTCAAGTGGGCTTCCCTGATAGCTCAGTTGGTAAAGAATCCACCTGCAATGCCGGAGACCTAGGTTTGATCCCTGGGTGGGGAAGATTCCCCTGGAGAAGGACATGGCAACCCATTCCAGTATTCTTGCCTGGAAAATCCCACAGACAGAGAAGCCTGGCAGGCTACAGTTTACGGGGTCTCCAAGAGTCGAACATGACTTAGCGACTAAACCACAGGTGGTTTCAGCTTTGCCCTGGGGTTAGATTATAAGCTGCCCCAGGGCAGGGCCTCTAACTCCAGTGCCTGTCACAGAGCTGACACTCAGAAGGAACTCAATAAATCTTTGTTGAGTAAGTGGATTTCCTCCCCCAGTTCACGGTCCCTAGGTGGAGTCCTCCGGCTCACAAGGGGCTCTGGCCATCACTTTGCAGCTCTAAGACCTTGAGAGTCCTCCCAGCCAGGACACAGTGTGATCCTTGATTCACACCATGTTCCCGCCCTCAGCAAACAGCAGCCAGCTCCAACTGCTCATAAATTTCCTGCCTGTCACCCGTGGCGCCCAGGCCAGGCGAGGCAGGAGGCGCTAGGGGTGGGCTGAGCCATACCTGCTTCCAGTTCCCTGGGAAATTTGGAGGCCAGAAGCCCAGGCCTCTGCATGTGCCCAGAATAACCTCAGCAGAGCCAGGCCCCTTGGAGATGTGGAAGCAGGTCTGCCAAATGCAAAGATGAATGGGCTGGAATGTTCGAGAAAACACAAACACCCGCTTGCGGTACAGCTTGTGCAAGCTGATTTCACTCCCAAGAAATCTGATACAGGTCTGCCTAAGCACAGGAAAAGTGTGTGGATGTGTGGACCTAGAGAGTATCATACTGAGTGAAGTAAGTTAGACAGGGAAAGACAAATATCATTTAATATCACTTATAGGTGGAATCCAAAAGTGATACAAGCAAAGTTATTTACAAAACGGAAACAGACTCACAGACATAGAAAGCAAGCTTATGGCTACTAACAGGGAAAACAATGGGAAGGG
The DNA here is from genome assembly GCF_027580195.1 of Bos mutus. Classification (NCBI taxonomy): domain Eukaryota; kingdom Metazoa; phylum Chordata; class Mammalia; order Artiodactyla; family Bovidae; genus Bos; species Bos mutus. The sequence goes on from NC_091627.1 coordinate 57,690,760, forward strand.
ATAAATTGGGAGTTTGGAATTAACATATACACACTGCTGTATGCAATAAATAGTAAGGACATATAGCACAGAGAACTATATTCAATATCTTGTAATAATCTACAATGGAAAAGAATCTGAAAAAGAATATATATGTGTATATATATATATATATATATATATATATATGAGAATCACTTTGCTGTATACCTGAAATTAATACAACATTGTAAATCAACTGTGGTGGTGGTGGTTTAGTCACTAAGTCGTGACCAACTCTTTGCGACCCCACGGACTGTAGCCTGCCAGGCACCTCTGTCCATAGGATTTCCCAGGCGGGAATACTGGAGTGGGTTGCCATTTCCTCCTCCAGGGGATTTCCTGATCCATGAATCGAACTTGTGTCTCCTGCTTGACAGGCGGATTCTTTACCACTGAGCCACCTTAAGACTTCCCTGGTTGTCCCGTGGTTCAGAATCCACCTTGCGATGCAGGGGATATAGATTCTATTCCTGGTCTGGGAAGATTCCACCTGCCTCAGGGTGGCTAAGCCTGGGTGTCACAACCCTAAAGCTTGTGCCCCACAACAAGAGAAGCGACCATAAAGGGAAGCCCATGCAGCACAACCAGAGAGTAGCCCATGCAGCAACGAAGATCCAGGGTAGACAAAAATAAAAGAAATAAATAAAATTTAAATGGAAATAGTAAGGAAAAAAAACTAGGAAAAGAAAAGGAAAAGCGTGTGAAAGAGCAATCACCTATAGCTAGCATGGTTTCTCTGGGTGGAGAGGGGGAGGTGACTTCAATGGTTTTCTTCTGTTTAGTTGCCTGTGTTTTTTAAGTTTTCTACAATTAACCTGTACTATCTATGCATGTACGGAAGTTTTAATGGTTTTATTGAGATTATACTTTACCCATTTAAAGCTTACAATCCAATAGATTCTAGGATTTTCACTAAAATGTGGCCATCAACACAACCGATTCAGAGCATTTTCTTTCTTGCCCCCTTTTTTCTGTTAATATTTGGTTGCACTGGCTCTTCATTGCAGCCCGCTGGATATTTATTGCCGTGTGCTTTGCAGCATGTGGGATCTTTTTTCTTTTTAGTGCGGCCTCAGCATCTTTTCCCATGGACGGAGGAGCCTGGTGGGTTACAGTCCACGGGGTCTCAAAGAGTCGGACACGACTGAGTGACTTCACTTTTTCACTTTCAGCATCTTTAGTTGTGGGATCTAGTTCCCTGACCAGGAGTAGAACTCCCAGGGCCCCCTGCGTTGGCAGTGTGGAGTCTTAACCACTGGACCACCATCAGATCAGATCAGATCAGATCAGTCGCTCAGTCGTGTCCGACTCTTTGTGACCCCATGAATCGCAGCACACCAGGCCTCCCTGTCCATCACCAACTCCCAGAGTTCACTCAGACTCACGTCCATCGAGTCAGTGATGCCATCCAGCCATCTCATCCTCTGTCGTCCCCTTCTCCTCCTGCCCCCAATCCCTCCCAGCATCAGAGTCTTTTCCAATGAGTCAACTCTTCGCATGAGGTGGCCAAAGTACTGGAGTTTCAGCTTTAGCATCATTCCTTCCAAAGAACTCCCAGGGCTGATCTCCTTCAGAATGGACTGGTTGAATCTCCTTGCAGTCCAAGGGACTCTCAAGAGTCTTCTCCAACACCACAGTTCAAAAGCATCAATTCTTTGGCACTCAGCCTTCTTCACAGTCCAACTGTCACATCTGCATGGAAACCCCCAATTTAGACCATTTTTATCCGCTCCAGAAGAGACCCCATAAGCTTTGGCAGTCCCTGTCTCCTTCCCAGTTCTGGGCAACCACAGATCTATAGATTTCCCTGTTATGGACATTGCATGTGCATGGAATCATATAATACTTGAACATCTGTGTCTGGATCCTTTCACCTAGTGTACTGTTTTCAAGGTTTACCCACGTTCTGTCACGTGTCAGTACTTTCTGCCTTTTTATGGCTGAGTAATATTCTTTCGTATGAATATACCACATTTCACTTGTTTATTCGTTGTGAATGTGATCTCGGTAATTTAAAAATTGTGCTTATTGAAGCAACTTAGCACACACACCATCTTGGGATTCCCGGGTGGTGCTAGTAAGTAAAGAACCCGCCTACCAATGCAGGAGACATAAGAGACGTGGGTTTGATCCCTGAATCAGGAAGATACCGTGGAGAATGGAATGGCAACCCACTCCAGAATTCTTGCCTGGAGAATCCCATGGACAGAGGAGCCTGGCAGGCTGTAGTCCATAGGGTTGCAGAGTTGGACTTGACTGAAGCGTCTAAGCATGCACGCACGGATTTATTGCTTCCTGTTCTGGATGTTTCTGGCCAAGATGGCAGTTGGTTCCTTGTGACTATTTCTGGTTACTTGTTTTGAGACTTTTCAGCCTATGATACCATTTTATGTTTTCAAACACCTGTGAGTCACCCCAAGGACCCAGCTCTTTGTAGGGAACTGGTGCTTCAACTGTGGGTCAGACCCTGTTGGGCACATGTGGCTCCCTTGTCCCATTGATTCTTTGCAACTGACCTAAAGGTGGGTACTATTACTGTGCTCATTTTAAAGATGGGTAAACTGAGACTTTGAGAGATCAACCAGCCTGCCCATGGCCCCAGAGCCCCACTGACTTTAAGGCCAAGATGAAACCTAGCATTCAGCATTTAGAACCAAACACAAAATCCACTTTTAGCCTACATATTGGTTTACATAAAAGTGAAAGATAGGGAATTTCCTGGCAGTCCAGTGGTTAGGACTTGGCACTTTCACTGCCAAGGGCTGGGTTCAATCCCTGGTCAGAGAACTAAGATCCCACAAGCTGTGTAGCTCAGCTTTCCCTGGCACCCCCCACCCCCCCCAAAAAAAGATGAAAGTAAAATAATGCCTGATAGTGTGGGTCTTGCAAAATACATCTCTGATGCCCCTCGTTTGTCTCAATATTTTTTAGTATTTTTTAAAAATTAGTTAATAAATTTGAAAAGTTTTTGCTTGCCCTGGGTCTTTGTGGCTGTGTTTGGGCTTTTTCTAGTTGTGGCAAGTGGGGGCCACTCTCTAGTCTCCATGCCCAGGCTTCTCACTGCAGTGCCTTCTGCTGTTGCAGAGCGCGGCTCTAGAGCACAGGCTTGAGAGTTGTGCTTCATGGGCTTAGTTGCTCCACAGCATATGCAACCTTCCCAGAGCAGGGATAGAACCCACGTCTCCTACATCGGGACATTGGGAGGTGGATTCTTTACCACTGAGTCACCAGGGAAGCCTCATTCTTCTTTCTTTTTTTTTTTTTTTTTTCATGTTTTGGCTGCACCATGCAGCCTGTGGGATCTTAGTCCCCCAACCAGGGATTGAACCCACTCCCCCTGCGTTAGAAGCATGGACTGTCAGGGAAGTCCCTGTCTTTCATATTTTAGTGTTAAAATAACACTTGCAATCTGACTGCTCCTTTAAGGACAAACCATAAAAAAAAAAAAAAAACCTCAGGGTTTCATTACCATATGATGCCTTTTTCTGCTTATAAAAGGCTGTATCCAAATTGCTTATCTATAGAAAAAATGTGTAATTTGAAAACAGTGAAACATGGTTAAGTAAGTAAAGTGACTGAAAATGAACTTGAAAGGTAAAACAACTTACAGGCAGAAATAATAATTTTTTTAAATGGCCTACAGTGATAAAATTACTCTGAGGAAACCAATCCACTTAAAGCCAGAGACAAACTTAGTAAGCAGAGGAGTATAATTAGAAATTTAAAAATTGGAAGTGAACAAAAGCAGAAAGATGCAATACAGTTCCTGAATTCACAACGGTTATAGGCACAGTTAGCCAAAATGTCCAGTGACACATTTGAAATAGGAAACCTACCTGTGGCACATAATCGCTACATTAAATAAAAAGGCAGTGATTGGAAATATTTATTCACGTGGTCAACAAATAGCAAATATTTATTGAGATGCTACTGTGTGTCCAGACTGTTTTAGGCCCTGAGGCTACAACCGCCAACAAAACAGACCACATCCCTGGCCCTGTGGAGCTGATGTTCCGACCACAAATGAGTGAACAATCAAAAGATGATTTCTGGAACTTCCCTGGCAGTCCAGTGGTTAGGACTCTGCACTTTCACCTCTGAGGTTGCAGGTTCTATCCTTGCTTGGGGAACTAAGATCCTACAAGCTGTGAGGTGTGGCCAAAAAAAAAAAAAAAGGTGATTCCTGAATGTGATAAACACAGCCACTTTGTCACACTGACCAAATCACCTCAATCGGACTCCACACATCAGACCTGCTGAAAGGGACCTGGGAGGGATCTTGTCTAGTCATTTTTAAAGTTTACGGTAGTAAGACTTTTTGATGCTTTTGAACTGTAGTGTTGGAGAAGACTCTTCAGAGTCCCTTGGATAGCCAGGAGGTCAAACCAGTCAATCCTAAAGGACATAAACCCTGAATATTCATTGAAAGGACTGATGCTGAAGCTCCAATACTTTGGCCACCTGATGTGAAGAGCCAACTCATTGGAAAAGACCTTGATGCTGGGCAAGATTGAGGGCAAGAGAAGGAGTGACAGAGGATGAGATAGTTGGATGGTACCATCGACTCAATGGACATGAGTTTGAACAAACTCCAGGAGACAGTGAAGGACAGGGAGGCCTGGCGTGCTGCAGACCAGAGTTGCAAAGAGTCAAACATGACTGAGCAACTGAACAACAATGTTAGTGAGAGGCAGAACCTGTATTTAAAGGGCATCTTCCTTGTTGAGGGACCATGTAGGGGGCTCCTCAGGACCACGAAACCCTTACCCAGCCACACCCAGAGCCTTGGCTGCAGTGGAAACAACCACTCACAAAAAGTCCAGAGCTGGATGGGATGCAAGCTGTATTTCTCACCTGGAGCAGGATGTGGCCAGGGGTTACGTAAGAAGGAGTCTGTGGTGTGGTTGTCACAGTGGAGAGTAACCCCAACCCTCTCCTATGTATTTGCAATTATGCTTGCATGTGTACATGTGTACACACACCTATACACACACCTTGCCTCTTCTGAAGGGATGGCATAGGTAGATTTGTCTTCTATCTTTAAGCCACAGCTGATGGGTCCATGGTAAGAAATCTGACTGAGGCTGGACCAATTGCCTGCCTTCACTGGGCATTTGGGGTGGGGACGTTGAGAGACTGGGTCGATGGTGAGACAGGCAGTAAAGAAGCAGGGCCTGGATGTGGCCGAATGATGTGGTTGGCAGGGCACCTGGAGGGAAGGGACATAGATTGCCCCTTGAGGTTTGCAAGCTTTCCTGAGACTTTCCTCCAGCCTCCCTGAAATGCCCTTTCATTGTTGTTTAGCCGCTAAGTCATGTCAGACTCTTTGGGACCCAATGGACTTTAGCCCATCAGACTTCTCCATGGGATTCTTCCATGGGATTTCCCAGGCAAGAATACTAGAGTGGGTTGCCATTTCCTCCTCCAGGGGATCTTCCCAACCCAAGGATCAAACTCATGTCTCCTGCATTGGTGGGCAGATTCTTTACCACTGAACCACAGGGAAGCCCCTTGGGTAGCCTTGAATAATGGAAAGATTGGAATGAGTTTCTTCTCCTCTCAATGCACTCACAATCACACAATCAAAAGAAAATGCTGGGTAAATAAAACCATACACATTTCTTGACTGCAGGATTTTTCAGGGCTTTTAATATGTCCATATATACTGTGAATTTCTCCAGGGGATCTTCCTGACCCAGGGATCGAACCTGGGTCTCCTGCATTGCAGGCAGACTCTTTATCAGCTGAGACACCAGGGAAGCCCATACAGTGACTTCCAAGATGGGGCCAAGGTCTGTGATGTTTCCAAGACTCATGGGATATGCCTCACCTGGCTCATTCTCTGCAGAACAACCCTCTGGGGAATGCTTATCCACGTGCATGGACTTGTACTTGCCATACAGGTGAAGGAATTAAATCATAGACAGGGAGCGTCAGCTTCCCAAGGTCACACAGCTGGTTATTTGCAGAAAAGGTCTTGGCACCTAAGACTTCCCATTGTTTCTCCCGCCACGCCCCAGTTGACATAAGGCTTCCTTGGATGGATGATGTTATGTGTGGGATTCCTGGTCCAAGGTGGGTGGTGGAAGGCAGGTCCAGTATAGACGCGAGGGAAAGGGTGGGGTTGAGAACTGAAGGTCAGGCCTTGGGCTGGTGGTAGCCATGGCTTCCGTGGAGTCTGAGAGCCCAGCAATGGCTTGGGGCAGAGCCCGGCTGGGCAGCCGCGCCTTGACAGAGCAGCCAGTGGGCCGGCTCCAGCTGCCCCAGCCTCGCGCGCCTTTTCTGACCGCAGGCAGACTGAGCAAGGGAGGAACTCAGGGCCAGTCCTCGGCCGGCCCGCCCAGGCAGCCAGCGCCGGGATGACGCGGCTGTAAATCACCACGTGGACCACAGACCCAGTGCCATCCCCACGGGTTTCCTTTCCGCTTCTTAATCCTCCTCTTCAGACTCAGTAACAAAAAGCAGATTCCTGCTGGGGCCAGCACACACCATGGGCTCGGAGAATGTGAGCCCGAACTCACCACATCAAGATGCTCCCTCCTCTCACTTTTCCTTTTACCCCTGTCTTAGCCTCTATTAGCCGGAGGACACTCCCTCCTCCTGGCGGAGGTCCCTCACCCTCCCTGGACCCCGCTTCCAGCCTTGCCCCAGCCTCTACCTTGGCCGCCTGCCCATCGGCCGCCCAGGCCTGAGGCTCACCGGGGCCTGTGGTTAGCAGCCCCTCCAGCCTCGTGGTTTGGCTCCAGCCTGGCTCCCCAAGCCTCCCTTTCAGCAGGAGTTGCCTTCGTGTGTTAGGATAAACAGCACTGATCAGGGTTCAAATGCTGGTGCCGCCAACTCGTAGGTAGCACTTACCTCTGAGATGGGGGATGTGAGAAGGTTCCCTGGCACGTCGGAGGTGCCTGACAGCTGTTCTGTTCCAAAAATAAGTGCTTAGCTGTTTGTTCAGGGTTGTTTCAAGAAGCAAGAGAGAGGTATTTGGCACTGCTTTGCTAGGGGTTTGCGTGCCCAGTTAAGGGATGGTTGTTCTCCTGAGTGTTCTTAGGTGGACTTGGAGCCCCGAAGAGCCTCCCCATCAGCTCTGATCTCCCTCCAAAGCTAAAGCCCTGGCAGCCCCTATGACCTCTCCCCATCTCCTATCCCTTCCTATAGCAAATCCTACCCTTTGGTCAGTTTTCTCATGAGCAACAGCAAGTTCAGTGGCCAGAGAGAAGTTTCTGAAGGTCAGGATTGCAAGGGACTGAAAGATGGTCTAAGCTAAGGGTTTTCCAATTTGCCCCAAAGCACCCGAGTTCTCAGAGTCTTCACCAGGCTCCACGTTGGAAGCAATACTGTAGACTCTGGGTCCCCTTCTCTCTGTGTCCCGCACCCTCTCCTGATTCAAATAGACCAGAACCATGCTCATCTGTTTTCTACATTAGAATTTCAAGGTCAGAATTCACTTATTTCCACTAGATGAAGACACTGTCATTTTATAGATAAGAACACTGAGGCCTAGCTGGTGGGGGGATGGGCTGCACCTAGAGTCGGCCTCCTGGCTGCTGGTGTAGTATCTTGTCTGAAGGATGTGGGGAGAAGGAGGTGAGGATGCCGTTCCTGTGAGCAGGGGCAGGGCTGACTCTAACATTCCTTGGAGGTGTGACCTGGGGATTGTAGGTCACACCTGGGTATCAGGACCAAGGGTCCCTGAGCTCCTTCTACCTGCTACACCCCCTCCCATCCCCCAAACCTACTAAATCAGCATGTGTGCTGAGTCAATTCAATCTTGTCTTACGCTCTGTGACCCCATGGACTGTAGCCCACCAAGCTCCTCTGTCCATGGCATTCTCTAGGCAAGAATACTGGAGTGGGTTGCCATGCCCTCCTCCAGGGGATCTTCCCGACCCAGGGATCAAACCTATGTCTCCTGTGTCTCCTGCATTGGCAGGTGGGTTCTTTACCACTGGCGCCACCTGGGAAGGCCAGCTCAATCAGCAGTGGTTCTAAAATGCAGTGGGGGTGGGGTGGGGAGTAAGGGGACACTGTGGGCTCTGGTGGCAGCCAGTCCTGGGTCCAAATGGTGGCTCCATCCCTTACTGAACCCTTCAAGATGCAGCCCCTGCCTGAGCCATATGGGTCCTTCCTGGAGCAGCCGTGAGGGTAAGTAAGAGCAGGTGCCGCGGGCGCTGGCACCTGGTGCAGGCTGGCCTTCTGGAGTTAGGACCAGTGTGTGTGTGGGGGGGTGCTTCTGACCATTGGTTGCTTCTTTTCTTTTTTTTAAAATTTGTTTATTTGGCTGTGCCAGGTCTCGGTTGCAGCACGTGGGACCTTTAGTTGTGGCATGTGGTATCCAGTTCCCTGATCAGGGATGGAACCTGGGCCCCTTGCACTGGGAGCAAGGAGTCTCAGCCACTGGACCACCAGGACATCCCCGTTGGTTGTTTCTTTTTGTTTGTTGAGGTATAGTTGATTTAAAATACTATATTATTTTCAGTTGTATAATATAGTGAATCAAAAATTTTATAGATTATATTCCATTTAAAGTTATTATAAAATATTGGTTATATTTCCTGCACCATACAATATATCCTTTTAGCTTAGCTATTTTACTTTTTGTTTGTTTCTTAGCTTTTTTTTTTTGTATTGGAGTGTGTTTGATGTGGGAGCTTCCCTGGTGGCTCAGCTGGTGAAGAATCTGCCTGCAGTGCAAGAGACTGCCTCCTGTGTTAGTTTCAGGTGTGCAGCAAAGTGATTAATTATACATATACATATACCTATTCTTTTTCAGATTCATTTTCCATATAGGTTATTACAAAGTACTGAGTAGAGTTCCCTGTGCTATACAGTAGGTCCTTGTTGATTATCTGTTTTATATATGGTGCATATATGTTAATCCTATCCTCCTAATTTATCCCTTTCCTCCCATTGGCTGATTCCTTCAGGAGTGACCAGCCATGGGCTCGCCTGAGGATGCTGCTGTGGGCCCTCCTTCCAAGTCAAGCTTGAGGAGAAGGTGAGCTTGCCAAGTCCAGCCTCGTCTTCCTCTCTAAGATGCCACCGGATGCTCAGACCACCTCCTCTCAGGACAAGAGCTAGCCTGCCTCCCTAACACCCTCTCCCACACCCCCACCCCCAGCCACTCTACGGTGACTTTGCACTTTGCTCTCTGCCCGGTGGGGTGGGGAGAGCAAAGTCTTCGCCTTGCCCGGGCCTGAGGCCCACCGTCCTTCTGGCTGCAGAAATTCATTGCCAAAGATTCAACAGGGACACTGAACAAACTGGGGGTGAGAGGACCCCATGGTGAAAAGCCACACTGTGGCTCTGTGACCTTTGCTCCTCGTGTTGCCCGGGTCCCATCTCAGGCCAAAGACAAGTCAACATTTCCACTAGGAACTCATGGAAGAGATGGATGTTTGGTGACTTCAGACATGATCCGGAGCTGTCTTTCTCCACTTGGCCCTGAGCTGGCTGGACCCAAGATACATCTTCTAGGGGCTGTGAGAGGGAGGCTGGGGGTGCCTGTGGGGAGTGGGATCTGAGATCCCAGCCCCTCTCTCCCTCCCACTGGATGCCCAGGCCTCTGACCTTGATTTTCCATGTTCCCTGGGCCCAGGCTCCTTCTTGGGCCCTCAGCATCATGAGAAGTGAGTATGTAGGGGGAGCAGCACCCATACCCCAGCCCCGGGACTTGCCTCGAGGTGACCTGCCCCCAGCTGGCCTGGCCAGCCACTCCTTGCCAGGGGCCCGCCCTCCTGACAGGACACACGAGAGGGTGCCCTGCCTGGAGGCCAGTGGTCTGTGACGGTTGTGCAGGGGGGCAGAGGAGAGGAAGGGACCAGGGGAATGGGCCAGTAACGTGGGGAGGAAGGCATGTTCAAAGCCAAGGCCTGTTCTTTCCTTGTGCTCACAAGGCCAAAGCTGTTCACATCTGTGCTCAACCATCTGCTTCAAATTGAAGTAAAAGCCCCAATGTGTAAAGAAAACACTTGCTTGTGTTGATGGACTCTGTGGGTGACCAGGACTTTGGCCGGTCAGTCAGGGGGAGGAAAGAGGTTGAGAGTGCTTCAGAAATGAACAGTGTGTGAATGAATGTGTGTGTGTGTGTGTGTGTGTGTGTGTGTGTGTGACGGGGTGGGGTGGGACCTTCGCCATGGCCTTGGCCTAGACTAGTGACCAGGAGGCCAGGTCAGGAACACGTGAGGAGCTTTCTCTGCTTGTACCGTATTTACTCCATACCGTGAGTTTATAAGGTGGGGACTGAATTTTTTATCCTGTTGTACAGATGAGGAACCTGAATACAGAAGGAGAAGGGCAGGTCAGTGACAAAGCCAGGTCTCACACGGTGGCCTCACTCCAAAGCCTGTGCTGTTAACACCTTTCCAGCCCTATAAGCCAGTTCCGGCTCAAGGTCTTGGCATGGCTTTGTCCCATCTGTGCGCTGCAGTGGGCCTTGAATGGGACAGAATAGCCCAGCAGGGGTGGTTGGGTTGTGGTTTAGTTGCTCAGACGTTTCCAATTCTTGTGACCCCATGGGCTCTAGCTCACCAGGCTCCTCTCTCCATGGAATTGCTCCTCTCTCTCTTGCTCCTCTCTCCAGGCAAGAATACTAGAGTGGGTTGCCATTTCCTTCTCCAGGGGAACTTCCCGACCTAGGGATCAAACCCTGGTCTCCTGTGCTGCAGGTGGTCTCCTGCATTGCAGGTGGATTGGATTGTTTACAAACTGAGTCACCAGGGAAGCCCTCCTGGGGATGGGGGAGGGGTAATAAGAAAAGAACTCTGAAAGGAATGTCAGTGTGGAGGGCTGTAGGAGGGGCAGAGGTCTTGAAGGATGAATAGGAGTTTTCTGAGCAGAGGAACGGAAGAAGAACTTTCTATGCAGAGAAGTCTTCAGCCCTCAAAAGAGATTAGAATCACCTAAGGAGGTTATTAAATATTGACATAAAGTGTTAATGCCAAAGTTCCATCTTCAGAAATTCTGCTATATTGGTCTGGGCACTTGGAACTTTTAAAAGCTCCCCAAGTGATTCCAATGTGTAGGTATGGTTGAGAGTTACTGGATTAAGTGGGGTTAGATCACTGACAAAAAAAGTGATTTAAAATCACTGATGTGAAATACAGGCTGTGCTAAAAATGTGGACGTGTGTGTGTGTGTAAATATACAAGCAAATAATTGTGATACCATCAGATGACTGTATGAATGTATACACACATATGAGTGACAAGAAGTTCCATGTTTTTCTTTTCTAGCTTCTCTCCCAATACAGCAGCTTTGATTCTTTTGCATGCACGCGCGCGCACACACACACACACACACACACACTCCTTCTTGAACGCACATGCATGCCCAGATATCCACCGTGTACATCCCCAGGGAAGAAAAATCCATTTCCCATGGATTCACATTTCATTGGCAGCCTTCTCAACAGTTTGTGTAAATAACCGTGCAAAAAGACCCTCACCAAAATAAAAGTGATAAAGAGCCGCCTTCCTGGAGCCTTGAGAGCACTTGTCCGTTTCAGCTGAGAGTGTGGTCACAGGGCCCCTGCAGATTCGTTTACACACATACCCTCCATGCTCCGTTGTTTGCTCTGGGTCCTGGCTCCACACACTGGGGGTGGCTCAGTCACGGCGGGCGTGTACCCATGTAGGAGGCCATGTGTGTACACACCATGTCCATGTGTGTACCTCTGGTTCATGCTTGGTTCCTGCAGCACGCGTGCTTCTTGCTCTCCAAAGGGCAAAACCACAAAGAAGACCTCTGGAAGTCGGAGATCCCCCCAAGCTCAAGGCTGAGCGTCAGCAGGCTCTTCAAAAACAACATGCACACAGGCTGCATGCTCCTTCTTGGTTCCGACCTCAGATGGTCCCAGAAGAGAGGTGTAAATTCTGGGGAAGGGTTCCACAAGTCCCTGGGCCACTTTTTGGGGTCATAGCATGGCCAGGGCCCCTGTGGATTCCATCTCCCCACACCGTCCTTCCTCCCATCCCCATGGCCCACCACGTGGTCCTGGACCTCCCCAAATCCCCTCCACTTCATCATGTCCCATTTCTTTTCCTGATTAACCCTCCCACTCGTCTCCCCTTCCTCACAAGTCAGTGAGATACAAGAGCTAGTAGGTCCCAGGGGCAGGGAACTGGGTAGCAGAGCTATGAGCAGGGACTGCCTAGGGAGCAAAGGTGCAGACAGGGCTCCTTTGTGCCCAAGATACGGGGCAGAGAGTTGGGTACTACTAACTGGGCTGAGCTGGGGCTATACTGGGGCTTCCCTGGTGCCTCAGACAGTAAAGAATCTGCCTCCAATGCGAGAGACCTGGATTTGATTCCTGGGTCAGGAAGACCCCTGGAGAATGGAATGGCAACCCACTCTGGCAATTTTGCCCAGAGAATCCCATGGACAGAGGAGCCTGGCAGGATATACTCCATGGGGTCAGAAAGAGTGACTTTGTGTCCACTTAGTCAGACACAACTGAGTGGCTAACACACAACAACACAAGGGCTGTACTGGGTGGGGGGGGTCAGTCGGGGGGCCCACTAGGGAGCTAGAGTAGGGGTTACACTTGCCTCCCACCTTCCACTTGGCTTCCTGAGCTACAAAGTGGCTATTGCCAAGCAGCCCAAGTGACAAATAACCTAGCCCTCTCAAAGCAAGACTCTGACATCTCCAAGTGTGTCTTTCAGCAGATTCATGTAGCCTTCTGACTCTCTGCCACCTACACAGATGCTTGCTGTTTTCAGGCTCCAGGAGGACAGGGAGGCTGGAGGGGGCCCCACTGAGCGAGGTGGGGAGGGGAGGGAGCGGCTGGCTTTGCCCTTTGCCCCAAGGATTGGGGCAAACTTCTCACAGTCTCCTCTGGTCTCCTGGACCCCAGACAAGCTGTGTCTGCCTCCCTGAAGCCAGGGACCCCAAGGAACCTGGCTTAATAAATAACGACTTTGTTTTGCAACTATTTGGGCATATGTCTAATCTCCACATGGCACTGTGAATTCCTAGAGGGCAGAGATTAGGTCAATCACGTCTCCAAATCCTTGAAAAGGCTTTGTACAATGTATATATTGGTTTCTTTGTTGAATGAATGGATAAAATATGAAAAATATGGTAATTCACGCATTTATTTTCCTCCTTCCACAAATAACTACCAAGCAGCTAATTTGTTAAGACCCAAGAGAACAGGGCACAGGCCTTTACCAAGGACTCAAAGAAGCTCAGGAAGCTTCCCTGGTGGCTCAGATGGTAAAGAATCTGCTGCAGTAGAGGAGACCCTGGTTCAATCCCTAGGTTGGCCCTGGAGAAGGATATGGCAACACACTCCACTATTCTTGCCTGGGAAATTCCATGGACAGAGGAGGCTGGCGGGCTACAGTCCATGCAGTAGCAAAGAGCAGGACTCGACTGAGCTACTAACACTTTCACTTTTAAACAGGCTCAAAGGGAGAAGCTCCAGAGCAGAGGGGAGCCCAGACTTGAGGCTTTTTACTCTTTCTGTGGCTGAGCCTTTGCACACTCCTACAAAGAGGAGAGCTTCATTGCACATGTGCCTGGCCCTCAGGAGGTGCTGAATAAACGTTTATCAAGGTGTGTGGATGAATGAATGAATGAACCCCCCACACACACCCCTCCTCAGATATCACTAATCAACTGTGGCTCTTCGTCTGGTGGGGCGGTCTGAAGCTGTCCAAGTTCAAGACAGTGCTCCAGGCAGTCACTATTAACCAATTGGAGAGATGTGCTTTCTTGGTCATCCCAGTCTTAGGGCCATTCTGGAGTGAACTGTGGGTGGGAACCCCTCAGGCCAGGCTCCTGGGGTACCATTGGGATGACATGATGGAGGACATGTTAGAAGGTCACCTTGGTTATGTCCACGGGGCTATGTGGCCACTCCACGACTGGCCTCCTCTCTCTGATCTGTTCTTTGCTGACCCTTACTCCACTACTACTAACTGGAGGTGTGTTGCTGAAGTTCCTCCCCTGGTCCCGTCACCTCTAGGCAAAGTCCAGTCTCCTTAGTGGCCCACAGGACTTGTCACAGATGGTCCCATCCCCTCCTCCAGTGACTCCAGTGTCTCCCTAGACTCAGTGACACATAGTTTGGTCATCTGGGAACATGGCTGAATCCCGTCCCCAGGTGTTAACAGCCCCTCTTTCTTAGCCATGCCTCAGTGCCCTTTCTTCTGGCTGCCCCCAAAACATGATTCTTTCTGGACGCTGCTGTTTACTGCTCTGGAAACTGTTCCTTTTTGTTTGTTTTGGCCGTACCTCGCAGCATGCAGGACCTTAGTTCCCCAACCACGGATTGAACTCATGCTTCCTGAAGCGGAAATGCAGTTTTAACCACTAAACAGCTGAGGAAGTCCCAGAGACAGTTCTTTTTAAATCTAACTTTCTTCTGTATCTAATCCATCAAGACCCCTGATTCCCCAGAAGGAAGTCTAATTCTCTCAACTCCAGAACCTGGGCAGACAGAGAGGCCCTGCTTAACCCAACAGCAATGGCCTGGGTTCATGTCCCCCCATCCTAAGGCTCATCTTTCCTGTTCATATGTAAATCAGAACATTGCTTTGCTCCATCTATATTAAGAAGCCCATTATTGCTCCAGATCTCTGAGGATTCTCAAAGGGCTTACATCCCCATGGTTATCTCTTGAGAGCTGAGAGTTATCTTGGTTACTTGCCCAGTTGTGTCTGACTCTTTGTGACCCCCATGGATTGTAGCCTGCCAGGCTTCCTCTGTCTGTGGAATTCTCCAGGCAAGAATACTGGAGTGGGTAGCCATGTCCTTCTCCAGGGGATCGTCCCAGAGATCAAACCCAGGTCTCCTGCATTGCAGGCAGATTCTTCACCAACTGAGCCACTAGGGAAACTCATGTTTCTGTCTCTCCAATCTAATTATCTCTCTCTCAATCACTTCCTATGGCTGATCCCTTCTCTCTATACTGCTTCAGTTTAGGGAACACAGGCACTTTCCCTTGATCTCCCCAAAACATCACTCACACAAGGCAGTTGTGTATAGAGGAATTATTAATATTTTTCTCTCTCCTGATGATTTTTTAAAAAATGTTTACACTCCCAGAAAACCAAACAAGACCTTGCCTATTTCTCCCCAATTTCTTTAGCTGATTGCATGTATTTTTGACAGGTTCATCATGTTTCCAGCAGTTATAAATATTTTCCCCTCTGGCTTCTCTCTCTGACACCACATTTCTGCTCTGTGACTCACTGAAGTTGTCCCACAGCTGGGGCTTGAATCCAGTCTTTTTTCTTCAATTTAACATCTCCCTACCCGACCCCAGGTCACCACCAAATCCCAGCCTGAAAACAGGAGACTATAAAATACGATGCCCAGTGGAAAGGTCATAAGCAAATACGACAGCTGGCCGGGCCTCTCACCCACACTCAGCTGAGCAGGCATCCAGGTCTTGACTCTGGGAGAAGAGATGCAGGGCCTAGACCAGCCACATTCCTCTCCCTAGGCTCTCCTATAACCGAGGCTTGTCCAGAGGCAGCTGACTGGCAACACCATGGGGAGGAGGGGACAGGACAGAGCCTGCCCCTGCCCCAAGAGGCAAGTGGAGCCCTGAGTTTAGCCGGGTGCCAAGGCTATACCCCAAACCACCTTCAAAGACATCTGGTCCACAGACAACATGCGTTCCTCCTCTGGGATTTCATTTCCACAACCAGAAGTTTCTAGAATTTTCCTCTTGCATGCACACATATGTATGCAACTCACACCCCCCTCCCTTTTTTTTTTTTAATTTTAAGTAAAGAACTCAAAATCCTTCCAAGTCCCAGGAAATAAATCACCATTTTTGGAGAAAATAGAAGAAAGTTTGGTACACAGTGGGATAGCTATGCTGACCTTTATTTTCTAAATAAAAATCAGGGTAAAGGGTTTAACAAAAACTTTAGTGCCTCTTCCAGGTATGAGAGGCAGCCAAGGAAGTCAAATGCTGTAATTTGGGGTCAGCCCCAAGATGAACAGGACTAGGATTTTTAAGAACAAAGAGTTCAGTGATCCTCTCCACTGGGAACTGTAGCTAATATTTCCCCATCATAAAGGCTCTGAAAAGTCCTGCGAGGTCCCATTAAAAAAAAAAATTTTTTTTTTTTTTTTTGCTCTGCTGAGTCTTTGGTGCTGTGCAGGCTTTTGCAATGAGTAGGGGCTACTCTTCAGTTGCACATGGGCGTCTCATTGTGGTAGCTTCTCCTGTTGGGAGCACGGGTTCTAGGGCATGCAGGCTTCAGTAGTTTCGGCATGTGGGCTCAGTAGTTGTAGCTCCCAGGCTCAATAGTTGTGGCCCATTGGCTTAGTTGCTCTGTGGCACGTGCGATCTTCCTGGACCAATGATCAAACATGTGTCTCTGTTGGCAGGTGGATTCTTTACCACTGAGCCACCAGGGAGTCCTAAATTTATTTTTATTGAATGAAATATTCTTTAAATTCTATAGCACATTACAATTTTCAGAAGTTTTACATACATGATTTCATATAATCCCATAAGAACCCTTTAAAAATAATTTAATTAAATTTTTATTTAAAAATAAATAAAAATTTAAATTTAAAAGGTTTTAATTTAAAAATTTAATCCCACACCCCTATATTGCCCTTCTATTTATTT
The DNA here is from genome assembly GCF_027580195.1 of Bos mutus. Taxonomy (NCBI): domain Eukaryota; kingdom Metazoa; phylum Chordata; class Mammalia; order Artiodactyla; family Bovidae; genus Bos; species Bos mutus. The sequence continues at coordinate 57,707,375 of NC_091627.1, forward strand.
GTTTTTTTTTTCTTTTTTGTCCCCTGCATTTATATTTGAGAACTCAGTGTCTCCCAAACTTGTTTGAGCACTACATTAAAAAAAAATTTTATTGCCATAAAATATGTATAACATAATATTTATCATTTAAATCATTTGAAGTGCCCTAAATAAGATATGATGCTGTGAAACCGTAACCACTAACTGTATTGCAGATTTTTTCATCATCTCTAAGAAAAACTCTGTACCCATTAAATAATAACTTCCCTCTTCCCACCTCCTCTGACCCCCACCCCTTGCAACCTCTATCCTACTTTCTATCTCTATAAATTTGCCTATTCCTCATTTAAGTGGAATACAATATTTGTCCTTTCTGGTTGGGCTTATTTCAATAAACATAAATTTTCAAAGTCTGTCCATATTGGGACTTCCTTAGTAGTCCAATGGCTGAGACTCTGCGCTCCCAATGCAGGGGACCCAGGTTTGATCACTGATTAAGGAATTAGATCCTGCATGCCACAATGAAGATCAAAGATCCTACATGCTACAACTAAGACCTGGTGCAGTCAAATAAATAAAAATAAATATTAAAAACCAGATCTATCCATGTTGAGCATGTTCCTATTTATGGCTATATAATGTTCCACTATACATGTATGCTACATTTCGTTTCTCCGTTCATCTGCTGATAGACTGCATTTATTCTTTATTTCATGCCCCTCTCACAGGATGAGCTTCCCCCTGCTCTGCCCCCAGTGGCTCAGTGGTAAAGAATCTGCCTGCAATGCAGGAGACACAAGAGATGCAGGTTTGATCCCTGGATCGGGAAGATCCCCTGGAAAAGGAAATGGCAACCCACTCCAGTATTCTTGCCTGGGAAATCCCATGGACAGAGGAGCCTGGCGGGCTACTGTCCATGGGTTCACAAAGCACTGGACACGACTGAGCACTCACACATGCATCTCACTGGACACCACCGGCAGGCCGAGGGCCATGGAACACAGTTTGGAGACTGCTGGTATCAGGGCCACTAGAACGTTCGGCTTTGGGATGAGCTAGGATTTGCTTACCCATGTGGTTGCCCCAGGCACTGCCAGAGGGTCTCTGACCAGCTGAGTCTCCAAACTGAAGGCAGAGGCTACAGCCATGAGAGGACTTAGGAGAGGGGCTCAGCCGTCAGCTCTCAGGGGGTTACACACTGGAGAGCCTTGTTCTCCAGCCCTCACAGGACAGTGGAGGGGGTGCTGTGGGGACCTGCTGGGATGACTGACAGCTCCGTGCTGGTGACATCTGTCAGGGCGGCCTCCCTTGGCTTTGATGACAGGACTGGATGGGAGCCAAGCTTGAGGGGAGCAGTTGCCTGAGAGGCCCCAGCCCCCTTTTGGCAGCCTCATAGGTGCACCCTGTCCTGCTCCTCAGGGAGCTTGGACGGACTGTTCCGAACCACTGCCCCTCTCGTCAGCACTTCCCACAGGCAGACCCGCTGGGCTCAACCCCCCTTTCCAGTGGGCTTTCTCCTGCGCTCTCCTCTCCCAGGCACAGGGATGTGGGAAAAGCAAGTGAGGAACTGCCCAGAACCAAGTGCCCTGTGACTGAGGGAGAACATGGCCCTCTGGGAACCCAGAGGCCTGGGGTCCAGCTTGGCCAGACCCTCAGCTCCCTGAGTGACCCGTCTTGAGTACAAGTAGACAGTGGCTCTGTGACCTCCAAGGTTTCTCGCAGCCCATTTCCAACCTGGGCCCCAAACTGCCTGCATGCCTGAATTCAAGGCTCAGATTACAGCCCACATGGGCTTTCCCACCACATGGAGCCTGAGGTCTTGCCTCCTTCTTGCTAGAAAAGCTTTATTTCTCCTCCTGAGGGATTCTTTTGAACCAGGGAATAACTGGAAGAAGCCGATAGCTTCCACAGTCATTAATCAAAACAAACACCAACAGAGCATCTTTAGAGAAATTACAAATAAATGAGTGGCTGTCCTTTTGATCTGAGTAGAGGTCACCTCCCCTGACTTTTGACCTGCCCCTCAGCGAAAGGTCCTTTCACCTTTATCCAGATTCCACATGCCTTGCCTTGGGCCTGTTGGGACACCTCCTTGTCCCCTCGTGGCTCTGTGGCTTGTCCCTCCAACCATCTTGCTGGCTCGACTGTGGGCTACTGGAAGGCAGAGAATAGGTCTGTCTGTCACCACATTGCAGGACAGTCCTAGGCCCTGAGGCCTCAATGTACAGCCTGGGTTGGGAGGGCTCCTTGGGGTCTCTTTGCCCTGGTGAGAAGCTACCAGGTGAGCCCCAAGGGCCCTGCCCATTCCACTCCAGCCCAGGATGTCTGGCAGAGCCCCACAGAGATGCAGGCCAGGGAGGAAGTCTTAACACCGTGAGAGTTCTTAGCAGGAAATGAATAATGAGCGGGAGCCGGATGGAACCCACAGGGAAGGGAAACTGAGGTTCTGAGTTCAGTTCAGAGGGTTTAAGTGAAATGGTCACACCCACAGGCCAAGGTGTGGGCTTTCGTTCCTCCCAGGGCCTGTGTGCCGCTTCCTCCAGGTCCTGAGCCCACTGAGACCCACCCTCTCAGACCTCAAGGCCCCTCCCCATGATCAGGAGGAGTCTACTCTGCCAGAAGCCAGGCCTCTCTCTCCTGTGAGAGCCCACTGGCTTCCGGTGTCTCCTGCTTTCCCCTCCCCAGCCTGGTTTCCTCAGTCCATGGATTCAGGAGGCAGCGCCGTTTCCCAGGCACCCCCTCGGCACGCACAGGTGCCAGGGGTCCTGATGCTGCTTCTCAGCCCTGCTGCTCACTGGATGCTTGACCCATGGCAAACACCTCCCACTGTCTGAGCCTCAGTTCCTCCATTTATAAAATACGTGGTTCATGGACATGATGACTTAGGCCTCTTCCAGCTAGATAATTCTCTGTCCAGAAAATGTCACTCAGCCCCAGGGTGAGCTGAAAATCTGTTTCATTTCTGTTTGAAATTCACCATTTTTAGCCTGCCCTGTCCCTCCAGGCATCACCCACAGCAGGAAGGAAGAGGCATTTCATAGCATCTGCTTTTCTCACTCAGGACAGACCTCCGCTGGCCTCTCCCCAGCAACCCCCGTCCCCTCCACCCCCACCACCCCGGCTCCTCACAGGGCTGTGGCCTTCCTCTGGCCTGGCCCTCGTCAGGGACTCATTTCCTCCTCCCTGCCTTAGCACTTTTCCGAGGAGCCAACACCAGTCCCAGCGTCCTGGAAGCTTCCTCAGAGGCAGGACTGAGATCAGGCCCCACCCGGCAGCTTGGCAAGCACCGACTTGCTGTTGATGGGACTTAATTAACGCAGGGATCCGCTTTCCTCCTAGCCGCCAGCCCTGGGTGAGAGGCGGCCTCCTTGGAACTCAAGGACACAGGGCCCTCTATTGTTCTCCAGAGACAGCCAGCTGCTCCATGCAACGGCTAGTCGGGCTCATCAGCTGCTGTCCTCCGGGTTCTCTTTGCTCTTGTGGTTCTTTCCACTTCCCTGCCCGAGGGGCTTGTACGAGTGCCCACCCTCCGTGACAGAAGTCCTCGGTCAGGGTTGGGCCAGCCCATCTCCTTCAGGATGTTGGTCCTTAGTTCTCATCAGACTTGACCTGTCAGCCAGCACACTGGACACAGCCCATCCGTCCCCCTGTGAAACACAGCCAAATCTCCCTGGGTTGCCCCCTACCTCTCTGGCTACTCCTCCTTAGCCTCCTTTGCTGGTTGGGATGCCCTGGGGTCTGGTCCTCAGTTCCTGCTATCTCCCTCCCTCCCGCCCTCAAGACTGCATGACCCTTGTAGGTTGTTGACTTCCTAATTCTTGTTTGCATCCCCGAGATGGCAAGATCCCACTCAGAGTGAAGCCAGGTCCTTGCAGTGACCTCCAACTGGCCCACCTGCCCCATTACCTCCCTGACTTCACTCTGCTTCTCTGACACAACGGACTCTGTCTGCCCCTTGGCCTTGGCATCAGCTGTTTCCTTACCTGGAATGCTCCACTCCTAAATAGCCCCATGACTTGTTTCCTCCCCTTCTTCAGTTCTTTGATCAAATGCCACCTTCTCAGTGAGGTCTTCCCTGATTGTTCTATTTCAAAGTGAAATAGAACCCTTCCCCCACCCCCCACACACTCTACTTCCCCTGGCATTTTCTCCGTCTTTCTTCCCTGTTCTGTTTTTCTCCATGCTACGTCTTTTAAGTGTATCTGGGGTGGGGGTTGGTTTCCTTTGTTTTTTATTATCTCCTCCCTCTGAAAGGTAAACTCCATGGAATCAGGGATTTTTTTTGTTTTAGTCACTATATTCCTGTGTTTGGCACATAGTAGTTAATCAACAAATATTCATTGAATAAATGAGTGGGTATTTCATTAGATGTCCTTGTATGTATGTCTTTGTGTTCTGTGTTTTGTTTTTTTTTAAACTTTTATAGAGAAGATCCTGGAAGTAGGGTTGTTCTGACAAATGTACACACAGAGTATTTTTAATTTTCATAAACAACTCTAGATTACTTTCCCAAGAGGCTATAGCAGTTTAAGCCCATTGCTCTTACACTTGACTTCATGCCAGTATGCTGAGGGAGGGGAAAATCACCTCATTGTTTTAATTTTCATTTTCCTGACTGATTAGAGAAGAACATGCTTCTTAATTATTTACTTGTGAATTTTCTTGTTTATAACCTTTGCCCTTGTTTTGTTGTTGTTGTTGGAGGTGGGGGAGATTTACCTTTTCTAATGAGTTTGCAGAGGGAACTCTCATTTCTTAAAAGAAAATCCCATACAATTCTGATACTTATGAAAGTGTTGGAGCGATTGTTCTAGAGTGACCATCCTCCTGGTTTGCCACTCCCTGACACACAGCACAGTTCCCCTGTGCATTTTGGAATTAAAGATGTTTTAAAGATTTTTTTTTTCTTGTTGATTTTTTTTTGTCTCTTCTACAATGTACTTGTGTTAGTTTAAAAAAAGATATTAACAAAGGATCATAGGAGAATCCTTGTGTTGTAATGCCAAGTGGAAAAAACATTTACAATTAGGATATACTTTTGATGGCAGCTACAAAAAAAGGCTCTCTGTATATAGAAACTCTAGCAGTGAATCAGCCAAAGTGAAAAGGGTGGGATTATGAATAATTTTTCCCTACTATGGGAGACAGGCAAGTGAGGGGAAACGGGGTGGTAGTGAGTCCCTAGCGGAGAAGAATAAGCTGTTGAAATCATGGTACTTGGTTTACAGCACTCTCCCCTGGGCCTTGGGAGACATCACTAATCATTGCTTCAGTGGTTCCTCCCAAACCCAGACTCAGCCTTAGAACTTTTCTCAATGCAAGAGTCCAGGGAGGGACTAGTCGTAGATCAGAGCTTGCAGGCAGATTAAACCCACTTTCCCATCCTTGTCCAGTGCCGTCAGCATCAGCCCTGCAAAGGCGCTCTTGCTGGGGCAGTAACATGCTCCCCCGTGTCCTCCTGGTTCCATCATGGCTGCAGTCTGGTTGGCTGTACCTCTTCAAAAATGTCCTGAATGAGGTTCCTGGGGTCTTTACAACTTGAATTGGTTTTCAACCCATCACTGATACCAAGCATCACTTTCTGAAATCTCTTTTCCCCTTGTTCCCTTGGACTCATTGGAACTGTGAACACTGTCCTCAGCATGGACACTTAGATGCTTTGCCCACATCCTGGCACATCCCCTTGGGCACCACACCTTGGCTGTTTCCACTTTTGGACTGACTCTTTGTTTTGACTTCTGTTCTAAAGGCATGCCCCCCACCCCCTACTCAGCTGCGATTTCCAGCCCTGGTACTATGACGACTGGCCCATCCTCACTGTCTAACCAGACCTCTGGCCCTGCCCTCCTGCTACCCTGTGCTTGGCTTGCCTCTGATCTGATAGATTACCCAGCAAGTCTCATTGCAGGACACCCAGGAATTTCTCACCAACATTCTTTCTAGACCAGCTTGGGGAGGTGAGTTGATTAGAAAGGATAGCAAGAAATACTGTGTATGGTTTTTTTTTTTTCCTTTTTCTGTTTGGGGAAAAACAGTAAATGATATAGAAAAATGACAGAAATGTATGAAATGACTACCAGTAATTCAATCACCTGGAGAAAACCACAATGACTGGGCTGGCAAATATCCTTTCAATCACCTCTCAGCCTCCGCGCCCATTAAGATCTGCGTCTATCAACTGTCTTGAATGAATTCATGCTGTTATTCGACCTGTGTTTTTCACTCATCCATCTGTCATGAGCATTTTCAAGGATGCCAATGATGAGAAACATGTTTTCCTTTTTCCAAGAACGTAAATTATATTCCACAGCGTTCTTTTTTCCCCCACCAGCGTATCTGTGCATTTGCTTCTTTGGAGGCAGAAACTTTACTCCTGCACCATTTCCCTCCCATAGTAACAGACCACCCATTTTTGGTTGGATGTCCAGCCACTACAACAAAAACGATACATCCCAGCTCCCCTTGACTGTGTGTGGTCATGTGACTGAGTTCTAGCCAACAGGGGGTGAGGAGAAGAGGAATATGTGCAACTTTTTGGATGTGTCCTGTGGCAGTTTCACATGTGTTCACAAATTCTTTCACATTCATTTCATTAAGGTGAAGCCTAATTCCCACCCCTCCCTTAGATATATGCTACACTTAGGAACTTGTGTCTTTTTTTCCCTAAAAAATTTTTTAATTGAATGGAAGATTGTTTGAATTCTATAGTGCTTTACAATTTTCAAAAGTTTCACACACATGATTTCATATAATCCCATAATAACCCTTTTTCCCCCTACCCTTATACTGCCCTTCCCCTCTTCTTTTCCCCACTGGTAACCACTAATTTGTTCTCTACATTTGTGAGTCTGCTTCCTTTTTGTTATATTTATCAGTTTGTCGTATTTTTTAGTTTCTACATATAAGCAATATCATATAGTATTCATGTCTTTCTGTGTCTGACTTGTTCCACTTAGCAAAAGGCCTTCCAAGTCCATCTGTGTTGCTGCAAATGGCAAAATTTCATCCTTTTTTTATGGTTGAGTGTGTGTCCTATCTGTGTGTGCATATATATATATATATATATATATATATATATAACACACATATATATATCACTGCATTTTAGATTTATTTTATTTTTTGTTATTGAAGTACAATAAAGAAATTTCTTTATTGATTTATAGTGTCCCAGTCCCTGCTGTACTGCAAATTGACTCAGTTACACACTTACAGATGTTCTTTTCTTAATATTCTTTTCCATGTGGTTTATCTCTGGAGACTTTGATATAGCTCCCTGTGCTATACGGTAGGACCTTGTTGTTTATCCATTCTAAATGTAATAATAAACATCTACCAATCCCAAACTCCCAGTCCCTCCTTCTCCCTCCCCCCGCTCCCCCTTGGCAACCACAAATCTGATCTCTGTGCGTTTGTTTCTGTTTTGTAGATAGGTTCACTTGCGCCATAGTTTAGATTCCACGTATGTGTGATGTGATATAGTGTTTGTCTTGCTCTTTCTGACTTAATTCACTGAGTATGGTAATCTCTGGGTCTGTCCACATTGCTGCAAATGGCATTTGCTCTTCTTTTTTTTTTTTATGGCTGAGTTCCCTGGTGGCTCAAACAGAAAAGAATCCACCTACAATGCAGGAAACCTGTGTCCAATCCCTGGGTTGGGAGAATTCCCTGCAGAATGGAATGGCAACCCACCCCAATATTCTTGCCTGGAGAATCCCATGGACAGAGGAGCCTGGTGAGCTACAAAGCCTGGGTGGCAAAGAGTTGGACACGACTGAGCAACTAATACTTTCACTTTCAACAATCTATTGTACACATGTACCACATCTTCTTTATCCATTCATCTGTTGATGGACATTTGGATTGCTTCCACACCTTGGCAATTGTAAGTATTGCTTCTATGAATAATGGGGGGCAGATATCTTTTTGAATTAGTGACTTGCTTCTAAAGGGTAGAATATGGCAGAAGTTGTTGTGTGTGACATATGAGTTGAGGAGGCAGAGGGCTTCCTCCTTGTTCTCTCTTGTAATAAGTGCAATGGGGAAGCCAACTGCCAAATCGTGAGGACAATCAAGAAGCACTATGGAACTTCCCTGGTGGTCTAATAGTTAAGAATCTGCCTTCCAATGCAAGGGGCATGAGTTCCATCCCTGGTCCCCACATGCTCAGGGCAGCTAAGCCCGTGCTCTAGAGAGCTCGCATTGCAACAACTGCTGAGCCCATGCACCCTACAGACCGTGCTCTGTAACAAGAGAAACCACCACAATGAGAACCCTGCACACCGCAACTAGAGAGTGGCCCCCACTTGCTGCAACCAGAGAATGCCCATACGCAACGATGAAGACTCAGTATAGCCAAAAATCAATTTTAGAAAAAGAAGCCCTATGGAGTGGCCCATGTGGCAAGCACCGGAGGCTTCCTGCCAACAGTCATACGCCGGAACCGTTTTGGAAGTGGATCCTTAAGCTTCGGTCTAGCTGGCATTCGGAGGACCTTGGTCTTGGCCAGTGCCTCGACTGCATCCTCTGATCTCCTGACTTGCTGAAACTGAGACAATACATGCTTGTTGCTTTAATTAATTAAGTTCTGTGGTAATTTGTTATGCAGCAACTAACACACCCTTAAGAGGATGGCCTCTGCTTCCCCTTCACCCTCTCTCTAGATGGAAGGTGGGTGTGGGGTGTGCCATCCTGGATCTTTCAGATGAGGGCAGTGTGTTAAGGATGGAGGAGCAACAATACAGATGGGGTCCAGGCCTTTGATGGCTTCATAGAGCAAGAGTCAGCATAACAACTCACTCTTCAATCTGACAGGGAAGTGAATGTCTACCTTAATAAACTCAAAGCTTCCCCATCAAAGTTGGGCCTCCCTGGTGTGTGGGTACCAGGTGTGTGAAGCTACTGATGATCTCCATCCTTGGTCCAGTGGAGCTATATACTGGGCTGGCCAAAAAGTTCATTCAGATTTTTCCACACAGCTTACGGGAAAAATCCGAATGGACTTTTTCACCAACCCAATAACTGTTGTCATTTTCCCTGAGTGCCAGGATGGGAATACAATCGAGAAAGCTTTGGATCTTGATCACAACAGCTGAATTTGATCCTAAAGAAGACTCTGCAAAGTGAGCTGATACTGAGTTTGACACGTGCTTCTCTCCTTGATGGGCTCCTGGGTAGCTCAGGCGATAAAGAATCCACCAGCAATGCAGGAGACTCCGCTTTGATCCTGGGTTGGGACAATCCCCTGGAGAAGGGATAGGCTCCAGTCTTCCAGGATACTCCAGTATTCCTGGGCTTCTCTGGTGGCTCAGATGGTAAAGAATCCACCTGCAATGCGGGACACCTGGGTTCAATCCCTGGGTTGGGAAGATCCCCTGGAGAAGAGAACCCACTCCAGTATTCTTGCCTGGAGAATTCCATGGACAGAGGAGCCTGGCAGGCTAAAGTCCATGGAGTCGCAAAGAGTTGGACACAAATGAGCAACTTTCGCTTTCTCTTTGATAAGCCTCACCTCCCCGAGTGGTCATGTCCTGACGGGGTCTCTCAGACCTTGGCAGGAGAGAGCTGGCCCCACATCTGCGCAGGGGGCCGGCTCGGCAAACAGGAATGTCCTCCCTTCCCCGCCTCAGAGAACCGCTCTCAGGTGACTTGACTCCCCCCCCCTCCCCACTGAGCAGTCTCCACACCCCAACCTGACTTCTCTTCAGGCTCAGCTTTTCTCTTTCCTGCATCCTTCTTTTATTTGTCCTTTGTGTGGTGTCTGTCATCAAGTACTGACTGGCAAGGTGCTTCATCCTGTTCTCCTGGATGAGAAGGGGAGCTCCCAGGCTGGAGTCTGAACTGGAAAGATATGTCTCATGGAGTAGTACCATGAGAAGACTCTCTCTTTGGTGATGGGTCAGAAACGCTCACAGTTACCCTCCACTCCCACATTTTGTAAGCCTGCCTAACATCATGCTTTGTTTTTTTTTTCAATATGGCTTCATATTGCTTATTTGATTTAATTCAAACTCTATGATGTAGGCTGGGTGTCAGTAACCCCTTCTCACTCCGAGGAAGCTCAGGCCCAGGGAGGTGATGAGTCTTGCCTGCCCAGGAGGTCAGTGGTGTCATTGAGACTGGATGGAGGCACCAAATCCAGGAATTCTATGACCTCATCAGGTGTCTTGAAGGTATCAAAGGTTTCAGGCTCCCTTGTTGCATCGTCCTGCCTCCTCCTGCCATGAGGGGATTGGATAGAGAGATTAGGTTTAGAGAGCATGGACAAATGGGGAAGAATGAACAGCTCTTCCCATTCCTCAGCTTGTGGCAACTACAACCTTCTTTTGAGCTACCATTAGGGTGAGTCTGGTGCCCTCAAGAGGCCAGGGTGGGAAAATGGGCTGCGTCGCCTTCTGGGCTGCTGCTGCTGCTAAGTCGCTTCAGTCGTGTCCGACTCTGTGCGACCCCGTAGACAGCAGCCCACCATGCTCCCCCATCCCTGGGATTCTCCAGGCAAGAACACTGGAGTGGGTTGCCATTTCCTTCTCCAATGCATGAAAGTGAAAAGTGAAAGTGAAGTCGCTCAGTCGTGTTCGACTCGTCGAGACCCCATAGACTGCAGCCTACCAGGCTCCTCTGTCCGTGAGATTTTCTGGGCAAGAGTACCGGAGTGGGGTGCCATTGCCTTCTCTGCGCCTTCTGGGAACTTAAACCTAAAGCCCTGGGGCTCAGGAAATGTGCATCAAATTTTATTTTCTAGGTACTTCAGAGAGGAGCTAAAGCGAGGATATGGGGGAAGGCCTGTTCAGGGAAGGCCCCATTGGGTCCTGCTCAAGTACATATCCAGTAGCCAGATGTGCCTAACAAGCAACTTAAACGTGGCCATCCAAATGAAGGGGCTTCCCAGGTGGTGCTAGTGGTAAAGGACCTGCCCAGAAGATGTGGGTTCAATCCTTGGGTTGGCAAGATGCCCTGGAAGAAGGAATGGCCACCCACTCCAGTATTCTTGCCTGGAGAATCACCATAGACAGAGAAGATTTAAAAGTCTTAAATCATGACTTGATTTTTGTATCTTTAAAGTAAAATATCATTAATGCATTTTTATATGTTAATATTCTTATTGTCTTTCAGTGAAAACATGCCTAATTTTAATATAGTCAAATTAGAATCTTTTTCTCTATGACTTTGTTTTTGGCATGTTGTTTAAGGAATCCTACCCTGTCTAGAAAATAGACATATTTTCCTATAGCATCTTCTATGATTTAGTTTTGGCACTTATATATATATATTTTTTTTTTTTTAATTTTTAATTGGAAGATCATTAACTCATTTTATATTGATTACATGTTGAAGTAATGATATTTTGGATATCTTGGATTAAATAAAATTGAAAAAGAATAAAGCTATAGGTCTGGAATCCTTCTTCTTACCTGTGTAGCTTGCTTTCCTACAGGAAGTGCCAGTAACTGCAACCTTTTCTGAGAAGGTTTCATGCTCATGGTTGAAACATGATGTGATACAAAGAGAATGCAAGGAAAAATCTTTTCTCACTGCTGTCACCAGCAGCTGGTTCCTTTCTTAGAGGCATCAATATTTTCTACTTTTGTATATCTTTTCTGAGAAATGTTTTATATATATGTGCAAATACATATATTCACATATGTGTGCATGCATACATATGTATATGTAAATATATCTTTGCTTCTTGTTTTATTTCACAAATAATAGCATATTATACATACTGCTCTGTGGCTTGCCCTTCTCCACACTCCCACAATATTTCAGAGTAATAATAATAAATATTTATTAAGCAGTTACCATGAACTGGGTACTGTCCTAAGAACTTGATATCTATTAATTGTCTTAATTTATTTAATCCTCACAAAAACCCCATGAGGTAACGTTATTATTTTTTCAACCCTACACATAATGGAAACCATGCTAACTAAAAAACACTGAGATAGTATTTTTCCTTCATCATGCTATTAAAGATCAAAAAGCTTGCTAACATACCATGTGGGAAAGGGTGTGGGGAAATTGCCAGCCCATAGATTGTTGGCAGGAAATTTAGTAATATTATTCAAAATTATAAAGGCTCATATCTTTGGCCCAGCAATTCCACTTCTAGGAATTTTCCCTGCAGATACACTTCACCAAGGCTGAATGACTTGGGCACAAATTGTTCATATAGCATTGTTTGTGAAAGTTTGGAAACAGCTTAAATGCACATCAGTAGGGACTGGCTAAATAATTATGATATATTGCCATCCATTGAGTGAAATACTAGGTTGTGATTTTAAAAGTGAGCAAACTTAGCTCCCCTGGTGGCTTAGTGGTAAAGACTCCGCCTGCTAGTGCAGGAGACAGGGGTTCCATTACTGATATAGGAAGATCCCACAAGCCGCAGAGCAGCTAAGCCTGTGCACAGCAACTCCTGAACCTGTGTTCTGGAGCCTGGCAGCCTCAGCTACTGAGTCCATGTGCTGCACCTACTGAGGCCTGCACCCCGAGAGCCTGTGCTCTGCAACAAGAGAAGCCACTGTAATGAGAAGCCCGTGCACTGCAACTAGGGAAAAGCCCTGGAGCAATGAAGATCCAGTATAGACAAAAAAAAAAAAGTGTAAAAGGCATCAAAGTGGACTCTACTTATTTAAAAAAAATGAGCAAACTCTTTATGCATAGAGGTGGGTTGCTCCCCAAGAGGGAGAGTGTTTTAGTCTGTTGGGGCTGCTACAACAAGATACCACAAACTAGGTAGATTGTAAACAACAGAAATTTATTTCTCACACTGCTAGAGGCTGAAAAGTTCAAGATCAAGAAGCATGCAGCTTCACTGTCTGGTGAGAGCCTGCTTACAGTTTGATAGGTGGCTGTTTTTCCCCTGTGTTCTCACAAGGCAGAAGGGACTAGAGAGCTCTCTGGGCCCCTTTCATAATGGCACTAATCCCACTCATGAGGGCTTCAGCATCATGACCTAATCACCTCCCAAAGGCCTCAGTTTGAAATACCTTGGCACTGGGGATTAAGTGTCAACAATTGCATTCACAGAGAGGAGGGGCACAAACATTCAGTCTGTAGCAGAGGGGCAAGGCAGTGCAACATAATGGTTAAAAATCCATCTATGAGCTAGGCTCCTAGGTTTTCATTCTGGCTCTGCTGCTTATCAACTGTTCAAACTTAGACTGTCACTTTACCTCTCTTCACCTCTGGTCTGAAAAGTGAATAACAACTTGTGAATAACAACTTGTGATACCCCCAGCCTACTCAAAGACAAATGATGAATAAGTTGTTCAGTTGCTCAGTTATGTCTGACTCTTTGTGACCCCATGGACTGCAGCATGCCAGGCTTCCCTATCCTTCACTATTTCCCAGAGTTTGCTCAAACTCACGTCCATTGAGTTGGTAATGTCATCCAACAATCTCATCCTCTGTCTTCCCCTTCTCCTCCTGCCTTCAGTTTTTCCCAGTATCAGGGTCTTTTCAGCTCTTCCCTTCAGGTGGCCAAAGTATTGGAGCTTCAGCTTCAGCATCAGTCCTTCTAATGAATATTCAGGGTTGATTACCTTTAGGATTGACTGGTTTGATTTCCTTGCTGTCCAAGGGACTCTCAAGAGTCTTCTCCAGCACCATAGTTCAAAGGCATCAGTTCTTTGGTGCTTAGCCTTTTTTTTTTTTTAATTGTCCAACTCTCACATCAGTACATGACTACTGGAAAAACTATAGCTGTGACTATATGGACCTTTGTCAGCAGAGTAATGCCTCTGCTTTTTAATATGCTGTCTAGGTTTGTCATAGATGAATAAGTACTTACAGTTATATGCCACCGGGATTTTGTGGGTGTTTGTTACACAGCATGATTGCAGTAACAGCTAACTGATACAAGCACATGGTGGGTGCTCATTAAATATGCTTAGTAGGAAACCAAGCAGAGAAGGCAATGGCACCCCACTCCAGTACTCTTGCCTGGAAAATCCCATGGACGGAGGAGCCTGTTGGGCTGAAGTCATGGGGTTGCTAAGAGTCGGACACGACTGAGCGACTTCACTTTCACTTTTACTTTCATGCATTGGAGAAGGAACGGGCAACGCATTCCATTGTTCTTGCCTGGAGAATCCCAGGGACAGGAGAGTATGGTGGGCTGCTGTCTATGGGGTTGCACAGAGTCGGACACGACTGAAGCAACTTAGCAGCAGCAGGAAACCAAGCAAGCCCTTTCCTCAGAATGGGGAACTTCACAGTTTACCTGAAGAGTGGCTCCACACAAGACCCAAAGAGGAAGCTCGCAGTTAATATCCAAAGTATCACCAAAGCACTGAGGTTTTATTTATTCAACAGGCTGTGTTTTGAGTACTAGCCACTCTGGAAGCTAAGGTACATACAAATAGAGTAAGGATTGGCCCTTGTTCTCAGAGCTCACAATCTCTGGAAGGAAAGATTTGCAAACAAGTAATTATAAGGGGAAGAGCACTTGCTATAACCAAAGTGTGGACAAAGAATGCAAAAGAGAGAAAAAGCGCATTAGACCAAGGTGAATGGGAGGGTGGTGGTGGCAGAGGCGGCTTAGGAGGGGGATGGTGCCTGGTAAGGAGCGAAGGGATTTAAAGCTGCAAAGGTAAACTGAATCTAGGGTGGGAAGGACCTTGAGGGCTCTGGAAGAGCATCTGAGTGCCATTCTCAGGGTCCGAGAGAAGGCGGTAGGCTCTGGGGCAGAGTAGTGCCATGCTCAGGTTTGTGTTTTGGGGATGGTAACTCTGGAGTGGGTGTGAAGGGGCACCCCTGGATGTGGGGTGCTTAAATCTTCCTGTTGCAGTCGGAACTGACTGGGGACAACTTCTGGGGACTGGATTGATCTGGGGCCATGTAACCTCAGGTGAGGAAAGGGGAGGAACGCAGGGGTTGATAACCAGAAAAAGTCCTTTCTTCCAACTCCCCTGCTAGGAACTGTACCAGATAGGAAGGTACAGGGCTGCAAGGAGCAGGAACCCTGGTTATAGAGGTTTACACACACAGGGGGTCTTTTTCTCATAATAAGAAACCAGGAGAAAGAAATCAGAAATCAGCGATAACATTGCTGTTGTAGCTCAACCATTCTGAGGTTTCTTCTGGCCTTAATTATTTGTTTAATTGATTTACAATGCTTAAGGTGTACTGTAAAGTGATTCAGTTAAATATATGGTTACGTCTTTTTCATATTCTTTTCCAATATAGGTTTTTATAAGATATTGAATATAGTTCCCTGTGCTATACAGTAGGGCCTTGCTGTTTATCTATTTTTATATATAGTGGTGTGTAACTGTTAACTCCATATTCCCAACTACCCCTCCCTGCTCCCTTTCCCCTTTGGTAACCATAAGCTTGTTCTCTAAGTCTATGAGTCCGTTTCCATTTTGTATATAAGTTCATTTGTATCCTTTTTTTGAGTCCACATTTAAGTGACATCATATGATGTCTTTCTCTGTCTGAGTGACTTAGTTCACTTAGTATGTCCATCCATGTTGCTGCAAATGGCATTATTTCATTCTTTTTTTATGGTTGAGTACTATTCTCTTGAATATGTATTCTCATATATACCATATCGTCTTTATCCATTCACCTGTCGATGGACACTTAATTTGCTTCCATATCCTGGCTATCGTGAACAGTGCTGCCATGAACATTGGGGTGCATGTATCTTTCCAAGTTAGCCTTTTCATTTTTTTCTGTATATTTGCCCAGGAATGGGATTACTGGATCATATGGTAACTCTGTTTTTAGTTTTTTTTTTCCAGGAACCACCCTACTGTTCTCCATAATGGCTGCACCAACTTACTTTCCCACCAACAGTGTAGGAGAGTTTCTTCTGGCCTTTTCTTTGTGGTCTTAGATGACTGGTATAGCACCATTTCCCTCTCCAGGGAATCTTCCTGACCCAGGGATCAAACCGGGGTCTCCTCCATTGCAGGTGGATTCTTAATCTACTGAGCCACCAAGGGAGCACCCTAGGTATCATGCCCACATTCAAAACAAAACAGACAGAAAGATGAAAAGAGAGAGGTCACACCAGCTGAATCTGGCCCCTTTTATTAGGAAAGCAGAAGCTCCTGGACTTGACACTGTGAAATCCACCGTGTCTTCCCACTTCTACTCCAGAGACTCGCTGCAGTGGGTCCCAGCTTGTCCCTATCTCCCCTTAGAGGGGCCCTTAGAAGTAGATCCAGCTGCTGTGTGACTTGTGCTAAGCAGCGTGGGGAGGGCTCCCCGGGTCACCTGACACAGCTGCTGAATACCCTGTGGGCCTTTTCCAAGCTGAGCTGGTGCAGAGGGCCTGTGGACTGCTGCCATTCAGAGTCCAGTTTCCTAGGAGCAGAGAGTTCTAGTAGCAATATGCTCTGGGGGCTGTATTGTCCATATAAGTCTGTGGCTTGTCTCCTTTCCTGGCAAGTCCATTGTGCCCTTATGCTGAAGTGAGGGGCCCTCCAAAGTCCGACTTGGTGGCTGTATCAGTCAGGAGAGGATGAGTTAGGTTGTGGTAACAAATGCCCTTAAAAGTGTAATGGCTTAGGGACTTGCCTGGAGGTCTGGGGGTTAAAATTCTGCACTGCCAATGCAGGAGGCATGGGTTCTATCCCTGGTCGGGAACTAAGATCTCACATGCTACAAGGCTCAGCCAAAAACAATTGAAAAAAAAAAGTGTAATGGCTTATAATGGCTTAAACACAAAGATTTATCTTGTTCATTCTAAAAGTCCATCATGAATCCACTCAGAGCTCTGTTCTATTTCTCCCCACTCTGGGATGCAAGGAAATCCAACCAGTCCATCCTAAAGGAGATCAGTCCTGAGTGTTCATTGGAAGCGACTGAACTGAACTGAACTGGGATGCAGGCTAATGAATGGCCACCATTTTGAACTTGCTGGTTGCTGGAACAGAGAGAGAGGAAAGATCTGGAGGGTCCTGAATTTGCATTTGAATACTTTGACTTGGGATAGACTCATATAATTTTTACTCACAACTCACTGGCTGGGACCAGTCACATAAGTCAGTTCAGTTGCTCAGTCGTGTCCGACTCTTTACGACCCCATGGACTGCAGCATGCCAGGCTTCCCTATCCATCACCAACTCCTGGAGTTTACTCAAACTCATGTCCATTGAGTCAGTGATGCCATCCCAACCATCTCATCCTCTGTCGTCCCCTTCTCCTCCTGCCTTCAATCTTTCCCACCATCAGGGTCTTTTCCAGTGAGTCAGCTCTTTACATCAGGTGACCAAAATATTGGAGCTTCAGCTTCAGCATCAGTCCTTTCAATGAATATTCAGGATTGATTTCCTTTAGGATGGACTGGTTGGATCTCCTCTCAGTCCAAGGGACTGTCAAGAGTCTTCTCCAACACCACAGTTCAAAAGCATCAATTCTTTGGCATTCAGCTTTCTTTACAGTCCAACTCTCACATCCATACATGACTACTGGAAAAACCATAGCTTTGACTAGATGGACCTTTGTTGGCAAAATAATGTCTCTGCTTCTTAATATGATATGTAGGTTGGTCATAGTTTTTCTTCCAAGGAGCATCTTTTAATTTCGTGGTTGCATTCACCATCTGCAGTGATGGCCCCACCCAACTACAGAGGGACCCCTGAGGTGTGATTCTACCACATGCCTGGAAGAGAGAGTGGAAATGGCCAGTGAACAGCACTCATGATCAACATAGTAATTTGGGGAAAGCAGTCTAATTTCTCCAAGCTTTCTTTACTTCGTCTAAAAATGGAGCTCCTAAGGCAGAAACTGTGTGTGTGCTCAGTCGCTCAATCATGTCCAACTCTTTGTGACCCCATGGACCATAGCCCGCCAAGCTCCTCTGTCCATGCGATTTTCTAGGCAAGAATAGCGGAGTGGATTGCCATTTCCTTGTCCAGGGCATCTTCCCCACCCAGGGACTGAACCCGTGTCTCCACAGACTAAGATTGTTAAGTGTCAGTTCAAATCACCAAATGAGTTCTGTTCAGTTCAAATGCAGCCCTGAACATCACACATGTGAGAGAGGGAACTGCAGAGCAGAGACTGTGGAGGACAGGCTGAAATCCTCCATGCACAGATACCCATGTGACCCGGGCTGTGTCCACAACAGATTGCTGTGCTCAGGGTGCGAGTGACCCCTGGAAGGCCCCTGACTATGAAGGGTCCTCAGGGATCTCTTTCTGGCCATGAGACACATTCCCCACCCCCCCAACCCCTCCCTCCCCCAACCCCCCCAACCCCCCAGCCCAATGTCACAGCCCCTGGGGATGGGGATCAGACCTCTCTTCCTCAGATGGGCACCCAGCCTGCAGCCCAGGCAGCTCACAATCTCCTGGGACCCTAAGATGCTGAGGCTGGGGCTGGCAGAAGCCTGAGATGGAGCCACACCAGCTCCTTTTCACAGGTGAGGGAACTGAGGCCCAGTGAGGGTGAGTGAGTTGTATAGACACACACAGCCAGTGAGGGAAAGAGACTGAATGATTTCAGACTAAGGTGGAGGTGCTTGGGGGCAGATATAAAAGCAGGGATTGGACAAGGCTCCCCGCCCCCGCCTCGGGTACAGCCTGGACCAGCCCCTCAGTCACGGGGAGCCCTCCCCACCCCCATGAAATGAGAGAGGTTTCCAGCTCATAATTTCTTCCTCCAGGCACCGTGGGAGGGGTGGGGGGCGGTGAAGCTGTGGGTCACGAAGGCAGTCGGCCCTCGCCTCCCGCCATCAGCGCCCCACACCAGGGCTGGGGAGGGGGCTGGGGGGGGGCTGGGGGAGGCTCGGCGGCCCGGGCATGGGCGCCCTCTGCCCCCCAGGGACCCCCGCGGGCGCCCCAGCCCTGTGTGGGCTGCTTTGACTCTGCGCCGGGAGCCGAGCTTAGGCAAACCACGCCGCACTGGACGCCATTCAAGCTTTTACAGGCCCTCAAATTGGGGCTGGAGCCGGAGAGGAAATACTAAAATCCTGTGTACACAACTTCTGTCTGCGCGCGCCGGGCCCAGGCGCGGGACACATTTGCACTGTTTTAAGGGTTCCACGCCTTTCCCCCTGTCCCGCTTTGAACAGGGAGCGGCTGATGTGTAGCCTAAAACCTAGACTACTAGGCATGGACCTGGGGAGGGGTCTGCGGGGTGGAGGTGGGGGTGGGGCGCGGGCGGAGAGGGGCGGAAGGGAGCGGGGAACTGAACTTTTTCTCCTACTCTTGCATTCAGGCCCACAAAGCTGGGCTCAGAATCCCAGGATCTATGAGCCACAGAGACCATGGCCCAGGACCTTTCTCTGGCAGCGGAAAGAGATGGTGGCTTAGAAGGTCCCTAGAACCAGGCAGGTGGGGGAGGGATGAGGAGATATGGGCCGAGTGTTCTGGGCAGGGTGTGGAGCCAGGCTCATTACTTTGCTGCTCTGTGACTGTGACCATCTTTCCCCATCTGTAAAATGGGTGCAGGCATGGTACGGTGATAGTACCTCTGAGGTTTCCTGTGAAGGTTAAAGCGTAGAAGATAGGGAAACAGCTCAGAGTCTGGAGCATCGTATTGCTGCCCAAATAGCTATTGCTATTATTTATATGCTGTAATAGGCATTTGCTAAGTGCTGCACACAGTTGAATTTATTTAATGCTCACAGTAGCCGTCATACTTGAACAACATTTTAGGTGAGAAACTAGGACACCAAGGAACCCGATGACTCACCCAAGGTCATACAGCTAGTGATTGGCTGGGTTGGGACTTGAACCCAGGCAGTCTGGTTCAGAGTCTTAGGTGCTCTGCTGCCCTCCTGAAGTGCTGGTCAGCTGTATGTGCCTGTGGCATCCTCAGCCTGACATGTAGCTCCCCACGCTTGCCCCCTGCCCGCCTTCCCTATTTCATCCCTGACAAGCGCCTTCGAACATTCCCCACCACCACACATTCTCCTGATTCTGAACCCGGGCCCCTCCTCCCACCTCTCCGCCTGGGCTCAGCCCCTCTCCCAGCGCAAGGCTCTGTCTGCTGATCATCAGTCAAGGTGTTAGGTCCTCCCGGGCCCTCCCCACCAGACAGGGTACCCCAACACTCTCCTCACCTTCAGGTCTCCCATCCCCTTGGCCTTGGGTCACCTTGAGCTGTGAATGTGTTCATTTCCCTCATCAAAACCCCTGCACGTCTAACCCAGTCTCTTGTGCAGACAGGGTTTCCCATTTGGGGAATTGAATTTTCACTGATGGTAAATCTGGGCTGCTGGTTGACGTCACATTGGTGACCTCCGAAAGGGAAACAGAAAAGGGCCCGAGCCAGTTTGCTTGGAGGAGATGGGGGACAAGGTGGGCGCCAACTGCCTGTTGCTGCCATCAGTTGCCAACCCAGGATCAGGACAGTGAGAGTGTGGCCTGGGCTCCCCTGCCCACCCCTGCCTTTAATTTCCCTAATTGTCCTGTCATCAGGGCCTCCCAGGAGCCCTGCTCAGCCTCAGGGAAGGACAGACACCTCACAGGGTCTGAGCTGCTTCTGACGGGGCTGCCCCAAACAAGCTGCCTACAGTGGGCATCTGATCTCCAGGCCCGTCCGTGCTCCACATGACGCCAACCTCAGCTTGAGCTATGCCAGCCTGTACCTGCACAGTGCACCTTCTAGACCTCTGCTAGGCAACTAGAACCCGCGCCATCCTGCTTCCCCCAAACAGCCCAACCCCCCAGGACCATGTTCAGGAGACTCAACTCTGTTGTGGAAATCACGTGGCCTTTGGAATCCAAAGAGGTCTGGGTTTCAGTGCAGTTCCATGAGGTCTTGGCAAGTCACTTTGCCTCTCCTGTGTCAGTTTCCCCACAGGATGATGGTCTGTATCTCCTTTCTTTGAGATTAAGTGACATGAGGGGTCTGAGTGGGCCTGGCATACTATGGGAGTGGAATTGATGGTGGGGTTGAGGAGTCACACGGTTGTGGTGACCTGGATCCCCCAGAGAGTCTGGAAGCTGGCCTGAGTGGAGACCCAGTGACCCGGTCCAGGGGATGAGACAGCGCCTCTGAAAGGGGGATGGATGCTGGATAGCACATCTGCTTCCTGCAGCTGTGAGGGCTGGGGGCCTCCTAGAGGTGAGCTGCCGGTCCTGCAGGCTGAGGCAGGAACAGTCTGCATGGCATGGCAGTGCCCTCTGCTGGCCAGACTGGGCTGGCACCGGCTGCTCCTCGGTACAGAGAGTGACTCTGTACCACCTGCAGGGCCTCCAAACCCTGGACTGGGCAGGCGGGCCAGACCCCGGCTTGGAAGGGACCCTGGTAGGTGTGAAACCCATTTCCAGGCGAAGTGAGGTAAATTGCTGTCAAATGGCTGAGCCAGACCTGCCCTGCAGTGCTCTTGTTCTATTGGTGGTTCAGGAATAGAATTCTCAACTCCCACCCTGCAGTGCTCTTCCTCCTACTCCAGGAACAATCATTTAATGTAAATATCACAGGACTCAAACACTGGAAATAGTGCCCTTCCCTATTTCGTTAAAATCAAATTAGACCTGGGGTGGGGGAAGGATAAATTAGGAGGTTGCGATTAACATATACACATTACTATATATAAAATAGATAGCCAACAAGGACCTACTGTATAGCACAAGGAACTATACTCAATATTTTGTAATTACCTATAAGCAAAAAGAGGGACTCCCCAGGTGGCTCAGTGGTAAAGATCCGGCTGCAGTGCAGGAGGCTCAGGTTTGATCCCTTGGTCGGGAAGATCCCTTGAAGAAGGAAATGGCAACCCACCCCAGTATTCTTGCATGGTGAATTCCACGCACAGAGGAGCCTGGTGGGCTACAATCTATCTGGTTGCAAAGAGTCGGACACGACTTAGTGACTGGACACACATGCACACATAAGCAAAAGGTCTCAGAGAAAGAATATATACATAAGAATATATATATATATATATATATATATATATATATATATAGCGACCCCATGGACCGTAGCCCCTTAGGCTCCTCTGTCTATGGGATTCTCCAAGCAAGAGTACTGGAGTTGGTGGCCATTTCCTCCTCCAGGGGATCTTCCCAAACCTAGGGATTGAACCCGGGTCTCCTCCACTGCAGGCAGATTCTTTACCATCAGAGACACCAGATTGTAAATCAGCTATACTTCAATTAAAAAAAAAAATTAAGTTAGATCTGACTTCACCTTGCCAGGGCTGAAGAAGCATTCACTGTTACTTGTTTTTGGAGGTGGGGTTCCTCCTTCCTAGGCCTGTGCAAGCACCCAGGAGCCTAACGGGATGCAAGAAAAAAGGGGAAGGGGAGGCAAGGGAAATATTCAGTGTGTTGGAGCCACTGTGAGAGCTTCACATGTAAGCCTTCAGGAGTTTCTGCTGCTTCTTCGCCAAGATCAGCAGCCCCAGGGCCTGGACCCACACCCACGTGCTCCCCGGACGTCCCACACAGCTTACCCTTCCAACCTGAGGCTCTGTCCCTTCTGGTGGGCACTGCTACTCTGGACCACCACTCTCCCCAAACCACCTCTTTCTCCTATCCCTAAACCCCTAGACCACTTCCCTTAAATTGTTCAAGATCCTGAAAATAAAAGCAGGAAAGGTAGGTTGAATACAGGGAGGAAAACAGATTAAGAACAAAGGGTAAATGATTATCTCGGGAAAAACTCCTGCCCCTCTAAACTCTGCCGGGCAGCAATTTGTGCCTGTGGGAAAATGCTATGTACTTGAGTGACCTTTTTGCTGCAGTTGAAGCCAACAAGACGTGGCTCCATCAGTGAGCAGGTTCTGTTGTGTTGTTAGTCCCTCAGTTGTGTCCGACACTTTGCAACCCCATGGACTGTAGCCCGCCAGGTTCCTAGGTCCATGGAATTCTCCAGGCAAGAATCCTGGCTGCTGCTGCTGCTAAGTCGCTTCAGTCGTGTCCGACTCTTTGCGACCCCATGGACTGCAGCCCACCAGGCTCCTCTGTTCATGGGATTTTCCAGGCAAGAGTATTGGAGTGGGGTGCCATCGCCTTCTCCAGGGGATCTTCCTGACCCATGGTTGAACCTGGGTCTTCTGCACTGCAGAAGAAGATTTTTGAGAGTCCCTTAGACTGCAAGGAGATCAAACCAGTCAATCCTAAAGGAAATCAGTCCTGAATATTCATTGGAAGGACTGATGCTGAAGCTGAAGCTCCAATACTTGGGCCACCTGATGAGAAGAACTGACTCATTGGAAAAGACTCTGATGCTGGTGAAGATTGAAGGCAGGAGGAGAAGGGGACAGCAGAGGATGAGATGGTTGGATGGCATCACCAACACTATGGACACGAGTTTGAGCAAGCTCCAGGAGTTGGTGGACTACAGGGAAGCCTGGCATGCTGCAGTTCATGGGAATGGGGTCACAAAGAGTCAGACACAATTGAGGGACTGAACTGAACTTCTGCATTGCAGAACTTTTACATTTGAGCCACCAGGGAAGTGGGTGAGCAGGTTGACTGAATCCAACTGAAGAAGCCTGGGGGAGGGAGGGACTTCCTTGGTGGACCAGTGGGTAAGACTCCATGCTCCCAATGCAGGGAGCCCGGGTTCCATCCCTGGTTAGGGAACTAGGTCTCACATGCTGCAACTAAAGAGCCCACGTGGTACAACTCAGACCTGGCAGAGCCAAATGAATACTAAAAAAGAAGAAGAAGAAGAAGCCTGATGGAGGGGTCATGAGGAATGGAGCATGTTAACTCATGTTCCAATTAAGCCAATAAAAGTGAAAAACGAGGTTATGGAAAACTGGGTAAAGGGTTAAATGCCTAGTGAGCCTAGGTTGCAAAGCCATTTCTATCTGAAAGGGATGAACTTGGGGGCCTCTGCTTGTCATCTCAGGGTTTCCCTTGTGGCTCAGGAGGTAAAGAAGCCACCTGCAATGTGGGTTTGATCCCTGGGTCAGGAAAATCCCCTGGAGAAGGAAATGGAAACCCACTCCAGTATTCTTGCCTAGAGAATTCCATAGACAGAGGAGCCTGGCGGGCTACAGTGCATGGGGTGACAAAGAGTTGGACACGACTGAGTGACAAACACTTGTCATCTCAAAATATACAAAGAGCCTGGTGGATCCAAACTGCAGCCCTTTGGACTCTGTAGCTTCTAGATCCACAATTCTGTCTTGAAGTTCTGACCAAAAAACATCCACCACTTGGCCATACACTATCAGCCATGTTACCAGTTCCCTGAGGGTGGTGCCCTTGGCCTGCTGGAAGCAGTGCATTCGATTCTTCAAGGGCCCTTTTCCAACCTGGGAAAGTTTAGGTTTAAACATGAAGATGATAAGATAAAGTAAACCCTAAGGATCAAACTATTAAGTTTAGGAGTAACCCTTGTATTTATTGTAGCCCACGAGACTCCTCTGTCCATGGGATTTCCCAGGCAAGAATACTGGAGTAGGTTGCTGTTTCCTTCTCCAGGGGATCTTCCCAACATAAGGATGAAATCCGTGTCTCCTGCATTGCAGACAGATTCCTAACCACTGAGCCACCAGGGAAGCCCAACCCTTGTATCGTGGTTTCTTTAAAGTATTATAATAGTTAAGAGATTCTAGCACATTGAAGACTGATAGATCAGCCTGATGCATTTTAAATATGTAATAGTATTTAGACTTTTGAGTTTCAGTTGGAAAGGGAAAGAAAATTTGATTCCATTTTTGTGAATATTATGAGATTTTAAAGAAAGCTGGTGCTTCACTATATTAATACATCTTATTTCTTAGGCTTATAAGAATTTGTTACTTGGAGATATTTTGCTTTGTTAGAGAACCAAAGCAGAACTGAATTTTCTAGGCAAGAATACTGGAGCAAGTAGCCATTCTCTTCTCCATGGGATCTTCCAGACCCAGGGATTGAACCTGGGTCTCCCACACTTCAAGCAGATTCTTTGTCATCTGAGCCACTAGGGAAGCACCATGGTAATTTATTACTTGGAGATATTTTGCTTTGTTAGGCCACCAAAGTGTTTACAAAGAAAATACAATATATTAAATTTATGAATGCAGTTCAAAGTGTTTAGGGGAATTTAATTAAGTTTGTAAATGAATTTTCAAAAGAGCTTAGTGTCCTCAAGTTAACAGATCATTAGTCAAATAGAATTGAAAGACACTAGACTCATGTTGCCATATTTATAAACAGAATAACAAGATTTGTAAACTGAACATAACAGCTTGAGGATAACTAGGTAATTTCTATGTTATGAAGGGAATATTAATTTAAAATCTAAGTAGTCCTTTGTGGTCTACTGTCAGACTTAAAAAAATAATTCACAGAGATGGCTATTAATGCTAATAGCTAATATTTATGGAGCACTTTACGCAAATGATCTCATTCCATCTTCTATTCCAGATGTTGTTGTTATTCAGTCACTCAGTCCTGTCCAACTCTTCATGATCCTAAGGACTGCAGCGCTCCAGGTTTCCCTGTCCTTCACCATCTCCCGGAGTTTACTCAAACTCATGTCTATTGAGTTGGTGACGCTATCTGTCATCCCCTTCTCCTCCTGCCCTCAATCTTTCCTAGCATCAGGGTCTTTTCCACTGAGTTGGTTCTTCACATTGGGTGGCCTAAGTAATGGAGCTTCAGCTTCAGCATCAGTCCTTCCAATGAATATTCAGGGTTGATTTCCTTTAGGATTGACTGGTTTGATCTCCTTGCTGTCCAAGGGACTCTCTAGAGTCTTTTCCAGCTTCACAGTTCAAAAGCACGAGACCATGGGAGGTCAGGAACTTGCTCAAAGCCACACGTCTAGGAGGTTGTACAGGTTGGACTTGAGTTGTTTCTTCCAGAGGCTACACTGTTAACCACAGTGCTGGATGATCTCTGGGGCCTGGGTTTCCAGGGTCTGCACTGAGGTTCCTGGGGAATGGCTCACACTTCACTAACCTTTATATCAGTGAATGAGAGCTTGTCTGCACCCCCACCTGCCCCACTGCCTTGGTGCTCAGCACAAATAGGGAAGGGGTTTCTTTTTTTTTTTTTAAACATCTATTATTTTTTTTATACATTTACTTCAAGTCCAATTTTCCCTTCAAATGTATGTCTTCAGGATTCTTTTTTAAAGATATTGAGATATAGTTGATGAACAGCATTCTTGCCTTGAGAACCCAGTAACAGTATGAAAAGGCAAAAGATATGACACTGAAAGATGAATCCCCAGGTCAGTAGGTGTCCAATATGCTATTGGAGAAGAGCAGAGAAATAGCTCCAGAAGGAATGAAGAGGCTGAGCCAAAGCCTAAATGATACCCAGCTGTAGATGTGTCTGGTGGTGAAAGTAAAGTCCAGTGTTGTAAAGAACAATATTGCACAGGATCCTGGAATATTAGGTCCATGAATCAAGGTACACTGGAAATGGTCAAACAGGAGATGGCAAGAGTGAACATCAACATTTTTGGAATTAGTGAACTAAAATGGATGGGAATGGGTGAATTTAATTCAGGTGATCATTGTATCTACTACTGTGGGCAAGAATCCCTTAGAAGAAATGGAGTAGCCATCATAGTCAACATAAGAGTCCAAAATGCAGTACTTGGGTGCAGCCTTAAATGTAACAGAATGATCTCAGTTCATTCCCAAGACAAAACATTCAACATCAGAGTAATCCAAGTCTATGCCCCAACCACTAATGCTAAAGAAACTGAAGTTGAATGGTTCTACGAAGACCTACAAGACCTTCTAGAACTAACACCAAAAAAAAAAAAAAAGATATCCTTTTCATCATAGGAAACTGGAATGCAAAAGTAGCAAGTCAAGAGATACATGAAGTAACAGGAAAATTTGGCCTTCAAGTACAAAATAAGCAGGGCAAAGTCTAACAGGGTTTTGGGAAGAGAACACACTGGTCATAGCAAACACCCTCCTCCAACAACACAAGAGAAGATTCTACACATGCACATCACCAGACGGTCAATACTGAAATCAGATTGATTATATTCTTTGCAGCCAAAGATGGAGAAGCTCTATATAGTCAGCAAAAACAAGACAGGGAGCTGACTGTGGCTCAGATCTTGAATTCCTTATTGCAAAATTCAGACTTAAATTGAAGAAAGTAAGGAAAACTGCTCGGTCATTCAGGTATGACCTAAATCAAATTCCTTATGATTATACAGTCAAAGTGACAAATAAATTCAAGGGATGAGACCTGATAGAGTGCCAGAAGAACTAGGGATGGAGGTTTGTAACATTGTATAGGAGGCTGTGATCAAAATCATCCCCAAGATAAAGAAAGGAAAAATGCTTATCTGAGAAGCCCTTTCAAATAGCTGAGAAAAGAAGAGAAATGAAAGGCAAAGGAGAAAAGGAAAGATAGACCCATCTGAACACAGAGTTCCAAAGACTGGCAAAGAGAGGTAAGAAAGCCTTAAGTGATCAACGCAAAGAAATAGAGGAAAAAAATAGAATGGAAAAGACTAGAGATCACTTCAAGAAAATTAGAGATACCAAGGGAATATTTCATGCAAAGAGGGGCACAATAAAGGACAGAAATGGTATGGACCTAACAGAAGCAGAAGATATTAAGAAGTGGCAAGAATACACAGAAGAACTATATAAAAAAGGCCTTAATGACCCAGATAACCATAGTGGTGTGATCACTCACCTAAAGACACACATCCTAGAGTGTCAAGTCAAATGGGCCTTAGGAAACATTACAACGAACAAAGCTAGTGGAGGTGATGGAATTCCAGTTGAGCTATTTCAAACCCTGAAATATGATGCTGTGAAAGTGCTGCACTCAATATGCCAACAAATTTGGAAAACTCAGTAGTGGCCACAGGACTGGAAAAAGCCAGTTTTCATTCCAATCCAAAAGAAGATTAATGCCAAAGAATGTTCAGATTACTGCACAATTGCACTCATTTCACATCCTAGAAGGTTAATGTTCAAAATCCTTCAAGCTAGGCTTCAACAGTATGTGAACTGAGAACTTCCAGATGTTCAAGCTGGTTTTAGAAAAGGCAGACGAACCAGAGATCAAACTGCCAACATCCATTGGGTCACAGAAAAAGCAATAGAACTCCAGAAAAATATCTATTTCTGCTTCATTGACTATGTTAAAGACTTTGACTGTATAGATCACAACACACTATGGAAAATTCTTAAGTAGACTATTCTACTTAAGTACTATTCTTAAGTAGAATACCAGACCACTTTACCTGCCTCCTGAGAAACCAGGACAAGAAGCAACAGTTAGAACCAGACATGGAACAATGGACTGGTTCCAAATTGGGAAAGGAGTACATCAAGGCTGTATATGGTCACCCTGTTTATTTAACTTATATTCAGAGAACATCATGGGAAATGCCAGGTGAAACTCAGCTGGAATCAAGATTGCCAGGAGAAATATCAACAATCGTAGATAAGCAGATGACACCACCCCAATGGCAGAAAGCAAAGAGGAACTGAAAAGCCTCTTGATGAAGGTGAAAGAGGAGAGTGGAAAAGCTGGCTTAAAACTCAACATTCAAAAAATTAAGATCATGGCATCCAGTCCCATCGCTTCACTGCAAATAGACGGGAAAACAATGGAAATAGTGACAGACTTTTTTTTCTTGGGCTCCAAATTCACTGTGGACGGTGACTGCAGCCACGAAATCAAAAGATGCTTGCTCCCTGGAAAAAAGCTATGACAAAACTTGACAGCATACTAAAACACAGAGACATCACTTGGCCGACAAAGGTCTGTATAGTCATAGCTCTGGTTTTTCCAGTAGTCATGTACAGATGTGAGAATTGGACCATAAAGAGGGCTGAGTGCTGAAGAACTGATGCTTTTGAACTGTGGTGCTAGAGAAGACTCTGGAGAGTCCCTTGAACAGCAAGTAGATTAAACCAGTCAATCCTAAAGGAAATCAACCCTGAATATTAATTTGAAAGATTGATGCTGAAGCTGAAGTTCCAATACTTTGGCCACCTGATGCAAAGAGGGACTCATTGGAAAAGACCCCGATGCTGGGAAAGATTGAAGGCAGGAGGAGAAAAGGAAGACAGAGGATGAGATGGTTGGATGGCATCACTGATTCAGTGGATAAGAGTTTGAGCAAACTTCAGGAGATAGTGAAGGACATGGAAACCTGGTGTGCTGCAGTCCATAGGATAGCAAAGAGTTGGACAGGACTGACTGAACAACAACCTCAGCACTGAACCCATGCGCCTAGAGCCTGTGCTCTGCAGCGAGAAGCCTGTACACCACAACTGGAGAGGAGCCCACACACAGCAACGAAGACCCAGGGCAACCAAACAAAAAAAAAATTTTAAATAAACACATTAATTTTAAAAATGTGCCTAAAATAAGAAATGATGATATCAGCATAACAGTATTGTTTCTTTTTTTCTTTATAATACAATGAGCATCCATGTACTTTAAATTTTTAAAAATTAACTAATGTATTTGACCGTGCTAGGTTGTAGCTGGGGCATGCCAGACATTCTACCTTCCTTGTGGCATGCTGGATCTTTAGTTGCAGCCTGTAAACTCTTAGTTGTGGCATGTGGGATCTAGTTTCCCAACCAGGGATTGAACCCAGGCCCCCTGCATGGGGAGTTAGCCACTAGACCACCAGGGAAGCCCCTCCAGGATTGTTTCTAGGTAACAGATAATTCAGGTCAGATTGGTGATTGAACTAGAAGAGAAATTAACGTTGCCCAGAGATGGAGGCAGTGACTAGGGGAAACTGGTTTCTAATATTTTGTGGACAGAGTGAGTGTGTCCACAAAAGTGTGATGATGGTTGCCTCCTGC
Organism: Bos mutus; assembly: GCF_027580195.1. Lineage (NCBI taxonomy): Eukaryota > Metazoa > Chordata > Mammalia > Artiodactyla > Bovidae > Bos > Bos mutus. The sequence goes on from NC_091627.1 coordinate 57,737,022, forward strand.
TGTCAGGGTGTCATGATCACTGCCACTCAGAAGTTTAAATATGGGTTGTACTGGGCTTCCTTCATAGCTCTGTTGGTAAAGAATCTGCCTGCAATGCAGGAGATCCAGGTGTGATTTCTGGGTCAGGAAGATGCCCTAGAGAAGGAAATGGCAACCAACTCCAGTATTCTTGCCTGGGAAATTCCACAGGTAGAGGAGCCTGGCAGGCTACAGTCCATGAACTCGCAAGAGTCGGACATGACTTAGCAACTAAATCAATCAATCATGGATGCTGAGGAGCAAAGAGGTGGGCTATGCTGGGTCACGTGCATTGTCTCCTGATTGCTTGTCTAGACCATCATCTCCACTGCAGGGTCTGGAAATCCAAAAACCGTAGTCCCTGACTCTCCTGCCTTTCTACCTGTGAGGTTCTGGTGATGACGGGAGGCAATGGAGGGAGACTAGAAGGGGAAGATGGGAAAAGCTTTTTGGTGGGGTGGGGGAGCTACTGGGAGCAGCTCTCCAGGGGGCAGTGGTGGTGGTTCTTGTAACACTGTTGCTCTTGCTTCCTGCAGGCATGAATCTGTAAGTAGCTTTAACCTCCACTTTGTTCCTATAGCAATCCAACCCCTTTATCACTAATGCTTTGTGTTCAAGCCCCTCTGTTTAAAATATTTCCAGTGCTTTCCATTTTGCCCATTGGATTGACAAAGGTCTTGTTCTTTGCTTTTTGTGCTCAGCTCTTTGATTTGAAGTTAGATCCATCTTGTAGCATCTACATCAGGTCTGGTTGCCTCTAACTGCTATGTGGTACTTCGTGGGGTGTACATGGACCACACTGGACCCATCTGCTCCTCCAGGGTGGACACCTAGATTGCATCCACCAACATGCTATGATACATATTTTTATACATGTTTATAAATGATGTACAAATGTATAAATGATATACATTTTTATACATGTTTCCTTTTTGGACCTGTGTGAGAATTTATCAGCAATTAAATTATATACCCAGGATTGAAATTGCTTTGTCATAGATCAAAGGTCTCTGCTACTTTTGACTAAGCATTGTAAGATCATGATCTTGAGTAGCACACTTCCCTATTAGATAATATTAGATAATTAGAATATTAGATAATGCTACAGATGTTGCTGTTTAGTTGCTAAGTCATGTCTGACTCTTGTGACCACGGACTGTAGCCCACCAGGCTCCTCTGTCCATGGAATTTGCCAGGCAAGAAGACTGGAGTGGGTTGCCATTCCCTTCTCCAGGGGATTGTCCCGATCCAGGGATTGAACCCAGGTTTCCTGCATTGGAGGCAGATTCTTTACCATCGGAGCCGCCAGGAATTTGTTACCTGTGAGATGTTGCCTATCAGTTGCCTAAACTGAGTCGTTTAGTGGAAAAGCCCTGGAATTTTCTGCATTTGGAGTCTGAGATCCAGACTAGCTGGGGAGGAGGTAATATCCAGCAGGAGACAGACATGCTAGGCTGTGGCTCTGAAGACTTGATGGGGAGGCCCCACTGCAGACCTGGGTGTGGGAGAAAAGAGAGCCAGTGTGACCTGCGAGAGAGGATGATTTCTCAGGAAGAGATTACAATCGAAGGGGAAAAGAAGAGAAGATCAAGAGCAGAGACTTGGAAGGGGGAAGGTGAACCCAAGGAGAAGTGGTCAGAGATAGTGCAGGAAGGAGGGAAGTAACCCCAGCTGAAGAAGAGGCCTGACCTGCACAGGAAGGGGGCCAACCAGGAAGGAGGGAAGTAACCCCAGCTGAAGAAGAGGCCTGACCTGCACAGGAAAGGGGCCGACTCCCTGCTCTGGAAGCCCAGTGCTCTGAGAGCTGCCATACACCATATAGACACAAGGTGGCGAGGTGGCACTGCGGCCCATTCTACCAGCCACTCCTTTTAGTGTTGGGATTTTCTCCCTGTTGGGCTTCCAAGGTGGTGCAGTGGTAAAGAATCCGCCTGCCAAGGCAGGAGGAGACACAGGTTCAAGCCCTGGATTGAGAGGATCCCCTGGAGAAGGAAAATGGAAACCCACTGCAGTATTCTTACCTGAAAAATTCCATGGACAGAGGAGCCTCGGAGGCTACCATCCATGGTGTCACAAAAAGTTGGACGCAACTGAGCAACCACCCACAATTTCTTCCAGGCTACAATCCGTGGAGTCGCAAAGCACTGGAAGTGACTGAGCGACTAACACTTTCAAAGGGAAATTAATGTGTGCTGCCCTCCCCACAACCCTCCCTCCCCATGCCCTCCCCACAACCCGCCCTCCCCATGCCCTCTTTTTTGTTGTTCAGTTGCTCAGTCATGTCCAACTGCAGCACGCCAGGCTTCCCTGTCCATCACTAGTTCCCGGAGCTTGCTCAAACTCGTGTCCATCAAGTCGGTGATGCCATCCAACCATCTCATCCTCTGTTGTCGCCTTCTCCTGCCTTCAATCATCCCCTGCATCAGGGTCTTTTCCAGGAGTCAGTTCTTTGCATCAGGTGACCAAAGTACTGGAGCTTCAGATTCAGCATCAGTCCTTCCAATGAATATTCAGGACTCCTTTAGGATTGACTGGTTTGGTCTCCTTGCAGTCCAAGGAACTCTCAAGAGTCTCCTCCAATGCCACAGTTCAAAAGCATCCTTTCTTCGGCGCTCAGCCTTCTTTGTGGTCCAACTCTCACATCCATACATGATGACTGGAAAAACCATAGGTTTGACTAGACGGACCTTTGTCAGCAATGTTTCTGCTTTTTAATATGCTGTCTAGCTTGGTCATAGCTTTTCTTCTAAGGAGCAAGCGTCTTTTGATTTCATGGCTGCAGTCACCATCTGCAGTGACTTTGGAGCCCAAGAGAATTAAGTCTGTCACCATTTCCGTTGTTTCCCCATCTATTTGCCATGAAATGATGGGACCAGATTCCATGATTTTAGTTTTTTGAGTGTTGAGTTTTAAGCCAGATTTTTCACTCTCCTCTTTCACTCTCATCAAGAGGCTCTTCAGTTCCTCTTTGCTTTTTGCCTAAGGGTGGTGTCATCTGCATATCTGAAGTTATTGATATTTCTCCCACCAATCTTGATTCCAGCTTATGCTTCATCCAGGCTGACATTTCGCATGATGTACTCTGCATAGAAGTTAAATAAGCAGGGTGACAAGATGCAGCCTTGACATACTCCTTTCCCAATTTGGAACCAGTCCATTGTTCCATGTCTGGTTCTAACTGTTGGTTCTTGACCTGCATACAGGTTTCTCAGGAGGCAGGTAAAGTGGTCTGGTATTCCCATCTATTTAAGAATTTTCCACAGTGTGTTGTGATCCACAGTCAAAGTCTTTAGCATAGTCAATGAAGCAGAGGTAGATGTTTTTCTGAAGTTCTCTTGCTTTTTCTATGATCCAATGGGATGTTGGCAATTTGATCTCTGGCTCCTCTGCCTTTTCTAAATCCAGCCTGAACATATTTAACAGATGAGAAACCCAGAAAAGGATGTAGTTTGTCCCAAAGCATACAGGGGTGTCACGGCCAAAGTAGGGCCGAGTTACTCACCAGGCCCAACTCTCCAGCACCACCTACTTTTCAGTCTTACCAGCCGTGAAATCACCTTTCTTGGTTTTTCCCATCCTTTCTGTTTCAGGGTTCCCCACCCAACCCACCTCCATTATCCTTCTACCTGCAGCCAGCCTCTAAGACATGCTTCAGTATAAACTGAAGCAGGTTGAACACACCACGAATACCCTCTGGTGGTTCCATCTCACCCTGATATTCATCCTACCCTGGCCCACAGGGCTTCCTGCCTCTGGAAGCTTGAGCCTGAGTCTATCGATGCTTGCCTTTTGGCTTTGTTCTGATAAAGCTGGTCGTGCGGTGCCACCTCCATCAGTCTGTTTGCTCTGTTTCCTGGCTCTTCCCCTCTCCCCCACCGACCCCTTTGGTCTCAGGCTGACTCCCTGGGCATCCCCTACATTCTCCACAATGCCCTCTCCTCTGCTCTACTGCCTGTGTCGTCATGTTCGGGTCTTTAACGTTTCCTTCCCCTCTAGACTCAACAGTGGGGTGGGAGGCCAGGGTCCATTCTGCAGCCTGTCCGTCAGGGTCCAGTCATGGTGCTAGGAAGGCTGTTGCACTAAGGGTGACTGTGCTGGCAAAGCAGAGATAGCTGGCACCAGGTGTCACAGGACAGGATCATCAGGGGCAAGCCCATTGAGTACTAAGATACAGCCAAGAGCGTCTGTCTGGAACCATGAGCAGAGCATCAGCTGTTTTCAGCATTTGACCAAATGGTGTTCAGTACAGAACAGTCTGCCAGAGTGGTTAGCCAGAGCCACAGAATCAAGTCAGCAGAACGACCCCTCACTGTTGGTCTCACTTTTGTATTCTAGGAGCTGGTATATTTCAGTGTGTGTGAAAAACAAACAAACTGAAACTTGGTTTCAATCCCAAGTTTTGGAGAATTTGGGGCTGCATCTGGAGCAGGTAAGAGTCAACATGGCCTTTGTTCTGACTTGGTCAGACCCTCTCCCAGAGATGGAAACAACAGACCCTTGACCCAGACAATGACGATAATGTGAAAGCATGCCATTGCTTGTGGACACACCAACTTTGGTCTGTTGGCCCATAGGATCAACACTTCAAAATATTTCCCTCTTCTTCCTCTCATACAACAAGGCTGGGAACTTTCCTGGTGGTCCAATGGTTAAGAATCTGGCTTCCAATGCAGGGGATGCAGGTCTGATCCCTGGTCAGGGAACTAAGATCCCACATGCCTCGGCGCAATTAAGCCTGAATTGCACAACTAGAGAAATCCCACACACTGCAACCAAGACCCAGTGCAGCATCGCCCCTCCCTCTGCCACCAAAAAATAAAAATAAAAGAGCTGTATCAATGTGTGTTAATAGAGGTTTTACATTTCCTCAGTGCATAAGCCAGACAGCTGCAGGGTTACCACAACACAAGTTTGTTATGCAAAGGTCATACACAGAGACTTCAAAAAGGCCAAGGAAATAAAAAATGATCTAAATTAGCTTTTCTTCTATTTCATATCTCAATGCTAAATGATATTTAACATTGTTTTTTTATTCTTCCAGAAGTATCCAAAATTGGACAACATAAATCAGACAGTCCTTTGTTTCTACAGGAAGTTTTGACATTTGACAAACAGAAACAAGTCTGTGGTTTTTAAATCTGGCTCCCCACTCCAGGCCAGAAACTCCTCAGTTGTCAGCCCAATTCTGCCAGCTTCCTGAAGAGGAAGGATTCTTTCTAGTTGGAGAGATGCTAAATCAATGTTCAGTACAGGATGTGAACAGGAGGTGGGGTGGGCAGAGGAAAGGGAAGACAGGAAGAAAATCAGGACGAGCTCTTTATAGAGAGAGGTTTGGGGAAAATTCTGGAAAGACTTTGAAGCAGCTGCAGGCTGAGATGCAAGGGTCAGGAGAACCCTCTCTGAAAGTTACTCCAAATGTCTTGGCATCAGTACTTTGTGTGTGTGTATGCTTAGTCACTCAGTTGTATCCAACTCTTTGCAACCCATGGACTCTTGCCCACCAGGCTCCTCTGTCCATGGAATTTTCCAGGTGAGCTACTAGAGCCAGTTGCTGTTTCCTATTCCAGGGGATCTTCCCAACCCAGGGATCAAACCCAAATCTCTTGCATCTCCTACACTGGCAGGCAGACTCTTAACCACTGCACCACCGGGAAGCCCCATAAATACTTTTTAAAAAACAAAAAATAGGTCACAAGGAATAAGTATATAAAACAATGAGTATGGTGATTATACTGTTTAAAGTCAAAATCAGGATATTTGATCTGCTAATTGGACAGTGTAATTGGAACTGAGACTGACCACCCCTTCCAGATGGGGGGCTCCAGGCTGGCATGCATGCATGAACCGGAAATGTTTGGCTGTAGAGCAAAAGGTCAACCAGATGGTTTCCTGTTCCTGATTAGGCTTCCAGATCATGCATGGTGGTGGTGTTGAGAGCAGGAGAGGTTAGTAAGAGGACAGAGGGTCTGTCCTGACTTCTCCTCAGCTCACCCATCAGGACCACAGTGCACACTGTGTCCCTAAATTTAGGTCAGATTTGCTAAGAAAAGTGACAAAAATGAGCCATGGGCAAGACAGTGAGGAAAAGACCGCTGCTGGGACATTCCTCTCAATCTTTTCTTTTGGGACAAGACTTTTGGTTTACACTGGAATCTACAGTTTTGCTTGTTTGGAGTATGTGTATGCATGTATAATCTGAATCTCACTCACTCTTTATACTGAAAGAGGAAGCAGCTCCAGAACAAGACCTGAGTTAGAAAGCACGTTTGTTTTTCTTTTTTTTGGCTGCCCCTCATGACTTGTGGGATTTTAGTTTCCCAGGATTGAGCCTGGGCCCCAGCAGTAAAAGCACTGAGTCCTAACCACTGGACAAACAGGGAATTCCTGTGTCCACCATTATTTTAAAGACTGCCCAGTTCAAAATGCGTCGTATCTTTCGCAATTTTCTTTTTTGTATATATTTATTCATTTGTCTGCCTCCAGTCTTACTTGTGACATGCCAGATCATCATTATGTCATGAAGGATCTTTCACTGCAGTGCAGGGACTCTCTAGTTGTGGTGTGTGGACTCAGTAATTGTTGCTTGCTGGTTTAGTTGCCCCGTGGCATGTGGGATCTTAGTTCCCCAACCAGGAATCAAACCCAAGTCCCCTGCCTTCCAAGGCAGATTCTTAACCACTGGACCACCGGAAGTCACTATCATCTTTTAAAAATAATCTTTATCGAGTAAACCATATATAGTTTGTTTTTTTTTTTTTAAGAGAAATGTGTAGGTAAAATAGAGATGTATTATCTTGGTTTCTAATTTCCATACAATAAACTCATTAAGATTGCCTTGACTGCAAATCATAGAACCTTTGATTCAGAAATTCCTGTTAAGAGTCAGAAACCCCAACCCACACTGTGATATATATCTCTCGGTGGGTCTTTGAAAAGATAAGTTACACAGATTAAACTTCTATTTTAGAAACTTCTGCAATAAATTGGTTTTCAAAAACATATGGACATAATACAGCCATTAAACAGACCTAATAAGCTTTTACATGTTCTTTAAAATATCATTTAAATCGTTAGGATAATTATATAAAGAAAAAGTGATATTATAGAACTCATGTCCAGCTGTTTGATGCTCAAAAATCAATATATGAGGACTTCCCTGGTGGTCCAGTGGAAAAGAATCTGCTCACCAATGCAGGGGACATGGGTTCAATTCCTGATCTGGGAAGATTCCACATGCCACAGGACAACTAACCTGTGCTCCACAACTACTGAGCCCGTGCTCCAAAACAAGAGCAGCCACCACAGTGAGAAGTCTGAGCATCACAACAAAGAGCAGCCCTTGCTCACCGCAGCTAGAGAAAGTTCAAGAACAGCAACAAAGACCCAGCATAGCCAAAAATAGATATTTAAAAAAATCAATAGGCAGGACAGAGTCAAGTGTTGGTAGAAAGGAAAGTTACTTTTAGTTAGAGTGCCAGCCGTCTGGGGAGATGTTGGACTCAATTCCACCCCCCAAACCATCTCCAAATGTTATGCTTGGCCCTGAAAGTTTTTAAAGGGAAAAAGGGAAAGTAATCTCAGTTAATCACTGAGATAGGGGGTCAGAGTCCTTGCCATCCCCCACGGTGTACAGCCTTGTTGACTTCTTGTGATTTTCCTTTAGGTGCTCTCTTGTTCACACAGTCTGTTCTCAAGATTTCTGCTTCTTTGATCAACAGAAAGAACCAACACGTTAGGTTGATCAAAAGAACTGAAAGGTGTGTGAGGGCTTGAGGTGAGAAGAGCATGGGTGGCGCCTGGTTTAAAGTTATTGCCAAGGCACCTCCTGCAGAGAGCTCTTTCCTGCCCAAAGCGCTTACTGTGACCACATTTATTGCATTAATCACCTGTATTTCCCTTCTTTTCAGCATAAAAGACTTCCTTAACCCAGCTTATAGACCGAAGAGTTCACCGTTAACAATCTTAAACCATCAGCTGTCTTCAAATTCCATCCAAGATATCAAATAAAATCAAACGTATTTGGACTTCTCTGTGGCCACTTGACAGTGCAGGGGACATCGGTTCAATTCCTGGTCTGGGAAGGTTCCACGTGCCTCAGAACAACTAAGCCCGTGCCCAACAACTACTGTGCCTGTGCTCTAGAGCCCTCGTGTTGCAACTGCTGAAGCCCATGTGCCTAGAACTCCACAAGAGAAGCCACCGCAATGAAAAGCCTGAGCATCACAACAAAGAGTAGCCTTTGCTAGCTGTAGCTAGAGAAAGCCCGTGTGCAGCAATGAAGATCCAGTGCAGCCATAAGAAAGAAAGAAAAATCTTAAAACATCAAACATATTTAATGCCTACAATAGGCAAGGTCTTCTTGTGGGTGCTATGGTTTAGTCGCTAAGTCATGTTCAACTCTTGAGACCCCATGGACTGTAACTTGCCAGGCTCTTCTGCCCATGGGATTCTCCAGGCAAGAATACTGGAGTGGGTTGCCATTTCCTTCTCCAGGGAATCTTCCCAACCCAGGAATTGAACCCGGGTCTCTTGCATTGCAGGCAGATTCTTTACTGACTGAGCTATGAGGGAAGCCCATTGAGCTATGTGGGTGCTATAGATGGAATAAAGTATAAAATTCTGTCACTAGAGAGTTTATAACTTAGTTCCAGATGTACTCTCAAATTCTCATTGCTTTAGGACTGATAGTCAATTTCTTCCCACCCCAAATGAGTCATCCTGAGAGGATATCTGGATATGTTATAGGTAACAAAATGAAACTACTTTTGAGTTTGACTTTAGTCATTAATTGCTCTTAACTGCACATTCTATCTCTGCTAATTTGTTACCATCTGGTAGTTTAGAGAGGTATTTCATATCAAGGACTTAACCAACATTTTATGGGCTTCCCAGATGGCTCAGTGATAAAAAGAATCTGCCTTCCCATGCAGGAGACTTGGGTTCCATCCCTGGGTTGGGAAGATCCCCTGGAGAAGGAAATCGCAACCCACTCCAGTATTCTTGCCTGAGAAATTCCATGGACAGAAGAACCTGGCAGGCTACAGTCCATGGGGTCGCAAAAAGAGTCAGACAGGACTTAGCAGACTAAACAACAACAAACCAATATTTTAAATGAACTCACTGTCTTTATTGTTTGTTTTGGCCATGCCTCAAGGCTTGCAGGATCTTAGTTTCCGACCAAGGATTGAACTATCACCCTTGGTAGTGAAAGTTCCGAGTCCTAACCACTGGACAGCTGGGGAATTCCCTCTTTGTCTTTAAAACCGATTTTCTTGAAACTGATTTTCTTCGCTAAATATATACATTTATAAATTACATATATGTGTGTGTGTGTGTGTGTTTTGGTTGTAGGTAAATACAGATAAATTCCCTGTTCTGTGAACACAAAAACAGGCTAGAATGGCCTTGGGATGTAGGAAAGAAGAGAAATAGACTGAGAAATTTGGGTCAGGGTGTCTGGCCCTCCAGGGAAGGGCAAGAAGTGCATTGTGTCCTCAGTCCCTTCCCCTGGTGGTCTGTGCTTTAGTTCAAGAGCGGAGCATGTGGTCCTTCTTGAGGGTCAGCATCTGGGAAGCGGGTGTCGGTCCCACAAGCAGCTACCCAGGGACCTTCATTTGTTGTTGTTTGGTCACTAAGTCGTGTCTGACTCTTTGCGATCCCATATACTGCAGCTTGCCAGGCTTCTCTGTCCTTTACCATCACCCGGAGTTTGCTCAAACTCATGTCCATTGAGTCGGTGATGCCATCCAACAATCTCATTCTCTGTCGCCCCCTTCTCCTCCTGCCTTCAATCTTTCCCAGCATTAGGGTCTTTTCCAATGAGTTGGCTCTTTGCATCAGGTGGTCAAAGTATTGGAGCTTCAGCTTCAGCATCAGTCCTTCCAGTGAATATTCAGGGTTGATTTCCTTTAGGATTAACTGGTTTGATCTCCTAGCAGTCCAAGGGACTCTTAAGAAGTCCGTGGCTTGTCAGGAACTGGGCTGCACACAGGAGATGAGCAGAGGGCGGTTGAGCGAAGCTTCATCTATACTTATGGCTGCTCCCCATCACTTGCATCCCCGATCCGTAGAAAAACTGCCTTCCACGAAATCAGCCCCTGGTGCCTAAACGGTTGGGGACCACTGATTTAGAGCATGTACTGCCTGCTAGAAATGAAAAGTTGAGAGGCACAGACCCAGGGCTGACATTCGCTGAAATGAAAGCTGGAAAGTGCTGGACAGACTGCTTCCCAACGCTGGTGCAAGGCAGGGGCACAGGAGATCACACACACCCATAAGGTGGTGCACACAATACTTGGAAAGCAGTCCGAGTGTTAGGCCCTAGCTGCTTCTTGTCTTCTTATATAAACATCTGGGCTGCTTTAGTTTCCCAGCTGGCTCAGAGGTAAAGAATCACTTGCCATTGCAGCAGACACAGGAGATGCGGGTTCAATCCCTGGGTTGGGAAGATTCCCTGGAGAAATGGCAACCCACTCCAGTATTCTTGCCTGGAGAATTCCATGGATAGAGGAGCCTGGTGGCTACAGTCCATGGGGTCTTCTCTAAGTAGCCCCTGAGGATGATGGGGTGATGCATGGTGCAGGCCTGGACCGATCTGAATCACAGGACAGATGCTGAGTCTCAATATTCAAAGCTAAGTCTCACCATTAAATATATATATATATATATATATATATATATTTATATATATATTTGTGTGTGTGTGTGTGGCTGTTGCTGAGTCTTTGCAGTATCGCAGGCTTTTCTCTAGCTGAGGCGAGTGGGGGCTACCCCATAGTTGCAGTGCTCAGGCTTCTCATTGCAGTAGCTTCGCTTATGGGCTCTAGGCGTGCGGGTTTCAGTACTTGCAGTGCTCTGGGCTCTAGAGTGCAGACTCAATAGTTGTGGCACACGGGCTTAGTTGCTCCAAGGCATGTGGCATCTTCCCAGACCCGGGATCAAACCTATGTCTCTTTCATTGGCAGGTGCATTCTTAACCATGGAGCCACCAGGGAAGCACTTAAGTCTCACCATCTAAGGGGTGAGATGTGTCTTAAAGAGTAGAAAGCAAAATCCATAGAAAAATTTTAAGAAAAGACACAAAATCAGAGAAATGCTATTTTGCTACTCGGGCCCTTCTGAGCTTGGCCCCAGGACCCTGGAGATCTGAGGGACTTGTTCAAGGCTATGATCCAGCTCTTTGCCTGGCCCAGGCCGAGGAGCTGGCAGATGTGGGAGCCACTGGCCTTGGCTGGGGGTCAGAGCTGCACCAGGGCTGTGGATGACATGAGAATTGCAGGGGGAGGGGGCAGCAGTACCCAGGGAGCTGGAGAAGAGAGAGACGCAGGGGTAGCGGGAGGTCCCTTCCTCCCCTCTCCTCTGTCCCTATGGTGAGGTCCTGCCCGGCAGCAGCATCCAAGAAGGACATTTTACTACACTTATAAACTTCTTTTCTTAAAAAAAAAATTCAAATTAACTAGCTCGTAAGAGTTCCTCAAAAGCTTTTATTCTTTTTTTTGACCAGCACACTGCCTGGTACACACTGCCAAATAGGCATTCAAGAAAAAATTTTTTTTAAATAGGCAACTTATAACACTGGGAAGACTTCATTTCAGTGTTTCGGAAAACATTCCTAGAAAGAGTTTACTCCCCTATGACTCTGGAGAACAGAGGTTTTGTCCTAATTTTTATAAGCCACCTCAGAGAAGACTGTGGAATAATTTGGATGAACACTTAAGTGTTTGGAAGGGCAAGTTAAAAACTCCCAGAAATCTAAGAGTTATCTTAATTGCAGGGAAGATCGTGGCTTCTGCCACCCAAGGCAGCTTTGCAGAACTCAGAGGACACAGAGAGTGTCTCAGTGTCCCTCCCTGACCAGGGGCCTCCAGTATATTTCTCCTGCTTGCTTCCTCTAAGACTTCTGGCGGAAGGCAGATCAAGAGAGAGGGACCATGAATTCTCCAAGTGGCCCAGGCCTCACGCACTAGCTTGGCCCAACCAGTGGTTTAACTACCGAGCATGTCACCCTGAAAGTGCGTCCGACATTCGTCCCACCAAATAGACTAACAGAGAACCAGAATCAGGCATTCGGGACTGTCATCAAAGGAGTCACCTCCCTTCTTCCACTTAATGACCTGGGATTCTGTGTGCAGTAGACAGGAACAGAGCTTTTACAAATTAAATAACTTCCTTACCATACAATAAAACATCATGACATACAATTCTCTTTGGAAAGTCTTTCCCATTCTCAAAATTAACTTACAAAATTTTGTGCAAAAACACTGGCCTCAAATAAATAGGGGGAGAAAGTGGGAAAAGCAGAACTTTTGTGGTTGCTTTTGTTTTTTAAATTAAAAGTTAAAAAACACTGGCTGCACTTCAAAGTACTTGCAGGATGAGATTCATCAAGAAGGCTGTGAAAAACAGCCCTCTGGGTCAGAGCTGCATTTTTTTCTTTTTTGGCTGTGCCTCACAGTATGCGGGATCTTAGTTCCCAGAATGGGGATTGAACCCGGGCCCCCAGCATTGGAAGCACAGAGTCTTAACCACTGGATGGCCAGGGAAGTCCCCCGGAGCTGCATTTTCAAGTGAGGTTTTTTGGGTTCAAAATTCACTATGGATGCCTCCGCTGAGATCTCTCACCACGCCCTCTCGGACCAGCTTCAGAAGGAAATTGGTCTCTGTGGTCACATTGTGCATGGTCTGAAAGTTCATGGCAGCCATGCAGAGATTGTCGAAGTAGTGCAAAGGGGTTCTGGGTTGGTTGAGGGCGTAGCTGAAGCCCGCCAAACTGACTTCATCGCACAGATGTGTGGCTAAGACGACGGCAATGACACCAATCGTGGGGACATTCTGCAAAGGAGAAGAGACAAAGAAAAAAGGTCTTAGCACAAGTCATTGCTTTCCAGGTTCGCTACATGCTATGCAAAGTAATGCAAATATGTACTCAGGACTGCAACTTTATATATCACACCATTTTACAGATCACCCAATTCTAAAGTCTGACCTGCCATCCAAGTCAGGAATCTGGACTCTAAAACATGGTCTGTGATGTGAATTCTTCTTTTCTAAAGTATTTATTTATTTGGCTGCACTAGGTCTTAGTTGCAGCATGTAGGATCTAGTTCCCTGACCAGGGATTGAACCTGGGTCCCCTGCATGGACTTCCATGGTGGCTTAGATGGTAAAACATCTGTCTACAATGCAGGAGACCTGGGTTCGATCCCTGGGTTGGGAAGATCCCCTGGAGAAGGAAATGGCAATCTACTCCAGTACAATTGCCTGGAAAATCCCATGGACAGAGGAGCCTGGTGGGCTACAGTCCATGGGGTCACAAAGAGTCGGACACGACTGAGCGACTTCACTTTCCCCTGCATTAGAAGCATGGAGTCTTAACCACTGGACCCCCCAAGGAAGTCCCGATGTAAATTCTTTGAACATATCAGCGAAAGGCAGCCTGGCGGGTCCTTTAAGCACCAAGCTAAAAGGTATTCTTTCTCAAACCTTCACCCACCAGCCCTACAAAGGATGACCATAATGGCGAATCAACCTCATGTCCTCTCTTACATGAGAAAAGTCCACATGGGCTGCTCTGGGATAAGTAGCCATAGCCCTTCTTGGGACATGGATTTTGGAGCCCATCCTGTCCTGACTGGCTCCTGGCTCCATACAGCCTCTGCCTGAGAACAGAGGGGACTCAGAACCTGCCCTGTGAAGACTGTGTTCACCCCTTACCTGCAGGTTAAGGCCCCCATCCGTTTTCCCGGCAAATAACGTCCCTAGGTCATTTTCACATGTCCTGTTGCTCAGTCAATTTCTGCTTACTCTCTGATCAAGCAAATACATTTTTAACCTCAAATTATGGGCTTTCACATTTGGGTTTTTTCCCCCTCAAATGTACCCTTACTGGCTTTGGGCTAGAATGCCAAATGTCCAATTCTGAATTCTGACTGTATCGCAGTTCCCTCTTCATGTCCGACATCTTGCCGCTAGTACACCTGGAAGCATGCTCTCTGAATTTCCAATGCAGTTTGTAGATAAAGGTAACACACAGGGTGGCAGACAGGAATACAGAGAGCCCTCCTGGAGGCTACTGCCCATCTACTACTTGATATTCTTTTGCATCTACTAACATATTCATCTGAGCGGAGTCTGTGGCTTCTATAAGCAACTGCCCTTTTCTGTCAACCAGGACAACAGGGAACCCTTCAGAGTTCACAGATGAAGGTGGGATTCGGAAACATCCAGGGAGCCCACCATTCGGTAAAAACCGCTTCCTGGTCCCCAGTGTGCCGTGTCGACTCTCAAGTCAGCCTCCCTTATTATAAAGGAACTCAACAGTCATTTTGCAGGTTTGCAAACAGAAACCAAGGGAAATTGATCCATAGAAAGCCTGCCTCTGGCTTGGGCTTAGGACACTCAGGTGGTGTCCTGTCCTCTCCAACTGCAGCCAGCGCACACCCAGCAGGTCAAGAATTTGTTGTTGTTCGGTCACAGTCGCTAAGTTGTGTCCAGCTCTTTCGACCCCATGGACTGCAGCACACCGTGCTCCTCTATTCACTATCTCCTGGAGTTTGCCAAATTCACATCTATTGAGTCAGTGATGCTATCTTAACTATCTCATTCTCTACTGTCCCCTTCTCCTCCTGTCTTCAATCTTTTCCAGCATCAGTTATCTTTTCCAATGAGTCAGCTCTTTGCCATCAGGTGGCAAAAGTATTGGAACTTCAGCGTTAGTCCTTCCAATGAATATTCAGTGTTGATTTCCTTTAGGATTGACTGGTTTGATCTCCTTGCAGTCCAAGGGACTCTCAAGAGTCCTCTCTAGCACTACAATTAGAAAGCATCAATTTCAATAGGCTATATTAATCCTTGGCTGTTTGACCTTGGCTATGATGAACCACTTAGAATAGCCTTGCAGATTATCTCTAATTTCCTTATAATAAAAATTTTAGAGTCCTTCCTAATTTCCCTATTCATATTTTAAATTGATACATACATTGCCAAACTACCCTCCAGAAAAAGTGCCAACTTAAATTCTACCTACATTCCTGCCAAACAAGGACATTATCAAGCGTTTAAATCTCTGCTAAGAAAACATGCAAAAAATGTCATTGTAGCTTTAATTTCCTTTTATTTGATTACTGGTGAAATTGAACATTTTATCATCTATTCCTTGGCTAAATTAATTTCTTTTGTGAATGTCTGTTCAAATTCCTTTCCCATTTCTTTTTTGGCTCATTGTTCTCTTTTTGATTTAATAAGATCTTCCCTGGTGGCTCAGATGGTAAAGCGTCTGCCTGTAATGTGGGAGACCCAGGTTTGATTGCTGGGTCGGGAAGATCCCCTGGAGAAGGAAATGGCAACCCATTCCAGTACTCTTGCCTGGAAAATTCCATGGATGGTGGAGCCTGGTAGGCTACAGCCAATGGGGTTGCAAAGAGTTGGACACGACTGAGCAACTTCACTTTCACTTAATGTTTTGAGAGTATTTATTCCATTGTTTCTATGATAAATTTCCCCCCACTAACTTTGTTTCTGATACCCCTTTCTATTAGCAATTTCATATTTTATGTAATTAAATTTTTAAAGGTTATTTTTTAAATAAAATCGACCTGAAAACCAACAAATGAGCATTTGCCTGTGCTTAAAAAATACTATGGAGTAAAATAAAGTAAAAATACTCTATTAATACTATCTAATAAAGAAACCAGGCCATTTAAAAGGTACAGAAATCTAGGTATATTTATACTGAAATCTCTTATAACTTAGTTTAAGAGTCTTGCTGCAGTATGTTATCTTTTTTTAGGATAATTGTTTTGTTAAAAGTGATGCCAACAGGTTAAAAATTATAAGCCCACATTCTGGGGGACCGCACGTGCTCTGCATAGGGGAAGCCAGCTAGAGCCAGAGACCTGACAGTCACTGGTAGGGGATGGGGCTGCTTTCCTCTGAGAGGGAAAAGGCACCACGGATCTTGACCATGTTCCTGCAATGGCAGGAATCACATGGCCCTCCTGGGCTCCCCGTGGATGGAGGGCACAGCCCCCGAGGAAAACGGCGGCCTGTGAAGGGAACCACTTCCACCACGTGAACTGTTTCACCTGAGCTGGGTACCCAAGCCCGAGGCTGGAGCCAGAGTCAGATTCAGCTCTTACTGAAGATCCCCCCGAGAAGGAAATGGCTCCCCAGTCCAGTATTCTCTCCTGGGAAATCCCATGGACAAAGGGAGGCTGTAGGCTACAGTCCATGAGATCACAAAGAGTCAAACACAACTTAGCAACTAAACAACAATATTCAGATACTTACTTTCCTTAACAACCACAGAATTCTTAATTTAAAATTTACAAAGTTGTGTTAAATCATCTTTTTATTTAGAATTTGCTTCAAAGGGCAAATGGAAGCTGCTCATCTGTCTATTGGATGAGGACCCTCCGGGTCCAGTTCAGTGTTGCAAATTCCCTCCTGGATCAGTCCCAGCTCCTAGGAGGTATCTCAGGCCCCTGGTGTGGGTAGCAGAACCTCACATTAAAAAATTCCTTGCTCTCCCTTATATATAAATGCTTTGCTTAAAATTCTATTTAAAAATGATTTCCACTGCTTTTACAAAAGTTTTATTTAGAGACACAGGAGGTGGCCCTAGTGGTAAAGAACCCACCTGCCAGTATAGGAAACCTAAGAGATGCAGGTTCGATCCTTGGGTTGGGAAGATCCTCTGGACAAGGAAATGGCAACCCATGCCAGTATTCTTGCCTGGAGAATCCCATGGACAGAGGAGCCTGGTGGGCTACAGTCCCTGGGGTCACAAAGAGTGGGACATGACTGAGGCGACTTAGGACAGATAGTTCTTTAGATTATGAAGAAACAGGTGATAAAGGCATCTCTGACCAGAGCCACACAAGCTGACTGTAGGTAAAGAATCTACTGCAGTGAACCATCTGCAGCACAAAGGTTCTCAGAGTGGGCTGCAAAACAAAACTACCCAGGGAACTTTGAAAATCCCAGTGTACAGACCACAGCACAGACAGATGAATCGGAATGTTTGGGGTGTGGGACTCAGGCAGCAATGGAAAAGCACTGCTCGAGAGCAGGGTTCCCCAAGTTTTTTGGCACCAGGGACCGGTTTTGTGGAAGACAGTTTTTCTATGAACCTGGGGGCTGGGGATGGTTTCGGGATGATTCAAGCATGTTACATTTATTGTGCACTTTATTTCTATTATTATTATACCGGCTCTACCTCAGATCATCAGGCATTAGATTCTGGAGGTTGTGGACCCCTGATCTACAGAAATTGCCTATTTGCCATCACCTATGTATGTGTGCATGTGCATGCTGTCGTGTCCAACTCTTTGTGACCCTACAGACTGCAGCCCATGAGGGTCCTCGAGAGTGATGATAAACGTCAATTTTCTCTTAAGTGGCCTGTAGTGCTAAAATGTAGACAACTTTTCTGGAGTCTTGGAGTAACTTTTTATGGATTCCTGGAATAAGAATACCTTAAATAACATCTCAGTGATCAAAGTGCTAACTATACTAAAGAGATGAACCACTGGGGGTGAAAGGATTAAACAATGGGGAGCCTCTAAGGTCAAGATGTCGAGAGGTAAACATACACGGAACACAATGAGGTGTCATTTCTGGAAGATCCTCCTGGGTCTACAGCTGAGCCTAACTGAAAGGCGTATAGGCGGCTCCTTCCCAACACAAAGAGGAACAGTTATGTATCAGCAGTGACAAAAATACCTTATCGCGGCCCCAGAACCTCGACTGAGGCTCTGAGTATTGAAGGATATCAAAGGCAGTCTCTTTGATAATAACTGGATTCAAAATCCTGAACTGTTTCGGCTGTAGTGGGATTTTTTCCGCCACCTGCTTCCAAAAGAAGAGCCGCACCCAAAATGGCTAAGGAAAGAGAGCAAGCAATCATTAGGGGGAGTTAATCAAGTTATCAGAGGAGGGGGAGAATGTGGCCCCTGCTAATGAGGGCAAAGCTGTGGGTGTGGCCCCACATGGGTTTGTGTTCTGCATTCTGTGGCAAAATCACAGAGCCATGCAATGGTAAGGATCTGATTCAGGAAGGTGGCACTGGACAAGGAAAGGAACTGCAGAAGCAACTCTTATCAGTTTGGGGAAAGAAGTTCTTAAGGTAATAGCCTCAGATGGTAGGTCTTTTCAGGATCCAAAGCCATCATTTTGTCCAGGGAAGATCAAGCAAATAGATTCAGTTTGAGGCCCACTTGTGCTCAGGCCCCACCACGCCCCTGCCCCCAGCCACTTACTCCACTTCCTGTCTGGTGATATCTCTTGTCTGACTATAAATCATTTCATATGTGCTCCATCTTTCAACTAGAAAAACTACCCAGAGGAAATCCAGAGGACCCCAATAAATTTTGGAGACACAAATTCTCCATCATGTGAAGCTTCTCTAAAGAGTTTGATATGTCCTATTAATTTTACAGTCAGCCAGATTGTACAAGTGCATATAAATGCACACACACTCCTTAAAAGTTGACCTCTAAAATTTATTTCAACATAATGGAGGGGGCCTCATAAAGTAGGGTGATAAATTACTGTAAAGAAAAACAAAAGGAATACGGAGCCAGGGCCATCTCATCCACATCTGCCCTTTTGAAACGCTGTGAATTGACTCCAAGAGAACCACCAATCAAAGCACTTTTGGAGACTCTCTTTGAAAAGACCCCTCAGAGAATTTATGGATATTCTTCTGAGCAGCCTTGATAATAATTTATACTCATGCACATAAGTCTAATTTCTGACAACAGCCAGAAGCCATGTAAATTCAAGTCTGGTAAATCAGCTGGGTGGTCAACCTCAATCATAGCAATTTTGGTCCCATGCTTTTCATTTCCACTAAGTAATGATACCGGTTTCCATGTGTGACTTGGGTTCTGAAAGCAATTTCCCAAGGGGAGTTCTGAGGGGCTTCAACAAAAGGAGTAGCTATTTGAAAGACAACACAAAAGCATGGATGTTAACTTAAAATCATTTTAAGTTAAACAAAAAACAAAAAAAACAAAAAACCCTATAATTCCAGTTAGAGAGTCCTTCACTTTTTACAAAGGCACATCCAATGGATGAATTTCTAGTGCTTACCAGGGTTTCATTTTTGACCATTGCCTGAAGCCAGTTGAAGTCAACACTCTTAAATAAAACAGTAACAAACAAGTCACTGGAATAATATTCAAGGTCAGACAGAGGTGCACCTTCTGGATAAGTCATCCTTATAGTGGTTTTATTGCCAACATGCTCCGAATATCCTTCAACTGGTGCATTGTTTAACCTATTAAAGTAAAAAGGACAAAGATAAACTGACATTAACAGCTTAATCACGTGCAAAATTCCTGCAGCATGTTTTCCACATTTTTCAAGGACTGGGAATGAGGGTATGGCTGGGGGTAGGGTGCCTCCCCTCCAGCAGCCCCATCATCCCTCAGCTCTACCCTTTCCAGGTGTTGATGAGCGAAGTCTTCAGTCTGTGAACTAGCAACATCTGCCCGGATCCAATCTATGAATGACAAACAATTCCATCCAGTCCTGCCATGTTAAGCCAACCTAAACACATTACACCGTGTGTGTTCTCTGGGCACTAGTAATGTTTCCTTGAAAGCTTTCCACTGTGCTTGGATATTAGTGGTCCTTGCCAGAATTTCAAAAAGATAATCAGAAAAGAAAACCTAGAAACCACAGCAAAGCAGACACAAACCATAGTTACACAGACAGGGTTGGGCCCAAGGAGGGCACTGGGCCCAAGTGCAAAGTGAAGTGAAAGTCGTTCAGTTGTGTCCAACTCTTTGCAACCCCATGGACTATAGCCTATCAGGCTCCTCTGTCCAGGGTATTCTCCAAGCAAGAATACTGGAATGGGTTGCCATTCCCTTCTCCAGGGGATCTTCCTAACCGACGGATTGAACTAGGGTCTCCTGCATGACAGGCAGATTCTTTACTGGCTAAGCTACCAGGGTGCAACCTGGTCTTAAATTAAAGCAGGAATTTGGGGTACTGACCACTGTTAGATCGATGGAGGCTTTGCCAGTGTGGACGGTCTGGGGGAAACATTAAGAATTCTTTTTAAAGCAGTATCACTCACCCAGGTACATAGTTTTGAAATCTCAAGAAAAGTCTGTTTGGTCTTTTCCCTGTATTATCACATCTGTATAAACCTTTCTTTTCCATTCTACTTCTACTTCCTCTTCTAGATCTCAGATACCTAAGTCCTGGATTATTAAAAGATATTATTAGACATGACAACTAAATGCAGAGTATGATCCTGGACCAGTTATATTCTTTTTCTTTTCCTTTATTTAAAAAAAATTTTTGGCTGTACTGTGAGGCATGTGGGATCTTAGTTCCCCAACCTGGGACTGAACCCGTGTCCCCTGCAGTGGAAGTGTAGAGTCTTAACAACTGGACTGCCAGGGAAACCCCTCCTTTCTTTTTAAATAATGGACACTACTGGAATAACTGGTGAAATCTGAATAAGGATTGTAAATAAGTCTCTCCTGCATCAGTGTTAATCTCCTTATTCTGAATATCATCTTGTAGTTCTATAACAGAATGTCCTTGTTCTCAGGAAATGCACACTGAAGTATTTAGGTGTAAAGAAGGAGCTTGAAATTTGCAACTAACTCTCCAAGGGTTCAGAAAAGAATAATAAAATATAAAGAGAGAAAATTATAAAGCCAGTGTGATCAAGTGTTATCAGCTGGGGAATCTGGGAAAAGGGGAGTTCTTTGTATGACTCTGGCAACTTTTCTGTTAATTGTAGAACTGCTTTAAACCTGAAAGTTACCCACCAAACATTTGTCAACTGATTTCCGTTACAATCGGCTAAGTCTCCCTCCTTAGTCCCCAGCGCTCCATGGCTTCCAGTGCCTACGCATGACGTCCATGCCTCCCAGTCTGGCCCCACCACCACTGGTCATCGAGCCAGCCCCTGTCCCCTCTTGCACTCTCCTCCTGCCAGGCAGGGCTCCTCACCCAGATTTCCCTGCCCTCTTTCTTCAAGGTCAAATCCCATCTTTCTTTTAGGGGCTGTGAACAATGTTGGGGTGAGAGGCGATGAAACTGCTGTTTCTAGGTGCTTCCTGTGAGCCAGACATTGTCACATGCTCTGAATATTCTCATTTTTTGTTTCTTTTTAAAAATTTTTAATTAATTAATTTTTACTTATTTATTGGGCTGCGCCAGGTCTTAGCTGTGACATGTAGGATCTAGTTCCCTGACCAGGGAGCAAACCTGGGACCCCCGGATTGGAAGTGCAGAGTCTCAGCCACTGGACCACCAGGGAAGTCCCTGAAGAGTCTCATTCTTTGCTGAAGCCGTCTCATTAGCCAAATCCCACCTTTCCTCAAGGTCAGCTCAAGGCCGCCCTTCTCTTTCACAGTATCTCTCCCCTGGCCAGAGAGTATACCCCAGTTTCTCACTTTGTCTCCTCCCATATCCCACTCGTGTACCGTTAAGATGGGCACAGGGTCCCGTCTACCTCCTCCAGTGCTGCCTGTGCACATCGCTCAGCTGCTCACACAGAGCTGGGGCTGAGGTTCTGGAAGCCTCAACACTCTGCGTTTGGAGTGTCAGGGTCTGGTCCGAACTCCATGCCCTGTGGTGCCTCCGTGTCCTCATCTCCGACACTAGCTAACAGGATGGCTTCTCCAAGGCTTGAGACACACCAGAGCCCGTGACAGCATCTGGCACACAGGAAGCCCTCACAGGAAGGAAGCAGTTACATCCTGCTTCACCTCAACAACTTCCCCACCCCTGAAGCCCTGACCCCACTCCCATACTTCATACATTTTGCCTTAAAACTTGTTCTTTGTTTCTTCTCTCTCTTGGCCCTTACAAAAAAGTCTGGTTCTTTCCTAGAAACCTCTTATACCCCCTCCCCTTTCTTCCATAGCTCCTCCTCCTTCCTATACATTTTCCAAACATCACTCCTAACAGCACTCTAGTGTTCTTGTTTGGAGAAGGAGGGGCTTCCCTGGCAGTCCAGTGGTTAAGACTCTACACTTCCACTCCATGGACAGAGTAGCCTGGCGGGCTACCGTCCATGTGGTCTCAACGAGTCGGACATGACTGTGTAACTAACACTTTCATTTTTCACTGAGCATCTACTATAAGTCTGACACTGTTCCACATGCTTTACACCTGTTAACTCATTTTGTCTTCACAGTAACCCTATGAGCTCTGTGCCATTATGGCCTCCATTTACAGATGAGGAAATCAAGGCACAGGACAGAAAGGAAACTTGCCCAAAATCACAGCTATTGGTGACAAAGGCATTATGTGGACATATCACCACTTTCAGGCTCAAAATGTCTGAGATGGATCTTGTCATCCTTCGTCACTAGCTAGAGATTTTCCTCAACTATCCCAGTGGTTCCACTAATACCTTAGACCTCAGACTGGAAATCCTGGTGTTTCCTAACATGACTGTCAAACTATCAGCAAATCCTGTAATTCAGGATGACTGCCTATTGCCTGTAGTGAGCGTGATTAGTTGCTTCAGCCATAGTTGATTCTTTGCAACCCTATGGATTGTTGTCCACCAGGCTCCTCTGTCCATGGGATTCTCCAGGTAAGAATACTGGAGTGGGCTGCCAAGCCCTCCTCCAGGGGTCTGGTGTTTAAATGCTTCTGTGTGTTTTCTGGTCCCAGCCAGGGCCACCTCCCAGGTCCACCCACCCCAAGTCCCACTCCTAGAAGCCAGGTGTCCCCTGACTCAAGTATGTCCCCCTTCCCCACACCCTCCTCCGGGCCCTGCCTAGCACAGCCTTCCTCCTTTGCTGGCTTATCTGAATCTACCCATCTTTCCAACCCTCAACTCCACTGAAAAGGTTTTTACCAAAATGAGGGTCAGTACCGCACAGTTTGGAGCATCCAATCATTTCATGTCTTTGTTTCAACTTCTCAAAACATGAGTCCCCAGAAAGCAGGGACATGTGGGGTTGTTCTGGGTGCTTCCTGTTTGTGGTGCTGCCCTGACCCACGGCAGTGAGCTACAGCCTAGAGGACAGAGGCTGGTCTTCAAGCCACCATACCGTATCACGACATCAAACTGGTTCAGGGCATGGCCCAGCTCCAGTCCGTGGAGGATCCCGCCGCTTCCGATGACCACACAATGCTTGCAGCTCTTGGCTCTCAAGTGTTCAGGAAAGTCATGCTCTGGCAAGAGTTCCAAGAGGGTCTGGACTTTCCCAGAGAACTTGCGGAATCCGAAAGGAGGGTCGTACTTGTACTCGGCCTCACTCTCTGCGGGGACCTTCGTCACGAACGGTGGCAGGTCCAAGCTGTACCTGCTCCCAAAGAGCTGTGCCATCGACCTCTTGGCGAACTGGGGCCGGCACTCCTTCTGCAGAACTTGCTGGGCGTACTGCTGGGCTCTCTGGAATGAAGCACACAGACCTGCGTGTCAAAGGCTTCAGGCATTAGAAGTGCACTCTGACAGTGACACTGAGCCCCGTGCTGTTGGACGTGGCTCCCTTGTGGATG
Organism: Bos mutus; assembly: GCF_027580195.1. Taxonomy (NCBI): domain Eukaryota; kingdom Metazoa; phylum Chordata; class Mammalia; order Artiodactyla; family Bovidae; genus Bos; species Bos mutus. The sequence goes on from NC_091627.1 coordinate 57,760,527, forward strand.
ACTGACTTGTAACACAAAACAACTGTATTTAAGAGTTAATTGATGGGCCTTTCCTGGTGGCCCAGTGGTTAAGAATCCTCCTGCCAATGCAGGAGATGAGGGTTTGATCCCTAGTCCAGGAAAATTTCACTTGTCAAGGGGCAATGAAGCATGTGAGCCACGACTACTGAGCCCATGCTCTAGAGCCCATGAGCTACAACTATGGAGCCTAAGCGCTGTAACTACTGAAGCCCGTGTGCCTAGAGCCTGTGCTCTGTAACAAGAGAAACCACCGCAATGAGAAGCTCTCGCATGGCAACTAGAGAGAAGTCCCCACTCTCTGTGGTAGAGAGAGCCCATGTGCAGCAACAAAGATCCAGCAAAGCCAAAAATAAATAAACTTTTAAAAATACTTAAAAAAGAGTCAATTTATGCTAGATGTTTGAGAGGAAAATCTAGGAGAACCACATGAAAAGGAGATAAACTCAATTAAGATGTTTCATTGCATGAGTGAAACAGGAAGGCCCTCACCTCCCACCCTTCTGGCCTAGATCATTCAAATAAATCCGGGTTTCAAAAAGGTGTTTAAGATATCATTTTAAAAAAATCTTCTCAGAAGATTTCATGGTTCATAACATCCTGACACATGCTATATAACACAGATGAAACTCAAAGATATACTCATCTAAATAAGCCAGTTACAAAAAGACAAGTACTGTAGAACTCCACTTATAGAGAGTATCTAATGTAGTCAAATTCACAGAAATAGAAAGAACAGACCGGTGATTACTATGGGCTGGGGCGGGGTGGATAGTTTCAGTTTAGCAAGATGGAAATGTTCCAGTGTGAATATATTTAACAGGACTAAACTACATTTAAAAATAATAAATACGGTAAATTTTAAATTAAATTTAAATTTTATGGTGTTTTTTTAAACCACAGTTTAAAAGAAAAAAGATTCCCAGGGACTTCTCTGGTGGGCCAGTGGTTAAGACTCCACGCTCCCAGTGCAGGGGGCCCGGGTTTAGTTTCTGGTTGGGGAACTAAGATCCCACATGCTGTATAGCATAGCCAAAAGAGAGAGAGAGAGAAAAAAAAAAAAGATTTCCTGTTTCAGGTTCCTGTCTAGTGGGATGAAAACAGGATTATCAGTTAGGGTAACGATCTTCACAGCCTGGAATGGAAACTAGGTGTAACCTGCAACTTTGTCCTGTCAACAAAAAACTGCCTTGGTTTTGTATACAATTTTCACTGCAATGTTAATGTTTTGCATCAACAAGAAATGACTGCTGAAGGCCAAGTTCACTAGCCTGGCTGAAGGCAGCGGGACACGGACAAACATGGAATAAATGGCCACTCACCCCACAGTCTGCCCTTTGGCTCAGTCTGGCCAAATGCTGCCTTGGGACCGTCTGGCAGGAAGTTCTCCTTCATTGCTGTGCTCTACGTCCTCATCACTACATGCCACAGCCTTGGCCTTGCCTTATCCCTCCTTCCATCAAACTGTATGTGCGTGTGTGTGTGTGTGTGTGTGGGTGTGTGGTCCTCTATTTGCTGGGATATTTATTTTTAGTATTGAACATGTCTTTTGAACCGTGTCAGTACTATTACGAGGATTATTATTGCTGTATACAGTTCTAACGGAGAAGGCAATGGCACCCCACTCCAGTACTCTTACCTGGAAAATCCCATGGACGGAGGAGCCTGGTAGGCTGCAGTCCATGGGGTCGCTAAGAGTTGGACACGACTGAGTGACTTCACTTTCACTTTTCACTTTCATGCATTGGAGAAGGAAATGGCAACCCACTCCAGTGTTCTTGCCTGGAGAATCCTAGGGACGGGGGAGCCTGGTGGGCTGCCGTCTATGGGGTCGCACAGAGTCAGACACGACTAAAGTGACTTAGCAGCAGCAGCAGCATACAGTTCTAAATATTTGCCTCAATTATGTTTTTTTCTCAAAGTCCTGTCTGATTTTTACATGATAAAATTTTTGTAGAAACAATTCTCTGAATATAGCAGAACCCCCTCCCTATTTTTAAAATCACAGTTTCAAAAAGTTATTAGTACTGGAAAGAGCACATCATTTATATCTTTTATGTCTTGAGGATCTGGCCCCATGCCTGGAGAAGGGAAGTGATGTTCTTGGAGCCTCGGACAACGCTGCAGACATGGTCACAGTCTCAGGTCACCAGCATGACACCTAGGACAGCTGGCAAGACTGTCCTATCTTCACTTTGTGGGCTCAGGGTGGTTCACCCAGAAGGACACAACTGAGCTGGCAGGTCACCTAGTCTGATCGCCTCCCAGGCTCCTATGATCCTAGCCTCTGCCCACAGAGAGCAGCTGACAATCACCATTGAGAGCAAGAGTTTGAACTGGCATCTTTGCAAGGAATCAGTGAGAAAGCCAAGCAAGAAGCCAGCTGTGACCCAAGAAGACCCCGAATGGAGGCTTCACCGTGACCAGGCCTCCAAGTTCAGTGACACTCTGCAACCACTGGCACTTAACACCGGACTGCACGGGCAGGGCACGCACAGGGACCACATATGCTGTACACACTTGTCTCTAGACCCCAGGCCTGAGGGTTATTAATAACAGTTTTTAGAGGACAAAAGGTCTAACTCCTCACTACGGAAGCATATCCCGAGCATCTTGTTTTACAAATCTCCTGGGATAAAAAAGAACATCGGAAAAGTACTAGAAGACGGAAGCCTCATGACTGACTCAGGACCGGAAAGAGAGGTTAGGTGATGGAGTCGGAGACCGGAGCATGACTCTTCTGGCCGCCGGATTTTCTCTTTAATTTGAAAGGAGTGAAATTTCCATTCTGGCAGAGAGTCCCATCTCAGGCTTCAAAGTGAATTTTCTAGACCTTGAGGAGAGCACCTTCTGATGGTGACCCCTCCTGTTCCTCATTCATAGCAGGTGCAATAAATCCATCCCAGTGACAGTGTTCTCAGTGCCACTGGAAATAGCCAAACAACAGCAATCCCTTTTCCTTTTTTGTTTCAATTTGTTGAAACATGTTGTAAAATACCCCACGTTACACGTGTCATTGAACCATGTCAGTACTATTTCGAGGATTATTATTGCTGTATACAGTTCTAAATGTTTGCCTCAACTATGTTTTTTTCTCAAAGTCCTGTCTCGTTTCTGCATGATAATACTTTTGTAGAAACAACAATTCTCTGAATATAGCAGAACCCCCTCCCTATTTTTAAAATCACAGTTTCAAAAAGTTATTAGTACTGGAAAGAGCACATCATTTATATCTTTTATATCTTATGATGGTGACGCTTCCTGTCCCTCATTCATAGCAGGTGCAATGAATCCATCCCAGTGACACGGTCAGCCTCCCTCCTTCCTCTTCCCGGCTTCAAACCTCAGAAGAAAAATGCCCGGGGAGGACAGCTCGCCTTGCAGAGCTGTAGTCAAGACCGGAAGCATCACAACCTTCCTCTTCTCTGCTGCAGACAGTGCCAAAGCTGGGAGCCAGAGCAGGCTGGTGAGGAAGGACACGGTGAGTCTGGCTGACATCCATTCTGAGTGAGGACCACCGCCAAGCAGAGGACTATGGACTCTCTCAAAGACAGAGGAAGCCCCTTTGCTCCTGAATCGACACAGGGACACAGGAGATTCAGTTTCTGAAAGACTTCCAGGCTGAGTTTGATGACTGCCCATGACTGAGAATAAATAGACATCAGGCAGCTTCAGTTGTCAATGACATAGCCATTTGCCATGGAAAACCACAAAGTGAGAATCCACAGAGGGGTATTAAAAAATGAATTTTCTTCAGTAGAATCTCCATGTTCAGTTCTACCCCATAATTTTTAGGACAGTCCTTCTCAGAGATATAGGTAAGTGGCATAATTCTGAGTAAAAGGCAATGTTTTATTTATCGATTTAAACCCAGGACAGGGAACAGCATTTGGGTTGGAGGGGGGTCTGAGGTCTGGAGCTGACCGGAAATGTGTAGGAACCCAACTCGGCCACAGACCACATGAACCAAAGGTATGGGTTACGTTATGAAACTTTCACTTCCATGTTTGTAAACTCTGGCTTAACTCCCATGGGTTAGCTGTCTATAGCTTTTACCTGGTTAAAGGCAGAAAAATCTGAATAACCAAGTCACAGAGAGAGTAGCATGATAAAATCTCAACCACCCAGTGGTTGCCTGGGGCTGGTAGTTGAGGGTAGGGACTGGCCACAGAAGGGGTGAGAGGGAATTAACATGTGATGAAATGTTCTCAATGGGATTGTGGTGATGGAGGTATAACTATAAACTTACTAGATGCTCCTTCTAGAACTAACACTCAGAAAAGATGCCCTTTTCATCATATGGACTGGAATGCAAAAGTAGGAAGTCAAGAGACACCTGGAGTAACAGGCAAATTTGGCCTTGGAGTACAAAATGAAGCAGGGCAAAGGCTAATAGAGTTTTGCCAAGAGAATGCACTGGTCATAGCAAACACCCTCTTCCAACAAAACAAGAGAAGACTCTACACATGGACATCACCAGATGGTCAATACTGAAATCAGATTACATTCTTTGTAGCCAAAGATGGAGAAGCTCTACACAGTCAGCAAAAACAAGACTGGGAGCTGACTGTGGCTCAGATCATGAACTCCTTATTGCAAAATTCAGACTTAAATTGAAGAAAATAGGGAAAATCACTAGACGATTCAGGTATGACCTAAATCAAATCCCTTATAATCATACAGTGACAGTGACAAATAGATTCAAGGGATTAGGTCTGACAGACAGAGTGCCTGAAGAACTATGGATAGAGGTTCGTGGCATTGTACAGGACCATTCCCAAGAAAAAGAAATGCAAAAAGGCAAAATGGTTGTGTGAAGAGGCCTTACAAATAGCTGAGAAAAGAAGAGAAGTGAAAGGCAAAGGAGAAAAGAAAAAATAGACCCATCTGAATGCAGAGTTCCAAAAAATAACAAGGAGAGATAAGAAAGCCTTCCTCAGCGATCAATGCAAAGAAATATAGAAAAACAACAGACTGGGAAAGACTAGAGATCTCTTCAAAAAAATTAGAGATACCAAGGGAACATTTCATGCAAAGATGGGTACAATAAAGGACAGAAATGGTACGGACCTAACAGAAGCAGAAGATATTAACGAATCACCAGTCCAGGTTCGATGCAGGATACAGGATGCTTGGCGCTGGTGCACTGGGATGACCCAGAGGGATGGTACGGGGAGGGAGGTGGGAGAGGGGTTCAGGATTGGGACACGTGTACACCCGTGGTGGATTCATGTTGATGTATGGCAAAACCAATACAATATTGTAAAGTAATTAGCCTCCAATTAAAATAAATAAATTTAAATTAAAAAAAAAAGAAGAGGTGGCAAGAATACACAGAAGAACTATACAAAAAAGACCTTCAGTTCAGTTCAGTTGCTCAGTCGTGTCTGACTCTTTGTGACTCCATGAATCGCAGCACGCCAGGCCTCCCTGTCCATCACCAACTCCCGGAGTTTACCCAAACTCATGTCCATCGAGTCGGTGATACCATCCAGCCATCTCAGCCTCTGTCGTCCCCTTCTCCTCCTGCCTCCAATCCCTCCCGGCATCAGGGAGTCAACTTTAATGACTCAGATAACCACGATGGTGTGATCACTTACCTAGAGCCAGACATCCTGGAATGTGAAGTCAAGCAGGCCTTAGCATCACTACGAACAAAGCTAGCGGAGGTGATGGAATTCCAGTTGAGCTATTTCAAATCCTAAGAGATGATGCTGTGAAAGTGCTACACTCAATATGCCAGCAAATTTGGAAAACTCAGCAGTGGCCACAGGACTGGAAAAGGTCAGTTTTCATTCCAATGTTAAAGAACATTCAAACTACCACACAAATGCACTCATCTCACATGCTAGCAAAGTAATGCTCAAAATTCTCCAAGCTAGGCTTAAACAGTACATAAACTGTGAACTTCCAGATGTTCAAGCTGGATTTAGAAAAGGCAGAGGAACCAGAGATCAAATTGCCAACATCCACTGGATCATTGAAAAAGCACAGAATTCCATAAAAATATCTACTTCTGCTTTATTGACTATGTCAAAGCCTTTGTATGGGTCACAACAAACTGTGGAAAATTCTTCAAGAGATGGGAATACCAGACCTGCCTCCTAAGAAATCTGTACGCAGGTCAAGAAGCAACAGTTAGAACCAGACATGGAACAATGAACTGGTTCCAAATTGGGAAAGGAGTACGTGAAGGCTGTATATTGTCACCCTGCTTATTTAACTTATATGCAGAGTACATCATGAGAAATGCTGGGCTGAATGAAGCACAAGCTGGAATCAAGACTGCCGGGAGAAATATCCAATATCAGTAACACTCCTCCAACTGGGTGCTTAAAAGGAGAAGGAGTAAGTCTTATGGCATGTATACTTTACCAAAAGACACTGTTAGGAAGAAAACAATCAGACAATCTGGATCTAGACCCAGTTCCAGATCTCTTTATCACAGTGTTGTTGCTCAGTTGCTGAGTTGTGTTCGACTCTTTGAAGCATGCCAGGCTTCCCTGTCCTTTACCATCTCCCTGAATTTGCTCAAACTCATGTAAGTGATGCCATCCAACCATCTCATCCTCTGTCGCCCCCTTCTCTTGATCTCAGTCTTCCCCAGCATCAGGGTCTTTTCCAGTGAGTTAGCTCTTCACATCAGGTGGCCAAAGAATTGGAGCTTCAGCTTCAGCATCAGTCCTTCCAATGAATATTCAGGACTGATTTCCTTTAGGATTGACTGGTTGGATCTCCCTGCTATCGTAGTGTAAACTTGGTTAAAGCATTAGCCCAAGGTCTAGGCTTCAGTTTCCTCACCTCTATGAGACTACTGAAGGATGGTCAGGGGAAAAGTAAGGACACCAGGGAGAGAAGGATCAGTTTGGAGGTGTGAATGCCTGGACTGATTCAAAACTCAGCCCAGGGTTACTCTGCTTACTTCATTTTTTATTTATTTTTTGGCTGCACTGTGTGGCATTTAAGATCTTAGTTTCCTGTCAAGGGATCAAACCCAGGCCCTCTGCAGTGGAATCATGGAGTCCTAACCACTGGACCACCAGGGAATACTCTGCTTACTTTAGATATGTGAGTGTGGGTCTATGGAGTCAGAGCAAAGACATAAACTTGGCCTTGATGAACAGCCCAGAATGCAGTCCTCAGGGTGATGATGAGTGGTCTTTAGTTCCCAAGAGAAGGCCAAGCTCAAAATGGTGCTACCATGTGGACCCAACCTAAATTGATGTGACTATGACCTTGTCTCTCTTCAAATATCTCTTAAGTGCGACTTGGCACCTGCACTACACTCAAACTGTCATAGCAACCCTGCAGAGACCACCGTCAGTCTTTTTGCACAAGCTGCATATTAAGGGACATATTTAAATAGAAAATACAAAACCCACAGCAAACACTTGGCCAGATGTTTTTACACACTTCTGCTGTACTCACACTGGCAGAATGTAACCGGATGTTCAGAGTCCAACAGGGCCGCTGGCCTTGCAAGCTGCTGAATGTCGTCAACAAAGCTAACAGGGCCCCACCCACATGACTCTGAGATCTTCTGCTGATATACAACCATAATCATCAGATTCTTTCAAGGGCTCTTGGTAGGATGCGTCAGTCTCCACCAAAGCCTGGACACAAAGATTTCTCTGTAGGGAGCTCATACTGAATACTACCTCCCAGCCGTTCACACCACCTCCCAGCCATTCACAACACCTCCCAGCCATTCACACCAGCCAGTTTCCCATCCACTTCCTCTGTAATGGGGACTTAGAGGGTTTCTCTTCCTGCTTAGTGATGTGGGACCAGATATTAAATTTAGGAGCTGCTCAGAGTCTAGTCAAAGCTATGGTTTTTCCCATAGTCATGCAAGGATGGGAGAGTTGGACCATAAAGAAGGCTGAGGGTTGAAGAATGGGTGTTTTCGAACTGTGGTGCTGGAGAAGACTCTTGAGAGTCCCTTGGACAGCAAGGAGATCAAACCAATCAATCCTAAAGGAAATCAACCTGAATATTCATTGGAAAGACTGATGGCTGAAGCTGAAGCTCTAATACTTTGGCCACCTGAGGTGAAGAGCCAGCTCACTGGAAAAGACCCTGATGTTGGGAAAGATTGAGGGCAGGAGAAGAAGGGGGCAACAGAGGATGAGATAGTTGGATGGCATCATCAACGCAATGGACATGAGTTTGAGCAAACACTGGGAAATACTGACGGTCAGGGAAGCCTGGCACACTGAAGTCCATGGGGTCACAAAGAGTCAGACAGGACTGAGCGACTGAACAACAAGAATGGAATTCAAGGTTTTTCATGCTCTGGTCCTGTCTCCTTTCAGTCTCATATTCTGCTATTCCCCACCCGACATCCTTAGCAGCATGTAACTCTTGCTATTTCTCTCCTTGGCCATACTCACTGAGACACATGCTTTGTGGTACAGTCATGACCACCGTGAGAAGTAGGGCATTTTGACAGAGTCAACAGCGCTAACGTTTTTAAAAGTGTCAAGTAACAGAATAAAAGACACCCCTCATCTCACCATGATTAGAGCAGGTTTTCACTTTCTTACTTTATTAATTTCCAAACTGAGACTTGAACAAACCCATTTGACTTACACAACCACATCCCCATTCCTTCTCCTTTCCACACAATTATGGGGCACTTTCTAATTGGAAAAGATAATGATCTTTTAGAAGTCTTTCAGAACTGGGTTGATGTGGCTGGCCCCTTGGGCTGCCTCCTGCGTCTCCATTTCCTGTCCCTTCTTCATCGGTGTCATCATCCCTTCTCCAGCAGGCAGTGGGGCTTGGGAAGCTGACCCTGCCCATTAGGTACCCTGCCCCCTCCACCTCTGCTCAAGGACTAGTCAGGAATCCTTACTGAAGCCAACTGGGGCAGGGCATTAGCAACCATGAGAGGCTGTTACTGGTTCAACAGTGAACTTCAGTTTAAAACTGGCCCCACCAGCCTAAAGGGGGAATTCATGTTGCATGGCTTAGAGGGAAGAGGAGGGAGAGCTTTTTTCCTGTCTACTGGGAATTATGAAGTCAAAGAGGAGGCATCTGTCTTATTCCTCAAAGGAATATTAAATATAATGTATATTACTGTAGGGGCTTCCTAGGTGGCGATAGTGGTAAATGACCTGCCCACCAATGCCTGAGACGTTAAAGATGCGATTTCTGGGTTGGGAAGATCCCCTGGAGGAGAACATGGCAATCCATTCCAGTATCCTTGCCTGGATAATCCCATGGACAGAGGAACCTGGCAGGATACAGTCCATAGGGTCGTAGAGTCGGACACGACTGAAGAGACTTGGCACACACACACGCATATTACTGTTAAGTCCTCAAAGAATTGCCTGTTCAAACTTAACCATGGATTTTCTGTACAATCTGGAGTTCAAAGAGGAGACGTTGCACTGTGGTTCATGTAACCTCTCTCCTTCCTCTGGAATTTAATACAGCTCAGTAATAAAAAGACAATCCAGCAACCCCACTGCTGGGCATACACACTGAGGAAACCAGAAGGGAAAGAGACACGTGTACCCCAATGTTCATCGCAGCACTGTTTATAATAGCCAAGACATGGAAGCAACCTAGATGTCCATCAGCAGATGAATGGATAAGAAAGCTGTGGTACATATACACAATGGAGTATTACTCAGCCATTAAAAAGAATACATTTGAATCAGTTCTAATGAGGTGGATGAAACTGGAGCCTATTATACAGAGTGAAGTAAGCCAGAAGGAAAAACATAAATACAGTATACTAACGCATATATATGGAATTTAGAAAGATGGTAACAATAACCCAGTGTACGAGACAGCAAAAGAGACACTGATGTATAGAACAGTCTTATGGACTCTGTGGGAGAGGGAGAGGGTGGGAAGATTTGGGAGAATGGCAATGAAACATGTAAAATATCATGTAGGAAACGAGTTGCCAGTCCAGGTTCGATGCATGATGCTGGATGCTTGGGGCTGGTGCACTGGGACGGCCCAGAGGGATGGTATGGGGGAGGGAGGGAGGAGGGTTCGGGATGGGGAACACATGTATACCTGTGGCGGATTCATTTTGATATTTGGCAAAACTAATACAATTATGTAAAGTTTAAAAATAAAATAAAATTAGAGAAAAAAAAATAAAAAAATAAAAAGACAAATAACCCAGATAAAAATCAGGTGGGGAATTTGAATAGGCTTTTCTCCTTAGAAGATCTACAACTTAATTGTGGATTAAAGGGTTTTTTTGTGCCTGATACAGGCAGGGCTGACACAGGGGCTGAAGAGACTGGCAGGAACCAAGTCATGCTGCCGGGATGAATGGAGTCGGCAAACGTCTGAGGACAGAAACAGCAGGAAAGAAAGGCCCCGTGATTAGCAAGACTCCTGAGACACAAGGGTTCTCCACAAGCCATGTGTGCATTTATTAACTACGCTCTTTTCACGTATGTGTTTATACCTGTTTGTCCCACAAAAAAATATGAGGCATTTCCAAGCATATACAGATTAGAAACACATGAGTAAAAACCAGAACTGGAAAAGGGGCTCTGTGCCTGTTATCTTACTAGACTCTGATTACTCCATTTCACAGATGATGTTATCAGTGCCCCACAGCTGAGAAAATGGGGACTCTGGGGTTCAATCTCTGGGTTGGGAAGATCCCCTGGAGGAGGGCATGGCAGCCGATTCCCGTATTCTTGCCTGGAGAATCCAATGGACAGAGAAGCCTGGCGGGCTGCAATGGTCCAAGGGGTCACAAAGAGTTGGACATGACTGAAGCAACTTAGCAGGCATGCACACCAAACAATTAAGTCACTTGCCCAAGGTCTACTGTAATTGAGTGGCATTTAGATTTGAAACCAGGTCAAAGTTGAAGCTCTCTGCTCTCTGCATCACACTACCTATAACTTCTGGCTTCTTCTTTGTGGACACTCTACCCAGGCAAGGAGCAGAGTCATCAGGAGTCTGCACTCTGAAAACACACTGCTGGGTCCAAGCCCTGACTTGAGCACTCAGGTAACCTTAGACTTCATCTGTAAGATGCAAAGAACACTGCATGACAATTAAATATAATTTAATTTATAAAGATAATATATGTAAAGCACCCATATGTGTCAGTCATCATTAATACCATGCTACTTTACTTAAAATCATCTCATCTTTTGTCCAGGGCTGAACATTATCAGATAATTTGCAACTCAATCAGTGGAATTACCATTTAATATGACAATTGATTAAAAAATTAAATACACATTGAAGGAAAAATCCTGAAATACAATGTGAAATCATTAAAACAAAAAAATTAAACACAGAAATGACAAACAATAGGAAAAGAATTTCTTTCTGATCTGCTTTAAGAACATTTATGTTGATAGGATCACAGCATATTAACTTCACGAACCCCCAGGCCATAGGCCAATACCAGTCCATGATCTGTTAGAACTGGGCCACACTGCCAGAGGTAAGCAGCTGGCAAGCAAACAAAGCTTCATTTCTATTTACAGACGCTTCCCACTGCTCGCCTTACTGCTTGAGCTCCGCCTCTGTCAGATCAGCAGTGATATTATAAATGTAATATGCTTGAATCATCCCAAAACTATCCCCATTCCCACCCCAGGCCATGGAAAAACTGTCTTCCACAAAACCCATCCCTGGTGCTCAAAACCTCACCCCACGACTTCAGTGAATGAAGGAAGAACAATGAGGGCAAGGTGGGTGCTTTGAAGTGCAAAGGTTAAATGATTTCCCTTCTGCTTATAACTTTCATGAACATTTACTTATAACACTTTAGAGACGATATTACTATTTCAGTATACACTTGGAAATATTCTAATTTAAACCACACTGATAGAATAGCTAACCTTTATGCGATCGGGATCCATGTAAGGCATTCTTTTCATGTCACATTCTTCAGTAGTATGATTTAGCTTGAGGATATAAAAAAGGATCCACACTCCAAAAAGAAGCAGTGTACACCTAGAAAAAAGATTAATGAGGCACAATGATGCTGTCATGGAATAATCAAGAGAGAACATGTGAAATAACTGAAAACCTAATCCAAATTGAGTTTGTCTGACGCGTGGCAAGAAAGTACAGCCTTTATGATGACCTCGTAGGGCGGCATTTCTTATTTTCCTAACAAGATAAATGAGTCACTTATGACTGTCTTTGTTATAAACAAGTAAAAAATTTTCTTCTGCAAAGGCACCACAGTAAAATCTGAATCACAATAAAGATTATTGGACTTCAAAGAAAATACTGAATTTTGAGCTACAGAATCTCAGCTTTGTTTGCTACTCTAAAATAGCCCTTCAAATTCTGTAAGATTCCACTTACATGAGATGCACCTAGTCAAAATTACAGAAACAGAACCTAAAATGTTGGTTGCCAGGGGCTAGAGGAAGCGGAGGAGGGGGTAGTGTTTAATGGGTACAAAGGATCCAGAGTTGTGGAGGTGGACAGTGCGATGTGTAACAGTGTGAATGTGTTCAATGCCGATGAAACTGTACACTTAGAAATGGTTAGGACCGTAATTCTAAGGTATTTTACCATAATAAAAAAAATTGGGAGAAAATACTGTGAGCTCTTCCATACAAAAAGAAAACAAAATAAATAATCTACTTATTATTCTTCTAAAAAATTATACCCAGAAACGAGACAGAATGAACTAAGGCAGTATCACCAGTCACCTTGAAGACCACCTGTGAAAACAATTTTTAAAACTCTGATAAATTTTTTTTTAAAGACTGATAAATTAAAACTATTCCACAGTTTAAAACACACACACACACACACACACACACACACACACACACTGGGAGAAAAGAACTGAGTTTAGTCCTGGTTCTAGAAATCTCATTCTTTTTGGCCAGGCCATGAGGCTTATGAGATTTTAGTTCCCCAGCCAGGGACTGAACTTGGGGCCAGGCCGTGAAATGACGAGTCCTAACTGCTGGACTGCCAGGGAAGTCCTAAGAAATCTCGTTTTACTAAGCTCCCCAAGGGTTACTGACAAAGTAAAGGTTAAAAAAATTTAAATCAAGTTTAAGAAACACTCCTTTAAATAATTTGTGCTATTGAAAAAACAAAGTGAAGGAATAACCTTAAGGGGAAAATAATCTATTTTTTAAAGAAAGGGACAGTTTAAAAAATACAGCATCTAGCATAGTATACTGTACACAATAGTGTGAAATATTTCCTAGTATCTGAGGATTATGATGCAAGAAAGTATCACTAGGAAGTGGGAGGTGATATACGTATAATTATGGCTGATTTGCACTATTGTATGGCAGAAACCAACACGACATTGTAAAGCAATTTTCTTCCAATTTAAAAACAAATTAAAAACAAGACTTCTTGATTCTCATTTCAACAGAGTCCACCATGAAACCTGAACAAGTATCTTAATTCTTCTGTGGGATCAAATACAGAAGTGAGTGGGATGCAACCATTTGTGTAAAAGTGAGGGGTGACTCATTTGTGTAAAAATGAGTGAGTGGGATGCACCCATTTGTGTAAAGAGGGGTAAGTGAGTGGGATGCAACCATTTGTGTAAAAAACTGAAGGTGTGGGGAGGGAAATACACACACAGAGTACCTGTTACACACACAAGACTGGTGATACCAGTCATCCTCAAGTGGAAAGAGGAAGTGTGGGCAGCAGAGATTCAGATCGGTTTCGAATCTTGTGAAGGCAGTTATTACCTATTCCTTTCTTCAGCCCTCAGTAAAGATATTATATTGAGTGCATTAATAATTCCCTTATTTTGATTAGAAAAGAAAAAAAGGGGGGAATTTCCTAGCAGTCCAGTGGTTAGGACTTGAAGCTTCCAATGCAGGGGATCAGGGGAACTAAGATCCTGTAAGTCATGCAGCATGGACAAAAAAAAAAAAAAAGAAAGAAGAAAAGGTTAATAGCAGGTTCAGTGTCTACAGCACTGATTTTGCTGCACTGTAATTCCTGGCTGTGAGTCTGTCCCATCCACATTGTATGGGGTTCTGGTCCTAGGTCTATCTCCCACTTGGCCAGTACCCAGCACAGGGCCAGGCATGTGGAAGCCTTGATAATCATGGTGACTGCAGCCATGAAATTAAAAGATGCTTACTCCTTGGAAGGAAAGTTATGACCAACCTAGATAGCATATTCAAAAGCAGAGACATTACTTTGCCAACAAAGGTCCGTCTAGTCAAGGCTATGGTTTTTCCTGTGGTCATGTATGGATGTGAGAGTTGGAATGTGAAGAAAGCTGAGTGCCAAAGAATTGATGCTTTTGAACTGTGGTGTTGGAGAAGACTTTTGAGAGTCCCTTGGACTACAAGGAGATCCAACCAGTCCATTCTGAAGGAGATTAGCCCTGGGATTTCTTTGGAAGGACTGATGCTAAAGCTGAAACTCCAGTACTTTGGCCACCTCATGCGAAGATTTGACTCATTGGAAAAGACTCTGATGCTGGGAGGGATTGGGGGCAAGAGGAGAAGGGGACGACAGAGGATGAGATGGCTGGATGGCATCACGGACTCGATGGACGTGAGTCTGAGTGAACTCCGGGAGTTGGTGATGGACAGGGAGGCCTGGCGTGCTGCGATTCATGGGGTCGCAAAGAGTCGGACACGACTGAGCGACTGAACTGAACTGATGATAAAAGGAGATGTTTATTGATATACACTTTCTTTTCTACCCATCTCCTTCCCAAATTAGTAAAATGAGGTGAGAGACTAGATTTCAGGGTTGGATTTCTACCCAGAGACATGAAAAAAAAAGGTAATTTACCACCTGGTTTCGCTGGTATCAAATAAAACCAACAAGATCCCCCCTTTAACAATTCTTTCTCTTATTAATGACTTCCCAGGTGCCTCAGTGGTAAAGAATCTTCCTGCAGGCAGGAGCCCTGGGTTCAATTCCTGGGTTGGGAAGATCCCCTGGAAGAGGGAATGGCAACCCACTCCAGTACTCTTGCCAAGAAAATCCCAAGGACAGAGGAGCCTGAAGGGCTACAGTCCATGGGTTTGCAAAGAGTCAGTCACATGACTGAATGCGCATGCTCACACTCACATCTCTTATTAGGATGGAAGGGTAACCTGGCTGGAATACTTCTCATGCTTTTTAGTGTTTAATGTTAAATGTTATTCAAATGCCTGTAGGGAATTTTAATTAACCGCATTTTTAGACTCACTGGAAATGGCGAAGGGGAAGCCCTCTTTTGTTGGACAGCAGTGGGAAGGGCTGTGACCTGGAAGTTGCAGGGCCTGGAGACCCCTAGGCCAGCACTGCACTGCCACCAAGGACGACCTGATGCAGGCACCTGGGGCACATGTGCTCTGAACCCTGACTCAGACATGCCTTTAAATGACCGTGACCAAGTGTGGCCAAGGGGCTCTCACTGAATTTTTCTCCCAGTTCTGCCCAAATCAGAGGCATCTTGTGGCCCGAGGCCCCAGTCTTACTTGAGGATGTCTTTTAGCAACAAGTTGGGTCTTCGCATCTTGTTCTGAGCTCTGGTGTACCATTGCAGGGAGGGCCGTGAGCAATCCCTTCTCAGTTTCATGCGGCTGTGGTCACTTGGCATTGCTGTGAAGAGAGGAGAGGTAGGAGGAGGGGAAGAGGCAAGTAAGTTTGGTAGATGATGCTTTTAAAGAAACTTTTTTCGCAGGGGTGGGGTTGGGAGGCACATTGTGTGGCTTGCAGAATTTTAGTTCCCTGACCAGGGATTGAACCTGGGGCCTCAGCAGTGAAAGCACAGAGTCCTAACCACTGGACCACCAGGAATTCCCTAAGGAGCCTTGATGTTGTACAGCCGTACCATGTAACACTACTCAGCCAGAAAGAGGAGTGACGGATTGATAGACACAGTAACTGGACGAATCTCGAGCTGAGCCAACACTAAAAGGTTACGCACTATAGGATTTGATTTACATAATGTTCTTGAAATGACAAAATTACAGAAATGTAAACGGATCAGTAGTGGTCAGGAGTACGGGAAGGAAAGGTGGAAGTGGCTGTGGGAAGGCAACATGAGGGGTCCCTGTGGGGATAGAAATATTCTGTTTCTTGACTATATGCCTGCCAATATCCCAGCTTCAATAGCCTACAGTTTTGCTGCCGTTAGGGGGAAGGGCTTCCCAGGTGGCTCTCTGGTAAAGAATATGCCCGCCAATGCAGGGGATGCAGGAGACGTGGGTCTGATTCCTGGATTGGGAAGACCTCCAGGAGTAGCAAGTGGCAACACGCTCTAATCCATTCTTGCTTGGGAAATCCCATGGACAGAGGAGCCTGGAGGGCTACCGTCCATAGGGTCAGAAAGAGTTGGACACGACCGAGCACACACAGACACACACCACTACAGGGGAAAGGAGTAATCTGAGTTATATCTTACAACTGCATGTGACTCTACAACTATCCCCAAATTAGGTCTAATTTTTTTTTTTTTTTGAGCCTTTACCTTTTAGAGATACATATGGAACTATTTACAGACAAACAGGAGACCTGAAAACTGCTTCAAAAAACAGGAAGGGGATAAGTGTGTGTGGGAATAGCTGAAACAAGATGAACCTTAAATTGCTATTGAATCTAGGCAATGGGTACACAGGGTTCACTGTACAATTCTCAATGATATTTGAAATTTTCTACCATAAAAATTTAAAAAGAAAGTGTACATAAAAAAGAAAAGGAATGTACACAGAGGAAGAGGGTTACACTAAGGAAAAAAGAAAACATGCTAATTTTAAAAGAAGTTTTTCTTTAAAAAATATATATGTTCTCAGGCACATAATTTTTTGAATTAATTTTATTCTCAGATTCTCAATTTTTAAGTAACATTCTAATGGGTATTGTAGTAGACATCAAAACATCTCCCCCCATATCAGTTTCCCCCCTCCTCTCAGTTGAACAGAACTCTGGATTTTTAGCTGGGCACATGGCCTCCCAGAATAAAGACTACATTTCCCAGCCTCCCTAGGGGCTCAGTACAGTCTCATGGCTAAGTTCTAGTCAGTGGGAAACAAGCAGAAGTGACTTGTACAACTTGAGGGTGCATCTCTTGGTGTACTCCCCTCTCTCTTTTATCCCTCTTCCTGATGGCTGAAATACTGACACCTGATGAGCCGCTCTGGACCACACAGCACATCACCCAAGAGATGGAGGAGCAATGAGAGAGAAGAGACCTGGGTCTTTGGACCACCCCTACGGACAGAGCCACCAATCCACCTTGGACCACCTGTCTCTGGACTCTTGCATGACAGAAATAAACTTCTGTCTCATTTAAGCAACTGTTACTTAAATCTCAACTAGTACAGGCACCTATAGCATTATGGTATGTTTATATATTAATTTAGGAAATCATATCTTTACTATACTTAGTCTTGTAGCAGGAAGAAGCAACATCTCATTATTCATTTCCCCCATTAGTGTTGTGACATTTTCTTTGAAAAAAACTTCTGAAACTGACATTCAAGTACTTGATGTTTTGCTACCATTAACACTCTCCCCAGTTCTAACCGTGCAGCACTAGAATGTAAGAATTTTCATAGACCTGCTTCACTCCATTTGAATATTTAAAAAAAAAAACATGCCAAGGGCTTCATGAGCAAACTTCTGCTGAAGAATCTATTGAATTCTTTTTAAAGGAGAAATGAGATCAACTGAGACCGTGAAAGGTTTTCAACCACCATAACTCTGTGATTACTTGGACACACAGTCAGCCAAGCAGAGGGTCCCAAGGGGCTGCTTATGATCAAGACATTTATAAAGTGGAAGTTTCTATGATGCCTGTGTTTTTATGACCAGAATGACACTTCACGCCTGAGTGGACCCCTCGAGAACAAAGCAGACAGCGCTATTAGAATCTGGATTCTGCTCTTGCCTTTGGCTGGCACCCTGGACAGGGCTGTGGGCTCTGGCCTCTACTCTCCCACTCCTCTTTCTCATCCTCTCTGCAACTGAGACTGAAACCTGCAAACTGCATTCCTGGACTCTCCACTGTGCCACCCGGCTTCCTGCTGAGTTGCGACTGTGGACCATCTAGGTGTAAGCCTGGAAGGCAAGGACAGGGGGCGGCAGCCCTTTCTTTTCCCTGACTCCATGACATAGGAGCAGAAGAGATGGAGTTGCCCAAAGGTAACTCCAGCAGCAGCTGGGGCTGCCAGCATCCTAGGTTTCTACCCAACAGAGGGGATGGCACCTCTAGTTCTGTGACAAGTACAAGCTTCGGCACAGGGTGACAGTGGCCCCCTGGTCGCTGGCCCCTGCCCTTGCCTTCCAGGCTTCCATCCCAATGGTTGAGGGTTTAGGTAACCTGCATCCTTTAGGCACTCTGGTTTCTGGCCACAGCTTTCCAATCCAACCCCATCAGAGGCCTTTCTTAAATCCTGTCCATGTTCCTTCCTGGGGTCTCTGGACAGGCAGCATCTTCTGGAAGCCCCTTCTGTGCTTGCCCTGTCAGTTTCTGGTCAGGCTCTCTCTCCTGAAAGTGAAAGTGAAGTCGCTCAGTCGTGTCCTACTCTTTGCGACCCCATGGACTGTAGGCTCCTCTGTCCATGGGATTCTCCAGGTAAGAATACTGGAGTGAGTTGCCATTTCCTTCTCCAGGGGATCTTCCCAACCCAGGGTTCAAACCCAGGTCTCCTGCATTGCAGGCAGATGCTTTATCCTCTGAGCCAAATGCCCAGCTTCCTTCATAGGTCTCTCCTCCCCACCGTGACGGCCCAGCTGCTCCTTCACTCAGTCTGCAGACCACATTGGGTGCCTTGGAATCACACCTCCATTCCCACCTCTGCAATCATCAACTCCCCCATGCAAGGCACAGGACTCCAGGGTCCCAGTCCCCATTCTCTGCACCATTTTCTCCTTGCAAAAGTGGAAGCGCTACTCACTCAGTCATGTCCGACTCTGCAACCCTGTGGACTGCTGCCCACCAGGCACTTCTGTCCATGGGATTCTCCAGGCAAGAATACTGGAGTGGGTTGCCATTCCCTTCTTCAGTGGATCTTCCCGAATCAGGGATCGAACCTGGATCTTCCACATTGCAGGCAGATTCTTTATTGTCTGAGCCACCAGGGAAGCTTCTTCATCCTTAAACCCTCTCCTTCTCTGTGAAGCTCATTTTAAATACCATAATCACCCCTGGGCACTCCCCTATCTCTGTTTACCATTATGAACTGAAATTTCCTGTGTACATTTTAGGTTTCCTCTACCCTTTTGCCTGGATGACTGAGCTGCAGGGGTAGGACCTGGCACAGAACAGGACCTTAAGAAACATTCCAGGGATATCCCTGGAGGTCCAGTGGTCAAGAATCTGGCTTCCAACAGAGGGGATGCGGGTTTGATCCTTGGTTTGGGAAGTGATACCCCACATGACGTGGAGCAACTAGGCCCATGTGCCACAACTAGAAAACCTGAATGCTGAAATTTGAAAAGCCTGCATGCCACAACAAAGATCCAGCACAGCCAAAAAAGAAAGAAAGAAACATCCCACATGGAATGAATGTGTTATATGCCTATAGTCTGTCATCAAACATGATAAATTCCCCACCACCAAAATGTACTTTCCCAGTGATATCTAAGATTCAAACTAAAACTGAATGTGAACAGGAATTATAAGAGCAAAGAGTAAATTGTAATTTCTACTGAACTATCTAACATGCCTGCATGCATCCATCCAAGTCACTTCAGTAGTGTCCAACTCTTTGTGACCCCATGGACTATAGCCCACCAGTCTCCTCTGTCCATGGGATTCTTCAGGCAAGAATATTGAAGTGAGTTGCCATTTCCTTCTTCAGGGGATCTTCCAACCCAGGGATCGAATCTGTGTCTTTTAGGTCTCCTGCATTGGCAAACAGGTTCTTTACCTTTTAGTAAAGCACCACCTGGGAAGCCCTTCTAACATGCCTCAGTTCAGTTCAATTCAGTTCAGTCGCTCAGTCGTGTCCAACTCTTTGCAACCCCATGAATCGCAGCACACCAGGCCTCCCTGTCCATCACCAACTCCCGGAGTTCACTCAGACTCACGTCCATTGAGTCCGTGATGCCATCCAGCCATCTCATCCTCTGTCGTCCCCTTCTCCTCCTGCCCCCAATCCCTCCCAGCATCAGGGTCTTTTCCAATGAGTCAACTCTTCGCATGAGGTGGCCAAAGTACTGGAGTTTCAGCTTTAGCATCATTCCTTCCAAAGAAATCCCAGGGCTAATCTCCTTCAGAATGGACTGGTTGGATCTCCTTGCAGTCCAAGGGATTCTCAAGAGTCTTCTCCAACACCACAGTTCAGAAGCATCACTTCTTTGGCACTCAGCTTTCTTCACAGTCCAGCTCTCGCATCCATACATGACCACAGGAAAAACCATAGCCTTGACTAGATGGACCTTTGTTGGCAAAGTAATGTCTCTGCTTTTGAATATGCTATCTAGGTTGGTCATAACTTTCCTTCCAAGGAGTAAGCGTCTTTTAATTTCATGGCCTAGCAACAGGTAATTTGTTGGTAACTTGTGGTATAAATCATATGGAACATTCCCCGTGGCTGTTAAAGCCTTGATATATGAAGCAGAATCTGTGACCACAGCCTCTGCTGAGAAGAAGTTAGACACGTGAAATCTCGGAACTCCTCACCACCCCACACTCCTGTTAAAGCCTTGATATATGAAGCAGAATCTGTGACCACAGCCTCTGCTGAGAAGAGGTTAGACATGTGAAATCTCGGAACTGCTCACCACCCCACACTCCTGCTGCATCATGGGATTCAAATAAACATTTAGTTTGAGAAGCTCTCACTTAAAGTATTCAGTGCCTACATTTATTGACACAGAAAGATACTGTAAGAAAAAAAGCTGGTTTGTAAAATCATATGTATATATACGTGTAATCATGTTCTGGGGTATATGCATTCAAACCAGGAGAATTTGATTACCCATATGAAGTTCCACTTGGGCTGGAATATCTTCTTTCAACTTAGAAGGGACCATTTGGATTCCATGTTCCTCCACACAACAAAAGGAGGGCCAACCTACCCGAGTTGTCTTCACACACTTACAGCTGACATACAGCTAAGTGGGGCTAAGGTGCTCCTTTGGAGAACCCAGGAGTTTATAGTCATGCTCATCTCTATACCATCTGCACTGTGTCCACTCAATTCCTTTGTCTTTAATGTTCTGTTTGGGACTTCCCCGTGATCCAGTGGGTTAATAATTCCACATGTTGTGAGGCAACTAAGTTGTGTGCACCACAACTACTGAGCCCACGTGCCACAACTACTGAAGCCTGTGCACCCTAGAGTGTGTGCAACCAGAAAAGCCACTGCAATGAGAAGCTCATGAACTGCAAGTAGAGAGGAGCCTCTGCTCTCTGCAACTAGAGAAAAGCCTGCACGTGGCAACAAAGACATATAAATGAATTTCTAAAAATGTTCTCTTTGGCGGAAGATGGCAAGCAATTGAAGGTTCCATTAGAACACTTATCATGAGACAAGTTTCTCATAATTTTTTCTTTTGAATAGACATTTCTCTCTTGTCTTTCCCACTAGAATATAGATTCCAAGAGAGTGTGTGTCTTTGCTCACCACTGAGTTCACAGTGCCTAGGATGGTAAGAGGCACATAATAGGCAACTAATACCTATTTACTGAATAAATACTCCATTTCTTACGAGGTTTCAGAGGTGATGGTAGTTTTAGGCATTCCTCCAAGGACGTGGGTTGGCAGGCCACCACCATCTGCCCTGTGGCACTTTCCTGGTTCCCAACTTGTCCATCTCCTTCACGGGCAGCTTCTCCCACTCCTTCCAAGTGCTAAGATCCCAGGACTGATGAATATCTCCCTTCTTTCATTCAGACTGCCAGGGTAAGAGCCTCCACTAATCCCTTCTATGCAGAAAAGACCTGGCTTTCAAAATTACATATTTCCAGTCACATATAAAAATATAATAGCTGCTTCTCAAATGTTTATATATTTGATGAGCAAATCACTCTTATTAAGGCCCCGATGAAGAAACATTAGGGCAAGGTCCAGGCTTTCAGTCCACTTGTAGATCTGGCACTAACGGTTTCAAATTAAGAATTAATCAACCAAGATAAGAGTACAACATATGCTGCAAAGCAGTATGTGAAAAATTGTTGATAAACTATACAGGCAATTGCTGTATAGGGCAATTTAGTGCCCTAAAAGAATAGGGCACTAATTTTATTGGGGGGAATAATCCTACACAAGATATCACTAAATCCTAAATCACTAAAACAAATACTTCATTGAACTGCTATCTGCATTTAACCTGATAAATTTAATCTGCTGAAAGTCACACATGGAGAAGTAGGGGGCTGAGAATTCCAACCGTCTTTATCCATGCCCTTCCACGTGGGGGTTGCTTAGGGAGGGTAGGTATCGGAATAGGTGGGTAGACCTGTATGTGAAGGGTTTTTGGGGTTTTTGTTTATTTTTTAACAATAAAGGCAGGCTTTCCGGGTGGCTCAGTGGTAAAGAATCTGCCTGCAAGTAGGACATCCAGAAGACACCAGTTTGACCCATGGGTTGGGAAGATCTCCTGGAGAAGGGCATGGCAACCCACTTAGTATTCTGGCCTGGAGAATCCCATGAACAGAGGAGCCTGGCAAGCTATAGCCCATGGGGTCGCAAGGGGTAGGACATGACTGGAGCGACTTAACACGCACACACACGCAAGATTATTAAAAACAAAAGCTCGAAGCTGACGAAGCAGTAAATAAAAAGGACATGGTTGGTCTGGGAAGATGAGCAGGTACAGCTTAGATATTAACATGGCAGCCAAAAGAGCATGCCCTTCTAGGTGGGAGGTGTCTGAGAAGGACTGTACAGCAGGACAGAAGGCAGCCTCACCAGGCTGCCAGTGGACAGCAGGGCAGGATGCTGGGTGCTTGAGAGGAAGGGTAGCCTGAGGCACATCTGGGTGAGAAAGAAGACAGGATGAGGACAGACATGGATCAAGAAATCACGAAGACCCGCACCGAAAAGACGCAGGCCAAGACCAATTTGGGTCCCAGTTACGGAAAGAAACAGGAATGGAAGTCAACTTTAGTAGTTTAGTGATGATGGCCACAGGACTGGAAAAGGTCAGTTTTCATTTCAATCCCAAAGAAAGTCAATGCCAAAGAATACTCAAACTATTGCACAAGTGCACTCATCTCACACGCTAGTAAAGTAATGCTCAAACTTCTTCAAGCCAGGCTTCAACAGTACGTGAACCGTGAACTTTCAGATGTTCAAGCTGGATTTAGAAAAGGCAGAGGAACCAGAGATCAAATTGCCAACATCCTTTGGATCACTGATAAAGCAAGAGAGTTCCAGAAAAACATCTGTTTCTGCTTTATTGACTATGTCAAAGCCTTTGAATGTGTGGATCACAATAAACTGTGGAAAATTCTGAAAGAGATGGGAATACCAGACCACCTGACCTGACTCCTGAGAAATCGGTATGCAGGTCAAGAAGCAACAATTAGAACTAGACATACAACAACAGACTGGTTCCAAATCGGGAAAGGAGTACGTCAAGGCTGTATACTGTCAGCCTGCTTATTTAACTTATATCCAGAATACATCATGAGAAACGCTGGACTGGATGAAGCACAAGCTGGAATCAAGATTTCCAGGAGAAATATCAATAACCTCAGATATGCAGATGACACCACCCTTATGGCAGAAAGCAAAGAACAACTAAAGAGCCTCTTGATGAAAGTGAAAGAGGAGAGTGAAAAAGTTGGCTTAAAACTCAACATTCAGAAAACTAAGATCACGGCATCTGGTCCCATCACTTCATGGCAAATAGATGGGGAAACAGTGGAAACAGTGACAGATTTTATTTTGGGGGGCTCCAAAATCACTACAGATGGTGACTGCAGCCATGAAATTAAAAACACTTGCTCCTTGGAAGAAAAGTTATGACCAACCTAGACAGCATATAAAAAGCAGAGACATCACTTTGCTAAAAAGGTCCGTCTAGTTAAAGCTATGGCTTTTCCAGTAGTCATGCATGGATGTGAGAGTTAGACTATAAAGAAAGCTGAGTGCCATAGAATTGATGTTTTTGAACTGTGGTGTTAAAGAAGACTCTTGAGAGTCCCTTGGACTGCAAGGAGATCCAACCAGTCCATTCTAAAGGAAATCAGTCCTGAATATTCATTGGAAGGACTGATGCTGAAGCTGAAACTCCAATACTTTGGCCACCTGATTTGAAGAACTGACTCATTTCAAAAGATGCTGATGCTGGGAAAGATTGAAGGTGGGAAGAAGAGACAACAGAGGATAAGACAGTTAGATAGCATCACTGACTCAATGGTCATGAGTTTGAGTGAACTCCTGGAGTTTGTGATGGACAGGGAGGCCTGGCGTGCTGCAGTCCATGGGATTGCAAAGAGTCGGACACAACCGAGCGACTGAACTGAACTGAACTCATGATGATATGAGGAACTTGAGATGATAAATAACTAGAGCAAGACATCCCAGAGGCAGCTGGAAATGCCCACACACCCCTCCTCCCCCGCTCCCCCCCGGCCGGTGCCCCCAGGCTCCACAGAATACCCACCCTTCCAGCCAGCCTTTCTCAGCAGGTCTGAGAGTGACACCCTGAGCCACTTCATCAACAAGATGAAGTCAATTCACGTCTTTCCTGTGAACCTCAACTGGTACAAGTCACACCCATCCACAGGAAAGCAGAAAAGATAATTACTTGAATTGTGCTTGGGGTTTGTGTTTTAGATACTTGATAAAAGAGGACAGGAGGCAAGATAGAAAGCCTGCCCCAGGAGGAGACGGCTGCTCTGAAGTGTGAAGAGATTAAACATCCCCTGGTGCCAAGGACAACAAACCCAGCTATAGCAGGAGCAGGGGCAGCTGGGTGAGGAGGGGAGACCCACCCTGTGGGCAGAAGGAGCAAAGCAGAAGTCTGGGGAGCTTGGGGAGCAAGTAAGCTAGGTGCAGCTGAGAAAGTATGGCCTGGGTACGGGCACAGGCAGGAGTTAAGGGCAATACTGTGGGTTTGCTGGACATCCCAGGGCTGGCGCCACATCTCAGCTGCAAGTATTGACACAGAACACAACCACCCGCTTCTCCACGGATGTGCGCTCTGTCCCCAGGCAATGACTAACGGAGTACAAAAGGCCTGGGATCACTCTGAGCAAGCAATTCAAGCTCCTTGGGGGACAGCAGAGACCATGATTCCTATTTCAGGCTCTGTTTCTAGGGAACCATGACTCATACAGTAAAGAATCTGCCTGCAGCACAGGATACCAGGGTTTGATCCCTGGGTGGAGAAGATCCCCTTGGAGGAAGACATGGCAACCCACTCCAGTATTCCTGCCTGGAGAATCCCCATGTACAGAGAAGCCTGGAGGGCTATACAGTCCATGAGGTTGCAGAGTCAGACACGACTGAGCAACTAACAGTTTCACTTTCTAGAGAACCTGACCTAAGATAGGCCATTATGTCTGCAGGGTCAATGTATGGATGATGGCAGATGGTCATGGACGATCACGAGAAGAAACCTTGAAGATTTTATTCGGTGTGGTGGTAGGGGGTCATGATATGTGCAAGAGCATCACTGGGGAGGCAGCAGGGATGTGATGGAGGTGGCGAGCCTGAGGCAGGGCTGGCCTCAGCAGCAGACCTTGTGCCCTGGCCGCCATGCTGGTGGCCAGATGGTCAGGAAGGGCTTCCAGCTGCAGAAGAGATGGGTTTGAGGTAGGTCAGATGTGGTGAGCAGGCAGGATGGAAGAGAACTCGAGTGTCAGGGATGTCACAAGAAGGACATGTGAGTCCCCAGGGCCTGTGGGCCATCAGGCTGATAGACTCCATGCTTGGAGCCCTGGGGAGGGATCTGAGCTGGAGTTTCAGCCAAGGCTTTCAGCTAAAAGAGTATATCTTTTTTCTTTTGTTTTTTAGTTGCACCTTGAGGCATATGGGATCTTAGTTCCCTGACTAGGGATCGAACCTGTGCCCCTGCAGTGGAAGCCCACAACCCTAACCACTGAACCCCCAGGGAAGTCCCCGGGGGTGTCTTCTTCTCACAGAATGGGAAGTCCAGGGGCTTCCCAAACAGAGCGGGGCTGGAACATGGCCTCTCAAAGCCGTTGGTGTTCCTGGCTCCCACCAGTATCTGCTCCAAACTCCAGGCTGGAGGGAGATGAGGGATGAACCAGAGAGGAAGGGAAGGCACCTCCATCAGGGGAGGAAAAACTTCCCTGGAAATCCCTGACAGGCTGCCAGTTCTGTCCCTTTAGCCAGAACTGCCTCATGTGACCACCCCCAGCTGCCAGGAAGGTTTCACATGCTGCTCAGGCTGCTTCCTGCATGGAATGAGAATCCTGCCCGTGAGGAGGGTGGAGACAAGGAATATTTCCGAGTCAGCAGTAGGGCCATCGATGCCCTGATAAGGGCACGGAACTGTTTGGATAAAGGCACAATTAAGGCTGCTCTAAAGAGAGTAGATCCCCAAGAGGAAGAACAAAGGGCAGAGCCTTCCAGGGATTGGAGAGAAGAGGAAAATGCTGCTGGAAATCAGACAAGGACACCTTCAGTAAAAATCTGTGACTCTGTGTGACAATTTCAAGCCCATAACACTCCAGAAATTCAAGCATTTAAGAAAGGAGTACAACAGTTCCTAAACAAAATGCATTTTGAATTGCTTTAACCCTGACGGAGGAGCTTGGTAGGCTGCAGTCCATGGGGTTGCTAAGAGTCGGACACGACTGAGCGACTTCATTTTCACTTTTCATTTTCATGCATTGGAGAAGGAAATGGCAACCCACTCCAGTATTCTTGCCTGGAGAATCCCAGGGACTGTGGAGCCTGGTGGGCTGCCATCTATGGGGTTGCACAGAGTCGAACATGACTGAAGCGACTTAGCAGCAGTAGCAGCAACCTAAAAAAGTAACACGTGTCCCCACTAAGCTGACTTAAAACTCAACATTCAAAAAACGAACATCATGGCATCCAGTCCCATCACTTCACTGCAAATAGATGGGGAAAAAATGGAAACAGTGACAGACTTTATTTTCTTGGGCTCCAAAATCATTTCAGATGGTGACTGCAGCCATGAAATTAAAAGACCCTTGCTCCATAGAAGAAAAGTTATGACAAATCTAGACAGCATATTTAAAAGCAGGGACATTGTTTTGCTGTCAAAGTTCCATATAGTCAAACCTATAGTTTTTCCAGTAGTCATGTATGGATGTGAAAGCTGGACCATAAAGAAGGCTGAGTGCTGAAGAATTGATGCTTTCGAACTGTAGTGTTGGAGAAGACTCTGGAGAGTCCCCTTGGATAGCAAGGAGATCAAACCAGTCAATCTTAAAAGGAAATTAACCCTGAATATTCATTGTAAGGACTGCTGCTAAAGTTGAAGCTCCAATACTTTGGCACCTGATGTGAAGAGTCGACTCATTGGAAAATATCACGATGCTGAGAAACATTGAAGGCAGGAGAAGGGGCTGATAGAGGATGAGACAGTTGGATGGCATCACCAACTCAATGGATATGAGTTTGAGTAAGCTCTGGGAGATGGTGAAGGACAAAGGAAGCCTGGCATGCTGCAGTCCATGGGGTCACAAAGAGTCGGATGTGACTGAGTGACTGAACAATGACAACCACCACTGTACACACAAAAAGGATGACTTCTAATTTCATCAATGCCTCCAATGTGCTCTGGGGGAGACTGAGATGAAATGAAGGATTGAGGGACTTCCCTGGTGGTCCGGTGGTTAAGACTCTGCTTTCCACTGCAGGGTGCACAGCCTCCATCTCTAACCTGAGAACTAAGATCCCATATTCTGTGCAGTTTTGCCAAAAAAAAAAAAAATGAGAGAGAAATGAAGGATTGAGACGCCGCTTTGCAGAAACCCAAGGTCCAGGGAAATGACAAGACTGTGACTAAATGGTGTGGGGAAAGTAGTGGGAAGGAGGCTGTTGAGAGGTGTGGTGCCTGACACACAGCACAGACACAGACATGGTGTGGTCTTACCCAAGCCCATCCACGGGCACTGTCACAAAAGCCACGGGGCTGGGATCCAGAAGCTGAGAAGCAGTAGGTGAGAATGAAGCTCTAAACTAAACTTCCTTCTATCCTGACCCGACTGGGAGGGGAAGCTGTGGGAGGAGGGGTAGGTTAAGTTGGAAAAGCTCAAGAGCACACCAGCCAGTGTCTTCGCTGGGGCTCATGGAGTCTTGGTGACTTGTGCCCCTTGTCCAACCAAGCAGAATGCCATCTTCATACAAGCTAGGAGGCTAATTCCAAACAAGTTTCAGTTGTGGAATTTTTTTTTTTTTTTTTTAAACAGGAATGCCCATTTTGAACCCTAAGATATAACACAGATAAGACACTGAGTTGATCTTTTGCAGAGTTTCTCTGGCTCAGCACTGCTGACATTTGAGGCCGGGTAATTCTTTGCTGTCGGCTTCCCTGGTGGCTCAGTCAGTAAAGAATCTGCCGGCAATGTAGGAGACACGGATTCGATCCTTGGATTGGGAAGATCCCCTGGAAAAGGAAATGGTAACCCACTCCAGTATTCTTGCCTGGGAAATTATGGACAGAGGACAGAGAAGCCTGGTGGGACAGTCCATGGGGTCGAAAGAATCGGACACGACTTAACAACTAAACCACCAATTCTTGCTTTAGGTGGCAGGAGGTTGTCTTGTGCACTGTGGGCTGTTTCATAGCATCCCTGGCCTCTACCCACTAGAAGCTGCTAGCATCTCTGGTCCTCCCCTCTCCCCCAGCTGTGACAATCAAAAGTGTTTCCATTGTCTGCTGACTACCATTGGGATAAAGTCTCTCTATATATTAAAACCTCAACACTGCTGTATTTGTTATTGTTGTTGTTTGTACTTATTTGTTTTTCCGCTGCTCTGGGTCTTCAGTGCTGCACTCAGGCTTTAGCTAGTTGTGTTGAGTGGGGGCTACTCTCCATTGCCCTGCTCGAGCTTTTCATTGCGGTGGCTTCTCTCGTTGTGGAGCACAGGCTCTAGGCACATGGGCTCCAGTAGTTTCAACATGAGGACTCAGAAGTTGCAGCCCGCAGACTCTAGAGCATGGGCCCAGTAGTTGTGGAGCATGGGCTTAGATGCTCCACATGCATGTGGGATCTTCCTGGACCAGGGATTGAAACCGTGTCCCCTGCACTGGCAGGCAGATTCCTATCCACTGTGCCACCAGGGAAGTCCCAAAACTGCTGTATTTTTGAAGTATTTCAGGTAATGAAGCAATGCAAAATCTGAAGATCAGTATCTAATCGTTTTCTAGATTTGGTTTGGGTTGCATAATCTCAAGAAATCTTAACTCATCAAGGTATGGGGTGCTGTTCTCAGCTGTTTCATGGGACAGGAACCAACTGGCAGGCACAGACAGGCTTGTATTCAGATACCAGCCTGCAGAAGTGGGGTTCACAGGTGTGCGTGGGTTGGTGGGGAGAAGGACTGCTTTCACTCCTGGATCCATGCAACTTAATCATCTCACTGCACTCCCACCAGCAAAGGTGGGAATGGGAAACCTCTGTTTTATGGGACTTTCCTATTTCTGTTGGGTAGGCAGTGGCTCAGTTCTATTTTAGGAATGTGAAACTTAACTCATGAGGTCAAAACCACAACAAACCTGCTGGTGAGAGCATGGATGCTGCAATCATGCTCAATCATCATCCCATATCTTCTAGTCTTCGTTCAATTTAAATGTTCAGTGCCTCCACCCATCTCAGCCTGTGATCCTCCAACCGACCAGTGCAGGAGAACCACTCACTGCTATAACACACACAGATTCCCAGACCTCATCCCCAGACCTTCCTGCCTGGCAGGACCAGGTGAGAATACCAAATGTGCTTTTTAAGCAAGATCCCTCCAGGGTATGAGGATGGGTGCGGCTGTTTGGGAAACTGCTCACCAGCAAGTCTGCACAGCTGTGAATAACAATAGAGTTTAGCCTAAAGAATTTCCAATCTGCCGGCAAACTGTGTAAAAATTATGAGGACCTGTCTTCTAAATAGAAAATAAAAGTGTTGCTCTGTGAATAAGTAGTCTGCATGCGTGTGTGCTCATTCGCTTCAGTCATGTCCAACTCTTTGCAACTCTTTGCAATCCACAGGATTCTCCGGGCAAGAATACTGGAGTGGGTTGCCATGCCATCCTCCAGGGGATCTTCCAGACCCAAAGATCAAACCTGAGTCTCTTATGTCTGCTGCATTGGCAGGTGGGTTCTTTATCACTAGCGCCACCTGGGAAGCCCGAATATGTAGTCTATACACTCTAATTTTGACCACCTACCAAGATGTAAACACTCGCAAGACGATTGAGGTATGCTTTGTAATCTACTTCTAATTAACTGGTATACTTCAATGATGAGAATACATGACGACTATCATTTAATTGCCTGCTTTCTATAGGTTTAAAAGCATTAAAGGAAGTTAAGTCTGAGCCCTTGGACTACATAAACATTTTCCAAAATGAGAACATGCCTGGAAACTTCAGATGTTGTTCCTTCAAGGTTTCACTGAAGTGACAAAGATGTTAAGAAGACAGCAACTCTTGCAGGGACAAATCCATGGCCCTCCTGCACCATCTTTATCCTGGTTTTTATTCAAAAGTTGCCTCCTTGATCACCCTCTGTAGCATTGCATTCCCACCCTAAGCCCATTGATTCACTTTTCTGCTTCATAAACTCATCACAACTCATCCATATTTGCCTACTTTCTGCTTTCCCCACTAAAACATAAGATTCCTAGAGAAGGGACTGTCAATGTTGTTCATTGCTGTAACCTCAGATTCTAAAACAGTGCCTAGCATCACTTTTCACTTTCATGCACTGGAGAAGGAAATGGCAACCCACTCCAGTGTTCTTGCCTGGAGAATCCCAGGGATGGGGGAGCCTGGTAGGTTGCTGTCTATGGGGTCGCACAGAGTCAGACATGACTGAAATGACTTAGCAGCAGCATGTAAAAGGCACTTACTCACTGAATTGATGAATACTTCATACACTTATCAGGATTCATCTGTGTTCGCCTACTTTCTGCTTTCCCCACTGAAGCACAAAATTCCAAGGGACTGTCAATGTTGTTCACTGCAGTCACCTCAAATCCTGAAACAGTACCTAGCATGTAAAAGGCCCTTAAATATTTGTTGAACCAATGAGCCACTGAATACCTGAATGCGCTGATCAGCAGCCTGCAGCCAGATCTACACAGAAAAACTAACCCAAACTCAGCAAGATCCTAACAAGAGGCAGACATGAAGATCAGATCCTTCCATGAGGTTGGCTGTGCAGTGTCCAGAGCACATGGAGAACACTGATGGGAATTCTTTTTCCATCAAGAATCTCTGTGTGTGTATGGTGAGGAAGAGGGATACACATAACCCAATGACTGTCCCACCCACCAACACGGAAATAAAAGAGCAACTGGAATCCCACATACAGGTGAACTCTAAAAAAGCAGGATTCACAGAAACAGAGAGTAGAGCGGATGCTACCGGGGCTGGGGAGTGGCAGCAATGTGGAGGTGTCAGTCCCCAGTTGTAAGTTCTGGGGATCTATTGCACAGCATGATGGTTATAGTTAATAACAGTGTATTGCACACTTGAAAGTTGCTAAGAGAATAAATTTTAAGTGTTTTAACCCCCGCCCCCCCCACACAAAAGATGATAATTATATGATGTAATGGAGGTTTAAGCTAAGGCTATGGTGGTAATTATTTTGCAGCAAATAACTGTATCAAGTCAATATGTACACCTTCGATTTATACATGTTACATGTCAATTCTATCCCAATAAAGCTGAGGGGGAAAAACAACTTAAAAAAAAAAAAAAAAGCAACTGGTTCTGTTTTTCAAGAAAAAAGAGAGAAAATACCTAACTGTTTGGCTGTTGCCTGTTACATGGTGGCCAAGTCAGCTCTCTGAAGATGTTTGCTAGTATGTTCAAAGCAGGTTGGGTGATAAAGTGAAGTTACACTCTGCCTAGGAAGTCTCCTTGGCAGGAACAGCTGTAGGTCTAGTCTCAACCAGGCAAATGTGTGGATTGGAGCTGGCTGACCAGATACGCAGGGGAGAACAGCAGGCATGATGCCTTCTGGGACAGCAGTGGTGATGACAGCAACAGGAAGTGAGGGAAAGAACTTCCTGTCAGGTGAAGCCACACTGAGTGGTCTCCAACCCATCTTCTACAAAACCAGTTCTGAAGAGAGCTCAGTGTTGCTGGAAATGGTTTCAGCAGTGACCCTGGAAAGGACAGCCACCAAGAGCCCTGGCCTCTGATGCTACAGTGGCTGCAACACCACGACCCGGAGGTTTTCAAGCTTTTAAACTTTATTTTTTGACATAACCTCAAACACACAAACAGACTGCAAAAAGAGTACAAAGAATTTGCCTCGCTCAGACAACCTGCTTGTTACCATTCTACCACATTGGTTTGGTGATTCTATTTTATGATATCCATACTACATTTTTTAACCACTTGAAAGTAAGCTGAGGACACAATGACATGCAACCCTAAATATTTTAGTATTTCCTAAAAAGGACACTCCCAGACACACCGAAGTATGATGATAAAAATCAGGAAATTATTATTGTTTTAATACTATTCTCTACTCTGAAGACGTCAGACAAATCTCTTTAGCAGTCCCAATAATGGCTTCAGAGCAAAAACAGGAACACACGTCCAGAACCGCATGTGACATTCAGCTGTCATATCTTTTTAGCCTCCTTTAATCAGAAACAGTTCCTTTATCTTTCGTGACCTTGGCATTTTTTGAAAAGTACAGCCTTGTTGTTTTGAAGAATGTCCCTCAGTGGAGATCTGTCCATTTCTTCATGATTAGATTCAAGGTACACATTTCAGGCAGGAATTTCCCAGAAGTGGTGCTGGTCCGTCCAGGTGTGTTTTCTCAGGAGACCCCTGACATTGCTTTGTCCCAATACCACTGATGTTAAATCAGTTGGTCAAAGTTGTGTAAGGCAAGTTTATCCACTATCAAGTTACTATTTTCCCTTTGTAGTTAATAAGTAACTTGATGGGAGATACTTAGAGACTAAGTAATTACCCTGTTCCTCATCCCATCTACTGATTTCAGCACCCAGCATATGGATAAAATTCTGTGTGAGGTCAAGTAAGGTCAAACTTCAGAGAGAGAAAAAAACAAAACAAAACAGAGCTGGTTGAAGCAACAGCTGATGAGCCAGAACAAGCATTGAGACTCTTGTCTCAGACTTAATTTGAATAACGCCAGGGTATGTTCAGTCCTAAAGGAAATCAATCCTGAATATTCACTGGAAGGACTGAAGCTGAAGCTCCAATACTTTGGCCATCTGATTTGAAGAGATGACTCATCGAGTCATCGAAAAAGACCCTGATGATGGGAAAGACTGAAGGCAAAAGGAGAAAGGGGTGGTAAAGGATAAGATGGTTAGATAGCATCACCAACTCAATGGACATGAATCTTAACAAATTTCGGAAAGTACTGAAGGACAGAAGAGCCTGGGGTGCTATAGTCCATGAGGTCATGAAGAGTCAGACACAACTTAGTGACTGAACAGCAACTAATGTTCACTCTTAGCTGTTAAGAAAAATTAGCTCTAGATTTGCTTTTGAAAGTATTCTATAAGTACCCATTACTATGCTAGTTTCTCTTACGGTGAATCATGCCTGCTTGACACAGCCCTTCATTTACAAAGTGCATAGTGGCAACACCCAAGTTCAGAGGTCTGACAGCTAGTCACCCTCACTCAGAGGCCTGGCTCTCCAGGGACATGGCTAAAGGGTCAGTTCAGGGATCCACTATTGGTGGATTGGTTCACTACTGGTGCGTGTGTGCTAAGTCGCTTCAGTTGTGTCTGACTCTGTGCAACGCTATGGACTGTAGTCCACCAGGCTCCTCTGTCCATGGGGATTCTCCAGGCAAGAATACTGGAATGGGTTGTGAATAAGCCAAACTGGAGCTCCTAAACCTGGCCGTGCCTTACTATAAGGCAAGGCAAACTCGGGATTTTGTTTTTAAATGTAGTTCCCATAGTGGACCTATATTTAAAAACAAAGCCCTAACTCTCCATTAAGCTGAAGCTCTAATACTTTGACCACCTGATGCGAAGAACTGACTCATTGGAATAGATGCTGGGAAAGATTAAAGGCAGGAGAAGGGGACAACAGAGGATGAGATGGTTGGATGGCATCACCGACTCAATGGACATGAGTTTGAGTAAGCTCCAGGAGTTGGTGATGGACAGGGAAGCCTGGTGTGCTACAGCCCATGGGGTCCAAAAGAGTGGGACATAACTGAGCGACTGAACTGAACTCTCCATTGCCTTATAGTAAGGCACAGCCAGGTTTAGGACCTCCAATTTGGCTTATTCAAAAAACCTTTTTTAAACTTTGTTACCATAAAGTTAAACACTTCAGAAAGAACATATTGAAATCACACACTGGTTGTTACACTACAACACAGTGATGTCCACCTCTAACACTATGCTCTATATTGCATCTGCCTTTCCTCTTGGCATATGTCTATTTTATCAGGATTGGGATCATATTACTTATACTAGATATCTTCAGGCTGGGTTCCACTAGAGATTAAGCCCTACAGAAAAGGATTTATGTGTCTATTTTCCTTTTTTTAAAAATTTTAATTTTATATTGGAGTATAGCCAATTAACAATGTTTCGATAGTTTCAGGTGAACAGCAAAGGGCCTCAGTCACACATACACATGTATTCATTTTCCCTTAAACTCCTCTCCCATTCAGCTGCCACACAACATTGAGCAGAGTTCTCCATGCTATACAATAGGATTGAGTGTCTATTTTAATTTTCTCAAGGATGGTCTATAATTCAAATCACTCCAGAAGCATGGGAGAGAAGTTAATTCATAATATATTGGGGTTGGCCAAAAAGTTTGTTTGGGCTTTTCTGTAAGATATAATTGGAAATCCCAAATGAACTTTTTGGTCAACCCAATATCATGGTGGCCTTAGAGCATTCGGGCTTAATCCTCTTGTAGAGCCCCAGCTGAGGAGGGCTGGTCTGTACTGTTGTATAATTTGCTTTGTTCACCTAATGATCCTTAAAACAGACATGTAATAAGCATATATCAGGCACTGGGAATATAAAGAAAACTAAGACATAGCCTTTCTCTTGAAACGAAAAATCCAGCCAGGGAAAACAAAAATACCTAAATATTCAAAATGCCAAAAAGCAGAGGCGTGGCAGTGACATTAGATGAAATGTCACTGCCTGGGGTGTCCCAGGCAACGGAACACTAGTGACATTAGATGAAATCAGGGAAGCCTCCTTGAGGAGACAAAGTGTAAATGGGTCCTTTAAGGATAGACTGGACCTCAGAGCCACAAAGGAGAGAGACAGCAGGTATTCCGGATGGGAGGACGGGCATGCCAAGATGCCCAGGGATGGCTGCTCCAGCCAGGTCACAGGGGATCTGGGGGAAAGTGGGAGAAGATGTAGCAAAGAAGGAAGCATTAGACTTCCATGGTGGTCCAGGGGCTAAGACTCTGTGCTCCCAATGCAGGAGGCCCAGGTTCAATCCTGGTCAGGGAACTAGATCCCACGTGCTGCAACTAAGAGTTCACATGCCAGCTAAATATCCTTCGTGCTGCACCTGAGACCTGGCACAGTCAAATAAATAAATAAATAAACATCAAAAATTTTAGAAAAGAAGGAATGAGGGCCTCCAAACTGGCCCCAGAGGAGGAGGTGACCCTAAGTGGTCCTTAGGCAGGAGGGATGTAAGAGGCCACCGGAGGGATGGTCAAGGGGCTCTGATGACCACCGCAGCCAGGGCTGATGGAGCAGGGGAGACGGAGAGGGACAGAGACATGGGGGCCGACAAGAGTGGTGAAGGAAGAGGCCACAGAACTTGGTGACTGAGCTGGCAGCGGCTGTTCTTTTAGCACCCAGCCTGCTGAGATCCAACCTGCATAACAAATTCAGGCTGCTAATAGGAAAAAAAAAAGCAAAGCATGCAAGAAGGCCCCACCAGCTGCCACCGTTCCACTATGCACTGAGATGATTTCACGGCCGAGGTAGGGGTAACAAAGGGGGATAAGAGGAGGAGGCCAGAAGGGATAAGACAGGACACTGGAGTAAACTGAGGTAACTGCCTGGAGAACTGCCCAGGTTCCCTCCAAGCTCTAACAAAACATCTTATGTAATATCTCTTGGGCAGTGGGCCCCCGTGTGACAGCAAATTAGACATGCAGAAGATGCTACAGCAGAACACATCTGTGGCACTCTCCTGAATGCCACAAATAAAGCAAAATCTAAAAGCTTCCTTTTCAGTGGAGGATCTCCCTCTTCATCTAAAGGGAATACAAGTAGTCAGGCTGCATAAATAATACTTAATAGGAAAAAGTGAAAGTCAGTAGAATGAACAGTTAACAACAGCAACTCTGGGACTCAACATGAACAAGCTCCAACATGGGGATCTTTCCCTAAACTGGAGTATAATGGGCGAGTGAGTGTGCAAATTCTAAAATAACCAAGATCCCACCTCCCAAAGAAAGAGTCAGGGTATGGGTTCTTATGCTTTGAGATTATGAAGAGACGTCACCAAATAGGACCTTAGCAATATTCCTCAGGGAGCAGACAGCTGCTAAGTGGGGAAGGGAAGGTGGAGGATTCGGTAAGCAGTTTATGTAGTAATCTGGTATAGTGGTCCCTTGATATCTACAGGAAATTGGTTCCAGGACCACTACCACTTCTTGGATACCAAAATCCATGGATGCTCAAGTCTTTTATATTAAATGATGCAGTATTTGCATATAATCTACGTACATCTTCCCGTATACATTTTAAATCAGCTCTAGATTACTTTTAATACCTAATACAACATAAATGCTATGTACATAGCTGCTGGCACGCAGAAAACTCAAGTTTTGTTTTCTGGAACTTTCAGGAAATGTTCCTTTTTGAATATTTTTGATCTGCAGTTGGTCAACATGGAGGGCTGACTATATTCAATAACACTTTTTGTCCTTAGGAACAGAAGAACCAAAATAGTCATATAAAATGACAAATCAGAAAGTGATAACAACCCCAGAAAAGGAACTGGAGGAAAAGTGACTGGGAACAACCCAAAGGTTGACAGGCCCTGGCTGTTGAGAGCCTGAAAGAGAGGGAAAAACCATAGGAGACAAAGGAAAGTTTTGTTTGAGTCGTTTTAAGCTCAGAACAAGTTAAACATGTTTGAAAACCGACAACATGTATTCAGGTCTGTGAGAGGCATCACTAAAACATACAATTTCCTTTTATGCCTAAATCACACATCCCTTTTACTCTCTGCTCCAAAAATTTGGAAAACCAGCTCCTGGGCAGAATCCCAAACAGGCATACTGTCATTCACATAACCTCATTTTTAATTAGGCAGGGAGTATGTGCCTGGGGATACAGCAAGAAGCAACACAGATATAGCCTCTTCTTCAAAGAGCTCTCATCTCATTTTTAAAATTAGACGAGTAGATCCATCACCAATGTTAATATATTCCTCATTTTTCTTGTTAACTTATTCTACATTGGATATGAGGGCAGTGTTAGGAGATATTTTACATTTGGGGGACATGGGTGTACTGTGTGTTTGGGAAGGAACTTAGAAAAGCCTCCCCCCACTTCTGGAAGGAATAATGGATAGGACTTGGTGGGGGTTGGGGAAGCAGGTGCCCCTGAGCAGGGACACTTGGCACTGAAGTGAGTGTTTGAAGGTCCAGCCCTGGAGGGAACAACATACCAAGAGGCTGCAAAAGGAAGCAGACCATGCCATGGTGGGTTGGCATTTCATCCTAAGACAAAAGAAGCCAACTGTGGGAGGGAGATTTAAACTGGAACTGGATTTTGGAGAGACCTCTCTTGAGGTAGGACTGGAGATGGGGAAGTCCTATTGTGAGGCAGGACCAGTGAGGAAGTTGCCATGGAGACCCGGCAGAGTGAGGATACTGTGCCTAGAAATGCAGGAACTTGGACCAGGGACCACCTCAGATCATTCTCTCAGGAATTTTGATGGGAGCTCTTCTGATGGGTGGGGTGTGAACGTGCAGAGTGCTACAAAGACAGAGATGCATTTGTCTCATCCACCACCTCCAGGTCAGTTTGCCTGAGTCTGAATCCCTGCTCTGTCCCCTACAGTTTCTTGACCTCCCTGAGCCTCAATGTCCTAAAAACATATTTGAAAAGTTAAATTTGAAAGTATTTAGATTTGAATGATCAAGAAGTAAGAGCAATGAAAAAAGATATGTCAAAATTTGTAGAATGAATTGTACACCTAAAGCTTGCGGGTTGCAACTAAATTAGGTAAGGGAAATATGTGGTCTTAAGAGCTTCAGGACCCAGATAATCACGATGGTGTGATCACTCACCTAGAGCCAGACATCCTGGAATGTGAAGTCAAGTGGGCCTTAGAAAGCATCACTACAAACAAAGCTAGTGGAGGTGATGGAATTCCAGTGGAGCTATTTCAAATCCTGAAAGATGATGCTGTTAAAGTGCTGCACTCAATAAGCCAGCAAATTTGGAAAACTCAGCAGTGGCCACAGGACTGGAAAAGGTCAGTTTTCATTCCAATCCCAAAGAAAGGCAATGCCAAAGAATGCTCAAACTACCACACAATTGCACTCATCTCACACGCTAGTAAAGTAATGCTCAAAATTCTCCAAGCCAGGCTTCAGCAATATGTGAACCATGAACTTCCTGATGTTCAAGCTGGTTTTAGAAAAGGCAGAGGAACCAGAGATCAAATTGCCAACATCCGCTGGATCATGGAAAAAGCAAGAGAGTTCCAGAAAAACATCTATTTCTGCTTTATTGACTATGCCAAAGCCTTTGACTGTGTGGATCACAATAAACTGTGGAAAATTCTGAAAGAGATGGGAATACCAGACCACCTGATCTGCCTCTTGAGAAATCTGTATGCAGGTCAGGAAGCAACAGTTAGAACTGGACATGGAACAACAGACTGGTTCCAAATAGGAAAAGGAGTACGTCGAGGCTGTATATTGTCACCCTGCTTATTTAACTTATATGCAGAGAACATCATGAGAAACACTGGACTGGAAGAAACACAAGCTGGAATCAAGATTTCCGGGAGAAATATCAATCACCTCAGATATGCAGATGACACCATCCTTATGGCAGAAAGTGAAGAGGAACTAAAAAGCCTCTTGATGAAAGTGAAAGTGGAGAGTGAAAGTTGGCTTAAAGCTCAACATTCAGAAAACGAAGATCATGGCATCCGGTCCCATCACTTCATGGGAAATAGATGGGGAAACAGTGGAAACAGTGTCAGACTTTATTTTTCTGGGCTCCAAAATCACTACAGATGGTGACTGCAGCCATGAAATTAAAAGACGCTTACTCCTTGGAAGGAAAGTTATGACCAACCTAGATAGCATATTCAAAAGCAGAGACATTACTTTGCCAACAAAGGTCCGTCTAGTCAAGGCTATGGTTTTTCCTGTGGTCATGTATGGATGTGAGAGTTGGACTGTGAAGAAGGCTGAGCGCCAAAAAATTGATGCTTTTGAACTGTGGTGTTGGAGAAGACTCTTGAGAGTCCCTTGGACTGCAAGGAGATCCAACCAGTCCATTCTGAAGGAGATTAGCCCTGGGATTTCTTTGGAAGGAATGATGCTGGAGCTGAAACTCCAGTACTTTGGCCACCTCATGCGAAGAGTTGACTCATTGGAAAAGACTCTGATGCTGGGAGGGATTGGGGGCAGGAGGAGAAGGGGACGACAGAGGGTGAGATGGCTGGATGGCATCATGGACTCGATGGACGTGAGTCCGAGATAAACTCATATGGGTCTGTGAACATTAAAAGACATACATACATATATGTCTATATATACATAATATAACATGTATGTGCCTGGGGGCATAGAAAGCAGCAACGCATGACCTATACTTATACATATATAACATGTATATAACATGGTTTATACATATATATATAATATGTCTAAAACAGGTAAGGATATAGTGAGTCAGTACATCATTTATCTTTATTTCTGTCCTATATTTTATAGTATGTGGGTTTGTTGTAGAGAGTAGTATATAAGATTTTCAAAAAGAGTCACCCTCTGCAAACCACAAAACACTCTTAGATTCTCATGAATCTCGATTCTCTTGGCAGATAATTGAACCCCTTTACTGTTAGCTCTGATTGTCCTCTTTATCACCATAAATACCTTCAATGTTTATAGGAGGCAAAGATACCATGAGCCACATGTGGCTGCTGAGTAATTCAAATATGGCCCGTCCAAACTGAGATATATTCTCATGTAAGATACACACAAGGCTTTGAAGAATTAAGTTTGACCAGAAGAATGTAAAATAGCTCAAAAACAACTTTTATATTAATTTAATAATATTTTATACATATTGGTTTAATGAAAATAAATTATTAAAATTAATTCACCTGACTAAAAAAAAAATCCTTCTAATCTCTTGGGTTTAATTGCTAAGTTCCTAACTTCTTAATTTAGTTGACTGGGTTATTAATTTTTGCCTGTTTTCTTGCAAATATGAGTCATTAAGACCACATATTTCCCCTACCTTATTTAGTTGCAACCCACAAGCTTTAGGTGTACAATTCATTCTACAAATTTTGACATATCTTTTTTCATTGCTATTACTTCTTGATCATTCAAATCTAAATACTTTCAAATTTAACTTTTTAAATATGCTTTTAAATTATATTTTAAAACTGATACATAATTTAGCTTCACTGCATTCAGAGAACTTGGTCAATATGATACTCATTATTTTAAATATGTTAGAACTTACTTTATGACCTGGTGTATGTTCAATTTTTGTAAAAGTATACTCTTTACTTGCTGGAACTATGTATTCTATTTAATTGGTTTGATCAAGCTTATTAATTGCTTTGCTTCTTAATCCCTTACTGGTTTTTTGTTAGCTTGTTCCATCAGTTACTGAAATAGATATGCTAAAATCTCTCATTATGTTGTCACATTTGTCAACTTTTTTTTGTCATTCTGTCACTTTTTACTTTGTATAGTTTGGAGCTGTATTTTTAGGTGCATACAAGTTTAGTTTAGTCCTGTTTTGTTTTGTTTTAATTTTCCTGGGAAACCAAAACTTTGATATTATATATATATGGCTTGGGTTATAGTTCTACTGGACTGAGCCACTCCAAAGGAAGAATAAACAAGAAAACCAGATACCAAATCCTGGGTGACTAAGGACTTGATTCCAGAAAATGACAAGCAAAGCACAGAGAGTATTGGTAGCCCTATTTGAAAAAAAAATAAGTACCACTACTCTGGCTTCCTCTTTTGTTGCTGGAGTCTAGATTGGAAATGAAAACAAGATGTTTGTGAAAAGCAGAAATGATATAGAGAACAAGATAGAAGAGAATATAAAAGTAGAAGCTGAGGGGAGAGAAAGGACTAGAGAAGAAGGAACACTACATGAATAACAGAAAAACTGCTTCTGCTTTGAACTCAACACATGTAAGCCTTTAATTATGAAAATGACACCTCGTCTTAAAGGCAGACTTCATGTTCAAAAGACAACGTCCTATTCCATCAAAACAGACTTTTCAAATGTGTTATTTGTATCAATTTTTTCCTCTTTAATCATATCACATCACATGAAGCAGAACCATTAATTCCAGATATTTAAAACTTGAAAAGGGGAAGAATTCATGGGTATAAGGAGGTGATGAACCATCCAATATTACTTAATTCTGTATATTTTTCCACACGCTAAAGGGGAACAAAAATGTCTTGCATGGCCTCTAAAGATCAAACAAGAAATAAGCTTTTCCTCTAGGACGTGGGGGAATTCTTCAGTAGAAACCCAGAGGTACAGGGAACACAAGTCACATAACTAAAAACAAAGCAGAGAAAGTGCAGTGTTAGAAAAGGTAAGGAGACGTTCCCAGGGGTGTCTGTGGCAGTCTGGAAGAGACAACCACTCCCTGACCACAGAGGCTCATGGAGCTGAAGTGCTCCTCAGGGTCAGCCTGTCCTGCTGCCTGACCTGGGGCGGCCGTGGCCTAGAGGTGACCGCACTAGCTGAGAATCTATAGCGCACAGCCACGTGGTAACTCATCGTGGCTC
The DNA here is from genome assembly GCF_027580195.1 of Bos mutus. Lineage (NCBI taxonomy): Eukaryota > Metazoa > Chordata > Mammalia > Artiodactyla > Bovidae > Bos > Bos mutus. Next base: position 57,802,581 of record NC_091627.1, read on the forward strand.
CTGGCACAAGTCCTTCCTCGGTCTCCCCGGTTCAAAGCCAATGTTGAGCTAATCAGTTAGTAGTAAGGAACTACCCATGCAAAGCTGAACATACACATACCCATGACCCAGCAATCTCACCCCTACCTAGACTCTCATCAGAAATGCACATACAGGGGCTTCCCAGGTGGCATTAGTGGTAAAGAATCTGTATGCCAACATAGGGGATACAAGAGACACAGGTTCGATCTCTGGGTCTGAAGATACCCTGGAGTAGGAAGTGGCAACCCACTCTAGAATTCTTTCCCGGAGAATTCTATGGATAGAGGAGCCTGGTGGGCTACAGTCTATAGGGCCATAAAGAGTTGGACACGACTGAGTGACTGAGCGACTGAGCACACAGATGGTCCAGTGGTCAAGACTCCATGCTCCCAATGCAGGGGCCCTGGATTCAATCCCTGGCCAGGGAACCAGAACCCAAATGCCATAATAAATTAAAAATTAAATAAATATAATATTTTAAAAAGCTGTTAAAAAGAGAAATATGCGTGCACCCACACACACACACACAAGCCAGGTATGAAAACAGTCATGGCATCACTAACTGTAATAGCCAAACCTGCCACCTGCCCAAGTGTCCATCAACAGTGCACAGACAAAGATATAGTATATTTTTCACCCACAGGCCCAATCAGCAATGAGTGAGCACCCTACAGCGAGAGGCAGCATCTGGAGTGAGTCTCAGAAACCCAAGTCCGAAGGAAAGAAGACAGACACTGCAGAATTCCAGTGATACAAGCTCGAGAGTCAGCAGGGGTTCTCTTCCAGGATGCAGTGACTCAAAGGGGACCCACGGGTGCTCCTGCTTCTTGATCTGAGAGCATGGTATGCTGAATTTGTAAAATCTGTTGGACAGTAATCCACTTATGCCTACCTTCCTAGCATGTATGCTATACTTAGAAAAACAAGATAACGCTCTTCTAAGTAAGACAAGCCTGGTCATGTCCTTGTACCTCTAACCTCATTTTTCTTCTGCTCGCTACATCTTCCTTGCTCCCCCTCTGCACGTGTGCTCAAGCTGGGTCTCTCTTCCTGCTGCTGCTGCTGCTGCTGCTGCTAAGTCGCTTCAGTCGTGTCCGACTCTGTGCGACCCCATAGACAGCAGCCCACTAGGCTCCTCTGTCCCTGGGATTCTCCAGGCAAGAATACTGGAGTGGGTTGCCATTTCCTTCTCCAATGTATGAAAGGGAAAAGTGAAAGTGAAGTCGCTCAGTCGTGCCCGACTCTTAGCGACCCCATGGACTGCAGCCTACCAGGCTCCTCTGTCCATGGGATTTTCCAAGCAAGAGTACTGGAGTGGGGTACCATTGCCTTCTCCAGGGTCTCTCTCCCTAATGGCCTGCATGTCACCATCCACAGTGATGGTTTCCTCCCACAATAAGCCAGTGATTCACCCACTTCTGGATGCCTTTGCTAACACCCCTCATACTGATCCAGCCCCTTGCTGCTGCTTCTCGGCAGTTAGGGAGTGCGTACCATTGTTAATGTGTGTATACTTCCAGTTGCTTTAATTCTGCCAAGGCTTCCCAGATGAACCAAAAACACAGAGCATGCCCTCTGGGAGCGTCTCCACAGGCAATTCAGATTAAATTGATTAAACCGCTTCTCAGGAACTAGAAGGGTGTGCAAAGGGAGCCGTGACCCTTCTTCCAAGACTCTCCCTTCTGCCCCCAGCACCTGGATGAACTCCCATAGAGGACTTGAAACCTCTTCTATTGTCTCTTTCACCTCCCAAGAGCCAACCTGCTAGACAAACTCCTGCCAAACAGACCAGCAGGGCAAATAGGGGAGGACTGGAGGAGACACATCAAAGAACAAAGGGTTTTTTCTTATCCTGCCTTGAACATAGTCTTAAAATTCAACACTATTACTCAGCCAGAAAAAACCAAAATAATGCCATTTGCAGCAACATAAATGGACCTAGAGATTGTAATACTGAGTGACGCAAGTCAAAGACAAATATCATAGGATATCGCTTTTATGTGGAATCTAAAAAAATAGTACAAATGAACTTATTTACAAAACAGAAATAGAATCACAGATGTAGAAAATAAACTTATGGTTACCAAGGGGGAAAGAAGAGGGAAGGGTTACTTGGGAGACTGGGATTGACATATACACACTACTATATATAAAACAGATAAACAAGAAGAACTACTGTATAGCACAGGGAACTCTGTTCAGTACTGTATAACGAATGGCCTATATGGAAAAAGAATCTAAAAAAAAAAACATATATATATATATGGCTTCCCCAGAGGCTCCACGGTAAAGAATCTGCCTGCAATGCAGGAGATGCAAGTTCAGTCCCTCGGTTGGGAAGATCCCTTGGAGAAGGAAATGGCAACCCACTCCAGTATTCTTGCCTGGGAAATCCCATGGACAGAGGACCCTGGCAGTCTACAGTCTAGCGTGTATGCAAAAGAGTCGAACACGACTTAGTGACTAAACAACAACAAATACATATTTATATATAACTGATTCACTTGGCTGTACAGCAGAAACTAACACGACATTGTAAACCAACTATATTCCAATAAAAACTAATAAATTAATTCCAAAAAATTCAATACTAACCTATCATGGTAATATGAAACAATCTGGCAGTTTAAGCCAAAATTATAAGCATTTTCAAAATAGGCAGTCATTAATGTGCATGTTTATCATTGATGCCTGTCAGCCCTCTCCCTCTCTCTTCCACAAACACCTTCATGCCTTCCCACCTCACCCATTTTTTTTCTCGCCTAAAGAAAGACCCAACAACTAATCATAACCAAGATTCATTTTATCTCACAGAAATAGCGTCCCTCAGACAACAGACAGACCTATGAAGAGGTTCACTATACTCTGGTCACAGGGCTCTGCCAGTTTACATCAGTCTCTCCTCGTCCAAGCCCTGGCTGGAATTCAGGTGATTCCTGGCTCTACGACTAGAAATGTAAGACATTCTGCTAACCTGTCAAGCTTTCAGGATTAGGTGAATGAAACCACAACCCATCCTGACAGTTTCTGCCTCTGTGCCCCTTCACTCAGCAGACAGGATTCCTCCCCAAGGTTCCTCTCTTCTGTGGAAGCAGATTACCAAGAGCAGGGCTCAGCTTAACACCAGAGGGCAGGAGCCACATCTCCTTCCTCTTTGTAATCCCAAAGTCGGATCCATGCTTGGCCTGATGAGCAGGTAAACCAAAGGGGCTGGCAGGTAAAAACCATTTTCCCTTTTAAACAGACTGATACTTAATGAAGCAAAGGCCACAGACATGAACTAAGATATGAGGACATAAAATGTCTTTCCAGTGAGTTAGTGATTCTGCAGGACCCTCTTCATTGGTGAACACATTTGCCATCAGAACCACAGAACCAGGGGCCTGAAAGGGATCTTGGCCATCTGCAGGTCAAGCCTCCCACTACAGATCAGGAGATGGAGTCTTACAGGGGGATCAGCGTTGGCCAAGGTCACCCACCTCTTGTGGGGTTGGGCAGGACCTAGCTTCTTTCTATTCGAAGATGCTCTCAGAAAATCTTGTATTACTTAACACACTAAAGGAGCATATAAAATCCATGCCCATGTCAAGCCACTCCTTACAACTCAGGAAACACCAAAGGTCACCACAAAACGTGTCTCTTCCGCAGGGCTGGCCGCACAGAGTGGGCACGAAAGGTCACTGGCGAATTTCTACCTGCAGACACTGCACATCACGCCTTCCCGATGGATGCGAAAGACAGCCGCCGGAGCTGCTAGTCACCGAGGGTCCTTCCATCCTGTCCCGGGGAAATGAGTTAACTGGGCTCTCCTGGCTCGGAAGCTTCGAGCAATGAATTAAACCCCAAGTCGCTGCGGAACACATAAGGGAAAGGCACACCGCGCCTGGAGCGCACATCCCGGCCGTTCACCCCTCCGTCTCCACCGCGTCCACACTTGCGCGGGCCGCGGCGTACCCAGCCGGTCCGCTACGCGCGAGGCCACGACTCCCAGCCCGCGCCCCCGCCAGGCGCATCTGGGGGAGCCGTGCCCTGGGCGCTGCCCGTAGGAAGCTGGGGCGGAGCCGCCGGGCCCAGCCACGCGGGGGCAGGGACCGATCGCCGCCGCCGCCCCCGGCCAGCGGCCCCGTTACGCCGAGGAGGGGGCTGCGCCACGTACCTCGGCCGGCAGGTGCCGCCGCCGCCGCCTCGGTTCGCGGCTGCAGGGGACGCCGCTCCGCGCCACCCGCCGCCTTCTTTCGCATATTAGGGAGCGGGCGCCAGCCTGCCTCTAGTCCCGGGCCCCGCGCCCCGGCCCGCCCCCAGCGCCGCGCTAGCGCCCATTCAGTCCCGGACCGAGCGCTCCCCGGCTCGGATGCGGAGGAGGGGCGTGGGGCGGGGCCTGGAGTCACGAGGACACGAGAACCAATCAGAGCGCGCGAGGGCTCCCGAGGCTGCCTAGCTCCCTGGACTCGCAACCCTCCCCACCCAGCGGGCCTAGGGGAGCCGGGCGCCCCCAGCTGGACGCGCGTCGTACTGTGTGCTGGCGCTGGCGGGGTCCGGGGCACTCGCAGCCCTCTAGATCCCTGCGCGCGGTTAGATGGTGAAGGAACAAAAGGTGTTTGGACTGAGTATAGGACTTTACTGCGCAGAGGACTCGTAGACGCGGAGCTGCTGAATGAAGGGGCTTTATGGAGTCACGTGCTTTATTCTCTAGGATGGACCCGCAGACAACACTGGATTGGAGTTCCTGGGGCCCTGGAGACAACAACGAGAGCTGCCTGAGTGTATCTGGAAATTTGCTGAACAGTTTTATGTTGTTCCAAGTATTGGAGAAAAGTGAGAGAGCACTAATTTCGCGGATGGGTTATTGAGACTCAGCAGAAGTGAGTTACACTAAATCTTTTAGTGGCAGAGTATGAATGCGAACCTGCGTTTGGAGCGCTCATTTCCGTATCTCTGGAGTCACCCTTGAATCTGGAGAGGAAATGGCATACAGTTTTTAAAAGCGTGAATATTCGTGAATCCCCAAGTTCAGGAATTAAAAGACTTGAAAGCACGGATATGTTGTTTCTTTAATACAGCCAGGTGTGCGGTAGGACTTGTTGACTCTTCAGTAAGGTCGGTGAAGTTGTTCTGGTTTCAGAATATCCTTTGGGGTTGGCGAACACAGGGCATCGCAGTCATGTGCCTGTGATGTAGGTTTTGGTTCCACTTTGAAAAGCAGGATCCTAGACAGGGAGCCAAATATATTTGCATAAACGGGAAATCTTGTCACTTTTTTTTGTTTGTTTTTTGCAACAGTTTGCACACGGTTTGCACAGTTACAAACAAGACTTGGAGTTTTCTGTCCTCTTCCCCAGCTGGGGGCAAGGGGACTGGGGGGAAAATGTGGGGTCTTGGGTAATAAAGATCAAGAGGGAAAACTTGGAAAGGAAAGCGTGGAAAGACTGCCTTCACACCTTTCAAAAGGATTTTGTCCTAAAAGTGTTTCTTGATTATTTAAAGTTGAGGACATGTAAGCATTTTTAAAATATTGGAGGAAAAGTTATCACTGCTGCTACTGCTGCTAAGTCGCTTCAGTAGTGTCCTACTCTCTGCGACCCCATAGACGGCAGCCCACCAGGCTTCCCCGTCCCTGTGATTCTCCAGGCAAGAACAATGGAGTGGGTTGCCATTTCCTCCTCCAATGCATGAAAGTGAAAAGTGAAAGTGAAGTCGCTCAGTCCCCATGGACTGCAGCCTACCAGGCTATTCTGTCCGGAGATCTGAATCCTGAGTGTTGGCCAAGGCTGGCTAGCAGAGCCGAGGCCTAGCTCTCTGGGGTCAGTGACAGCTGCAAGGAGAATACTAAGTACCTCAGCCCCTCTCTCTTGGAGATAAGCAGAGGCCTGCCTTATCAGACGCTCTACTTTCATCTGCCTCAGCTGCTCTTCCACTTTTCTCCCAGATATTCTTTATTCATAAAGCCAGACCTCATTTAGAAGTATTTTTTAAAACGGGTACAGCTGATCTTCCAGTCAATCCACCACTAGCATTATCATTGTTGTTGTTTAGTCATTCAGTCACTCAGTTGTATCAGACTGTGACCCCATGGGCTGTAGACATCCAGGCTCCTGTGTCCATGGGATTTCCCAGGCAAGAATACTGGAGTGGGTTGCCATTTCTGTATCCTGCATTGGTTGGCAGATTCTCTATCGCTGAGTCACCAGGGAGCCCAGCAGAACCATGGTGAGGCCTTATCACCCCCATTCTCCTCTCCTGTGCAGGGACCTCATCCACCCACCTCCACATTTCAGCTGCCCCGAGGCAGGCAAGAACCAGATACCCTTTATGGCTGGCATGAGGCTCAGCAGTACCCTGGCTTGGAAGGCTGTGAGAGAGACTGACTTTCTGTGCAACAATACAAGCCGTGCTCTTAGTACTCCTTCCACTAAGCTGCAGGGCCACCTTTAGTTACTTTTGGCCACAATGCAGAGCACGCAAAATCTTAGTTCCCCAAGGAAATCAACACCAAGTACTCTAAAGTGGAAGCGTAGAGTCTTAAACACTGAATGGCCAGGGAAGTCCCCACCACCATTAGTTACTGTTCAGGGTTACGACAGAGATCCCCAAACAATAGATGAAGATCAGCCACTGGATCTCAAAGCCTCATAGGTATGTGTGTGTGCTCAATCATGTCTGACTCTGCAACCCAATGGACTATGGCCCACCAGGCTCCTCTGTCCCATGGGATTTCCCCAGGCAAGAATACCAGAGCAGGTTGCCGTATCCTACTGAAGGGGATCTTCCAGGCCTAGGCATCAAACTTATGTCTATGGAGTCTCCTGCATTGGCAGGTGGACTGTTTACCTTTGCTCCACCTGGAAAGACCTCAAGGCAGATACTGGTCTCAGAAAAGCCTTTGGACCTTGGCTAGCAAAATGGTGGGGCTGTTTGTGAATCTGGGACAGCATCCACGATTTTGTAATTTGTTCATTACTTTATGCTCATTACTTTGGTCATTCTCATAGCACATACTGTGATTGCTTCCAACAGTCACTTCATCTTCCCCCTTCTGTGATGCAACATACAGTTAAGGTAAGCCTGCCCCACTCTTAGCTCTATGAATGGGCTCTGATTGGTCCAAGTCAGTGGTTCTCAAAGTATGGTCCACAGACCCCTGGTCAGGGGTGTCCCTTTCAGACGACCTTTCAGGGGTGGCCTTTCAGAGAAGAAGTCAAAATTATTTCATTATCATCTAAGACATTATTTTCCTTGTTACTGATGGTGCGAAAGCAAAGGTGTGCAAAAGGTGTTCTGGTGCTTTCCCAGAGGAAGGGCAGCCAACTGTAGTAGTGTTTTCATCACTACACACTCATGGTGGGAAAAAAGAAATTACATTTGAGAATTTTCTGGACGGAGCAACAAAAAGGTGATTAACTCATTAAAAGCTCAGTCTCTCTTGTAAATATTTTACATGGAAATGGCACATAAAACACTTGCTGCAAACTGACATGTGATGGTTGTGCAAGAAGAAGCACTCGTGCAATCGTTTGAGTTGCAAGCTGAAATAGCTGGTGGGTTTTTTGTTTTGTTTTTTCATGGAGCTCCATTCGTACTTGAGAAAACAACCGACAAATTATGGTTATCTCAACTTGGGTGTTTGGTAGACTTTTTCTTGCAAATGAACTAAGCAAGCCTGTCTCTTCAAGGAAAATAATTGACTACTTGTTGCCAATCTTGAAAAACTTCTGGATTTCAAAAGAAATTTGGAATTTTGGAAAACTTGTGTTGCCATCGACTTGACAGCTTTTCAGTATTTATATAAATAAAGAAATAACCTCCTGTAGAGTTTTGGTGTACTATCAAAGAAGAATATCCATAATATTCCTGAAAGACTATTAGAGTACTTTTTGCTTTTCCAATTTTGTATCAATGTGAAGCAGGTTTTCTTCACATAATTTAACCAAAACAACTTGTAACAGATTGAATGCAAAAGCAGATATGAAAATCCAGCTGTATTCTATTAAGCCATACTTAAAGAGACTTGCAAATATATATTTTTTTAAAAAAAGCATTCTTCTTACCATCTTTTTGTTTTTGAAAACATTGGCCTTTTTGTCAACATGTTAACATGCAATTTTATTATTATTATTATTTTTTTTTTTTACAGAAGAGGTTGTTTTCAGTTTATTACATAAAAACCTTTTTAGGATCATATGAGAAGTCATAAATACATCAATGTATCCTGCTACGGACAGTTTTCAGTGTCTTGTGTCGAGTCTGTCCACGTATTTTACTCACTATAATTTTACACGCTGTAATTAGGAGGTTTCCGTATCTCTGGAACTTGTCCTTTTCAGGCAGTAAGTTTCCTACTCCATCACTTTCTTCCTGAGCTTTTTCACTGATTTTTTTTTTTTTTTTTTGTAAATGAAAGATTTTCTCTGTTTGCTTTGAGATTCCAGTAGCCATTAGAAATATTCAGCCCTTTCTGGGTCAAATGGCTATAATTTATTGTTAAGTGGCTTTTCCATTTTGCTGGAGCTGTTGCTGCATTTGTAAGTTGTTCGCCTCAAACGAAGCATAGTGCACTAGGATGACTTGGATTATCAACATGTGTAAAATCCATTGTGGGGTAGTTTTCATTGTAAAGAGTTTTTTTTTTTTTTCCTTAGGCCGTTTTTTTTGCAATGGTGCAGTGGAATGACTCAGAAGATTGTAATTCTTCATCATTTATCAGAATTGCGCATAGGGCTCAGCCTAGAACTCTCCTCTTCCATCTCACACCTTATCTTCAAAAATCGCCAGTAACATACAAATGCTAGTAAAGTGTAAAACAGAATGAGAGAATTGCAAGAGACAGAAAAATCCACAGTACAATTCAGTTCTTTTTTTTTTTTTTTTAATGTTTATTTGGCTGCACTGAGTTTTAGATGTGGAATGCGGGATCTAGTTCCCTCACCAGCGATTGAACCCAGGCCCCCTGCATTGGGAGTGTGAAGTTTTAGCCAATGGACCACCAGAGAAGCCCCCTCAACCCCAGTTTTCTTTAATATATATAGGTACAATTCACTTCCAGGCTACATAATCCAAGTTTTGTGACATTTGTAACAGCAAACCTCTTGTAGGGCAGCTGGGGGACATGAAAATGTCTTCTGATTTTTTGTTAACCCTGTAGAGCTCCTTGCAATTTTATTATTTTTATGAATTATTTTATTATTTTTAAAGAATTTAGTTTTTTCTTTCAGTTTTATTGAGATATAATTGACATACAGCACTGTATAAATTTGAGAGGTACAGCATGATTTGACGTACATACATCATGAAATGATTATAAGTTTAGTAAACACCCATCATTTCATCTAGATACAAAATTAAAGAAATAGAAAAAAGTTATTCCCTCATGTAAGAACTCTTAGAAAATACTCCCTTAGCAGTGTTCACGTGTAATACACAGTAGTGTTGACTATTCTTATGTTGTACATTACATTCCTCGTACTTATTTATTTCACAACCAGAAGTTTGTACTTTTTGACTGCCCTCATCTAATTCTCCTCCCGCCATTCTCTGCCTTTGGTAACACAAATCTGATCTCTCTTTCTGTGCACCTGCTTGTTTTTTGTTTGCTTGTTTTTAAAGTCTAATTGACCTACAACACTATGTTAGTTCCTGTTACACAATATAGTGGCTCAATATTTTATACATTTCAAAATGATCGCCATGATGAGTCCAGTTACAATCTGTCACCAAAGGTATTACATAATTACTGACTTTAAACTCAACATGCAAAAAACTAAGATCATGGTATCTGGTCCCATCACTTCATGGTAAAAAAATAGGGAAACAATGGAAACAGTGACAGACTATTTTCTTGGGCTCCAAAATCACTGCAGATGGTGATGGTAGTCATGAAATTAAAGGACCCTTGCTCCTTGGAAAAAAAGCTATGACCAACCTAGACAGCATATTAAAAAGCAGAGACATTACTTTGCCAACAAAGATCCATATAGTCAAAGCTATGGTTTTTCCTGTAGTTATGTATAGATGTAGAGTTGGACTATAAGGAAGGCTGAGCGCTGAAGAATTAATTGATGCTTTCAAACTGTGGTGCTGGAGAAGATTCTTGAGAGTCCCTTGGACTGCAAGGAGATCCAACCAGTCAATCCTAAATGAAATCAACCCTGAATATTCATTGGAAGGACTGATGCTGAAGCTGAAGCACCAATACCTTGGCCACCTGATGCTAACAGCCAACCCACTGGAAAAGACCCTGATTCTGAGAAAGACTGAAGACAGGAAGAAAAGGGGGAGACAGAGGATGAGATGGTTGGGTGGCATCATTGACTCAATAGACATGAGTTTGAGCAAACTCAGGGAGATTGTGAAGGATAGGGAAGCGTGGTGTGCTGCAGTCCATGGGGTCACAAAGAATTGGACAGGACTGAGTGACTGAACAACAATATTCCCCACACTGTACCTTACATAATGATCGCTCATTTATTTTGCAAATGAAAATTTGTATCTCTTAATCATCCTCACCTATTTCTTTCCCCCTTCACTTCTCTCCCCTCTGGCAAAAACTTGTTTGCTCCCTGTATCCATAACTCTGTTTCTGTTTTGTTATGTTTATTTGTTTTGATTTTTAGATACCACATCTAGGTTAAAGGTTAAATCATACAGTATTTGTCTTTTTCTATCTGACTTATTTCACTTAGCATAGTACCCTCTAAGTCCATATATGCTGTTACAAATGGCAAACTTCCATTCTTTACAGTTAAGCAGTATTCCATTGTCTATATATACATATATATGTATATATAAAACATCTTTACCAATTTATCTATTGATGGAGACTAAGGTTGCTTCCATATCTTGGCTATTATAAGTAATGCTGCAGTGAACATAGGGGTGCATCTATCTTTTTGAGTTAGTATTTTTATTTTCTTTAGACGAATACTCAGGAGTGGAATTGCTAGATCATATGGTGGGTCTATTTTTAATTTTTGGAGGAATCACCATACTATTTTCCATAGTGGCCACCACAGTGCACAAGGGTTCCCTTTTTTTCAACATCCTTGCCAACACTTGTTATTTGTTGTCTTTTGATGATTCTAGCAGGGTTGAGGTGATATCTGTTTGTGGTTTTGATTTGCATTTCCCTGATGATTATTAATGTGGAACTTCTTTTCACGTGCCTGTTGGCTACCTGTATGTCTTCTTTGGAAAAATGTCTATTCAGATTCTCTGCCCATTTTTTAATACATTGTTTGTTTTCTGGTTGTTGAGTTGTATGAGTTCTTTGTATATTTTGGGTTTTGAACCCTTACTGAATATATTGTGAACAAATGGGAGAAGAAATATCTTCTCCCATTCAGTAGGTGGCCTATTCATTTTGTAGGTAGTTTCATTTGCCACGCAAAAGCTTTAGTTCGATGCAGTTCCCTTTGTTAATTTTTGCTTTCAATCTCCTTGCCTAAGGAGACATATCCCAAAAATATTACTTATGAGGCCAAAGAGCATACTACCTGTACTTCAGGTCTTACATTTAAGTCTTTAATCCATTTTTACTTTACTTTTGTGCATGTTGTGAGAGAATAGTTCAGTATGGCTCTTGTGCATGTAGCTGTCCAGTTTTCCCAACATCATTTACTGAAGAGCTTCTTTCCCCCATTGTATATGCTTGCCTCCTTTGTCATCGATTAATTTCTCATGTAAATATGAGCTCATTTCCGAGCTCTCTGTTCTGTTTCATTGATCTACGTGTCTGTTTTTTTGCCAGTACAATACTGGTTTGACTACTGAAGGTTTGTAGTTTGGAATCCTCCAGCTTTGTTTTTCTTTTTCAAGATTGTTTTGGATACTTAGGGTCTTTTGTGTTTCCATATAAATTTTGTAATTATTTGTTCTAGTTCTGTGAAAAATGCCATTGGCATTTTGTTAGAGATTGTGTTGAATCTGCAGATTGCTCTGCATAGCATGGAGACTTTAACAATATTAGTTCTAGGCCGTGAGTATATCTTTCCATATTCAAAAGAATCTTAAGAGTTTTCCAAGTACAGGTCTTTAATCTCTTTTGTTAGATTTATTCCTAGGTATTTTATTCTTTTTAATGTGACTGTAAATGGGATTGTTTCCTAATTTCTCTTTCTGATAATTCACCATTAGTGTAAAGAAATGAAATAGATTTCTGTGTATTAATTTTGTATCCTATAATTTTACTGAATTCATTGATGAGTTCTAGTATCTTTGGGCGGCATCTTTAGGACTTTCTGGGTATAGTATCATGTCATCTGCAAACTTCTTCCTTTCCAATTTGGATTCTGTTTCTTTCTAAAATATATATATATATATATATATATATATATATTTTATTGACATATAGTTGACTTAAAATGTTTCAGGTGCACAGAAAGATGATTCAGTTATACAAATATACATATATTATTTTAAAATTATTTTCCATCATAGGTTATTGACTGTAGTTCTGTATGCTACAAAGTAAGCCTTTGTTGCTTGTTGCATATCTATTTTATAATTAGAAATATAGAATTCTATTCATACTAAGTCAAACAAGTGGAATCAAAGTGTCATAAAATTTTAGTTAGGCAAAAATTCATGTTTTCTAAAATATATATATTATATATATTTATATATACAAGTATATAAAAGCTTTTCTATTACACTTGATAAAGGCTTGAGAAAGAACATAAAAATAAGAAGAGATGGAGAAACTAGAGAACATAAACTAGATGAAATGGGAACACTGAATATGAAATAGAAAAAGTGAAACAAACTAAATAAAAGTAAAAGATCATCATATAGTCCAGTTGTTTTTAAACATGACTGCTCATTAGAAACATATTTGGAGCTCTGGAGAAAAAAAGCAATACCTGAACATTTGTATTTTTCAAAAAATTTCAAGATAATTCTGATATGCATCTGGATTTTAAAAAGTGATTGCAGATTTTTCTATTAGATCCTAGTTTTGGTGATATAGAGTTCTATTATTTTTCTGTTGACCGATCATGATACAATGGTATTGAGTAATAGTTACATAATCACAATAGTAAAAGATGTTTATCAATTTCATAATCAATAGCCAGACAAAAAAGATATTTACAGTTACAAGCCATAATAGGAACATGATTAACTTAACAATATAAAATAATTACACACAATTTTGGCGGGTGTCGAGTAGAGTGATGTTGTAAGAGGAAGTACATATATGCATATATTTTCATCCACCCAGCCAGTCTATGTCTTTGGTTGGTGCATTAAATCTATTTACACTTAATATAATTATTGATATGTATGATCCTATTTGGAGAAGTAAATGGCAACCCACTCCAGTATTCTTGCCTGGAGAATCCCATGGACAGAGGAGCCTGGCAGGCCACAGTCTGTAGGGTCGCCAAGAGTCAGACACAACTGAAGTGACTTAGCACACGCACATGATCCTATTACCATTTTCTTAATTGTTTTGGGTTTATTTTCTGTAGGTCTTTTCCTTGTGTTTCTTGCCTAGAGAAGTTCCTTTAGCATTCATGGTAAAGCTGGTTTGGTGGTGCTGAATTCTCTTAACTTTTGCTTGTTTGGATAGCTTTTGATTTCTCCATCAAATCTGAAGGAGAGTCTTGCTGGGGTAGAGTATTCTTGGTTGTAGTTTTCTTCTCTTTTATCACTTTAAATATATCATGCCATTCCCTTCTGGCTTGTAAAGTTTCTGTTGAGAAATCAGCTGATATCCTGATGGGAGTTCCCGTGTATGTTATTTGTTGTTTTTAATATTTTATCTCTGTCTTTAATTTTTGTCAGTTTGGGGACTATATGTCTCCATGTGTTCCTTCTTGGGTTTATCCTTCCTGGGACTCTGTGCTTCCTGGACTTGATTGACTATTTCCTTTCCCATGTTCAGAAAGTTTTCAGCTATTATCTCTTCAAATATTTTCTCAGGTCCTTTGTCTCTCTTCTTCTGGGACCCCTATAATGTGAGTGTTGGTGCATTTAATGTTGTCCCAGAGGTCTCCTAGGCTGTCTTCATTTCTTTTCATTCTTTTTCTATATTCTGCTCTGTGGCAGTGATTCCCACCTTTATGTCCTCCAGGTCATTTAACTGTCCTTCTGCCCCAGTTATTCTGCTATTAATTCCTTGTATTGTATTATTCATCTCTGTTTGCTTGTTCTCTAGTTCTTCTAGGCCATTGCTAAATATTTCGTGCATCTTCTCAATCTTTGCCTCCAATCTTTTCCTGAGATCCTGGATCATCTTCACTATCTTATTCTGAATTCTTTTTCTGGGACATTGCCTATCTCCATTTCATTTAGCTGTTTTTCTGGGACTTTATCTTGTCCCTTCATCTGGGACATAACTTTCTGCTTTTTCATCATGATTAACTTTCTGTAATATGTTTTTTGTATTAACTGCTGTGAGACTGTTCTTTTTGCTTCTTCTGTCTGCCCTCTGATGGATGAGGCTAAGAGACTTACTTAAGCTTCTTGATGGGAAGGACTGGCAATGGGAAAAACTGGGTCTTGCTCTGGTGGGAAGGGCCTTTCTCAGTAAAACTTTAATCCAATTATCTGCTGATGGATGGGGTTGCACTCCCTCCCTGGTAGTTGTTTGGCCTGAGGCAACCCAGCCCTAGGCTCTATGGTAGGGTTAATGGCGAACTCCAAGAGGGTTTACACCAAGGAGGATCTTCCAGTGCTGCCATCCCTGTGGTGAGGCCCTGCCAACCCACACCTCCACAGGAGGCCCTCCAACACTAGCAAGTGTTTTGGTTCAGTCTCCTGTGGCGTCACTGCTCCTCTTCTCTAGGTCTTGGTGCATGCAAAATTTTGTTTGTGCCCTCCAAGACTGGAGTTTGTGTTCCCTCAGTCCTCTGGAAGGCCTATAATCAAATCCCACTGGCCCTTAAGTCCAGATTCCCTGGGGACTCCCGGTCCCTTTGTTGGATCCCCAGGCTGGGAAGCCTGATGTGGGGTTTAGAACCTTCACAATAGTGGGAGAACTTCTCTGTATTATTGTTCTCCCACCCAGCAGGTATGGGATTTGATTTTATCATGATTGCATCCCTCCTACCATTTCGCCACAGCTTCTTCTTTGTCTTGGAATGTGGGGTATCTTTTTTTTGGTGGGTTCCAGCATGCTCCAGTTGATGGTTATTCAACAGCTAGTTTCAATTTTGGTGTTCTCACAGGAGGAGATAAGCACATGTCCTTCCACTTTGCTCTCTTGAACTGGAAGCCTGGATTCTGTTTATTTCTTTTTCTTATGTGATTGCCATGGCTAGGACTCCTAATACTATATTGAATAAAAATTGTTAGAATGAACATTCTTGTTTTACTCCTCATCTTAGAGGAAATGCTTTTAGCTTTCACCAGTGAGTGTAGTGTTAGCTGTGGGCTTGTCATACATGGTTTTTATTATGTTCAAGTATGGTCCCCCTATCCTGGAGAAGGAAATGACAACCCACTCCAGTATTCTTGCCTGGAGAATCCCATGGACGGAGGAGCCTGGTGGGCTACAGTCCACAGGGTCACAAAGAGTCGGACACGACTGAGTGACTTCACTTTCACTTTCATGGTCCCCCTATACCATCTTTGTTGACAGTTTTATCATAAATCAATGTTGAATATTATCAAAAGATTGTTCTGCATCTATTGACATGATTGTATGATTTTTATTTTTCAATTTGTAAATGTGGTGTATCACACTGATTGATTTGTGGATATTGAACCATCCTTGCATCTTTAGGATAAATCTCACCTCACCATAATATATGATCCTTTTAATGTATTACTGAATTCAGTTTGCTAATGTTGGCCTCATAGAATGAGTTTGGAAATATTCCTTCTCTGTAATTTTTTTGCATAATTTAGAAAGGATAGGTGTTAACTCTTCTCTAAATGTTTGGTAGAAATCATACATGAAGTTTTTTCTGGTCCTAGATTTTTGCTTGTTGGTAGCTTTTGATTACTGATTCAGTTTTATTGCTGGGAATTGGGCTGTTCATATTTTCTGTTTCTTCCTGGTTTGGGCTTGGGAGATTGTACATTTCTAGGAATTTGTCTGTTCCTTCTAGGTTACCTGTTTTATTGGCATAAAATTATTTGTTGTAATCGCTCATGATCCTTTGTATTTCTTCTGTGTTGATGAATTTACTTTCTAATTTGGTGAGTATTGATAGATAAAATCTCCATTTAAAGGATTCTTTGGGCTCCTCATTAATTTCTGTGAGTGTAAAGGAGTCCTGAGACTAGAGTTGAAGACTTACTGTTTTCAACCACGCATATTTTTCTCATCCTCCTTGCCAGTAGGATTGGTTCATGGATGGCCATAGGAACCAGACTGTTCCAATCACAGGAGACTGTGGGAATTTATCAAATCATATGAGAGAGATGTTCTCATACCCTGCTAGACAAGGACCAGGCAATGTGTAGTCCTAGAGGTTACTGATAAGGCCTCCAAGTAAGAAGAACTTACCTTAGGAAGACAATAATGTTGTGGAGAAAATACAGAGAGAGATTAGAAAGAAACCATTCTTTTTTGACATTTTTGAGCCACTTGATCAAACCAGACCTGCAGTCCATCCTGCCCCTACATATTGCAGTTTTATAAGCCAATGAATTCCACTGTGGTTAAACTAGCCAACCTTAGGTGCCCCCAGTTAGTGCATTATGTACCTTTTTGTGTTTTGGTTTTTTTTTTCCTCAACAGCTGCCTAAGGCCTCAGGATAATACGCTTTCTTGGGTTTACTCATTCAGTTGTAATCACTACAACACAAATTAGCTTCTAAGGTGAATTTGGAAGGCATAGGAGGTTCTGGGAGGTAAAAAACCTAACACAGATGAGTGGCATCAAAAGTGCCAACAACATTTTTGAGAGGAACAAAGAATCGTGGCATCTGATCTTGACTAGCAAGATTACAACAGATTTTTACTTTCTTTTGTTTTCATGTATGCTCAAATTGGATGACATGAGCATGTATCACTTTTATGTTGAGAAAAAGTAGAACTAGGTTCTTATTTTTCTTAATAGCTCGCTGAATGGGGGCACAGACTCAGAGCAGGTTGGAAATGGAGTGCAGATTGCTCCCTTGGTGAGAGAACTCAGGCTAAAATTGCTAGCAGGGAAGAAAGAAGATCTGTAAGGCATGCAGATGGGCTTAGAAAACAAACTTCCTTTCATTTCCAGTGTTGCCCAGAGCCAGCTTCAAAGATTCAAGGGAACGAATAACGTCCTGAAGGGGTAAAAAATCATTAATTACGCTTCAATCAAATTGGCTGGAATAGTTTCAGTTAAAAAACAGAGAGAGAGATCAATGTGAAGATTATTCCAACACTGAAAAAGGTTTAAGACATAACATTAAATGGAAACAAACAAAATTTGTATGCAAATTTTTCCATGTGGCCCAAAACGGGAAGATAACTTGGAAAAAGAAACCAGTTATGGGATAAGGGTGATGGTGAGTAATCTTCCTTCCTTTTTTAAGAAATGTACTTCAATGTTACTAAATGTTATTTTTTACAATAAATAAAAACAAGGAAGTCATTGGTTCAAATTACGGAGGTCTCAGGGGTATGGTTTTTCCAGTAGTTATGTATGGATGTGAGAGCTGGACCATAACGAAGTCTGAATTGATGCTTTCGAATTGTGGTTTGGAAAAGACTCTTGAGAGTTCCTTGGACTGCAAGGAGATCAAACTAGTCAATCCTAAAGGAAATCAACCCTGAATATTCATGGGAAGGACTGATGCTGAAGCTGAAGCTCCAATACTTTGGCTACCTTATGCTAAAGAGCTGACCCACTGGAAAAGACCCTCCTATCCCAGTGGGGATGATTGAAGGCAGGAGCAGAAGGGGGCAAAAGAGGATAAGATGATTAGATAGCATCACTGTCTCAATAGACATGAATCTGAAAAAACTCCTGGAGATAGTGGAGGACAAAGGAGCCTGGTGTGCTATAGTCTGTTAAGCTGCAAAGAGTCAGACACGACTTAGTGACTGAACAACAACAATAACAGAGGCCTCTCCAGACGCTCTATTTTCACCTGCCAAATGACTATCATCTAACACCAAGACAGAAGCTGCACCTTCCCCAGGGACTGGCATCCTTGAAGCTGCTAGGGATGATGCTGATGTGACTATTTTGTAAGCAGCCAGAAAGAAAGGAAGGAAGGAAGCTGTAGCAACCAAGACTGAGGATGTATGTGAGTTGGGGGCTCAGGAATCCCTCCCCTTCCACCACTGCCTCGTGGGGGTTCTGGCCCAGGGATTGTCTTCACCTTTTACCCCTGGTGGGTTTCACCTTGTGTTAGACTCCCATTCAAGTCCTCTGGGGACTCTCTGCTTCCCTCAGTCCCCAGAGGCTGGAGCACAGCTGCAGCCAACAGAACACAGACTCTGTCTGCTGCCCTGAAGCACAAAGGAAGTTGGTCCCTTGAGGTTTTTCTAGGAATGTTTCCTGTGAACAATCAAGGGAGACGAGGGAGTAAAACAAACAAGGGAGGGAAAGAGACAGTACAAAAGCATCAGGGGAGACTGTTGGCAGAGGGCAGTTTATTGAGGAAAGAGTTCTGCAGAGACTGAATCCTTTTGGAAGCTATGGGACGTGCCTTCACACACTGAGATTCAAGCAGGCCCTCATTCCATCCATCATTCCAATATTCATTGCACAAACATTTGCCAAGTGCCTGTTATGTGCCATAAGTATTATTAGCATATGGTATTATGCTAATCAAGATGTTGAGCTGCATTTTATTTTCACAGCTTCCCTTTGAGGGAAGAGATATCTTGTCTAAGGAGAAACTTAGGGAAAGAAACTACCCAAGATCATATGGAAAAGTAAGAACCCATCA
Organism: Bos mutus; assembly: GCF_027580195.1. Lineage (NCBI taxonomy): Eukaryota > Metazoa > Chordata > Mammalia > Artiodactyla > Bovidae > Bos > Bos mutus. Next base: position 57,821,424 of record NC_091627.1, read on the forward strand.
AGATCACATGGCTAAGAAGTAGCAGAATCAGGGTTTGAACCCAGGCCATCAGACTCCAGAGTCCACCTAAGACACTGGTCCTTGCTTCAGGACCTTTAAGACCTTCTGGACCAAATGGTCTAGCTGAAGAGAAAGACACTTGAGAATACATAAACAAACAAAGTCGGTCACACAGTGAGATATAAGAGAAAGACAGTGAACAAAGCACCAAGGGAGCCCCAAGGAGACATGTCTGGATCTGCCTGAGGGCTCAAGAACATCTCTTAGAGGGGTGAAACTTGAATGTGGCATTGAAAACAAAGGTAAATATACTGGTAGCTACATTAATTTGGGGCTGTATTAGCTTACTGTTACTGTATGACAAATTACCATAAACCAGATTAAAACAACACAAATTTACTATCTCACAGATTTTGGGGCGGGGTGGGGAGAATACATTATGCACCATATGGCATGCAGAATCTTTGTTGACCAACAGGGATCCACCCCGTGTCCCCTGCGTTGGCAGCACAGAGGCTTAACCACTGGATCACCAGGGAAGTTCGTACTATCTCCCAGTTTAAGTTCAGGCACAGCGTGACTGGATTCTCTGCTTAGGATCTCATGTGATTGAAATCAACGTGTTGGCCTTGGCTGCAGTCCTCATGTGGGCTTGGGATCCTCACTCGAGCTCATTGGTTTTGGGGCACAATTTATTTCCTCATAGTTATGGGCTTGCAGTCCTTGTGTTGTTTGCTCACTGTTGGCCAAGGAACCAACCCCAGCTCCTAGGGGCTGCCCATAGTTCCTTGCTTTGTGGCCCTCTAGGAGGTCCCATGGACAGCAGAGCCTTGGTAGGCTAAGAGTCAGACATGACTGAGCGACTTCCCTTTCACTTTTCACTTTCATGCATTGGAGAAGGAAATGCCAACCCACTCCAGTGTTCTTCCTGGAGAATCCCAGGGATGGGGGAGCCTGGTGGGCTTCCGTCTATGGGGTCGCACAGAGTCGGACATGACTGAAGCGACTTAGCAGCAGCAGCAGCAGCAGGAGGTTCACAACACAGATGTTTGCTTTCTTCCAGGCCAGCCAGAGCAGAGCTCCATGACTTTCTCTTTTGTTACCAGTCGAACGAAACTTTGTGCTTTTAAAAACCTCATATGATTAATTCAAGTCTACCCAGAATAATCTCCTTATTTTAAGATCAACTGACTTGTGACATCAATTACATTTGGAAAACCTGTTCACAGTAACCTAGATTAGTGTTTGATTGAAGAACCAGGAGAAAGTGTGTGTCCACCAGAGGCTTGGGATTTGGGAGCTGTTTTAGAATTTTCTGCCCACCACAACTGTTGTTCTTATTCAGTTGCTCAGTCCTGTCTGACTCTTTGCAGCCTCATGGACTTCAGCTCGAAAGGCTTCCCTGTCCTTCACTATCTCCCAGAGATTGCTCAAACTCATGTTCACTGAGTCGATGATGCCATCCAACCATCTCATCCTCTGTGGCCCCTTTCTCCTCCTGCCCTCAATCCTTCCCAGCATTGGGGTCTTTTCCAATGAATTGGCTCTTTACATCAGTTGGCAAAATATTGGAGCTTCAGCTTCAGCATTAGTCTCTCCAATGAATATTAAGGGTTGATTTCCTTTAGGATTGACTGGTTTGGTCTCCTTGCTCTCCAGTAGGACTTAGCAAATGGAGAAAATGAAGAAGATCAATCCAGGAAGAGAAAATAGGATGAGCAAAGGATTCTAAGAGACTGTTGGGAAATGAAGATAAAAAAATGAATGCCGCACTCCAGCAATATGGCAGGCTAGCTGCTGGAGAAATCTGCCAAAAATCGCAAGCTGCTGAGGAAACTATCAAAAGCGTATTTCTACAGGAAGGCTGAGTTGCCCCTCTGAGGCAGAAACAATGAAAAAATGTGACTACAGAGAGATGAGCAGGAGTCAGAATTGCCTTGGATCCATCTGTTAATTCTGGCCAGGTAGATCAGAGATGGAGACAAAACTGTTAGATTAAATGAGAGATCCTTCAGATCAGATCAGATCAGTCGCTCAGTCACGTCCTACTCTTTGCGACCCCATGAATCGCAGCACACCAGGCCTCCCTGTCCATCACCAACTCCTGGAGTTCATTCAAACTCATGCCCATCAAGTCAGTGATGCCATCCAGCCATCTCATCCTCTGTCGTCCCCTTCTCCTCCTGCCCCCAATCCCTCCCAGCATCAGAGTCTTTTCCAGTGAGTCAACTCTTTGCATCAGGTGGCCAAAGTACTGGAGTTTCAGCTTTAGCATCATTCCTTCCAAAGAAATCCCAGGGCTGATCTCCTTCAGAATGGACTGGTTGGATCTCCTTACAGACCAAGGGACTTGCAAGAGTCTTCTCCAACACCACAGTTCAAAAGCATCAATCCTTTGGTGTTCAGCCTTCTTCACAGTCCAACTCTCACATCCATACATGACCACAGGAAAAATCATAGCCTTGACTAGACGAACCTTTGTTGGCAAAGTAATGTCTCTGCTTTTCAATATGCTATCTAGGTTATAACTTTCCTTCCAAGGAGTAAGCGTCTTTTAATTTCATGGCTGCAGTCACCATCTGTAGTGATTTTGGAGCCCAGAAAAATAAAGTCTGACACTGTTTCCACTGTTTCCCCATCTATTCCTTATGGGTACACAAAACCCTCAAAGGGGGGAAATTTCAACAGATGGAGTCAGATCTCACTTCCCAAGGGAAACAGTGGGATACTCACCATAGATAATTACTAGCCTTAAGATACCTTCTTTTGAGCTTCCCTGTGGCTCAGCGTAAGTCCAGCAATAAAAGAATCTGCCTGCGATGCAGGAGCCACAGGAGATCCGGGTCTGATCTCTGAGTCAGGAAGATCCCCTGCAGGAGGGCGTGGCAACCTACTTCAGTATTCTTGCCTGGAGAATCCCCATGGACAGAGGAGCCTGGCGAGCTACAGTCCACCGGGTTGCAAAGAGTCAGACATGACTGAAGTGACTGAACACACACACACCTACTTTTATTTCAGAGTGGAACCAAAATAAAGAGAAAGTTTCCTTAGAGAATTCCAACCAAAAGCCAACACTCATGCAGGTTTGGGGCTGGAAATCATATCATTTTTGGAACCAAAATCCTTTTTTAATTTATCTTTAAATATTTATTTATTCATTTAGCTGCGATTGGTGTTGGTTGCAGCACAGATCTTTTTGTTTTAGTGGCATCATGTGAGATCTAGTTCCCTGACCAGGGATGAGGCTTGGGGATCCCCTGTATGGATACCACTGAGTCTTAGCCACTGGACCACAGGGAAGTTCCCCTAAAACCTTTGAAAATGGTCGAAGGTTGGTGGTTTTCTCAGATGCTTGTAAGAAGCAGATCACCTCTAGGGACATGGTTCATAGACCCAAGCCAAAGACCATTCCCACAAAGTTCCTTTGATCATCAGGGGCACACCACCCAAAGAGACAATTCATCCTTCGTGGCCATTTTACTAGGATCAACGAGGGAAACATCACAACTTTTCCATTTTCTATACATATAAATTAAAATTTTTTACTAGGAGACCAATCAAGAAGATCAAAAATCACAAATGTACAGCTCAACGAATTCTGTCTCAGTGAAGACACCATGTCAAGAAAGAGAGTTGGAGAAAGAAATGGCAGCCCACTCCAGTTTTCTTGCCTGGGAAATCCCATAGACAGAGGAGCCTGTGGGCTGCAGTCTCTGATGTCACAAAGATTCAGACGTGACCTAGAGCCTAAACAACAACAATAGTGTGTACACAGCCTGGTACATAGTACATGCTCAATAAACAGTAGTCTTTGTGATGGTGGAACACGGACATGAACGTGCTGACCCTGGCAGATAGTAACTCTGCCTCCATGTCCTCGTTAATGGAACAGAAATCAAATGTCAGCTCTGTAGGCTTGTTGGAGGGTTGTAATGTGTTGGAGAAGACTCTTGAGAGTCCCTTAGACTGCAAGGAGATCCAACCAGTCCATTCTAAAGGAGATCAGTCCTGGGTGTTCTTTGGAAGGAATGATGCTAAAGCTGAAACTCCAGACTTGGCCACCTCATGCGAAGAGTTGACTCATTGGAAAAGACTGATGCTGGGAGGGATTGGGGGCGGGAGGAGAAAGGGACAACAGAGGATGAGATGGGATGGCATCACCGACTCGATGGACGTGAGTTTGAGTGAACTCCGTAAGTTGGTGATGGACCGGGGGGCCTGGCGTGCTGCAATTCATGGGGTCTCAAAGAGTCGGACACGACTGAGTGACTGAACTGAACTGAATGTGTAAGAGCCTGGTACATAGAAAGTGCTCAATAAACAGTAGTCATTGTGGGGGGTGGAGAGGTAGGCAGGGGGAGGAGTGTTGCCTACATTCCCAAAGCAAGCCTCGTGCTCCTTGTGGTCACCACCCTCACTCACCCTCCTCCCTGCAATGGTAGCCACTCTTCTGATTTCTACCTCAAAGATTTGTCTAGCCTGTTTTTGAACTGTTTACAGAAGAAATCCCACTGTATGGACTCTGTGTCTGGTTCCTTTCATTCAGTGTTGGGTTGGTGGGTTTCATCTATATAGCCACATGCAGCTTAAATGTGTTCATTTTCATTGCTGCCTAGTATGGATATATAACAATTTTTTTTATCCCCTTGATTGATATTTGGATTGCTTCCAGTTGGAGACTATAACAAGTAATGATGCTGTAAATGTTCTTGTTCATGTGTTTTGGTTTGTGGTTTTTTCTTTATTTTTTCCTCCTGATTCCTTTATAATTATTTCTGAAGCAATCGGGCAATACTCTTAAAATATGCTTGTGGGCACATAAATAGACACAACTTTTTTTTGAAGGCATTCTAATTACAACAATAATAGCAATTTAAAAAATAATAGTAACAATTTAAAAAACAGTAATGGGAAATGTTATGATTCTCATGACAACCCTAGTCGGTGAGTACTGTTATTATCCCCATTTTATTTTTTTTATTGATTTTTACTGGTGTATAATTGCTTTACAATGTTGTATTAGCTTCTGCTGTGCAGCAAAGTGAATCAGCTATATATTTACACGTACCTGCTCTTTTTTGGATTTCTTTCCCAGAGCACCAAGTAGAGTTCCCTGTGCTACACAGTAGGTTCTCATTAGTTATCTATTTTATACGTAGTATCAATAGTGCATATATGTCAGTCCCAATCTCCCAATTCATCCCACCCCTTACCTTTCCTCTTTGGTATTCATAGTGTGTTCTCTGCCTCTGTGTCTTATGCTTTTCTAACCTTCAAGAAGAGGAAGAATGGACTTCCCTGGTGGTCTGGTGGTTCAGAGTCTGTCTTCCAGTGCAGGGGACACAGGTTTAAACCCTTGTCTGGAAAGGTCCCACATGCCACTGGGCAACTAAGCCCATGGACCACCACTCAGTCCACCCTCTGGAGCCTGGGAGACTCAACTACTGAAGCCCTTACCTCATACAGCCCATGCTCTGCAGTAAGAGAAGCCACAGTAATGAAAAACTCTTGCAGTGAGAAGCCTGTGTGCCACAGGGAAGAGTAGCCCCGCTTGCCACAACTAGGGAAAGCCCACGAGCAGCAAAAACCAGCGCAGCCAAAAACAAATAAATAAAAATTTTTAAAAAATCTTCCAACTTAAAAAAAGAGAAGAAGAGCAAGAACAGTCTTAAAAGATACTCAATACTTAAAAGAGTATTGAAGTCACTAGAAGCCCAGTGTCATCTCACCTTGTTAAATGATCATAACATTTAACTGAACCTAGCCCTGGGATTTCTTTGGAAGGAATGATGCTACAGCTGAAACTCCAGTACTTTGGCCACCTCATGCGAAGAGTTGACTCATTGGAAAAGACTCTGATGCTGGGAGGGATTGGGGGCAAGAGGAAAAGGGGACGACAGAGGATGAGATGGTTGGATGGCATCACTGACTCGATGGACGTGAGTCTGATTGAACTCCGGGAGTTGGAGATGGACAGGGAGGCCTGGTGTGCTGCGATTCATGGGGTTGCAAAGAGTCGGACACGACTGAGCGACTGATCTGATCTGATCTGATCTGAGATTACCTGAGATAGTTCTTGCACTCAGTTATGGGTACACGGAGACACTTAGAAACTCAGAGTCAGAGAGAGAAGAAATCTTATATATCATCCAGCCCAGAATTTCCCAAACTTCAGTTGTAGAAATGCCACCTCTGTGATTTTTGGCATATTTTTGTACTACCTTACCATCACTTAATATTTTCTCTCAACCATCTAATGTTTTATCCCTGAAAGATCTGCTCCAGCTTTTCCCTGCTCAATGACAGCTGTGAATGGATGGATGGTTTTGATGTGCTAGCTATATTCTCTCTATTACACATGAAAATAAACACATAGCTATTTCATTTGTCAGCCTGCTACCTGTGTGAGACATTTTCCACACCTCCTTCAGGCCCGTCTCCACCTTGCTCTGAGAAGCTGAGACCTGAAGACCACCTCCAGCTGCTCCCTTGCTCTCTGGCTTTTGCGTGTATTCAGCTGAGAGGCACGGAGCTGCAGGTCAGGGTGCTCACGCCTCTGGCCTCTGACCTATTCTTCCCCAGTTGTCAGTGGCCATATTCTCTATTGAAGGCTACAGGTTTGGTCCTGCTGACCCTCTCTCACAGCTAATAGTTTCATGTTGTCAGAAAAGCAATTTTTGTCTTCTTCTGAGTTGCTGCCTGGGTAGTTTACAGTATGATAATTTTGCTCACACTCAGAGTCTGGACATTTTAGTTCAGCCACTCAGTCGTGTCTGACTCTTTGCCACCCCATGGACTGCAGCGTGCCAGGCTTTCCTGTCCTTCACATCTCCCGGAGTTTGCTCAGATTCATGTCCATTGAGTCAATGATGTCATCCAACCATCTCATCCTTTATCAACCCCTTCTCCTGCCTTCAATCTTTCCCAGCATCAGGGTCTTTTCCAATGAATTGGCTCTTGGCCTCAGGTGGCCAAAGTATTGGAGCTTCAGCTTCAGCAGCAGTCCTTCCAATGAATATTCAGGGTTGATTTCCTTTAGGATTGACTGGTTTGATCTCCTTGAAGTCCAAGGGATTCTCAAGAGTCTTCTCCAGCACCCTAGTTTGAAAGGATCAATTCTTCAGCACTCAGCCATCTTTATGGTCCAACTCTTACATAGACTTGAGTTTAGGATTCCTGCCCTCAGGATTCCTGCTTTATGAGGTAGCTTTATTTATTTATTTACTTGTGTGCTTACTAATTTTGTCTGCATGGCATGCAGGATCAAACTCAGACCCATAGCAGTGGAAGTGTGGAGTCCTAAGCACTGCACCGCCAGGGATTCCCAGGGGCAGCTTTAAAATGACCATTTAGGACTTCCCTGGTGGTCCAGTGATCAGAATTCACTTGCCAGTGTAAGAGACATGGGTTTGATCCTTGGTATGGAAAGTTCACACTTGCCACAGAGCAACTAAGCCCCTGCCCCACAAGTTCTAAAGCTGTCGCACCCTAGAGCCAGTTCTGTGCCAACAAGAGAATCACCGCAATGAGAAGCTTGGTGCATGAAACTAGAGAGTAGCCCCTGCTTGCTGCAACTAGAGAAAAGCCTGCATGCAGCACAGCCAAAAATAAATAAATAAATATTTTAAAAAAGAACCACTGAGAGTTAAGTGCTAGAAAACTTAGTAACCTCCACATGCACTATCGTATAAGTATCAGGTGCTTGCTGCCCTGCTCTGTCTGTCCTGCTCACTCATGACCTTTCGTTGGATGACTGGCCTTCTCCCAGCTTACTGTGCCCCACCCTCTTCCCCCAGCTCTTAGAATCTTGACAGTAATAAATTTTATGACTCTACTTACTTTGTGTAGGTGTATTGAAAAAAGGTGCCTTCAATCAACATGACCCCATGGGTTTCATTTCCTCAAAGTGGAAGTTCAGATGCTGAGGGAGCTCTGTCCTGTGCACCGCCCCCCACCCACCCCCACGTAAGTGGCTCTGCCTCTGCACTCTGCAGGTCATAATCAGCACATTATTAATTAAGAACACCAGCTTCCAGTTTCTCAACATATCCCTTCAGGTCAAGGAGTGATAATGGCTTCCAGATGTTGCAAGTCTCTGGCATTTTACCGTCTCCTTTTGGCTCCCTTAATTGGGCTTCTGAGGTGGTACTAGTGGTAAAGAACCTACCTGCCAACACCAAAGACTTAAGAGACGTGGATTTGATCCCTGGGTCAGGAAGATCCCTTGGAGGAGGGCATGGCAATCCACTCCAGTATTCTTGCCCAGAGAATCCCATGGACAGAAGAGCCTGGTGGACTACAGTCCATAGCGTCGCACCGAGTGCAACATGACTGAAATGACTTAGCATGCATGCACCTGGTCAACAATTCCTTCACTGAGCTGTCCTCAGCTTCCCCCTTTCATGGGCCATCTGCTTTCTTCTAGGAGGGATGTGATGTCAAGCATCACCAATGGAAAGCATTCATTTCTTCCACCTATACAGGAGCTAGCTGATACCCAGGAGGGAACCCACTCATCCAAGGTCCCTTGGCTATGAGTGCCAGAGTTAGGAATGGTCTTCTTGGTTCAATGCACTTCTTCTTTTTAAATCTTTCTTTCTTTTGCTGCACCGGGTCTTACAGCATTTGGAATCTTTGGTCTTCATTATGGCATTTAGTTGCAGCATTGCAGTATGTGGGATTTAGCTCCCCAACCAGGGATCAAACCCAGGCCCCCAGCATTGGGAGCCCAGAGTCTTAGCTGCTGGACCATCAAGGAAGTCCCTGATTCAATGCCCTTCTCACCATAGATGTTATTTCTCAGGGGAGAAACCGGTCTGTTCTGATAACAGTGCCCAAGTGTTCCTTGTTGCTTACTAATCTCTCTCTTACACTCCCTTCCCTGTCCTGCTCCACTTGTTGCTGGGCTACCTGGCCCAAGGTAGATGGCTCATTCCTTCTCTCCCCTAACTCAACACTCACATCTGTCCTATATCGCCCTTCCAGAGTGCTCGCCTTTTCTCAAACACACAAGTACATTACCTCTCTGCTTTGATCACAAGCCCTTCCCAGCAGAGGCCCAAAGGTCTAACCAAATACCTCTTCCTCTCTCAGCCCGGTGCCCAACTTTTCTCCTCTATCCAGAAAGAATGGTTGCCTCCCCTGTTCTTCCAAAACTTTAACTTAACACTGGCCTGAATGGCCACTAGTGGGTATGTGTTTTCCTGATGATGCTGCGATTGCTGCTTTGAATGCTCATGCAGTATTCCTCTTTCTGACTCAAATAGTCCCTTCACTGTGCTGTGTTGAATTAAATTGCATTCATTGGGCCATCAAGAGCATTCAGATGTGAAAGATACTCTGATGAGTCACAGATGAATGCCTATCATGGTCATTTTAAGCAATTCTTTATGTATTCATTTATTCATTCATTCATTTATATTTGGCTGTGCTGGGTCTTCATTGCTGTGTGTGTGCTTTCTCTAGTTTGTAGCAAGCAGGGGCTACTCTTTGTTGCAGTGCACAGGCTTTTCAGTGCGGTGGCTTTTGTGGTGCACATGGATTCTAGGGCTTCAGGAATTGTGGGTCCCGGGCTCTAGAGCACAGGCTCAACAGTTGTGGCACATGGGCTTAGTTTTACCTTGGCATGTGGGATCTTCCCAGATCAGGGATTGAACCTGCATCTCCGGGATTGGCGGGCGGACTCTTTACCACTGAGCCACCAGAGAAGCCCTATTCTAGACATTTTTAATGATTATTTATTTTCAAATGATATATTGATGAGATGGTCTGAGTCAAGGGTGGAGTCCAGGTGGGGGATGGGGCTCTTGCCAGTCTCTAATTTTTCCCCTGAGGTCTGAGGTAAAGGGGTGAGGAAGCAATCATCCAGTTTTATTATGGGTCCTGGGTCCTCTAACCAAGGTCCTTAGATGGGCAGCATTGGCCCTATAAACCCCAGTGATCCCTTGCAAACTGTCGAGTGAGGGTGTACCTTGGGGGAGTGGGGATGAGGGGAGGGACAGGGAGGAGCCTAAGAGCTCTCCTTGAATTCCCAGAGGGACTCAGCTCCAAAGAACACTTTGGCCTCCTTCATTCCTTCCTTCCTGTGGCCTTGACAATGAGTGCAGCCTTGCTGAGCTCCACATTGGATTGGGTCAAAGCTTCTGCAAGTTATCTGCTGTTCTTGCTGGGTTTTTCCTCTCTGAAAGGATCTGCCATGGGGATCCTGAGGAAGGGTAGCACTGGCTTCATTGCTGTTGTTCAGTTGTTAAATCATGACTGACTCTTTGCGACTCTATGGACTGCAGCACACCAGGCTTCCCTGTCCTTCATTATCTCCAGAGTTTGCTCAAACTGATGTCCACTGAGTCAATGATGCCATCTAATCATCTCATACTCTGTCGCCCCTTCTCCTCTTGCCCTCAGTCGTTCCCAGCACCAGGGTCTTTCCCAATGAATTGGTTCTTTGAATCAAGTGGCCAAAGTATTGGAGCTTCAGCTTCAACAACAGTCCTTCCAATGAATATTCAGGGTTGATTTCCTTTAGGATTGACTGGTTTGATCTCCTTGAAGTCCAAGGGACTCTCAAGAGTCTTCTCCAGCATCACTGTTCAAAACTATCAATTCTTTGGCACTCAGCCCTCTTTGTGGTCCCGTTCTCACATCCATACATGACTACTGGAAAAACCATAGCTTTGACTAGACGGACCTTTGTCGGCAAAGTGTTGTCTCTGCTTTTCACTATGCTGTCTAGGTTTGTCATGCGTGTGTGGCCTAAGTCCTTTCAATCACGTCCAACTCTTTGCGACCCTACGGACTATAGCCCACCAGTCTCCTCTGTCCATGGAATTCTCCAGGCAAGAATACTGGATTGGGTTGCCATGCCTTCCTCCAAGAGATCTTCTAGACCCAGGGATCAAACGCATGTCTTTTACATCTCCTGCATTGGCAGGCGGGTTCTTTACCACTAGTGCCACTTGGGAAGCCTGGGAAGGTTTGTTATAGCGGCAGCTTATTTGGGATTATTTGAATCCAGAGTCATGGCCATGTTTTTGCCTCCTTCAGATGTAGTTCCTATGAATGTCCATCCAGGACCTGAGCTTGGGAGGCAAAGTCCTTTCTGGAGAATGTCTGGAGCCACCTCCGTGTTTATCCATCTTGGTGGGCTGTTCTACTGGCAGTCAACTCCCACCTCTGAGCACCTCAGGGACCTTGGACTGTGAACTAAAGTGATCACATGTCAGGAGGACAGAATTCCCAGAAAGGGCCATGTTTTCAGGCAGAAATCTTGGCTCTTGGAGGGAAATCTGGAGCGGGTAGTGACTGTAGGGCTGGCTCTCCAGAACCTTCTCCCACAGAGGAACAAAGAACTGGAATGGAGATGTGGGTTTCAGGATTGATGGGTGGTCTGGGTTTTACTGCCCATGATTCTCTTCTTCCCTTTTTTCTATCTCACTCAGAAGGAAGAGGCCTTGGCAGTGAGTGAAATTTATGGGAGCCTAATGTGGCTTCAGGGCTTCCCTGGTGGCTCAGTGGTAAAGAACCCACCTGCTAATGCAGGAGACAAGGTTCAATCCCTGGATCAGGACGATCCCCTGGAGAAGGAAATGGCAATCCACTCCAGTATTGTTGCCTGGGAAATCTCATGGACAGAGCAGACTGGAGGGCTGCAGTCCATGGAGTCACAAAGAGTCAGACATGAATTAGGGACTAAACAAACAATATGGCTTCAACCCTAGAAGGTGGTGTTGTGCCCAAGGTCCTCTGGATGTCCTGCCACCTCACAGAACCCTGGAAGGGTGCCCCAGACTGTCCACCTCCACACCTGCTCTGCCAGTGCCAGCTCCCTGTGTGTTCTTGGGCAAGTCACTGAACTTCTCTGAGTCTTGACTCCCTCAGCTGTCAGAGGGAGATGATACTCCTACAAGGCCCTCAGTGTTACTCTGAGGATCAAGATGATGACTGTGGATGTCTTTAATTTACTCTCAAGTGTGATCAGTATGAATTATTATTTATCCTGGGACGCCTTCCTTCCTTTGGGCCCTGCTACATGAACCAAGGTGTAAATGGTTAGTAATGAACATTTTGTTTCCCTTTTCGAACCACTATTTGCCCTTGTAACCAAGACCTCCATGCCTTTATTCAGAGAAAAAAGAAGGCGATCAATTTCAAGTTTGCAGGCAGGTGGGGAAATACAACTTCTGAGTTGGAGGGGAGGATCCTGTTTCCTTCATGGGCTACTTTGCTGGCACTGCCACCTCTCGTCACAGAAGGATGGACCTAGTAATCACCTACGTTGTCAGGGAAGTCCCATGCAGAACGCTGAGGGGAAAAGAATCTCCAAGGACAAAACACTTGCTGGGAAAGTCAACTTCCCAAACTTCCTCTATTTGTAAGCTGCTTCAAACAAGTTAATGCTTCCACAAGGCTGTTTTCAGTTGGAAAGCTGAAAAGAGACCACATCAGTGGAAAAGGGAAATGAGTCTTTCCTGGCATTCCTTGTTAGGCTGGTTAAAGGGGAGACAACTGCCAAAAAAGTTTAGTAACATTTGAAGTCTCCTGTCGAGTTCAAGGTGTTTGTTTTCATCCGATGGGCTGGCAGCTGCTTTCTCTCTCTCTTGCTCAATCCTTTCTCCTGCATTCCATCAGAGTTCTTGTTTCCTGTCCAAGGGGCTCAATTCCTTTTTGAGCAATTTCTGTTTTGTACTCTGATCTCTTCTTCATCCTCTAAATATGGACACTGATTCATCCAAGAGTTTCCCAGTTAACCTTGGTGTAGCCCCACATCGCCTTCCTCAGCATCTGGCTCATAAATTAATTCGTCTTTCAAGTCTAACTCAATTCTGTACGTCACTTTCCTGTTTGCAAACTTTTCATCAGGCTCCTTATTATCTACTAAAATAGCTTTCATCTCCTAAGCTTGGTCTTAAGGGCCTTCTTCCATCTGGTCCCCAGGGCAACAACCAGCACAGACTTGCAGATGAACCCGGTTGCTCCTGCTCACTCATCCCTTTGTCAGACACCTGTTGATCCCAGACACCCTTTCCAACCTCATCTCCCATTTCTCCCTACTCCTGCCCTGCTCCCTGGCCCAGTTCCCATTCACCCCCTTTCTCCAAGGCCTCACCTTTCCTGTGTCTGCATATTTGTTATACTATTCCTTCCACCCCAGCTCTTTAACTTCCCTCTTAAAACCTCCCAAGAGCTATCTCAGATGGCACTTCCTCATCAGTCCAGCCTGTGTGGATGGAGCCTGACCATATTGTAGGAGATCTGGGTGGGCAGTTTCCCACATAGCCCAGAGCTGCCCAGACTCCTAGAGGAAAATCTTCCAGGTTCCTTCCTGAAAGGTGGGTCAGGCTGCCAGCATGTTCTGAACCTTGAGTGGCAAGAAGAGTTGAAAGTCCTTGAATTTATAAATTAATGGCATGAATCCTCCATCATTCTGTTCTACAATCCACATATTCAGTCTTTTGGCCCTCAATCCAGAGACCCACTCTGTTACCCTCTGCAGAGAGTGAAAGAAACTCCAGATTTCTACTGCAAGAGAGGGATATGTGCCTAGTGGAATCAAAAGGGTCTTAAGGGACCTAGAAAAGACATTAACAGTAGATACTCATAGATTGTTTACCAAGCGCAAACATTGATTTTGGTGAGCGCAAGGTAATTTACATAATCCTAGCTTGGTTTGCATCTATAAACATATATTTACATTTATTGTTGTTGTTTGTTCTTGTTGTTCTAGTCACTAGGTTATGACCTACTCTTTGCGACCCCATGGACTGTAGCCGGCCAGGCTCCTCTGTGGGATTTCCCAGGCAAGAATTCTGGAGTGGGTTGCCATTTCCTTCTCCAGGGGATCGTCCCGATCCAAGATCGAAACTGTGTCTCCTGCATTGGCAGGCGGGTTCTTTACCACTGAGCCACCTGGGAAGCCCACTTACATATTCTGACTACTCCTCAGACAGTGCTTCTCCTAGTCCTCACCCAATTAACCACACAACTCCTGCTTGCTGGACCCAGAAGTTCCTGCAGCTCCAGTTTCCTCCCTCTGAGGAGTCTGTGGAGTGAAACATTTGCTCTATCTGTTTCCAAGTCATACTTGGGATTGGGTTCGAAAGGCCGTTCAGCCAGTTATTCTACCTTGGTTTGCTTTCCTGCTTCCAAAATGTTATTGCTATTATTTCTTCCTCAGATTCTTCCACACAAAGTATCTCTGTAATTACGCTAGTGGGCCAAGAGATGTTTATCTCTATGGAGAGAGTTTCCCACACCTCTGACTTGCCACTGCCAACTCCCCACACCTGCATCCTGCCGGAGGCCACACCATGAATCAAGCGCAAGGGACAGGCCTGTGTGCATTCAGGGCACCTACTTGGCCGTGCTCTTGAAACAGCAAATAAGCCATGCAAAAGGTGATGATAAGTGGATGGACTCACCTCTCCCTTGTACCTCACATGGGCAGACACAAAACTCAGCGGTCTCAGCCGCCTGAGTGGAGGAGCCGAGAGCATCAGGCGCTCTGCCTTGGATACCCCCAGCCACGTCAGCAGCCTGAAGTCATTTATACTCTTATATGTGACCGTAGCTCTGCCATTCAGGAAGGAACACTGCTCAGCTCCACGTGTGCGCTCTGAGCCTTGTCCTTGTGGCTGAACTGGGCCATCTCTCCTCCTTTGCAATTGGGTGACCCGGCTTTAGAGTTTCCATGTATGTCCATTTCTGGGCTTCCCATAAACAGGTCTCCCCACGACCTGCCACTCCTTAGGACTCTGAAGAAAGGTAAATGAGGAAAGGGCTTTTTTTGCTTGCTGTAGTTGTTTTTAATTTTCGTTTATTTATTTTTGGTGGTGCTGGGTTTTCCTTGGCGCGTGTAGACTTCCTCTAGCGTCGGCCAGAGCGGGCTACGCTCTAGTTGTGGTGCACTGGCTTCTCGTCACTGTGGCTCCTCTTGTTGTGGAGCACAGGCTTTAGAGCACAGACTCAGTAGTTGTGGCACACAGGCCCAGTTGCCTGGGGCATGTGGAATCTTCTCAGACCAGGGATCAAACCCACATCCCCTGCACTGGCAGGCAAATTCTTAACCACTGTACTACCAGGGAAGTCCAGGGTTCATTCTTTGTGCTGTATAGTCTATGGGCTTTGACAAATGTATGATAATATGGATTGACCATTAGAGTATCATATAGAATATTTTCACTGCCCTAAAAAAAAATCCTCTGGCTATGTTTAGTTTTGGCGGGGGGCTTCCCAGGTAGCGCTAGTGGTAAAGAGCCAATGCTTGCCAAGGCAGGAGATTTAAGTGACACAGCTTTGATCCCTGGGTTGGGAAGATCCCCTGGAAGAGGAAATGGCAACTCACTCCAGTATTCTTGCCTGGAGAATCCCATGGACAGAGGAGCCTGGCAAGTATAGTCCATAAAGTCACAAAGAGTTGAACACGACTGAAGCAACTTAACATGTTTAATTTTTAAATCTTGAACACTCTACTTAAAAGTTGATGTACCCATCATATCCACCTCTGTGCTCTTCTTCACTGGGATGGAGTGGGGAGGGGGTGAAGGGGTTGGGAGCTTCCAGAGGAGGCTGCATTTCTCAGCGCTTTGTTCTTTTCTTCTGCTCACACAATACCTCTCCGGGAAGGAGGTAATTGCCACAAATCAGTAAAAGTTGAACCTTTGTATTTTCCTTCCCTTCCTCTTTCTTGAGCTGCATCACCCCAGATCCAGCAGTGAGAGGCAGTTGGCACTCACTTAAGAAATCCATCTGATGGCGGCGCTGGAGACGGGGCGCTGAGCTGTTGGGTATGAAGTGTAACAGAACAGACTTTACCACCTGAAACTGCTGCTTCAAGTTCAGATCAGGCAGGGAACAAACCTCGAAACAACCAACAAGACCAAAGAAGAGTACACTTAAGTTGAAGACACAACACTTGATCTGAAACAAGAAGTTTGTGCCTACTCAACAGCTTTGAAAGAGCACTTCCCAACGCTGCTAGTAGTCTTTGTTTTCTTCAGTGCTGTACTGTGAGATTGCCCGGTGCAGCAGCAGTTGTATTCTTTATTAGCTTGATAGATCGTTTTCTCTCGCTCTTTTTTTTTTTTTTAAATACTAGCAACTTTCATTCTTTGAAACGTCTGCTGAAAAAGAAGAATCAGCAAATACTACTGAAAGTGCAATATTTGATTATCACTGTGAGATGAGCTTTGATCCAAACCTTCTCCACAACAATGGACATAATGGGTACCCCAATGGTACTTCAGCAGCACTGCGTGAGACTGGGGTTATTGAAAAACTGCTAACCTCTTATGGATTTATTCAGTGTTCAGAACGGCAAGCTAGACTTTTCTTCCACTGTTCACAGTATAATGGCAACCTGCAGGACTTAAAAGTAGGAGATGATGTTGAATTTGAAGTATCATCTGACCGGCGGACTGGGAAACCCATAGCTGTTAAACTGGTGAAGATAAAACAGGAAATCCTCCCTGAAAAAATGAATTAATGGACAAGAAGTGTTTTATCTGACTTACACCCCTGAAGACGTTGAAGGGAATGTTCAGCTGGAAACTGGAGATAAAATAAACTTTGTAATTGATAACAATTTGATAAAATTGTTAAACAATTGATAACAATTGTTTACATACTGGTGCTGTAAGTGCTCGTAATATTATGCTGTTGAAAAAGAAACAAGCTCGCTATCAGGGAGTAGTTTGTGCCATGAAAGAGGCGTTTGGCTTTATTGAAAGAGGCGATATTGTAAAGGAGATATTCTTTCACTGTAGTGAATTTAAGGGTGACTTAGAATCCTTACAGCCTGGAGATGACGTGGAATTCACAATCAAGGACCGAAATGGTAAAGAAGTTGCAACAGATGTCAGACTGTTGCCTCAAGGAACAGTCATTTTTGAAGATATCAGCATTGAACATTTTGAAGGAACTGTAACCAAAGTCATCCCCAAAGTACCCAGTAAAAACCAGAATGACCCATTGCCAGGACGCATCAAAGTTGATTTTGTGATTCCTAAAGAACTTCCCTTTGGAGACAAAGATACAAAATCCAAGGTGACCCTGTTGGAAGGTGACCACGTTAGGTTTAATATTTCAACAGACCGTCGTGACAAATTAGAACGAGCAACCAACATAGAAGTTCTATCAAATACATTTCAGTTCACTAATGAAGCCAGAGAGAGGGGTGTAATTGCTGCCATGAGAGATGGTTTTGGTTTCATCAAGTGTGTGGATCATGATGCTCGTATGTTCTTCCACTTCAGTGAAATTCTGGATGGGAACCAGCTTCATATTGCAGATGAAGTAGAGTTTACTGTGGTTCCTGATATGCTCTCTGCCCAAAGAAATCATGCTATTAGGATTAAAAAACTTCCCAAGGGCATGGTTTCATTCCACTCCCATTCATATCATCGTTTTCTGGGCACTGTAGAAAAAGAGGCCACTTTTTCGAATCCTAAAACCACTAGCCCAAATAAAGGCAAAGAAAAGGAGGCTGAGGATGGCATTATTGCTTATGATGATTGTGGGGTGAAATTGACTATTGCTTTTCAAGCCAAGGATGTGGAAGGATCTACTTCTCCTCAAATAGGAGACAAGGTTGAATTTAGTATTAGTGACAAACAGAGGCCTGGACAGCAGATTGCAACTTGTGTGCGACTCTTAGGTCGTAATTCGAACTCCAAGAGGCTCTTGGGTTATGTGGCAACTTTGAAGGATAATTTTGGATTTATTGAAACAGCCAATCATGATAAGGAAATCTTTTTCCATTACAGTGAGTTCTCTGGTGATGTTGATAGCCTGGAACTGGGGGACATGGTCGAGTACAGCTTGTCCAAAGGAAAAGGCAACAAAGTCAGTGCAGAAAAAGTGAACAAAACACACTCAGTGAATGGCATTACTGAGGAAGCTGATCCCACCATCTACTCTGGTAAAGTCATTCGCCCCTTGAGGAGTGTTGATCCAACACAGAATGAGTACCAAGGAATGATTGAGATTGTGGACGAAGGGGATATGAAAGGTGAAGTCTATCCATTTGGCATAGTTGGGATGGCCAACAAAGGGGATTGCCTACAGAAAGGGGAGAGTGTCAAGTTCCAGTTGTGTGTCCTGGGCCAAAACGCACAGACTATGGCCTACAACATCACACCCCTGCGTAGGGCTACAGTGGAGTGTGTGAAAGATCAGTTTGGCTTCATTAACTATGAAGTAGGAGATAGCAAGAAGCTCTTTTTCCATGTGAAAGAAGTTCAGGATGGCATTGAGCTACAGGCAGGAGATGAGGTGGAATTCTCAGTGATTCTTAATCAGCGCACTGGCAAGTGCAGTGCTTGTAATGTTTGGCGAGTCTGCGAGGGCCCCAAGGCTGTTGCAGCTCCACGACCTGATAGGCTGGTCAATCGCTTGAAGAATATCACCCTGGATGATGCCAGTGCTCCTCGCCTAATGGTTCTTCGTCAGCCAAGGGGACCAGATAACTCAATGGGATTTGGTGCAGAAAGAAAGATCCGTCAAGCTGGTGCGATTGACTAACCACATCCACAAAGCACATCATTAATCCACTATGATCAAGTTGGGGGAATTCTGGTGAAGGGTTCTGAATATCTTCCTCTTCATCCCTCCCAAAATCTGGAATACTTATTCTATTGAGCTATTACACCAGTTTTAACACCTTCCTCGTGTTATGTTTAAAAAAATAAATAAATTTAAGAAAACCATTTTAAAATTATGCACAGTTGCAGCCTGGAAAACTTAAGGTGGCGCCTTATAGTATCAATTTTAGGAGCTTTATTTGGTGCATTTAACGCAACTGGTAATCGCAAAATCCACTTCGCCTGTGTAAGAGAAAAATATAGACTGTTAACTTGTTGGCCCTATGAAATTCTGCACTTGATATTTAGTATATACTCTACCTTCATTACTTCTGGCAAGATTTCTGCCTTAGCACTCAGTTGCATTCTTTTTCCTTTTCTGTTTATTATGCTTTAATTCTGAGGACCATATGAGGGTAGAATATATTAAAAATTACCAAAATTTGTATAGGCAAACCATTTCCTTAAGTTGATGGCCAAATGTTAAAATGTTATTTTTCATATCATTTATAATCTTGTCACAGTCCACTTAACGAAGTTTGGTTAGATTTCAGTGAAAATTATCTTCCAGAGTAGTTTTTTTTTTTTCCTGGCGTGGGGGGTGGGTAACTTTACTAAAATTAGTATGTATGGTGCAGAATTTCATGCAAATGAGGTGTGCCAGCAGTGTGATAATTTAAACGTATTTAAACAAAAACAAAAAGACGAATGCACAAACTTGCTGCTGCTTAGATCACTGCAGCTTATAGGACCCAGTTTCTTTTACTGATTTCAAAACAAAACAAAAGAAAAAATAATAAAAAAGTTGTGCCTGAAATGAATCTTGTTTCTTTTATAAGTAGCCGCCTGGTTCCTGTGTCCTGTAAAAACAGGCACTTGACCCTTGGTGTAGCTTCTGTTCGACTTTTTATCACGGGAACGGATTGGTCTGATTTCTTGGCCCTCATCTTGAATTGGTCATATACAAGGTCCCTGGCCAGTGGACTGAAGGCTTTGTCTAAGATGACATGGGTCAGCTCAGGGGATGTGGGGGAGGGTGTTTTATCTTCCCCGTTGTCGTTTGAGGTTTTGATCTTCTCTGGGTAAAGAGGCCATTTATCTTTGTAAACACATAACATTTTGCTTTCTCCAGTTTTCTGTTAATGGCGAAAGAATGGAAGCGAATAAAGTTTTACTGATTTTTGAGACACTAAAAAAAAAAAGAAAGCCATCTAATGAAAACATAAGTCCTTTTATTTTTGTGGTGACCTATTATGAGGAGTTTATAAATGCACATTTTACTCTTTTGTCAGAACATTGATACAAAGCACCTGCCTTGGTTTTCTGGAAAAGTTCACATGCTAAAAATAGCATTGGGTGATATAATTGTGCCCTGTGTAATTTGGAGTTTCTGATAATAGAGTCAAGTCATGTTCCTTCAAGGAAAACAAGCAGGCTTGTCCTGTTTGGGCATCAAGGAGACACCCACATGGGCAGGATGACTGTCAAAATATGTAAGACTTTATAGAATATCGATACATATTGGTCTTCCCAGGTGGCTCAGTGGTACAGAATCTGCCTGCCAATGCAGGAAACACATGAAACTCAGGTTTGATCCCTGAGTTGGGAATTTCACAGAGGAGCCTGGTGAGCCACAGTCCATATGGTTGCAAAGAGTTGGACATGATTAGACTGAACATCCAGCATTGGTATGTATTTGTCAGGATGCACCAGGTTGCGGGCTTCCCTGGTGGTCCAGTGGTTAAGAATTCATCTTGCAATACATGGGACGCCGTTTCGATCCCTGGTCGAGGAAGATCCCACATGCCTTGGGGCAACTGAGCCCCTGCTCCACAACTACTGAGCCCTTGCTCTACAGAACAGTAACTACTGAGCTCATGTCTGCAACTACAGAAGCCCACACACCCTGGGGCCCATGCTCCACAAGAGAAGATGCCCTAATGAGAAGCCCACGCACTGCAACTAGAGAGTAGCCCCCCTCTCCACAACTAGGAAAAGCCTGTGCAGCAATGAAGACCCAGCACAGCCAGAATTTAAAAAAAAAAGATGCACCATTTTATGTTGTAGTAACAATCAACCTTCCATCAGTATCTTAAAACAGATTTATTTCTTGCTCACACTCCCTGCTCCTCCTGCATTGGTGGCAAGGCGGGAGGCAGGAGACGTATTCTGCCAACTACAGTTCATCAGAAGGATGCTGGCTGTGGAGCTGGACAAGATCCTGGAGGTGCCAGATGTGCCAGGATCAGTTCTTTCCTGAGATTGTGAGGCAGTATGGAGGGGTCCCAGACAGGGCTGGTTTCGTGGTCATGTGACTTGTGCAGCCTCATAGACTGGCATGTGCTCAGAAGAGTCCTATGCTTGCTTTAATACTCAGGTGACTCTGTCTTCAAACCTTCGATAATTTTTAAACAAGGAGCCTTGCATTTTTACTTTGCACAGGGCTCTGGAAATTATTGTAGGTAGCCTTCCTGGTCTAGTGGAAGGGCTATGAAATAATAGTAGAAGCACATTCTAGAAATAGGAAGCAGCAATTTTTTAACCAACCTGTAAGAAATGTTTGGGGCTTTTCCCAGATGGTGCTAATGGTAAAGAACCCACTTGCCAGTGCAGTAGATGGATGTAAGAGACACAGGTTTGATCCCAGGGTCGGGAAGATCCCATGGAGGAGGAAATGGCAACCCAATCTGGTATTCTTGACTGGAGAATCCCATGGACATAGGAGCCTAGAGGGCTATGGTCCATAGATCACAAGGAGTCGGACAGAACTGAAGTGATTTAGTACTAGTACTATGAAGTGTTTGATTCACTTAACAATTTGTATGGCAACTAGTGCATATCAGCCCAGAGTAGGTTGATATGATATTCCTTAAGAGGACCCACATCCACTAGGAGAGCTGTTTGGGTGTAGAAGTGATTCCTTAGCTTGGAAACCAGAATGTGGTGGGAAGGAGAGGCACTTCCATCTCTCTCTGAGTCTCTCTCTCATAAGGCTAGATTTTAAGGAGGAGAAATTAAAAGATATGACCTCCTGGGTGGTACAAGTTAAACATGGTACCCGCTACTTGGCCTTAGGATGGGAGCCAAAGTGCGATTAGATTTGTGTGTTCTAACAAGCAGTCTTTGCAAACAGTATTATCATTTTTATTACTCTGAGGTTATTCCCTATTGGGGCTTTTGGGTTGCAAAGAGTTGGACACGACTGAGCGACTTCAGTTTCACTATTCCTTTTTAAAATTTTTATCCCTTTATCCCTAGCAAGTACCTGTATGATCTCGCCTTCCCCTTTCAATCCTCTTCTATGCCAAAGTTGGCATGCATGCATGCGTGCTCAGTCACTAAGTTGACTCTTTGTGACCCCATGGACCATAGCCTGCCAGGCTCCTCTGTCGGTGGGATTTCTTAGGCAAGACTACTGGAGTGGGTTGCCATTTCCTCCTCCAGAGGATCTTCCACGATGCAGGGATCAAACCCGGGTCTCCTGCATCTCCTGCACTGGCAGGAGGATCTTTACCACTGAGCCACCTGGGAATTCCACACGACTTGTGTGCAATCATACCACTTAATCGTATCACTCCTTCCAGTTGATCCTGGATGTGGCCTCAGAATATCCTCCCCAAACCATGCATAGCACTCTATGTCGTCACTGAAATCATGGTAGGTAGGGACCCAAGGAAAATCCTAACCATCCCACTGCTCGCCTTTAGTCAGGCCCAAAGTAAATGTTTCAGCCTGTGACAACCATGTTATAGGATATCATTGTATAATAATTTATCTGGTCTTTGTCCTGGACTCCTGGAATGCTGTTTCTAAACTCTTGGCATTTCCTGACTGATAGGAGTATCTTTGTTATTTGCAGGGGGCACTGGGGCCACACCTGAGTTCATGCTGATGAGGTGACTTCTGATTGGCCCTAGAGAGCTTCAGGCTGGCCAAGAGCTTCAGCTTCTGGCCAAGCCAGAGAGACCAACTGTGTGACTACAGAGCTGGGGCTTGAGTCAGGTGATATTGGTTCAGAGGGGTTGGGGGGGCTGAAAGATTGAGTTAATTATGTGGCTTGTGATTCCATTAATCAAGCCTGTGTAATGAAACCCCAAGAAAAACTCAGGACACTGAGGCTCGAGTGAAGTCCTGTCTAGTGAACACATACATGTGCTGGGTGGGCGATGTACTCTGGAAAGGAAACAGGAGCTCCTAGTGTGGGACCCTCCTGGACTTTTCCCTATGTGCCTTTTCAGTTGGCTGGTCCTGATTTTTGTGTGTGTGCACGCTAAGTCACTTCAGTCCTGTCTAACTCTTTGCAACCCCATGGACTGTAGCCGGTCAGGCTCCTCTGTCCATGGGATTCTCCAGGCAAGAATACTGGAGTGGGTTGCCATGCCCTCCTCCAAGGAATATTCCAAACCCAGGAATTGAACCTGCATCTCTTATATGTCTCCTACATTGGCAGGCAGGTTCTTTACCACTAATGCCGCCTGATTTGTATCCTTTATAATAAAATTGAAATCGTTAAGTCTAGTACTTGCCTGAGTTCTGAGTCACTCTAGTGAATTATCAACCTGAGCGGGTAATGGGATCCCCCAAATACCTAGCTGGTTATTCAGAAATCTGGGTGGCTTGAGGACCGCCTCCACCCCCACCCCAATGCAAATCTGTGGCTTGCTTGTGGTACAAAGGCAGTCTCATCGGAGACTGTGCCCCTAGCCTGCAGAGTCTGAGCTAACCCAGATCCCATATTCTGGGATGGGAGTTACATTGCAGGAATGCAGATGTGAAAAGCAAAGAGGAAGCCACACTCCCCTGAGGCTGCCATGGTAGCAAGCGCTGGAGATGAGGAAATCTCCAAGGGCAAAATGCACCTTTACAGACCTCACCTGATCTTGCAAGCAGGAAATGTTCCTCTACTGCCAACGTGAGAGGAGCTGGGCTTCAGCTCAAATTCGCATAATGAAGTATGCAAATTTCCTCAGGCCCTGTAGGTACAAATGAGGTCACATTCATGACCTTGTTTCTCAAGTTCTTGCCAGCATCCTCCCCTGCAAAGTGCCTGTGCCCCATGAGAATTTCTGGGAGCGCCTGGGGGGTGTACTCATGAACACGCAAAGGTCTACTGGATGCTGTGCTTCCACCGGACCACACTGTGGTAGGTGTCTTCCACTTGCCCCTCCAGACCACCTCCCCACCCTCCGGCCATGCCCAGTGTCCTGCAATGCTGACCTTTGTGAATGGGCTCATCCAAGGCTACTTTGCCCTGACTTCTGGTCAGGTTCAGCCAACGGAAGGCACTGGGAGCAGGAAGTTATTGCTTCCTCGAACTTGCAGTGAGTTGTCTAATTCTCCTAACAAAGGCTGCAGCTCTGACCAGGTGGCCGTATTCTAACCACTTCAGCACTTGTGCCTTCAGGTCTAGGAGAGATGAAGCCTGCTCACCCTGGGATTCCTCACCACTTGTAAGTTTCCCTTCATACTGCCCATGTGCGCTTAGTCGCTCAGTCGTGTCTGACTTTTTTGCGACCCCATGGACGGTGGCCTCCCAGACTCCTCCGTCCAGGGAATTTCCCAGGCAAGAATACTGAAGTGGATTGCCATTTCCTCCTCCAGGGGATCTTCCCAACCCAGGGATCAAACCCATGTCTCCTGCATTGGCAGGCAGATTCCTTACCACTGTGCCACTTGGGAAGCCCCTCACACTGCCCACATCTTTGTACGTGGTCCTTCTTCAAACTCTCCTCAGTTTGAGATGCATTTGCTTCCTGTTAGAACCCTGACCACTGCTGTTTCCACTGGATATACGTCCTCAGAACCACCCCACCTCCCTATGGGCATCACCAACAATTCTACCCAGCCCTGCCCAGTCTAGTGCCTACAGCAGCACGGGAGAGAGGCTGTGCCCTACTCTGTCCCTCTGTTAAAGTGGGTCTGAGCAATGTACCTCTTGCACTCCAATGTCTTCTAGAATTTTAAGTTGAAATAGCTCTTTTTTGACCTGCATGAGGCTGGAGGAGGAGTCCTGAGAGGTCTGAGTCTGGGAGCTGGGTCTGCTACTAAATGGCTCTGTGTCCTTACGAATGTCACTCTCATATTTAGCTCTCAGTTTCCTCATCTGTAATACAAGAGTTGGACTTAGTGTTCTTTTTTTTTTTTTTTGCATTGCTCATTTTCTCTCTTTTTAAAAAATTTTATTTATTAATTTTAAAATTTATTTTTGGCTGTGTTGGGTTTTTGTTGCTGTGTAGAGGCTTTCTCTAGTTGCAGAGCACGGGCTGTAGAGCACAAGGGCTTAAGTAGTTTCAGGACGCAGGCTCTGTAGTTGTGGCACATGGTCTCAGTTGCTTTGAGGCATGTGGGATCTTAATTTGATCTCACATGATCTTGAGCAGGGATCAAACCTGTGCCCCTTGCATTTGTAGGCAGATTCTTAACTACAGGACCACCAGGGAAGCCCCTGGTCATGGTCATTTTCATTTATTCATTTTTTGGTTTTTAATTGAAATGAAGCTGTGTTCGTATCTGATGTATGGCAAAGTAATTCATATATGAATATGAACATACATATTTTTTCATTATAGGTTATTATAAGATATTGAATATAGTTCCCTGTGCTATACAGTAGGAACTTGTTGCTTATCTGTTTTATATACATAATAGTTTATATCTGATGAAATTAAAAGATGCTTGCTCCTTGGAAGAAAAGCTATGACCAACCTAGACAATGTATTAAAAAGCAGAAACATTACTTTGCCAACAAAGGTCCATCTAGTCAAAGCTCTGGTTTTTCCAGTAACCATGTATGGATGTGAGAGTTGGACCATGAAGAAAGCTGAGCTCTGAAGAACTGATGCTTTTGAACTGTGGTGTTGGAGAAGACTCTTAAGAGTCCCTTGGACTGTAAGGGGATCAAACCAGTCAATCCTAATGGAAATCAATCCTGAATGTTCATTGGAAGGATTGATGCTGAAGCTGAAGCTCCAATACTTTGGCCACCTGATGGGAAGAAGTGACTCATTGGAAAAGACCCTGACGCTGGGAAAGATTGAAGGCAGGAGGAAAGGAGACGACAAAGGATGAGACAGTTGGA
The DNA here is from genome assembly GCF_027580195.1 of Bos mutus. NCBI lineage: Eukaryota > Metazoa > Chordata > Mammalia > Artiodactyla > Bovidae > Bos > Bos mutus. Next base: position 57,847,077 of record NC_091627.1, read on the forward strand.
TGGCATCACCGACTCAACAGAAATGAGTTTGAGCAGGTTCCAGGAGTTGGTGATGGACAGGGAAGCCTGGTGTGCTGCAGTCCATGGGGTCGCAAAGAGTTGGACCTGACTGAGCAACTGAATTGACTGATATCTGATGATCCCAAACTGTTGATTTATTCCCTACCCTAACTGTTTTCCTCTTTGGTAATCACATATTTGTTTTCTGTGTCTGTGTGGACTCAGTGATTCTTTAGCTGCCTTGGGCCTTCAATATCACTTTAGCCAGAGTGTTTCCTGTTTGATCTATTTTTAGAATTTGGGCTTTCATGAAGATTTCCTTTAAAGCAGGGGTCCCCAACCTCCAGGCCTCGGACTGCTACCTCCAGTCAGATCAGCGGCAGCTTTAGATTAGAAATAAAGTACACAATAAATGTAACATGGTTGAATCATCCCAAAACCATCCCCCCACCCAGCCCTGGTCCATGGAAAAATTGTCTTTCACGAAATCTGTCCCTGGTGCCAAAAAGGCTGGGGACCACCATTTTAAAGCGTGAATTCCAAGGCTTTAAAAATGCTTGACAAAAAAAGTGGACTAGATAACTCTAAGATTCCTTCCAGTCTCAACATTTTTTTTCAGTCATGTCATGCAGCTTGTGGGATCTTAGTTTTCCAACCAGGGATTGAATCCTTCCCTCAGTAGTGAAAGCACAGAGTTCTAACCACTGGACTGCCAGGGAATTCCCAGTCCCAACATTTTTGAGCATAAAAATCAACCTTTCCTTCCTCACCACTGTGCCACAGAGGGTCTGGTTCCAAGAATTAATGGAAAACTGATGGTTAAAGGCCCATCTCCTGCCAGGCTGTGTCATGGCAAATCGACCATGACCCTGTAAATGGTTTGCTCCCATCCCATCCATCTTTGGCATCTTCTCACTTACTTCTTGTTTACTTCTGCCAATATTCCTAGGCAAAGGGGGAAAAAACTGATTTAAAACCAATTGCATAAAATGCAAACCAGCCCAGCAAACACAAATGTGGAAAAGATGGCAGCTTTAAATGAACTGGCTGCCGAGGTTTGCAAAGGCATGGTCCACAGCAGTGGAAGCTGGCACTCCCTCGGTGGTTTGTCCCAGACATGTGGTGCTGGAGAGGATTATAGTGCGGTGATTAATAGTTTGTGTAGCATCTGAGCCTGCTTCCTGATTATGGGGAATCTGCTCTTGCGTGAGGGTCTGGCTCTGGAGCCCAAAGGGGTGAAAAAGCTCCCCTTGAACTCTGGTAGGGGGAACAAAGACACATGAACTAAGAACAACCCATCAGAACCTCACTTGATATTTTCAATCCAGGCTGAACGATGTAATGGAAATTCCTTCTGATGGGACTGATGGCTAAGGCATTCAGTGTCTGGTGGCATTGGTAGTACCCGGGCTAGCAGCGGCCACAGTGCAAGCAGAGGGTCTAGCATCCAGTTACCTACAGTCCGTTTTGAAAGAGGCCAGATGTTACAGATGATGTGAAGGGATGTTAGTTTTTCCAGAGTTTCTGCATCTTGCCAGCCTATGCCTTTTCCAACATTCCCCTTCTTTCTGTGGTTTCTGAGTTTCCTTGACATTCAATCTCCTTCAAACTCTCCCAAGGGATTCCCCTCTCAGGCTCTTCTCTCCATCTTCTCAGCAGATGTTTAGGCAGCTCTTGTTGCCTCTCAGAAGAGCAAGCAACACCTCTTGTGCCTTTCTCCCCACCTGCATCTTTCTACTGCCCATTTTATGCCCCCAACTGTGCCCATACAGAGCAGTGGGTACTCTTATCTTGCAAATGAATCTCCCAGAGTGAGCCTTCTTGTCACACATGTGTGTGCTGGTGGTGAAGACTGATTCATCTTACATGAAGAAAAAAGGCGTGGGACCTCCCTGGTGGTCCAGTGGTTAAAAATCTGCCTGGCAATGTAGGGGACATGGGTTCGATCCCTGGTCCGGGAAGATTCCACATGCTGCAGGACAACAAAGCCCTCGTGCCACAACTACTGAGCCTGTGCTCTAGAGCCCAGGAGCCTCAACTACTGAAGCTCGCACACTTTTGAGCCCGTGCTCCACAACAAGAGAAGCCACTGCAATGAGAAGCCCGAGTTCTACAACTGGAGAGTAGCCCCGTTCACCACAATGAGAGAAAACCCTGATGCAGCTGTGAAGAGCCCCGTGTGCTGCAACGAAGACCCAGCACAACCACAAGGAAATTAAATAAATAAACGAGAAAGTGGAAAAAAATTTTAAAGAAAAAAAGACCTCTGAGTGACCTGGCAAAGATAAGCTTTCATTCATTTCCTTTTCACCCCCTTTCTGAACATCGCTGCTCCAGGTCTGCGGTAGACCTCATGGGGATACTGAGAAATAAATGGGTGTGTAAAATAAGGAAAAGGATGTGGGACTTTGAATTGGGAGACCTGGGCTGGGACCCTGGCCCCCAGGGTCACTCACACTCTATAAGAATTGGGTAGGTTCCCTAACCTCACTGAGCTTCAGTTTCCTTATCTATAAAGTGGGCTCATCAATGCACATATTCTATGGATTGTGGGGAAATTTGTTAGATGCATCTAAGCATTCATCAAATTTACCAGTTTGTAGGAAAACACCCATACATGTGTGTTGCTGCCAACTGAAAACCCCGCAGATGATGGAGGGGCTTTCCACCTCTAATCACCCTTAGTGGTGGGGGAGGCACACTTGGGAGTTGGCTACCTGGCAATGTGGGGAAAACTATTTGCAATTATGTCATATGTTAATTTATATCAGCCAAATATCTTCTTATATTTCTTGACAAGAATGCTTGTAAAATAGAGTGGGCAGGGATGCTGAACAACTAGGACAGTTGACAGAAGAGAGGGTGGCCAGAGGGAAGAGAGTGCCAGAGGAGAAAGGATATGGTCTTATTCCTCAGGATCCAAAATATCAGCTGGAGCTCCAGCCATTATATCCTTGTTCCAGAGAGCAGGATGCAGAAAGGGATAACCATTGCATGTCGTTGGCCTTCAAAGAAAAGTCTCAGAAGCTACCACACAACACTTCTACTAGAATCTCATCGACCATAACTCAATTACATGACCATATCTAGTTGCAAGGAAGGCTGGGGTATTTAGCTTTATTCCAAAGAGCCAGTGAAAACTTTGTGACCCCACAGATTGTAGCCTGTCAGGCTCGTCTGTCCATGGGATTCCCCAGACAAGAATACTGGAGTGGATGGCCATTTCCTTCTCTTGGGAATCTTCCCAACTCAGGAATCAAACCTAGGTCTCCTGCATCACAGGCATTTTCTTTACAGTGTGAGCCATCAGGGAAGCCCAAATGAAAACTGGGATTTGCCTTACTGTGAAAGAAGAGGAGAGCAATATTAGTGTTATGCATCAGTCGGCAAATGCTATAATAATTCTGCATAACAAATCACACAAAACTCAATGGCATACAACAACAAACATTGATTTTTTTCTCTCAGATCTGTAGTTTGGCTGGGAAAGCTCTGCTTGAAGCCACAAACCTCCCTGGCGCGGATTAAGCCTTCAAATTGGCTTACATCCACCTTCCTCATTTTCCTTGGACTAGCCCTGCCAGGGCACGTTCCTTTCATGGCAAGTGGCAGGAGCCCAGGAAGTTGAGCAGAGACCCTTGATGCCTCCTGAGGCCTCGTGAGTACCTCTTGCCCACACTTCATTGATTAAAACTGGTCACGTGGCTATGCCAACATCAAAGGCAGAAGTATATTTCCTTCATGCTAATGTGTACCACCGCAGAGTCACGAGTTAGGATGCAAGTATAAAACTCTAATACGTGAAGGGTCTGAAACACAGTAAACAATGATTCATCCCATGACAGAGAACAACTAACATTGCCAGGAAAGGCAGTATCCGTGGTTTTGGTCCCCTGAGACCTCCCAGGAGCCTACTGATGCTGCTGTTTCTCTAACTGTGGTTTCATGCTCTACTTTCCTACTTCTGACGGCCCCGCTTTGCAGGTGGGAGAACAAGTCCAGCCTCTCGTATAAGCTTTCCTGGCCACACTTCCTGGCTCCCCACCTCACCAGCTACCCTGTAGTTGTTTGCTTGGAGGTCTTGCAAGAGAAGCAGGGTCTCCACGGGGTTCAGGACTCCCCTGTGTGGGATGCCATCATTTTCCCTTACTCCAGTTCCCAAGGGGCCAGCCAACATCAGATCCATTTCTCCTGTTTAGTCCCCCAAATGCAAAAGCTTCCTAGAACTGCTGTCTCATAGAATAAGGGTTGACAGTACATCTGGCAGACAGTGAAGGCCCAGTTATCCAAACCCTCAAATCACAGAAAAGCTTGTTTATCTTTCCTGGGGTAAGACGGAATCTACAGAAGTGAAAATTTAGAACTCAGATGAGCTTTTCAAAGTGTGACCTTTCCAGAGTTTACATTCTCAATAAATCAACCTGCTAAATTGTAATTGGTTGGGCTTAAGGCAAAATTCTGAAAGGTTTGGTCAACATTTTGGCACAAATAACCTTCTGTGTATCTCAGTATTGCCACTCTACTTAGTCCATTTCCATTAGTAATGTGAACAGCATTTTCTTGAGTACAGCCCAAAGTTAGCGCATATTCGGGAGTTGGTTAAAACAGCCATTTTCCATAAAGGCTGTGACCTCTCTCTTACCACCTTCTCCTTGTAGAGACTTTTTTGATGTGGTTTTTGCAAGCTGATTTCTAAACGTCCCTTCACAAAAGTTATCTAAAAAACAAGCCATATTTTTATTGTAAAGTTAAATATCCACCTGCTTTATGGCCCAGTAGTTCTACTCCTAGATACTTTTACCTTAGATAAACAAAACTTATATCCAGCCCACACAAAGAAATCTGTGTAAATGTTTATAGCAACTTTATTCTTGGTAGCCAAATGCTGGAAAAACCCAATGATTCATCAATGGATGAATGGATAAACAAATTGCGGACTATACACACAATGGGAAACTCTTCTGCAATATAAAGAAAAGGATTACCAATATATTAAACAACATAGATGAATCTCATAGACATTATGCTGAGTGAAGGAAACAAGACACAGAAGATTAGGTACTGTTTGATTTCACTTATATGACAATCTTGATTCGTCTGGGCTACTATAACAGAATACCACAGACTGGGTGACTTAAAAACAGCAGAACTTTATCTCTTATAGTTTGGAGGCTGGGAAGTCCAAGGTCAAAACACCAGCAGTTTTGGTGTCTGGTGAGGGCTTTCTTCCTGGTTCATAGAGTTCCCATGCTCTCACTGTCTTACATAGTGGGATGGGTGAGGGAATCTCTTCAGAATCCCTTCTATACGGGCACTACCATTCATGAGGGCTCTACCCTCATGACCTGATCATTTCCCAAAGACCTCATCTCCTAATACCATCAACAGATGAATTTTGGAGGGACATAAACATTCAGTCTGTAATAGACACTAGAAAAAAGAAAAAAACAGTTTATGGTGATAGAAGTTAGAAGAATTGGATTGACTGGAAAAGAACAAGAAGGAATTTTCCAGGAAATAGAAATGTTTTATGTCTTCATTGGTGTAATGGTTCCACTCTGTAAATATACGTCAAAACTCATCAAACTCTATAGGTTAGATCTGAGCATTTCACTGTGTGTAAATTATATCTTGATAAAAAAGATTTTTTTAAAAAATCAGGCTATTCCTCAAATGGTCTAAGAGTGAACTTGGGAGAACTGTGTCCTGAACATTTACGGAGACATCAAAGACCTTTGAGCTGGAGAGATGGTTGAGAACGTGGTCGGCAACCAGCTGGAAACATTTTCATTTTATATCATCAGTTAATCATTTAGGAAAGGGTTTTCCAAAAATGGAGAATGAGGCCCATTCAATTAGTTTCTTAAAATAATTCTACAAGTGAAAGTGTTAGTTACTCAGTTGTGTCCAACTCTTTGTGACCCCATGGACTGCAGCCTGCCAGCCTCCTCTGTCCATGGAATTCTCCAGGCAAGAAGAGTAATGGAGTGGGTAGCCATTCCCTTCTCCATGGGGTCTTCCCAACCCAGGGATTGCACCCAGGTTTCTTGAATTGTGGGCAGATCCTTTACCGTCTGAGCCACCAGGGAAGCCCCTAATTTTACAAGTGGACCTCAGTAAGCTCAAATGTCATTACTGGTGACTTTTATGTCAAGGCCCCATGGTGCTCCCTTGCTGAGGACCAAGACAGTCCAAGCCCTCACACCTGGGGCTTGGAGAGACCATGACAATTGGGTCACAGCCCCACATGATCCATGAGATTCTAAAGGTGCCAGAGAATTAGAGGATCCTGTTAGCTGGGGGTCAGGGAGCCCGGAGTGAGACTCTGCTCTTCCAACAATCTACCTTGGATTCTCCCGGCGAGAATACTGGAGTAGGTTGTCATTTCTTCCTCTATGGGATCGCCCCCACCCTGGGATCTAACTGATGTCTCTTATATCTCCTGATTTCGCAGGCAGGTTCTTTACCACTAGGGCCACCTGGGAAGCTCCCAATCATCTATGCTGACCAGTAACTCCACCCCAGCCCTGCCAATACTCAATCAGAGAGAAGCTGTGCAGTGACCTTGGACAAGGTGTTTGTTGCCTCTCCTCGGATCTATCAGAGTCCTCAGGCTCCTAGAACAGGTTGTTCATTATGATACTCCCATGACCAAAATCCTTTTTAATCCCTGTGCTACTGTCACTGCTGGGAAAGGAGAAAATCTCCTCTGGGCTGAAGGCTTTGCTTTGTCTGATGTGGTCTGAGACTGACTAAGGTCTTAAGTTTTCCTCATAAGTTCTCTAGGGCAAGTTCTTTTGGCAAAAAGCTATACTGAAAAAAAAAAAAAAAAAACAGCATACTAACAAGAAACAGTAGAGAAGCTACAAAGGAAACTGGGATGTTCTTTCTCTCCTTTTTTGTCAAAATGTTCTTGCAGAGGTAGGGAGCCCACCCAAGCAGGAGGACCATCACTGAGTGCTGTCAGTTGCTAGGTGGTCCCAGCCAGTCTCCTGTTCAATCGGCCTCCCGGGATGATGGTGTACAACTCACTCTAAGGACTTGGCTAAGAGATGGCTCCCTCCATTCTTTTCTTCCCACAGACTCCATCTTCGCAGTCCCATCCAGAACGCAGGACCATGTACACACAACCACACCTTCATACCACAACCATGGCAGTTTAGAAACTTTTATATTACTCCCCACATCACACACACAGAGACCACACATCACACACATACAAACACACACACTCTAGACACATATCTAGACACATATCTCTAGACACATATCTAGACAAACACACACACTCAGTTCTTGTCAACTCTTGTTCTGGGCAGGAGCTGAGTCGGTACTAGCTTTTGTATTCCCACAGTGTGTTTCTCAATCCCCAAGTCACAGGGAAACATCACCAGAGTGGATTGTTCATTTCCCCATCTGAACCACGAATAATTTGCTGAGGCACACGGATGATGCTATTTTAGACAATAGTAGACAAGCTGTCCTTTCAATCATTCAACCCAATCGCTCCAGTTCTGTATCATCCTGCTGATGACCACGGTCACTGGTAGAAGAAACATACATTCAGCTAGAACACACCAAGGTGCTATTATGGGTTGTGAAGGTATTGAAATTATTCTATACTGGTTGCCATACACCTGCTGTCCTGTTCCACTTTAAGACCACACTCGCTCAGCTCTGGCCCCTCTCCTGGGCTCCCCACATTCAGCAACTAAAGGGTTATAGCTTTGCCTAACAAGAGAGCCCCAAACTCTGGTCCTGGGTTGTGTTCAGCTGGGAGTTCACAATGTATCGGTTATTCGTATTTCCGTTATTCGTCATTCCCGTTCTCAAAGAATGGGTGAAAAGTAGCTTTGCCCTCTTTTCAGTCTCTTGTGATTGTCAAATATAGATTGTTTATGTATGGATTAAGTCCATCTCTGTGAATGGCGCCATAGGTGGATACTCAGTCGGATACCGCCCAGAGTCCCAGGAGGGACTTTTACCTGCCAGACCTACTCTCCAGGTGGGGCAGACGCGGGGCACAGAAAGCGCATCCAGTCCAGCAGACAAACAATGGGTCTGAGGGCGGGGGTGGCTGGACAGCAGCAGGCAGGCTCTGGGTCAGCAGTCAGCACCAAACAACAGTGGGCCCCATTGCCATGTTGAGCAATGAACATTGCTCATCCTCATCGCGCGGGAACCCAGAGAGCCTGCAGGTGGTCGAAGGTGGAGGGAGGCAGGGCCAAGCCGTCATCGGTTATTTCCTTCTCCAGCAAGTACCTATGGGATGCCTATGTGCCAGGCACTGTACTAACCACTCAGTATACTTAGAGAGCAAGACTAACCCCTGGGGGAAATGTAGGCAGCACTCATGCTAACTGCAGGGTAGACAGAAATGTAACAAGGCAATTCCAGGGACTTCCCTGGCTGTCCAGTGGTTAACATTCCATGCTTCCAATGCAGGGGGCCTGGTTCCACCCCCTGGCTGGCGAACTAAGATGCCTTATGCTGCCCAGTATGGCCTAAGGGAAAAAAAGGCAATTCCAGTCCAAAGCAATGAGCCCCACAATAGGGGAAGTGCTGCAGAGCCCAGAGTAGGTACACTAAGTCAGACCCAGAGTGTTCAAGAAGTGCTTCTCCAGAGGGCATATGGTCTAAGCTGAGACCCTGACAATTGGGAAAGTTGTTCAAACAAATTCTTTTCTTACATATAACTTTATTTATTTATGGCTGTGCTGAGTCTGTTGCTATGAGAGCTCTTCTCTAGTTTCAGAGAGCGGGGGCTACTCTCTGTTTGCTGTACATGGGCTTCTCATTGTGGTGGCTTCTCACTGCAGACCACAGGCTCTAGAGCACACAGGCTTCAGTAATTGTAGCTCCCAGGCTCAAGCACAGGCTCGATAGTTGTGGCCCATGCATGGGCTCAGCTGCTCCATGGTATGTGAGATCCTCCCGATCAGTGATCAAACCTGTGTCTCCTGCACTGGCAGGCAGATTTTTTACCACTGAGCCACCAGAGAAGCCCCTCAGGTAAACTCTTAATGAAGAGGAAGGAACAGTATGTGCAAAGACCTGGAGGCAAGAGACAAATGGGTTTATTCAGAGAGTGGAAAGGAATTTCTCAAATTTGAATGCTTGGAGCACATGACAGCCGTGGTAGCCCACGAGGCAGTCGTGGATCAGGAGGGAAGCACATGGGCAGGCAGGTTTCCAAGGGCAACAGAGTGAGTGAGTCAAGTGCAAGGACTGAGGGATAAGCCTCCTAGCTGTGTGACGTTGGAGGGTCATTTGACTTCCTCTACCTCAGTAGAATGGGTGTAATGCTGACTTCTGCAGGATGGAGACAGATAATGCATGTAGCACATCTAGAACTTAATGGCATGTGATGTGTCCATTCATATCAGCCATTACTGGGCCCCTAAATCCCAGGTCAGGAGTGGTTCCAGAAAGGGGGAACAGGCTGGGCCTGTAGGCCTGGACTTGCAGCTAGTCAACAGGCTTCTACCTTCAAGGAAGCACTTGAAACAAATAAAACAAATAACACAAATAAAAAATACTGGCAGTCCAGTGGTTAGGATTTCTGGGGGCCTGGCTTCGATCCCTGGCTCAGGAATTAAAATCCCACAAGCTGTGCAGCCAGTCCAAACATAAATAAATAAATTAAGACTACATTCAACACAATCACCAGGATAGGTACAATGCTCTTTCAAGTAGCATTTTGAGAGCGGCAAATTAATTTCCACAGTTTGGCTTGCCAAAGTCTTAAAACTTTTCCTGTGAAGGAAGCACAATGTCCTCCTTCTTAGAGAAAAAAGACTTCACCTGGAGAGTCCATGGCCCAGAGTGGGTCAGTTTCTCTGTTTCCTCCATCCTACCTGGGCCTGTAAGCTTGATGCCCCCTGTCACTGTGCCCAGCCAAGTACGAGAATAATAACTCCTCCCTTTCAAAGGACAGTTTTTTGAGCAACCTGACTGTAGGCACACCTACTGGCCCTTAGGGCTGCTCCCCAGAGGGCTCATCAACCTCCTGGGAGGTCCCCAAGTCACCAGGATGCGGCTGGGTATTGGGTGGATGCACGAAGGATGGTCTCTCCAGCTACAACCTGACGTCTCCTTGTTAGGGCTGCCCTGACCCAACAGCTTCCCCAGCATAGTGCTAGACACTTGAGGTTACTCAGTAACCCCTTAGTAATCATACACCTATGATGAGCAAACATACCTAGGTAGGTGTGTATTCCTATGTCATGATGTCAAGGGCAGTTCTCAGAAGGTTGTTTGAGTACTGTGAAAAATGAGCAAAAAGAGCTGGACTTGGGCAGTTGTTTCATAGTCTTGGTCAGGATGGGTCCATACAAAGAGGATTTATTGTAAGGCTTCCTTGGTGGTTCAGTGGTAAAGAATTTGCCTTCATTGTAGGGGACCTGGGTTCAATCCCTGGATTGGGAAGATCCCCTGGAGAAGGGAATAGCCACCCACTCCAGTATTCTTGGCTGGAGAATCCCATGGACAGTGGAGCCTGGTGGGCTACAGTCCATGGGGTTACAGAGAGGCCACAGGACTGACTAACACTTTCACTTTCACAGTAACCTCAGGGAGCACACCTGCTGGAGCCAGAATTCTAATCTGGTGACTTGAATCCCATCCCCCACCCCTCCACAACCCATCTCTCCCTGAGTTCTTTCATCTCTGCTTCAAAGTTAAGAATTTTTTCTGCAGGCTTTGGATATCTCCTGCTTTGCAGTAACTCATTGTTTTGGGGTTACCATGCTACCCCGAACCACTTCAACCCTGGATGATCTTACAACTCCTGTGGCCCACAATATAACACAATAGATTGGTTTCTGTGTCTCTTACTGTGAATGCCTGAGAATCTAATTGGCTCAGCTTGGATCATCTCTTCCTTGTGATCTAATTGGTTATGGCCAAAGGTGGGTCTCCCAGGAAAACATGGTCACTCAGGCTGCCCCCACCTTTCTGGAAGGGTACAGAGTACCTCCCAATTAAAAGGTCTTTGGGGGTTACACATCCCAAATCTGCTGAACACACCGAATTCCCAATCGTGCGAGAGCCAACAGTAAACTCTTCCTCCACATGTACATTGGCCCAAGGTTGTTCATTTTAAGAAGGATTTGGGGGGCTGCCCACATAGGGCTTCCCTGATAGCTCAATTGGTAAAGAATCTGCCTGCAATGCAGAAGACCTTGGTTCAGTTCCTGGGTCAGGAAGATCCACTGGAGAAGGGAAAGGCTACCCATTCCAGTATTCTTGGGCTTCCCTTGTGGCTCAGCTGGCATGAAATCCACCTGCAATGCGGGCGACCTGGGTTCGATCCCTGGGTTGGGAAGCTCCCCTGGAGAAGGGAATGGGCTACCCACTCTAGTATTCTGGCCTGGAGAATTCCATGGACTGTATAGTCCATGGGGTCGCCAAGAGTCGGACATGACTGAACAACTCTCACTTTCACTTTCCTCTACCCCCTACAGAATATTTAAGGCCCTGGAAGAAGAGAGGAAAATTTTGAAGTAGAAGAGTCCTGATCTCTGAGATCGGTTTCTAGTGATAGAGACTCAATCAGTCAATTACACAGTGATTGAGTCAAACGTTTACCTTTGACTAGGTAAAAGTTAGACTATGGAGTAATTTTAGGGGCAGGACCGTGGGAACACAAGCTTGGAAAGTGAGCCAACAAGACTGGATCAAAATCAGCAGCTATCTTCAACCATCAAATTGACAAATATTAAAAAAAAGTGACAACACCCAAGTTTGACAGGTTGTGAGTGAACAAGCACAGTCATCTACTGCTGATGGGAGTAAAAATCAAATGGAGTGATACTGCTGTAGGCTATCTGGCAGTCTCTACCAAGAACATAAATATGAATCCCACCAATTCTAGGTCCAGGAAAGATGAAAGCCACAAAGTGTTATGAGACAATGAGGACGTGTGGATGACTTTGATGACATGAGCCAGCACTCAGAAGCATTTATACCCTTTCTACTGTGTAATGACTCCTCTCCTAACCCCATATCAATAGCATAACGGAGACCATCAATAACTTTTCCTGATTAATTGTGCCTTTCTCAAACGAAAGCAGGACATGAGAGCAGACAAAGCAAAAAGACATAAACCAACTCTCCTGAGTTAGTAACTGTACTCTTTCTCAGAATCATTCTCAGTATAACCTACACAGTCCTTCCTAATCAAGATACAACTTTTATTCCATTTTTTATTCATACCTGCTTGCTCCATCCCTGTCCCCTGCCCTGCTCTCTGGACAACCCTGTGGGATTCCTCAAGTCAAATGGCACTATATTTGTGAGGATATTTATTCTCTTTTTTCTTTTTTAAAAAAGATTATTTATTTTTGGCTACACTGGGTCTTCTTTGCTGTTTGCACTGGGTTTTCTCTAGTTGTGGCGAACAGGGGCTGCTTTCTAATTGTAGTGTTCAGGCTTCTCATTGTGGTGGCTTCTCTTGCTGTAGAGCACAGGCTTCAGTAGTTACGGCTTCAGTAGTTAGGGCTCTTGGGCTCCAGAGCATGGGCTCAGTAGTCACAGCACATGGTCTTAGTTGCTGCTGGACATGTGGGATCTTTCTGGACCAGGAATCAAACCCATGTCCCTGCATTGGCAGGCTGATTCTTTACCACTGAGCCACCAGGGAAGCTCTCTCTTATTTTCTTTCTAACCAGTCAAGTGGGCTTAATGCTGCCGATCAGATTTTCAAGTCATTATTCAATTTTCCCTTCCCCGGAAGGGAGACCCTGCAAGGACGACCTTACAGGCTGACACAGGTAGAGTCTAAGATGGAGCCCAGGGAGTGATCCTAGGAGCGTTTCTTACCCACAGCCTGACCCACAGTGCTGCAAAGTCAGGCTTGTGTTTGCATCTCTAGCTTTTCCGAAAGTCAGAAGAAAGTTATTTGGTTACATTGATCACACTCTGATACGTTGACCTTGTAAAGTTAAACTTTAAAATGCCACAAGTAGGATTTCTCTGGTGATCAATCCAGTGGTTAAGAATCCACCTGCCAGTGCAGAGGACATGGGTTTGATCCCTGGTTCGGGAAGATTCCACATGCCAAGAGGCAACTAAACCCGTGTGCCACAACTACTGAAGCCTGAGCACCCTAGAGCCTGTGCTTGGGGACAAGAGAAGCCACTGCAATGAGAAGCCTGAGTACCACAATGAAGAATAGCCCCCACTCATCACAACTAGAGGAAGTCCACAAGCAGCAGTAAAGACCCAGCACAGCCAAAAATAAATAAAAATTTTACAAAAGAAATGCCACATGTTTTCATACCTAGAAATTTAACTAAAGTTGTTTCTGCTTTGAGTTGCATAATTTACTTAAAAATTGCAGTCTACTTATGGTTTTATCTGAAAGTTTTATGTCAACTTTTGACCCAGAATACTGGAGAAAATGATGAAATGAATGGTACTATCTTCATCTAACACATTTAACACCATGCCTGAAGCAGAAAAGATGGTCTGTCAAGGGTAGCAATGTTCATTTTCCTTCATCCTTTTTTGACAAATAAACATTTTCAAAGTTTATATCTAAGTCAGAGGAGTTAGAAGAAATAGCAGTCATATCCTGTACTTGAGATAGGAAGATTTTTAAGAGACATTATAGTTATTTTCCAAAATTTCTTTTGACATTTGGGGCCAGATCATCTTTGTTGCCTAGGAGCTGTATATCATAGGTTGTTTAGCAACAACCTTATGCCAACATAGGTTGTTTAGCAACAACTGGATGCCAACAGCACTCCCTTCTTAACTGTGACAACCAAAAATGTCTTTGGATGCTGCCAAATGTCTCCTGTAGGGAAAGAAGGTACAAAATTGCCCCCCTCTGAGAGCAACTCATCATTGTCAAATCATTTGTTTGAGCTGTAACAGCAGGGAAAAAAATTCTATGATCAACCACAACTGCCTTATAAAGAAGAAAATCTGTTATGCAATAGGCCTTTTGGTTCAGCTCTGATCACCTGATAGATTTGGACATGCTCAGGTCAACTTGGAGCTGGATTTGTCATCAGGCAGCCATCCAAAAGTGATCATTCCCAGCAGAAGTGCTAGAGAAATCCTGACAATTAGACCACCCAGAAATGCTGGATACAATATTTTCACAAACATCTTTTAAAATATAGAGTTAAAGTAGAGGGAAAGTAAGAGAAATCTACAGAGGTTCAAGATAAGAAAACCAAAATACAGGGCTAAGCAAATGCTAAAGTTAGAACTCATCCAGAAGACACCTGCCAATCCTTGAGGGCCTAGAGCTGTGTATTGTCCTAGGTCTTGTGTACTGGCAGTAGGAGCAAGTTCTGGAATCTGTGTGGTCTGGACAGTAGGATTAGAGACTCTTTTGTCAAACCAGTACCTCTGAAAGGTAAAACTTTTGGTGGGTGAACTAGAAAAACAGGCAGGTTTGATTCCTGGTTGGGGAACTAAGAAGCTGTGAGGCCATTTAAAAAAAAAATTATCAAATCACAAATAAAGAGAGCAAAAGAAGAAGAAAAAAAGAATTATGAAAACACCACCAAAGCAATTAGCAAAATGGCACTACGTAAATAGCTATCAATAATTGCTTTAAATGTAAATTTCAATAATTGCTTAAATGTAAATGTTCTAATCACATAGAGAGGCTGGATGGATACAAAAACAAGACCCACATATGTGCTATCTACAAGAGACTCACTTCAAATCTAAAGATACATAGAGAATCAAAGTTAGGGTTTGGAAAAGGGTATTTCATGTAAACAGAAATGAAAAGAAACCGGGGAGGGAGTTCCCTGATGGTAGTAGTTAGGATTCTGGGCTTTCACCGCCATGGCCCAGGTTCAGTCTCTGGTCAGGGAACTAAGATCCTGCAAGCTGCATGGCAAAAAGAAAAAAGAAAGAAAACTGAAGGAACAATACTTACATCAGAAAAAAATAGAATTTAAAACAAGAGACAAAGAAAAACATTATATAATGATAAATGGATTAATACAAAAAGAAGATAGCACTGGAAAATATATATGCACCTTAAATAGGAACACTTAAATACACAAAGCAAATGTAACAATATAAAAAGAGAAATTGAAAACCACTAAAGAAAATCAAAGAGAACATTTTAAAAATACACAGAGACAAATGAAAATGAAAACAGAACAATACAAAATCTATGGGGTGCAGCAAAATCATTTCTACGAGAGAATTTTATAATCATACAACCCTACCTCAAGAAACAAGAAAAACCTCAATTAAATCATCTACTCTTACAGCTTAAAGAATTAGAAAAAGAAAAACAAACAACACTCAAAATGAATAGAAGAAAATAGATAATAATAAATATCAGAGCATAAATATTAATAAATGAAATAGAGACTGAAAAACAATAGAAAGCATCAATGCAACTAAGAGCTGCTTCTTTGAAAAAAATGCAAAACCTTTAGCCAGACTCATCAAGAATAAAACAAAAAAGTGTAAGTCACTCAGTCATGTCTGACTCTTTGTAATCCTATGGACTATCTATAACCCACCAGTCTCCCCTGTCCATGGGATTCTCCAAGGAAGAATACCGGAGTGGGTTGTCATTCCCTTCTCCAGGTTATCTTCCCAACCCAGGGATCAAACCCCGATCTCCCACATTGCAGTCAGATTCTTTACCACCTGAGCCACCAACAGTAGCTATCAAGGGAAAAAAAAGAAAAGGTAGCTATCAAGAAAAAAGAGAGGGCCCAAATAAATAAAATCTGGAATGAGAACAAAGACTGCTACCTCTGTCTGTTGCACACGGTAGGGTGTCACTCCAGGGCCTTGTGTCAGATGTGTAAGTTCCCCTGTCCATTAACCCATTTATGTCTCTGGAGAATAAAAATAAAGAAGCAAAAGAGGAGAAGTTAAAACTGACAGTATAGAAATACAAAATATAGTGAGATGACTATAAACAATTATATGCCAATAAATGAACAAACTATAAGAAATGGATAAATTCTTGGAAATATGCAGTCTCCTAAGACTGAGTCTGGAAGAAATAGAAAATATAAACAGACAGGTTCAGTTCAGTTCAGTTCAGTTGCTCAGTCGTGTCTGACTCTTTGTGACCCCATGAATTGCAGCACGCCAGGCCTCCCGGTCCATCACCAACTCCTGGAGTTCACTCAAACTCACGTCCATCGAGTTGGTGATGCCATCCAGCCATCTCATCCTCTGTCGTCCCCTTCTCCGCCTGCCCCCAATCCCTCCCAGCATCAGGGTCTTTTCCAATGAGTCAACTCTTCGCATGAGGTGGCCAAAGTACTGGAGTTTCAGCTTTAGTATCAGTTCTTCCACCAGTAATTAAATTGAGTCAGCAATTTAAAAATCTCTAAGCAAACAAAAGTCCAAGACCAGATGACCTCACAGGTGAATTCTACAAAACATTGTGATTCTTCTTAAAGAAGAATTAACCTCTATCCTTCTACAACTATTTCAGAAAATTGCAGAGGAAGGAATTCGTCCAAACTCATTCCATGAGGACCACATCACCCTGATACCAAAACCAGAAAAGACACACAAAAGGAAAATTACTAGCCAATATACTGGTGAATATAGATGCAAAAATCCTCAGTAAAATAATAGACAACTGAATTCAACAAAACATTAAAGGTTCCATACACCGTGATCACCCTGGAGGAGGGAATGGCAACCCACTCCAGTATTCTAGCCTGGAGAATCCCATGGACAGAGGAGCCTGGCTGGCTACAGTCCACAGGTCACGAACAGTCAGACACGACTAAAGCAACTTAGTGTGGCACAGCACACCATGATCAAGTGGAATTTATCCCAGGGATGCAAGGATGCTTTCAACTTTTCATTATTAACATTATGTTGGCTGTGGATTTGTTAAATATGGCCTTTATGTGTAGGTAGGTTCCCTCTATACCCACTTTGTTGAAAGTTTTTATCATAAATGAATGTTGAATTCTGTCAAAAGCCACAGAGCATGGCCACAAAAATAGAATAAAATAAAATCAGACTGTCACGCAGCAATAGATAACTGAAACAACACCCAACACAAACATGTACATAAATTCATTAAAAGATAAATATGAGAATAGAAACACTATTTGTACTAGCTCCAAGCTGGTGACCCTCAAAATGCCCATCAACAGTGGAATACATAATTTGCAGTATATTCACACAGAGGAATGCTATACGACAAGAAGAATAAACAAATCATGGCCACAGACAACAACATACATGATATCCACAAACATTTAGGGCTTTGAACAACAGAACCCAGACACAAAAAGAATGTACATGGATTATTCTATTTATACATAATCTTATATAATTTTAAAATAGGCAAAACAAACAAATCTATGATGTTAGAAGTCAGCATAGTGGTTGCCCTTGAGGGGCGTACTGACTGGAAGATTTATACTATGGATAATGTTCTGTTTCTTGAGTTGAGTATCAGTCACACAGGTGTGATCAGTTTGTGAAAATTTGTCAAAATGTTTACTCTAACTTGTATGCTTTTATATACATATGTTACCTTCCAGTGAAAAGTTCAAGAAAGTTGTTCCTGGGAGGCAATGAAATGGAGTCTTTCAAGGGAAGAAATATGGAAAGAACAGAGACAGTAACTGAAAGATGATGGTCTTGAGGTTTAAAAGAAACAATCTTGGTTCCTAGAGAAAGCTAAAAGAGCCTGGAAGCCTACTAATTTTTCAAGGGAATTTTATTGCAAAAAAAAAAAAATCCCAAGACTGGCCTGGTACAACCTCTGAGAGTTAATCCACTCCGTTCCAAAGTACACTCTAAACCTCAAGTCTGTACCAGCAGAAGCAGACCGAGAAGGCAATGAAGCTCCAAGAAGCAGACCTTCCAGTGCCCACCCAGATGTGGACATGGAGGATGAGAGACAGGGAAGAAGCTGAGAAGGCAGAGCTGTGAACACAAAGGATCTTTATGTGATATAGAGTCTCTCCCTCCCTTACACCATCCAACTGACTGGAATAGAGATGTGAGGGCTGGAGCTCCAGAAGCCAACTTGGACCTTGAGTAAGGGAACCATGGGTTATAAAGCAGTGGAGTGATGAGATAAAAGGAGGGTTTTCAGGACAGTGAAACAATCCTGTATGAGACTCTAATGGTGGATACATAGCATACATTAGTCCAAACTCATAGAATATATGACACCAAGCTGCACTAATGTAAACTATGGACTTTGCATGATGATGCATCAATGTAAATTTATCAGTTGTAACAAATGTACCACCCTGGTGGGATATATTGATGGTGGGGAGACTGTGCATGTGTGCAGACAGTGGCTATATGGGAAATCTCTATAAATTGCCTTCTGCTCAATTTAGCTGTGAACTTAAAACTGCTCTTAAAAAGTAGTTGTTTTTAAAAAATGGAAAGCAAGGGACTTCCTGGATGATCCAGGTGACTAAAACTTTGTGCTATCAATGCAGGGAGTGCAAGTTCAATCCATGGTTGGAGAACTAAGATCCCACATGCCTTGAGGAGGGCCAAAAAAAAAAAAAGATTAAAAAATGAAAAGCAAAAATTAGAATAATAAGAAGAAATTGACTTATCTGTCATTATAGTAGGAGATTTTAATACATTTCTCTGTAATTTACAGGCCAAGTAGATAAAAATTAAAAATCAGTAGGACTATTGATGATTTGCACAATGCAAAAATGCTTGACTTGCATAGTATTCTGCACTAACTGATATAGTGTTCACTCCATTAGGTGAAAAGAAGGCAAAACCATGCAGAGCAGCTCCTAGAATGCTCCATGCTCTAAAGGGCAGAAGCAGGGACAGCCCAGGCAAAGCAGTCAGCATCTAGGCCAGCCAACCCAACTGCCCCCCTTCCTACTAACTGTAAGGACACCCCTTGTCTAGGGATTTTTCCAAGGCCACTGCTGAGTACAGTGTAGGGGAGGATTCCCCATCAGAAGCTGCTTTAGTGGCCCCTTCTTCTCAGCGTCCTTGCAGGGCTTGGACTGCCCTGGGGTTTGAGCAATCACAGATCACTGTTCGCCAAACTTGGGGATTTTCTGGAAATACATCCCTGCAGTCCTAGTGGGCATGTATTCTATTTGAGTTCACAAACTCTGTTAACTAATAACTAACTCCAGAGGTCTATCCAGACCATAGATCTGGAACTGGACTTGCCCTTATGGTTTCTGACTCAGAGATAAGCATTGCCCCTTTGGTCTCATGCTCTAACTGAGGGCTGTCTCGGGAACTTGAAAGAAGAAACAGAGCTACTCTGACCTTTACCTCCAGTCTGAATCCCAGTGCATGTTGGGGAAAGAGACAATTTATTAACTCCAATTACAGGTAGATTCAGGGATAGACCTGGCTGTGTATGAGTGTGTGCTAAGTTGTTTCAGTCATGTCCGACTCTTTGAAACGCTATGGACTGTAGACAGCCAGGCTCCTCTGTCCATGAGATTCTCCAGGCAAGAATACTGGAGTGTGTTTCCATGCACTCCTCCAAGGGATATTTCCAACCAGGGATCAAACCCATGTCTCTTATTTCTCCTGCATTGGCGGGGGGGCTTCTTTACCACTAGCACCACCTGAGAAGCCCCAGACCTGATTATAAGCCGAGCTAGATCCTGAAGCTCAAATGATGTCCAGACTCTTATCTTCCATCTCTCAGTTCTGTTTGCTTCTTCTTGGCCTGACGCTAAATCAGTCTGTGTCCAGATGGTGGGGAAAATAGTTCCTGGAAGCCTGAGATTCCTACCCTTTCAAATTAGCCGATAGCTAAGAGAACATCTGTCTCCCTATATCCATTTCAGGTAATTCTCTGATTGGTTTATCTTGAGTCACATGACCATCCTGGTGACCATATGACTAGGGCACTTGGGTCAGCATGTAACGAGGGTAGGAAAGGGGCCCTGAAACTATGATTGACAGCTCTGTAGGGACTATATGAAAGTGAGTAAAGTGCTGTCAAGGAAGGGGTGCTGAATAGACAAAGACAATAAAAGTTCACAATAGAGGGGCAAGAGAAAACCAAGGCCAAAAGGTAGGATGAGGCTTGGGGAGTAATCCCGCATGAGTTCCTGAACATTTCTTATAAGGGACCTCCAATACAACTCTGAGTTTCCTGACAATGAAAACCAAGAAGGAAAGATGATCAGTGATACAAACAGATACTAGTCCAGGTCTCCAGGCCCTAGGAAGTCCACAGCGTGTCCCAAGTTTCCTTCTGTTTCCCTGGAGCCTCCTTTCTCATGGCTCTTGATCCCACAAGCTCTACCTCCCCTCCACATGGCCCCAGACACAAGGCTTACCTTTTATTTGACTTCTACAAAAGATTCCACTCACACAAAGTAGCTAGTGAAGATTTTCACAGGAAGACAAGGTTGGGAGGATGCAGGGTGGTGTTCAAATATCCTTTGGCTCTGATTATGGATTGAACTTTGCTAAACCCCCCTGCCCAAATTCATATGTTGACGTCCTAAGCCCAGTGCCTCAGAATGTGACTCTGTTTAGAGATAGTGTCTTTAAAGATGAAGTAAGGGGTGGTGGTGGTGGGATGAATTGGGAGATTGGGATGGACATCTATACACTATTGATGGGTGGTGGTTTAGGTTTAGTCACTAAGTTATGTCCAACTCTTGAGACCCCATGGATTGTAGCCTGCCAGGCTCCTCTGTCCATGGAATTATCCAGTCAAGAATACTGGAGTGGGTTGCCATTTCCTTCTCCAGGGATCTCCCCAACCCAGGGATAGAACCCTGGTCTCCTGTATTGAAGGCGGATTCTCATTCTAACCAACTAAGCTACCAGGGATGCCCTATACACTATTGACATCAAGCTTCCCTGGTGGCTCAGGGAGTAAAGAATCTGCTTGCAATGCAGGAGACCCCGGGTTTATCCCTAGGTTGGCCCTGGAGAAGGAAATGGCAGCCCATTCCAGTATTCTTGCCTGGGAAATCCCATGGATAGAGGAGCCTGGTGGGCTACATTCCATGGGGTGGCAGAGTCGACTAAACTAAACTAAAATTTTCACTTTCATACATTATTGATACTATGTATAAAATAGATAACTAATGAGAACCTACCATATAACTTTGGGAACTCTACTCAGTGCTCTGTGGTGACCTGAGTGGAAAGGAAATCCAATGAAGGAGGGATATGGGTGTATCTATATAGCTGATTCACTTTGCTGTATAGCAGAATCTAATACAATATTGCAAAGCAACTATACTCCAATAAAAATTAATTTTAAATAAAATAATTTTTATAAACAATAAAAAATAAATACACAGTGATGAAGTTTAAAATGAGGTCACTAGAAGGGGCCCTGCTCCAGGAAGACTGGTGTCCTTACGAGGAGATTAGGACACAGGCATATACCAAGGGACGATCATGTGAGGGCGCAGGGAGAGGGCAGCCACCTGCAAGCCAAGGAAAGAGGACCTAGAAGAAATCAACCCTGTGGCCACCTTGATCTCAGACTGTCAGTCTCCAGAACTGTGAGAAAATTAAATTTATTTTAAGTCACCCAGCCCACAGTACTTTGTTGTGACAGCCCTAGCAAATTAATATAGGCCCCCAGCCATTGGCCTTCACCTCACCCACTACCTTACAGACATCCCTCCCCATACCTCCTCTGGCTTTGCTGAATTTCCTCTTCTCTTTCTCAGAGGTCATAGTCCCCTCTTTATCTCAGGCAAAACAGCCTGTGCCATATCTTAAGTTACTTGGCCATATATTTGGTAACTCACAAATCTTGGACTCCTACCCCATGTCTCACAGTTTATCAAAATATTTTCCCAAACAAGGATTATTTTCAGCCCAAGCAATACCAGCAACTGAAGCTCAAAACAGTTGCCCTCCTTTTAGCATTGTGCCTTTGATGAAGACAACACTTGTGTTAGAGAAGCGTCCCTGTGACCCTCACATAAAGGACACTGAGTCATGTTCAGGGCGTCCACCACCGATGCCCACAAGAAACCCAATCATCTCAGGTACACAGTGTGGACCCTGAACCCAAGGGCAACAGTCGTGGAAGCAGGTGGGAGACTTGTAGGGAAAGTCAGTATCCAAAAAAAGGAGTTCAAGTGCATAGCCTTGAACTAAAGTGCACAGTCTGGCTCCATCAAATCTGAAGGATACATACCTTGAGTGTTTTCAAGAAAATTCTCTGTGAGGGTTGAGATTAGAGCTGGCAGCAGTAGCTCAAATCTAAAAGCCTCACAAGGCCACCACACTCTGGCATTGCAGCTGTAGAGTAGAGCAGATTTGCAGTTTTAAAATCACCCTGGTGGCTCAAACAGTAAAGAATCTGCCTGCAAAGCAGGAGACCCAGTTCTATCCCTGGGCTGAGAAGATCTCCTGGAGAAGGGAATGGCTACCTTGCCAATAGTAGTCTTGCCCGAAAGAGTCCACGGACAGAGGAGCCTGGCAGACTATAGTCCATGGGGTCATGAAGAGTCAGACACAACTGAGCACCTAAAACTTTAAAACTTTTATAAAAAATTGAGTAAAATACTATTACTGTGCTCATTTTAAAAAGATTTTAAAAACTATTTTATTTTATTGGCTGTGCTGGGTCTTCTTTGGTGCTTGAGGGCTATTCTTAGCTGTGGTGGGAGGGCTGTTCATTGTGGTGGCTTCTCTTGCGCAGCACGGGCTCTCGGCATGTGGGCTATTGACAAACAGGGGCTATTCTTAGCTGTGGTGGGAGGGCTGTTCATTGTGGTGGCTTCTCTTGTGCAGCACGGGCTCTAGGCATGTGGGCTTCATGCCTAGAATTGTGTTGCATGGGCTTGGTTCCTTCAAGGCAAGTGGGATCTTTCCAGACCAGGGATTGAACCTGTGTGCCCTGCGTTGGCAGACAGATTCTTAACCACTGGAACACCGGAGAAGTCCCTAAAGGTTTTTTAAAATATTTATTTATCTAATCTATTTATTTATTGGCTGTGCCAGGTCTTAGTGGTGGCATGCACAATCTTTAGTTGTAGCATATGGGATCTAGTTCCCTGACCAGGGATTGAACCCGGGCTCCCTTCATTGGAAGCTTGCAGTCTAAGCCACTGGACCACCAGAGAAATCCCTGTGCTCCTTTTACATTTGAGGAAATTGAGGCTTAGTCTGGTTGAGTAAGGTCAAGATCAGAACCAAAATTTTTACTCTCGTCCATTTGCTGCTGAGAGCTCTAAACTTCTAAAATCGAGTTCTTGACCATTCTTAGTGTGAAAAGCCTTATATGTGAGTGGTTAAGAGTGGAAACTGTGGGTTCAAATCCTGGCTTTATTATTTAGTAGCTGAGAGATTTAGTGTGTTATGTACCCAGTCCTTGCTTCTTTAACTGTAAAATAAGGAGTGGAATGGTACTTGTTTCATGGGGTTGTTCTGAGAATTAACTGAGCGCGGAATAATGCCTAGCATATAGTAGGTACTTACTGCACTTAAAAGAACATCTTTATTTATTCACTTATTTTTTGTTGTGCTGGGTCTTCACTGCTGTGTGTGGGCTTTCCCTAGTTGTGACAAGCTTGGGCTACTCTTCCTTGCAGGGCACAGGCTTCTCATTGTGGTGGCTTCTCTTGTTGCAAGCGCAGGCTCTAGGGCGTGAGGCCTTTTGTAGCTTCCAGGCTCTAGAACACAGGCTCTGTAGTTGTGGTGCACCGAGGCCTGTGGACTCTCCAGACCAGAGATTGAGCCCATAAGCCCTGCACTGGCAGGCATATTCTTATCCAGTGCACCACCAGGGAAGTCCCCAATTTTTTGCACTGGGTCTTCGTTGTGGTGCAAGGACTTTCTCTAGTTGTGGCACTTGGGCTTTTCTTGTTTTGGAGTATGGGCTCTAGAGCACGTGGGCTCAGTAATTGTTAGCGGGTGGACCTAGTTGCCCCTCGGCATGTGGGATCTTAGTTCCTTCACCAGGGATTGAACCCATATCTCCTGCATTGGAAGGCAGATTCTTAACCACTGGGCCACCAGGGAAGATCCCTTGATGCACTGTTATCTTCTTCTCTAAATAGAGCTTCTTAGTATCTGTCTTACAAAAAAGATCTTAATGACCCAGATAGCCATGATGGTGTGATCACTCACCTAGAGCCAGATGTGTTGGAGTTCCAAGTCAAGTGGTACTTAGGAAATATCACTATGAACAAAGATAGTGGAGGTGATGGAACTCCAGCTGAGCTATTTCAAATCCTAAAAGATGATGCTGTGAAAGTGCTGCACTCAATATGCCAGCAAATTTGGAAAACTCAGCAGTGGCCACAGGACTGGAAAAGTCAGTTTTCATTCCAATCCCAAAGAAAGGCAATGCCAAAGAATGCTCAAACTACTGCACAATTGCACTCATCTTACACACTAGCAAAGTAATGCTCAAAATTCCCCAAGCTAGGCTTCAACAGTACGTGAACCAAAAACACGGAGATATTCAAGGCGGATTTAGAAAAGGCAGAGAAACCATAGCTCAAACTGCCAACATTCGCTAGATCATAGAAAAAGCAAGAGAATTCCAGAAAAACACTTACTTTTGCTTCATTGAGTATGCTGAAGCCTTTGACTGTATGGATCACAACAAACTGAAAAATCCTGAAAAAGATGGGAATACCAGACCACCTGACCTGCCTCCTGAGAAACCTGTATGCAGGTCAGGAAGCAATAGTTAGAACTGGACATGGAACAATGGACTGGTTCCAAATTGGGAAAAGAGTACATCAAGGCTGCATATTGTCACCCTGCTTATTTAACTTATATGCAGAGTACATCATGCAAAATGCTGGGCTGGATGAAGCACAAGCTGGAATCAAGATTTCCAGGAAAAAAATCAATAACTTCAGATATGCAGATGACACCACCCTTATGGCAGAAAGCAAAGAGAAACTAAAGACCCTCTTGATGAAGAGAAGAGTGGAAAAGCTGGCTTAAAACTCAACATTCAAAAAACAAAGATCAAGGCATCCCATCCCATCACCTCATGGCAAATAGATGGGGAAACAATGGAAACAGTGAGAGACTTTATGTTCTTGAGCTCCAAAATCACTGCAAATGGTGACTGTGGCCTTGAAATTAAAAGACGCTTGCTCCTTGAAAGAAAAGCTATGACCAACCTAGAGAGCATATTAAAAAGCAGAGACATTACTTTATTGACAAAGGTCTGTATTATCAAAGCTATGATTTTTCAGTAGTCATGTACCGATGTGAGAGTTGGACCATAAAGAAGGCTGAGAGCCGAAGAATTGATACTTTCGACCTGTGATGTTGAAGAAGACTCTTTAGAGTCGCTTGGATAGCAAGGAGGTCAAACTAGTCCATCCTCAAGGAAATCAGTCCTGAATATTCATTGGAAGGACTGCTGCTGAAGTTGAAGCTCCAATACTTTGGCCCCTGATGGGAAGAACTGACTCATTGAAAATGAGAAAGATTGAAGGCAGGAGGAAAAGGGAATGACAAGATGAGAAGGTTGGATAGCATCACCGGCTTGATGGACATGAGTTTGAGCAAGCTCCAGGAGTTGGTGATGGACAGGGAAGCCTGGTGTGCTGTAGTCCATGGCGTCGCAAAGAGTTGGACATGATTGAGCAACTGAACTGAACTCAACTGAGCCTTGTCTTATCTGTAGTAATAGGTAAGTAACAAGCACCTACAAGGTGCAAAGCTCAGCCCCTGCCTTCAGGCTGCCCTGGAAGAGGGCATGGGGGGCAGACACTATAGAGCTGAGGCACTGAGGCCCCATGTGGAAGTCACAGCAAGCTTCTGAGAACAGAGTGGCAAGCATGCTCATGGAAAGAGAAGGTGCAACCACTTCTGCTTTGGATCTAGGAGGATAGGGACCAATTTTCCAGGAGAGGCACGGTTTGTGCACACAGGATGTCGTTAGGAACCAGTGCTGGGTGCAGTGCGTGCTGGCAGGAGGGAAGGTAGAGTCATTCTGAGCAGTCTGTTGGGGCAGAATAAAGGGCAATTGAGATGCAGATGTAACAGTGAAGATCAGATATGCTTATTGACTGGACAAATGGCTCAGATGGGCATTTTAAGTAGTTCTGACCAGCCTGGGGGTGGTCGAGTACATAAGGGAGGCTAATAATGTGTCTGTGGTCTAGAAAGACTCCATTCAGGTCTCGACACACCAGGGCATGAGTTCCACAGGAACTATATGGGCTGAGTGTGCCCAGCCATGGTGAGAAGGCTGGTTCCACTCCAAGCAGCTAAGCTTCAGGCAAATATCACCCTGTGAGAATGTGATGACCCAAGGAAGAGCCTAGAGGCAAACAGAGTTCTGATGCCTGTATACGTGAGGGATGAATCAATCCACGTGGTCCAGAGTGTCACAGCAACACTCCAGGGAGTTGGATAAAGTTTGTGACCTTCCAAGGAAACAATCCACCTTAGAGATGGCTGCATGCTACTGATGAGACCTGGGGTTTCCTGTGGCAGGACATGTCCTTCCAAAGTCTCCCCCAACCCTGGGGTAGGAGTCAACTGACATAAGATCAATAGAAGCCTGAGAGGCACAGCTGCTCATTCACCTCAGAAAAAATGATTTTGAACAACCAAGGAGTATTGAAGAACTGGAACCATTGGGGTGGCTTTATTTGTTTGGGAAATAACCGAGTCAAAAGCTGCTAGACTGGGTCTAGCAGCTAAGACTGCACTGCCAATGCAGGGACCCAGGTTCAATCCCTGGTAGGGGAACTAGATCCTATGTGCCACAATTAAGATCCAGGGCAGCCAAATAAATATATAAATATAAATAAATATTATTTTTAAAATAACTGTTAAAAAAAAAAAAAAGCTGAATCAAAGGAAAAAAAGAAAAAGGGGAAGAGGAAGCATGAGGGGAGGGAAGGAAGAGGGTTTGATCCTCAGGAGCCATAAGCAAGCAGGGGCCCTGCCCCTTGTCAACTGCCTGCCCCTCATATTCCTGATGGAGCCTTTGTCACCCTTTGGTGGCCCAGGCTTCCTTCTGCTGGTTCTGCCCTGTCCTGATCTGGTGTTTTCCCTCAAGCTAACTAATCTGTCTCAACCTCCAGAGGACCTCTTCCATGTTGGCTGGGGGCTCAGGCCATCCCTCTGGTCACGACACCAGCGATGGGCCTGGAGGTGAGCGTGCACGTGCGTGCATGCCAAGTTGCTTCAGTCGTGTCTGACTCTTTGCAATCCCATGGACTGTAGCCCATAAGACTCCTCTGTCCATGGGATTCTCCAGGCAGAATACTGCAGTGGGTTGCCCCGCCCTCCTCCAGGGGATCTTCCCAACGCAGGGATCGAATCCATGTCCCTTATGTCTCCTGTATTGGCAGATAGGTTCTTTACCACTAGCGCCACCTGGGAAGCCTGGCGGTGAGCCTAGTGGCACCTATGTTACTTGGTGACTTAGACGTAGGGAAGCCCCTCTCCAGGGTTGGGCGTGCAAAAACAGCTGTTTGTTATGAGCAGCCTGTGGCCACAGGTCTTTCTCTTGTGTCTGTGGTTTCACAAAGCAGCAAGTACTGGGCAGGTACATAGAATTACATCCTGTGTGAGGCTTGGAAGGCATTGTTAGACTACGGGCCCTACCATCTTTTGATGGAGCCCCTGCCTCAGCTCTAGGGAGAGCCCACAGCTAGATAGTAGGTGGGACCATTTGGTTCAGCTGGGGCTCTGACGCAGGGTTGGTTGTGCCTTGGACGTGTGATGAGGAGCCAAGGAAGGGAAAGAAAGTGCTCTTCAGCTTCCTTCCTTGTTTCCTCTTCTGTTCCCTGCTACTCTCCATGGGCACTCGCTTCTGAGTTGCTTCCATCCTATTCCCCAGCCAGCTCTGAGAATTCCTGGCCGCCACTTCAGTTTTCCCTCTGGACGCAGGCAAGGGACTTCTGGTGTCCATGGCAACAACACTGCTTTGGATCCCAGACAGAAAGCCAAGCCGGGCTTTCAGAAATGACTGCTGATTACCAGGCTTCGTGCCTGGTAATCTGACCCAGATGGACCACCTGTTTCTCATCCTGGGTCACAGACGGCAGCTCCGACACCCTGGAAACCCCGTGGGCCGAGGCAGGGTGGTAATAGCAGGCACCTGCTCAAGACCCTGCTGTTTATGAGGCTCTGTCATCGCAGGGTTTCTTCCATTCTCCACGGCTGCCCCCTGAGAAAGCATGGCCACCACGTTCAGAGTGAAGAAGGGGGCTGGGGCTTGTCCTGTATCACACTGGTTCAAGGCTCTCTGTACACAGACTGGACCACGTCGGGGGTCAGAAGTGATGGGAGCATCTGTCCCTTTGCTCTCCTTCCCAGGGGAGTCCCCTCTCCTTCACTTCTGGACAGAGCAACACACGATGGCCACCCTGGTGGCACGTGACTCACTGGTTTTGAGCTTGACATGAAGGAAATTCAGGGCAGTCCCTGTAAGAGTGGTCCATCCTCTATCCTGAGAAAAGACATTCAAGGTGGAAGCAGAGCCCACGGTGCTCTGAGCACAGGGCAGAGTGGAGCAACAGGGTGGTGGGGTGTGGGTTCCCTATCCTTACCTCTTAGAGTTCAAGTAGCTCCTGTCCTGAAGTGTTTAATCAGCCAGCCAAACTGTGCATGAAAAATAAAAGCGTAAAAGTAAACAGTTGCTCCATTTGTACACAGCTAAGAGCTTGCAGAAGGGCAATTTCTGGTTTTTCTACATAGTTTCAGGTCACAAGTAGACTTGTAACCCTTATTACTGAGCCCAAGTTAAATTCCAGGCTCCCTTTGCTCTTGAACAAAGCCCTGCCTTTCAGACTTCCTGGGGCCACCATAATTAATGTCTTCCGTGCTAACTGTTTTTCCTTTTGTTTAAATTTGAGAGCTCCTTCTGGTCTGCCCTTCTCCTTAGATTCAAGCCACATTGTGTTAGGTGTTTCCGCTTGCACAGTCTCATGAAATTTTTCCAGGCAGCCCATGTGATTGGTTACTTCTCTTGGTTTTCCAGTTAAGAAACAGTTTTTGAGTGATTGAATCACTGAATCATCTGTTCGAGGTGACCAGGCACTGCTGGCCAATGTCACACTGGCATGTGCGGACATAACACGAGCCCATCCAAACCTTTCCTAATCCCACTCATAGCATTCTCAATTGTCCTGATCGTGCTTTTCTTAAAACTGCCCCCTCCCCTGACCTCAACCACATCTTTCAAGTTATTCAGTTAGTCATGTGTCTGGATTTATCAATCCAGCTTCTTCACAAGGCTTGACCTTCCCCAATACCCCTTCTCATCCTCTCAGGACAAGGAGCTTCATCACAGACTCTAGAGACTCTCTGAGGATCTGTTAAGAATAGTATACAGACTTCCCTGGTAGTCCAATGGCCAAGACTCCATGCTCCCAATGCAGAGGGCCTGGGTTCAGTCCCTGGTCAGGGAGCTAGATCCCAAATGCCACAACTAAGAGTTAGATCCCACATGCCACAGTGGAGATCAAATATCCTGCATGCCACAACTAAGACCTCGTGCAACCAAATAAATAAAAATAAATAAATAAAAAAAAACAGTATTCTGTCTACATGAAACATCTCTCTCTCTGCCCCAGTTACTCCTGCTATAGTAGTTGGAAGTACCTATAAATTTTATTTATTCAGTAATTTTTCTCATCCTCATATTCTGGTAATAGTAGTCGTCTTTTTTTTTTTTTCCCTTTGGGGGAACTGCCCCTCTCCTAGTCCTAATCCTGTCCATCATGGTTCTCCTCCGTCCCCTGGCAACAAAGGAGAGATGCATGACTGAGGTTCAGCCAGCCAAAGGACCTGATCCCTCTGGTTGTCATAAGGGCACATGACCCAATCCAGTGCTTACAACTTCCCCCTCTTTGAGTAATGATGCAGTGAATATACTAAACTGGCACAGACATCTTTTTTCATTTGTCCAGTCATTCCCGTAGGCCTGGTTTGGAATTGTTGAGTCATGTGTATGTGCATTTTCAACACGGGTGCATTGCATGAAGTTGCCCTGTGGAAAGACTGGCCCAAATTTACACCAACCCAGCAATATGTGAGTGTTGGCTCTGCACATCCCAGCAACACCTGGTGTTGTCAGTCTTTAAATGTCTGCCAGCCTGAAAAGAGAAGACAGCTGTTGAAATCTATTCCATTCTGGGCCTCTTTATGGGTCATGCTCGTGCATGCCTGCCCCTAAAGTTACCTACCCCCAACCTTGCTTCTAAATTGCTTGTCTGGTCCTTTGTCCAACTTTATCAGTCTCTTCTGTTCTGGTCTCACTCTACTAGATTGGAACGTGAGTCTTTCTCTCTCTTTTCTCTTTAAGGTCCTTGCCAATGCTAAGAACTGAACTATCTAACATGCATGCATGCTAAGTTGCTTCAGTCATGTCTGACTCTTTGCGACCTTATGGACTGTAGCCCACCAGGATCCTCTGTCCATGGGATTTTCCAGACAAGAATACTGGAGTGGGTTGCCATTTCCTTCTCCAAGGGATCTTCCCAATCCAAAGATCAAACCTGTATCTCTTAGGTCTCCTGCATTGGCAAGCAGGTTCTTTACCACTAGCACCACCTGGAAGCCCTAGGAACAGTTTAGAACCTAATAATTATTTGTTCAATGAATGAATGAACACCCTTCTATCATCCACCCTTTCTCTGTTCAATTTTGAGTGGTACTATGTGTTTGAGTCTGGAGAAGGCAATGGCACCCCACTCCAGTACTCTTGCCTGGAAAATCCCATGGATGGAGGAGCCTGATGGGCTGCAGTCCATGGGGTCGCAAAGAGTTGGACACGACTGAGCGCCTTCACTTTCACTTTTCACTTTCATGCATTGGAGGAGGAAATGGCAACCCACTCAAGTGTTCTTGCCTGGAGAATCCCAGGGACGGGGGAGCCTGGTGGGCTGCCGTCTATGGGGTCGCACAGAGTCGGACACGACTGAAGCGACTTAGCAGCAGCAGCAGCA
Organism: Bos mutus; assembly: GCF_027580195.1. Taxonomy (NCBI): domain Eukaryota; kingdom Metazoa; phylum Chordata; class Mammalia; order Artiodactyla; family Bovidae; genus Bos; species Bos mutus. Next base: position 57,877,931 of record NC_091627.1, read on the forward strand.
TCAGGAACCCTGTAATATTTTTAGATACCAAGAGAAATTAGACAAACAAATCCCTGGTGGCTCAGACAGTAAAGAATCTGCCAGCAAAGCAGGAGACCTGGGTTTGATCCCTGGGTTGTGAAGACCTCTCGGAGAAAGGAATGGCTACCCACTCTAGTATTCTGGCCTGGGAAACCCCATGGACAGAGAAGCCTAGTGGGCTACAGTCCATGGAGTAGCAAAGGGTTGGACTCAACTGAGTGACTAACAACCCAGGTTAGCACTGATTCAAATACATGCTGCTGCTGCTAAGTTGCTTCAGTCGTGTCTGACTCTGTGCGACCTCATAGACGGCAGCCCACCAGGCTCCCCCGTCCCTGGGGTTCTCCAGGCAAGAACACTGGAGTGGGTTGCCATTTCCTTCTCTAGTGTGCAAAAGTGAAGTCGCTCAGTCGTGTCCAACTCTTAGCGACCTGATGGACTGTAGCCCACCAGGCTCCTCCATCCATGGGATTTTTCCAGGCAAGAGTACTGGAGTGGGGTGCCATTGCCTTCTCCGACAGGGTTCCTAGGTGGTGCCAGTGGTAAAGAATCCACCTGCCAATGCAGGAGATGCAGGTTCAATTCCTGTATCAAGAAGATAGACCCCCTGGAGTAGGAAATGGTAACCCACTCCAGTATTCTAGTCTGGAAAATTCCATGGACAGAGGAGCCTGGCAGTCTACAGTCTATGGGGTTGCAAAGAGTCAGACACTACTGGGCACGCACACACACTCAAGAACCTGGGTTGATGAATGCCCAAGAACATCACATTTCAAAGATCCTGATATCTTAACCATTATATTGGGTATTTAGAATCAGAACACAACTATCCCATTTCAGGAATGACACTCTCCATGGGATATCCTTGACTAACACATTTTTACTGAAATCTTCATATCTTTAGTGTGGAATCAAAAGACACAGTCCCTGATCTGCAGTAACTTAATCTCTGTGAGAAGGAAAACTAACCAGAAAAGGATTTGAAGTGGGAGCTCTGTCCTGTGACATTTAGGAAAAGCAATCCCTTGGGGAAAGGGGAGCCTAATTTGAGCTGGAAACATTTGAGAATATTTTATCAAAGAGGCAGCTGTTAAAGGGACATTCATGAGGATTAGAGAGCTGCTGCAGGCACCCCACTTACCTCTGGGAGGACCTGAAGTCACAGCTCTTCTAATTTGAAGCACTAAAAAGTCTCTAGCATTTTTTTCTATGTTTCTTAAGCTGAGTTATTCATCTTCTTGGTTCTTGGATTTGGCTACTTGATAGTCAAGAATTCAGTGTTTTTGTAGGAATGTCACAAATTGTCAAAAGCTCACCAGGAGAGGAAGCAAACATTTCTAAGTTAGGAGTAAGTGTTGGAGTAGCCAGGGCTTCCCAGGTGGCTCTAGTGGTAAAGAACCTGCCTGCCAATGCAGGACAGAGAAGAAACGTGGGTTTAGTCCCTGGGTCAGAGAGGTACCCTGGAGGAGGGCATGGCAGCCCACTCCAGTATTCTTGCCGGGAGAATCCCATAGACAGAGGAGTCTGGCAGGCTGCAGTCCATAGGGTCACAAAGAGTCAGACATGGTTGAAGTGACTTAGCATAACACACATGCTGGAGTGGCTGGGATTGCTCACAGGTTTCCCAGGTAATAAAAATTCTCAAGCTGAGACTTCTCTAGTGGTCCAGTGGTTAAGACTCTGAGCTTCCAATCCAGGGGTTGTGGGTTCCATCCCTGGTCAGGGAATTAAGATCCCACAAGCAGCATGGGGTGGCCAAAAAAAGAGAAAAAAAGTACAAAACAAAACAAAAAGTCCCAAACTACTTCAAAGGAATCTGGATTTTGTCTTCTCTTTACTGGTACCAGGACCCAAAGGGCTACAGCTGCTAGAATAGGGGACTCTAGCACTCTTAACAGGGAACTGGGGACTTCCCTGATCATCCAGTGGCTAAAACTCCATGCTCCCAAAGGAGGGGGCCAAGGTTCAATCCCTGGTCAGGGAACTAGATCCCGCATGCTGAAATGAAGATCCCTTGCAGCCAAATAAATAAATGAATAATAAGTATACATACTGCCTACCATCAAACCAGTCAATCCTAAAGGAAATCAACCCTGAACATTCATTGGAAGGACTAATGCTGATGCCTTACAAATAGCTTAGGAAAGAAGAGAAATGAAAGGCAAAGGAGAAAAGGAAAAATATACCCATCGGAATGCAGAGTTCTAAAGAATAGCAAGGAGAGATAAGAAAGCCTTCCTAAGTGATCAATGCAAAGAAATAAAGGAAAACAATAGAATGGGAAAGACTAGAGATCTATTCAAGAAAATTAGAGATACCAAGGGAACATTTCATGCAAAGATGGGTACAATAAAGAACAGAAACAGTATGGACCTAACAGAAGCAGAAGATATTAAGAAGAGGTGGCAAGAATACACAAAAGAACTGTACAAAAAAGATCTTCATGACTCAGATAATTATAATGGTGTGACCACTCACCTAGAGCCAGACATCCTGGAGTTTGAAGTCAAGTGGGCCTTAGGAAGCATCACTATGAAAAAAGCTAGAGGAGGTGATGGAATTTCAGCTGAGCTATTTAAAATCCTAAGAGATGATGCTGTGAAAGTGCTACACACAATATGCCAGCAAATTTGGAAAACTCAGCAGTAGCCACAGGACTGGAAAAGGTCAGTTTTCATTCCAATCCCAAAGAAAGGCAATGCCAAAGAATGTTCAAACTACTGCACAATTGCACTCATTTCACATGCTAGCAAAGTAATGCTCAAAATTCCCCTAGCCAGGCTTCAATAGTACTTGAACTGAGGACTTCCCGATGTTCAAGCTGGATTTAGAAAAGGCAGAGGAACCAGAGATAAAATTGCCAACATCTGCTGGATCATAGAAAAGGCAAGAGAATTCCAGAAAAGTATCTACTTCTGCTTCATTGACTATGCTAAAGCCTTTGACTGTGTGCATCAAAACAAACTATGGAAAATTCTGAAAGAGATGGGAATACTAGACCATCTTACCTGCCTCCTGAGAAACCTGTATGCAGGTCAAGAAGCAACAGTTAGAACTGGATATGGAACAATGGACTGGTTCCAAATTGGGAGAGGAGTACGTCAAGGCTGCATATTGTCACCCTGCTTATTTACTTATTTGCAGAGTACATCATGTGAAATGCCAGGTTGGATGAAGCACAAACTGGGATCAAGATTGCTGGGAGAAACACCAGTAATGTCAGATACGCAGATGACACTGCCCTTATGTCAGAAAGCAAAGAGGAACTAAAGAGCCTCTTGATGAAAGTGAAAGAGGAGAGTGAAAAACCTGGCTTAAAACTCAACTTTCAAAAAAAAAAAAAAAAAAACTCAACTTTCACAAAACAAAGATCATGCCATAGATGGCAGCCCACCAGGCTCCCAGTCCCTAGGATTCTCCAGGCAAGAACACTGGAGTGGGTTGCCATTTCCTTCTCCAATGCATAAAAGTGAAAAGTGAAAAGTGAAAGTGAAGTCACTCAGTCGTGTCCGACTCTTAGCGACCCCATGGACTGCAGCCTACCAGTCTCCTCCATCCATGGGATTTTCCGGGCAAGAGTACTGGAGTGGGTTGCCATTGCCTTCTCCTAACTAGACAGCATATTAAAAAGCAGAGACATTACTTTGCTGACAAAGGTTGTTCTAGTCAAATCTATCGTTTTTCCAATAGTCATGCATGGATGTGAGAGTTGGACCAAAAGGAAAGCTGAGCGCTGAAGAATTGATGCTTTTGAACTGTGGTGTTGGAAAAGACTCTTGAGAGTCCCATGGACTGCAAGGAGATCCAACCAGTCCATCCTAAAGGAAATCAGTCCTGAATATTCATTAGAATATTCATTAGTATATGCTGAAGCATATACTTTGGCCACCTGATGCAAAGAAATGACTCATTGAAAAAGACCCTATGAGTCTGGGAAAAGACCCAATGCTGGGAAAGACTGGAAGGTAGGAAGAGAAGGGGAAGACAGAGGATAAGATAGTTGGATGGCATCACTGACTTGATAGACATGAATTTGAGCAAGCTCTGGGAGTCAGTGATGGATAGGGAAGCCTGGCATGCTGCAGTCCAAGGGATCCCAAAGAGTTGAACAAAACTGAGCTACCGAACTGATGCTGATGCTGAGGCTCCAGGACTTTGGCCACCTGATGCAAAGAGCCAACTCACTGGAAAAGGCCCTAATGCTGAGAAAAATTGAAGGCAAAAAGAGAAGGTGGCAGCAGAGGATGATATAGTTATATAGCATCATCAACTTAATGGACATGAATGTGAGTAAACTCCAGGAGACAGTGGAGGACAGAGGAGCCTGGCATGCTGCAGTCCATGGGGTCGCAAAGAGTCAGACATGACTTAGCGACTGAACAACGTAATAACATGCTACCTAACTCCATAAAACAAACAAAAAAGGCAGGGAATTAGACCCAGCCTCTGAATGGGGGATAGAAATTGGATAAAGGCTGGGGATGAGGGGACAGTGAATTCCAGGTAGATGAACGAAGAGCATGTCCAGGGGATTTTGATGTTTATGAGTGACCTTAGCCAACAGCCTTCTGTATAACCCTGAAGTGGTTGTTATTATCATTATTATCATCACTGTTCTAGGCTAAAGAAAACCTGAGGTTCAGAAAGGTTAAAAATCTTCTTCAAGGTGTGTCAGTTACAATTCAAGCATAGCCTCAAATTTACATTCTCTGCCTGGACTTGGCATCCAAAATAATTAACAGTGAAAGTGGTGCCATTTAACCCATTTCCTCTTCTTCTTGGATGGGCAGCTAGACTAGATTTCCCAGCCTCCTTGTACATTAGAGTGGTGTGGGCCATTTCCCAGCCAACCTCCAAATCTTTCACACAAAGTCCCTTTGTGGTCTTTCTCCCTCTTCCAGCTTGGAACAGTGACTCTGGAAGACATGCATTCAGAGGGCAAAATGTAGAAGGAGGAGCCCGGGCTCCAGAGGAGACCCAATCACAAATCAGGAATAGCCACTTGGTTGTCTTCTTTTTTTTTTTTCGGTCAAGCCTGTGGCATGTGGGACCATAATTCCTAGTGAAAATATTAGTTGCTCAGACATGTCCAACTCTTTGCAACCTCATGGACTGTAGCCCACCAGGCTCCTTTGTCCATGGAATTCTCCAGGCAAGAATATTGGAGTGAGTAGCCATTTCCTTCTCCAGGGGATCTTCCCGACCCAGGGATTGAACCCGGGTCTCACACACTGCAGGCAGATTCTTTACCAACTGAGCCACCAGGGAAGGCTCAGATCAGGAATCAAACCCACATCTCTCACATTGGAAATGTGGAGTCTTAACCACTGGACCACCAGGGAAGTCCCAGGGATACCCACTTTGGAAATTATCTGAAAAATAAGTTGTGTTCATCCTTGACGCACTCTACATTTTTTGTTACAGCATCTTGAAAAAGTGGAAGTGTTCGTCGTTCAGTCATTTCTGACTTTGCAACCCCATGGACTGCAGCCCACCAAGCTCCTTGGTCGATGGGATTCTCCAGGCAAGAATACTGGAGTGGGTTGTCATTTCCCTCTCCAGGGGATCTTCCTGACCCAGGTATCAAATCCAGATCACCTGCCTTACAGGCAGATTCTTTACAGTCTGAGCCACCAGTACTTTATCCTAATTAATTCAGACCCCAATCTACTGGAACAGAGGTCAGCTGTAGCACTCTGTTAATTGTTAGGGGAAAGTAAATTCCCAGGCATGTTCAGCTCTCCATAGCCTCAGGATGGCCATCTGAGAATGAACTGCAGGTGCTGGATGTTGGGGGTGCGGTGGGGGAAGGAGAGCAAAGTGATTTAAAAAAAAGTCAAGCTAAGCACTGGCATTGTCCAGTGGGGCCAGATTACAGCTAGAGAGGAATTTGAGCTTAATGCTCCATGCAGAGGGGACTGGAGTAGGTCACTGATTTGGGGTCTTTGGGATGGACTTGGGGGTGCTCCATGGTCTCATGATCTGCTCTCCCCACCCACACACACACTGAGTGAGTCTTGTTTCTAAACTATAATGGCTCTTTTTCTTATGAGCTCTCACCTCCAATCTCTTCCTATCTCTTACCAGGGAAGCCCAAGAATACTGGAGTGGGTAGCCTATCCCTTCTCCAGTGGATCTTCCCGACCCAGAAATCAAACCAGGGTCTCCTGCCTTGCAGGTGAATTCTTTACCAGCTGAGCTACCAGGGAAGCCCTACCTCCAGTCAGCTCCCCTCATCTCAGTGGCATATTTAGTTCAGAGAAATGTCACACTCCTTCCTGAGCATTTCTGTCAGTCCAGCCAATCCACTAACACCATTGGATCAAATTCAACTTTTGATTTCTGTGACCCTGAGTTCTAGCCATGCATGGAATCTGGAAAAATAATTAACGTCTGTTAAATGCTATTTCCCAGACTTTGTGCCAGGTGTTTAAAGTAGTTCATTAGCCACATGCTTCACGGTCCCTGTGAGGTCCAGAGGCACTTCTAAAAAGAATTCCCCTCGTAGCCATTCCTGAATGGGGGGGAGGGGCACACAGGGAAAATGCTCTACACCTCAGTTTGTTTCCAGCAGTGAAAATTGTATTGTTTTTATTTATTTTTAAAAGTTACTTTGTTATATTTTCATTTATTTATTTGACTGTGCCAGGTCTTAGCTGAGTCATGCAAGATCTTGTTCCCTGACCAGGGATTGAACCCAGACCTCCCGCATTGGGAGTCCAGAGTCTTAGCCACTAGACCACAAGGGAAGACCCATATTGTTTTTAAATTTAAGTCTTCCACATTTCTTATTGGGTCTATTCTTAGTTTTGTGTGTAGTAAATAGGATTATTTTTCTGTGTTGCTTTGAAATGGGCTGTGGTGTGGAGTGTTCAGGCATGTCCAACTCTTTGCAGCCCCATGAACTGTAGCCCATCATTCTCCTCTGTCCATGGGATTTCCCAAGCAAGAGTACTGGAGTGGGCTGCCATGTCCTTCTCCAGGGGCTCTTCCCGACCCAGGGATCCAACCTGTGTCTCCTGCATTGCAGGATGATTCTTTACCTGCTGAGCCATTGAAATTGGCTACTAGTTTTTAGGTTTGTTCTCTTTGGTTTTCTAAGTAGAGAAGTATCTTCTAAGTAGTAAAATCTTGTTGTGGAGAAGATATTGATTTTTAACAGCTTTGGGGGATATAATTAACATACCACACAATTTGCCTATTTAAGGGGTATAATTCAATGTTTCTTTAGTATATTCACAGAGTTGGGCAACCATCACCACAATCAACTTCAGAACAATGAGTGGCAATTTAAATGAAAAATTTCCCCTTATTGAATTGGGTAGTGTCACCAGTAGACTGTTAAATAGTGATGATGATCATGGTCAACTTTGTCTCCTTCGTGATTTTTCTGGAATGTCTGATTTTTCATCATCAAAAAGGGTCATTACAAACAGTTTTTGGTAGTTAGGCTTTATCAAGGTAAGAAAAGTTCCTTCTACCTCAGCTTCCCAAGAATTTTATGTTCTTACTTACAAATAGGCGTCTATGTTATCTAATTCATTTATCAAAACATTTATTGTAACGGGAATACATTTGCTCCCTTTTAATCTATTCCTATAGCAAATTAATTGTTCTCTGCTTAAAACCATCTTTGGATTATTTACGTATAATCCTTTTAAAATACCACTGGATTTCCTTGACTAATGGTCTGTTGAGAATTTTTGCCTCTAAGTGTTTAGTATGATTAGTTTCCTTCTTACCTCCCTTGCTTCTATCCTCCCTTCCACCCTTCCTTCTTTCCTTCTATCTTTCCTTAATGGGATATGGTGAACCAAGGTTACGCTTGTCTCAGGGTGCTTCCAGGTAATGATTAAGCAAGATTAAAAAAGGCACAGGTGCCTGGTCATTTCTGTAGGATCCTCTAAGTCAGCAGTCCCCAACATTTTTGGCACCAGGGACTGATTTTGTGGAAGACAATCTTACTACAGACTGGGATGTGGGGGTGGGTTGGGTTGGCGGGATAGTTTGGGGATGATTCAAGGGTATTACATTTATTATGCACTTTATTTCTATTATCATTACATCAGCTCCACCTCAGACCACCAGGCATTAGATCCTAGAGGTTGGGGACCCCTGCTCTAATGCAGTCTTTGCTCTGGAGCTTCTTGTTAGGCTAGCAAAGACTTGGTCAGATCTACCTCTTGGTCTGACAGCTTTCCCTGCCCAGTCTGGATTCAGCCCTTTCCCTTTCACAGCTGTTACTTGCCCTAAAATTGCACACCCAATTCCAGTCAGCATCTGCTTCCCAGAGGCCCAGCTGACACACACACGCTACCTTTTCCAGCTTGGTGTGAAGTCTTGTTCATTTCTAGACTGGAAAAATTTATGCATTGTAGAAATGATCAGATCCTTGACAATTAGATGTAATTCACCAATAAAACCATCTTAGCCTTTGAGGTTTTTTTTAAGGGAAAGAACTTTGACAACAGTTTTAATTTCCTCTGTGTTTATTGGTCTATTCAAGTTTTCTATGTCCCCTTGTATAGATTTTGGTAATTTGTGTTTTCTTAAAAAAATTTTTGTATTTAAATCTAGATTTTTAAATTTTTCATTAATGCAGAGGCCCCTTCTCTGCTAGCTGGAGGAGAATTACAGATATCTAAGTAGTCTTCTAAGACCTGGTTTATTGCTGGAACCCTGGAGGTTCCAGGGCAATGTGAGAAAGTTCTGGAACCCAACCTGGTTCCTAAGCCCTAAGAAAAAATTAATAGAGTGCAGACATGTTAGCACCAAAGGGGCCTTAGACGCCAGTGTACCAGTAAAGGAACAGGTCCAGACAAGGGAAATGGCTGGTCCATGCCCGCACAGCTCTGTGAGAGCAAAGGCAGTGCGTGTGTGTGTGTGCCACGTGCATGCTAAGTTGCTTCAGTCATGTTCAACTCTTTGCAACCCCATGGACTGTAGCCCACCAGTCTCCTCTGTCCATGGGATTCTCCAGGCAAGAATACTGGAGTGGGTTGCCAAACCCTCTTCCAGGGGATCTTCCCAACCCAGGGATCAAACCCACATCTCCTATGTCTCCTGCATTGCAGGCGGATTCTTTACCACTGAGCCACCTGGAAAGCCCAGCAAACTCAGTATTGCATCCCAAGTCTCCCCTCTGCCAGCCCTATTTGGGGCTGCAGACAGTCTGACAGTTTACTAAGAGACACTGATGGCACCCCAGAGGTACCATAAGAATAATAGTATCTTCCTCCTTGGGGTATTGTGAGATTTAAATGGAACAATGTCTATGGAACAGTTAGCACAATGCCTGGACCCCATAGGCGTTCACTCCATAGTAAATGGACAGCAAACAAATCTGTCTTTAGTGGCACTAACTGCAAAGGGAAAGGCATATTTCTGCTTTGAGGGGTGGTGAGCACACAGGCAGGGTTTACAGCCTCCTTAGGACCTGAGACACCACGTGGGAAGAAGTGAATCCCAGGAATTCTGGATCTTGATTCAGAAAATGTCAGGATCCTGTATTTTTGACTTGAACTTGACTTTGATGTTTAGCTTCTATTTTCTGCCACTGATAGAATTCATGAGGTGGTAACAACCTTATCATGGGCGGGACCCCTGGCTCTGAGACCATGGGCACGTTATTTAATCTCGCAGCTTGGGCTTCCGCAAAGGTGCTAGAAGACTAATATCTTCCTCCTTGAGGTAATGTGAGGTTTAAATGGAACACTGTCTGTGGAGCAGTTAGCACAGTGCCTGAACTCAGTCCATGGGAACCACTGATACCGTTGTTACTAATACATGCACTGTTCTGAGATTCTGAGAAGCCAGATTTGGGCTCTGGTGCTTCACTTAGTATTTGTGACTTTAATCCTAACAGTTAGGTAGTAGAATTTTTTGTATATTACTAATAAGGAAACTAATATGCATGTCCAACCTCAAGTCTTAAGATCTGGGTCACACCAGCTACTGTTTTCTAACAAACCTTTTTAGGTATGGTCTCAGCAAAATGATTGTTCAGCAAGTTTGTTTGAAGAAAAGAAAGGTGAAAGCAGTCTGATATTCCTGGGTGAGAGTAACACCCTAAGGAACCACATTTACCAGGAGCCCTCAAGACAATCTAGAAAATTATTCATTCTCCAAGCACTGGCAGACAAATCCAGCCAGGACGCAAGAGGGTCCACTTATAATTGACCTAAGGCCGGGCCACTCAGTAAACTTGCTGACTAAGAGCTAATGGACAGGGAGGCCTGACGTGCTGTGATTCATGGGGTCGCAAAGAGTCGGACACGACTGAATGACTGAACTGAACTAAAGAGCCAATGTGTGGATGAGGAGAAAGTCCTCAACCCTCTTAGCATCCACCCTGACTGGATCTGGAAATTAAATGGACAAAGACAGATTTATAGGAGATTAAATTCATACAAAATTTATTGAACTTTTACATGCACATGGAGCCTTCACAAGAGAATGAAAACACAAAGAAGTGACCAGAGCAAGAACTTCTATGTCCTTAGACAAAGAAATAATTTGTGAAAACTTGACAAAACAAAGAGGTTGGGGCTAGGGGCAGTAAGTGGTGAAGAATTGGCTAGGAAGATAAGGGTTGGTTTAACAGTGATTTCTTGGCCCTGGTTCCCTGTCTCTGGTGATGAGAATATATTCCTTCTTCCTGGGGACCTTTCACATAGGAGTTTCATGAATTGTTTCAGGCACGAAGTAGGCAGTGATCAGAATGACCTGCCTGTTTCTGCTATTTTCTCAGACTCAGTTTAAGATATTCAACATGTCAAAGTACCATATTTTGGGCTAGTATGTCCTAAACTGAGGTAGCTCAGTGGTAAAGAGTCCACTTGCAAAGCAGGAGATTTGGGTTCGATCCCTGGATTGGGAAGATCCCCTGGGAAAGGAAATGGCAACCCACTCCAGTATTCTTGCCTGGGAAATCCCATGAATGGAGGAGTCTGGAAGGCTACAGTCAATGGGGTGGCAAACAGTTGGACATGACTTAGCGAATGAGCATGTACACACATCCTGAACCCCATTATATACATCTGGGAGCTTGTCAGAAATGATGATTCTAGGGATTCCTTGGTGGTCCAGTGGTTAGGACTCAGCTTCCACTGCAGGGAGCACGGGTTCTATCACTGGTCACGGAACTAAGATTCCGCATGCCTCACAGTGCAGCCAAAAAAAAAAAGAAATGATGATTCTTCCCCACCCAACCCAGACCTATTGAAACTTCAGTTTGGAGGTGGGGGGCCAGCAGTGTGTTTTAGCAGCTCTGCAGGTGCCTCGTTGGCACAACAAGGTTTGAGAAGTGAACAAATAAGAGCACATATGTCTGGACAGCGTCTGTAATCTTGCCTTTCCCAAGGCGAGACCTCTGATCTGCGCTCAGGGTCTTTGCCAAGGAGGAAATAGGATGAAAAGAAGAAATTGCATCAAGAATGTGGTTATTTTTTTTTGGTTATTCTCCCAGCTTTCATCCAACATGTTGTGTGTTTTTTTTTTTTTTTTTTTGGCCTTCAACAGAATGCCAAAGTGAACATAATGGGTGTGGTGTGTTTGGCAGCATGGAACAAATCTGAGAGGGGTGTGAAATGGATTCACACTCCACACGTGCAAGCCAAGGCAGGAAAGCAGCTGGACTGGAGGACTTGGCGGGTGTGACAGGGTCTCAGAGGTGGGCCTCGGTCTGTGAAAGAAAGAAGGAAGGAAGGAAGAAAGAGAAGAAGGAAAGAAGGGAGGCAGGAAGGGAAGGAAAAAAAAAGAAGGCTTCATCTGTGGTACACACATCAGCCTGAATTCAGCCGCTGCCCTGTTATGTCACTTGCCAGGGAAACTTAGCCGGGGGATGTGGCTTCTCTCAGCTGGGGGAACAATGTGTGTAAGAGTGCCTGGCACCCAGCAGGCAGTCAACAAAGTCAGAGTAACCCCAACTTGGGCTCTTGCTGTGAAGGGAGTGGTGGCCCAGGGCACAAGCCAAACCATCTTTCCACCTGGCCTCCATCATGTCACGGGCTCCCAGGATCCCTGGCTTCAGGTGTCTCCCAGAGAAGCCACAGAGTATCAGGGTTTGCTGTGACCCCTCCATCCCACTCAATGTGTCCCTATGGAAAATGTGTCCCAGGGTGGAAAACTCAGAGCACTTGATGTGGCCACAAGCATACCTTCTCATTCCTTTGGAGTCCCTACTTCTTACTCTCCCTACACCTCCAGCCCCTGGGTCCTTTTTATGTGCTTCCCACTGTGCCTGGCCTCCAGTATGGATGGCAGGTCCTTCCCAGCCATGTTTGGTTCCATGGCTGGTTAATGCGCAAGGAGAGGTAAGAGGTGGGATGGTGGGTTTGACTAGGTCTTGTAAGGATCAGCTTTGTGGTGGTACATCTATAGCATTAGATGTTCAATCTATTATACAAAGAGTAAACCTCCTGCCAGCATTTCTTCTCTACTTTTTTATGCTAAAATTGTATTTGTCTCCGCTCAGTGGTAAAGAATCTGCCTGCCAAGCAGGACACTTGGGTTTGATCCCTGGGTCGGGAAGATTCCCCTGGAGAAGGAAATGGCAACCCTCTTCAGTATTCTTGCCTGGGAAATCCCGTGGACAGAGGAGCCTGGCAGGCTACAGTCCATAGGGCCACGAAGAGCTGGACACAACTGAGTGACTAACACTTTTTTTCACTTTCAGCCTTGAGTGCATTGTGGAGGTCTCAGGAATTCCCAGACTCCAAGAAAACAGGTGTAGAGATGGGAAGAATACTTGCCTCTCCAACCCTATTATTATTGATTTTTCATTTTTATTATTTTAAAAATTTTTGGCTACGCTGGATTTTCATTGCAACATGAGTGCTTTTTGTTGCAGCATGTGGGCTTCTCCTGTTACTCCAAGGCATGTGGGATCTTGGTTCTCTGACCAGGGATTCAAACCATGTCCCCTGCATTGGAAGGCAGATTCTTAACCACTGGACCACCAGGGAAGTCCCTTCGCATCATTATTATTGATTGATGTTTCCTAGGGCATCCTCAAAAATCCTTGTAGAGCCTCACTCTGAAAGTTTCTTCTCTTCATCTTGCTGGAGAACATAAGCACTCTGGTCATCAAATGAGGATTGTATCATACACTCAAGAGCCAAAGGGATGGCTTGTGAGGACTCTTCCCCAAGCCGTAGTCCTGTGCCCTCATGGTTGAAACAGTGCTTCATGGAACCAAACAAAGCTACTCAACCCCACAGGAGGCTCCAAAATGAGCCATATATTTCCTTGATGACAACCACCTCAATATGATTTGGGGCATCCCTGGTGGCTCAGGTGGTAAAGAATCTGCCTGTGTGATGTGGGAGACCTGGATTCAATCCTTGGGTTGGGAAGATTCCCCTGGAGAAGAGAATGGCAACCACTCCAGTATTCTTGCCTGGAGAATTCCATGGACAGAGGAGCCCGACGGGCTACAGTCCATGAGGTCACAGAGAGTTGAGCAAAACTGAACGACTGACATTTTCACTTTCACTGTTCAGAAACTCATTGTGTATTATCAGAATGTGCAATCTCAGAACTCTCAAAGCCAACTCTACTGCAAACAATTGCTTGCTGCAATAAAATCTATATTTTTAAGGTAGGACAATAAAACAATTAAATATCAAATTTTCTGTGTGTTTGGGCCCCCTCTCCCCCTGATCTGCAGTGTGTAACTGCATTACCCATTAACCAGAACTCCTCAAAGATGGGGGCTTGATCCAACATACAAGATCCACTTTTTTTTCTTCCTTCTGATGTTAGCCATATAAATTCTTTTTTTGTTATATTTATTATTTGTATACTTTATTTATTTTTAATTGAAAGATAGTTACACTATTGTGTTGGTTTCTGCCGTACATCAACATGCATCACCCACAGGTATGCATATGTCTCCCCTTCCTCTTGAGTCTCCTGCACACCTCCAACCCCATCCCACTCCTCTAGGTCATCACAACACTGATTTACTTCTTAAAGAGGGTTCGTTCCCAGCTCTGTAGCAGGTCATGAGCAGCAAGGTGACTTGCTGCTTGCTTTGTACCTACCTACTTGGACTATGTATCCTTGATGGACTTTATGTAAAATAGCAAAATGTCATTTTAATGTGTGATGCTTTGACTCAAAGATGTATATGATTGTGCCTTTGACTTCTAACAAGTGGAACAGTTCTCAGAGCTTTCTGAGAATCTACTTCCTAGGTTATAATCCTGAGTTTGGCTCAATTAAAGTTCTCTTTTTTTTTGCCCCTTATATTTTGGTAACACTGTGTGTGGCACGTGGGATCTTAGTTTCCCCACGAGGGGTCGAACCTACTCCCCCTGCAATGAAAGCACAGAGTCTTAACCACTGGACTGCTGGGAAGTCTTTCTCTTTTTTCCTTCTTAATTTGATAGTTCATTGAATTTTCACTGACAGCCTTCCTGGAGAGAGAGAGGGTGTTAGGGGCATAGAAGGTTGGAGGGGCTTTTAGCAACACAGTTTATTTTCTCCTCCTCCTGTCCAGACCCAGCTTCTCTGACTGCCCTATTATGTTTTATTGACATCTTTCTTTTTTAAAAAAATCATTTATTTATAGTTGGGTCTCTGTTGCTTTTCTCTAGTTGCAGCAAGCAGAGGCTACTCTCTAGTTGCAGCACACAGGCTTCTCATTGTGTTGGCTTCTCTTGTTGTGAAGCATGGGCTATATGGGGTGTGGGCTCAGTAGCTGTGGCACATGGGCTTAGCTGCTCCGCCACATGTAGGATCTTCCCAGACCAGGGTTCGAACCTGTGTCTCCTGCATTGGCAGGTGGATTCTTTACCATTGATCCACCAGAAGCCCTATTTACATCTTTCTATTATAGCTCCTGCCTCATCAAATCCCTCCCAGTTGAGATGGCTTCTAAACTCCATCACCAGCTTCCTCAATGCAGATGGAAAACATTCTGGAGTTGTTGAATCTGGCAGTGAAAATCTCACCTTTTAATCATACTTCATCACTGACGGGGAGAACTTTCTTCCAAACCTGGCCCTCTGCCCAGCGGGGTCCAGAGCCAGCGTGTGACTGGCGCAAGATGGAGTTCTGTAATGGATTAACAGGAGAGTTGCATTTAATAAAAGCCAAAGAACTTCTGAACACACATGTTGGAGGAGAAAAGAAGCAAGTTAGAGCTCAGCAACTGACAGACATAGTGCATGGGGTGGGCGTTGGGGAGAAGATGGTTCTCTCAGGACCATAGGCACAAGGTCCTAAGGGCCAAGAAGGAATCCTTGCTAGGAGGTAATATTATTGTGCTGTGTGTTCAGTTATGTCCAACTCTTGGTGACTCCATGGACTGTAGCCCACCAGGCTCCTCTGTCCGTGAAATTTTCCAGGCTAGAATACCGGAGTGGATTGCCATTTCCTTACTTCAGGGGATCTTCCTGACCCAGGGATCAAATCTGTCTCTTGCATTTCCTGCTGTGGCAGGTAGATTCTTTACCACTGCACCAATAGTAATAATTCATTCTTCAAATAGGCACTGTTCTAGACACTGAGCTGATAAAAATGAGCACCAAAGATGGATGAATATAAGGCAAGGATGTTTTTTTCTGAAAATGATTTCCCAGAAAAGACTAACTCCAAGGAGTCTTACTTTGGAGTCCTTGCTTGTATGCTGCCTTCCTTCCTTCCTACCCCTTCCTTCATTCCTTCTTCCTTCCCTCTTTTTTTTTTTCTCCCTCCCTCCCTCCTTTCTTTCCTCCTTCCTCTGCTTAAGTGATGACAACTGTCTGGAGAGGCTGCTTTAGCCTGAAATGACCTCAACCAGTGTTAGTGTCTGTTTAGAAAGGTATTCTGATGACACTGGTAAAAAAAAAAAAAAAATAGGCAAAAAAACTTTAAACACAAATAGAGTGAGTCTCCCTGGGGATAAGACCTCACCACAAAAAGAGTGGTGTATTTTCATAAACAAGGTTTTTAAAGGTCATTTAAAAATACGAGCTCTGAAGATGACAGCTATATATATACCTACTGGGTAAATGCAGGAGAAAAACCATCCTAATGTTATGTGGAGGGGTAATTGTTGTTTGGGGTGAGATTTCCAATGTCAGCATCACATGTGTGTTCACAAAGTACCACCTCCCAAGCAATGTAGATGATGTGAAAACGAGATATAGAAAACTGAGTCAGAGGCTCAGAAAATGCTCCTTGAGAGGCTGTTAGTTTCCCGCAGCCAGTCAAGTTCTGTTCGCTTTCCAGCTCTCAGACCTCAAGTCTCAGGGGAGGCAAGGTCGATGTCATCTTAGCTCCTCAATGCTGCTTCCAAACCATTCTCCCTCCTTCCTTCCTAAAAAACTACCCAGTTAAATCTCCCTTTGAGTCTCATCAAACTTCACTACTGACCCCTTTGCTTGTTGCCAGCACGTGCTGACCCCAGGCTCCACGAGGTCTTTGAGTTCACACTCATTCACTTCAGCACTACTTTTCTTTACTTTCTTGTTTTTGGCTGTGCCAGGTCTAAGCTGCAGCACGCAGGGTCTTTAGATGTAGCATGTGGGATCTGGTTCCCTGACCAGGGATTGAACCCCAGCCGCCTGCTTTGGGAATTTTAATCACTGGTCTGCCTGCTAAGTCGCTTCAATCATGTCCAGCTGTTTGTGATCCTATGGATTGTAACCCACCAGGCTCTTCTGTCCGTGGGATTCTCCAGGCAAGAATACTGGAGTGTGTTGCCATGACCTCCCTCCCAGGGATGTTTCTGACTCAGGGATCGTACCTGCTCTCATAAGTCTCCTGCATTGGCAGGTGGGTTCTTTACCATGAGTGCCACCTGGAAAGCCCCTTAACCACTGGACCGCCAAGGAAGTTCCATCTCCAGCATTACTTTCATTTATCTCATGATGATTTCAACACCCACATAGCAGATCCTCTCCACGTCCCAGTGACTTCGTCTGTCTGAGTTGATGTAACAGAACCACAGACTGAGTGGCTTATAAACAACAGAAATTTATTTCTCACATTTCCAGACACTGGAAAGTCAAACCGTCCAGCCACACACAGATGATAACCCACTTCCTGGTTCCTAGAACCAGGCCATCTTTCTGTTGTGTCCTCACCTCGTGGAAGGTGCAAGGGAATGCTCTGGGTCTTCTTTACAAGGACACCAAACCCATGCATGATGGCTCCACTCTCATGACCTAATCACCTCCCCAGAGCCCACCTCCTAACCCCATCACCTTGGGGACTAGGTTTCTATGTAAGGATTTAAGGGAGAGCTTCCCTGGTGGTCCAGTGGTAAAGAATCCACCTTTCAGTGTTAGGGGACTAGATAGAGCTCAATACCTGGTCCTGGAAGATTCCACATGCCTTGGGGCAACTAAACCCATGTGCCACTACTACTGAAGCCCAAGTGCCTAGAGCTCACGCTCCACAAGAGAAGCCATCACAATAAGAAGCCCAAGCACCACAGCTAGAGAGGAACCCCCACTGGCTGCAACTGCAGAAGGCCCACACGCAGCACCAAAGACCCAGTGCAGTTGTAAATAAATAAAATAAAAGTAAATAAATCTTAAAGAAAAGAATTGAGGGGGCACAAGCATGCAGTGTCTTTCAGGTCATGACCTACTCTCCACTCCTGACCTTGACACCTCCAACCCTAGCACTCCCTCCCACCTTCATACCCTGGAACCTGTCACCACCACTGACTACAGCTCTTCCTTATCTTCATTGCTGGCGGCCCGCTCTCCAGCCACTACACCCTGTCTTTCCAGCTCACTCCTTCTCAGATTGCAATAACTCTTCTTCCAGCTGAGACCTACAATCTCTGACTCAACCATGTTTTCACTGATAACTTGCCCCTTCCTTGCCTCTTTCCCCTTCTGACCCAACCTAGAATTCACACTCATCATTACAGAATTTCCTGCCCACACCCACATCCTCTGTTGTGTGTGCCTGGCAGAATCTGAGCACAGCTGGCCTATTCAGTTACAAGATGGAGAAACAAAACAACACAGAGGTCTCTCCCTTTCTCTCTTATCCCACTTGCCACTGTTTCCTTTCTCTGCTCCCCCAAGACAATTATCCATTTACTATCGCCAATTCCTCCTCTCCCCTCCTGCTGGAACGCTAATGTTACCGGCTTTGCTACCTCACTCCACTGAAGAGCTTGTGTCAAGACCTCTGAGGCCCTTCTGTTGCCAAATCTAATGGGTGATTCTCTGACCTCATCTAGTTTGACCTTTTGATGGAGCAGCTCACCCAACCCTCCTGACACACTCCGGGTGTGGACATGCACCCTCCCCCGCCAGATTTTCTTCAACCTCATTGGCTAATTCTTCACATCTCTCTGACCCTAAACACTGGGACGCACCAGGATTCAGGCCTTGGCCCTTCCCTCTACCACTCCTTACTGCCTCATCCAGCTCTCAGGGACTGAATGACTCCCAGAGTTAGATCTCCAGCCCAAACCTCTCCCTCAAATTCCAAACTTCTATCTCCAACTTACAACGTGACCTCTCTACTTGGATGTCGAATGGACATTCCAGACTTACCATCTCCTATCCCTCCAAAGTGTTCCTCCTGACTTTCTTCATCCTTGAAAAGGGCAATCCCAGGGGAATCAATGCTCAGGCGAAACAACCCTTGAAAGTTATCCTTGATTCCTCACTTCCTCTCATGTCCTACATACAATAATTACTAAGTCATTTTGGCTTACCTTCAAAATACATCAGAACCCAGTGCTTCTTTCCACTGCTTCTAACATGGTCCAAGCCACGACCATCTCTCACCCGATTTATCGCTGTAGCCTCCTACCTGGTCTCCCTGTCCCTGCCCTCATCTTTACTGCTACTGCTAAGTCACTTCAGTCGTGTCCGACTCTGTGTGACCCCATAGACGGCAGCCCACCAGGCTCCCCCGTCCCTGGGATTCTCCAGGCAAGAACACTGGAGTGGTTTGCCATTTCCTTCTCCAATGCATGAAAGTGAAAAGTGAAAGTGAAGTCGCTCAGTCGTGCCCGACTCTTCGAAACCCCATGGACTGCAGCCTACCAGGGTCCTCTATCCATGGGATTTTCCAGGCAAGAGTACTGGAGTGGGGTGCCATCGCCTTCTCCAGCCCTCATCTTTACCATCCACTCAAATAGCTAGAGAAAACCTTTTAAAGCTCAAGTCAGATCAAATTACTCCTTTGCTCAAAACCCTCCTGTGACTTCTCATCTCATATGAAACAAAAGCCCAAGTTCTGGGACTTCCCTGGTGGTCCAGAGGTTAAAACTCCTCAGCCCCAATGGAAGGGGTGTGGGTTCAATTCCTGGTTGGGAAACTAAGGTCCCACATGCCACTCAGCATCACCCCCGAAAAAAGCCCAAGTCCTTACAATGGCCCACAGGCCTTATATTATCTGGTCTCCACCAACCCACTGACCTCATCTCTTCCTTCCTCCCTGCATCACCCTGCTTCAGCTTCACGGGCCCCTGTTGGATGCACTGAGCCTATTCTTGTCTTAGAGTTTTTTTCATTTTCCTGATCCTTATTCCTAGGACAATTTCTCCCAGATCGTCACATGTTCCTTTACTTTTGATGTCACCTTATTGAAGAGGACTTCTCTGCTCTTTATCAAGAAGTGTCAAGCCTACCCCTGCCCCTGTCTCCCTGTCCCCTTCAAGTCTTGCTTTACTCTTTCTTCTCAGGGTGCAGCTCCCAGGCACTAGACAGAGACAGAACAGGGAAGGGCAGGGTCCTTGATGTTCCGTCAGCAATGCTGGAACAAAAGCCAAACCCTGGCACTTCTCCAGCCTCACCTCATGTCTTATGTTTCAAGCCGCCCAGCTTCCCTGCACATCTCCAGGTGACTTTCTGCTCAGGTATCCTCATCACTCTCTTCCCAAACACCTGGAGCATGGGGAAGGTCAAAAGGAGAGAAGACACCAGCTCATATGTCCTACCAGCCTCCCAGAATCCTTCTCAGTGAAATCTATCTTGGCTGAGCCATGCATTCACCTCAAGGAAGGACCCTGAGTCAGAATGATTGGCCAGAGACAACCCAGAAACGAACCCCATTACTATAAAACTGAGACTGTGAGCCACATGGCAGAGTAGTCTTTCTGGGTTCCTTTACCATGCTGTTCTCAGTCTGGGCGCTTCTTCCTGATAAAGTCTCTGCTTTGTCAGCACACATGTCTCCTCAAACAATTCATTTCTGAGTGTTAGACAAGCGCCTGCTCTTGGGCCCTGGGAGAGGGTCCCGCCATCCTGCAATACCACCCTATGTTTCGCTCACCTTCTCCTAGCATTTGTTGATGGTGAGGACCTGTCTGGCTTTCTCCTCTGGTCTGTCTGCCAGCTCCTTAAAGATGCCATGGTGTCTCATCTCTCACCTGCATCTCTGATCCCCAGTCCTTCACACTAGGTTGGTCCTCAGTGTCCATTAGTTTTCCTATGAATGGTTGACTCACAAATCTCACCGTTCACATCATTCTGGGGTTAGGTGGGACACGAGAGGCTTCTTGAGCAATTGTCAGCAACGGGGAACTAATTGCCACCACTTACTGGGCGGGACTTTCTACATGGAATATTTTACTTGCATTTCACAAGAATCCCTTGTGAGGGAATTCCCTAGCAGTCCAGTGGTTAAGGTTTGGTCTTTCAATGAAAAGTGTACAGGTTCAATCCCTGGCCAGGGAGCTAAGATTCTACATGCCTCACGGCCAAAAAACATAGAGCATAAACAGAAGAAGTACTGTAATAAATTCAATAAAGATTTTGAAAAAGGAAAAAAAAAAGAATCCCTTGTGAGTGAAACGTAACCATCTCCATTTACAGATATGGACAGAGGTGGTGAACACATGTCACCGGCCTCGCCTTCTGGGGTAGCCCACTCCTCTGAGGGTAGGCCTCCCTGTGAAAGCTCTCCCAGGATCTCTCATTTAATTTAACCCTACATTTACTCTAGGAGGAAGAGGCTGGAGTTCTCACTTTATAGAAGAAGTAAAACCAAGACTTTCCTACAGGCAAATGTGTGAGCATGCTTAGTCATTCATGTCTGACTCTTTGCAACCCCATGGACTGTAGCCCGCCAGGCTCTTCTGTCCCTGGAATTCTCCAGGCAGGAATACTGGAGTGGGTAGTCATGCCCTTCTCCAGGGGATCTTCCCAACCTAGGGATCAGATCGGGTCTCCCACATTGCAGGCAGATTGTTTTCTGTCTGAGCCACAAGAGAAGCCACCAACTTTGGAGTCATTTGTTGTGCAGCCAGAGCTGGGACTAGGGTAAAGCAGGTGAGGACCCCAACTCTGAAAACAAATGCCTCCTTAACTCTGAGCCCTGGCTTCCTCATTTGCCTCACCTTAGTCCAAGTTCTGTGTCTATATTTAGTTGCTATGTCATGCCTGACTCTTTCCAATCCCATGGACTGAAGCCATCCAGGCTCCTCTGTCCATGAGATTTTTGAGGCAAGAATACTGGAGTGGGTTGCCATTTCCTACTCCAGGTGACCTTCCCAATTCAGGGATGAAACTTGCATCTCTTGCATCTCCTGCTTGTCAGGCAGGTTTCTTACCACTGTGTCACCTTAAGGCAAATCCAGGATTTTAAACACCATCATCTCGGACTAGGATTCAGATGGAAGGACTGGATGAGAGGAAAGCAAAGCCTACAGTCATGGGGAGAACACTACCTAGAGGAATTGCCACAGCTCAGACAAGAAGGAAGTTGATATTCCTGGAGTCTAGGATCTTCCTGTCCTCAGCCCTCAGGGACACCCAGCTTGAGCCTTCTGTCACCCTTCCAAGAGGTGTTACATATGTATCTTAAATGCGGGGCATGCTGGTAAAGATGTCTTGGGCTTAAAAAGTCAACAGTTGGGTCTACAGAGAGCTGGTTTGTTGGTACGGGTCAACCAAGGAGCAGGAGGGGACACTGAGCAAAAGCTTCTGAGGTAAATTTCTGGCTTCTGGTGAGTGCCAGCGGCTTTTCCCAGAAGCCTCACCTCCCCAGGTGTGCATTCCAAACACGGGAAGCGATAGCAGAAACCGGGTTTCTTACAATCTGTGCTGAATGCAAATAAATTTCAATTGTGTGGAAATGCAGCAGCTTGACTCCTTAGTTTAAGAAATATTTTTAAAAAGAAAAACAAAATTGTAGCACTTCCCAGAAATGTTCAAGATGCAAAAAGAAAGCATGCAAATGTGCTGGTTGTACTAGAAAGAAAGTATCACTCTGTCCCCAAGGCCTAGATAGTTCCACCTTCCAAAGAAGGAGGCCCAACTCAAAGATGTAACAGAGGCCAGTGGCTCAGAAATGCCAGCAACAGTGACTGACACCCCTTAACTTAACACTACTTTTCTACAGCACCCCAGTCCCTCTGGAGGTCTGGCCCAGACACAACAATGATCAGGGTCTCCATATTAAAAAAACAAAATCATTACATGTAGTAGGACAAATGATTTCAGATTTGTGATTAAATGTACAGAGGTATTGTTGGGCTTCCCTGGTGGCTCAGTGGTAAAGAATCCTCCAGGGGAGAGTGGGGACCACACTTCAGACTTGTCCCACCCGAGAGGAAAGGGATGGGGAAGATGTCCTCCCATACCCCTTGACTTCCAGTGAACCCTAGGACAAAGCCCTGGAATGGGGGTGGCTGCCTGCATGTGGATGTTCCTGGCAAGTGTGGGCAGGGTCCCAGCAGGGCCTCCTCCACTGGCCTTCCTCATCCAGACAACCAGCCCTAGGCAACAGAGCAAAACCCCAGCAACTTGCTCCTCCAGAAACTTAGACCTGAGCCAAAGTTGACCAGGGGAGGTGGTGCAGCCCGGTGGGGCAGACATGGGCTCTGGAGTCAGCCAAACCTGGGGACGACTCCCACCCGAGTTGTATGACTCCTGGCGAGTTACTGAAGTTCCCAGCATCCCCCTAGTAACCTAATGGCCACAGTTTCTGCCCACAGGGTCCTAGGGGGAATCCCCTGAGGCTTTCTCACCCAGGAATTTCTCTAACACTCAACTAAGTCAGCATCTTTTGCCCCCATATCCAACTCTTCCGTGCAGCTCTGCACACAACTCACTTTCCACACATGTAAAACACAAACTGCCTAGAAGCCCAGCCCCCTTCTACTTGAGAAGATCTGGGAGGACAGTCCTGAGCTGCCATGGGCAACATAGAGAGAGACAAGAAGTGTCTAGGTATAATATCAGGCTCCCGGGCTCCAACAGAGACAAGATAGCAGCCCACTCTGGGCTGAAAGAGGACTTTAGAACTTCTTTTTATCCTCATTTGTTGTTGGTTAGTTGCTCCGTCGTGTCCGACTCTTTCACGATCCCATGGACTATACAGTCCACCAGGCTCCTCTGTCCATGGAATGCTCCAGACAAGAATTCTCCAGACTGGAGTAGGTTGTTATTTCCTTCTCCAGGGGATCTTCCTGACCCAGGGATCAAACCCACATATCCTACATTGGCAGGTGGGTTCTTTACCACTGAGCCACCAGGGAAGCCCATTCTCATTTTCAGTTATCCTTTTATTTTTAAATTTCTGGCTGCTTCACACAGCTTTTGGGATCTTAGTTCCCCAGCCAGGAATCAAACCCAGGCCCCCAGCAGTGAAAGACCAGAATCCTAACCACTAAACCGCCAGGGAATTTCCCAGTTATCCTTTTAAAAGTTGGTTTTGCTTTTGTTTCATAACAACCATAATAGAATTGTGCAAGTGCATAATTTATGCATAAATAAGATACAGATTTTAGGGTGTGTACTCAAAAATATCTTATTAGTGTGTGATCCAATAAGTTTGGAGACACTTGGAATAGATCTTTCTTTCTTGGCCTGGATAACATACATCTGGCCTCTTTCCTCTCTGGACTCTCGAAACACCCCACCCTGCCTTTAGTCTCATTGTCTCTTCATAGAGTTACCTCTTGCTGCAATTCAGTTCTTAACCTCTCAGGGTTTATAAAGAAAAATGTAACTTGTGGGGACTTCCCTGGTGGTCCAGTGACTGAGACTCCACACTCTCCATGCAGGTGGCCTGGGTATGATCCCTGGTCAGGGAATTAGATCCCACCGTATCCCTCAAGAAATAGACACACATTTTTTTTAAGTGTGAGACTTCCCTGGTGGTCCAGTGGTTGAGATTTGCCTGCCAGTACAGGGGATGGGGGTTTGATCCCTGATCCTGGAGGATCCCACATGCCTCAGGGCAACCAAGCCTGAGAGGTGCAGCTGCTGAGCCCGCGTGCCCTGCAGCCCATGCTCGGCAACAAGAGAAACCACCACAATGAGAAGCCCGCCCACCGCAACTAGAGAGTAGCCCCCACTCACCACAGCTAGTGAAAGCCCACTCGCAGCAACAAAGACTCAGCGTAGCCAGAAATTAAAAATAATTTTTTTAATTGGAAAAAAAAGTGTAACTTGTTACTTGTATGATCAACACAGGAGGCCTGATCTCGCCCCTTCCCAGCCTTGGATCTCCTTTTCTAGGCCTTTTGCCAACCCCACCATCACATTTCACATCTGTTATCTCCCTCATCAGAAACTATCTGGGTCTTCCTGTCCGTGACCACAGACCAAGCCCAGTTCCTGGGATTAGTTTCCAGGACCCCACCCACTTCCTGAGTCATGTCCCATGGTTCCTGTTCCCTGGCTAGTGCTCCAGCCAGACCATGCCTTTGCAGTCCCTGGAGCAGACCCAGAGTTTCCACCTCTGCTCCTTATCTTGATGTTGCCTCGCCCCAGCCCTGAAGGTCTAAAATCCCATCTGACTCCGAATCCCAAAGCAGTGACTCCGTCTACCTTGATGCTTCCCTGGAGCCTCCAGCCTCCAGCAAACATCTTCCAGTGCCCGCCCAGCACCCCCGCCCACCGCCCCAGAAACTACCTGCATGGCCCCAGCAAGACGTCCCAGGCACTGCTTTGGGTCAGGACTGGCTGCATGTTTGTGGGCTCAGTGTGTGTGTGTGTGTGTGTGCATGTGCAAGTACTCAGTTGTGTCCAACTCTTTGTGACACTGTTCTATAGCCCACCAGGCTCTTTTGTCCATGGGATTTCCCAGGCAACAATACTGGATTGAGTTGCTATTTCCTCCTCCAGGGGATTTTCCCAGCCCAGGTATTGAACCGGCATGTCTTGTGTTTCCTGCATTGGCAGGCAGATTCTTTACCACTGTGCCACGTGGGAAGCCCTGTGAGCTCAGTACAAAAGGAAAGCATAGCAGCCCCTGTTCAAAAAAAAAGAAAAAGTATCATTAAAGGTACTAAAATATAAAGTTTTTCTTTTCTGCTGAAAGCTCTTTCTTGACCTGTCATGGTGTTTATTTTTTTCTTTTAAAAATTGAAGTGTAATTGCTTTACAATATAGTGTTAGTTTCTGCTGTGCAGTAAAGTCAATCAGCTGTATGTTAACATATATCCCCTCTTTTGGATTTCCTTTACAATCTGGTCATCACAAATGCATTAAGTAGAGTTCCCTGTGCTATACAGTAGGTTCTCATTAGCTATCTATTTTATATATAGTATCAGTAGCGTTAGAGGATGAGATGGCTGGATGGCACCACCAATGCAATGCGCTTGATTAACTTGGGCAAACTTTGGAAGATGGCGAGGGACAGGAAGGCCTGGTGTGCTGCAGTCCATGGGGTCACAAAGGGTCGGACATGATTGGGCAACTGAGCAACAACATCAATAGTATACATACGTTGGGCTTCCCTGGTGGCTCAGTGGTAAAGAATCTACCTGACAACACAGGAGACGAGGGTTTGATCCCTGATCCAGGAAGATCTCACATGTGTTGGAGCAACTAAGCCAGTGCACCACAGTTACTGAGCCTGTGCCCTAGGGCCTGGGAACCACAACTACTAAAGCCCATGCCTAGAGCCCATGCTCTGCAACAAGAGAAGCCACTACAGTGAGAAGCCTGTGTACCACAACCAGAGTGTAGCCCTCGCTTGCTGTAACTAGAGAAAGTCTGGCAGCCACAAAGACCCAATGTAGCAATAAATAAATACATATATTTTTTTTAATCACGTATATATGTCAATCCCAATTCATCCCATCCCTGCCTCCCCCCGCCCTTGATATCCATACATTAGTTTTCTATGTCTGTGTCTCTATTTCTGCTTTGCAAATAAGATCATCTATATGCCATGATGCTTTTGTTTTCTGTTTAGTGTTATTGGTCCCTCAGGCTTGGGGATGTTGATGGCAGATGCTCACAGGCATCCAGGCAACCTGCTCTCCTCAACTGGGTGCTCACACATCACTGGTTGTCTGATTCCCCTCCCACCATAGCTGCTGGATCAGCATGGAGAGCCATGCGGCTCCCTTCCTGTGGGCCTGTGCTCTGACCCCTGGCAGACAGGTGATCCTAAGGGGGATGTGCTAGGTACATGGATCGGGGGAGAGCAAGAGCCCTGCCCGAGCTGAGTGGCCCATGATACCAGCCCAGGGGAGAGATGGCTGCCCCCATCCCCTGTCCCGAGACACAGCAGGGCCTAGGTGCCCAGAACCCTCCAACCAGGGCTGAAAGGGGCAGTGGTTTCTGGGCAGAGGTAAGAAAGGGAGTTGGAAGAGCTTAGGACACAGGTAGTCAGAGGAGTGGGCAGCCAGAACCACATCTTAGGGAGGTGGCAGAAGACAGCATGGTGTGTGAGACAAGGCTCCAAGCCGCTGGGACGTGCTTCATTGTCTCATTGGACGTCACTTACAAAATGGAAACTCAAAGGGACTTCTCTGGTGGTCCAGTGGTTAAGACTGCCCACCACTGCAGGGGATGAGGGTTCGATCCCTGGTTCGGGAACAATGCCACAGGGCAACTAAGCCTGCATGCCATAATTAGAGAGAACCCCATGGGCCACAACTAAGACACTATGCAGCCAAAAACAAATATAAAAAATTTTTAAAAAGCAGGGGGGTCAGGCCCAATCCCTAGTCAGAGAACCAAGATCCCACACACCACGGGGCACGGTCAAAAAATTTTTTAAACTTAAAAAAAGAACTCAAAGATGAAATTATTAAAAACTTCATGCATCCTCATGTTCATTACAGTATTATTCACAATAGCCAAGATGTGAAAACAACTTTAGTGTCCATCAACAGATGAATATATCGATCTATAGATAGATACACAGCAGAATATTACTCAGCCATAAAAAGAATGAAATCGTGCCACTTGCAACAGCATGGATGAACCTTGAGGGCATTACGCCAAGAGAAATGAGTTAGACAGGGAAAGGCAAATACTGTATGATCTCACTAACACGTGGATTCCAAAGCAAAAACAAAAAACCCACAAAACTGAGCTCACACATACAGAGAACAGACTGGCCAGAGGTGGGACCAGTAAGGGGGTGGAGTGGGAATGTGGGTGGGAGGAATGAGTAAAATGGCCAAAAGTTAAACTTTCAGCTATAAAATAAATAAGTCATGGGAATGTATAGCATAGTCACTGTAGTTAATAATACTGTATTGCATATTTGAAAGTTGATAAAGGCCTTAAGATTCTCATCTCAAGAAAAAAAATTAGTAACAAAGAACAGTGACTGATGTTAACTAGACTTAGCGTGGTGGACATTCTGCAATATATACAAATACAGAATCATTATGAAACTAACATGCATCACCTGAAACTAACATAATGTTATATGTCAATTATATCTCAACTTAAAAAGAAATTTAAAACTTCAAGACAATGCGCAGCAGCACTAAACCCCCAATACAGGACCCTTCTGACCATGGGGCCCGTGACTGCCCTGGTCTCACACCCATGAGTTGGGCCCTGTTTTAGGATATGATTATTAATACATATTGTGTGTATCAAATTTCCTCTACAAAGTCAGTGTTTCCTCAAGTGCTGTTCACACCGTGGCTGACACATAAGATACCTTAAGGTGATATGTGAGCAGGTATTTAGAATATTTTAGGGACTTCCCTGGCTGTTCAATGGTTAAGGGGGTGCAGGTTCCATCCCAGGTTGGGGAACAAGATTCTGCATGCTGTATGGCCACTTTCTATAGTTTTCATTTATTGTAATGTATATTAGAAAAATTATGACTACCACATTCAGTCTATAATTTCACAGCGATACTGCCTTGGTTCAGGCTGCTATAGGAAAAAACCCCACCATAAACAGAGTGGCTTACCAACAACAGAAATTTATTTAAAATATTTGTTTTTACTATTTCTTTGTTTGGCTGTTCCAGGTCTTGGGTGCAGGATCTTTGATCCTAGCTGTGGCATGTGGGATCTCATTCCCTGACCAAGGATTGAATCTCTGCCCCTGGCATTAGGAGGCCAGAGTCTTAGCCACTGGGCCACCAGGGAAATCCTTGGACTGTGAATTCCCTGGAGTCATACATGGCTTGTCTACACATATCCTCCACTTGTTCCATCAGCCTCCCCCAGCCCTTACTTTAGGGGCAGCCAATGCTAAATAAATGAATAAGCCAATCAATCAGGGGAAAATTAGACACCCAGAGGTGAAGCCTCTCCTTTGAAATTTTCATTTGCAGAACTTCCTCTGATTAATCAACTTACATAGTATTCATCTACACATTTTAGAAAAAAATTGCCAAAGAAATTAATTCTTTTAAAATATACAGAGCTTGTTTTGGGGTAACCTGCCTGCCTCCCTTTTTTGAGTCCTCTCTATGACCACCAAATTCAAAAACTTGCCTGGTGACAATCGTAGCATAATGCAAAGTGCCATGGGCTCCCAGTTAGCCTGGAGGCTGTGTCCTGTGGGTGTTCGGAGATGACGTTTTGTGATGTGCATTTCCCCAGGGGGGTGGGTTAGCTTGTACAGCTCTCAGGACTAGAAATTGTTAGTTGATATCCTTGGGAGGGGGCTTCCCAAGTGGCTCAGAGGGTAAAGAATCTGCCTGCAGTGAAGAAGACAGGTTCGATCCCTAGGTTGGGAAGATCCCCTGGAGGAGGGCATGGCAACCCACCCCAGTATCCTTGCCTGGAGAATCCCATGGACAGAGGAGCCTGGCGGGCTATAGTACATAGGGTTGCAAAGAGTCAGACACAACTGAAGCAACTAGCCATGCATGTACCCTTGGGAGGTCCTCAGTGAACAAATGGCCAAAGCTTTATCACCAAAAAGTTGTCAGTCCTTAGAGAAACGATCTCCAGCTTCACCTTTCAACCAAATCTCACCTTGTCAAACAGCAGAGCCACACATTTTTTAAAAGGACCAAGACTGAAATGTCACCCATGACAAATATTTTGGAAGCGAGGTTTTTGAAAATGGAGAAAAATGAGAAACACATTCTTACTGGTTACAGATCAAAGCCACGACCTACAGCTTCACTGTTTTTGCCAGGTGGCCTTTTTTTGAATTATTATTAATATATGTTTATATGGGTAATTTTCTGTTGATTTTTAATCAATGACAGAAAGGACATTTCTGGCATGATGTTTTCAATCTCCTGGAACATATCACTAATATTCTCTTTATTTTTTGGGAAAAACTTTATTTTGAAGTTTCAAGGTAAGCATCTTGAGTGAACTGGCACATTTCAGAGCTTACTCATCACGTAAAAACAAGAGATGGATTAACAGGACTTCCCTGGTGGTCCAGTGGCTAAGACCCCATGCCTCCAATGCAGGGGGCCTGGGTTTGATCCCTGGTCAGGGAACTAGATTCAACATGCAGCAACTAAAGATCCAGCATGTCTCAACTAAAAAGAACCCACATGCTGCAACTAAGACCTGGCACAGCTAGAGAAAGAAATACTTTTAAAAAGAGAGAGAGATGGATTTACATGCTCATTGTGAAAATCCAAACATTACAGATATGAGTGACTCAGAAAATGAAAGTGACCCCATAATTATGCTTTCTAGATATAATCAGTGTTTCTAGTCGTTGGTACATTGTTCCAGATTTGTCTGTGCTTGTGTATACAGATCTACCACGTGAGAGGACTTTTCGAAATGATTCCCTAGTAGTCCAGTGGTTGGAACTTCGAGCTTCCACAGCAGGGGCGTGGGTTCAATCCTGGTTAGGGAACTATTAATAGAATCCCTCATGCTGTGAGCCATGGCCAAATAAATAAATAATTAAATAAAATGATTCATCAGATTTGTATTTTTGTCAGACTCAGAAGAATGCTGTAATTCTGAAAGTCTGCTAAATCTGACATTTTCCTCATCACCACAGGACAGAAAAGTTGATTTTCACCAACTCCCAGGAAATGGCCATCTCTTTTCTGAGACCATCCCATGCTCACTGTCCACAACCCACAGCCTGTCTGCCTACCCCAGCTGTGGGCTCTGCTGTTGATCCCCACGGGCCTGACCGGGCCCACTCACCTGGCCTAAAAGGTGAGCCCCAGCATGCATGCTAAGTTGCTTCAGTCTTGTTCAACTCTTTGTGACCCTATGGACCATAGCCTACCAGGCTCCTTTGTCCATGGGATTCTCCAGGCAAGAATACTGGAGTGGGTTGCATGCCCTCCTCCAGGGGATCTTCCTGACCCAGGAATCAAACCTGCATCTCTTATGTCTCCTGCACTGGCAGGTGGGCTCTTTACTACTAGCACCACATGGGAAGCCCCTTTAAGGTGAACCCAGGCAGATCCAGTTTATCCACTGACCATTATCCTCACAGGAAAACTTTGCATTCTAGGGAAAAAAATTAATTTGCTCCAAAGTATATAAAAAAAAAATAAAACCCTGTATAATCAAAATGAATACAAGCTTAATTAAATGCCTACAAAGTGAACCATTATGTCAGCTACATCAATTGGTAAATTTAGTATTTATAATTATTTCATTACATTTGAAAAATGAAAGTAACATTTTCTCCTCTGCAAGACTGTGTGGAGATTACCAAGAAATAACATGTGCTGTTCATATCCTATTATTTTAAAAAGCAAAATTATTAAAGCCAGTTAAAAATACTTTGCAATAAAAAATATATACAACATGTATGTGAGTATATTATATGTGTATATATATGCATACATCTATTGTAGTCACTGTGGGTTGTATTTAACATGTTTGATACATTATTTTTCAAATGTATTTTTTTTTTGGCTGTGCTGGATCTTTTTTGGTGTGAGGAGCTTTTCTCTAGTTGCGGTGCACAGGCTTCTCATTGCAGAGCATGGGTTCTAGGGTACTCTGGCTTTAGCGGTTTTTGCACAGGGGCTCAGTACTTGTGGCTCCCAGGCTCTAGAGCACAGACTCAATAGTTGTGACACACAGGCTTGGTTGCTCTGCAGCACGTGGGATCCTCCTGGATCAGGGATGCAACCCACGTCTCCTTCATTGGCAGACGGATTCTTTACCACTGAGCCACCAGGGCAACCCTTGATATGTTATTGAACAGAGTCTTTAAAAGTAAGCACAGGGCCCAGGGACCTCCCAGGTCTTCCTGAGGTGCAGACCACCCGCAAGGAGCCTTGTGCTCAGTCAGCATCCCTTTCTGCAGGCAAGAGATAGGAGGAGCCCAGAGGAAGCTCTTCTTGAATCATCTCTAAAAATAGTCCCTATCATGTGGGGCAGGATATTAATGGTCTGGGAATCAGGAAATTCAGAGGCAGAGTTTAGAAAACTGGCATAAATGGAATCCCACAGCCTAGAAGGGGTCCTCAAATCTCTGTTGGCCATCTTGAAAAATGTCAAGTTCTTTCATTAGAGCCAGTGCCTTTATTGGCCTAGATCCCCACTGAACTTAAATGAAAATTCAGAAGAAAATTGCTCTTTTGAACTGTGGTGTTGGAGAAGACTCTTGAGAGTCCCTTGGACTGCAAGGAGATCCAACCAGTCCATTCTAAAGGAGATCAGCCCTGGGTAAAAAAAAAAAAAAAAAGAAAGAAAATTGCTCTTTTATTGTCTTTTTTTAAAATTCTAACACAACATGTGTAATCAAGAGTATATATATATATTTTTTTGGCCACACTAGGTCTTGGTTGTGGCACATGGAGTCTTTGTTGATGCGTGCAGGATCTTTAGTTGAGGCATGTGGGCTCTAGTTCCCTGACCAGGGATCAAACCCTGGACCCCAGCATTGGGAGCATGGCGGCTTAGCCACTGAACCACCAGGGAAGTGCTAAAAGCATGCATCGAGAGTATGGCCGAATGACTTATTACCTAGATGGTAGATAGACAGATTAGACAGATAGATAGACAGACGATAGATAGATCCCACTCCCCAGGTTAGCACCATCCAGATCACCACCAACTATTTCCATCACTTCAGAAGTCTCCCTCTGCTCCCTCCCATGTCAATCCTTCTATCCAAGGTAACCTCCATTCAGATTTCCATCATAGATTAGTTTTGCGGGTTCCTGAATTTCATATAAATGGAATCCTGCAGGATGTACACTTTGGGGATGTCTAGCTCAACATGACATCTGTGAGATTTGTCTCTCTGCCTGAGACTGAGTATAGGCCTTTCGGGTGTTCAGAGTCATGTAGCCCCACACACCTATTACCGCCTGTCCCACAGTCCCTTCCGAGACCATGCAAAAATCTCTCACCTTCCTCCTCCCTGTATAAATGGACAAACAAAAGTTGATTTTTTACAAGGTAAATGTAATTTTTTTCCTAAGTACAAAAATTACACATGCTCATTTTAAAAAGAAAGAAATTCTAGCCTTGAGAATCTTGCATGGCTTACCCAAACACAGCCAATAGATCCGCTGGCCAGTGGCCTTTGACCTGTGTAGCCTGGCTCTGAAAAAACAACTGGGTCAGTCACATTCTGCATCTCAGGAATGTGACCTCTTGAACTCAGAGGGAAGTTGCATTTGCCAGTGATGCTGGTCCCACCTGGACTGTGTGTGGTACCACTGGGACCCTCCTCCAGGACCGAGGGGCCTATTTCTCCAGGTGCCATGCTTCTTGGTCCCAACTCAGGACAGCTCTCAGAGGCCAGCCCAGGAGAATAAATCTGTCACTGCTTCCACTTTTTCCCCTTCTATTTGCCATGAAGTGATGAGACTCGAGGCCATGATCTTAGTTGTTTGAATATTGAGTTTCAAGACAGCTTTTTCACTCTCCTTTTTCACCCTCATCAAGAGGCCCCCAGCCCCAAGATTCTCTAAACATTCCCACCTCTTCACCTTTGCTTCTACCCACTCTACCTGCTAAGGTCCAACTCTTTTACCAGCTCTTCTCCAAACCCTTCCGAGAATCCCCAGGCCACTGTCACAGTATTTTCTTTGTATAATGATAGCATTTGCCATTAGCTGCCTTGTGCTAAGGCTTAACTAGGTGAACTAGCTACAAAAATCCCTCTTTGGTTTTTTAAAAAAAGTGAGTGGCATGTCCTCAAGGCTTGGCAACTTGTAAAATGCCTCTCATTCCTCCAACTTGGAGAAACTTATCATTCCTATAGATGAGTCAGTAGAGGGGAGAGTTAATTGATTGGCTTAGATTTGGGGAAAATGCAGAGAAGTGATTTGTGTCACCTGGCTGTCCCTCTCCTGGGATGAGCGAGCCTAAATGGAGACCCCACACAGTGCCGTCCCAGGAAAGCCCTTCAACATCCCCCCACTTTCCCAAGGTGGAGGAGGGGATAGGGGAGACAGTCCCTCTGCGCAGCGCTAGGGGCCATTCACAGGGCCATTTCCCCTCCCCCACCTCCACCCCCCGGAGAGAGGCGGGAGACAAGGACTCCCACACAATGTCCCCATTGACACTTGTGGCCAAGTCGGGGCTGGGTGCCATGGAAACCTCTTGGGAGCAGAGAGGGAAAGCAATAACCCAGGCCTCCCACACTGAGCCCATTGTCCCCTGAGCCGACCTCCCTCAGTGGGCCCTTATCACTGCTCCCCCCTGCCAGGCCTCGGCTCCAGGCTCCGCACCCCACTAGAGGCACCCACTTTCCCCCTGCTGGCCCCCCAGGGGAGCCACCACCCATCCTGCTTTCCCTACACAACCCTGTGAAACCCAAGGCAGCCCAGGAGTGAGGCCAGGGAGCTCATTTCCCAGCCACCCTGAGCCCTGAGAGTGGAGAAGACGCCAGGCAGGGAGGCCCGGGAGGCAGGTAGGTCACGGCACTACAGGCTCTGTCCTCTGGTTGGGGCAGTTTTATGCCCAGAATGTGCCAACTGCTGTGTCCTGTTGGCCTAGAGGAGGAAGACCAGACTCCGGAACTGGCCTTGGGGCACTAGAATAAACCCATCTGGGCCACCCAGGCCTGGGTTCAGCTGAGGCCCAGCCCACAATCTTCTCCTCACCTGAGTCTTGAAAACTGCTCCCTGGTTGTTGCTGTTCCCATCACCTCCCTCCCAGGGCTCCTGGAACCTAGGCCTAGCTGCATGAATCTAAGAAGAGGCCTGAGGGGTTCCCCTGGTGGCTCAGTGGTAAAGAATCCACCTGCCAATCCACAAGTGTCAATGGGGACATTGTGTGGGAGTCCTTGTCTCCCGCCTCTCTCCGTGGGTTCTATCCCTGATCCTAGAAGATCCCACATGTGGCGGAGTGGCGCCCCTTAGCCCGAGTGCCACCACTATTGAGCCTGTGGTCTAGAGCCAGGGAGCTGCAACTACTGAGCCCATGGGCCACGACTACTGAAGCCTTAGAGCCTGTGCTCCACTACAAGAGACACTGCAATGAGAAGCCCGGGTACTGCAACTAGAGAGCAGACCGCGCTCACCACAACTAGAGAAAAGTCCATGCAGCGGTCAAAAAATAAATTTTTAAAAAATAAGTAAAAAATAAAAAGAGGCCTGAGAAGGGCTTCCCTGGTGTCTCAGTGGTAAAGAATTCCCCTGCAATGCAGGAGCCGCAGGAGACGTAGGTTCAATCCCTGGGTCAGAAAGATCCCGTGGAGGAAGGCACGGCAACCCACTCTGGTATTCTTGCCTGGAGAATCCCAGGGACAGAGAAGCCTGGCGGGCTACAGTCCATGGGGTCACAAGAGTTGGACATGACTTAGTGATTACACCATGAACAACTAGATGACAGAACTTGGTGACTGCAGTACCCCTTCTCACCAGCTGTCACTTGAGTGACATAATGATGTAACCAACAAGGGCACCGCCTTCAGGCAAAACCCTTGAAGCCCTCAGGCAGGGGGTGGGGTGAGGCGTCCAGGTGGGCAACAGAGGAGCCTGGGCTTCAGATCGGTGCGGGGGAGTGGGAGAGCTTCAGTCCCAGCTGGATGACCTGGGAGAAGTTAGGTAACCTCTGTGAGCCTCAGCTTTACCATCTGTAAAAAAGAGCAGTAAAAACTTTTGACAAAGGACTTCCCAAGTGGTCCAGTGGCTAAGACTCCGAGCTCCCAAAGCAGGGGGCCTGGGTTCCATCCCTGGTCAGGAAACGAGATCACACATGCCGCAACTAAGACCGGACGCAGCCGAATGAACAAATAAACGTTAACAAAACGAAAACCAAAACTTTCGGCACACTTTACTAGGACGTGGAAAGGAATTGACAGGACAGTAAAGAGTGCACGCTAAGTCGCCTCAGTCACATCTGTCTCTTTGCAACCCAATGGACTATAGCCTGCCAGGCTTCTCTGACCCTGGGATTCTCCAGGCGAAGATACTGGAGTGGGTCGCTATGCCCTCCTCCGGGGGATATTCCCAACCCAGGGATTGAACCTGCATCTTTTGCATCTCCTGCCTTGGCAGTGGGGTTCTTTACCACTAGTGCCACCTGGGGAGCCCAGCAGGGCACAGAGAGCACACTGGAGGAATGGACCAGATGCTACTGTGATCCATTTGACAACCTTTAACCCCCACAACTCTGGGCACTGCGTCGGGTGCTTGGGACTAAAAGAGCCACAGGGAGCAAGGGACAGCCATCAAGTGACCCCCCTGAGAGGCCCAACCCCCCTGAGGCAGGGGTCCCTGAGGGAGAACGAGGCAGCAAATGATGGGGTGGCAGGGAGCATGTGGTCCCCAGCAAGAGATCCGTCCTAACATTCCCAATGGGGTTTTACATGGGGTGGCTGGTTAGTTCCTGGAATGTCTAAGAAAAACAAACTGGTTATTCTGAGTGAAATTGCAGCCTGGCTAAGGCGGGTGGGTCTGCTTTAAATTAAACACAGCGTTGCTGAGATTCTTTTCATTTCGTGGCCACTGCTGATCAGCAGAGACGTTACCTCACCTCACCTTCCTGCTCTGAGAGGGGGAGGCTCACAGGGAGTGGTTCTGGGGCCGGGAGGAGCTGGAGGAGGCTGAGAGGCCCTTCCCCTCCAGGTTCCTGGGAGCCAGAGGTAGGAAGCCCACCCTCCTCCAAAAACTCAGTCTACCTCTAGGGCTGGGGGTTCTAAAATGTGGGAGCACAGAGATGATCTTAAGTGCATTCAACTTTGTCCTTGGTATTTAGCTGAGGAATTACGGCATTTGCAAATATACTGCTTTCCCAGGAGTACTTGAAAAAAAACTTGGCGGCAGTTTTACAAGTCCAAGGTTGGTCCCTTTCAAACATTTAGGCACTGGGTGGCCCGGCCTCCTGGCTCCTCCCAGGACTCCAGCTGCTTTAGCTGGCAAGCTGATGGAGAGGCCAGTGTCCCCATGGGGTGCCTTGGTCAAGGGTGGAGTTACCTTCTGGTTTTGGAAAGTGCTTTTGACCAGCCTGCCAGCTCGTGGAGTCCTAGAAAATTCCAGAGTGTTGGAGTCAGGCAGACCTGAGTGTGTGAGTACCAGACCCCTAGATAAAGATTGCCTAATGTTAGACCTAGAATGTGTGCATGCTCAGTCACTTAGTCTTTGCAACCCCATGGACTGTAGCCCACCAGGCTCCTCTGTCAATGGGATTTCCCAGGAAAGAATACTGGAGTGGGTTGCCATTTCCTTCTCCAGGGGATCTTCCTGACCCGAGAGTTGAACTGGAGTCTTCTGCGTCTCCTGCACTGGCAGGTGGATTCTTTATCACTGCACCACTGAGAAACCCTAAACCTTGAATAGACTCATCTTTAAAATGGCGATAAGAGCAGAATTCCCTGGGGGTCCAGTGGTTAGGACTCCATGTTTTTCAGTGCCAAGGGCCCCAGTTCAGTCCCTGATTGGGGAAAAAATAAAAATAATACAATAAAATGGGGGGACTTCCCTGGTGGCCCAGTGGTTAAGACTGTGCTGCCAATGCAGGGGGTCCAGGTTCAATCTCTGGTCAGGGAACTAGATTCTACATGAGCAACTAAGAATTCACAAGCCGCAACCAAAAGATCCTGCGTGTCACAACTAAGACCTGGCACAGCCAAATAAATAATAAATAAATATTAAAAAGTAATAAAATAATATGGGAAAAGGGAACCTACTTCTCAGGGTTGTTACATGGATTAAATGCAAATGTGTGCTTAATGTTCTTTTGTTTCAAATTAAATGTATCCCTAGTTTTTTGGTTGTAAGAAATAGAAACTTCCTCAAGTTGCTGTATGTAAAAGGGAAACTTTTTCTATGGAATTCAGGGACTTTCATGAAAACAGGCCTCCAGTCCCTCTCAGAGAGCTGAAACTAGGACCTGAAAATGGATTTGCTTTGTTCCTCATCCTGCTTTGTCTCCACATGTGCTTGGGTGGCCGCTTCTTGCGGTCTCAGAGCATCTCCTCTCCCTGCAGACCACCTTTCAAAGAGAAAGACCTGTTTACTCACCAGCCTTGGCTTGACATCATTTCCTCATGCTAGATCCATAGTCAGTGCTCAGTAAAGAATAGACAGTTTCTACTGTGTTTCTTTGATTTAATAGTAATGCACTGGCACCCCACTCCAGTACTCTTGCCTGGAAAATCCCATGGGCGGAGGAGCCTGGTAGGCTACAGTCCATGGGGTCACTAAGAGTCGGGCACAACTGAGCGACTTCACTTTCACGCATTGGAGAAGGAAATGGCAACCCACTCCAGTGTTCTTGCCTGGAGAATCCCAGGGACGGGGGAGCCTGGTGGGCTGCCGTCTATGGGGTCGCACAGAGTCGGACACGACTGAACTGACTTAGCAGTAATGCACTATGTTATGAGTAACTAAGCCCCTGGGCCACAGGTACTGAGCCAACACTGTAGAGCTTTTGAGTCATGACCACTGGCCCTGTGTGCCTAGAGCCTGTGCTCCCAGGGAAGAGAAACCACTGCGATAAGAAGCCTGTGCATAGCGACAAAGAGTAGCTCCCACTCGCTGCAACTAGAGAAAGTCCACGCACAGCAACGAAGACTCAACACAGCCAAAAATTAAAATAAATAAATACAAAATTTTAAAAACAAAACAAACACAAATAGTAATGTGCTGAATATTCCCTTCAACTCTCCAAATCCTTTCTCTCTTCTCCACTGTGCTCTGTCCTCAGGAGCTGACCTGCATCAGTTGTCACTGGATCTCCCTCCCCTTCTGGGCTCTGGCTGACTTCAGCCCACAGCAGACACCAGCAGGAAATGGAGGGGAGTTGGAAAGCACCAGCAGAGTGCTGACTATTCTAACGCCCTTGCCAGTGGACGATGGCTTGGCAGCTGTAACCTGGTTCCTACACAGAAGGCCCCAGCCGCTTTTCAGCAACCCCATCCTTCAGCTACAGGCCTCTCAGGGTTCTTTTAACCACTTTCTCTCCCGGTCCCTTCAAGCTGACAGTGCTGATGGTGCTCCACGTTTCTATCCTGGAGATGCTGCATCATCCTTTTTGTTTTCCTTTCATCTCCTCCATGTGTCTAAAATTCTTCTGTTTATTATGTTCTCTCCAATAACACAGCTGTAACTCTGTTGCCATCTCTCTCTTGCTGGGACTCAGATGACACCATGAGTCAAGAAGGGGAGTTGTCTCCCTGCTCCACCTCCCACTCTGGCTCTGGCAGGAAGTGGATGAAGAACTAGAAGGTCTTTGAGATAAACATTATACACAAGGTATCCAAAATCGAGATCACCAGGATTCTTTTGGCAGGGAAAAATAATACATGTGCTGGGATGGGGTGTTTCTTCTTTTGGAAGAAACTCTCCATTTTCCTGGGAGAATGTGACCCCCATAGTTCAGTTCATTTCAGTTGCTCAGTTGTGTCCAACTCTTTGCGATCCCATGGACTACAGCACATTAGGCTTCCCTGTCCATCACCAACTCCCGGAATTTACTCAAATGCATGTCCATTGAGTCAGTGATGCCATCCAATCATCTCATCCTCTGTTGTCCCCTTCTCTTCTTGCCTTCAATCTTTCCCAGCATCAGAATCTTTTCAAATGAGTCAGTTCTTCCCATCAGGTGGCCAAAGCACTGGAGTTTCAGCTTCAGCGTCAGTCCTTCCAATGAATATTCAGGACTGATTTCTTTTAGGATTGACAGGTTGGATCTCCTTGCAGTCCAAGGGACTCTCAAGAGACTTCTCCAACACCACACTTCAAAAGCATCAATTCTTCTGCACTCAGCTTTCTTTATAGGCCAACTCTCACATCCATACATGACTACTGGAAAAACCATAGCTTTGACTAGGACCTTTGTTGGCAAAGTAATGTCTGTGCTTTTTAATATGCTGTTTACTTTGGTCATAACTTTTCTTCCAAAGAGTAAGCGTCTTTTAATATCATGGCTGTAGTCACCATCTTCTGTGATTTTGGAGCTCAAGAAAATAAAGTCTGTCACTGTTTCAACTGTTTCCCCATCTATTTGCCATGAAGTGATGGGACCAGATGCCACAATCTTAGTTTTCTGAATGCTGAGTTTTAAGCCAACTTTTTAATTCTCCTCTTTCACTTTCATCAAGAGGCTCTTTAGTTCTTCTTCACTTTCTGCCATAAGGGTGGTGTCATCTGCATATTTGAGGTTATTGATATTTTTCCTGGCAATCTTGACTCCAGCCTGTGCTTCATCCAGCCCAGTGTTTCTCATGATGTACTCTGTATGTAAGTTAAATAAGCAGGGTGACAATACACAGCCTTGACATACTCCTTTTCCTATTTGGAACCAGTTTGTTGTTCCATGTCCAGTTCTAACTGTTGCTTCCTGACCTACATACAGATTTCTCAAGAGGTAGGTCAGGTAGGTCAGGTGACTATGATCCACATAGTCAAAGGCTTCAGTGTACTCAGTGAAGCAGAAGTAGATGTTTTTCTGGAATTCTCTTGTTTTTTCCATGATCTAATTTGATCTCTGGTTCCTCTTCCTTTTCTAAAACCAGCTTGAACATCTGCAAGTTCACGGTTCACGTATTGCTGAAGCCTGGCTTGGAGAATTTTGAGCATCACTTTGCTAGTGTGTGAGATGAGTGCAATTGTGCGGTAGTTTGAGCATTCTTTGGCATTGGCTTTCTTTGGGACTAGAATGAAAACTGACCTTTTCCAGTCCTGTGGCCACTGCTGAGTTTTCCAAATTTGCTGGCATATTGAGTGCAGCACTTTCATGGCATCATCTTTTAGGATTTGAAATAGCTCAACTGATTCCATCACCTCCACTAGCTTTGTTCGTAGTGATGCTTTCTAAGGCCCACTTGACTTCACATTCCAGGATGTCTGGCTCTTGGTGAGTGATCATACCATCATGAGTATCTGGGTTTGAAAATCTTTTTTGTATAGTTCTTCTGTATATTCTTACCACCTCTTCTTAATATCTTCTGTTTTCTGTTAGGTCCATACCACTTCTGTCCTGTATTGTGCCCACCTTTGCATGAAACATTCCCTTAGTATCTCTAATTTTCTTGAAGAGATCGCTAGTCTTCCCCATTCTAAAGAGTTGGAAATATACATATGCTACCAATTCAGTTAGGGCTCTCTTTCTAGAACAGAGCTACCTAAAAGCAAGCAGTCATATAGGTTGTGAACAGAGGGTTTGTTTTTTTTAAGGTGTATTTATTTCGTTTTGGCTGTGTTGGATCTCTCTTCGTGCAGCTGGGCTTTCTTTAGCTGCGGTGAGTGGGGGCTACTCTTAGTTGTGATGCATGGGCATCTCATTGCAGTGGCTTCCCTTGTTGCAGAGCACCAGCTGTGGGGCACACAGGCTTCAGTAGTTGTGGCATGTGGGCTCAGTGTTTCAGTTCCTGTTCTAGAGCACTGGCTCAGTAATTGTGCCTCATAGGCCTAGTTGCTCTGAAGCCTGTGGGATCTTCCCGGAGCATGGATCAAGCCCCTGTCTCTGTCTTTCCCTTTCCTTTTCCAGTTTGGCCCACGCACATTTCACTTTGGGCTTTGACCATGACCATAGCCTAGGATAGACCTCCCTGTCTCCAGTCTCTCTTGTCCAGTCTGTTCCACAGCTCACTGTCAGATTAGTCTTGGCTTCACTCAGGCTTATAGATGTCAAGTCCCACATCAGAAGCATTCCATGGCTTCCTGGTGAAGCATCTGAAAGCTTCAGCTGAACTTCAAGGCCTCTGCAGTTCCTCCCCAACTCAACTTTATGGCCAAGCCCCCCCCACCACCACTTCCAGGAACTTCCTGCTCCTGACCAATCAGATTCTCTGCTGACCTGCCAATCCTCAGTCTTCACCTCCTCCATCTTTTCGTCAATATGTAGTCCAAATCCCACCTCTCAGGACTTCCCTGCTGGTGCAGTGGATAAGCATCCTCCTGCCAATGCAGGGGACATGGATTTGATCATTGGCCTGGGAAGATCCCACATGCCACGGAGCAACTAAGCCCTTGTGCCACAACTACCGAGTCTGCGCTCTAGCGCCTGTGTTTTGCAGCAGGAGATGCTCTCGCAATGACAGGCTTACGTTCTGAAAGGAGGAGTGGTCCCCACTTGCTGCAACTAGAGAAAGCCCTCACATAACAAGAAGACCCAGCACAACCACATACAAAAAAAAGAAAACAGCAGAGATTAAAAAACAAAAGCCAACCAAACAAATCCCACCCCCAGGTAAGCGTCCCTGCCCCCTCAGCCAGAGGTGATGCCTCTCGGTGAACTCCTACGATCCGGAAAGGACTGTGCAAAGTCCAGGCGGGAGAGCTGAGGGAAGGATAACTGAGTCCCATCAATGAAAGAGCCTGTGCTTGCCCACTTGGACAGCTCTCGTGGTCACTTAGGGGAACTTGGGTGTGCCTCCCTGTGCAGAAG
Organism: Bos mutus; assembly: GCF_027580195.1. NCBI lineage: Eukaryota > Metazoa > Chordata > Mammalia > Artiodactyla > Bovidae > Bos > Bos mutus. Next base: position 57,919,821 of record NC_091627.1, read on the forward strand.
TTCAGCAAACTCCATCCCGGAGAAGCCAAGGGGTTAACCCTTGGTGTCCTCTCCTCTTCACTCCATTCTCTGGTTTCACTCTCTGTTTCCATCACGTGGTGATGCCAGTGGCCTCCCTCCCGCTGGCTCTCCCATCTGAGTCAAAGGGCAAAGGTTAAGTCAGCATCTCGAAGATCCTGGAGACTGGGCTGATCTCCATTCACTGGAAATCTTAAGCAAGTACCAGGAAGGGCTTCCTTTAAGAGGTGCACTCATGGCACGATCTGCTTATCTTCAGATGGGGAGTCCCAACCTGGCCCATGGAAGTCAGGACACCTCCTGCCTTCTTCCACCCATGTAGAAAGCCCAAGTCTTCTCCTACCCTTGAAGTTAAGCCTCAGTTGGCTTCAACCGTCTTTGGTTACACACACACACAGAGCCTTGAGTATTCATAACACTTTTGATCATCCATCCCAGACTTTGTAATTGCCTTGACTATAAACAAATGCCTTTACAACACTGTTACAATGAATATCTTGCAATTACTTTTTTGGCAATGGATTATGCATGTGTTAAGAAACCATAGATTCATAAGTTTCTTTTTATCCCTGAGAGAATGCCAAAACAATTAGCTACACATTAGACGGTCATCACTTACAATACAAATTGGAAACAAAAGGAACTTGAATATTGCCACTACTCATCTATTAGAATGGCCAGTACACTAAACAAAACAAGACTAAATGCTGGTGAGGATGTAGGGTAGCCGAAGCTCTCACTCGTTGCTGGGGGGAATGCAGAATGCACCATACTTTAGAAGACGATTTGAAAGTTTCTGGATCCCTGTTCAGGGAATTGCTCCATGTGGTGCTGTACTTTCGGTGGATCCATGAGAGGAGGGAAATTCAGGAGCCTCCTATGTCCCCAGCCTGGTGACGTTGTGCATCACCTTTTTGTAAGAGCGTTATGCTCATTCATTAGTGGTCTTGTGTCATCACCAGGCATTAGCAATCCTAGATCTATGATATTCAAAATAACAGATTTAGGATAAAGATAGAAAATTAAACAGGATTCAATAATTTATGTCAAAAAAAAAATTAAATTAGAATATTTTTAAGGTTTGAAAAACCAAAAAAAGAGAGAGCTTCCCTAGAGGCTCAGTGGTAAAGAATTAACTTGCCAATGCAGGAGACATGGGTTCAGTCCCTGATCCAGGAAGATCCCACATGCCACGGAACAACTAAGCCCGTGTACTGCAGCTACTGAGCCTGTGCTCTAGAGCCTGGGAGCCACAATTACTGAAGCCTGCGCGCCCTAGAGCCCGTGCTCCGCAACAAGAGAATCGTGTGCCCCGCAACTAGAAGTAGCCCCTGCTCTGCACAATTAGAGAAAAGTCGGTGAGGCAACAAAGATCTAGCACAGACAAAAATAGAAAGAAAGAAATAAGACTATGTTTTTTTAATAGAGAATATACCAGTCATTAGAGCCAGTGTTTTTCTGTTGTTGTTATTTTGTTTTGGAGTTTTTTGGCTGCGCTGGGTCTTAGTTGTGACATGCAGGGCTCTCCAGTTGCAGAACACAGGATCAGTAACTGCCAACCTCAGATTTCTCTAGTTGTGGTTCTCAGGCTTAGTTGCCCTGTGGCATGTGGAATCTTAGTTCCCCGACCAGGGATTGACCTGTGTCCCCTGCGTTAGAAGGCAGATTCTTAACCACTGCACCAACAGGAGGTCTCAGAGCCAGTGTTAAATTTAAGTCATGCCAAACTAGCTTCATTTTCTTTCTTTATAGAGTCACCAGGTGGATAGACAGACAGTCCAAGAGCATTAGGTAAAGTGTATTGGTTTCCAGTAGCAGATCATAACGTCCCTCATAGTAGCTGGGATAGGCATTAACACTGTGCACAAAGATGCCATCTCTCCTCCTCTCACCCATGTAGTGAAGCTGAATCTGGCCTCTGAACCCCAGCACTGAACTAAATCTCGGAGGCAGAGTTTTGGGTGAAGTAGAAAAGAATAGCATTATTGCTTTGCTAGGCAAACAGGGCCACTGTGGGCTAATGCTCTTAAAACTGTGTAATCCAACTTGGAGGAGCTAGTGAGAAGTAACAGTTCAAAGAGGGCATGATCAGCTTGTGGACATTCTTCTGATTGGTTGGTGTGAGATAAGTGGGAGTCAGCATCCTCCACCTTCTGCTTCCAACCCTTCTGGTGTCTCTGTGCTTGTGGGCAGTCTACTGTCATTAACCTTTAACTTCTCCCACCTGGTGGGGGTTTCAGTATCTGCAAAACAGTTCAAAGATATTGTGTGTATCCCCTGATGGGAAACCAGAACCTTGTCCCAAGCCAGCACTATTGTTTCTTTTGGCTGTTACTTCCCTGTCTCTGTCTCTGGAATCTGCCTGCAATGCAGGAGACCCAGGTTCGATCCCTGGGTTGGGAAGAGCCCCTGGAGAAGAAAATGGCAAGCAACTCCAATATTCTTGCCAGGAGAATCCGCATAGACAGAAGAGAACCTGGTGGGCTACAGTCCATGAGGTCCCAAAGAGTCGGACACAAGTGAGCAACTAACTCTTTCACTTTCAATCCTGTCTCTGCAACCCCTTCCTTCCCTAATTAGCAGCTATTTGAACCTGCTGTAGGAACTCAGGGAAGGTCATGGAGACTGAAGGAAGTCTATTTCCTATAATCAAAGAAATGGAGAACAGGGACTTTCCTTGTGGTCCAATGACTAAAACTCCATGCACCCAATGCAGGGGGCCAGGGTTTGATCCCTACTCAGGGAACTAGATCCCGCATGGCACAACTAAGAGTTCGCTTGCCTCAACTTAAGAGCCTGCATGCGGTAACAAAGATCAAAAATCCCAGGCGATGCAGCTAAGACCTGGCACAGCGAAATAAATTAATAAATATTAAAAAACAAATGCCAGGCTGGATGAAGCACAAACCAGAATCAAGATTGCTGGGAGAAATATCAATAACCTCAGATATGCAGATGACACCACCCTTTTTGCAGAAAGCAAAGAGGAACTAAAGAGCTTCTTGATGAAAGTGAAAGAGGAGAGTGAAAAATCTGGCTTAAAACTCAACATTCAAAAAACTAAGATCATGGCATCCAATCCCATCACTTCATGGCAAATAGATGGGGAAACAATGGAAATAGTGAGAGACTTAATTTTGGGGGGCTCCAAAATCACTGCAGATGATGACTTCAGCCATGAAACTAAAAGAGGCTTGCTCCTTGGAAGAAAAGCTATGACAAAGCTAGATAGCACATTAAAAAGCAGAGACATTATTTTGCTGACTCTGATTACTGGTTTTTCCAGTAATCATGTATGGATATGAGAGTTGGACCATAAAGAAAGCTGAGTGCTGAAGAATTGATGCTTTTGAACTGTGGTGTTGGAGAAGACTCTTGAGAATCCCTTGGACTTCAAGGAGATCAAACCATTCAATCCTAAAGGAAATCAGTCCTAAATATTCATTGGAAAGACTGATGCTAAAGCTGAAACTCCAGTACTTTGGCCACCTGAGCAAAGAACTGACTCATTTGAAAAGACCCTGATGCTGGGAAAGATTGAAGGCAGGAGGAGAAGGGGATGCTGGAGGATGAGAAGGTTAGATGGCATCACCAACTCGATGAACATGAGTTTGAGCAAGCTCCAGGAGTTGGTGATGGACATGGAAGCCTGACATGCTACAGTCCACAGAGTCACAAAGAGTCAGACACAACTGAGAGACTGAACTGAAAAAAACAAACTTTCAAACTGTGGTGCTGGTGAAGACTCTTGAGAGTCCCTTGGACAGCAAGGAGATGAAACCAGTCAATCCTAAAGGAAATCAACCTGGAATATTTACGGAAGGAGTGATGCTGAAGCTGAAGCGCCAATCCTTTGACCACCTGATGTGAAGAGCTGACTCATTAGAAAAGACCCTGATGCTGGGAAAGATTGATGGCAGGAGAAGAAGGGGAAGACAGAGGTTGAGATGGTTTGATGATTTGATGACACCATTGACACAATGGACCTGAATTTGAGCAAACTCCAGGAGATGGTGAAGGACAGGAAATCCTGGTGTGCTGCAGTCCGTGGGGTCACAAAGAGTTGGACAGGACTGAGGGACTGAACAACAACAACAAAATAATAAATGGGGGACACAGAAAAGGCCTTTATGCCCAGGAACCCCCAGGGTCCTGCTTGATATCAATAGCAGGATTGCATTTTCTTGCCTTCTTTGAAGTTAGGTGTTATCATGTAAATAGCTTTGGCCAATGAAACGTGAGTGGGAAGACACTCCATGATGCGTCCTTGGATGAGCACTCACAGACAGTGGACACCTTGACTGCAGCCTTGTGGGACCTTGAGCAACAGCCCAATTCAGTCAAGCCCAGATTCAAGGAAACTGTATTATACTTGGGTGTTCTTTTAAATAAAGTTTGTGGTTATTTGTTAGGCAACCAATACAAAGTTAATATACCCTATTGTGGATCTAAGATCTCCTGTGTCCAAGGAGAAGTTATGGGCTTCTTTAAGGATGAGAATGTCAGGATCAGATCTATCTATACATATATATATATATATATTTTTTTTTTTTTTTTAAAGTTCACTCTGCTTTAAAGACGGAGAAGGCGATAGCACCCCACTCCAGTACTCTTGCCTGGAAAATCCCATGGACGGAGGAGCCTGGTGGGCTGCAGTCCATGGGGTCGCTGAGTCGGACACGACTGAGTGACTTCACTTTCACTTTTCACTTTCATGCATTGGAGAAGGAAATGGCAATCCACTCCAGTGTTCTTGCCTGGAGAATCCCAGGGATGGGGGAGCCTGGCAGGCTACCGTCTATGGGGTCACACAGAGTCGGACACGACTGAAGCGACTTAGCAGCAGCAGCAGCTACTTTAAAGAAGGTGAGTATGGGAGCAGGGGAACCACTTGGGAGGCTACTGAGATGACAGAGCAGAGGCAAGAGATGACACATTTGCTGCGACTCCACTAGTGGCAAAGAACAGAAAAAGATGGACTAGTTCAAAATATACTTGGGAGGTAAGTGACAGGTTGGGAGGGTTGGGGTCAGTGAAGAAAGAGTCAACAGTGTCTTCCTGCTTTGGGTGTGAGTAGCTGTGATGAGGAATCCTAGAAGGGAAATACCTCCTTGGAATCCTTCCTGAAAATTCTCTGCTATTCAGGAATGCAATTGCTGCTAGTGACAGAAAACCCAATGACTGGGGTTTAATGATAAGGATGGTTAATTACATTGCCTAACAAAGGCCTGCAAAACAGGAGTACCAAGTTGGTTCAGCAGTTTGTGGAAAGAGGAAACTATATGAGCCACATATTCTTCAATTCAGCCCTGGCTAGACAAGTTTAATCCAAGTTCAACGCTGCAAGACTGAGGTTAATGAAGAACTTTGACAGAATGGGAGTCAATGACACAGATGATTAAGGAAAACAGGCCCTGAGCCAGCCATTATATCTTGTGAGATAAAGAAAAAGCAAATATTTACATGCCTATGGAGCCTGGTACTTTGACCACCTCATGCGAAGAGTTGACTCATTGGAAAAGACTCTGATGCTGGGAGGGATTGGGGGCAGGAGGAGAAGGGGATGACAGAGGATGAGATGGCTGGATGGCATCACTGACTTGATGGACGTGAGTCTCAGTGAACTCCGGGAGTTGGTGATGGACAGGGAGGCCTGGCGTGCTGCGATTCATGGGGTCGCAAAGAGTTGGACACAACTGAGCGACTGATCTGATCCGATCCGATCTGATGGAGCCTGGTAGGCTGCAGTCCATGGGGTCACTAGGAGTTGGACACGACTGAGTGACTTCACTTTCACTTTTCACTTTCATGCATTAGAGAAGGAAATGGCAACCCACTCCAGTGTTCTTGCCTGGAGAATCCTAGGGACCGGGGAGCCTGGTGGGCTGCTGTCTATGGGGTCGCACAGAGTCAGACACGACTGAAGTGACTTAGCAGCAGCAGCAACAGCAGTACTATACAATAGAAATTAAAACTATACTTTTGGGGGTATAATTTCATTATAAAATTCAGTTTCTGCTGGTTCACTTCTTAATGGAGAGGGACAAGATCTCTCCCAAAATAGGGAAAGTTTGCAATCATAGGTTTAAGAATCCTACAAAACCTTGAAATGTTGACTTACAAAACCTTGAAACCAGAATATGTTTATTCCAGCAATATTTACCAGGACACTTGTAGAAAACTGAATTTTTTCACATGCATGCTAAGTCATTTCAGTTTGACTCTTTGGGACCCTATGGACTGTAGGACTGTCAGGCTCCTCTGTCTATGGGATTCTCATTTGTTCACATAAATTTTCAAATTCCATTTGAATAGCTGCTGCTGCTGCTGCTAAGTCACTTCAGTCGTGTCCGACTCTGTGCGACCCCATAGACGGCAGCCCACCAGGCTCCCCCGTCTCTGGGATTCTCCAGGCAAGAACACTGGAGTGGGTTGCCATTTCCTTCTCCAATGCATGAAAGTGAAAAGTGAAAGTGAAGTCGCTCAGTCCTGTCCGACTCTTAGCGACCCCATGGACTGTAGCCTACCAGGCTCCTCCATCCATGGGATTTCCCAGGCAAGAGTACTGGAGTGGGGTGCCTTTGCCTTCTCTTATCCACTGGTCCAGGTGATAGTGAACTTCCCTTGACCTCACTGATCCATTCTCATTTCCTCAACTTACATATAAGAACTGTATGTAAGATACATATTGTACATACATACAAAATTTTAAGAAGATTTTCTTAAAATTAGGAAATTAGTGAAAGGCATGGTCCTTTTTGTAAAATGTAAGAGTGATGACAACAGATGAACTTTAAAATACTATGCAGAGGACTTCCCTGTTGGTTCAGTCACTGAGAGTCTGCCTGCCAATGTGGAGGTCACAGGTTCGATCCCCGGTCTGGGAAGATTCCACATGCCACAGGGCAGCCCAGCCCGTGTACCACAACTACTGAAGCACCATAACAAGAGAAGTCACTGCAATGGGAAGCCTACACATTGCAACTAGAGACTAACCCCTGCTCACTGCAAGTAGAGAAAGCCTGTACACAGCAACAAAGACCCAGCACAGACAAAAATAAATTAAATAAATGCAAAGCAGGATTGAAATTGGTCACAATGTTACTGAACCAAACTTGGGTCTGCTTACCCACATGGAGTAAAGCCAATCTACTGATACCAGCCTGGGGCAAAGTGCAATGTTTCTTGTAAGGTGCCAAGCAAAGAGACCACATGGCTCACGCTCAGAGTCCCTAAACTCCCTAAAGGATTTCAGCAAAGCATTTTAAAGGACAGGCGAGGGAGAGCGTCCCAGGGTATGTGATCAGCTCGTCACAGTTCTCTGATTGGCTGATGGTGAGGGAACACGGTGGTGTCACAGGGATTAACTTTATTCATCCTTAGGCACCAGTAGGTCTGGGGGCTATATGCTTTTAGTCATCCAGTAGTTAATTTCTTTCATTTGATTGGGGTCTTAGCATCTGTAAAACAACTCTGCAAGTGTGCATCAGATACTATTATCTAGGAACTACAGAGAGGAGCTAAAGTAGAGGATATAGGGAGAGGTCTGTCCCAGAAAGCCCCCACAGGGTCCTACTCAGTGACAACAGTCTCCATCATGTCAACCGGAGGTGGCCCTCTGTGGTGATGCGGTCTTCCAGGCAGGATGTTTGCCTCAGCTCTATACCCTTGCAGGACCACACACAGCAGGAAAGGAATGATAAGAATGGCCCTTTCCCTATATAAGTGAAGAATGTATTTTCCCAGAAGTTACTTACCTGTCATCAACCAGGGTCAAGAGCAAAGGGACTGGAATTACTTTTGGCTTAGAGCAAGCAGAGTATATTGCAGCCTGGTTGAAAGTGGGGCTCTGTTAGTAAGGGATGCAGGGGCCCCAGGGTTGCTGATAGGAGCTGTACAGCCCTGGCCCCATTCTGGGAGCCCACAGTAGAAGACACATGATGGGCAGAAAATGGCTGTGAAAAGAGTCCATTTACTTTTTACTTATTTATTTTTTGGCCAAGCCATGTGGCTTGTGGGATCTTAGTTCCCTGACCATGTATTGAACCCTCACCCTGCTTCAGTAGAAGCACTTTGTCCTAACCACTGGACCACCAGTAAATTCCCCAATTCCATTCTTACAAAGCAATAAACACGAAACAACTTTCCTGGGAAGTCAGGAGCCTCATAAAGAGTGAGTCACCCTGGGTTCTTGTCACAGGACTCAGGTTTGTCCACAAGCAGGCTTTGAACAGAGTCCTGACCATTTCTCAACACACCACTGGAGGGGTCGGGTACTCAGTGGCAAGGCTGTTCCCCCAGAGCATGGGCGCCTCACCTTCTCTCTGTGACTCCACCCCAGGGGCTCCACTGCCTTCTTGGCTGGACTAGCGGGACCTGGAAGAAGATGCTGAGGAAGTGGAAAGGTCAGCGCCCTCCTTGTGGATCTTCTGAGATAACCTGGGAAAGGCTTGGGAGATGATCGTTGGCTTTATCTAGCCTTGGGAAACTTGCTGGATGCCAGACCCTGGTTGAGAGCTGGGCTCTGGACCCCACCTTAGCACGTAGCAGAACTGGACTCAGCTTCCTTCTCTCCCAGTAGTAACTTCATGAGACCGTGGCCATGGTAAGGAGAGAGAACTCCGAGTGAATGGGGTGCAAGAAATCCTGCTTTGTTCTTGAGGTCGCATGACCCAGAGAGCAGGCGCCTGCTCTTTGCTGCCTGGGGCTTCCCCGGTGGCTCAGACAATAAAGAATCTGAGGAGACCAGGATTCAATCCCTGGGTCAGGAAGATCCACTGAAGGAGGGCATGGCAACCCACTCCAGAATTCTTGCCTGGAGAATCCCATGGACAGAGGAGCCTGGCAGGCTATAGTAAGTACACAGGGTCACAAAGAGTCGGACACAACTGAAGTGACTTAGCACATTAGCATGTGGCTCCAATAACCGCCCCCCAAATCTGGTCTCCCCTTCCCAGCCCCATGCCCCCACCATGACTGCAGGCAAACAGCAGGGTTCACTGGCCTGAAACACACCCACACACCACTGTGCCTGCTTACCTGTCCTTGCCACCCAACCAGATAGGGGCATGGTCTCTGGCCTTCCCAACACACAGCCCAGGGTGGTCCAGCTGCTGACACTGGCCACGAGCTCCTCATGGGCAGGAGCACATGTCACAGGGCTAAGCATGGCACTGCCTGAGAACTAGTGCCATGTGGGGAGAAGTCTTAGCAGGCAGACCAGGAGTGAGGCCAGGGCAGGGTGTCTATCCACAGCCCTGAAGGGGCTCAGGCACATGGCACACAGCCAGGCTGGCAGAGGCAGCATGGCTGAGCATGGGCACAGGGGTGACAGGCGGGGGAGAGGCAGCCCCATAACACACACACACCCAGACACATGCTTACAATTACATGAGCGGTATTGCTAACAGGTATACTGGAGACTTCAGTGCATGCTTAGTTACTCAGTCATGTTCAACTCTGTGACCCCATGGACTGAAGCCCACCAGGCTTCTCTGTCCGTGGGATTTTCCAGGCAAGAATACTGGAGTGGGTTTCCATGTCCTCCTCCAGGGGATCTTCCTGACCTAGGGATTGAACCCGAATCTCCTGCATTGGCAGGTGGATTCTTTACCACTGAGTCACCTGGAAAGCCCTGTGGTATACTGGAGACTTGAGTGCATTTTCCCTTTAAATGTGACACCCTCCCCCCATCACATACACCCTCACCTGCTCTCAATTTCTTGTATCACAGCAATGGTTAGCATGTGCCCCCAACTCCCATCAGAAGGTTAGTCAATCCTCACCCCCTTGTTCTACCAGACTTAGAGGCCACAGCATATGTTTGACTCATTTGAAGTGATTGGTAGCCAGAGGATGGGGTTGGCGGCTCTAGGATGAGTGGGGATGCAGGGGTGTCGGGGACAGCAGGAAGGGTGAAGGCCTCAGCTGCTCTAGGAGACAGTGGCAGCAAGAGCCACCTGTGATCCGGATAGACTCTGGTCCAGGCATCCATGCAGCCTCTAGGTCAAATGCAGCAACTCCAGCATGGAGTGAGAGACAGAGAGAGGGGTGAACACCTTCAAGGAGATTTCTAAGTATCTTTAATTGTTTGGACTGACCTCTCATTCTGCTGTGTGAGATCATGGATGAGAAATGTGCTTTGAGACAACTACTCACTTGATTCATTCATCAAAAAATGTATTGAGAGCCTAGAATGTGTCAGGCATTGTGCTTGGGGCAGAAGAGAGAGTGGAAAAGATAAACACATAAAACAGACAAGAAAAATACACAGTACACGAGCCACCACAGTTCCTTCTTTCTAAGCCCCAGATGAAAGTGAAAGTATTAGTCGCTCAGTCATGTTCAACTCTTTGTGACCCTGTGAACTGTAGCCCACCAGGCTTCTCTGTCCATGGGGATTTTCCAGACAAGAACACTGGAATGGGTTGTCATGCCCTCCTCCAGGGGAATCTTCCTGAACCAGGGATCAAAGATGGGTCTTCTGTATTATAGGCAGATTCTTTACCATCTGAGCCACCAGGGAAGCCCCAGGTAGACATGAATAATCAACCATAGGTAGACGTGACTAATCAACCATAGCTCTTTTTACCACAGAACCTGGGAAGGAACTCAGAATTCTTTTTGACATAGTTCTCTAGGCAGCCACTCCTAATTTCTCTCTCTCTCTCTCTTTTGTCTTCCCACAAAGCTTGTGGGATCTTAATTCCCCAACCAGGATTGAATTTGTGCCCTTGGTAATGAAAGCGTGAAATCCTAAGCACTGGATCACCAGAGAATTCCCTGTCACGACTAATTGAATGTATGTTATGGATTGAATGTCTCTTTCCCTCCCAAATTCATACATTGAAGCCCTAACCTCCAGGGTGGCTGTAATTAGAGATGGGGCCCCTCCAGAAGTAACTATTGTCAAATGAAGTCATGAGAGTGGGGTCCTGATCTTATAGAATTAGTGTCCTTAAAAGAAGAGATGCCAGAGAACTCACTGCCTCTCTCCCCATGCTCACATATCATGTGAGCACATAGCCAGATGGCAGCCACCTACAAGCCAAGACAAGAAGCATCAGAATGAAACCTACCAAGATGCTTTAAGAGCAGAAGAAGGTGCAGAGAAGTAAGATGGGGAGATCGCCTGCCTCCTCTACCAGTATATCAAAAACTCACCAAAATATGGAACAACTCCTACAGAGCAACTTCTAAACAACAGCAGAAGACCCCAGGCCTCCAAATAGGCAAGCTAATCTCCTTGGAACAAGGCAGAACAAAAGATAAAGACATTAAAAAAAAAAAAAAAAAATGAAAAAACTACCTTGATCTTGAACTTCCAGCCTCCAAGATCATGAAAGTAAATTTCTGTTGTTTAAACCAGCCTGAACAGACCATGGTACTGAGTCAACATGAAGGATGACATTTGTCGTTGCTGAAGCAAAGACATGGAGCTATCAATAGGCAAAGCTGGTGTGAGAAACAGGGAGCAGCATGCCATGTCCCGTCCATGGTATTTAGAGAAGGGAATGGACAGAGATGGGGCTGGAGAGTGAGGCAGTAGCTGTGTCACATATAGATGCTGCGTCCCTGGGACTTACCCTAAAGCATTGGGGAATGATCTTCAGATCTGTATTTAGAAAGATCAATCTTCTGTTTTTGTTTTTTGTTTTTTTTTTTTGGTGGCAATTCATGGCTTTCAGGATCTTAGTTCCTTGACCAGGGATTGCCCCTGGGTCCCTGGCAATGAAAGTGTAGAGTTCTAACCACTGGGCCATCAGGGAATTCCCTAGAAGGATCACTATGACATCCATCTACATGTAGGCTTGATATGGGGTGGGGAGACCAGGCAGGGAGGAAGACAGGAGGTCAGTAGATGGCTGCCCCATGGATCAAGTCTGGTATGGACTTGGGCCATGGGTGGGGACAGTCCTGGTGACCAATTAGTTGCAGATGAAAAGGAGGTGAGGTGACTCCCAGGTTTCAGATCTGGATGATGGGTTGGATGGCTGTCCCTCCCTTTGACAGGAATGTGATCTCCTGTCAAAAGATCTCCTGTAGGCAAGCCCCAGGTTGAAAGCAGAAGTCCCTGAACCTCACTGCAACCACATTGTACTGGTCAGAGTTAGGCTCAGGCCAGCCCAGATCCAATGTGGGTGAGGGCTGCCTGAGGGTGTGAACACAGGAATGTATGAGTCCTGGGAGCCACTGGGTAACAATCTGCCACCGCATCGAAGTAAAAGACAGGAAGGAAGGGGAAGGACAAGGCCCAAAGCCAGAGAAACCTGCCACCTGGGCCTGTCGCCTTTGATAAGAATTCTCTGAAGCCCTACTCTGAATTCCTCTGGATCAGAAATGAACCAGATCACATGACTAGGACCAGGTCACATGACTACCCTTAGCTGCAAGGGAGTCTGGGAAACTGAGTGTTTTCACCTGAGCATATTGCCAGTCCTTCAGTGCTAGAGAAGACTCTTGAGAGTTCCTTGGACAGCAAGATCAAACCAGTCAATCCTAAAGGAAATCAATCCTGAACATACATTGGACAGACTGACGCTGAAGCTGAAGCTCCAATATTTTGGCCACCTGATGCAAAGAGCTGCACTGAAAAAGACCTGATGCTGGGAAAGACTTGGGGCAGGAGAAGGGGGTGACAGAGGATGAGATGGTTGGATGGCATCAATGACTCAATGGACATGAGTTTGAACAAGCTCCAGCAGATGGTGAAGGACAGAAAAGCCTGGTGTGTTGCAGTCCATGGATTTGCAGAGTTGGACAAGACTTAGCAACTGAACAACAACAGAAACCTGAGTTCTCAGTAGGGAGAAGGGGAAAGCAACTCTTAAGTAGGCTATTAGCAGAGTCTTTCGCAGAAACCTCAGAGGACTGGGGAGGAAATAACAGCCACTGAGCACCTTTCTGGGAGAGAAGCCATGCATAGCGCTTTATGCAGAATCTGTTTCAGTAGGTCAAGGGTGGGGCCTGATTATTTGCATCTCTAACCAGCCCCCAGGGGATTCCAATGCTGCAAAAGCAAAACCACACTTGGAGTAGCCCTGAGCTGGGTTACACCGAGGAAACAAGCAATCTCCAAATCTCAGAGGCTTCAATGACAAAGGCTTGTTTCTTACTCATTCAGCATGTCCACTGTCAGGTGCTAGGGCTTTGCTCCCAGGAGTCAAGTGACCAGAGTGAAAGGAGAGATATCTTGGCAAAGCACCATCTGGGGTGATCCAGTGGCTAAGAATCCATGCTCTCAGGGCAAGGGGCTTGGGTTGGATCCCTGGTCAAGGAACTAAGATCCCACATGCCGCAACTAAGAGTTCTCATGCCACAGCTAAAAATTCCAAATACAGTCCATGGAGTCGAAAAGAGTCGGACACAACTGAGCAACTAACACACACACACTGCAACAAAGATCGAGGATCCTATGTGCCACAACTAAGGCCCAAGGCAGCCAAATAAATAAATACTTAAAAAAATAAACTCTTAAGAAAAAAGCACCATCTGACTCTTTCAAGTTGCATGACTGTGCCAGACACAGAGGATGAGGTGGTTTGGTGAGCGATCCTGCAGGCTACCGCAGGCTTCACAGAAAAGCTGGGATTTGAGCTGGCTGGGCTTTGAAGAATAAAACAGGAGCTTGCCCTGCTGCAGGATGAGGAAACGCCATACATAACTACTGTTGACTGAGCACTGGTTATGTGCTGCGAGCTTTCAGATCACCTCCTTTCTGGCCCTCACCAGAACCCTGAGACAGTATCCGTTCATTTCATAAAAGTAGAGACTGCAAGTTTGAAATCAGGTCACAGCGTCGGAGTATGGGAGCCCAGGAAGTCGAGCCCAATGTCCAGAACTTTCTCTCCCTTGTCACAGTGGAGTCATGTGGCTGTGTAGGGTATTTGCCAAATGATCTATATGCTTTGTTTCCCTGAAATTGATTCCAATTCCCAGGGGATTTAGGGATGGGGGCAGTGGGACTCATTAATGGATAGCAATTTTTATTGTGGTGAAATAGATATGACATGAAATTGACCATTTTAACCATCTTTAAGTGTACAGTTTCAGGGGCATTAAGTACATTCACATTGTTGGACAATCATCAGTACTGTCCACCTCGGATTTGCAAAACTGAAATTCATCTTGCAAAACTGAAACTCCGTACCCATTAAATGCTAACTCCCCATTACTCCTCCCACCAGGCCCTGGCAATCACCCTTCCTCCTTTTGTCTCTATGAAGTTCACTACCTTATTCTGTAGAAAAGGAATCATTTAGTATTTGTCCTTGAATGTGTCTGGCTTTTTTCACTTGGCATAATACCTTTCCAGTTGTACCATGTTTTTGAAAAAGGGAAAGTGGTAGTCATTCAGTCACGTCTGACTCTTTGTGATCCCATGGACTGTAACCCCCCAGGCTCCACTGTTCATGGGATTCTCCAGACAAGAATGCTAGAGTGGATTACCATTCGCTTCTCCAGGGGATCTTCCCATCCCAGGGATTGAATTCTGGTCTCCTGTACTGCAGACAGATCCTTTACTGTCTGAGCCACCAGGGAAGCCCCAAGCATGTTTTGGGCGGTAGGTGACGGGGGAAGCTTTTTTTTTTTTTTTTGGCTACACTGTGCAGCATGCAGGACCTTAGTTCCCTAGGCCAGGGATCAAACCCTTACTCCCTGCAGTAGAAGCATGGCGTCTTAACCACTGGACTGCCAGGGAATTCCTTGAACCATGTATTTAGAAAGAAAGTGAAAGTTGCTCGGATGTGTCCGACTCTTTTCGACCCCATGGACTATACAGTCCATGGAATTCTCCAGGCCAGGATACTGGAGTGGGTAGCCTTTCCCTTCTCCAGGAGATCTTCCCAACCCAGGGATTAGATTCAGGTCACTATGTATTTTAATGGCTCAATAATACCCAATTCCATGTATATACCCCATTTTGTACCATATTCATCCATTGATAGATATCTGGGTTATTTCCACCTTTTGGCTCTTGTGACTAATGCTGCTATGAGCATGGGTGTGCAAATACCTTTCCAAGCCCCTGATTTCAATTTTTTGTGTATATACCCAGAAGTGGAACTGCTTTGTCTGGAGGAATTTTTAACATAGAGGACTTTGCACGGGTAAGAGGTACTGGTGGGCTTTGTTGCGGTCCAGAGGAAAATTCTGCCCACCAGCACTGTAGGAGGAGGCCCAAGGCCTCCCTGTTCCTCACTGCTCCCCTTCCCCAGGATGTCCTAGTTAGGCACCCCTCACCTACTGAGGGGCTTCGCCGGTGGCTCAGCGGTAAAGAATCTGCTTTCAAAGCAGGAGATCCAGTAGACTCAGGTTCGATCCCTGGATCTGGAAGATCCTCTGGAGAAGGGAATGGCAACCCACTCCAGTATTCTTGCCAAAATAATCCTATGGACAGAGGAGCCTGGCAGGTGAAAATCCATAGGGTCACGAAGAGTTGGACACAACTGAAGTGACTTAGCACGCAGGCACACACCTACTGAGGAGAGAGGTGGGGCTGTAGGAGGTCAGACCCACCACTCAAGTGCAGGAATTCTCTCCATCTGGTTATTTAAACTGCTTGTCAGGCATAGATCTTGCCCCTCAAGGAGTTGGGAACCCCTCTGAGCCTCTTTTTCTGTCTATTAAACTGAGGTGCTGTATTTGCCCTCACAGATTGTCAGTTCAGTTCAGTCACTCAGTTGGGTCTGACTCTTAGCAACCTTATGGACTGCAGCATGCCAGGCCTCCCTGTCCATCACCAACTCCCGGAGTTTATTCAAACTCATGTCCATTGAGTCAGTGGTATCATCCTCTGTCATCCCCTTCTCCTCCCACCTTCAATCTTTCCCAGCATCAGGGTCTTTTCAAACGAGTCAGTTCTTCTCATCAGGTGGCCAAAGTATCGGAGTTTCAGCCTCAACATCATCAGTCCTTCCAGTGAATATTCAGGACTGATGTCCTTTAGAATGGACTGGTTGGATCTCCTTGCAGTCCAAGGGACTCTCAAGAGTCTTCTCCAACACCACAGTTCAAAAGTATCAATTCTTCAGCGCTCAGCTTTCTTTATAGTCCAACTCTCACATCCATACATGACTACTGGAAAAATCGTAGCCTTGACTAGACGGACCTTTGTTGGCAAAGTAATGTCTCTGCTTTTAATACGCTGTCTAGGTTGGTCCTAACTTTCCTTCCAAGGAGTAAGCGTCTTTTAATTTGTCAGGTGGCTCAAATGAATTAATGGATGTGAGGGACACAGAGGTGCTGCAGCCTGCTGGAGACCCACTGCCCTGCAAAGGCTGCTCTCCAAGCGCTGCCCTGTCCCATGGGTCAAACACGGGCAGTGCTGGGGCAACTGTCTGGGAAGGCTGAGACTATTTCCTGAAGGCCAGAAGAGCCCTAAGGCTGAACTAGCTTTTTAAAAAAGGACAGTGCCGTAAGAACACTTCCTCCTGACATTTCTGGGGCAGTGATTTGCAAATTAGAGCCTGACCAAGAATCCCCCAGAGGGCTGTAAAAACAGAGCAGGGGCCCCACCCCAGAGTCTATGACTCAGGAAGGTTATGATCTGGTCCAAGGATTCGTGTTTCTACAAATGCTTGGGTGACCCTTAGGCTGCTGACCCAGGGACCGTACTTTGAGAACCACGGCTCTGCAAAACGGAGGAGAAAATGTACTTATTTTGAAGACATGACACATGAGCTCCCTGCATCGCCCTTTTCCTCTCCCCTCCCTTTCTTGTTTCTTTCCTTCCTCCTTCGTCAGATATGTATTATTAGAGCACAGAGTCTGGGCTGGACCGACCAGATGGTCTTTGGCTGCCCAGGGCCTGAGCTGTGACCAGATGCGGAGGAGTCCAAGTGAGTCAAGCTGCTGGGGGAGGGAAAATACCCCTGATCTGGGAGAGCCCAGGGCATTGTGTAAAGCTGGGGCAGCTTTTACCCCGGGTCAGCTGGTCCCCTGGCAGCAGACTGCTGGGTGAGGAACTGGTCTTGGGAGAGGCACCTAACACAGCACCATGTGGGGTGCAGCAGCCAGGCCCCAGGGTGCTTGCCAGCCCAGGCCTTCTGACAAGGCTGGAAAGCAGGTTGGGAGGCTCAGAGAGTAGGGGCAGAGGTCCGTGGGCACTGGGAATGGCCAGCCCTTGGCTTTAGATGCCCAGCCAGGTTGTGATATTTTTCTTTGAAGGCTTCATCACCCTTGTCCTGCCCGTGACCCACAGTGAACCCTGCCGTCCAGCTTCCCGAAGACTCATCCATCAGACTTCTCTGGACCTTTCCCCCCGACCCCAGCTCCCAACTCGGTCCCTAACAGACCTGGGTCTCATTTCCCAGGGCTCCCTTTTCTATTTTCAAAGGAGATCCCAAACCCATCTGTTCAATAGAACCTAAGACTCATCCTCAGTTAGTGAGTTCAGTCAGTCAGTCATGTCCGACTCCTTGAAACCTCATGGACTGCAGCACACCAGGATTCCCTGTCCATCACCAACTCCTGGAGCTTGCTCAAACTCACGTCCATCAAGTTGGTGATGTCATCCAACCATCTCATCCTCTGTCATCCCTTTCTCCTCCTGCCTTCAGTCTTTGCTAGCATCAGAATCTTTTCAAATGAGTCAGTTCTTCCCATCAGGTGGCCAAAGTATCGGACTTTCAGCTTCAGCATCAGTCCTTCCAATGAATATTCAGATTGATTTCCTTTAGGATGGACTGGTTGGATCTCCTTGCAGTCCAAGGGACTCTCAAGAGTTTTCTCCAACACTACAGTTCAAAAACATCAATTCTTTGGTGCTCAGCTTTCTTTATAGTCCAACTCTCACATTCATATATGACTACTGGAAAACCATGTCTTTGACTAGATGGACCTTTGTTGGCAGAGTGATGTCTCTGCTTTTTAGTATGCTTTCTAGGTTGGTCAGAGCTTTTCTTCCAAGGAGTAAATGTCTTTTAATTTCATGACTGCACTCACCATCTGCAGTGATTTTGGAGCTCCCCAAAATAAAATCTCTCACTGTTTCCATTGTTTCCTCATCTATTTGCCATGAAGTGATGCACTGGATGCCATGATCTTAGTTTTCTGAATGCTGAGTTTTAAGCCTACATTTTCACTCTCAATAGTCTTCTCCAGCACCACAGTTCAAAAGCATCAATTCTTTGGTGCTCAGCCTTCTTTATGGTCCAACTGCCAGGAGATGTATGTGCAGAGGCTCAGCTCCAAGAAGGATGCCAGACGTGGGCATCTTCCCTGGAATTTGCGCTGAACCCAGAGCATTGCTCTCACTTTCTCTAGATCTATTTCCTCAGCCATGAAATGGGGTGGATAGGATGAGTGCCACTGGACTGAGGGGATCACACCAGATAATACCGCAGGAATCCTTGCTACCTGGCACTGCTCTCCTCTGCAGCCAAGGGCTCGCGCCCAGGTTTTGAGATTCTTTCCAGTAACACACATGATATATTTCTCCAACTCTTCAAAATTTACCTCCAAGGACTTCCCTGGTGGTCCAGTGTCTAAGACTCTGAGTTCCCAATGCAGGGACCCGTGTTTGATCCCTAGTCAGGGAACTAGATCCCACATGCCACAACTAAAGATCCTGCATGGTGCAACTGGATGCTTTTGAACTTCGGTGCTGGAAAAGACTCTTAAGAGTCACTTGGACTGCATGGAGATCCAACCAGTCAATGCTAAAGGAAATCAGTCCTGAATATTCATTGGAAGGACTGATGCTGAAGCTGAAGCTCCAATACTTTGGCCACCTGATGTGACGAGCTGACTCACTGGAAAAAACCCTGATGCTGGGAAAGATTGAAGGCAGGAGGAGAAGAGGAAGACAGAGGATGAGATGGTTGGATGGCATCACTAACTCAATGGACATGAGTTTGAGCAAACTCTGGGAGATGGTGAAGGACAGGGAAGGCTAGCATGCTGCAGTTCATGGGGTGGCAGAGTTGGGCACAACTTAGTGACTGAGCAACAAGGAGCAACAAAGATGGAAGACCCTACATGCTGCAGCTGAGGCCCAGCACAGACAAATACATGAATAAAACAAATACTAAAAAATTTACCTCCGCTTTGATTTGGGCCATAGATTGGGGTTCTTAGTTCCTTAAGGTGGCTGCTGGCCATTTATTCATTCCAGTTTCATCTTGTGAGCTGCCAGTTTCCCAGCCAGGCAAAGCACAGGAGCCCCTCTCCAGACCTGGCTGTCCCATCTACACGCCCAGGAGGCATACTCAGGAGGGGCGCTCCTTGGCCTGGGGAGGCATGTGGTATCCTCACATTTACCAGCTCCTCCGATGTGAGACCCTTTCCCCAGTGCCCCAGCGGAGGGGGCGGGCACAGTGTGGAGCCAGGGAGCCCGGACTCTCGAGCCGGCAGCCTGGCTCGCATCCTCGAGCTTCTGTGTGTTGACTGTGCAGCGCTGCCATGAAAAGAGCAGCATAGCCTCATCCCTCACCACCCTGGGTGAGATGCAGGGGACAGTGGTGTCTGCACCTGGAACCCAGCTAAGAGCAGCCACTCAGGAGTGCAGGGCTCTCTACGCTCTGCTCCTGACCTCAGAAACTTTCTGCGGTTACCATGGTTTCTCCAGCATCATGGAAATGCTATCACATGTGGAGATTTCCTGTTAGTCCCTCACAAGGGAGAACTTGCTTTGTCAATCTCTGTACCTCAGAAGACGACCAGCTGTCCTAACTAGAGTCAAGAAGTGAGCACAGCTCTATGCAGCCAGCAGTGAATCTCCTTAACCACATGGTGGTGAGTTCTTGGTCTGTATAATTTCATTCGGGCTTCCCTGGTGGCTCAGATGGTAAACAATCTGTCTGCAGTATATGAGACCCAATTCTTGGGTTGGGAAGATATGCTGGAGAAGAGAATGGCTACCACTCCAGTATTCTTGCCTGGAAAATTCCATGGACAGAAGAGGAGCCTGGCGGGCTACAGTCCACTGGGTGGCAAAGAGTCTACCAACACTTTCACTTTTCTTTATCTCCTTCATTTAATTTGGGGTGTGGGGGAAGTAATGCAGCTGACAAAAGGTTATCTATTAATATAGCTGTAAGAAACCGGAGTCCTTTAAAATTGACAGTAAAGGTCAATGGAAACCAACCAATAGGAAATGGGCAAATGATACAAATAGACAGTCTCACAATGCAAATCAGACTAGCCAACACACCTGTGAAAAAATGCTCAGAATTATGACAAGGGAATTGCAAACTAAAGTAACAATGAGATGCTGTTGTTTGGCTCTCAGAGTGGCTAAAATTTAAATGATTCCATTTTGTAAAAGAAACAATGTTACCCCCTGACACCCCCACCCCCTTACATGTGTAGGAGGCAGGGTTTCTCAGCTCTTCAGTAGTTGCAGCACACCGGCTCTACTTCCGGCACAGGCTTAGTTGCCCGGCAGCATGTGGAATCTTCCTGGACCAGAGACCAAACCCATGTCCCCTCCATTGGCAGGTGGGTTTTTAACCACTGGACCACCCCGGAAGTGCAGTTTTTCTTTTTATGAATCAAGCAGTTTATTAACCCAGTATCAATTGTTGCAATGTTTCTTTTTAAGCTTTTTTTTTTTTTTTTAATGTGGACTATTTTTATTTTCTTTTATTTGTTACAATATTGCTTTGGTTTTATGTTTTGTTTTTTTGGCCTGGAGGCTCCCTGACCAGGGATCCAACCCACACTGCCTGCATTGGAAAGCGAAGTCCCGGAGAAGGCAATGGCACCCCATTCCAGTACTCTTGCCTAGAAAATCCCATGGACGGAGGAGCCTGGTAGGCTGCAGTCCATGGGGTCGCTAAGAGTCGGACACGACGGCGCGACTTCACTTTCACTTTCATGCATTGGAGAAGGAAATGGCAACCCACTCCAGTGTTCTTGCCCGGAGAATCCCAGGGATGGGGGAGCCTGGTGGGCTGCTGTCTATGGGGTCGCACAGAGTCGGACACGACTGAAGCGGCCTAGCAGCAGCAGCAGCAGCAGCCACTGACAGCCAGGGAAGTCCCTATTGTAATGCTTCTTGTTTGCGGCTGCCACCTGGCTTCCCAGGTGGTGCTAGTGGTAAAGAACCCACCTGCCAAAGCAGGAGACGCAAGAGACCCTGGGTCAGAAGATTCCCTGGAGGAGGGCACGGCAACCCACTCCAGTATTCTTGTCTGGCGAATTCCATGGACAGAGAGGAACCTGGTGGGCTACACAGTTCATAGAGTCACAGAGAGTCAGACACAACTGAAGCCACTCTGCACTCACGCAAAGACACCTGTCTGGCTATTCTGTTCAGATCTCTCTGTCCTGGACGTGTCCATTTGCAGCTTCCGTCTTGGTCCTTTCCCACCATCTTCAGGCCCTCCAGGGCTAGGACCTGGCGAGACCCGCTCTCGGGGTTGAAGTGGTCAGGCAGCATTTCTCTAACACTCTCTAGCAACGTTGGTCATGGAACCACCTCAGCACCACCTGGGAAGTACAGGTGCCGTGCTGTGGAAGCAGCTCATGTGTAGAACCACAGGGAGTGAGCTCCTTATGCTTGGCCAGCCTGACAGCATCCACCTTTCAGCTTCCTGGACTTTGTGAGGAAGGCTGCCAGGGCTCTGATGAACTCTGGCTGGTTCACATCTTTTACGGTAACTCCAGGCATGTCCGTGCCTCTGCATGGCCACCCAGGGGAATGTGCTCATGGGCTCAGTAGTGACCCCATGGACCTTTGCGACCTCATTGACTTTTGGGATCCCATGGCCTGTAGCCCACCAGGCTCCTCTGTCCATGGGATTCTCCTGGCAAGAATACTGGAGTGAGTTGCCATTTCCTCCTCCAGAGGATCTTCCCCACCCAGGGATTGAACCTGAGTCTCCTGCATTGGCAGGGGGGGTTCTTCACTGAGTCACCAGGAAAGCCCGCCAGCAAGCAGAATGTGGAGGGGTAATTCTTTACTGTCCTTGGATTGTAGGCGATGTAGCAGCATCTCAGGCCCCAACCCACTAGGTAACAGTAGCACCCCCTGCTCTCCAGCTGTGATGACCACAGATGACATGGCCGAATGTCCAGGGGGCAAAACTGTCCCTCACTCCCACTTAGAAAACCACTTGCTATATAGGTAAACATTTATAGCCGCATGAGCTTTTATAAACAGATTTAATTTTAATCACTGTTTTACAGATAAGGAAACTGAAGCACAAAGAGGCCAGCTGAGGTCCCAAGATTCCAGGAGGAGTCCGATTTCACAGCTCAGTTTCTTGCCTGAAATGCAGCCATGCTGCTCAGCTCCATTCTTGAGGTTTGACTGGTTCAATATACCAGCACTTTAAGTTCATGTTTCCAGGCAAGAACCATGGATCAGAGAAGAAGACCCGAGGCCTGTGGTTTCTGGCTGGCTTGGCTCCCTGAGATAATAGTGCTGGGCAGCCAGTGTGGAAAGCAGTGGTCAGTGGATGCCTGACCTCTGAACAGGGTTGACTTACCACTTACAAAGAAAGGCCTGGGGGGCTGTACCATTGAGGGAGAAGGTGGGGGAGCTGGGCTGGGAGTGGGTACATGAGGAGGGTAGTGATGACTGGACTGTTGATTCTCATTCCCCTCCCTTCTGGCTTCTGGGCACCCGACTGCCTCCTCACTTCTCCTTCCCACTCTGGCTTCTCCCCAAAGCCAGCTGCGTGGGTGAGGGCCTCACCCCGAGTGGCAGGGGGAGGCAGGGTGCATGTTCATGCAATGCCTCGTGACTTCCTCAGCCTCTGGCTGGGTCACACAGGCTGAATTTCACATGTGCTTGTCAGTTTGGGGCCCTAGACCCTGAGCTCAGTCAAAGCAGGGCCTGTGTACTTCCCATATCTTTGGGAGCCTGGTGCAGTGAGCATCAAGATTGCATGTATGCAGAAATTCCCTGGCAGTCCAGTGGTTAGGACACTGAGCTTTCACTGCAAGGGGCATGGGTTTGATCCCTGAATAGGGAGCTAAGATCCTGCATGCCGGCATGCAGTCAGAAAAATAAACAACTTGTTGTGTTCAGCTGCTTTGGTTGTGTCCGACTCTTTGTAACCCTTTGGACTGTAGCTTGCCAGGCTCCTCTGTCCTTGGAATTCTCCAGGCAGGAAAACTGGAGTGGGTTGCCATTTCTTCCTCCAGGGGATCTTCCTGACTCAGGGATTGAACCTAAGTCTCCTGCATCAGTAGGCAGATTCTTTACTGCTGAGTCACTGGGGAAGCTTGCCACCTCTTTCTTAAAAAAAAAAAAAAAGATACCCATGGAAAGATAGTACATCAAAAAAAAAAAAAAAGATTGGGTGAGTGCAGGATGAGGGGAGAGGGAAAGAGGGGCAACTGCTTAAGCGCTGAGCAGCTCCAGGGACAACCAAGCCCAGCCCAGGCGAGCTGAGGTGTTCAGCCCTGTTCCCGGGTACCAGGTTCTGGCCTCTCCCTGGGGCTGTGAACAAACCAGAGCTGTATGAACTCAACAGAGCTCTTGATTACCTCTCCAGGGAGGAGCGAGGAGCTGCTTAAAGAACTCAAGGCATGATTCTTTCAGTAATTCAAGCTTAGCTTTTTAAATAGGAACTTCTCAGAGCTGCTTCTAGAAACATTTCCTGGTCATGTCCCCTCCTCTTGCCCCTGCAGGAGCCCTGCTGCTAGGAACTTGTAAGTTGAGCGAGCAGGTGACCTGATGTGCTGGGCTGGGAGGCAGCTACAAACCTCTCGCTTTCTGGCCAGAAGCGTCACCACCTCTTTGCTGAGGCTCCAGGTAGAGCCTATCAAGGTGTCCTTTGAACCACACTGTGTTCTTGGCACCATGAAAGCTTCATCTCATACACACACACACATACCCACCTGCTTCCTGAGGGCAGGTATGCAGACCTTAAGATCTTTGTGGGGAAATCAGGTGTCTGACTCACATGGAGAAGTCAACTCACCAATTAGAGGGGATGCTGGCTGTGACCTGGCACAACCCAGGGCTTATTCTAATAAGTTGGAGATTCTCAACCCTGCTCATATTAGACTAATGCTTGTTGCTCAGTAGTAAAGAATCTGCCTGCCAAGGCAAGAGACTCGGGTTCGATCCCTGAATCAGGAAGCTCCCCTAGAGAAGGAAATGGCAACCCACTCCAGTATTCTTGCCTGGGAAATCCCATGGACAGAGGAACTTGGTGGGCTACAGTCCACAGGGTTGCAAAGAGTCAGACATGACCGAGCACACACACATGTGGGGTATGCAGGATCTTAGTTCCCCAACCAGGGAATGAACCCGTGGCCCCTGCAGTGGAAGCGTATCATCCTGACCACAGTATCATCAGGGAAATCCCAGGTGAGTCCTGTTTCTGCCAGCTTTCCCCTGGTGCCAGTGCAGGACACACAGGCTGAGTCTGGTTATCATGTGTCTGGAGGGAGTAGCGTGGTCACTTTTCTCAGACAAGGCCTCCCCTCCCAGCCCAGCCATCGCTCCTTCCCACCGGCTTCTGCTCCCCTGGCCTCAGGAATAGAAGCTGGTTGTGGACGGGGGACACTGCAGGGACTGGCTGGGGTCAGAGGGGGAGGCTGCCAAGGCTGAGCTCTCCTTCCACACCCTCTGCCAAAAAAACAGGAAGAG
This sequence comes from Bos mutus, assembly GCF_027580195.1. Taxonomy (NCBI): domain Eukaryota; kingdom Metazoa; phylum Chordata; class Mammalia; order Artiodactyla; family Bovidae; genus Bos; species Bos mutus. The sequence continues at coordinate 57,944,392 of NC_091627.1, forward strand.
GAATCTGAGCTGTGACTGTGCTGAGTAGTTCCAGTTGTGGGCTCTCAAATCACAACACAGAAACCATAAACCAAAGAGCCAAGAACAAAACCAAAAGCCTGAAGTCTTTTCTATGTTTCTCCTCCCAATGGCTGGTTCCAGCGATGTTTATTACTCAGCCTGAGTTGGAATAACATTAGACAAAAATAGAAACAGCCTCTGGTTCTACAAAGCCTGGGTCCAAGTCCTTTGACTTTTCTGTCCATGCCAGGGCCCCATGCTGCTGGTACCAGAGGTCAAGGGAGGCCCGGATGGGGCAGAGCCTATAGAGAGACACAGGCCTCAGTGCTGGATTGAGAGCAGAGCTAGGGAAAGACAGCCAGGCAACTCACTCCAACAGTGCAGCCCGGCTGGGGATTCAGGGTTTCAGGTGGGGGTGAGCTGCTGGGGCCCCGGAGAGGCCTGCCCCAGGCGCAGGGCTGATCTGGGGTGCGAAGCCACATGCCCCAGGCATAGAAAGTGGGTAGCAAGAGGTCTCTACCATCCTGTGCTTGGTCCAGAGAGAGCACCTCAGGAGTGACTCTTACGGAACTCTGTCCCCAGCGGCTGGTGCAGCCAGCAGAAGCAGGCCAAGGGGCAGCAGTGTTCTGCCCGTTTTGAGCTCCCAGGAAGCCTGCCTGCAGTCACTGGCTGCTCACAGCACTGAGACCTCACCTCCCTACCCTAGGGGTGTCCGGGGGTTCCACCTCCGAGGCATCCTGCAACACAGGGGGAGGTCCGGCCACTTTGAGCCGGGGTTAGGGGGTCTGGGGGGGTATCTGGTAAGGACTTCATTCACATCCTGAGATGGGAAGAGGTGAGGATGAGCGACTCATCCATTTCCCAGGTGATCTCAGTCCAGCTCAAAGGCCAGCTGCTCTTTGGACCCCCAAAGTCACTGCCAGGCCCTGCGCCATCACTGTGAACGGCCCAGGACTCTGGTCTCCCGGTTCTCTCCTGTGACGGGCGGGCTGGTGCGCAGGGGGCACTATCTTAGTGGCTGCTTGAGCTCGAAGAGGCCGGTCCCACCCTTGACGACCTTCCCGACCACGAGGCAGGCTGATGGGGACCTCAGTTCGTCATGGGATCCTGGGAGACACAAGAGTGCTTGTAAGGTATAGCTGGGGGTGATGGGAGGGGAAGAGACAGGTGTTGGGGGCACTCAGCAAGAGGCTTGGTGGTTAGGGCACCTCCAGAGCCACGAGGGTGGTCCTGAAGCTTGGGGCCTGGTGGGAACAAGGCCACATTGCTTCTGCATTTTGAAGAGAGGAAGACCCTCCCCTCTCCTCCAAAAGGCAGAGGTAGCCTTCCAGTCTGGTGCCCACCCACCAGCGCTTCCTGTACCGACAGCCCAAGCTCTCCCCAACGTGCGAGGCTGTGGAAGGGTGCCTGAGGGATGAGCCTTGTCTGCCCAGAACAGATTCAGGCAGGGGTGGGGAAGGCCAAGGACGTGCCCACGACTGACCCATGAGGGTGGCCTGCTTCAGAAACTGGAAGCTGGTCTCAAACGTCATCTGCTGCAGTGGCGAGGAGTTTGACCGGATCCCAAAGCGGTTCAGTGGCTTGTAAACACCCTCGAAGCACATGTAGTCAGCCACCAGCGAGAGGTGGCGGGGGTCAACGGTGATGCCTGTCACAGGGGTGGCAAGAGCAGGATGGGGGTTCAGTAGTGAAGAGGCGATGGGGAGAGGGGGGAGCAGCGTCACCTAACTCCAGGGCTCCCCCCGACCCGGCTCCATTACCTACTCACTCAGCTCTCTGACCCGACCTCAGTGGGCAGCCCTGTGTCCCCGGGCATCACAACTGCCTCTAGCAGCATGGGGAGCAGCCCTGCAGGACATGAGCCGCTACAGCACTGCGTGCCTTTGGGAACTGAAATCCTGAAGGCGAGGCGAGGAAGAGACTCTCCCTCTTCCCTCTGAGGCCAAGATCAGAAACACGTGGCGGGTGGGGAGGCCCTGGGGACGGGACTGACAGGACCGACACACAGAGACCCTTCTTCATGGGGCCTGAGGGTCCCGTGGGCTCCACCCTCGCTGCACCCATATTTCAGCTCCTTGACGATCTAGACCGGCACCCGGGGCCTCCTGCCTGCCACCCGCATCCCCTCTCACCGTATACGGCAAACACGTCCTTGATCTCCTTTTCAATCACGCGCAGTGCGGCCTCGATGCCGTATGTGCTGGCCATGGCATGGATGTCATTGGAATAGAGACGGCGCAGATCTAGGACCTGGGGGAGGCGGGAGAGGATGTTGTGGAGGGCCTTGCCTTCTGCTCCCTCCCGAGGACATGTCCCACCCCAGGGCCTCGCTGCCGCCTTGGCTGCAGCTGATGACAAAGTGGGTGTGAGGTGGCCCAGGACTAGCCTAAGGAATGGTGTGGGCGGAGCGGCTGACAGCATGCTGGCTGGGCCCAGGGTCTCTCTCACCATCAGCCAGGGCCGGGAGATGATTCGCTATCCACTTTCAGAGTCAGGAACAAAGGTGTTTGTTTATGTAACAGAGAGACCTGGCTCTGCTGGTAGGTGAGGCAAGTTCCCTGGCAGAGATTCGATTTCCTTCGCCGGGCATGGGGTCTGCCAGGCCTCTCCAGGGACCTGAAGCTCCAATTCAGCCATCCCGGGGCGGGGCTCACAGTGGCTGTGTGCTAGGGCATGTCACCCCCACAGGAGACAGCAGAGACCCCGGCGGGTCACCTGGCCTTGTTAAGACAAATCCCACAGGCATGACTCGAGTGTGCCCTTTCAGTGGCTGACGCTGGGGAGGCCTGAGCCCTTCCAGCTCTGTCCTCTGGGGAAGCAGCTGGTGAAAGGCTCTGGGCAGAGGTGGGGCGTGTGCAGGGCAGTGCTGTGGGAGGATGTGTGTGAGGCTGGAGGACCCTGCCAGCTTACTGCAGACGAGGGAAGAGTGGGCTGGTCCCAGCAACTCTGGAATGCAGTGGGGAAGACTTGTGCCTGGGGATTGAGAGCATCTCAGAAGGTTCTGGGAGATGAAGTGAACTGGGGAGCAGCAACAGAGAGCTCAGAGGAAAGGATGGGTGTGCTTGGGAAGCAGGGGGAACAGGATACATAGGACTTTGCTGGGTGGGGCCCAGGTCCCCCTTCATCAGATAAACCAAGCAGCTCCCCAGCCAGCACTCAGTATAACTATTTCTTACAAGTCTATGTTCGGAGGTTTCGATTTCCAAGAAAAGAAACTACATGCAAATTAATTTGGGAAACTCTGGGTTCAGTAAAGTTAAGCAAGTTTCGTTCTGCGAATCTTAACCAGGCTCATGTGCACTGGAGATCCCCAAGAGGTGGCCTAGGCTGCAGACTTGGTTTGGGAACCGTGGGTTAGAAGCGTGAATAGCCCAGGAAAGGCCAGGACAGAGCGGCTGGAGCCTGAGCTGGTGTGAGGACCCATCAGCATGCGACCTTGAGGAGACACGCACCTCGGCGTACTTGAACAGCTCCGGGAGGTTGATGCCTTCTGTGTTTAAGACAAGCTCCTTCTCATTCTTACTGTTGGTGGTCTCATTCAGGAGGCACCTTGTGATACCCTTGGTTGCATAGATGACGGCTCCTTGGGCCAAGGACGCTACCAGGGAGCTCATGTCAAAGTTGACTTTCATGAGAGGGAGCTTCAGCGTCACCTGCAAGAGGAAGGGGAGCTGAGCCAGGAGACAGGGCTGCCCCAGCCCCACACCACTCAGGGTCCCTGAGAGACCCCTCCAAGCCCCACTGGGGCAAGCCAGGCGGTGGACTTGGCACGTGAACGTGGGCTGACTTAATGACCACACTGCAGCCATGTCCGGTCCCACAGACTGAGGTGAAAACAGCAGAGCGCCATCCATTTTCACAGATGTCATTGGTGAAACTCACCTCCACTCAACATGAGCTCCACTCAACATCACCCTTGATATCCTTTCAATGACCACAAAGTGTAACACACATCCCTCTGTACGTGCACTTCTGGTCAATGACTCATATCTGTGCTACCATTTACGAATCACTGAACTGGATCAAAGGAAAGGACTAAAGCCAGTGTATGTGTAGACGTCTAGGCATCCAGACCAGTGAGCCTTCCAGGGACACTGCAATCCTCCATTTTCACAGATGTCATTGGTGAAACTCACCTCCACTCAACATGAGCTCCACTCAACATCACCCTTGATATCCTTTCAATGACCACAAAGTGTAACACACATCCCTCTGTACGTGTACTTCTGGTCAATGACTCATATCTGTGCTACCATTTACGAATCACTGAACTGGATCAAAGGAAAGGACTAAAGCCAGTGTATGTGTAGACGTCTAGGCATCCAGACCAGTGAGCCTTCCAGGGACACTGCAATCCTGGAAGTGGTACCAGGCAGAAAGGTGGTGTGAGGAACACAGTGTCTGCCGGCCTCTGTGATGTGCATCAACACACGGGTTGTACTGAGGCCTGAAGTTCCCACATGAAAGTACCTTCAGGGCCTGATGCCTCAAACCCCTACAGGCTGTTACTGGAAAGTCAGAGTGAGCGGGCCCAAGAGGGGGCTGTGATCTGGGGTTGGTGACCCCCTCACAGGTACTGACCTGGCACCACAGGCTGCCGTGTGTGTCATACTGGTAGTCCTCTATGAACGGATGGCACTCGCGCACCGCCTGTGCCCGGCGCTCCACCGCCTCGGCCCCCTGGGGCTCCCGGCTTCGGGCGCGCTTCTGTGGCTGCGTCAGGGGGGCACCGGGGAGCGAGCTCTCCTCGGGGGCCCAGCCGCCTTCCTCCTGCTCCTGCTGAACGCCTTCTTTGAGGCCGGTCCCTTCCTCCTGAATGTCCTCTTCCTCCTTCTCCTCTTCCTCCTTCTCCTCCTCCTCCTCGCTGTCATAGTCGACCTGGCAGGGTTGGAATGCAGGCCACGTCACTTGGGCCCGACCAGCAACCTGAACTTGACCTTGCAGAACAAGTGCCACCCCCCACCCCCAGAAGAGCTCTCATCTGCTGGCTGACCCCAGCCCCACCGGCTCTATCGGCCTGGCCTCTGCCCTCTGTTTGCCCCCTGGGGACACCAGCCCCTCAGTCCCAGGGCCCCCTCCTCGGAGCTGTGTGCCCCACCTCTAGCTCTCTCACCTGGGAGCCCTACTGGCCCCTCCATACCAGCAGCAATCGTGGTGGTAAAGGACTGAAAGAGGGAAGGGGAAGGACTCATTTTCTGTAAAGACAGAAGGTGGCCTGACTTTCCCTCCCGAAGGCCTTGGGGTCCCCCAATTTGATTCAGGTACAGGGACAGCCAGTCCTTAAGGGCAGCCCTGGGCCGGCTCCTGTCTATTCGTCACCCCACGAACACCACCTTCTCCATCGAATGGTTGTGTTTGGCAGACTGGTTTTGCTTCAAGGTTCCCCATGGTTCCAGCATGATGCAGAGGCATGTCCTTACACACCCAGGGAGGGCAGCCCTCAGGTGTGACAGAGGTGTCACCTCGGCCAAAGGCCCCTCACCTCCTCCTCTTGTTTTTCCTTGCGTTTGGCATCTGAGGCGTCAGCATCTCCCTCCTCAGCTTCAGCGTCCACAATGTGCCCCTCCTCTTCCTCGTCGCCCTCCTGCTCTCCCTGGGGTTCCAGGAAAAGGAAGAGAAAGATGAGCTCCAATACCACGTGCCTGGTGAAGCCATCTATCCATGCACCATACTGGTCACCCATCCACCCGCCTGTCTCCTTACTTAGCCACCCAGCCACTCACCTGCCTCTCACCCACCTATTCATCACACAGTACCTACCACCTTCCCAATTCCATCTACATCCCTTCCACCCACCTACCCACCCCTGGATTCCATACTTCCTTCTCTTCAGCCTAAATCTTTACACATACCACTCATAAAACCTTGTATTAAGAAAAAAAAAAAAAAAAAAGTACCAAGGCTTTCCAAGTCATTAAAAGAAGATGGTGCTAATATTGTTCCAAGTATTTATGCTTTGGGTGGAGATGAAAAGAATTACCTTGGCATTTCAGAAACTAAATATTTATTCATTTTTCCTGACCCTGGCACCTAGTTCTTTATGATCTCCTCCTGGGTGAATTAAGACTGGGCAGCCTTCCAAAGACATTCCAATTGGTAGACTCCAGGGCAGGAGACCTGGAATTCTGTCTAGGCCAGATCCTCATTTTAGGGATGAGGAGACAAACCCAGAGAGAGGAGGTGTCATAGCTGAAATCACGGAGCTGGAAAAGGATGGGACCAGTCTTCATTGCACCCCCGTCCAAGCAGAGAACAGCCAACTGTTGGCCCAGACAAGACCCAGGGAGTTGGCTCCACACTGCCTCTGCATCTCTGGGCAGATGTATATATGTATGTCTTAGTCGTTCAGTTGTGTCCGACTCTTTGCAACCCCATGGACTGTAGCCTGCCAGACTCTTCTGTCCATGGAATTTTACAGGCAAGAATACTGGAGTGGGTTGCCATTCCCTTCTCCAAGGGATCTTCCTGACCCAGATAAGGTATCATCATTTCTGGATTATTTTGCCTCCAATGGCTTCCCTCTGGCTCCTTCCTTTTCCATCACTGAAGCCCAACTTCCCTGCTTCAGAATGCCTCTCTGGTCCCTGCCCAGTACTCTGTGAGTCTCAGTTTATCTGGCCTAGGTAAGCCAAAGCCAGAGCCAGTGAAAACAGATAAAAAAACTTCCAAAAGTCTAGTAGGTATCATTACTTTGAGTCTATCCTCAGGATAAAAAAAAATTACCTACAGAGGAGAGGGGGCCCTGAGAGCAGACAGACGGATGAGCTGGGGCCCGCACCCAGGGCGAGGCAGGCCGCCCTGGGTGGCTGCCAGTGGCAGGTCCCTGTCGTGGCCCTCCACACCCAAGAAGGAAACACTGCTTCTCGGCTCTCAGAGCAGCAGATAAATCCTCAGGTAAGGGACTGCCCTGGTGGTCCAGTGGTTAAGACTGACTCCATGCTCCCAACGCAGGGTGCACAGGTTCAATCCCTGGTCAGGGAACTAAGACCCCACATGCTATGTGGCCACACACACACACACACACACACACAAGCCAAGGTAAGCAGAGAGAGGGGCCAACCCTAGGAAGGAGTGCAAGGAGCACTGAAAACAGTCACAGAGCCATCCCAGGAGAGCAGACTCAGTGAGTCACCACCCTAAGGGGGCCCCAGCCTTGGACCTCCCTGTCATGGTCCCCAAGGGGCCCCCAGGGGACTTGCTCACCCGATTCCTCTCTGACTCGCCAGCATTGTCTAGATCCCGCTGGGTGGCTCTCCGCGTGTTCACATTTCTGAAAGCTGATGCTTTGCTGTTCTTCTTCCTGATGGCTTCCATCAGAATTTTAAAGAATCTAAAATTAGAAGAAAGCCCCGCAGCCCCGTTCAGTACCAGCATCTCCACTCTTCCTTCACTGCGGGGATAAGGTGCTCTAAGGACTTCGCCCACTTGAGGTGACGCTGGGGACTGATTCAGGAGACAGAGACCTTGCCTCTCCAGTCGGCTCATTTCTTTCCCCTCTTGCTATTTTTGGGCTGAGGGGGCACATACGGTGCATCAGAAAGGCAGGGCTGAAAGTGTGCTCCACCATTCGCAGGGGGCACAGCCTGGATCACCACCAATGGTCTCCTGGGCCATTCCCAGGGGGCATGGCCTCAATCACCACCGATGATCTCCTGAACTTTACTTCTCTTGTCTGGAAAGTGTGGGTGTCATGCAATCTTGCTTTAGGGATCAGAAACACCCCCACGTCCACCAAAATCTGTCATGGGGCCTGGCAGGCTGGCTGCTTAATAAGTGACAGTTGTTGGTGCTGTGTGGGGCCAGCTAACCAGTACAGCAGGGCCTTCAGTAGGAGGGGCACCCAGGCTGGGGCCAGGGCTGCCCCCAGCCCACCTACCGCATCTCCAGGAAGTGCTTGGGGCTGACAACTTCTATCTCCTTGGTGTGGGAGCCCTGACAATTTGATGAGAGAGCTAAGATGTGGAAGAGCTTATCAGAGTCTCCAAGGCAGTGATAACGTACTTTGTGGGAGTAAAGCACGTCGACAGACTGTGGTGGTGGTTGTTTAGTTGCTCAGTCCTGCCCAACTCATTTGAGACCCCATGGACTGTAGCGCATCAGGCTCCTCTGTCCATAGCCAGGCAAGAATACTGGAGTGGGTTGCCATTTCCTTCACCAGAGGATCTTCCCGACCCATGGGTTTGATTGGCAGCTAAAGTCTTTACCATTGAGCCAGCAGGGAAGCCCATCGACAGGTTAGAACCAAAGGAAGTTAAAAGGACTAACGCGAGGCAGAAAGAGCCCAGCAGGCCTTCCCCGGCCCCTCTTCCTGGGTTATCTATTCGTCGCCCACCTTGTCTCCTGTCCCTTGCTCCTGTCTTCATATATCCTCTTGCTGGTCTTCTGAGTCAGGCTATAACAGCACACCAAATGGACTGCTTTTAATTATACAAACTATCAGTTCCTCATCTGCCCAGCCAGCCAGCCTGTGTTCTCTGAGCATCTGTGAGGTGCCTGCCACGTGCCAGCCCAGGGGGCAAAGCCAGGATGAAACGACAGGCACTCAGCACCTTAACTGGAGGAGTGAGCCGGTCACGTGTTTACTATTTTGTTCAGTAAAAGCAACAGACTGCTACTCTCCCTCCCAATTTCCAACCCCCCCCCCCACCCAAGTTTTTAAAGCTGTACATGGTTTTGGCTGAGGTTTCTGCCTTTGGAAGGCTCCTTACCCACTGATCCAGGAAAAAGCCTGGTCAACAGGCAGGAGGAACAGGAACAAGAGGGCCAGATAGGGAGATGCCCAGCTTGACTTTAGAAAGATATAAAATCAACTGGGAAGAGAGGGAGGAAGAGATGCTTCTGAAAGGACAGGTTCAGGTCTCTGCTCTGCCAGAGTCTAGACAGAGACAGACGAGGGCCTTGACCTCATCTGCAACTGTGGGGACCACTCCTGCCACACGCCCAGAGTCAGGGTGCAGTCAGTCACCACAGGCCCACAGTGATCACTCTGTGAAGGTCATGCCATCTGTCAGAATGTGACAACTGAGGTGGAGCCGGACGGGGGCAGCAGCGGAGAAACCTCCCTCCCACATGAATTAATTACCAAAGGGAACATGACTCTTGGCTGTTTCCGAAGGTGCCTGCCAACAGCTCCACCACCTGCCATGTGCAGGGTCAGTCTCACAGAAGCCAACCTGGTGTGACACAGCTGGGGACCGGAGGTCGGAACGCACCTCCTGCCTCTGAGCTCAGTATTCTTCCCACCTCACAGCCCCAGCCTGCCTTCTGAATCATTTCCACACACACCCAAAGGGATGGGTGCCAGGAGGAATATTTAGGAGAGCTTCATGGCTTATTTGTCTCCATTAGGGAAGCACCTCATGTGTTTCTATCTTTTTTCTCTCCCATTTATGGAAAAAGAGTCTCATGAGGGAATCCCCGGCAGTCCAGTAGTTGAGACTCCATGCTTCCACTGCAGGGGCTGCGGGTTCGATCCCTGCAGTTGGGGAACTAAGATCCTATAAGCCACGCAGTGCAGTCAAGAAAGTAAAGTTTCATGATTCAAAAGAAGGGAAGAAAGGGAGGGGAAAAGGGAAGAGAGACAGAAAAGAGGTGGAGAGAGATGAGAAAGGGGAGAAGGAGAAAGAAAAAAGAAAAAGCTTCTGGGGGTGTGGTCACCCTTCTGAAGGCACATTCCCATCCCCACATGGTCTGCATGGGGCCTGCACAGCGCAGGCCTGGCAAAGGCAGCCCAACCACTCACCCCCTGATGCTGCTCTCTCGCTTGAACCCTGCCTGCCCAAGCCACAGAGTAGCTTCACCAAGGGCGAGGGCCCATAGCTTTATCACAGCTCTTTAAGTACTCTAGCCAAATGCCAAGTAGGAGCTGACTAAGGAGCCGACTAATTTCACCACTGAGAAGAGAAGTCAGGGTTCTCCCTAACAAGAAGAAATTTTTAAACAGTGATGGATTTTCAATCCCCCAAGTGAATATAAAGAGAAAGAACTCTGGGCACAGCATGGTGCACACCTCATGCGACTTTCCTGCCTACACCTGAGATGCATGGAAATAGGGCCGATCGGCCCGCTCTCGGTAATTCTCAAGAGGCCACATGATCCTAATTCCCGTTTCTCAGACAAGGGCTGCCTGGCCAGCACAAACACGTGGCACGCAGGGAGAGGTGTTCCTCCCAGTTAATTATTGAGCTGGCGTCCGGTCTCCTGCGACATGACCCAGCACCCCGAGAGCACTCCTGACAGAATGAGCCTCCTCCACCCTGGCGAGGGGTGACGCACATGCTCCCCAGAGCCCGGCCGGCTCCCCCATCCAAAGGGCTGAGCTCACATCCAAGGTCATCTAAACAACCCTGGCCGTCCTATACGCCACCTGCTTAGTGGGGCCAGGCTGCAGCCAGCCCAGGTCTTCAGGTGAGAGGGAAGAAGAGGGCCTGGGCAAGACAGTCGCTCCCTCCTGGCCACACTACCCCAGGACTGCCCTGCAAGTGGGCGGCACTCAGCAAATATTTGTGGAATCACTGTGTGGATGGACATCCTGCCTCCACCCTGCCCTTGGTTCTTTGATTCAGAGTAGCATTGGAAGACCTGAGGGCTGTTCCAGACTGAAGACAGGGGCCAGGGGTCCGTGGCCAAATCCTGTTAACATGTCTAGTTGAGCCTCAACGGGCTTTTACAAAGATATGAATTAGCTGTAAATGCTTACAAATTAGAGACTAATTTATAAAAGTAAAAGCAAACAAGGGCTTCCCAAGTGGCACTAGTGGTAAAGAATCCACCTGCAATGCAGGAGACATAATGAGTCGTGAGTTCGATCCCTGGGTTGGGAAGATCCCCTGGAGGAGGGCATGGCAACCCACTCCAGTATTCTTGCCTGGAGAATCCCCACGGACAGAGGATCCTGGTGGGCTACAGTCCATAGCGTCGCCAAGAGTCAGACATGACTGAAACGACTGAGCAAGCACACACACACACACACACACAAAAAACAACCAAAGACAGGAAAAAAGAGAGAGGTAGTTTTGTTATTACTTTTTTTGAATCAGAAGGTCTGGCCACCCTGGCCCACATTCCTGCCCTCTCGAGGCAGATGACATGCTCTCCAGCTGGCCAGGGGCTCCCAAATGCCTCACCGGCCTTCTTACCTGCCGACCCCGCAGCCATTTGAGTCTGCGCTCCACCATCCAGGGTCGGGTGGCAAGTCAGCAGTGCTTTATTGGCTCTTGTTGGCTTGCACCAGCCCTGATATGAAACCCCTTCCAAATCCTGGGCACTCAGCACTGTAGCCCATGCTACAGTGTCTAACAGTGTCTAACAGTGACTTGAACTTGAGAGAAAAATGGATGCTCAATCTCCCTACCAGAAAGGAACCAGATCTTTTCCATAAAAAGGTGGAGGTAGAACCTCCCTGGTGGGTCAGTGGTAAAGAATCTGCCTGCCAAGACAGGAGACGTGGTTTGATCCCTGATCCAGGAAGATACCATATGTCTCGGAGCAACTAAGCCCATGTGCCACAACTACTGAGAGCCTGTGCTCTAGAGTCTAGGAGCCACAACAACTGAGCCCACGCACTGTAGCTACTGAAGCCCGAGTGCCCTGGAGCCCATGCTCCAAAACAAGAGAAGCCACCGCAGTAAGAAGCCTCTGCACTACATCTAGAGAGTAACCCCCATTTGGGGCAACTAGACAAAAGGCCGCACCATGACAAGACCCAGCACAGCCAAAATAAATACATAAAATTATTTTAAAAAGCTGGAGGTTAATCCCAATTATAGAGCTAAGTTTAAGAGCAGCATGTTGTTAGCACAGGGCTCCTTCCTGACAGAATATAAACGTATTAAGAACCACGTCATGTCAGAAATGAACACCACATGCTGGTCTGACATCACAGCACCATCCCTCTGATAAAGTTCTGTTCTCTTTATGGTCCATGTACTCCTATACCTTAAATCCTCCAAATATGAGTAGATGAAACTCATGGGCCAGAGAGTAGGAGGCAGGCAGGGCAATGGAGTCACACCCACAAGCCAGATGAGGCTGCAGGACCTCCTGTTTTCCTAAACACTTCCCTTGAGCGAATCATCTGGGAAAGAGCCCTCAGGCCCTGGGAGTTCTCTGGCCAGGAGCCCTCGAGGTCGATGACAAAGTCATACAATAAGAATGTGCCAAAGTCAAATGGCCTGAGTCCTGACCTGGTTTCCATGAAGTGTAAGATGTCCTCGGGCCTCGTGCACTTCTCCTGCTGGTAGTACGCATGTGGCAGGAACTGAAACCGCAGCTGGTATACCCGGAACTTGTTCTGTTTCTCCCCTATACAGAAGGACTCCTGGACATCAATTTTCTCCAACACCTAGAATCAGACAGACAGGACCCGGTGTGCCCCATGCCTGGGACTGAGCATTATAAGTGGGAACACTGAGTTTGCAGGCACAGGGGCTGGGACCATGAGCCAAAGTTTAAAATGAGCGCTACTAATGTAGATCCCTCTCAGGGTAGGGAGAGGGACCCCCGCCCTGTAGGTCACACCTCCTGAGAAGGGCCTGAGGCTGCAGGGGGAGGGCTCCAGTAGGGCTGGTAAGTTAATCAAGAAAGTATCTTTATTTGTAAGGCACATAAGAGTGCTGCAGAACCAGTGGTTACTTTTAAAGCTTCCTGACCCACCCCTGCTCAGCACTTGGCAGAGGAAGCCTGCCTCTCTCACTGGTGAAGTCTGAGCCCAGAGTCAGAAGAGCTGACAAAGGCCCTTCTTCCTGGATGGGAGGATGGATGGAGGAGACACAGGAAAACGCCTGCAGCCGGTTCTGAGGGAGATCATTACCTCCCCGAGACACACTCTGGTGAGTTGCTTCTTCAGGCTTTTCACTTTCTTCAGTGCTTTCTTGGTATTGAACACAGGTACACTCATCATCGGCGTCTTGATGTTGGAACTGGCCACCATGAGGATCTCCCGCAACCTGTCATGGAACAAGGGCACATCTGAGCCAAAGCAGCACCTGGAGTCTCTGTTTTGCAAAGTCTTTCTCATTAACATGCTGGAGTTCTTTCAGGATCTGCAAGGGACCTTAGGATCTTGAGGAGGAAATAAGCTGATCAGGGTGTCCCTGCTCTGGCCCTGTATGTGACAGCAAGGGACTCTGCAGTCAGCTTCCTCCACTGAAGCATGGGCTCCTCAAGGACAGGGCTGTGTCTTCTTGCTCCCTGTCACCTATGCCTCACTTACAGTGCTTACTAAGGGCTTACCGAACAAACGAGAGACTCAAGGAAGGGAACCAGTGTCTGCAGCGCTCCTACTAGGCACAAGGACCACAGCCAGGCCTCAGCCACGGCTCAGTGGCTGCGGCCCCTGCCCTCCTCCTCCCCACAAACCCCAAGGCTGAGAAAGCTGAGGAGCCTGAGTCACTCAGCTAGAAAGCGGCCAGGCCGGGCAGGTGAGCGTGATCTCTGTTCTCTCCTCTCACCCAGCAGCCATCATCCTGCAGGGTGCACACTTTGACCTGAAAAGCCAGGGTCCCTCTGGATTCTGTTCTAGGTGAGTGGTACCCCCAGAGCCAGGCAACCAGAGGGCCTGACCCCGGGAGCCTGCAGTTTCACAAGCATTCCAGGAAACTGGGATCCAGGAGTTGGTGGAGAGCTAAATGGAGATGCTGAGAAGCCTGGGCATGGATCCAAGTGCAGAAACCAGTTGGGCTCCGGAAATTCCAACCATGACCCCCGCTTTGATGACCCTGTCTCTTTCACAAACACATACTCTCAAAACTTCATATACACACCCACCCACACTCTCATATTCATACTCACACACACCCTCACCCACACACTCATACATTCATACATACATTCACATTCATACACACTCACACACACATTCATACACACACACTCTCACTCATACACACACACACACACACTTTCACACTCTAATGAAATCCCCTCCTTCCCAGGAGCAGGCTTGGACAGACCCTGCCTGTGTACCCTTGAAGCCCACCTCGGAATGCCCAGGGTGACGTTCATCTCGCCTCTGCCGGCAAAGTGGAAGGTGTTGAGCGTCATCTGTGTGGAGGGCTCCCCGATGCTCTGGGCGGCCAGCAGGCCCACGGCCTCACCCGGGTCGCATAGAGAGCGCTGCCACTTGAGCTGCAGCAGAGTCCTCAAACTGGAAACAGGGTGGGGGGACATCAGGGGTCAGAGACACAGACACCACCTGCCTGTCACGAGCTGACGACAGACCCTGTGAGCAGGGTGCATGCACCTGATGCCTCGTCCTCCTTCTGGGCTTGTTTTACCAGGCAAATGGTCCTTCTAAGCCTTCAGTTCCTGCCAATGACCCTGAAATGTCCTAAATGACGCAGCACAAAGCCCAGCTGGGTGGCTGAAGCGCTGGGTGTCCACGTTCAGACTGCTCACGTCTACCCAGAGAATGTCATGGAACCTGTGAACTCACTGTTCACATTTCCCTTGGCTAATTCTTTATTCCCCACTGGCTATGACAGCTTGGAGAGGGCTGAAACCTCCCTCTGTAGAAACTAGGGAGAGGTTCACGGAACAAGCAAGGGGATCTGGTCGGGGAGGCGGGAATAGGGCACTTATCTTCTTAATTAGTGCAAGTGGCTATGGGCCACTTTGGAAGTATGCGTGCTATATGATTTTGTAACCTTTGTAACTTACTAATAACCCTTTTTCCTATTTTTAGAACAGCTACAGAAACACTGTGTGACCCCAGCACACAGGACAAGGAATTGACTCAGTAAATCAAGACTAAATGGACCTTATGTGTGAGTACAGAGGAAAGTAATAAAACTACATTTCTACGCAAGTTCTTTTTATTAATAAAAATCAGACTTTTCGCTAACCTGATATGTATTCTCTCCCAACTACTTCAAACCAGTGAGGTTTGAGTGCATATCAGTATTCCTGACAGAAAAAACCTTCGAATACGTTGGGGTTGCCCCCAGAGCTTGGGGCTTGCTAACAGAGCCTCTGTGAGAGTCATGGCAGCACACTTGCCTCCCCATCTCGGCCCACCGAACCCAAGTGATGCTCCCGGGGGCTAAGCCTGCGCCACTCCTGATGCAGCACAGTTGGAGGGAGGACCCACGTGGTCCTTCTGAAAGTAAATGGCAGCATCCTGAGCGGCAGGGAGGAAGGTGAAAGGGAATCAGGGCCTTGCTCTTTCAGGGAAAACCCAGCTGGCAGCTAAACCACAACCTGCTGTGATATAGTACTCCATCTTCATACCTCTGAGGCCTGGCTGGAGCAATCAGTTTAAGGCGTAAAAAGTGACAGCTGTCCCTCCACTCCAGGTCCTCCACCCAAGAATCTGTCTTTGCTCCTCCCCCTGTCGCAGTCCCACTCCCTGGACCCTCAGACTCCCTGTGTATCTGGCAGGGTTTCATCAGGTGCAGGACATGCAGCCAAGCTAGAGCAGGTGATCTCAGGCCTCCAGCTCTGCAGGCCAGGCTAAGAGAATTGAGAGGGAAGGACCCCCTGATGACTGCTCTGAGACCAATGCCCCAGCAGACATTCCTTGGGGGTACATATCACCTTTCAATTCACTCTGCCTCAGTGCTAGTCCATGCCTGGCTTCCCACTTGTCTTGGTAAGTCACTAGTCACTAAGTCGTATCTGACTCTTTGCAACCCCATGGACTGTAGCCTCCCAGGCTCTTCTGTTCAAGGAATTTTCCAGGCAAGAATACTGGAGTCAGCTGCCATTTCCTTTTCCAGGGGATCTTCCTGATCCAGGGGTCGAATCTGTGTCTAATGCATTGGCAGGCAGGTTCTTTACCACTGCATCACCTGGGAATGGGAAGCCCAAACTCTACTTCAAATGCAGTCAAAGACAGCAATGATCAAGGAACTGTTCATTAATTCCTTAACATTCTACTTTTAATCACGATAGTTATTTATATTAGCTTTGAGCAACAATATCACATTACGCCATATTAAATTTACAGCTGACAAAAGTTTTATTTTTCATATTAATTAATTTCTTTTCCTTGTTTTATTTTTCTGTGAACAAGTCCAAGCTGGGGACTCCATGTGGTCCTTCCTCCTCGAAGCTTTGAAACTCGAAGCTCAAAGGGTCAGTGGAATCATCAGACCCAGCCCCTTACAAAAGGCTAAGATGTGGTGTCAAAGGGCAAAGGATGACCTGTGCCAGGTCCCAGGGTTGGCAGCTGCTGACCAGATTCCCTGCCTCTCACTGAGCCATGCCTACCATCCCACACTCAAA
This sequence comes from Bos mutus, assembly GCF_027580195.1. Classification (NCBI taxonomy): domain Eukaryota; kingdom Metazoa; phylum Chordata; class Mammalia; order Artiodactyla; family Bovidae; genus Bos; species Bos mutus. The sequence continues at coordinate 57,960,616 of NC_091627.1, forward strand.
AGAACGGTCACTATGTTGAGTCTCCTTCCCCACAGAGCAGTCTCCTCCATCTTGGCTCAGGTGGGGGACGCACTCCTGCCTAAGCTCTCATCTGTCCCGCAGCCCTCAGGGCTTGCAAGGTGCCCTCTGTTTCACTTCCCTTCCTCCTACTGGAGTCTCAGACCCAGGAGGCTGCCGGAGTGGGCAGGGAAGGGCCTGAGAGAAGCAGAGTCTCCCTCTGCAGGTGCAAAAGGTCAATGTTATTACCTGTCGAGAGAAAGCCCCGATTTCTCGTAACTCCGCTCTGCCTGAGCTGCCCACTCGCAGCTGTAGTCGTCCATCTTCTTTTCAAATGTTTCTGACACAGATGCGAAGTAGATGTCTGGGCGCCAGACAGACAGACTGGGGTCGGGACAAGGAGCCGCCTTCTTCTGGTACTTCCTCCGGCTTTGTTCGTCTAACTCAGCCCACATCCTCAGCATCTGGAAGGAAGGACAGGACTCAGCTATGTGGGACAACACCAGGAATGGGCTTTTCTTCCTGGGGTGTCCAGTAGGATGAGGAGGATCAAAGGCCCTTGCTTCAAATGACAGCATGGGAAAGAGACAGAAATCTGACAGCACAGGAAAGTCATCTTGACATTGGAAGGACAGAGAACCGAATCCATCCCAGGGCGCACTGCGTGACCACGACTCTAGGAGCCATTCATTGTGGCCCTTCAAGCACAAGCAGGGCGACCATATAAGCTACTCTCCAAACTGCAATTCTTGTAGAATAAAATGCAACATTATTAATAATCATCCTGGGATGAGAGGCAAACCAGGGCTGTCTCAGGCCCATGAGGACACAGTCACCATGAGTCAGGTGATTGTGCTGATCCCTGTCTGTCCCCTGTCCAGGCTTTCACATGCCCGATGCCCTGAAGCTGTCCCATAGCAACCGCTTCAAAGTGTTCCCCTGCCTCCTGGCTCAGCTATGCTTAGAAGGTGGGAGATGGCAGAAGAAGAGGGGAAAGAGGGAGGAGAGGAAGGCTGGACATCCAGTCCCGACCCTAAGGGGTCTCTGAGCCCCAGTCTCTCAACTGAGGGCTCCTGTCACGTGGTCTCTGCCCACGGCCACCTTCTCCACTCCTGATGACTGTTCACGTCCTCGGGGAGGCTGGGGAACCCAACTTACCAGCCCTAGTTAGCTGCCTGGAACCCTGTCCACACCTTAGTAAAGATGCATGCATGCGTGCTCAGTCGCTTCAGTCATGTCTGACTCTTTGTGACCCTATGGGGTATAGCCTTCCAGGCTCCTCTGTCCATTGGGATTCTCCAGGCAAGAATACTGGAGTGGGTTGCCATGCCTTCCTCCAGGGGATATTCCTGACTCAGGGATTGAACCTGAGTCTCCTGCACTACAGGTGGATACTTTACCTCTAAGCCACTGGGGAGGCCTCTTTGTACAGATTTCCCCTCCTTAAAATGATATTTGAGTGCCATTTTTCCTGGCCAACAGTGAATGAAGCTAGATTTCATGGCTGGACCTTCCACCAGGAAAACAACCCCTCATCCCCTCAACCCCACTGATCCCCCACCTCCTCCAGCATCACCTGGTAAGTCTCGGGGCTGCGGCCGTTCTGGTTTGTGCCCTCAAGGTTCAAGGCTTTCACAGCTGCCTGAATTTTCTGGGAGTAATTCAAGAAGGCGCCTTTCCTCAGGAGGGTGTTGGAATGCTTGCTGTGCCATTTTTTGATGGCTCTGAAATGACGGAGAGCTTTCTGGGGATCCGCTCTGGATAAAACTTCATGGAGATGCTTCGTTTTCATTATTACCTAGACAAACAGACCACACAAGCAAGAAAGAAGAGGTGAGGGTGTAACACAAAGGCCATGGCACACAACTCACAAAAGCTCACAGGAGGTGGCCCATGTGGAGCCCTCACGATGCCCCTTGGGGGGCTGAGTACCTGCTGCTAACCAGGGGCTCACTCGGTGCCAACCAGAGTCGGGAGCTGGCAGTCTCAGGAGCTGAGGTCATGGGGCAGAAACCTTGACACTCAGAGTCCTTCCAGAACATGGGTATTTCTGGGAAGAAAGGAGGAGGGGACAGGCACCAGGGTGGAAAGGAGCTGGCCCTTAACTTTCAATCTGACCACCTGCTCATGACCTTGAACAGGCCATGTCAGTTTCAGTTTCCCAATCTGCAAAACCTGGGGGACTGCTCAGCCAATGCTGATGATCCCTCTTGGGCCAGTAAGGCATGGAATGAAAACCATGGGCTTGTGAGTCAGAGGGCCTGGGTGTAGACATGAGCCCTGCTCCTCACCAGCTCGTCACTTAAACTCTCATACTCGGTTGTCTTGGCTGTAAAATGGGCAGAGGGGTCCCTGTGTGCCCAGGCAGCAGTGAGGAGGCAGGCAGACAGCAGCCACAGTGCACTCGAGTTTAGGACCGTAAATGCCCCCAACAGTGCAGGTGTTCGAAGCATCTGCCATGTCAGGCGTTCCAGGGCGTTGCTTGGTGCTTTTAAATTCTCCCTCCTCTAGTTTTCAGCGGTCACTCTGATTGGGTGGCAAAGCTCAGGGTGGGAGGTCCACCACACAGGCCCTACCCCACCACCCCCAGGCTCCGGAAGGCGGCACACTACCTCATAGTTGCTGGTGAGGAAGGGGAACTGCTTAGGCTGCAGGAACTGTGTCTTGGGGATGTCCAGGCCGTCCTCCCCGTACAGGAACTGCACCACGCTGCCATCACTGTCACGGACTGTCAGGTCGTATTGGACAACCAGCCCCTCCAGGTGTTTGATGATGCACCTGTACAGAGACCCTCGGCTCAGTGCCTCCTGGAGCAGCATTTGACAGGGCAGGTGGAAGGCAGAGGCAGAAAGGTGGACTGCTGTTCTACAGCCAAGCAAGCCCCGGGACAGGCTGGCTCCCGTGCCCCTGTGCGACCCTCGCTCCAACCTCCAGCCGTGGCTGCCTGCCCTGCCCAGGGAAAGGGCACAGCTGCTGACACCTGGGCCCTTCCTGTAAACCTCTGAGTTCACGCTAGACCAATCCTCTAGAACTGGCTATTTTCTGTCTCAGAACACCCATGGATTACTTTTCAGAAGTTTTTTTTTTCCCCCAAAGGGATCTTAAGCGAATTGGCAATGAAAATGTGAAAAAGAGACAGAGCTTGAGTGGACCCAGGACGCTGAGCCACCTGAAGGTGGCAGGGCAGGTGCTTTTTACCTCTGGAGGTATCCGGAACGGCTGGTCTTCACAGCAGTGTCCACCAGACCCTCTCGGCCGGCCATGCAGTGGAAGAAGAACTCCTGTGGGAGGAGCGGGAAGGCCCAGGGGCGGCACAGTGAGGACAGCTGCTTCCTGGAGGGCGGCTCGGGCCCATGTCCCCAGCAGCTCCGATGGCTCTGATGATGCCAGGGACATCTGCGCTCCCCTGGGGTGACCTCTGTCTTATCCTGCCCGAGAGCAGAGGGACAAGTGGAGGACCAGGGCCAGTTCTCATGCTCAGGAGGCCATCCTCAGCGCCACACTCCACGTTTCAAACAGAAATGGCACTTCTGCCTCATCACATAGTGTTTTCCAAACTTCCACAATGAGACATGTGTTTGTAACAACGATTGGCAAACATGTACATACATCCACACACGTGTGTGGATAAAGATACATGATTCAAGCTAAAACTATGGAACTTTATGAAATGACCCCAGCCCTCACTCGGATGCCTTCTTTATCACCCTACTCTATTCCATCACATAAAGCCAGTTGCTATCTTTTACCATGGTTTCATGATTCACTTAGGGGTCGCAACCAGCGTTCAGAACTCTCTGGTCTACATCAGCTCTCCACTACCCTTTGCCAGAGGCCATGGACAACCACTGGAGAGTCTGTGTGAGACCAAGAGAGAAGCCCTGGGCATAGCCGATGGCCTTGACACAAAAGGTCAGTTCTCTTCACAACCTAGACTTGTTGTCTGACCACAAGAGGAGTCTTTGCAGAGATGCACTGGACTAGGCAACAGAAAGCACTAATCAAAAAACCATTTCTCAAAGTGTGAGGAGAAAACCTTTCTCTTAGGGGAGAGTTCTATCGCTGATGGAGGAAAAACTAGGCATTTGCCACAACTGGTCAGTTTCTCCAGGGTCAAGGAAGAGCCGTGAGGCTCTCTTGGGGAGCTTTGTAAAATAAATCTCTGTGATGCTCCTTTTGGCAATGGAGAGCACTCTGGGGAGGGCTTCCCCTTCCCCAGCTGCCCTCAGAGGCAGGGAAGAACCGGCTGAGAGAAGGCACGAGGCAGGAAGAGGTTGAGCTGGGACTGATCTTATTCGTCTTCCCACTCATCAGCAATCCTGCCCGAGCACCCACGATGTGCCAGGTACCACACTGGGCTCTGGCATTCTGAAGGTGAACGTGATGTGGCTCTTATGGTTCTCAGGGGCCCCCGCCATCTACAAGGTAAGCAAGGATGTACAGGCATTTATTTCTTGACTATCTTTGCTTAAAGCTGTTGGTGAAGGTCATAGGCTTTCTACTTCTGAGCACAGAAATGAGGAGGAAAGCCAAAAGGAAAAACCAAAAAATACATACCGGAGGCTTGATGCCAGTGAGGAACCTGCCAGTCACGAAGCCGCCAGCCCTGGGGGTGAATTCATAAGGCTCGAAGCAGGGCAACGACTTGCCAGATGCCATGAGCGGGGGTCTCCGACCTTCCAATTCGATCTGGCCCAGCAGGCACGAAATCTGGGAGAAGGGAAACCCAGATGGGACTGAAGACCTACACACGCCTTAAGTGATGCTCTGTCCCAGCAGGGGATGGAGCACCTGCTCTTCAAGAAAAACTGCATGGAAATGGAGTTCCTGGAGGTCAACCTACATTTCTTAATAAACCAGGAAAGCTGATGTTTCAGGAAAATACCTGTATCTTCCTTTCACTGACTGATTAGAATCTTCACATTTGGGGTCAGTTGAAATAGATAGTGCTTTGCAAAAGCAGCCATGTTTCAGAATCTCGTGTTATACCTGAAAGGGACCTCCCTAACAGGGAAACTGAGACGAGCAGAAAATATAGTTTATTGTGATCCTGAACATTCTCAGGTCAAAAGAGAGTGAAACTGCCTAGTGATGCTCTTGGGGACAGTGTGTCTGGATTCTACTTAGTCAAAAGGGCTTCCTGGTGGCCTCGAGCCTTGTAAGCCCATTCCTACTGTTCTGTACTCACCAAACAATGAGATGGTCCTTAAGACTCTCTCAAGGTCATCAAATTTTTAAAAAAGTTGCTAAGATTTGTGAAATCATTGTGATAGCACTGCAACATGAAAATATATAACCATACAGTATCTAAATTTATAATAGGTATTTATATGAAACACTATGGAGAAGGAAATGGCAACCCACTCCAATATTCTTGCCTGGAGAATCCCATGGACAGAGAAGCCTTGTGGGTTACAGTCCATGGAGTCGTGAAGAATCAGACACGACTGAAGAGACTTAACATGTACACACACGATACACTATCTGGATGTTTACCTCCGTGTGTCTACAACACTGGCGTGTTAACAGTGATTAGCTCCTGTACTGATTTCTACATATACTTCTGTATTGTGCAGTATTTGCCATGCTTTACGTGGAACATGGATTCTTTCAAAAACAGAAACAAATCTGAAAAGTGCCTCCTACAACCACCCCAGCCTTCTGCCAAGCAGCCAGCCTGCCTTTGCTCACACCTGCATGGTGTTCACTGTCGAACCTTTGGCTCCAGACTGTACCATCATCTGCAGATTGTTCTCTGGGAACTGTCTGTGTAGGCCGAAGGGCATGCATGCCTGCGGATGGAACACACACATCGGTCAGTGACTCCTCCTTAGGAATCTTAGGTTCAGAAGGTAAATGCGGGAGCCCACTTAGACTATGAATCTGGAGAGCAGTGCCAGATCCCATTTGAGGTTAAGGAGAAGTCTTGTCGGCATTAAGCCTTTGGCTGGAAGCCCTGGAAAGAGGTCTAAAGAATGGCCCGGGCTGCCACGCTCTCGACACCTCTGCTGGGAAGCCGGAAGGCAGATGCAGAGGGGCCAGCATCTTTAGTTCGTGATGCTGAAATGCAGCCGATTAAAAATAAAACCTAAGGTGGTGCTCTTGGGAACTTACCCATCAGAGCACGCCCTGGCCCCGGACAAGCAGCCATGATGACCAGTGCCCGTGTCATACTCATATCTGCCAACATGCTGCCCAAGCGCCAAGCAGGCGCTTCGCCTCAGCTCCCGGGGCAAAAGAGTAGTCAAAGCCCCCAGGTGGATTGGGGAGATGCTGTGGAGAGGTGGGGGGTGGCTCTGAGTTTATCTAAGCCTCTGCCTAGGGATGCAGACACCCACCCTCACACAGGAGAGACAAGGTGGACGTGAAGAGACAGAGGAAAAGAAATAAAGTAATCCTGAGACGCTTGAGATGACGCCCCACCCACAGCATCCCCAGTGAGCCCTGGAAGCTGAGCCTCCCCGTTCTCGAGCAGTGCTGGAAGGCTGGAAGAAACCTCGCCTTGCAAGGACAGAACTGTACCAAAAAGGTCTGCTGACAGCCAATCAGAACTGAGTCAGCAAACACTGACTTTGGCTAGGCTTGGTCTTCCCTCCCTTTCTCCTCCTCAGGTTGGGTGTCAAGGCCCAGGAGGCCGGGGTGAGGGCCAGTGGGCTCCTTCAAGCTGTAGGACTGGGAGCCCCAGCTCTGGGACAAGAATGGGGCCCCCTCTCCTTTCTCAGCTGTGGGGCTTTGGGGGACTGGCAGGGCGGTCAGACCTCACCCAGGACACTGTGCAGATGAGTTCCTGAATCCTGCCAGCAAATCCGTGAGGCAGGTCTCTTCCCATCCCTGCCCCAGGGGAGGACACCTCACTCAGACCACTCACATCACACAAGGCCGGAGATCTCAGAGCAAGTCCATGGAAGAGCCAGGATTCAAACACGGGCCTTCACCCCAGCTGTCCTACACACGCAGCACTGGAGGTGCTGATCCTTTACTGTGCCCCTCCACCCTGCATAGGCCCCTGGAAAAGACTTTCTTCAGTCCCCTTTAAGGCCGTTACCCTAAAATACAAACATTTAAAACGACAACTAGTGCAGAATTCCCTGGCGGTCCAGTGCTTAGGACTAGGCGCTTTCATTGCCGAGGACCTGGGTTCAGTCCCTGGTTGGGGAACTAAGATCCCGCAAGCCAGGTAGTGTGGGAAAAAATAAATAAATAAAAGAAAGAAAGAATAATGCAATGCCTTCATGCTCAGCATTAATCAAAGGAAGACCTCTCCAGACCCTAACTGAGGGTACAAATCCCTTGGCTCTTCAAAGTGATCAATTCTACTCGCCCCATCTGGAGTCTCACCTAGTCAGCTGTTCAACAGTCAAATTGCTCCAAGAGGCCCAGAGTGAGACTCAAAATGTAATTAGAAAAAAAACAAAACAAAAAAAACAGCATTCAAATGGTGGTGGTAAGAGCACATGCCGCTGGACTAACCTTGTTAATTTCATTGCTGTAATGGTTCACTTCCTCCTTGAACTTCAAGTCAATCATGTTAAAATCCCTCTGATCTTTACTCAGATGGGCATCCTGCCACTTCCCTTGGACTTCATCACATGACACTGCCTCTGGCAGGTTTAACGCAGCCCTGACGGCCTAGGATTAAAAGAGGAAACATTGGAGGCTGCAGGCAAGGGAGGAAGGTGTGAGCCCCATTTGCTGGAGCCCGACCGACTCTGCTGCAGGCGGTAGCCCCCAGCCCCTCCTCACCCGGGGCCCACAGTGGGTGGAGTCTTCAATGATCCCATGTCTCCTGACATCCGCCTTCGGCTTGACCAAAATGTCTTCTACTCCTGTGAAGTGAAACAGACCAGTTTGGATGCAACCAGGCCTGACTTCTCACCAGGTTGTGAACTTGGTGAGGTCAGGGCATGGGGCACGGTAACAGGCACCCAGGAAGCACCTGAATAACGATGGGGACATTCCCATCACCTCAAAGAGACTGCTACCATCTCTTAAGTGCTTACCATCTTACAAATGACAAAGCTAAGGCTCAAACTTGAGCCCATGGGTACGGAGGTAGAAAGCCAACCCAGGCCCAAGTCCCAAACTTGGCCACCAGATACAGGCCCTCCATTCAATAAAAACATGTTGGATGAATGGGACAGAGGTGAAGATGACATTCTGGGTGAAAAACTGGGGTTGAGGAAAACAGAAGAGGAGGGGGCAGACATCCCGTTTTGACTTCCAGAAATCACATGTCAGCAGGGACCACACTGTGTAGCTTTGAGAATCCGTGGGCAAGCACAGACAGACATATCCAAGCCTGGCTGACAGGGACAACCATTGCAGGGTCCTCTCTGTTGCTCTGGAAGGAAGAGTCCCTGGGCCACTTCAACGAAGCCTGTCCTCTGGCTTCAAAGGGCTAAGGAATTCCCCATCTTAGGCAGGAAGTCTTCCCACTTCATTTTTCAATGAACTATTTTCTGTCTACATTTGAGAGCTACTGACCTCAACAGTCCCTCAGCCAAGGTCTCAGGAGGAAAGGAATTCAAGGCTGCAGTGTTGCAAAGCTGGGCTAAGATGTCTGGGACTCCCACATGCAATGTCCTGGAAGCCTGAGTGCCTCTAAAGAACTTGAGGAGGAGAAAGAATCTGTCTCTCTGTGAGCAAGCCACACCATGACAATGGGCCCTTCCACAGGGTCGGCTCCAGGCCATCTTGCTGTGCCTTCAGTGACCTCTGGCTGCGAGGGCTGAAGGCACTTCCTCTAGCCTGGACTTCCCTCCAAGCTTGACACCCAGCTTGGCCCTGCTCCCTCTCAGTCTCGGCACCAGACAGTCTTTGCACTTTGGCCAGTTTCTCCTCGGATCATGTGCTGAGCAGAGCTGCTTGTTAGATTTGGTCCTCATCACGGTCTGGGTGTGGATTCTTCCTCTACTTTTTTTTTTTTTTACTTTTGGCTGCGCTGGGTCTTTATTGCTTTGTTCGGGCTTCTCTAGTTGTGGCGAGTGGGGGTTACTCTTTGTTGCCGTACATGGACTTCTCACTGTGATGGCTCCTCTTGTGCAGCACAGGCTTTAGGCGTGCAGGCTTCAGTAGTCGTGGCACACAGGCTTACTTGCTCTGCAGCCTGTGGGATCTTCCTGGACCAGGGAGCGAACCCATGTCTCCAGCAATGGCAGATGGATTCTTATCCACTGTGCCACCAAGGAAGTCCATCTACTTTCCATTTTTAAAGGCATTTGTTCAAGGAAGCTCATCTGAGAAATACTGTGAGAACCAGGAACCTAATAATAGGAACTGGTAAAATTAACCATGGTACATCTACAAAAGCAGAATAGTTTATAGCCACGGATCTGAGGAAGTCAGTTTATATTTGCTTACAGAAGGACATTTATAAAACATTATCTGTAAATGGTGGAGGGGAGCAGATCACAAAACACTAGGTATTACTGTAGGAACCCCTTTTTCCCAGAAAGTGTTTATACTTGGAAAGTCTAGAAAGACACATATCAAGTCAATATTGGTGTTATCTCTGGCAGTTGAATGCTGGGTGATTTTTAATTATTTTCATGTCTGTGATTATTTTGACTTTTCCACAATATAAATTTTATAATTATGATGGCCTTCTTGCAGGCCAGTGAGCAAACTCCAGCAGACCCACTGGCTCCCTGTCTGCATGTGAGCCAGTCCATGAACTCAGTCTCATCAGCGGGATGATTCCCATGCTTGCTGGGAGTCCTGCTTAGTGCAAGGCCTGACACCCATTCCTCATGCATGGGAAACTGCAGAAGGGCTTGGACTCCACGGTGAATACCGAGAGACACACTGCTCTGAATGAGCTCGTGGCACGGAAAATATCGGCCCCCTTGTTTTCTTTATCAGAGTCAACTTCCTAAAACAGTGGGCTGTCATTTCCAGGGAGAGAGTTCCTCTTTCTGTCTTACAATCACTTGACAGGTCAGCCCCAACGTGGTGTTTCCAACAGAACCCGCTGTGTCGGGTGGTGTGGGCTGTTCTGACAACAGGGAAGACTCCAGGTGGGGCACAGAGTGCCAGAAAGATTCTGGAAGGGCACTTGCAGGAGAGAATGGAGGTATGAGTGTGAAGAAAAATCAGTCTAGGACACTGGAGACCATAAGGAAAGGTGTTGATAAAGGGACAGAATGGAAATGCAGATGGGGAAGGGCGTCACTCTGTGCTGTATGAAGAAATGAAGAGACTAGGGTGGTATGGGTGTGTGTCGGGGGCTGCGGAAGCACGGAGAAGCAGCAGGCTGTGCAGTGTCACCGGAGGCCCCATGAAGATGCCCTCGTGAAGGGAGCCCGGCTGTTCCCCTGGAACCGGGAGACACCCTGGCAGGTGGGCTGGCTGCAGAAGCGGACTGAGCAGGGTGGGGCCCCAGAGCCACCTGCCTCACTCACCCAAGGTGAAGCCTCTGTAGAGCTGCAGGTAGGCGGTGAAGAGGCGGGCCAGGCAGGTGAGAACCCTGCCGCTGGTCTCCCCACCGTAGATCTCGTAGCAGCAGTGGACCAGGCCGTAGGCGGAGCTTCCGTAGTGCGCCTTGTCCAGCACCCCGCACAGCAGTTCCCCTGCTCTGATGATCACCTGCGGACGGATGGCCACTGGCACTGGGTGGGGGGAGCCCCGCCCCTCCCTCACTCCATGTCTTACTAACCTTATAACCCTCAACTGCCTCAAATTCTTGATGCAAAGAAGGGGATAAAGCAGGTGAGCACACAGAGAACAACATTCAGGGCTTCCCTGGTAGCTCAGTGGTAAAGAATTCATCCGCCAATGCAGGAGACATGGGTTCAATCCCTGATCTGGGAACATCCCACATGCCTTGGAGCAACTAAGTCTGTGAGCCATAAGTACTGAGCCTGTACTCTAAAGCCCAGGAGCCACAACTGCTGAGGCCTGTGCTGCCCAAAAAAAGGAGCCACTGCAGTGAGAAGCCTGTGCACCACAGCTGGAGTGTAGCCTCCAGGCTCTCCGCAACTAGAGAAAAAAACCCACGTAGCAACGAAGACCCAGCACAGCCAAAAATAAAGTAAATAGCATAAAAAAAAGAACATTAAACAAAATTCTTTTTCGGGGACTACACCCCCTCCCCAACTATAGACAGTTCAGTGTGTTCCTATGTGCCCCACTCCCATCACCCATCCATTCTGATTTGGGGTCATGTATCCTTGATAAAAACTTTGTGACTGGAAAGGAGTGCATTTTGAGTCTAAATTTCATAACTGTGACCTTGGCCTAGGTACTTCCTCCCTGGAACCTTGGGAGTAAGAAACACAGAACCTTTCTAATACGCTTTAAGCACTGAATTTGTACTTTCTTAAAGCTTGTTTCAAGCATTAGAAGCTAATTTAAAGAATTTCTAGTTTGAATTTAAATTTAAAACTAAATTTAAATTTCTAGTTTAAAGGATTTCTAATTTAAAGAAAAGTGCTGCACACATTAAGCGTATGATCTACGAAGGGAAAGAAAAGGGGCAGCTTGGGTTCTATTATGAATGGCATGTGTGTTAGACCCTGCAACAAAGCCCTTGTGAGCAGGGGCCCTGGGGATACTTCCCCAGAAAGAGCACATGAGGCCCTGAAAATCTTCAATGTGGGGTCACAGTCTCACTCTCCTGCAACAGCGCTGTGTCCCCAGGGTTTGGTTGTCCTGGAGCTGCTGCTGAGGCCTGGTTCCTAGGCATGGAGCTGGGAGGTGTGAAACCTCAGCACAGGGTGATGATAGCCAGCCACTCACAGGTCTCAGGGTCTGCCTTTCCAAGCTTTGCAGAGTCAAGTTTGAGGCCTTCTGCTGGAAGAGCCTTCCCAAGCTGGTTATGGGCTTTACATAAGAGCCAAGTGCTAATGGTCGGGGATTTCCCTGGTGGTCTGGTGGCTAAGAGTCTGAGCTCCCAATGCAGGGATCTCAGGTTCAATGCCTAGGTCAAGGAACTAGATCCCGGATGCCGCAACTAAGAGTTCACATGCTGCAACTAAAGATCCCACTTGCCACAACTGAGACCTAGTACAGCCTACAGCCAAATAAATAAAAATAAAAAATATAAATCTGAAAAGGAATGCTAGTGGTTGACTCTACACAGCTCGGTACAACTCTTTCCTTCAAGGCACGACTCCTCTTTCTATACATGTGCCTCCACTTCTCTGTCTTGGTTTTAAATCAAGCCGCCTAAACCTGGGACTGGAAGTCTCCAATGCACACAGCTGGGCAGCCATACCTGGGACTCGCACATGGAGTCGGGGTTAAAGCCGGGAACGAGCCGAGGAGACTCCTTCACCCAGGCCTTTCCACCGATCTTCGCCTTTCCTGACAAGTTCAGGGGGATATGGTCCTCTGGGATTATGTTGATGAGCAATGTGGACACGACCTGGAAAGAAAAAGAAGACAAAGCTGATGCAAGGAAGAAAAGCTGAGATGTTTCCTTTTAGGTCCACTTGTCTTTCTTAATCCTAAAAGGCAGACAACTCCATTCTGATGAGCTGTAGGTAAAGCAGAAAAAAAAAAACCACCACCACCACCACCAACAAAGGGACAGTTTCTTGTCTGTGGGACAACCTGATCTCAGATTTTACTTTTCTGCTTATGTGATTTATGTATAATGTACAGCATGTGAGAGCTGGACCATAAAGAAGGCTAAGCACTGAAGAAATGAAGCTTTCAAACTGTGGTGCTGGAGAAGACTCTTGAGAGTCCCTTGGACACCAAAAGGATCAAACCAGTCAGTCCTAAAGGAAATCAACCCTGAATTCATTGGAAGGACTGATGCTGAAGCTCCAAAACTTTGGCCACCTGATATGAAGACCCAGCTCATTGGAAACGACCCTGATGCATGGAAAGATTGAGGGCAGGAAAAGAGGGTGACAGAGGATGAGATGGTTGGATAGCATCACTGACTCAATGGACATGAGTTTGAGCAAACTCTGGGAGACAGTGAAGGACAGGGAAGCCTGGTGTGCTGCAGTCCAGGGGTCACAGAGTCGGATATGACTGAGCAAGTGAACAACAACAGGATTAGAAACAAACACACACCACTAAGAACCTCACTTCTTAGAGTGCATAACCCCCTGACCTGAAAATTAAGTTCCTGAATAGACCAAGGGAAGAAAAGGAAAATAAATGGCTGTGGGCTCACAGCAGAGAAAGATTTAAATTTGTATGTGGTTTAAAAAAAAAAAGAAAGAAGGACAGCAGGATTGAGGGAGGCAAAGGCAGCCCTGACATGTCAGCCCCAGGACCGGGGCAAAGGTCCAGGAACGCTCATCGGAAGCATCCTTCTCCCATTTTCAGACCACATCAAAGCACGTGACAACTGTCTCATACAATCAGTTAAGATCCTCCTGCAGAACAGCGTTGACTTTCTGGCGCCAAGGAGGAAAGAATGTGAAGACTAAGAATTCAGAGCTTTCCCTCAAAAGAGCTTCACAGAGGAGGCCCAAGTATCTGACTGAGAAGCGAGCTGCAGCTGAAGCTTTGAGACTCTGGGGGTGTCCCAGTGTCCACTCCACCATACTGGTCATGAGTTGTGGGGCAAATGGTTATGCTCTCTTAGCCTTAGCATTGTGAATGTGTAGAATACAGTTACGATCTGTTCATTCATTCAGCAATTATATGTTGAGTGCTTACTATGAACCAGGCGCTGGGGGGAGTGGTGAATAAAACAGTTGCCACCCTCAACAGAGGCTCCAGTCCCAAGCGGATCCATATTCTGGAGGAAAATAAAGCAGGGAAGGAACAGCTAGGGTATAGCAGGGGGAGAAAGAATACCTGGGATTTTGAATAGGACAGGCAGGGCCTTACCACCAGGGAGCTCAGAGCTCAGAGCTCAGAGGAGGTCAGATCATTCATTTCCGGCAGGAGGCTTTTCATTCGAGTGTGAAGGATAGGTATTTGGAAGGTTTTGATCACAGGAGTGACATGCTCAGATTCCACTTTTAGCAGGATCCCGTTCCACATACTGACCTGGCCCAAAAGTTCCTTCGGGTTTTCCCATAGCCTGTTACAGAGAAACCTGAACGAACTTTTTGGTCAACCCAACACATTCCTGGCCTGGACTTCGAGGCTATATCAATGATGCAGAAAATAAGCCTCCCAAGTGACACTGACAAGAAGACTTGGCACTTTAGAAGCAGTCATTAAGGCAACGTGAGTGGGGAGCACGCAGGACGGAGTCTCTGTGTGAGGCCCACCACAGGGCATGCTGGTGAGATGACAGCTCAGCCACCCAATGGGCTTCCACACGATTCACTGTAACAGAGCTGATCCCCGAAATCGATTTGACTAGAATTAATTTTGGCTACTTGAAAGGCTGCCGAGTCCTTCTCCTGCTTAAATTAGTATGGCCATCCATTCAATCTGTTGTTCTGAGTTGTTGCTGAGTCGTGTACAACTCTTTTACAACAACCCCATGGACTGTAGCCTGCCAGTCTCCTCTGTCCATGGGATTTCCTAGCCAAGAATACTGGAGTGGGTTGTTCTTTCTTTCTCCAAGGGACCTTCCTGACCTAGGGATCTAACCCACTTCTCCTGTGTCTCCTGCACTGGCAGGCAGATTTTTTTTACCATCGAGCCACCTGGGAAGCTCTCATTCACTCTAAGTGTGTACATGCTCAAAAAGTTATGTTCGACTCTTTGCAACCCCATGTACTATAGCCTGCCAGGCTCCTCTGTCTATGGAAAATTTCCAGGCAAGAATACTGGAGCAGGTTGCCCTTTCCTCCTCCAGGGAATCTTCCCAACCCAGGGATCAAACCCATATCTCTTGGGTCTCCCGCATGGGCAGGCAGATTCTTTACCACTGCACCACCTATGCAGCTACTAACAGGAGGTCAAGGGAGGCAACCTCACAAGCAGCCCACATGGGAGCTGGGATGACCTGGGATGTACCTGGGATGACCACGGGTCAGTTCTGGAGAAGCCAAGAGCATGCATTCCCAAGGAAGCAATAGGCTTGAGGCAGGCAGACCGGTTGGAGAGGTCCTGGGGTGGTGAGGGGTGGGTAGGCGGGGCAGGGCTGGAGGGCATTGGGAGCCATCCGGTGGCATCAACAGCTCTTTGTATGCCTGTACCAGGCCCATAAAGAAGGATCTGTATGTACAAATGGGGTCAGGGCGGTTACGAGAGCAGCTGTCTTTTTATGCATGTGCACCAGGAGCTGGGGAACAGCTGACAACAACACTGTTACAGAAAGCAGACAATACTCCTTGATATCTCTGAGGAAAATGACCAGGAAGGTCTTGGCCCTCAGTCTTCACAAGGCTGGCACTGCCAGGACAGAGGGTAAGGAGAAAGGTAGGAGGGCGACTCTCCTGGGATGCTGACTACGAGCTGCACTTAAACCACAGTGCCACATGCGCAGTGGGAACTGCCAGCTGGGCACAGTCAGGATGGAAAGTCTGGGAGAAGGGTAACACATGCAGCCATATACATGTAAGGAAGGGAGATGGACCTGCCACTTCATCTGCAAAATCAAGGGAGCAGGAAAAGCATCTGACAATCTCAATACCCTTTCACGACACAAACGGTCAACAGATTAGGAATAGGCGGCAACATCATCCACCTGATAAAGGGGAGGCACTGATGTAAAAACCACCACTGCCATTTTCAGCGAGCAAAGATGATGCTTTCTAAGATCAGGAACAAGGAAAGAATGCATGCTTTTGCCACTCTACTCAATAATGTTCTAGAGGTTTAAGTCAGGGCAATTAGGCATGGAAAGAAGAAAAGGCTTTCGGATTGGAGAGTAAGAAAGAAAACAACCTCTGAATGCAGATGGAATAACCTTATACAGAGAAAACCTGAAAGAATTCAGAAGAACTTGTTAGCACTAGTAAATGACTTGAGCAAAACCAGAAGATACAAGATCAATATTCAAAAATCAATCATATTTCTATACATTAACAATGAACAATCTGAAAATGAAATTAGAAAAACAACTCCATGTACAATAGAATCACAAAGAATAAAATACTCAGGAATTAATTCAACCAAAGAAGTCTAAGACTTTTAAGTGGAAAACAATAACATACTATTGAAAGAAGTTAAAGAAGATCTAAGTAAATGAAAAGACATCATGGATTGGACGACTTAATATTGTTAAGGTGGCAACACTTTCCAAATTGATCTACATATTCAATGCAATCCCTATTAAAATTCCAACTTGCATAACTGACAAGTTGACCCTAAATTTCAAATGGGAATGCAAGGGACCCCAAATGGTCAAAACAATCTTGAGAAAGTAGACAAAGCTGAAGGACTCATATATCCAGATTTAAAATTTATTACAAAGCTACAGTAATCAAGACATGGCTTCCCAGGTGGCATGAGTGGTAAAGAACCCACCTGCAATGCAGGAGACATAAGACATGGGCTCGATCTCCGGGTTGGGAAGATCCCCTGGAGGAGGGCATGGCAAATAGTATTCTTGCCTGGAGAATCCCAAGGACAGAGGAGCCTGGTGGGCTACAGTCCATGGGGCCACAAAGAGTCGGACCCAACTAAAGCAACAGCACACAGCACTCATTGGCGTAGACAGACATACTGACCAATGGAAGAGAAATAAGAGTCTAAAAGTAAACCCATACCTCAGTGGCTAATTGATTTTTAACAAGAGTGCTAAGAACATTCAATGGGAAAAGAATAGTTTTATTAACAAATGATGCTGAGACAACTGCATATCTACCAACAAAAGAATAAAGGTGGACCCCTATCTCATAATACACAGAAAAATTAACTGAAAATGTATCAAAGACATAAATGTCAGGGAGAAAACCATAAAACTCTTAGTTGGAAACACAGCTGTAAATCTGTATGACCTTGGAATTGGCAAACGTTTCTAAGATAT
The DNA here is from genome assembly GCF_027580195.1 of Bos mutus. Taxonomy (NCBI): domain Eukaryota; kingdom Metazoa; phylum Chordata; class Mammalia; order Artiodactyla; family Bovidae; genus Bos; species Bos mutus. Next base: position 57,977,450 of record NC_091627.1, read on the forward strand.
AACACCAAAAGTACAAGGAACAAAAAAAAAGTTGATAAATAGGATTTCATAAAAATTTTTAAAAATTATGTGTCAGAGGACACTGTCAAGAAAGAAAAAAAGAACCCATACAATGGGAGAAAATACCTGTGTTATCATATATGTGAGACAGATCTGGTAGCCAGAATATACAAAGAAATGTTAGAATTTAACAATAAAAAGACAAATAACCCAATGAATAAGTGGGCAAAGGGCATAAATAGACATATCTCCAAAGAAGATATTACAAATGGCCAGTAAGCACAAGAAAAGCTGCTCAATATTATTAATCATTCAGCTCAGTTCAGTTCAGTCACTCAGTCATGTCTGACTCTTTGCGACCCCATGAATCGCAGCACGCCAGGCCTCCCTGTGCATCACCAACTCCCAGAGTTTACTCAAACTCACATCCATCGAGTCAGTGATGCCATCCAGCCATCTCATCCTCTGTCATCCCCTTCTCCTCCTGCCCCCCAATCCCTCCCAGCATCAGGATCTTTTCCAATGAGTCAACTCTTCACATGAGGTGGCCAAAGTATTGGAGTTTCAGCTTCAGCATCAGTCCTTCCAATGAACACCCAGGACTGAACTCCTTTAGGATGAACTGGCTGGATCTCCTTGCAGTCCAAGGACTCTCAACAGTCTTCTCCAACACCACAGTTCAAAAGCATCAATTCTTCAGCGCTCAGCCTTCTTCACAGTCCAACTCTCACATCCATACATGATCAGTGGAAAAACCATAGCCTTCACTAGACGGACCTTTGTTGGCAAAGTAATGTCTCTGCTTTTTAATATGCTGTCTGGGTTGGTTATAACTTTCCTTCCAAGGAGTAAGCGTCTTTTAATTTCATGGCTGCAATCACCATCTGCAGTGATTTTGGAGCCCAGAAAAATAAAGTCTGACACTGTTTCCCCATCTATTTCCCATGAAGTGATGGGACCAGATGCCATGATCTTTGTTTTCTGAATGTTGAGCTTTAAGCCAACTTTTTCACTCTCCACTTTCACTTTCATCAAGAGGCTTTTTAGTTCCTCTTCACTTTCTGGCATAAGGGTGATCAAATTGCCAACATCTGCTGAATCATGGAAAAAGCAAGAGAGTTCCAGAAAAACATCTATTTCTGCTTTATCGACTATGCCAAAGCCTTTGACTGTGTGGGTCACAATAAACTGTGGAAAATTCTGAAAGAGATGGGAATACCAGCCCACCTGACCTGCCTCTTGAGAAACCTGTATGCAGGTCAGGAATCAACAGTTAGAATTGGACATGGAACAACAGACTGGTTCCAAATAGGAAAAGGAGTTCGTCAAGGCTGTATATTGTCACCTGCTTATTTAACTTATACTAATCATTAGGGAAAGGCAAATGAAAACCATAATGAAAGACTACTTCACAAGATGGTTATTTTATTTTATTATTATTATTATTTGGCTGTGCCACTTGCTTATAAGATCTTAGATCCCTGATCAGGGTTCAAACTCAAGCCCTGGCAGTGAAAGTGCCAAGTCCTAATCATTGCACTGCCAAAGAACTCCCCTAAGATGGTTATTTTAAAAACAAAAGAAAAATAAATGTTGGTGAATATGGAGAAATTGGAACCCGCATGTCCTGTTGGTGGGGATGTAAAATTGTAAGCTGCCTTGGAAAACAGTTTGGTAGTTCCTCAAAAAAGTTAAACACAGAATTCCCATATGACTCAGTGACTTCTCTCTTAGCTATATATTCAAGAGAATTGAAAGTACATGTTCATATAAATGAGTGCATCAGTTTCATGCACCAGTTATGCATGAATACTCATTACAGCCTTATTTGTAACAGCCAAAAAGTGGAAACAAGCCAAATTATCCATTTATCAACTGACAAGTGAATAACATGTGGAATATCCATACAATTGAATATTATTCAGCCATGAAAAGAAATGAGGTACTGTTTATGCTACAACATGGATGAATCTTGAAACTATTATGTTAACTAAAAGAGACAAGACATTTTTATGAAATGTCTCAAACAGGAAAATCAATAGGGACAGAAAGTGACTGCCAGGGGATGAGGGAGGGTGGAATTAAGGCTGAATGCTAACAGGAACAGAGTTTCTTTTGGGGATTATGGAAATATTTTTGAATTAGACAGTAGAAATGGTTGCACCACAGAGAATATACTAAAAATAAGCACTGAATTACACACTTACTAAAAATGGTAAAGTTTATGGTATGAATTATATTTCAATTAAAAAAACAAACAAACAAGGGTGGCAGACAAGATTCTGGGTCTCCTCCTGCACTGATATTGTAGAAGTGTATAATTTACTTTCTGGTCATAAACTATGCTAGGAATAATAGACCATCCACAATATTCTCAGGGAACTAAGATCCCACAAGTTGCATGGCATGGCCAAACAGGAAAATAACTGAACACTCATTAAATATTTGCCATTAGAGGGACAGTTAAATCAACTAGAGAATATCCATATTACCGGGTACAACACAGAATGGGTTAAGAAGAATGAAGTCAATCCACATGTGCAGAGAATGAACCCCACAATAGACTATTATCATAACATGCCTACTCAGTCATGTCTGACTCTTTGCGACCCCAAGGACTATAGCCTGCCAGGATCCTATGTCCATAGAATTTTCCAGGCAAGAATACTAGAGGGGTTGCCATTTCTTACTGCAGGGGATCTTCTGGATCCAGGGGTCGAACCCACGTCTCCTGCATTGGCAGGCAGATTCTTTGATCACTGTGACATCTGAGAAGCCCACAGATCATTAAGTGAACTAAGTATGTCACAAAGCAATTACAAGAAACATTGTATCACCCCAGCACATGAAAAGAGTTAAATAAACTTCTTGCTATATCTGAAGTATGTTAGGGTGGTTCAAATGGCCTGAAATAATGGGATTTCTTAAAATAATGGAAATAATGGCATTCCCTTTGGAGGATCTGACAGCTCATTTAAAGTAAGCCATCTTACAGCTCAGTTAAACCTGAGGTTCACATACCTACGGATAAGGAAAATTCATGTCTCAGGCAACAGAATAACATGGATAAAGAAGCATTCTTAAATACAAACTCAAAATTGACTATCAAATTTAATCATGGTTCATGGTTCCCCTGAGTAGGTACATGATTTCATTTTTATTTCTTCTCTGTGAGAGTATGCACAGAGAAGATGAACAATGGAATTGGAGACAGAAGAAATTTTTCCTTTTTCCTTTGATATTACTATCTCTTTAAATAAAAACTTACATTACACTTCTATAGTTAATAAATGAAATCAGCAAGGTTGTGGAGTACAAGGACAATACACAAAATTACTTGTATTTTTATATACTAACCATAAACAAATAGGAAATTCAATAAATAAAATCATCTATAATAGCAATATCTAGGAATGAATCTAACGAAAGATAAACAAGACTTCTATGTCACTGAAAGAATGGAATATTCAGTACTGGAAATATGTCCATTCTCCCTAAAGTGATCTGTAGCTGCAATGTAATTCCAACAAAACTTTGTAGCTATTTTTTGGCAGAAATGTACAAGATGGCTTTGAAATTTATATGGAAATTCATGGGGCCAAGAATATTCAAGACAGTCTTGAAAAACAATGTAGTATAGTATAGTCTCTATCAAAAATCAAAACTTATTATAAAGCTACAATAATTAAGAGTGTAGTATCGGTGCAATGGAATCAAACAACCAAAGGAACTGAAATGAAGCCAGTAGACCTACATGTATGCAATTAGTTGATTTAGGACACAAGAGATACTAAAGAGCAGAGGAAAAGCAAACATCTTCTTATCAATTACGTCACATCAACGGGATAGTCCTACAGGAAAAAAATGAATCCTGACCCCTACCTCACATCAACACACCCACAAAAACCAACTCTGGGCAGAAGTAGACCTAAACATGAATGGTAAAACAATAAAACTGCTAACAGAGATACAGGGAAATATCTTAATAACCTTGAGGCAGGCAAATAATTTTTATACAGGACTAGCCATAAAAGGCTGGAGAAGGAAATGGCAACCCACTCCAGTGTTCTTGCCTGGAGAATCCCAGGGACGGGGGAGCCTGTTGGGCTGCCAGCTATGGGGTTGCACAGAGTCGGACACGACTGAAGCGACTTAGCAGCAGCAGCAGCCATAAAAGGCAAAGCCTGGTGAATTATATTACATAAAATAAAGAACTTCTGATCATTAGAAAACAGCATTAAGTGAAAGGGCAAAAAGGCTAGCCATCAAGTAGAAGGTATTTGTAATATCTATAACCTGGTAATGGACCTACACAAGGATAGACTTCTAAAACTCTTATCTATTAATAAGAGAATGGCATAGGATTGAAAAAAGGCAAAAGCCTTGAACAGGAACTTCACAAAAGGTGAGATCCCATGGCCATAAGGATATAAAGAGGTGCTCAAACTCATTCGTTACTGGGCATGCTAAGTCGCTTCAGTTGGGTCTGACTCTGTGTGACGCTATGGACTGTAGCCCACCAGGCTCCTCTGTCCATGGGATTCTCCAGGCAAGAACACTAGAGTGGGTTGCCATGTCCTCCTCCAGGGGATCTTCCCAACCCAAGGATCGAACCAACGTCTCTTACTTCTCTTGCATTGGCAGGCAAGTACTGCTGAGAATAAGGAGCAACCATAACTCTCCTGCCCTGCTGATGGAGGTGTAAACTGCTACAATCACTTTGGAAAACTGTTTACTCAATTATCTATTACAGGTGAAGGTAGATTTTATGACTCAGCAATTTGATTCCCTGGTATTTACCCATGAAAATGCATACATATGTTCAATAAGAGACATATACAAAAATGTTCATAGCAGCTCTATTTGTAACAGCCAAATGAAGTTGACTGAAGACAACCCAAACATCCATTAATGGTAAAGTGAACAAGTATATAATGGTTTAGTCACATAATATAAGAAAACCACTCAAGAGGCTGTATGAAATGTCCTGGAAAAACAGTCTAAGACTTAACTTTTTAAGGCAGTACAAATAAATTTCCCAAGCTAAGTTCCTTATCTCCTGATCCAAAACATGGCTTTCCTCTGTAGAATTAGACTGGGTCACTAACAAATTCTTATGCAGTGCAATAACTGTTCCCTTCTTTCACCTACTTGTACAGAAATAACAGCCTGTACCAACCTTTCAAGAAACCCGGAAAAATCTCAACTGTGACATAAATAAAATCTGGGCCTATTTTCTAATTTTACTTGGTTATACAGTAAGCAGAGCCCAGGAATGTTAAATTATTCCTAACACAAACCAAATTATTCTATCATTTTGATCTTTTTTGTATCAAATTTTTGCTCATATACATTTTTAACATGGTTCTGTTATTATGCATAGAACTGTGTAGTCTATTTCTTCTTTCAACATTACGTTGAAAATTTTCCAGACTGTCACACAATGCTTTAAAGCCACTATTTTAAACTACACAAAGCTTCCCTGGTGGCTCAGACGGTAAAGAATCCGCCTGCATGTGGGAAACCTGTGTTCAATCCCTGCATTTGGAAGATCCCCTGGAAGAGGGCATGGCAACCCACGCCTGTATTCTTGCCTGAAGAATCCCCATGGACAGAGGAACCTGGCGAGCTACAGTCCATGGGGTTGCAAAGAGTCGGACATGACTGAGTGACTAAGCACAGCACAGAGCAATATCTTAATAAACGTCCCACAATTTACACAGCCCCAGTGCTGAGTATCTAGGTTTTTCTAATATTCCACCACTATAAACCATGATGTCATGGACTGCTTTTTTCAAGTGGCTTTTATCAATACTACATTTCAGATGATTTCCTTTGGCTGGATTCTCAGACTGAGGTGGATGAACGTATCTGTAGCTCTAGTTATGTAGTCTTTGTCCACTATTTGGTTCTATTTTGAACACACTGCTTACGTTTAAACAAAATTCTAATAAATTCTGGATGGTTCAGTTCAGTTCAGTCACTCAGTCATGTCCTACTCTTTGCGACCCCATGAATGCCAGGCCTTCCCTGTCCATCACCAACTCCCAGAGTTCACCCAAACCCATGTCCAATGAGTCGGTGATGCCATCCAACAATCTCATCCTCTGTCGTCCCCTTCTCCTCCCATCCTCAATCTTGCCCAGCATTAGGGTCTTTTCAAATGAGTCAGCTCTTCACATCAGGTGGCCAAAGTATTACAGTTTCAGCTTCAACATCAGTCCTACCAATGAACACCCAGGACTGATCTCCTTTAGGATGAACTGACTGGTTGTATCTCCTTGCAGTCCAAGGGACTCTCAAGAGTCTGCTCCAACACCACAGTTCAAAAGCATCAATTCTTCGGCACTCAGCTTTCTTTACAGTCCAACTCTCACATCCATACATGACCACTGGAAAAACCACAGCCTTGACTAGACGGATCTTTGTTGGCAAAGTAATGTCTCTGCTCTTCAATATGCTGTCTAGGTTGGTCATAGCTTTCCTTCCAAGGAGTAGGCGTCTTTTAATTTCATGGCTGCAATCACCATCTGCAGTGATTTTGCAGCCCAGAAAAATAAAGTCAGCCACTGTTTCCACTGTTTGCCCATCTATTTGCCATGAAGTGATGGGACTGGATGCCATGATCTTAGTTTACTTAACACTTAAAATCCCTTTATTTCTAAGATAAGTTGAGATGGCTTACAAAACAAACATACATAAAAAAGAAACAATAAAAAATTATAAACAGGAATAATAAGTGGACAAATAAATGTTGTTGATGTTTAGTCACTAAGTTTAGTCACTAAGCTGTGTACAACTTTTTCATGACCCCATGGACTATAGCCGGCCAGGCTCCTCTGTCCATGGGATTCTCCAGGCAAGAATACTGAAGTGGGTTGCCATGCCCTCCTCCAGGGGATCTTCCCAACCCAGGGGTCAAACCCACATCTCCTGCATTGGCGGGTGGATTTCTTTACCACTGAGCCACCAGGGAAGCCTGGACAAACACATATATCCAACTAAATTAGGGGTAGCAAACTACAGCCTATAGACCAAACGTGGCCCACCATCTGTTTTTGTAAAAAAGAAGCTGAAATGAATCACAGTCAGGCTCATTTCAAAGCCCTGTCTATGTCTGCTTTCACATTATCATGGCAGAACTGAGCAGCTGTAATTTACAGATCATATGGCCAACAAAGCCTAAAATATTTTCTATCTGGCTTTTATAACAAAAGCTTACCAATTCCTGAACCAGACTATCCATAATTACAGATTTTAATCTTAAACTGCAAAATTCCCCTACTATTCTGTTAAATCAACTTCTGTTTCTGGTCAGGATAGAGCCATGGTGACCTGATTTCACATCCACCAGAAATAACAATAACAAAAGCAGACACGAATATGAAACAGTGGTTTCAATACAATGGACATTAGGAAATGAAGGACAGAGAACAGCAAGGATATAGTAGACTTGAACCTTGTTTTGCTGTTGTTCAGTCACTCAGTCTTGTCCAACTCTGTGACCCCATGGACTGCAGCACGTCAGGCTTCCCTGTCCATCATCGACTCTGGGATCTTGCTCAAATTCAGGTCCACTGAGTCAGTAATTGCCCATCTTTATCCTCTGTTGTCCCCTTCTCCTGCCCTCAGTCTTTCCCAGCATCAGGGTCCTCTCCAATGAGTCAGGTCTTCACATCAGGTGGCCAAAACATTAATGCTTCAGCTTCAGCATCGGTCCTTCTAATTAATATTCAGGGTTGATATCCTTTAGGATTGACTGGTTTGATCTCCTTGCAGTCCAAGGGACTCTCAAGAGTTCTCCAATACCACAGTTCAAAAGCATCAATTCTTTGGCTCTCAGATTTCTTTATCGTCCAACTCTCACATCCATACGTGACTACTGGAAAAACTGTAGCTTTGACTAGACGGACCTTTGTTGGCAAAGTAATGTCTCTGCTTTTTAATATGCTGTCTAGGGTGGTCATAGCTTTTCTTCCAAACAGAAACCATCTTTTAATTTTATGGCTGCAGTCACAACCTGCAGTGATTTTGAGCCCAAGAAAATAAAGTCTCTCACTGTTTCCAATGTTTCCTCATTAGTTGCCACGAAGTGATGGGACCGGATGCCATGATCTTCATTTTTTGAATGTTGAGTTTTAAGCCAGCTTTTTCACTCTCCTCTTTCACCTTCATCAAGAGGCTCTTTAGTTCCTCTTCCCTTTCTGCCATAAGGGTGGTGTCATCTGCATATCTGAGGTTATTGATATTTCTCCCAGCAATCTTGATTCCATCTTGTGCTTCATCCAGCCTGGCATTTTGCATGATGTACTCTGCATGTAAGTTAAGTAAGCAGGGTGACTATATACAGCCTTGACATCTCCTTTCCCAATGTGGAACCAGTCCATTGTTCCATGTCCAGTTCTAACTGTTGCTTCTTGACCTTCATACAGGTTCTCATGAGGCAGGTAAAGTGGACTGGTATTCCCATCTCTTTTAAGAATTTTCAGATTTTTTGTGATTCACACAAAGGCTTTGGATAGTGAATAAAGCAGAAGTAGATGTTTTTCTGGAACTCCCTTGTTTTTTCTATGATTCAATGGATGTTGGCAATTTGATCTCTGGATCCTCTGCCTTTTCTAAATCCAGCTTGAACATCTGCAAGTTCACGGTTCACATACTACTGAAGCCAGGCTTTGGGAATTTTGAGCATTACTTTGCTAGCATGTGAAATGAGTGCAATTGTGCAGTAGTTTGAACATTTTTTGGCATTTCTCTTCTTTGGGATTGGAATGAAAACTGATCTTTTCCAGTCCTGTGGCCACTGCTGAGTTTCTTGTATTTGCTGGCATATTGAGTGCGGCACTTTCACAGTGTCATCTTTTAGGATCTGAAATAGCTCAGCTGGAATTCCATCACCTCCACTACCTTTGTTCGCACTACCTTTGTTCGTAGTGATGCGTCCTAAGGTTCACTTGACTTCACACTCCAGTATGTCTGGGTCTAGGTGAGTGATCACACCATCACGGTTGTCTGGATCAATAAGATCTTTTTTGTAGTTCTGTGTATTCTTGCCATCTCTTCTTAATATCTTCTGCTTTTGTTAGGTCCGTACCATTTCTGTCCTTAATTGTGCCCACCTTTGCAGGAAATGTTCCCTTGGTATCTCTAATTTTCTTGAAGAGATCTCTAGTTTCTCCCATTCTATTGTTTTCCTCTATTTCTTTTACTGTTCACTTAAGAAGGCTTTCTTATCTCTCCTTGCTATTCTTTGGAGCTCTGCATTCAGATGAGTGTATCTTTCCTTTTCTCCTTTACCTTTTGCTTCTCTTCTTTTCTCAGCTATTAGTAAGGTGTCCTCAGACAGGCATTTTGCCTTTTTGCATTTCTTTTTCTTGGGGATGGTTTTGATCACCACCTCCTATACAAGGTTATGAACTTCCATCCACTGTTCTTCAGACTTGAACCTAATTGACATTTATAGAGCACTTCATCCAACACAGCAGAATACTTGTGATTTTTAAGGACACACAGATCATTTCCCAATACAGACTACCTTTGAAGCCACAAAACAAATCTCAGTAATTTGAAAAGGATTCAAGTTATTCAAGGTATGTTTTCTGGCCACTATGGATTTAAAATTGCAATCAATAGTATACATATCTGGAAAATTCTTAAATATTTGGAAACTAAATCAAAGACTTCTATATATCTCAGGGGTTAAAAACAGAAATAAAAAAGGCATTGAGCAAGTCTTTTGAAGTGAATGAAAATGAAAATACAATATATTCAGTGGAAATTTTATATATAAAATGCCAATATTAAAACAGGAAAAAAGTCTCAAATTACTGACTTCAGTTCCAACCTTAAGTAACTAGACAAAGAAAGGCAAATCAAACCCAAAGTAAGCAGAAGAAAGGAAATAAAAAAGATGAAAGTGAAATAAATGGAACAGAAACAGAAAAATAGAGAAAGTCAATAAAAGCTGGTTCTTTGACAATAAAACTCAGAGCAAACTGATCAGGAAAAAGAGAGAAGACATAAATTATCACTATCAGGAATGAGAGAGGGGACCACTTTCAGGTTCCACAGACAGTAAAGGAACATAAAAGAGTATGATGAATAATTTCATGCCTATAAATCCAACAATTTAGATGAAAAGGACAGATTCCTAGAAAAAAACAAAGCAGTAAAGCTCATCCAAGAAGAAAGAGATGAACTAAACAGCCCTACATGTAATTAGAAAAACAGAAATTTTAGTTAAAAATAGCCTTCCTAAAGAGAAAACATCATGAGAAACGCTGGCTGGAGGAAGCACAAGCTGGAATCAAGATGCCAGGAGAAATATCAATAACCTCAGATATGCAGATAACACCACCCTTATGGCAGAAAGTGAAGAGGAACTAAAGAGCCTCTTGATGAAAGCGAAAGAGGAGAGTGAAAAAGTTGGCTTAAAGCTCAACATTCAGAAAATTCTGGTCCCATCACTTCATGGCAAATAGATGGGGAAATAGAGGAAACAGTGGCTGACTATTTTTCTGGGCTCCAAAATCACTGCAGATGGTGACTGCAGCCATGAAATTAAAAGACACTTACTCCTTGGAAGGAAAGTTATGACCAACCTAGACAGCATATTCAAAAGCAGAGACCTTACTTTGCCAACAAAGGTCCGTCTAGTCAAGGCTATGGTTTTTCCAGTGGTCATGTATGGATAGGAGAGTTGGACTGTGAAGAAAGCTGAGCACCGAAGAATTGATGCTTTTGAACTGTGGTGTTGGAGAAGACTCTTCAGAGTCCCTTGGACTGCGAGGAGAACCAGTCCATTCTAAAGGAGATCAGTCCTGGGTGTTCATTGGAAGGACTAATGTTGAAGCTAAAACTGCAATATTTTGGCCACTTGATGCAAAGAGCTGACTCATTGGAAAAGACCCTGATGCTGGGCAAGATTGAGGACGGGAGGAGAAGAGGACAACAGAGGATGAGATTGTTGGATGGCATCACCGACTCAATGGACATGGGTTTGGGTGGACTCCAGGAGTTAGTGATAGACAGGGAGACCTGGTGTGCTGTGGTTCATGGGGTCGCTAAAAGTCAGACACGACTGAGCAACTGAACTGAACTGAAAGAGAAAATTCTAGGTCCAGATGACTACACTGGTGAATTCTACCAAACACTTAAGGAAAAAATAATATCCATATTGTACAAACTCTTACAGAAAACTGAAGAAGAGTAAATACTTCCTAACTCTTTCTATGAAGCCAATGTTAACCCCAATAGCAAAACCAGGTAAACGCATGACAAGAAAAGAAAACCACACATCAAAATTCCTCATGTACACTGATGCAAAAACTTCTGAACAAAAATTTAGCAAATACTATCTCATAACCAAGTAAGGTTTATCCCAGAAATACAAGTTGGCTTAATAAGAAAACCAGTCAAGTACCAGGTCCATGGATTTAAAGAACTGCAGAGGCGGGTGAGACCTAGAGCTCATCAACCTGAACACTTTTGCTTTGTAAATAATGAACTGAGGCCCACTGAACCAAGATCACATAATTGATTAAGTATAATACGATGCTCTGGGTGTCAGAAAGTCCTGAGTTTGAATCTCAACTCTACCTCCTAAGTAACAACTTCTCCAAACCTCGTTATTCTCATCTGGTGATAATGGTGATAAATGGTGATAATGATAGTGTCTGCATCACAGGGTGGTTGTGAGGGTTAAGTAATCTAACATATTTGAAGCACTCCCAACAAACATAACTACTGCTACCATCAGCACCACTGCCTATTACCACCATATCTAGACGATGAGGTCAGTGTTAAGTTAGAAGTTTCAGTTAGAAGCAAAGGACAGAAAATATGTAGTTGTAGACAATCCTTTGAAACCATCCACACCCGAAACTCTATCAAAGAGATATTGTTTGATTTGTCATTTCTGTTTCTGGCCTGGACTCTCCTGGGAACAAAACCTTTTTACTGAGTGGCCAGTTTCCTTTTTTTAAATAAATATCCACCATTTGTTTCCCCCTAATTACCTGCTTTCCTGTCCACAAAGGAAAGGGCTTCAGGATGGCAGGAGGAAAGAGCTTCACACGTCCCACTTTGTCTGTGAGTCCTCGGTACACCAGCTCCATATACTGCTCCCGGTTGAAAAAGCAGCCTCGAATGGTCATGTTTGCTCCTGAAACCATGTGATCTTGGATCAGCCCCGCCAATGGCTGGCCATCCTACAAATCAAAACAGGTAAGAGAAGGACAAATTAAAAAAAAAAACAAAAACAGAAGGCACATTCTAATTCTTAGTCCTGTGCTTGGGAGCCACCCACTAGCAACAGCCCTCCTTACAACCCCATGTTGTCCAGTCATGGCCACCTAGCCAGTGCTTGGGCCTCCCATCTTGAGAGCAAACTGCCTCCCAGAGCACGTGACCAGGGCTTCCTGACCGGCTCCCACCTTTGCCTTTTGCCCACTGTTCTATACCAAAAGTGCTTCAAACTCCTGCAGGCCCCCTGGCCTTCTCTCCCTAATCCCATCTGCTTCTCGTTAACTTCGGCATATTTCTGGCATTTACGCATAAATTCAGTCTGGCTGCTGTTGGCTGTGTTCTTGTTTTTATATTTTGGTTTTATGCTTTGGTGTTTTTCACACATTTCTGGCCTGGTTCTCCTCTAAATCAGTCACCCATTCAACAAATATTTATGGAGAGCCTACTGTATGCCGAGGCACTGGGTGAGACCAACCTTCAGTCTGTTTTAGTGGCTGAAACACACAGATCCCTCACAATGAGGAAGAGCTAGACGGTGAACAAATGACTGGAGAGATACATTATTACAAAGAATTTTAAACGCCTGTGGAGGAAAAGAATGGGATGGGTCATCACATAGATTTGGGATAGGAGGGGACAGTCAGGAATGGTCTCTCTGGGGGCATGGACAGTACGTCAGTTTGGCCTGCGGACTGACCTGGACTCAGCCAACGCAGAGATGTGGGGGTTTGGGGAGAGGTTCCTTGAGAGAGTCATGGGTGGAGGTGGGGCTTTGACGTACGTGACTGCAGAAGGAAAGGGTGCTTGATGTCAGTGTGTCTTCACGATCTTGCATGTATTCATGGTAGGGTGTTATCCACCAGATGCCAAAACATGGGCTTTTAGAGAGTTCCCTGGTGGTCCAGTGGCTAGGACTCGGCCCTTCCATTGCCATGGTCCCAAGTTCAGTCCCTTGTCAGGGAACTAAGACCCCACAAGAACTTCAATAGGGCCAAAAAAACCCCAAAAAACCCCAAAGCCAAGGGCTTTTATAACAGCCCCAGTTTGGATGGATACATTCATCTTTTCTGATCCCCAGTCTCCTGAACCCTATCTGCCAGGTCTGCAGTCATGGCAACATAAGGCACACTAAGGTAAAAATAGACTTGCCCACTGACATTTATTAAGAAGGCGTTTTTACTGACTTTTCCCTGTTTATAGGAACTAGAGAAAAATCTTGGATCTAAAGATTGTTATCATTTGCTTATTTGTTAAATACTGTCCAATATTATGGCTGTATTGCATAATTAAGGAACTCTAAAGTGCAGCCATGGAGAAGTGCCAGGAATTTAGCCACACGCACTAATTTAAAGGCTAAAAAGGATGCTTGTCAAACAGTCTAAATACCATGGCAATGGGCTTTATGTAAACTCAGAGATAATTATTACCGAGGAGCCAGATAGGTGTTGCAGACAGAGGGCGAGATCATATGGGGCACGCAGCCCTTCTTATGAAGGCCTTGAGTTATGAACACAGACAAAAAATTATACTCTGCAACTTGTTCCAAAGGCAAGGTCTCATTTTGCTTAGGGGAAAAACTGAAAAGAGTATTAAGCATTTGACTCATCCCACAGCTCTTTGGGGGCTTCCCTGGTGACTCAGTGGTTAAAGAATCTGCCTACAATGCAGGAGACATGCATTGATCCCTGGGTCGGAAGGATCCTTAGGCAAGGAGATTGCAACCCACTCCAGTATTCTTGCCTGGAAAATCCCATGGACAGAGGGGCCTAGCAGGCTACAGCCCATGAGGTCCCAAAGAGTCAGAAATGACTGAGCTACTAAGCAATAACAGTCTTTGGGGGCAGATATAGATTTTGCCTTTTTTTTTTTTTTTTTTTTCTTTAAAGAACATAATTACAAGTTACAGGATCTAGTCAGTGCCTTCTCTTTCTGTCTAGAGTCTTCCATGACTAGAAAATTACCTATATGGCTAAACTGCTTTCAATGCAATAAGCATGAATTCTAGGGAGGAGTGCTGATTAAAGCAGTTTACTAAGGGTCTACTTATAATGCTGAATTTTCTAAATCTGCTTAGGATCAGAAAGACTATCTCTTGATCAAAAACCCACATAATTGTCAGCTATCCTATTCCACTTAACATCACAGCAAAACGACATTACAATAGATGTCTTTGGTCAGGATTCTTAGAGAATTAGGGTATTCTGTGACTTGAATTTTCTAGCTGAGTAAGTCAAAGTCAGGAAAGTACGTCTCAAGCCTTGTTAAAAAAACTTTCCATGAAGCAGTGGCCCTTAATAGATAAAACAAACAGAAGGGAAAAAAGGAAGAATCCACAAAGAAACATAAATGAAAAAGTGTAACTGTTTTCTTGGAAAGGAAATAGATCAAGTTCCCTTCATCTATTTTAAGAAGACAACAAGCAACTCTATTAAATACATAAAACTAACAATAAAATGTACTTAAATTGGGTACTATGGTTAGTCAAGGAAAAGAAACCTAAAAAATAGAGAAGAAATGGGACAATGAACAAAGAGAAAAGAAAACAATAGGGAAATAAAATACATCAAGAAAAATTAACAAAAAATGGCTTTCCTGGATTAAGAAAACTGACTCTTGCCATCTCAGGACTTTGCCATCAAAGTACATGCTTCATTTTTATGCGTGTAGGTGTGTGTGTGTGTTAAGTCACTTCAGTCGTGTCCAACTCTTTGTGGTCCTAGGGACTGTAGCCCACTAGGCTTCTCTGTCCTTGGGATTTCCCAGGCAAGAATACTGGAGTGAGTTGCCATGCCCTCCTTGAGGGGATCTTCCCTACACAGGGATCAATCGCACATCTTTTACGTCTCCTGCATTGGCAGGTGTGTTCTTTACCACTAGCGCCACCTGGAAAGCCCTTCATTTTTATAACTATCACCAAAAATAGGATTTCTCCTCTTGGCACTTACACTAAGGGCTTACACAACATTTATCAAGAATCAAAAGCTCTTTACCGCTGACAAAAGAAGGTGTCTGAAAGTAAAGTGAATTCTCAGGTCATCTCTGAGAATTGTCTTGTTTTTGTTTCTTACCTTTTTTTCCCTGATTTTTCTTTTCTTTTTTTTTTAACTGCACAGGTGGCATGTGGGATCTTAGTTCCCAGACCAGGGATAAAACCCTTGCCCCCTGCAGGGGAAGTTCAGAGTCTTAATCACCGGAACACCAGAGAAGTCCCATTTTTTACTTTTTAAGAAATTAATTTATTGATGAGACTTTATTTTTGTTCTATCTCTGAGCCTATACTCACAGGCAGGTGAGCATGTGATGAGGCACATCTGAAATTAAATAGGCCAGCCCTTTGCAGGACACAGTGTACGCAATGAGCAATGAAGTCACCTATTCCATCTTATTCAATGAAAATCAAGTCTACATTGGTCTAGTGAATACTCAAGTTCACTGGCCTAAGCACTTCAGAGCACCCCAACTCTTCATGAGGCTAATGTCCAGAGGTCACTCTGCCAGCAAAAAAAATGAACCATCTGCTCTTTATTGGTAGTGTCCACCGTGATAAAATGTGACATTCTCTCTAGCAGGCTAGACAACTGGCACAGTCCTGTTAGTCACTTCTTTCCACAGACCCTCACCCAGGCCCAGCCTCACCTGTCAAGGGGGACTAAGAACACAGGAGGCTGAGCACACAAGCTTGGCGGGGTCAAAGGTGCTAGGTTCGAGTCCCAGCTTCTTCACTGGCTGACAAGTCACTCACCTGTGTTTCCTCACCTGAAAACTGCACCTGCCGTCTAAGGCTGTGGTGAGGACTAAGCCAGAATGTTGCAGACTGCTCAGAGTGGTACCTGAGGCACACGGAGTGCTCAGGACAAAGTAGCTTTTATTGCCACCACCATCACAGCTTACTGACGTAATTTACATGAAAACATAAAAGGCCAATTTTCAAATTAGTCAATTTCCTTATAATTATTTCTTCTAAACTATTAATGTAAAAAACTTTTGTTTAATGTTTTTCTTTTTGGCTGCACCACAAGGCATACAGGATCTTAGTTCCCCAACCAGAGATCAAACCCATACCTCCTGCAGTAGAAGCTCGGAGTCTTAACCACTGGACCATCAGGGAAACCCATTAGTAAAAATTAATCAAACTATTTCTTCTAATTTCTTGGGGACCTGAGTGGGCCCCTTAACCCCTCCTGCTTACGGTCAGCCCCTTCACTAATCAATAGCCAGCCAGGGTGGGCAGAAAAGGGAAAGAAAGTTATGTTCAACTAACTGGATCTACAGGAAGCCACACTGGTGTGTCTGGTAGGAAAAGAGGCTGGAATGCTGGGATTCTGGTCACCTGCCTGGTTCTCCAGGTGGGATAGGGGAAGAGAAATTCCCAGGAGGAGAGGTCACTAACTGATAGGGGACAATCTCTAAGCAGCCTCTATGCTTACTGGGTGCAGATGTCTCTGTCTCTTCTGTGGAAGGGTGGCAGGGCCCACGCCAGGAAAAGGAAGAAAAGCCACAAAGATCTGGGAGCTCCTGGGCCCTCCTCCCCACCCTCTTCCATTCCAGCTCTGTGTCCTTGGACATGTTACACCATTTCTTCACATGTGATTGTTGCTGTTAATAGCACCTACTCCAAGGACTGTGGGGAGGAGAAAAGGAGAGGCCTCCAAGGTGCTACATATGGTGTCTAGCCTTGAAAAAGTGCTTGGTAAATGGGAGCCATGGTTCTTTATTGTTTTATTACTACCCCCACATTACAACCCAAATGAATGGTGTGTTAATTTGTGAATCGCTGTGACACAAACGGTTTATAAAAGAAGGGATTCACAGTAGAGATTCCTCATGGGCTGCAGGGAATTTCATCTGGACCCTCAGGATTATGTTAGTCACTCAGTTGTGTCTGACTCTTTGTGACCTCATGGACTAGAGCCCGCTAGGATCCTCTGTTCATGGACTTTTCCAGGCAAGAATACTGGACTGAGTTGCCATTTCCTTCTCCAGGGGATCTTCCTGACCCAGGGATCAAACCCTGGGGGTTAAGTTGTCTCTTAAAACCCTTATCTTAAAGGATCAAAGTCATCTGAGGACGATGGGGATCCTCATAGGTGGGGTGCTAAGGCTTGCCAGAGGCTGATATATTGTAGAATCCAAACAGGCTGGAAGACAAGACCTAAGATGCAGGTACTGAACTCGGCTTCCTGGGATGACTGTTACAACTTCTCTCCTGACATCTTAAGAGGCAACAAGAGAGAAACCTCCTATCTCTAAGCAACTAGGGGGCTGAAGACCCCACCCGGAAGAATCCAAGACCCTCTGCTCCAAATGCTCCTGCTTAACAGACCATGCTGACTCCAGGAGCTGCCTGGGGCCCTGACCTGAACTGCCAAGTTGGAAGCCGGTGATGATCATGGAACAGCCTCAAGGTCAGACCTACCTTGGGAACAAGGTACTGCTGATCGGTGCAGGCCAGGACGTAGGCCTCGGCCCGGCCCAGTTCACTCTGGGGAAAGTGGGCGTTCATCTCATCTCCATCAAAGTCGGCGTTGTAGGCCTTGCAGTTGGCATAGTGGAGCCGCAGGACTTTCTCCTCGGGGAGGACGCGGGCGCGATGCGCCTGGATGGAGGGCCTGTGCAGGGTGGGCTGCCGGTTCAGGAGGAGAATGTCCCCATTCTTCACATGCCGGCACACCTGCGGGCACAGCAGAGGACGGGCTGAGCAGTGGCCACTCTGGTATCACTGCTATAATGCCAAGGGCTCACCTCTCCCTGGGCTTCTGTCTCTCTCATGTTTTACTCAATAAAAGGGGAACTTTCAGTCCAGAGTGAAACCCTAGAAATCTATGAGAAATAACTACTAAGCCCCTCTGGGACTCAGAGTGTGTGTGCGTGCTCAGTTACTATGTTGTGTCCGACCCTTTTGTGACCCCATAGACTGCAGCCCTCCAGACTCCTCTGTCCATTGGATTTTCTAGGCAAGGATACTGGAGTGGGTTGCATTTCCTTCTTCGGGGGATCTTCCCAGGGACCAAACCCAGGTCTCTTGGCAATGGCCGGCGGATTCTTTACTACTGAGCCATCCGGGAATCCCAAAATGCCACTTTGCAGAGGAAACAGGCCCCTACTACCGAATCCAAATTCAAGAACCAGGCATGGTAGGGTTCAAACTGGCATGGTTAGGGTTCTTTGGTTTACGAGACAGACGCCTTAAGGTTTTCTGAGAAATAGCTGCTAACCTAGCAGAGTCCTGTCCTAGTTCTGGGCTCAGACTATTGCTGTTGTTTAGTTGCTAAGCCATGTCCAACTCTTCGTGACCCCATGGACTATAGCCCGCCTGTCTCCTCTGTTCACGGAATTCTCTAGGCGAGAATATTGGAGTGGGTTGCCATTTCCTCCTCCAGGGGAGGGATAAGTCAATGATGCTACAGGCCCCTGTCCAGTAATATCTGTCTTCTTCAGACATGCACAACCTTTCTGGAGTTTGAATTCCCCAGAGAATTAACCTGAAAAAAGAAATGGACACATCTTAAGACAGCAGGTCTACACATAACCATAAAACTCCTGGGCTTGAAAGGATTTGGCAGACTTCTGAGTACGTACTCAGCCACATCTGAGTACGTTAGTCCAAATGTGAATTCCACATTTCAGAAATACTTGCCCAACCTCATCCTTCAAAGCCAGGACTGAAACTCAGGGTTCTTGATTCCCAGTTCAATGCTCCTGGAAAATATTTTATGGCACTTAAAAATTAATAACAAGTTTAAATTGCCATGGTCTTTTGGGAAAGCAATTTCACAGCACATTTTAGAACATTAAAAACTCATTTCCTTTGGGCTTTCAGAATGAAAAAGGTGCCAATGCAAGGTTCTATGAATGATGTTTATGCACCGGTGTTAACAGTGGCAAAAACAGGGAAAAACCTGGCTGCCCCAAAGAAGGGGCATCGGTAGATAAATCATAGTATGTACTATGGAATATTATGTAATGATGAAAAAGGATTTGGTGATGGGGCGCTCAGGCCATGGAGCATGCAGGATCTTAATTCCCCAACCAGGGATTGAACCCAGGTCCCCAGAAGTGGAAGCTGAGTCAACAGGGACTGCCAGGGATCCTTTAAAAAAGGATGATTTAAATGTATACCAGTCTTGAAAAAATGACAATAATGTATTTCAGTAAAAGAAAAACCATCCAGGTTCCATCTAAGGTGATGTATTAGTGTCAGTTGCTCAGTCACGTCTGACTCTTTGTGACCCATGGACAGTAGCACACAGGCTTCTCTGTTCATGGAATTCTCCAGGCAAGAATACCAGAGTGGGCAGCCATTCCCTTCTCCAGGATCTTCCTAGCCTAGGGATCAAACCCAGGTATCCTGCATTGCAGGCAGATTTTTTTATCATCTGAGCCACCAGAGAAGGCCATCTAAGGTGACAGGATGAGGTGATTTTAAATCCAATCCAACTCTATGTGTTTATACACACGAGGACAAAGGTATTTAGATCCTTACTGAGCTGCTCTGTGGGATCCTCAGGGCAGGGGGACATGGAAGAAGAGAAAGATCACCACCTGGACCTTTACATGTCTTAACTGCTATTCATGTTACAATGAGCGTGTGCCACTTTCATAAAAATTTTTTTAAAGATCTTCAACTATTTCTAAAGGAAGCATGAAAAACTGCACAAGTGATATGCTTACTGTGGGGGGGAATATAGAAAATATAGAACAGAATGAAAACCACAAGTAATTTTACTCTTCAAAGATAACCACTGTTCACACTTTCTTGCTCTTTACCAATATCAATATGCCATTGGTCATGTCCTCCTGACAGGACACCTCCTCCCACAAAGCTGATTTTAGTATAAGGCCTTTCATCTTTGTTGTTGTTCAGTTGCTAAGTTGTGTGCAACCCTTTTGAGACCCCATGGACCGTGGCATGCCAGCCTTCCCTGCCCTTCACCACCTCCCAGAGTTTGCTCAAACTCATGTCCATTGAGTTGGTGATGCCATCCAATCATCTCATCCTCTGTCATCCCCTTCTCCTGCCCTCAATCTTTCCCAGCATCAGGGTCTTTTCCATTGAGTTGGCTCTTTGTATCAGGTGGCCAAAGTATTGGAGCTTCAGCTTAATTAATTCCTGGGCTTCCTAAATGATGCACAGAGATGCTATTTTAAAAAACAAATACACGGGAATTCCCTGGGGTCCAGTGGTTAAAAATCTGTGCTCTTACTGCCAAGAGCCTGTGTTCAATCCCTGATTGGGGAACTAAGATCCTACAAACTACTCAGTGTGGCCAAAAATATAAAACAAACAAAAAACCAACAAATGCATGAGGCAACTGCTATCCCAATCATTCCGCATGCTGCCCTCAACAGCCCAGAGGAATTATGGAGACTCAGTGAGTGCTCCTCCCACCCCAAGTCTTCCCCAAATTACTCAGCAGGTAATAGGTTGGAGGAAACACATTATAAAGCTGGATCAGAGAGCTGGTTACAGAAAGAGGCTAAAGGTTAACAAGAGATGCACCCACCGGCCTCCCCTTATTTCTGCTCAGCTGGGCTGAAAGTTTCCTCCAACTCAGGGAAGCAGGGAGCAAACCCCTCAAATTCTAAAAGGCAGTCCTCAAAGCAGTGAGCAGGAACTTGGTCTTTCTGCTCCCTGAGGAATCCAAACCCATCCTTCTCTTGCCCCCACATCCATGTTTCCAAGGAGACCTGGATTCTGAGGATTCCCATGAGTGTCTGCCCAGGGCACGTCATGGAGCCTGAGCTGACTTTGAAGGTCTATTTCTTTAGCTTCTCAAGGGAGGAACTGCCCAGACCTGTGGCTCAGGCCCCAAAGGCCAGGCCGGGCCTTGGATTGGAGTCTCACAAATTCGAGACATCCTCTGGCATAAGCAAACCCCACAGCTGGGAAGGCTCGCAGGCCCATCTGGCAGGCTCCAGCCAATCCAAACAGAAGCCCTGGAGCACAGGGTGCTCCCCTTGCCAACCCAAACCAGAGGCCCTTCCTTTCTCTTGTCTCTAAATAAATACCACAGTGAAAATTAGCATGCTCCAGTGCCCGGGTCAGAGTTCTCAGAAGCAGACCCAGAGCCAAAGAGCTGCTCTTGGGGCTGATTGCTGGGCCGGGAAATGAGGCTTGGCCAATCTGGCCACTTCCTCCTCCATTTACGAGGGCCAGGGGAAGGGGCAGAGACTTCACTCCTCCCACTTCTCATCGAACCTGCAGTCTGTCCTGACCTGGGTCTCTCCCTCCCAGTCACGTAACCCAGCCCTTTGGCCTAGTTCTCATCTATATGGAAGGTGTTCAGCAAGAAAACTACTTTACAAATTACAAGTAGGCTGTGAATGCACACATACTTGACTATGTATATAAACATGACATATAACATCACTGAGGTTTTGGAAACTAAAAAAAATCATTCTTAGTTCCCAAGTCCTGATATGTGCATGCACGCTCAGTCACTACTGTCCTGTCTGACTCTTTGTGACCCCATGTACTGTAGCCCACCAGGCTCCTCTGTTCATGGGATTCTCAAGGCAAGAATACTGGAGTGGGTTGCCATGCCCTCCCACCAGGGGATCTTTCTGATCCAGGAATCGAACCCGCATCTCTTACATTTCCTGCATTGGCAGGCGGGTTCTTTACCACTAGAGCCACCTGGGAAGCCCAAGATCCTGATACAAGGAACACTTCTGTTTCAAAAGGTCCCTTCCTATCTTTGCCCTGGGGGAGCCACATCCTCAGCTCGGTCCATGGAGCCTCCCGCACCTCAACGTGGACCCGTCCAGTCCACAGGGTGCTGGGGAGAGTGGAGGGTCTAATACCCCGCCCTTGTCCTTAGGGGTTTAGGACTTGAAGTGGAATAGGTGGGGGCCCATGGAGTGACCCCACAAGGCAATGAGGGTGGGAGGTGAGGTGAGACACATAGGGAGGGGGATCCCACGCAAGTGTGAAAGTGGCAAACTGCACACCACCTGTTTCTATAACTAGAGTTTTTTGGGAACACGGCCCAATCCAATGGCTTTGTATTGCCCTGGTGGCTTCCACAGTTCATGCTACAGAAGTGGGGCTGAGCTGCTGCAACACAGACCACGTGGCTGACAAAGCCTAAGATGTTTACTCTCAGGTTCCCAGGTGGCTCAGTGGTAAAGAATCCACCTGCCAATGCAGGAGACATGGGTTCAATCCTTGGATTGGGAAGATCCCCTGGAGGAGGGCATGGCAACCCACTCCAGTATTCTTGCTTACAAAATTTCATGAAGAGAGAGAGGAGCCTGGCAGCTGCAGTCCAGGGGGTCGCAAAGAGTCAAGACACAAATGGGCGACTGAGCACACACACGCACATTGGCTGAAAATGTGTGTAGGCTCCTCCCCTGAGGAATGAGGGCCTTGCTGAGGTACAGAGCGGCGATGGCTGGGGAGTCTGGGGAGGACAAAGTGTTCCCAGCACGCACGGCAAGTTCAAGGACTAAAGGGGAGGTCTGGACGGGATGCTGGGGCTAGGGGAGAAAGCAGAGACAGTATGCTGATGTGAACTTCAGCCAGGAGACAGATAAGGCCAACCTCCCTTATTTCCCTGCAGCTCAGAACTCATCTCCATCCCCTCTCGTAAGCTGCCCAGCAAGTGCAGTGAAGCCAACCTGCCCTCTCTGAAGCCAACTTCCAACCCCACAGATGTAGAGCGGCCACGTGAAGGAAGTGTCCCTGTGCCTCATCATCACATCCCAGTAACATCAGGAGCCCCACCAGCCTTCTACTTTTGCTCTAGTTGGAGATGACAAAGGTTCTGGGGCCCAACTCCTCCCACTTTGTTCAAACGGCTCTCCTGGGTCACAGGTGGTCTCGGTCTGGGCAAATCTGACGCATCTTCCTTTCTCCCTCTCCTTAAACTTCATATTTAATTCCACAAACACGTCCTATGTGCCTCGGGAAGATGCAAAGGTACTCTGGGGCTGGTCTTGACTAGAGGTGGGGGACGGATGCTGGCATTGAGAGCAAGCCCGGCTGCCCACCCTCCCTCAGCATCCTCCCCACCTGCCTCATGCTCCCATAGGTCCCCCCACTTTCTGTCTGTCCTACTTTGTGCTCAAAGAGCTTAACTCTCTGACAATTTCTTTTTTTTTTTTGGCCACACCATGTGACTTGTCAGATCTTAAGTTTCCCAACCAGGGATCAAACCTGTGCCCTCTACAGTGGAAACGTGGAGTCTTAACCACTGGACCACCAGGGAAGTCCTGATAATTACATTTCTTAACCCTAAATGAGGTCCCACACTTCTACCTTTTACGTGAGATAGGCCCTTAGGTTCTCCACCATCACCTCAGTTCAGAGGGGCCCAGACGCACCTCCTTCCAGAGCATTTTATCTCCTGCACTGGAAACCACATTCCTTCTCATTTTCTCTCTTCTACAGCCCTGACACCCAGCCAACCCCCAACCCCATCCTCTCCCTGGAAACGTACCCTCCTTTCACCCTGGGGTCCCCTGCAGCCCCCAGGCTGGTCCTCAGTCATCTTCTGGCGACTTCAAACTTGCCCTGCATGCCCACCACATCTCCTTTCTTCTCAGCATCATGTGGGTTCCGTCACCACCCTCCATCACTAACCCCTTATGTCTGCCATACCACTCAACAGCGGTGACACACTTATGGACTCATTCCCACCAGGCTGTCCACCCCAGGGCAACAAGAGCTTGTCCATGGTGCCTGGCAAAGTGCAACACAGAGCTTGCAGTGGGCCCTGCCACCACCTGACCCCACCCTGCTCTCCTCTCTCAATTTTTCTCTCAAAGTGTCCTACTGTCTCACATGCTTGACTTAATAGCATGAAAGTTATCTTGTGGTTGTCTTGTTTCACCTTAAGTTAAGAAAAATATACCTTTATTTCTCTTGCATCTTTCACATAGCTCCAAGCAAAACATGGGGCTCTTAAGAATGGCAGAATAGGGGCTTCCCTCGTGGCTCAGTGGTAAAGAATCCACCTGCCAATCAGGAGATGAGGGTTCATTCCCTGTCCAGAAGATTCCACATGCCACAGAGCAACTAAGTCCAAAGGCCACAACTACTGAGCCTGTGCTCTAGAGCCGGTGCTCTGCAACAAGAGAAGCCACCGCAGTAAGAAGCTGTGTACCACAACTGGAGAGCAGCCCACACTTGGCGCAACTAGAGAAAAGCCCATGTAGCAACAGAGACCAACACACTCAAAACCAAATAAAATTATTAAAAAAAAAAAAAAAAATAGCAGGATAAGTTTGCGAACCTGAACACAAACGTCACTTAACACATAAGAAAAGAAAAAACAGGTGGCTGGATCTGTCTGCCCCTGGCTGCCAAAGCAGAAGACGCAAGGCCTGTTAACCGCTGGACCTTGGGACAATGGTGAGATGGGGAGAAAGCAAGAGGACAGGCCTCGGTGAAGAGCAGTGGGGACCAGTGCTCACCAAGACAAGGCTTCCTCTCCCTCTCTGTCCTCCAACCAAAGCTCCTTCAAGCTTCAATAGTCCTCTGTAGAGCTCGATCCCACCAAAAAGAAAACCTAGTGGGTCTAGGCATGTCAGAGGGCAAGGGGAAACCCAACAAACACGTAGATGGGTGAGGACGATGCACTCCATCACTCCCTGACTCGGGCAGTCACCATATATTAATCCCAAATCCGTTTCACTCCAACAATTTCTGCCACTCTTGCCTGGTTGAGGGTTGTTTGCTATACCCCTCCCAGCTGGAATGGTTGTTACCTGACACAGACAGAAGGGATATCACCCACCCATCTTATGCCCTCAGCAGACATTGTTAATCGATCTTGTACTCTTTCCGTGGGAGCCCAGAGAAAGCCTGGGGATCCCTTAACATAGTGCTACAGATAAGAACTAGTAATCTCCAGAAAGTGAAGCATCAGCTGACATCAGTCAGTTTTCACAGACACAGAACGTTTCCTTCCCAGGGCATGCTCTCAGTGTGCAGAGGAACCCTCCATAGACCTTGTTAACACACAGATTCCTGGGTTCCATTTCCAGAGAGTCTAATTCGGGGCAGTGAATGGGGGGAAAGGGAGACAAACGTGCATTTCCCGCGTTTGGGAAATGGCTCCAGGAATGCTGCTGCTGAGGACCACCTTTGAGCAGCCCTGTTTAAGGGCAGCAGATCACAGTGGAGTTATAATGAAAGGGCATTTCTCCGTCCCTAATATGTAACCGGAATTGTGCTGCCTGCATGGGATGATCAAATGAAGTTTTATTCATGGTGCTGAGGCCCTAGGGAACACCCACAGGTGGGGTCAGCCCCCTGTGGGGTGCGGGGGGTAGGGGTGGGGTGGGGGGAGCAGGAACAGTTCTCACAGCCCTCCTGCACTAGCACCACAGCTGAAGTCACGGGGGAGCCCAAAAGGAGCAGCCTAAGCCCCTGATCAAATATGCCCGTTACTCACAATTTTTGTCCCCTGGGGCTTAGGGGCCCCCGTAGCTGGTGTCAGGAGCTGTTTGGCCACTGCCTCCCGCTGCGTGAGGTCCGAAGCGCTCAGGGCTGTGCGACTGCCATCCTCGTTGATGACCATAGAGGCTCCAGGGTGCACGTTGGGGCCGTTGATGACCGCCTGCCTCAGTTCCTGAACATTCCAGGGGGTGACTGGTTGAGGGTAGGTCAGCTTTGTGGCAAACACCTGGAAACAAGGAGGGGGTATGAAAGTTCAGGGTGGGCAGAGAAAGGTCAGAAGGACCCCCAGTGTGACTCAACATGCTCACACCCCCAGTGTGACTCAACGCATTTCCCCTAAAATGCAGATGTGCTCCCTGAGCCAAGAAGGTCCTTCAGCCAAAAAAGCAACATCTCCCTGTGTTTTTCACAATCATTTTTCCAGACTTGCTTCCTCCAAGGAAGAGAGCAGGTCTCCTTTTCTACCAGAGTAATCTGCCCCAAAAAAGTTATCTCAGAATAGTAATTTATGCAGAATTTTTTTAACCTATTTTAAAATTTCATCGTTTACTAGTTTGCCAATAAATTCAAGGTCCCAAATGATGTAATATAGCCTGGAACATGAGCTTTAGACAATTGGCGAATACCTGCTCTCAAGTATCACCCTCCTCCACCAATAATTCCCCTCCCCTCACCCCCCAGCAGTCATCACTAATTGATGGTGGCCTGAGCCCAGACACGGCATCTTAATCTCTTTACTTGGCCTGAGATAAACCTGATTTGGTCCCCTGATACATAAGAAAATGGCAGTGATCCATTTGACACACCAGGCCTGCACCACATTCCAAGAAAAATGAGTGCCCTGGTTAGGCGAGTTCTGAGCTACTGAATATTAAAACCCTCTGGTGCTTCAAAAGGAATATATCTACGTTAGAGACTCTCGAGAAGTCCCATGGAAAGGAACTCGCTGAACACTGGCCAGCTCGCTGTGTGAATGGCACCCCCGCCCCAACCCCCACCACCCTGCCCAATGCTCCCCGCCCTCTGGCCCTCTCCACCCCTGCCGACGAACTGACCACTACCTGACAGAGTATTTATGTACAGACTGTGCCCAACTTAGGATTTTTTCGGACTTTGTAACAGTGTGAAAGCAACATGTATTTGGTAGAAATCATACTCCCCATTTTGAATTCTGGTCTTTTTCTGGGCTTGTGAAACATGGTGTGATATTCTTGTGAAGGTGGGCAGGGGCAGTGAGCCTCAGCTGCTGGCTGTCAGCCCTGGGATCATAAATATCCCATACACTTAGAGCCATCCTGTTGCTCATTTTCAGGATAGTGTTCAATAACTTCCGTGAGACATTCAACACTACTACAAAATAAGCTTTGCACTGGATGATTTTGCCCAACGTAGGCTAACATAAGTGTTCTGAGCAGGTTTAAGGTGGGTTAGACTAAGCTATGCTGTTCAGTAGGTTAGGTCCATTAAATGCACTTTTGACATATGGCATTTTCAACTTACCACCACACCATCATAAGTCGAGGAATACCTTTACTTGTGTTATCTGTTTATGTGTCTCCACCACTGGAATATAAGCTTCACAGGGACACACTAGTCTTGTCTGGCTCATGACTGGGTCTCTAGCTTATCCCCCAACCTTCACCTCCTCTGCTTCTGTAACAACCTGTCCACAGTGCTCAATGGGAAGGGTGTGCACAAAGGATCAAGAGGCAGTTTCACACGCTCTGCTCCTGAAAACCATCCTGTGAGCAACAGGCCACTGTGGCCCTAGGCTTGGGGCAGGCCTGGAGGTGGGCAGAGGGGGAACTTCAGAGTCCCTCCAGTACCAAATGAACCCAGATCCAAGAAAGAGAAGACCGCTGAAGGTGGAAAGAGGAGCAACACGAAAGGTCTCTCCCGAAGCTGGGGACCCTGAAGGCACCATGAGGCGAAAGCCAACAGAGCTCCCTGTCCTCCTCTGTCCAAAGAAAGCAATGAACAGGTCACGGGCCTCTCCTCCCAGGGCCTCAGACTCAGGAATGTCACCACTGGGCTTCCCAGTGCTTTTCCCTGCCCCTGATCCAGCTCCCGGATGCAGAGACCCCCAGTGCCCAGGAATGGGTGTTCTCTGACTCTCGTCCCCTCACACGAGAGCCCTTGCCTAGGAAGCCCACGTGTGCCTGGGGGACAAGGAGGCAGCACTCAGGAGGCCATCAAAACACTTGAGCTGTGCTCTCTGCCCCCTGCCAGTCCTCCCCTGAGAGTGGCAGCAGGGCCGTGTGTGAGGAAATGAGCCTCTCCATGGGGTGAATTAAACCATCTTCTATTACTGACCTCAAGGCCCATTAAGGAGGAAGACGATGAAGGAGCTGTTGCTAATGAGTACCGCAGCCTCAAGTGGTGGGGAAGTGAGAAAAGAAAACTGGCTCCCTAAGGAAACACTAACGGGTGGACGGGGCAAACCGCCTACCCCTGAGGATCTGGGAGTGACGCCTGCTCCCTGGGGCTCTCTCCCTTCCTCCACGGCCCTGACTCCTGATGCCAGGCAAGTACCCGGGACAGAAAGCCCCGCTCCCTCCTCATCTCTGTCATGTATTCCATCTTACTAGGAAAGTTTAATGACTAGACCAAGACGGGCAGGAGGAGGAGAGGCAGGAGCTGTGCCCTGGTAGCCCAGGAGCAGGGGTCTTTCTTGTGGGTGGAGGGTGTCTGGAGACCTGGCAGGGAGTGAGAGCAACGCCACGCCATGGCCTCAGGGTCCCCTTCTAAGGACTCAATACGGGGAAAGGCAGATGCTGTCTTCACCTAAGCCACCGTGATCCCACGCCTTCTCCCCAGCCCTCCTCGCCACTCCCATCTGCCACCTAACAGCACACACCATGGGAATTCCAATTTCATTGGTGTTGATGTACATGTCCGGGCAGATGACCGAGCGGGCTGCGTAGTCTACGCGCTTCCCCATCATGTGCTTTCGGAACAAACCATCCTTCTTCTCCAGGATCTTTATGGGGGAAAAGTCCACAGAAATCATTAAAAAAATTTAAAAATCAAGACTTAAAAATATTAAGTTGTTAGAAAATATATGTTGCTGTTTTTTAGTTGCTAAGTCATGTCCAACTCTTTTGTGACCCAATGGACTGTAGCCCACCAGCCTCCTCTGTCCATGGGATTCTCCAGCCAAGAATTCTGGAGTGGGTTGCCATTTTCTCCTCCAGGAGATCTTTCCAACCCAAGGGTTGAACCCGCATCTCCTGCATTGGCATGTGGGTTCTTTACCACTGAGCCACCAGGGAAGCTCTAGAACATATATATGCCTTATTTAATTGTGGGCACAACTTAGCGACTGAGCATGAGCATGAAAGATGACACTTCTATTATTCACAAGCCTGTATAATGGTAACGGGTTGGCGAAAAAGGATGGATAAACCCAAACTTTTTGGCCAACCCAATACTATGCACATCTTTATTACGTTTGGGTTTTTTGGTCTGCAATTTTAGTTTCATTCACTTCTTCAGTGAGGACCATCTTTTATTAATATCTTCTTTTACTCCTCTTTCATTTTATACAGTTGAAATAAATCTTTCATATTTTACACTAAAAAATAATAAAATAAAAAGTAAACCAAAACTACAGTAGTGCCAATTGGTTAAAATAAAACAGTCACTGTCAAGAGAAAAAAACAAGTATGGTTACTATTTTCTTCCTTAAGACAAACACGTTTATTATTTAACCCCTTCGGCTAGCAATAGGGATCCAACTGCTCACCTGTCTAATGCCGGGGTACTTTTCCATCATTAATTTGTCCATCTCGCTATCAAACACAATATTAACGTGGCTCTGAAGGCGAATCCAAATGTTGTAAAGTCTGTCTGTGAGGGACTGGCCTGGAAGCTGACTCAAAAAAGATCGGTCCATAGCCATCCAAGAGTCTTTTTCCTGCCAAGACACAACCAAGAAAAACGGGCGTGATGGAAAGCCCTCAAGAAGGTCAGGCCTGGTTCCACTTTTCTTTTTCACTTGAGCTCTGACAAATGATGAACTCTGAAGTTGGCCTTTATGTCTTTTGAACTTGACAGATTTGTGGCCCAAGTGCTCATAAATCGATCTTGTCCGTGTGCATCGACAACATATGAGGCGGTAAGCTGCCCTAGAGCATCACCTATTGACCGACTGTCTGGCCACCTGGACTGGCCCCCTTGGGCTGGGTACGTATGACACAGGAGAGAGACAAATGGTCCCTCGACCCAGTGGGTCAGAAGAGAGAAGAAACCGGTCAGCGCTGATGGAAGGGGGATCCAGTAAGTGAGAATGTCATGGAAAGCACTGGTGATAAAGTGGGCCTGTCCTCAATCCTGAGGAACAGAAGACTTCTCAGTTATAGAGAAGACAGGTGTGGTTTCTATTCTGGCTGAAGGAGCCTCCCAGGGTCCCCTGTATGATGACAGCACCCCTGTCAGACTAATTCACTTCTGAAGACATCAGCTGACAAGTAGGGCCACACGCCTACTTGTGAAATGGGTGAGACCAGTCTCACTGGCACATCCTCAGTGCCTGGAATGGCGCATGCCTATTCACACCCAGGCATTCATGATTCATGAGAGGGCCGCCGTGGAGCAAGTATGGGAAGAAAGAACTCTTGCTATTGATCAGATGGAAAAGAGGGCACTGTGACTTCAGGCAGCAATGACCTCAGGAATCTGAGAGGATACTGCTCATTTCTGCCAAGATTTAGCTTTTTTCTTGGACAAAGGCTACCCTACTTTCAAGAGACATCAACATGAAATCTTTAGCTTTGGTCACTGGAGGTGGCAATCCTATGGCCATCTCTTTGAAAGTAGACCAGGACCTGCAGATGGCAGATATCTCTAACATATTGAGCATTTTTTTTTTAAAGCACATTTACACAGGCAGATCAGAAAACTTAAGCAAAACCAAAGAAACCCAAGCAAAAAGGCTGAGTAACCAAGCACGGGTGTCCCTGACAGACTGTGGCGCCACCTGGTGACGGGCCGGTCCCACCCAGGGAAGGGAGCCTGGGAGCCTGTCTGGTCTACTCAAAGCTGAGACAGTCCTTCCTATTTGCATCTAGAAAGAATCTTAAAGCTGAGAACTTCCTGAGTGCCTGACTCATCTTTATACCCACTGCAGACCTAGCACACTAAAAGGGATTCAGGAAACGTTTGCTGAAACAGGAAAATGGAATTCAGCTCCACCATTTATTGGGGAGAAAATTAAGCCCCAGATCTGACACTCCTATTGCGGGGAACTCTTCCAAATGCCAACACTGCCTTCCTGACCCTGATGCTAGAGATCTTCAAGAGCCAAAATCAGAGCTAGGTGGCATGGGTCTCTGGTACCAGAGCCCAGTAGGGACAGGTTTAGAGCCTGAGGACCACAGACGGTTCTTTCCAGAACTGCCAGTGACAGCAGGTAGCCCAGACCACAACCACGGATAAAACCTCCCCACAGATCACTCATTTTATTGTGGAGATAAGAACAAGAAACCAAAGCAACTCAATCATGGTCACTGGGCATGGTCATTGGGGTCATGCTCAGACCCACACTTTCCCCCAGACATTGCCCGGTCCTCCCAAACCCATGGCTCACACACAACCATGCAGAATTGCCAACCAGTATCTCCCAGGACCCATAGCATTCCCATAGCATTCTGCACCCACAGCACAGGAAGCTAGAACTAAGGCATCAGCTCCTGACCTCTTCTGTGGTGGGTGCTGCCACCTCACTTGGCAGCTCCTGTTCTTGGGCCATCAGTGCCAGAAGCTTTCGGATCAGAACCACGTCCTTCATGACAGCCTGCAAGTTCACCGTCTGCCCGTTGGTGAACATCTGGTCCCCAAGGCGGTTGACAGGGCGATACCTGCAGGAGGACATGTGGAATCAGTGCACATTTCCCTCAGCCGCTTACCCATCCCTATTCACACGCCCCAAGCTCCAAAAGAAACGCACATTCCTCCTGCACTCAGGAAAAATGAAGAGGAAAATAGTCCCACCACCTGCCACCTGGGAGTGGAACTGCTGCTCTATTTTTCAGAACCTTTGACCCTTCCTTTCTCTCCCAGAGGTCATTATTCAATTATTCCATAAACCTTTTTCAGGTGAAATAAAGCCAATGAAAGGGTATTACCTTGAGGGTGGTACCACCAAGAAATCCAGAAAGAACATACTGGGGTTGAACCTGGACTCCATGCCAACATCTTCCAGTCCCAAAAAAAGGTAATTCAGAAAGAACCCTGTGTTTGAAATAAATCAAAAGATCATTTAAACCTATACATTAAGAGCATGGAAGGGTGACCACAAAAATTTTTACAAAAAACCCAGAATATAGGACAATAGGGAGAGTAAGATCACATGTGTCTTCATAAAAACTAATGAAGGAAATTGCCTGGTGGTCCAGTGGTTAAGACTCTGCACTTTCACTGCAAGGGGTGCAGGTTCCATCCCTGGTCAGGGAACCAAAATCCCACATGCCACATGGTGCAGTGAAAAAAAATATTGCAAATAAAAATGCAATATTAAAAAACAATAATGAAAATAAATAAGCAAATAAAATACATTAAAAAAATAAGGTGAGTTACACTGCGCCTTCAAGACACATGTCAAACTGTACTAAGCAATGCCCACCCACAGCTGTCATTTAATGATCAGGCTCAGTTACAGTAATCACCAAGTTCATGGTTCAAGGAATAAAGACATTTCCCACACTATAAATATCAATGACAAGGTACCCTGAAGCCTGCCCCAAATCTATGGTTCAGTTTCAGGAGACAGCTACAAGAATCACAATTTTGAAAACATAAAAAGGCAGGGTGAAGGAGTCCAGGAAGTCAATGGGCTGTTTCTTCAGCCTGGCACAGCACCTTCATTTTTCCAAAGAGCTATGAGATGTTCTTGAGCACTGGAGGGTGTCAGGTATCCTCGTTTTCCCATCTGAGCTTCCTCAATTCCTGGAGTGGAAGAGGGTAAGCGAGCACAGTAAGTCAATTAGAGACACTCTTTCCATAATGGGATTTAGCAATTCCTTTCCCCACTCCTCCAAGCCCGCAATCTGACCAAAAATCAATCTCTACAGACTTCCCTAGCGGTCCAGTGGCTAAGGCCCCACACTCCCAATACAGAGGGCCTGGGTTTGACCCTGGGTAGGAGAACAAGATCCCACATGCTTCAACTAAGATCTGAGGCAGCCAAAGAAACAAATTAAAATAAATAAATTTTTTTTTAAGTCAATCTCTAGGACAACCTAATTTCTAAAGTAATGAAAACCAAACAACTATTGTATGAAACCTAAAAGGTAGAGCCAAAGGGGGAAAAAAAAATCACCAACAATTATATCATGTTGTCACCATGACCACTTTTATATATTCTTTTCTGGTCCTTTGGTTTATAAAGTGTTAGGTGCGGATTCACCCTGTACCACTTGCTCATTTCGTGTCATCTTACGAGCATCTCTGCATGTTGCCTTATAGCTTGTATCTCACCATCATTTTTATTTTATTTATTTATCTGGCTGTATCGGGTCACTCAGGGGCGGCACACAGGATCTTCTGTTGCACTGTGCAGGCTTACTTGCTTTATGGCACATGGGATCTTAGTGCCCCAAGCAGGGATTGAACCCACATCACCTGCACTGCGAGGCAGACTCTTAACCACTGGACCACCATGAAGTCCCTCGCCATCATTTTTAATTGCAGCATGGTATTCCTGAGAGGATGTTTTATAAGTGACTTAACCACATTCTAATAGTTGGACATCTGAGCTGACCTCAATTTTTTTTATTATTTTAAGTCACACTGTGATAAATAGCTTTATGTACATGGCTTTTACCAGAAAAGTTCACAGCAGGAGAATTATGGATAAATGAAGATGAACATTTTTATGAGTGAATGTATATTCAGTTTCTTCTTACAACTATCATGCTGGTGATAAGTAGATAGATCTTGATTTCTCAGATTAACCAAGATCACTCTGGGATACTCTTTAATCAGCCACCCCCAGAGTAAGTCACATTCAGTAGGTGTGGCCCCAAGCATTTAGATGATTAAGAAAGTGAGTAATGTGACCTCTAGGTTCAAAACTATCAACTTCAGCCTTTGTATAGTGGTGAGTATCCCCTCCTGTCAAAACTATCAACCTCTTTTGGAACACATTCATCAAAATTATATACTGCTTGGGAATTTCATGCCAGTCTAGTGATTAGGACTCAGTGCTCTCACGGCCGAGAGCCTGGCTTTGACCCCTGGGTCAGGGAACTAAGATCCCACAAGCCTTGTGGCTCTCAACACCCCACCTCTCCCCACAAAATCACTCAATATTTTTTTAATGCACTTATCAGGATAGAAACTGTGTCTTGTCTGTGTTCCTAACAATTAACAGCATCTAAGGGGTCACTAACAGTTGGATAGGACTGAGTGACTTCACTTTCACTTTTCACTTTCACGCCTTGGAGAAGGAAATAGCAACCCACTCCAGTGTTCTTGCCTGGAGAATCCCAGGGACAGGGGAGCCTGGCGGGCTGCCGTCTCTGGGGTCGCACAGAGTTGGACACGACTAAAGTGACTTAGCAGCAGCAGCAAGACCCAGCAGATACTAAGTTTTCACTGGCTTAAATACACATGTTCAAAATACTATAAGATAATTTATATTTAAAAAACCCCACTCTTCTGCTTTTTTCTATATTTGTAAAACCCAGCTTCATTCACCTCTAATTCTCTACTTGGTTTCTTTACCAACTGCAGAAGATACATCATGGAAAGTTTTTAGAGAAATTTGTAACTTAGAAAACAATTAATAAGATGTACCATAATTTATTTAATTAGTCTCTACTAACAGGCATTTAAGATATTTCCAATTCAAAACTACTTAATACTGTGGGCATGCATAATTCTTAGGATAAGATCATAAAAGCGGAATTGTTAGGTCAAGAGTGAACACATTTAAAATTTTGATTCCTATAAAAGCAAAACATTTCAACCAGTTAATGCAGTTGAAGGAAGTGAGGGGAATGCAATGGAGAAAGGCTCTGACCTTTGGGAATAAGCCAGATATAGAAAGCTATGGGTGTTCAGTGGGGAGAAAAGACCTCATTAACCTAAAGGACAATTTTGTGGGCATTTCTGGAAACTTCTTTCTCACTAATCTGCCTTGATGAACTGAGGAAGATGAGCCGCATCTGGTAGCTCTCTTCAGCTCCTGACTCAGAGCTGCTAGTGCAGGAAGTGGCCCCAGCACAGTTTAACCCCTATTGAGGCAGATGGAGGTCATTCACTCACTGGGTTTGAGTCAGAAGAGACTTGCAGAATGCCACCTCCTCACATGGACTGCACCCTTCCTAACCAGGTACTTTTTGAGCCTGCAAAAATGCTATTTGCCTCAGAGACTTCCCTGGTGGTCCAGTGGCTAAGACTCTGTGCTCCCAACGCAGGGTGCCAGGGTTCCATCCCTAGTCAGGGAACTAGATCCCACATGCCACAGCCAAGAGTTTGCACACCACAACTAAGACCTGGCACAGCCAAATAAATGAATAAAAATGAATATTGAGAAAAAAATACCATCCAGTGACCTTGTTTAAAAAAAAAATGAAATCTCTTTCAATAGGACTTCAGAACAGCTGCAACATGTATTTAGTTTAGCTCCAAGAGCTCCTGTACGAAAGAAAAAAAAAGTTGGGAAGTCAAACAGTGGGGAAGATTGGCTTATGGTGGGCGAAGCACCTTGGCTGTAAGAGGTCTCACTTGAAAACTCTAGCAGGCATAATGAGGCTTGAATAGCACACTGGTCACATGTGAATTTCACAAGCTAACAGCACTCCTAGTGAGATCAGGAGTATGTGGGAACCACTGAGCCACAGGCCCAACTGCATGGCCCCATTAGATACCAAGGACATGGCCAGATCGTTTGTCCAAATGCTCACCTGCCTCTGCATCACCTCTCCCTGGAGTAATTGACCTGCCTCACCCGCAGCCTTCCCTGAGAATGGAGGCCACAAGGTCAGGTCCCCAGCTTGGCACTGGGCTCAGCCACAGGATGTTCCTGGGCATAAGGCTGAGTGCCCAACAAGTAAACGCCTGCTAAATACCACCAATCCAATCCGAAAACCGTCCAAGACCACTGCTGACTTGTTTCTGAAGCACAGGATTTTGGTTGGCACCATCATATTCTCATAGTTGCAGTGACAATTACTCCAAAGAATTGGTTTGGCAAAGGCACTTAAAGGCTGCCTGTTAGATATTTGCCCCAAATAGTCATCCTCTAGAATTCTGACCACCTTTCTTCTCAATCTATGAATATTCCCTAAAGTGCCCTGAAGTCTAGAGTAGCAGTTTCCAACCTTAAAAATTGTTTTAAGGGCTATGTATAGTGCAGGAAAATCCATCCTTGTGCCTGTTAATGGTTAAGCATTAAATAGACTTTCTAAATGCAGTGTAGTATCCTGGACTGGATCCTGGAACAACATAAGGAGGACATTACTGGATAAACTGGGCTTCCCAATGGCTCAGAAGGTAAAGAATCCACCTGCCAATGCAGGTTACAGTCCATGGGGTCACAAAGAGTCAGATATGACTTAGTAACCAAGCACACACTGGATAAACTGGTGACATTCAAATAAAGTTTGCAGGTCAGTTAACAGTAGTATACCAATGTTAATTGCTTAGTTTTGATAAACATGCCATGGTGATCTAAGAGGTTTCATCAGGGCAAACTGAGTAAAAAGTACATAGGAATTTCTGCAGCATGTCTGCAATTCTTCTACACATCTAAAAATTAGTCTAAAATAAAAGATTTATCTTAAAGTAATAAACAAGTTTGCTATACTATGGTCTAAATGTTTATATGTTCTCAAGATTCATGTGTTGAAAGGGCTTCCCTGGTGGATCAGTGGTAAAGAATACACCTGCTAATGCAGGAGATCCAAGAGACTTGGGTTCCATCCCTGGGTCGGGAAGATCCCCTGGAAAAGGGCATGGCAACCCACTCCAGTATTCTTGCCTGGAGAATCCCATGGACAGAGGAGCCTGAGCCTGGTAAGCTACAGTCCATGGGGTCGAAAACAGTCGGGCACAGCTGAGGCGACTTGGCATGCACACAGGCACAAGGTGTCCAAAACAGATGATGCTTTTTCTGCCCTGGCACACTGACTGCATTATAATAAAAAATGAATGGCCAATATCCACAAAGCATATTCAACATAGCAGGTTCTGGGCTCAATATTTCAAATGGAAAATCTTATTTAATCTTCACTACTTCAGAAGAAAAACCAGAAAGCATTGTTCAGTTCAGTTCACTCACTCAGTCGTGTCCGACTCTTTGCAACCCAATGAATTGCAGCATGCCAGGCCTCTCTGTCCATCACCAACTCCCTGAGTTTACTCAAACTCATGTCCATCGAGTCGGTGATGCCATCCAGCCATCTCATCCTCTGTCGTCCCCTTCCACTGTTTTCCCATCTATTTCCCATGAAGTGATGGGACTAGATGCCATGATCTTAGTTTTCTGAATGTTGAGCTTTAAGCCAAGTTTTTCACTCTCCTCTTTCACTTTCATCAAGAAGCTCTTTAGTTCCTCTTCACTTTCTGCCATAAGGGTGGTGTCATCTGCATATCTGAGGTTATTGATATTTCTCCCGGCAATCTTGATTCCAGCTTGTGCTTCTTCCAGCCCCGCGTTTCTCATGATGTACTCCGCATAAAAGTTAAATAAGCAGGGTGACAATATACAGCCTTGACGTACTCCTTTTCCTATTTGGAACCAGTCTGTTGTTCCATGTTGTTATAACTGTTGCTTCCTGACCTGTATATAGGTATCTCAAGAGGCAGGTCAGGTGGTCTGGTATTCCCTTCTCTTTCAGAATTTTCCATAGTTTATTGTGATCCACACAGTCAAAGGCTTTGAAGGCAGAGGAACCCGAGATCAAATTGCCAACATCCACTGGATCATCGAAAAAGCAAAAGAGTTCCAGAAAAACATCTATTTCTGCTTTATTGACTATGTCAAAGCCTTTGACTGTGTGGATCACAATAAACTGTGGAAAGCATTGTTCAACAAACTTAAAACTACAAAAATGAAAAAGCAGGAGTACTAAGTCTCTCAAATTTCTTCCCAGGTACCCCTAAGAGCAGGGCAGAGCCGAGTGGGAGACACTCTATTCCAGGGATCTGAGAGGACAGCTAGAGCAGCCTGCATGAGGCGCTAATGTTCTTTAGATGCTCACAGTTTTTCTTTAAAACTCACCTACATTTTTTATTTTTAAATATATGTATTTTTTGTTTTGGCGGTGCTAGGTCTTTGTTGTGGTGCATGGGCTTTATAGTTGTGGCCCGTGGGCTGAGCTGTCCCAAGGCATGCGGGATCTTATCTCCTGGACCCGGAATGGAACCAGCGTCCTCTGCATTGGAAGGTAGATTCTTAACCACTGGACCACCAAGGAAAATGTCCCTCACCTACATTTTAGTTCAAAATATATCCACACTTGTTTGACAACAAAATGGTTTGAACTATTTATCAAGTAATAACTTCTTCCTCAAAAATCTTTCAGAGTACTGGCCACCTGTGGCAAGAGGTGCCTCGTTCAGGCGGTGGGGCACTGCCTCGCACCGTGCACCAGTGGCAAGGACTGAGCACGCACCAGGATGCCCGCCAGTCCTAAGACCCCAGACACCCACCATCTGCTGGCCCACCACAGACACGCAGCCAAGAAGCATGTGGTACAGAGGACCAGGGATCCCCAAGTCGTGGCACACGTCTGATGGTCACACGTGAAACACACACGGAGGGCCTCCCAGGGCCTGCTTACCCTGGGGCTCACTGTCCTTCTGGTCAGCTCTCCTGTGCACCATGGCCGGGTACGTGATGGTCAGTTTGCTATTGTGCTCCTTCCGGACCACTGACCGCCCAGTTCTAGACATGAGGACAGTTGTGAGGAGAGAGAGAAAAAAAACCCAACAATGTAAAATCTAAGATACGATACAAATGAACATATCTAGGAAACAAAAACAGACTCACAGATTTAGAGAAGAGACCTGTGGTTGCCAAGGGAGAGGGCAGGTAGGTGAGGGAAGAACTGGGAATTTGGGATTAGCAGATGCAAACTATTATGTATAGGATGGATAAACAGCACAGAGAATGATATTCAATATCCTACAATAAACCATAATGAAAAAATATGAAAAAGAATACATATAGATATATATAACCAAATAACTGCTATATAGCAGAAATTAACACGATATAGTAAATCAACTATACATCCATAAAATAAAATTAAAAAAATTAGAGGGAAGTGCCTAGGACTCACTTGCAGTGGGGACATCTCTTAGCAGTCATATGTACCTTCCAGAAGACAGAGATGAGTTTGCTCCTGCTCTCACAGACATTTTTCACCTGTTAAAAAAAGTCAAAAAACCTGAGTGCCATCCTGAAGAGAATCTAGTAGGTATACATTTTGTAGTTTTCACTTATTATTGAAAAATCAGAGGAAGCCACCCCATTTCTTAAAATTCTCCACAAAACCCTAACATAACTAAACACTGCCAATCACTAAGCGACTTCTTTAAGTTTCTTCATTCATAACAGGGGAAACTTACCAGGCTGTTACTAAGATGAAGAGATCATGAGGGCAGTGGTAAGCTTGGAAGACAGCAAGGATGAATAAATTCAAATAATTTAATAAAATAAATAATTAAATTATTTAATTAAATTAAATAATTTAATTTTAAATTAAACCTGAGACAGCAGCTGCTATCTCCCCTGGATGAACCTCAGGGCTCTGAGGCAAGGCACATCCACAGTTAAGCAAAACTAGTGGTTTGGAGCTAGTTCTGCAAATGAGACCTACCCTGGGGGCTTTTGTACCCCTCCGTGGGGCCCCAACCCAGACCACTTAAGTCATAATCTCTGGTGTGAAACCTGGGCATTAGGTGAAGCAGATCTCAAGATTAGCCCTGCAGGTTGATTACCTACACCATTCACTGGCTGAACAAATTAACACTTACACAGATGCTATGGGGGAATGGGGAGGCAGTGGTCACTTAGCACTGGAGAGAGAAACAAGAACAGGACATGGGCCTCATTCTCCAAGTGAGACGTAAGCCAGAACCTCACTGGACACTGTACCCAAAGCACCTAATTTCTTCTAAACTTCTCCTTAGTTCTACAGGCAGGCATCAAAGATGAGGAAAGAGTGGCTTGGGGACAGTTATGTGACCTTCATGAGAGGCAGAGCTGAGATTCAAAGCTGACCCAGGTCTGCTTTGGGAAGCCAAAAAAAAAAAGTGTTTTTGACTCTTTGCAACCCTATGGACTGTAGCCTGCCAGGCTTCTCTGTCCATGGGATTCTCCAGGCAAGAATACTGGAGTGGGTTGCCACTTCCTGCTCCAGGGGATCTTTCTGACCCAAGGATCAAACCTGGGTCTCCTGCATGGCAGGGGGATTCTTTATCATCTGAGCCAAGGGATAAGTCAAAGACAGTGCAGAAGGAACTGTGATAATTATGCTAAAAACCAAGTGTTCAGGGAACACAGAGATGGGATAACTCACTTGTGCACCCTGGGATCCTGGGAGGTTGTTCTGCAGGATTTTGATTGTATATTGCTCTAGCTCTTCCTGAATTTCACAGGCAGTAGGATCAGCATTTTCTTCCAGAAACTGAAAAACAAGAGAAAAACCATGTGATCAAAATAAAGCATGTGCATGACAAGCAGTACCAGGGGCAGCCCCTCCAGGGGAGGGGGAAAGCTTTATCTGAGGGGAGAGAAAGGAGAAACCTTAGGGCTGCGGTGGTGCCTTTTCAAAACAGTTTGGCCACGTTGCTGGTTTAAAAAAATAAAAATAAAAACCGAGAATGTCCTGGGACTTCCCTAGTAGTCCTGTGGCTAAGACTCCAAGTTCCCAATGCAGGGGGCCCAGGTTAGATCCCTGGTCAGGGAACTAGATCCCACATACCACAACCAAGAGTCCACATGTCACGATGAAGACTGAAGCTCCCACCTGCCACACCGAAGACCCAGCATGACCAAATAAATAAACAAATATATATAAATGAGACTACTCAGCTTCCAATGGTAGTGGGCTAGATTATTAAGGCTTCCCTGGTGTCTCAGAGAGTAAAGAATCTGCCTGCAATGCTGGAGACCTGGGTGCAATCCCTGGGTTGGGAAGATCCCCTGGAGGAGGGCATTGCAACCCACTCCAGTATTCTTGCCTGGAGAATCCCGATGGACAGAGCAGTCTGGCGGGCTACAGTTCATGGGGTCACAAAGAGTCAGACATGACTGAGGGACTAAGCACAGCTCAGCACACAGATTATTAAGACCAAATGAAAAAGTTAAAAAAAAAAAAAACAAACAGGATAAAATATTTTTAAAAATGTAAAGTTCCGAAGAGTTGTCAGAACTGTGAGGGATAATCAGGCCATAATGAAGGGAAAATGGGGATCCAGGTCAAAGAGCCCAGGGGCCAAGGCTGCTCTGAGCAGGGCTGCCACATCGCCCAGCACTGGGGCAGCCTTCAGCGTAGCTATGTCCCTCAGGGGAAGATGCTGACAGAGTTAGGATGCTCCCTGGAGCTGTACAACATGCCAGTGTGGCCTCAGAAACATTTTACAATCCAGTAATTTTGAACTTTTCATTCTGAGGGTCTTAAATGATGAACAGGACAGAAATCAAAGCCTAGAGTTAGTAAAAGGGCAGGAATCAAACAAGGTATCTTCCTGCCACATCCCACAAACACAGAAAGCTGGGGAACTGAAGGACTGTGTCCTTGGGAACTAGCTGAGCCCTGGAACAGAACACCTGGATTCCCATGGCCTGCAGTCCAGGGAGTCTTCAGCCTTGACTATGCACTCTGATGGTCCCAGGTCACCAAGCACAGGGCAGAAGCAGTAAGAAACCTCTCTGGGGAAAGGGGGCAACATCCTAGACCTCAAATTATTCCTGCAAAGAATTTGCTAAGTACAGTGCTGTTGCCTAGTTGCTAAATTGTGTGAGACTCTATGTGACCCCAAGGACCGTAGTCCTCCAGCCTCCTCTGTCCATGGGATTTCCCAGTCAAAAATGCTGGAGTGGGTTGCCATTTCCTTCTCCAAGAGATCTTCCTGATCCAGGGATTGAAACCACATCTCCTATATTGGCAGGCAGATTCTTTACCACTGAGCCACCAGGGTAGCAAGTACAATGACAAACTGTCAAAAATAAGCACACCAGGAGGAGAAAGAAAAGAAGTTTCTGGAAATACGGACTGTAGTTTGATGTTGAAGGCACTCATACCAGTGATGGTTACTTTATAACTCTTTGTTAGACTGTGGGTATAATTAATGAATTTCTGTGTGTATAATTCACCCCAAAATATTTTAAAGTAGTGGGCATCTCGAATAATTTTACAACAACAGATCTGACACTTTAGACAAAATGGACAAATTCCTGCACGATAAGTCGTTTCAGTCGTGTCCGACTCTGTGTGATCCTATGGACCACAGTCTGCCAGGCTCCTCTGTCCATGGGATTTCCCAGGCAAGAATACTGGAGTGGGTTGCCATTTCCTTCTCGAGGGATCATCTCGACCCAGGATGGAACCCGTATCTCATGCCTCCTGCACTGGCAGGTGTGGTTTTTTACCACTAGTGGCTCCTGGGATTCCAAAAGAGTAAAATTTACTCTGAGTAAAAGGTTTAAGAAAACCCTTCTCTCTCTCACACACAAGCTCTCTCTTGGACAAATCTGACCTGAGATTAGTTTTTTAGCCACGTGCACACACAGATAAGGTCTTGTTTTGGATGCTTTTCTCACCTTGTTTGGGCCCTTACAACCCACAACCAGGTCGCATCTGTGTGGAAGCCTACCTGCTCTGCCCACCTAATGTCATTAAGACTGAATTTTT
The DNA here is from genome assembly GCF_027580195.1 of Bos mutus. Lineage (NCBI taxonomy): Eukaryota > Metazoa > Chordata > Mammalia > Artiodactyla > Bovidae > Bos > Bos mutus. The sequence continues at coordinate 58,019,969 of NC_091627.1, forward strand.
CAGGAAAGGGAAGGGGAAGAGGAAAGGTGAACGGTTTCCCTTTGTAACAAGAAGCAAGACAAGGATGCATGCTGCCCCTTGAACAAAGTCATGTAGATCCTAGGCACCTAATAAAGTCTGAACAAGAAATGAAACATATAAAGGCTGAAATAAATAAACTTACTATTATTCACAGGTAATATGAGTGTGTCGAAAATCTGAAAAAAATCTACAAATAAAGTATTAGAATTGATGAGATCCTTGTCTCATTGAATTCATACCCTGATGAATAACCAGGTTATTTCATTCAAAAGTGAGTAATATTTTGATCTATCAACCAGAAATGAATTTTAAATAAGATATTTATAATAACACCAGGTAGTCCCTGGTCACTTGGACTGTAAAGAATCAGCCTCCAACACAGGAGACTTGGGTTCAATCCTGGGTTGGGAAGATACTCTAAAGAAGGAAATGGCAACCCACTCCAGTATTCTTGCCTGGAGAATCCATGGACAGAGGAGCCTGGTGGGCCACAGTCCATGGGGCTGCAATGAGTCGGACACGACTGAGAGACTAACACTTTCACTTTTTACCAGATTATTAATTATTAATCATGAATAATATATTTATAATAGCACCAGGGTATTATTCATCACGAAGAGAACGTCTCTTTACAAGAGAGATCTGGTGGTCACCATCCATTCCAAATCACCAAACCCAGCATTACCAGTAGCAGATAACAGGATAACAGGTGCCTCCTAAAATAGTGCAATACAAAGGATTCTACATCAGGTAGGTATAATCTTACCAAAATGTGAATCTCATGAAGAAATAATCAGATAAATCCAGAATGTGAGAAGTTCACAAGACAAACTAGTCTTATGTCTTCAAAAAAGTCAGTGTCAAGGAAAGAAATTCCCTATATTAAAATATCTTACATTAAAGCAGACCAAAGAGATATAACCATTCAAAACAATGCATGAACTCTGGTTGGATCCTGGGTTTGCGGGGCAGGGGAGAAAGCTCACTGATGGATAAAATTGTATTTGTATGTTGTTTTCACAAACATTTCTATAATTATTCTTATAGCTTCATGTTTTCAAGCCTAGTTATTTGTACTCAGTCACAAGACTTAAATCTCCAGCATTCTGGTGACCTTTCTTTTTGGCTGCACGGGGTCTTAGCTGCTGTGCATCTAAGCAAGTGGGGGCTACTCTCTAGTTGCAGTGCTCGGGGCTTCTCACTGCAGTGGCTTCTCCTGTTGCAGAGCTCAGGTTCTAGAGTGTGGGTTCAGCAGTTGTGGCGCACAGGCTTAGTTATTTCACAGCACGTGGAATCTTCCCAGAACAGGGATTGAACCCTGCATCACCCCTGGACCACCAGGAAGTGCTTGGTAACTATTCTTAGGGGACTATTCATACACAAACAGCTCTTACGCCTGCTGCTCTAGCTTGTCTGATTACCAGGATAGTCACGTTACCTACCCTGTAGAGAATTCTCTCCAGCTCATACACTGCTTGCAGGGCCCCAACTTCCAGGACTCTCAGCTGGCACAGTAAGAGGTGAACCACAGCCCGGGGGCAGGTCAGCATGTGACAGTTTAAACAGGAGCCCCGGAGCAAAAGGTAGAGTTTCTGAAGAGAGGGAATAAAAAGAGACAGGATATTAGAAAGTGACATAGCAGTCAAAGTGATTTTCAACATACATACTTACGGTTTTTGTTTCTATGCCAGCAGTTTACCCTTTTAAGAATTCCACTTTGACCTGTTGCCTTTGAGCCCCCACCTTGCCTGGCCATGGCAGGCTACAGTGCCAGAGCACATGTGCTCGGGCATAACTGGGGTCGTCAGCCCCCTCAGAGGCGGCCCTTTTTTAACCTCGAGTGACAGGGCAGCCCTGGGTTACTGCGGGTGGGGTATGGGGTAGGGGGAGAATTCCATCTCACTCTATGTACCTGGAAAGTCCTTCTTCACCTTAAGAACTTGATAGATATTCTTCTGTATTTTTCACTTACGGTTTTATTTTAATCCATTAACATTAGAAATTTACTTTGGATCTGAGGTAGGGAACTACCTTTACTTTATTTAAATACTAAATTTAATACTTATTTAAATATTGAAAATTATTTAAATATTTAATATATAAAACATTTAGTATTTAACAAGACATTCCTCTTCCCCTAATACGATTAAGACAAAAATCATGTCCCTGTACACTAATCTGAGTAGCTTAAAGTGAATCCCGGAGGCTGAGTTAACTGATGTAAGAAGCTGGAAGTGTCTAAGTAGGACTGGACGGTCATCATTCTCAGCTCAGCGCTGGGCCTTCTGGCGCTCTGTTCCTCCTGCCACTAAGCAAGCGCCTACAAATCCACCTGAAGGCCTCAGAGAGGCCCAGAGAATTCCAAAGTCGTCTATGGCAGTCGTCCCCAACCTTTTTGGCACCAGGGAGTGGTTTCATGGAAGACAATTTTTCCACAGATGATGGGGTGGGAGGTGATGGTTTCTGGATTACATTCATTGTGCAGTTAATTTCTATTGTTATCACATCAGCTCCACTTCAGATCACCAGGTATTAGATCTAGGGGGTTAGGGACTCTTGCTCTATTGCCAGGGAAACCCCACCCACATTTCTGAAAGGCATAAAGCCTCTGAAACAAAAGGGATTGGATCTGAACACTGCTCCCCTTGCTCCTCTTCCTCCGTTCCCTCCCCCTAGCTTTGCATAAAGATAACCCAGCTTTGTCGATTCTCAAAAAGAATCAGACTGAAGTTCGTCTAGGCAGGGCTAGAGGCTAAGTCGAATATACCGGCTTTGGCTCCTCCAGGTTTTAAATCTCAAAGTAAAGAGCACTTTCACTCAGAGTGTCTGGAGCTAACCTCCTCCTGAGACACCTGCCCCGGGGCGGGGCCAGCACTCACAAATCCCACCCGCAGCCCTGAGACCCACGTGGCCCAGGTGGCCGGGTCAGGACTTACATCGAAGAGGAGAGGGTTGTACACGGTGAGTGGGAGGTCGATGTGGCCCAAGTGCCCAGAGCAGTTGGTGAAGTCCTGCACGCAGGTGGAGCACACCTCTTTGGAGTCGGCGGGGCCCAGAGCTAAATCATACAGGCCATTTACCGAGGGGTTCCCCAGGCTGTCCAGGTACCGAGGGTTCGTAATGGACTTCACGCTTAATTTCCTAAGGAGATAAAAACCACCAGGGAAGACTAAGGTTACCCAACTTCTCTGATGTTTCCTCTTCGGCACTTACAAATTCATGCTATAACATCCAGATCCTTAGCTGCGCTGACAGATCCAGAGGGCAGACTTGGTGTCTGCCTTGCTCCTCACTGCAGCTCAGCACTTAGCACACGACAGAGGCTGAATGAAGAAGAGTGAGTGGTAACGTCTCTGAAAGCCAGATTTAGTACAAATCTTGCACTAACTGAGCACACTGGAAGGCTTCATGCTGCTGCTGCTGCTAAGTCGCTTCAGTCGTGTCCGACTCTGTGCGACCCCATAGACGGCAGCCCACCAGGCTCCCGTCTCTGGGATTCTCCAGGCAAGAATACTGGAGTGGGTTGCCATTTCCTTCTCCAATGCATAAAGTGAAAAGTCAAAGTGAAGTCGCTCAGTCGTGTCCAACTCTTAGCGACCTCATGGACTGCAGCCCACCAGGCTCCTCCATCCATGGGATTTTTCAGGCAAGAGTACTGGAGTGGGGTGCCATTGCACGAAGGAGTTAAGTACTCACTACATGACAAATGCTCTATAAGCAGCAAGCTACCCAGTATTTTCCAGTATTCTTGCCTGGAAAATTCCATGGACAGAGGAGACATGGAGGGCTATAGTCCATGGGGTCACAAAAGAGTCTGACATGACCGAGCATGCACGCATGTGTGTGACTTTAACCCTCCGAGACAGGCATTATAATGTGCGTTATTCAGAGGAACAAACAGGCTTAGAGTGGTCAGGTGATTTAATCCAGGTGACACAGCCCAGAAAGGCGGAGGCAGTGTTGAAGGTAGGAGAGAGATGTGGACCAGACTTAATGCCAAAGCCCACGCAGTTCAAAAAAGGAAAAGTGTTAGCACTCAGTCGTGTCCGGCTCTTTGCAATCCTATGGACTATAGCCTGCCCGGCTCCCCTGTCCAGGGGATTTTCCAGGCAAGAATACTGGAGCGGATAGTCATTTCATACTCTAAAAGAAATCCTATACACATTAGCAGTCACTCTCCATCCATCTCTACCTCCCTCCACCAGTCCTAGGCAGTGACTTACTTACTTTTTGTCTCCAGAGAATTGCCCATCTAGACATTTCACATAAATGAAATCATGTGATATGTGGTTTCTTCTAGCTGGCTTATTATACTTTGCATGCACTTTTAAAAATATTTACTTTTATTTATATTTATTTTGGCTGTGCCACTCTTAGTTGTACCACACAGGATCTAATTCCCTGACTGAACCCAGGCCCCCTGCACTGGTAGCACAGAGTCTTGGTCACTGGACCACCAGGGAAGTCCCTGCATATTTTTAAGGCTCATCCACATCATAGCCTGTATCTATACTTTTTTGTTTGTTTGTTTTAATAGCCAAATAATATTCCATTTTGGGCTTCCCAGGTGGCGTTCGTGGTAAAGAATTTGCCTGCCAGTGCAGGTGATATAAGATGTTAGGGTTCAATTCCTGGATCGGGAAGGTTTCCTGGAGTAGGAAATGGCAACCCACTCCAGTATTCTTGCCTAGAGAACCCACGGGCAGAGGAGCCTGGTGGGCTATAGTCCATGTGGCCGCAAGGAGCTGGACACGACTGAGAGATTGAGCACATACACAAAGTATTCCACCGTATGGCTATACCACTTTTATTGGCTTACTTTTACACTTTAGCTATTATAAATAATGTTGACAGAAACTTCTATATACAAGTTGCTGTGTGAATATATTTTGTCTATTTCTCATGGATATATACCAAGGATTGGAACTGCTGAGTTACATGGTAACTCTATGTTTAACTTTTTTGAGACCCTGCCAGACTGTTTTCCAAAGTGGCTGTACCATTTTACATTCCCAGCAGCAATACACCAAGGCTCTGGGGGGGGGGTGTGTGTGTGTATGTTAGTTGCTTAGTCACGTCCGACTCTTTGCAACCCCGAAGACTGCAGCCCACCAGGCCCCTCCATCCATGGGATTCTCCAGGCAAGAACACTGGGGTGGGTTGCCATTTCCTTCTCCAAAAGGAACTATAGAAAGAAAGAAAGTGAAGTCACTCAGTCATGTCCAACTCTTTGCAACCCCATGGACTGTAGCCTACCAAGCTCCTCCATCCATGGCATTTTCCAGGCAAGAGTACTGGAGTGGGTTGCCATTTCCTTCTCCACACCAAGGCTCTAATTTCTCCAAATTCATGCCAGCATATTTTGTGATCTTTCTGTTTCCAGTCATCTTAGCAGGTATGAGGTAGTATCTCACTGTGGTTTCGATGACTAATGATGGTGAGCATCTCTTCATGTACCTATTGGCCACTGGCATATCCTCTTTGGAGAAACGTTTATTCAAATCCTTTACCTATTTTTTAACTGGGTTATTTGCTTTTTTATTACTGAGTTACAAGACTGCTTTATATATTCTGAACACATGTATTCTACCAGACATATGATTTGTACATACTTTGAGTCCTGTCTTTTCACTTTCTTGATGATACTGTTTCCATAGTTTAAAATTTTTTAATGATTTAAACTCACTACTATTACTACTTTCTCCCACTACCTTTAGGCTAAATCATTCTTCACTGGACTTGGAGAAATATTCATCTACATTTCCGTCTCTCATTTTACCTGGAGCTCTAAAACTTAACTGGAATTATAAATAAGAAAAACATTTACTGTGTCAGGCAAACACAAACTAATTAGAATAAGGCAAACACTAATTAGGTCTGGGTGCAAAGCCTTTACCACTAGATCTTCTTTCTATCATGTTCCATAAGTTGGTACTTCACTTCCCTTGCCTGGAGCCTATAATGATGGAAAAAGAGTAGGCAGGTGGGTCTAGCACAGACCTGTGCCAACTGGCAGAAGAACTGTGTCCTGTGCTTTTAAAGACTATACAAAGACCTCACATCCAAAACTGAATGTGTGTTTTTGTCTTCATCCTCAGTCTTTCTACGGTAAGGAACAAAGCACCTCTCTCTACCCGGGGAAAAGCAGAAAATTACTCTAATTATTGCAGGAATGGGATATAGAGCAAGGGCAACCAGCAAGAATTCCACCAGAGAGAACAGAGTTTAAGACTAACAAACGTGGGTTTCAGGATGACCTTTGCTGCCTCCTAGAGTCAGGAATTTCCTCTCCTATAGCGAGCCTCCCCCTCGCAAATGGTTGTAGTAAAAATGGAGAGGACCAAGAGCTGAACAGATAGCTCCTCCGCCCACCCATGCATGCACTTAACAAATAATGTGGCAGACACACTTTTAGATGCTGGGAAAACAGACAAGAGTCCCTGCGCTCATGGGCTTTACATCCTATTGAAAGCAGGCAGACAAAAACCAAAATTAGTAAGCACATAGTTTATTAGATGGAAGAAAATGCTATGAAGAAAAGTAAGCAGAAAAGGGGGAGGATGATAGAGTGGGCCAATGGTTAGAGGGAATCCATACTGAGAAGCTTATGCTTGAACAAAGGCCTGAAGATGAAGGAGCCGGCCATCACAGGAGGTCACTTTCACAGGAGGAAGAAGCAGGGAGTGCAAAGGTCCTGAGACAGATGTGTGCTTATGGCACTCTAGGAACAGCTAGGAGGCCAGGATGAGTACAGAGGTAAGTTCAGAAAAATAACCAGGGGGCCAGAATGACCTTTTCGGGCCATTTTAAGGACTTGGCTTTTACTCCAAGTGAGCTAGGAAGCTACTAGAAACTAGCACAACAAAAGGTGGCATAATTACTGAAATTTCTCAACCCTAGACTCAAATAGATCAAATGTTAGTAATGGGTATAAATTTACTCATGCAGTTCTCTGAAAACTCTACAACTCACTTGTAAAAAAAATCAATTCTATTGCTTTTGAATGAAATAGTATCAATTTATGGCTAGTGATGATACAATTGAATTTCAGAAGCAGCATACTGTTGTAGCCCAGGAGTTATTCATCCAGTCAGTCAATAAGAGTTGAGGATAAAAGAAAGGCCAGTGGAGAGACTAAAATACAAACAAGCACAAAAAGTAACCAAGGAACCATGACACAACTGTACTAGGTGTGGAAAGATTTCAGAAATGAGGGAGGTTGAGCTGCGCCTTCAGTGTAAGAGATGCTCTCCAGGTGCCTCCAGGGAGGGGTGGTGGGGTGAGAGCAGGAAAGTAGACCCCTCTGGCAGAGGGGATAATGCATGTGGAGGAAACTGCTTGAAGAAAGGCACAGATGATGAAACCTGATGGCAGTTTATGGAATGTGCAAGTGGTTTATTAGGGTGAAAGAAGGGATGATGTTATACCTAAAATCATCACTGGACTGATTATGGGTAAACCTGTAGGCTAAGCTAAAAAAGTATCATTTACCTGAGGGAAATGGAAAGCCTTTGGAGAATATTAAGGGGAATAGGAGCATCATCGCATTTATTTTAACAGCAAGGTAGAGGATGGACTGGAGTGGTGTAAGGGCAGGGAGATGGAAGAAAAAGACAATTCAAACAAGAGATACGGTGTGATGAAAAGGAGGGTAGAGAACAAAGAAATATATAGATGACACACAATAAGAACCCAATAAGCAAATGAGATGTCAGGAGAAATGGGTCTAGAATTACAGCCCTGTCACAAAATAGTGAACATTTTGCACTAGATTAAGGTATACCATTTTGGAGGGTCAAGTTCTCCCTTCCTGTAGGGATAGGAAGAGTTTTTGGTATATGAGTTTAAGATCTCAGTGTAAAATTCAAATAAGATGTCCAACTGCAGCTGAAAAAAACAAGTCTGAAAAATCAGTGAAAGAAATTTGGGTTGGAGATTTAAATTTGAGAATACAGATCATGAAAGTGGTGAAATTGTCTAGGGAGGACATTTTGGAAAAGAAAAGCTATTTGACTAGAATAGAATCTGAAGGAACAGCAAGATTTAAGGAAAAGAGGAATCAGCTAAAGAGCCTGAGATGAATTCGAGTATTAGCCACTGAATGCAAGGACATCGTTCACCAATGTGTCAGGAATGCGGCTCAGACGGTAAAGAATCTACCTGCAATGTAAGAGACCTGGGTTTGAACCCTGGGTCAGGAAGATCCTCAGGAGAAGGGAATGGCAACCCACTCCAGTGTTCTTGCCTGGACAATCCCATGGACAGAAGAGCCTGGTGGGCTACAGTTCACATGGTCACAATAAGTTGAACAGGACTGAGAGACTAACATTTCACTTTTCATGAACACCTAGCTTAGTGCCTGGCAAAAACAGGATGATCAATAAATGTTAGTGGGTTGATAAACTGAGTCAGGAAGGAAACAATACATGTCACAGAAATAGAAGAACCTGAAAATAATAAAGTTCTGTCAAACGCTACGGCGATAAAAAGGAGGACTTAAGAGAGTCTTTTTGATTCAGTATTAATAACTAGGCAGAGAATATAGACGGTCCAACCAAGAAGTTGTCCCATGAATTGAGTCTTGAAGAATAATCATCTTACAGACAAGAGGAGACTCATCATGCGCTTAATAAACTACGTCAGAAACATTACAGTAACTCCATAAACCAGGCTGATTTAACGAGGAGACTGGCGGACGATAACGCTTCCATCTGCGAACCCCTAACCTACCCAAGTGCAAACCAGCCACACCGGGCTCTAGGCAGTCAGTGCTCACTAGCCCAAGACGTTCCCAGAACTATAGGTCCCAGCAGGCCATGCGCTACACAGCAATGGACTCTGAGGAGAAACTGGGCGCAAGACCTGCTGGGAACAGTAGTTTACGGCCCCGAGTCCAAGAGGCTCTTGCATGCTTCCCACCAACTCCTTACTTGAGTTCTTCGGCCGAATACATCCCGAAGGAAATGCCCTGCAGCCGCCGCCAGGGCATGTTTTTTGAGCCCAACATCCTCCAGGTCAGTTCCGAGCTCCTACACCCAGAGAGACGGCCCAGTCACCACTGTTGTAGTTTTCACACCACCTCCGGTCCGCCACCATGTGATTTTAAACTGCGCTTGCGCGCGAGAAAGGCTCGCCTTAAGATTTACAGGGACAATATCATTTCCGCTCGAGGTGGGGGGAGGGAGAAAATAATTTCACGACTCTCGCGCGCCCCTTTATTTTGAAAATAATCGAACATATATAAGAAGTTAAAATAACCTTTTAGGAAAGATCTTCGAGGGAAATGAGGCCTACTGAGCCTTTAACTTCTGAAGCAAAGTCTTTCAAACCATGAGCTTGTAACCTATTTTATGATTGATTTCTTCTTGTTCGTCTCAGCCAATAGCCGAGCCATTCCCCGCCCACCTCTCCCGCGTTAAGGTGGAGGGCGTACTTTCCCAGCATACTATGCGAAGACGCCAAATATGGCGTCCGTGGCGTCCGCAAGGTGGCTGAGGGTCAGCTGTGGGATTTGCGTACGGCTGACGGCTCGGCGGGCAGGTCCCTGTGGACGGACCCCTAGTAGCAGGTGAGAGAAGCTTGGATAACCCATGAGAAAGAACCGGGATCACCTTGGCTCTTTGTATCCCTTTTCCCCCTTATTGCTGGGGAACTAGATGCGGTGGAGTGGAAGGAGCGCGCTCGTGGCCGGGCGGCCCGGCAAGCCAGCACGCGGTGCGGCACGTTTTTGAGCAAGGGCTCCAAACGCGCTTTTTAGGGGTGGAGATTTCTTATTTGGCTGGTCTACGCCGGGGTTAGAACTCACAGGAAGATTAGGATTCTTCTCTTGGGGAATCCTGCATCCTAATAAGTGTGGCTATTAATCACTCCATTCCACGTGTTTTTTTAAAAAAGGAAAACTATCCGCCCCTACGCGTTTTCTCCCACCTGGGAGGAACGCGGGAAATCAGGTTTTCCCAGATTAAAGGCCGTTTACGAGTTCCACTGGATGTTGTAGGGATGGTTGACGGAAGAAATTTTCCAAGTGTTCATAAAAACAGGAAAGCCCACAAGATGTGAACACAATCTGAATGAAATCGCTGTGATTGTTAAAACTTGGCACGTGTATCATTTATGTAGTTATTTTTCAATACAAAGCGTTGTGGAAGTATAAAAGCCAGCAATTGCTTGTGAAAGTTGGAAATAACCTAATTTTAGATTGGATGTTTGCATTTCCTTTGCGAGGTGATAGTAGACAAATTCCCTTATGTGTAGACTGGAGCTAGTAGCAGCCATGGAAAAACAGTGAGGAATAAGTGAGTTGTGTAATTTACAGTATACATTTTATATTAAGGCCTTCCCTAAACTCGGCTCACAAAAGAGAAAACGGCTCCACCAGGTAGTGCAGAGGGGTTGATTTAAGAGGACACTGGAGACCAAAACCAGTAAAGGAAGTAATTTTCTATCTTAATCACATCTTGACAATTTTCTGAAGGGTATCAGTGCTGTTTAGGAGGAAAATACTTACAAGATAGTGTATGTAATCTGTGTGATATGTTGACTTAATTTTTTTAACGTGATAACATTTTAAAACTCATTCAGGGGTCAGTGGTTCTATATTTTGGGTTAAAAAAATAATAACAGTTCCAAGTTTATATTAGGACAAAGGTATTTGGTACATTCCTGAGTGTTGAAGCAAGTGAAATGAAAAACCATGGTGATCTTAGTTTCATAATTTGCTTTAAATGGCTTTGAATATGTTATTTATTAACATTTGATCATTAGATCATCATCCATGTATAATCAGGAGCCCATTAAATCATTTCTTTTAGCCCCAGTGTTTTAGATCTTCAGAGTTGAAAGTCCTTTATATTTCAGGTCAGCTGTTAAAATGTTCAAGTACTACTAAATTTTTCCTTTTTTTCCTATGATTTGATTTAATGAGACTGCCTGATTTTGAAAATTGTTGGCCATATTATATCTGTATCTTGTACTTATTTTGTAATGGTTTTGAACTTGTTATTGAGGCCATGTCTTCTCAGCATACCTTGACATGAATTATCCAATCAGTTTGATCCATGATAATTGGAAAATTTTGGCTCAGTTGCACATAGTTGGGGGTGAGCTGGAAAGTTCATTAATGAGTATTAGCTTTAGAGCTTTTATTTATTTATTGCAGATTTTATTCTGGAAGTGCAGCTGTCCCAAAGGATGAAGGAGCTGATATAGCAGGTATATAAAAATGTATTGAAATAATTCCATTTTTATGTTAATGCATTATACTTCTTTATAGTAGTAGTATTGGAAATTGATTTGCTTTTGTTTTATTTTTCACATTAAGGGACTGAAGTAGTCATTCCAAAAAAGAAAACTTGGTGAGTATTCAGCATTCATTCAAAAAGTGGTTAAGTGCTTATGAGAAACATTGTTAGGTAAGAAGCCAGTGACAGGAATGGCAATTGGAGGTAGAGAGTAGTGAGTGAATGGGGAGTGAGATTTACTTAAAAGACCTATCTGAACTAAGTTTGAGTTAATATTTATGTAGTGATGGTCAGTCATGAGTATCATTATTAGAATAATTTCTGTTTTTTTTCTTAAGGAGGTTTTACATTGTTAGGAGACCCAAAAAAAGAATTATCTTATGGTGTTTAGTAGGTAAATGGTGCAGACTGCAAAATTTAGCTTTTTTAACCCACCGGCTAGATCTTTGAACAAATTGCCTTATACATATTCAACATTTGTTGAATACATAAGAATTAAAACTTACAAAAATTCATATAGTAATGATATTACTGAATGCATTGAAAGATCTTTCAAAAAACTAGGTCTTTTTTGAGTATGACTTAAGATTCAGACTCATTAAAAAAAAAAAAAACTCTGTTAAATTAATGACCATTGCCTAAAGGGGATTGGGATAAATTGAACATGCAAAAAGGAAATAAAATTACCAGCAATCACCATATTCAAAGACAAGTTACTTAATCTCTCTTTGCCATAGTAGAATGTAGGTAATATACCACCTGCCTCAGAGGATTACATAAGCATTTCAACAGTTACTACCACATAATCAGATCTCAGTAGATGGCAGCTATTATTTTAAAGTTCTGCAGTATAACCTTTTATATATAAGTTGTACGTGGACATTTAGTTTAGTGGTGATTTGTTAGACATACTGTTCTGTACTCTGATTTTAATTTTGAGTGATTACATAGTATTTTATTGTATGGATATATTCAGGTTCATTTTTACCTTCCCTAGTGGCTCAGTGGTAAAGAATCTGCTGCCAGTGCAGGAGGTGTGGGTTCTATCCCTAGGTCGGGAAGATCCCCTCAAGAAGGAAATGGCAGCCCACTCCAGTATTCTTGCCTGGGAAATCCCATAGACAGAGGAGCCTGTAGTCCATGGGGTCACAAAGAGTCAGATACGACCCATTGAGTAAAACTCGGGCCTGAGAATCAGAACCAAGATCAGAATAGGAATATACATAAGCACGAACGAGGCATTTCTCGAATGGCATTCATGTCCAGTGCGCTTTACCAACTCATTGTGCCTCTTTCCCTTCTGACAACGGTCCCACGGGGAATACAAGAGGAAGTGTATTGAGGGTGTGTTCAGATGGCCTACAGTCTAGTTAGAGTGCATATTTTATACTTTATTGCTTCCCTGGTGGCTCAACTGGTAAAAAATCTACCTACAGTGCAGGAGACCTGGGTTCTATCTCTGAATTGAGAAGATCCGCTGGAGATGGGAAAGGCTACCCACTCCAGTATTCTGGCCTGGAGAATTCCAGGGACCATGTATAGTCCAAGGAGTCCTAAAGAGTGGGACACAACTGAGTGACTTTGACTTTTCTTTATTGAAAACGCAGTTTAACTGTACCTTAAAATGGGTCAGATGATTTTATTGGCATCAGAATCACCTGGGAATTTTGTTTAAAATGCATGTTCCTGCAGGTAATTCTTCTGTATAAGCCCCACAAATCTGGAAAACAGTAAGGCAGGGTGGGGTGTGATCATGACCTAACTGTGGTGGTGGGAGACCATGCAGACCAGCCTCTAAAAAATGCTCTTAGAATAGGAGAAATAGGGTAGTTGATATAGAGCCTTAGTTAACAGATTGAGGCCTGTTTATTTATAGCCCATTAAGTAAAGGTTTAAAAGAAGACTATTTCATAACAAATTTTGGTGTCAGTTAATTTTTTTTTTTTTTTCTTTTTTAGAACACAGCCTCGGTCACTTACTAACTTACTATCTGCGGCTACTTTTATGCTCCAAAGGCAGAGCTGAGTAGTTGTAACAGAATCCTTATGGCCCATAAAGCCTAAAATATTTACTGTCTGTCCCCTTAGAGACAAAGTGATTGATAGAGGTTTTCTAATAGAGAGCCTCTGCTTTCCAGGCTCAGGAATTTGTGCTTTTAGATTGAAAAGAAACTATGAAGACTATAAGTTCGTCTTGCCTTATTTGAAACATGAAGCATCTTTTAAGGCTATGATTTCCCAGATCACAAGTGCTGTAGAAGACTTTAACAAATTGTAGAGGGTTATAGTGAGTTTTAATATACAACTGTAACAGGATAGAGTATTCTGAGCACGTCAATCTGTATTGTATAGTTACTTTAGGGAGGGTATGGAGCCCAATTATGATCAGTGCATAGGTGACTGGACTCATTGAAGAAATGGATGTTAAAATTTACCACACTGGCAAGAAGATGTGGAAAATGGATACTCAAAATACATTTGTTGATAGGGCAGTCAACTGGAACAACACACTGGAGAGAAGTTTGGCAGAACCACAGTTTTAAAACGTGCAATACCAATTGGTTAGCCATTCTGGAGGATCACTTGCAAATACACCCAAAGAGACATGGATGAGAGTGCTCTTTACAACTTGGAAATAATAAAGTGAAATGGCCCCAATGCCCATAGTAAGGAGATGGTTAAAAAATGGTTATCATACAATATAACATTTAAAGAAATTAATTGGATTTGCACATAGTAACGTGGATAGTGCAAACTTATGGAACACATACCCGGAATGATGACATGTGTTTTTGTTTTGTGTTTTATGGTGGTGTGTGTGTAAAAGTATCCTTTAAAGTTCTGGAAATATAACCACTAAACCTACAGTAGAGGTTAAGTGGGGGCAGGGGGTCACAAAATAACATCAGATAGAATAGTTTTTGTTTTTTTTTAATTGAAGGATAATTGCCTTACAGAATTTTGTTGTTTTCTGCCAGATATTTTTTTCAGTATAATGTATTCGTTGAGATAATTTTTAAAATAACCTTTAAGAAACTGGTGACTGATTTGAATGTTCTTAGTGTTTTCACTTGCATTTGTTGAGTATACTCACTTGATAAGACTTAAATATGCTAATGAAAGATTTAGTTAGGGAATACTGAGAAAAGAATGTCTTTCTCTTGCTAAAATTACATTAACTGCTATTTTAGAAAATCCGGTAGATATTGTATACATCAGGGAATTAGTTTTGACATGTAAAGTTTTGTAGATGTTTTCTTTTTTTCATGTGTCTATTCCCATGTATAGCTGAATTGGGAGTCACCAATTTAGATAATAAGGCAGGAATATTACAGAAAGCTGCAGTAAGAATGCAGAGGAAAATGGATAGGGTGAAAGATTCAGGGTTAAGAAAGTTTTATGAGGCTGAGGATGGAAATTGCTAGCCCGGGGTGATGGTTATAGAGACCAGGCCAGGGAGGGTAGCAAAGCATAGTAGGAACATGTACTAAGCACCTTTGGTAAAAAGAACTGAACAGTTTTCTCATTTTCTAACTTACTATTCTAGTGATATTATTCTAGAGATCAGAACTGGCTTTACTTAAGACATGATCTTTGTTAATGGCCAGTCCATTCTGAGAGTAGAGTCACTTGTTCACGTTGTAAGTGTGAGAAGCCCTGATGAGGGTTAACTTGTGATTCTCATTCTTAGGGATAAAGTGGCTGTTCTTCAAGCACTTGCATCCACGGTGCACAGGGTAAGTAGGAATTTCAGGGTTTTGTATCTAATTCAGCTAATAATAAACTTAATGTTCACACCTCTTCTTTATTCACAGTTTAACTGTTGTGGATCTAGAGAGTTTCATAGCACTATCTAGTCCAGTCTCTTCATGTGACAAATGAGAAATCTAAAGCTTTTAAAGTGATTAGCTCAGGGCTGCTTAGGATATTAAAACCTTGACTTGGTGCCATGGTTTTTTTCCTCCAGATTCATTGTTTTTATACTATGCCAGTGATTTTTAACCTCCTGAAGAGCTTGTTGAAATACATGTTCCTAGGGAATGGTTGGGTGTGATACTCTAATGCAAGTTACAGAACCACTTTGAGAACAGTGTACCCACCATACTGAAAGAAATTCAGTGATTAAGAATCTGGGTCTTGGGGCCAAATGTTCTGTTTCATCTTTATCACAAAGTTACCTTTTCTCTTGATACATCAGGGAATTAGTTTTGACATGTAAAATTTCCTACATGTTTTCTTTTTTTTAATGGCTTATATTAATGAACGTTATATCAAACTTACTTTAGAAAAATACATCTGGTTTATAATCTGTTTCCTTATCTGTAAAATGGGTGTTTACTTACAGCACCAAACATTGATGTTTTGGATAAGAAATAAGTTAGTACACGTGAAAGGGCTTAGGACATCACCTGGCACAAAGGACATGCTCAGTAAATGCTGGCTATTTTATTATTGCTCCAGCTATCTGATTAATTTGTGAATAAATTCCTCCCTTCACAATTCAAGAATAGGGTCTGTAGTCTTGATAGATAAACTGAAACCATAGTAAATGCCTCAGAAATAGAACTTTCAAGTTCTCTTTTTTTTAAACCACAATATATATCTGTGGGTTCTCACCCTCCTTGAGGCGGTTGTCACAGATTTCCAGAATGGTTCTTCAATTGTGGGTGTTAAACTTACGGGCCAAATACATCCTGGAAGTTTCTGACGTTGGTTTTAAAATACTGCATCTCCATAGTAGCAAGATACTTAGATTTTCAGTTCACATATCCATAAATAGGCACTTGAAATGTAAACTCGGGGAAATAGACCTCAGAGATTGTTGTCAGTTTTTCAGTGAGATTGACCCAAGGCGCATTTAAGTCAAAGAAGTTGTAGAATTACGTGCACACTTGTCTGATTTGGGCTTGGGCTCTTAAAATCCAGGGGACAATTATTCATTCATTCAGGAACCACACATTCTACCCTTAATGGTGCTTACCAGGTCATCCAAGCCACCATCATCTCTTACTATGTTGGATTAATTACAGCAGTCTCTGTTCTCTTGACTTCCTCAACCCATTAAGCAGCCATAGGGACCCTGCTAAAAGGTTGACTCACATCACTCTTCTACTCAGAGCTCAAATGGCTTCTCATTTGTTACAAATGAAACAAAAACTGCAGTCCCTCCCCACCCCAGCTCTGACCACATTTCCTACCATCTTTCTTGTACCCTGCTCTAACCAGGCAGCCTCCTAGCTAATTCTCAGTTTCTTATCAGGCACAGGTCTGCCTCGAGGCTTTAATGCTTCCTCACTTCCTCTGTATAATCATAAGGGATTTGATTTAGGTCATACCTGAACGGTCTAGTGGTTTTCCCTACTTTCTTCAATTTCAGTCTGAATTTGGCAATAAGGAGTTCATGGTCTGAGCCACAGTCAGCTCCTGGTCTTGTTTTTGCTGACTGTATAGAGCTTCTCCATCTTTGGTTGCAAAGAATATAATCAATCTGATTTCAGTATTGACCATCTGGCGATGTCCATGTATAGAGTCTTCTCTTGTGTTGTTGGAAGAGGGTGTTTGTTATGACCAGTGCATTTTCTTGGCAAAACTCTATCAGTCTTTGCCCTGCTTCATTCCGTATTCCAAGGCCAAATTTGCCTGTTACTCCAGGTGTTTCTTGACTTCTACTTTTGCATTCCAGTCCCCTATAATGAAAAGGACATCTTTTTTGGGTGTTAGTTCTAAAAGGTCTTGTAGGTCTTCATAGAACTGTTCAGCTTCTTCAGCGTTACTGGTTGGGGCATAGACTTGGATTACTGTGATATTGAATGGTTTGCCTTGGAAACGAACAGAGATCATTCTGTTGTTTTTGAGATTGCATCCAAATACTGCATTTCGGACTCTTTTGTTGACCATGATGGCCACTCCATTTCTTCTGAGGGATTCCTGCCCGCAGTAGTAGATATAATGGTCATCTGAGTTAAATTCACCCATTCCAGTCCATTTCAGTTCGCTGATTCCTAGAATGTCGATATTCACTCTTGCCATCTCTTGTTTGACCACTTTCAATTTGCCTTGATTCATGGACCTGACATTCCAGGTTCCTATGCAATATTGCTCTTTACAGCATCGGACCTTGCTTCTGTCACCAGTCACATCCGCAGCTGGGTGTTCTTTTTGCTTTGGCTCCATCCCTTCATTCTTTCTGGAGTTATTTCTCCAATGATCGCCAGTAGCATATTGGGTACCTACTGACCTGTGGAGTTTCTCTTTCAGTATCCTGTCATTTTGCCTTTTCATACTGTTCATGGGGTTCTCAAGGCAAGAATACTGAAGTGGTTTGCCATTCCCTTCTCCAGTGGACCACATTCTGTCAAATCTCTCCACCATGACCCGCCCGTCTTGGGTGGCCCCATGGGCATGGCTTAGTTTCATTGAGTTAGACAAGGCTGTGGTCCTAGTGTGATTAGACTGACTAGTTTTCTGTGAGTATGGTTTCAGTGTGTTTGCCCTCTGATGCCCTCTTGCAACACCTACCGTCTTACTTGGGTTTCTCTTACCTTGGGTGTGGGGTATCTCTTCATGGCTGCTCCAGCAAAGCACAGCCATTGCTCCTTACCTTGGACAAGGGGTATCTCCTCACCGCCGCCCTTCCTGACCTTCAACATGGGATAGCTCCTCTAGGCCCTCCTGCGCCCACGCAGCCACGGCTCCTTGGAACTATGGAATGAGGTTCGTGACATTGTACAGGAGACAGGTATCAAGACCATTCCCATAGAAAAGAAATGCAAAAAAGCAAAATGGCTGTCTGGGGAGGCCTTACAAATAGCGGTGAAAAGAAGAGAAGCGAAAAGCAAAGGAGGAAAGGAAAGATATAAACATCTGAATGCAGAGTTCCAAAGAATAGCAAGAAGAGATAAGAAAGCCTTTTTCAGTGATCAGTGCAAAGAAATAGAGGAAAACAACAGAATGGGAAAGACTAGGGATCTCTTCAAGAAAATCAGAGATACCAAAAGAACATTTCACGCAAAGATGAGCTTGATAAAGGACAGAAATGGTATAGACCTAACAGAAGCAGAAGATATTAAGAAGATATGGCAAGAATACACAGAAGAACCGTACAAAAAAGATCTTCACGACCCAGATAATCACGATGGTGTGATCACTGACCTAGAGCCAGACATCCTGGAATGTGAAGTGAAGTGGGCCTTAGAAAGCATCACTACGAACAAAGCTAGTGGAGGTGATGGAATTCCAGTTGAGCTCTTTCATATCCTGAAAGATGATGCTGTGAAAGTGCTGCACTCAATATGCCAGCAAATTTGGAAAACTCAGCAGTGGCCACAGGACTGGAAAAGGTCAGTTTTCATTCCAATCCCAAAGAAAGGCAATGCCAAAGAATGCTCAAACTACCGCACAATTGCACTCATTTCACACACTAGTAAAGTAATGCTCAAAATTTTCCAAGTCAGGCTTCAGCAATATGTGAACCGTGAACTTCCTGATGTTCAAGCTGGTTTTAGAAAAGGCAGAGGAACCAGAGATCAAATTGCCAACATCCGGTGGATCATCAAAAAAGCAAGAGAGTTCCAGAAAAGCATCTATTTCTGCTTTATTGACTATGCCAAAGCCTTTGACTGTGTGGATCACAATAAACTGTGGAAAATTCTAAAAGAGATGAGAATACCAGACCACCTGATCTGCCTCTTGAGAAATTTGTATGCAGGTCAGGAAGCAACAGTTAGAACTGGACATGGAACAACAAACTGGTTCCAAATAGGAAAAGGAGTTCGTCAAGGCTGTATATTGTCACCCTGCTTATTTAACTTATATGCAGAGTACATCATGAGAAAAGCTGGACTGGAAGAAACACAAGCTGGAATCAAGATTGCTGGGAGAAATATCAATAACCTCAGATATGCAGATGACACCACCCTTATGGCAGAAAGTGAAGAGGAACTCAAAAGCCTCTTGATGAAAGTGAAAGTGGAGAGTGAAAAAGTTGGCTTAAAGCTCAACATTCAGAAAACGAAGATCATGGCATCTGGTCCCACCATTTCATGGGAAATAGATGGGGAAACAGTGGAAACGGTGTCAGACTTTATTTTTCTGGGCTCCAAAATCACTACAGATGGTGACTGCAGCCATGAAATTAAAAGACGCTTACTCCTTGGAAGGAAAGTTATGACCAACCTAGATAGCATATTCAAAAGCAGAGACATTACTTTGCCAACAAAGGTTCGTCTAGTCAAGGCTGTGGTTTTTCCAGTGGTCATGTATGGATGTGAGAGTTGGACTGTGAAGAAGGCTGAGCACCAAACAATTGATGCTTTTGAACTGTGGTGTTGGAGAAGAGTCCCTTGGACTGCAAGGAGATCCAACCAGTCCATTCTGAAGGAGATCAGCCCTGGGATTTCTTTGGACGGAATGATGCTAAAGCTGAAACTCCAGTACTTTGGCCACCTCATGTGAAGAGTTGACTCATTGGAAAAGACTCTGATGCTGGGAGGGATTGGGGACAAGAGGAGAAGGGGACGACAGAGGATGAGATGGCTGGATGGCATCACTGACCCGATGGACGTGAGTCTGAGTGAACTCCGGGAGTTGGTGATGGACAGGGAGGCCTGGTGTGCTGCGATTCATGGGGTCGCAAGGAGTCGGACACGACTGAGTGACTGATCTGATCTGATCTGATCTGATTTGTTCTGCCTAGTTTATATCTCTCTGAGATAGCCACATAATTTCTGCCTTTATCTCTTTAAGTCTTTTCCTTGAGGTCTTCCTGGACCATAACATATAAAATTGTATGTTTATTTTCTCTGACAGCTTGTCCTCCCTCCCTTTCTTTTCCATAGCAGTTATCACCTTTAAATTTACTATATGTTTTATTTGCTTTGTTTTCTGGAGATTTTATTCCCCACTAGATTGTGAGTTCTGTGGAGGATAGGATTTTGTTGCTCCCTGGCACATATGAGGTGCTCAGTAAATATTGAATGAGTGAATAAGGCAGGCACTGAACTAAGGCAGTGATGGCTGGGAAAAGGGACTGTGGAGTAGGTAGAGGATTTAAGAAACTGGAGTCAGCCACAAATGATGACAGCTTAGTTGAATGGAAGTAGCGGGAGAGGATCTTTGATTTGGATTGCAGCGTGCTTGGTACCCTTCCCTGAAATGGAGACATAAGAGGGGAGGCAGCTCTGTTAGAGAAGTACAGTTGGGGGTAGATTTGGTGTGAGGCATCTGAGCTACAGGGCCAGAGTCAAGGAGGAGTTTCTCAGAAACCATTAAGGGCTTGGAAATCACTGAGGGAGGATAATGTGGGAAACAAATAATAATAAAGTCTAGTGAGAGAGGTCCAGTGTGTGACCCAAAACTAGAGGCCCAGACAGGTATTTGATAAAATGGTGGACAGGACAGAGCCAGGCAGCGGTTGGGAATCATGGAGTAATGGTTCAGGGAAGCCGTCCTAGAACTGCTTCCTCTGAGTTGTCCTTCATACCCGTCACGTCTTGAGTGGATGCATGCGTGCTAAGTGATTTCCGTTGTGTCCAACTCTGATCCTATGGACTGTAGCTCGCCAGACTCCTCTGTCCATAGAATTTCCCAGGCAAGAATATTGCCATACCCTCCTCCAGGGGATCTTCTCAACCCAAGGATCAAACCTGTGTCTCTTACTTCTCCTGCGTTGGCAGGCAGGTTCTTTACCACTTTCGCCACCTGTGAAACCCAGAGATCACCTGTGAACCAGATGAAGTGAGCCTCAGAGGAATGTAAAGGGAATACAGGATTTGAAAGTGGTATCAGGAAGTGAGAGCCTAAAATGTACTGCTTCCAGGCCCTAGGTCAGAGCATTCTTCTATTAAGAACCACAGGGAAGCTCTCCCCCAGAGAGTCCAGGTGAATACTTCAGGGTGGCAAGGGGACTGTCAGAAGAGATTAGGGATGTAGGTTTGAGTTTTTTCTGTGAAACGAAGTTGCCAGAGGTGCAGAGAAGGGGGCTGTGAAGGAGAGGGGAGGAATAGAGGAAGTAATTTGGGGGCCATTCTAAGAGAGACTGCTGGTGCCAGAGAGTTAACCTTGTTCAGAGTTCTACCTGAAACAACTTAAAGGAACCTTGGGAAACAGGACACTGGAGATGCTGCTGCTGTTCCCACTTCCTGAGAGGGCCCCGTAAATATTATCCTCCATTTGAAGGAGCCTCTTGGGTAGTTAGTGCCATGCATTGAAGGGACACCCTAGTTCAGGAAACTGGTGCCCAGGCTGGTTAATTCAGAGGCTCTTGACTTTGCATTTAAAACAGTGATATCCCTGCTGATAGCAGTCCCTAGTTAAAACCAGTCTGGGGATTTGAGCCATTGTTTGCTTTAAATTGTGCATAACTACAACCAAGTCTCACAGAGCCTAGGGTACAGCGTAGGTGTTAGTGTCTACCAACATACATATTTCTGCTTCTGTGATACATGCAGTTAAAACTTCCACAAGGTCCTCTTAATAAAAGCCTGGCTAAAGAGACTTGTGTGTCTTCTCCACAGGATACCACAGCTGCACCTTATGCATTTCAGGATGATCCTTACCTCATACCGACATCCTCTGTGGAATCTGTGAGTATTTTTAGGTAACTTGGCTAGTATTATGTTTTACCTTGTTGGTTGGGGTAACAGGATGACACATAGGACTTATTTTACTTGTAGACACCTTTGAAAAATTCATAGAGGCTGATAGATAAACTGGTAGATTTTCTGATCCTTTTACTACTTTTATCAAAAACTTTTAGACATTGGCTATGGAGAAGGTATTTGGTTTGGATTTTTAGTACTTAGAGATCTTTCCCACTATAGAGCAATTCATTCAGTTTAAATGTATTGTTTTTACACACCTCAAGCGGTATGTAGGATCCAACCTGAAATTGTCACATTCAGCAGAGGTGGATAAATAATAATTAGGTAGTTTAACTTGGAATTCTGTGTATTACAGTGTTCTTTGGGTGGGGCGGGGGAGGGCAGAATAATTCTTGCTGAGGGTGTAACTTTGATCTTAAGTATATGTAATATCAGTTTACGTCTAACTCTTTTTCTTTATACAGCATTCATTTTTGTTGGCAAAGAAGTCTGGAGAGAATGCAGCAAAATTTATTATTAATTCATATCCCAAATATTTTCAGAAAGACATAGCTGAACCTCATATACCGGTAAGGAGAGGTAATTGCAATTTTCAGATAATAACTATGTAAATAAAAACTAAGCTGTCACAACTAACGTTTAAGTAGCCATTTGAATGCCTACAGTATTTGGGTGAAATAATATATTTCACCCAAATAATATTTGGGTCTTTTAATATTTATGATTATCATTGCTCACAGTACTAACCTTTATTATCGTTTTTAAAACTACATGTATTTGCTCTTCGTTTTGTTTTCTTCATTTGGCTTCTGCAACACCGGGCTCTCAGATCTTCACTTCTGACTGCCCTTTCGGGTTCCTTTAGTTGGTTTTCCATCCACTCCTCAAACCTTGGTGTCTTTTTCTCAGGATTCCATACTTGGTCACTCTTTTTTTTCTGACTATAATCTTCCTGCTTCAGTAACCCTTATACTCCATTTGGCATTCTTGTATGTTGGCCTCAATGTCTCTACTTTGGACTCCAGACGCTTTTTTCCCAGCCCCCTCTGTTCTGTGGTCGCGAGGGGCGAGTGT
This sequence comes from Bos mutus, assembly GCF_027580195.1. NCBI lineage: Eukaryota > Metazoa > Chordata > Mammalia > Artiodactyla > Bovidae > Bos > Bos mutus. The sequence continues at coordinate 58,042,904 of NC_091627.1, forward strand.
GGAGGGCCTGCTGGGTGTTAGGCATTGCACTTAGTGGGTCCCACAGTGGTCAGCTGAACATGGGCTCTGCCTCTGAGCTAAGTAGCGGAAATAGTAACTCAGACTCAATGTGTCTAAGCTTCCTCTCACATCTCCCTACTTTCTAAGCGCGCACACCCAGCCACCCAGACACCCCTATGCTTCTCAAGCGGCAGATCTTGGGGACAAATTAGGACGTTAGTGTGATTGTGTCCATAAAGATTGAAATCCTGAACTAAGACAGTGACAGCAGTAGAATGACCATTTGTTGGGCCTGCTCTCTCCCCCTATGTTTCTGACTAATAGTTACTCTTCTGTGTTTAGTTCACTTCTGCTTGAAGCCTTCCCTGGGTCCCTAAGTATTGACTAATTTGGTGAGTGAGGTAAAATCAACATACCTTGGTAATACTTAATGTTTACAGTAAAAGAAGTTATCAGGGGTGGAAGGTTTCCATCTTTACAAACTAGGTGTACTGTGGAACCTTCAACCAAGATTGAGAGGAAAGTATGAAGGATGGTTTTAGCAAGGGAAGAATAGTAAGTTCAGCTTGAAATTAGGGAATTTAGTTCAACTAAATTCACTGGGGAAAGTGAAGACTTTTAATCCAATAGGCTTTAGTTCTTCAATATAGGATTCTTCAAATACAGACTAAATATTTATAATTAGGAGCTTTTAAATTCTCTGCCCCAACTTAGGAGATCTCTAAGTAATCTTGTTTTGGTGACTAGAGAGGTAAAGTTAGATTCCTTAAAGAGACATTCATGTTAAAATGATAGGTAGTATCTAATGCATTAAGCATGAATATTATGGTGTGTTAATCAAATACTATGGTGTGCTGTCTTACTCTGTTGTGCTTTCCCATTGACCTGTTTGCACTGACTTTAACCATCTTATTTTCTAGTGTTTAATGCCTGAGTACTTTGAACCTCAGATTGAAGAAATAAGTGAGGCTGCTCTGCAGGAACGAATCAAGCTCAAAAAAGTCAAAGCTTCTGTGGACATATTTGATCAGCTTTTGCAAGCAGGTGACTAAGTTCATTGGAAGCCCCCACGTTCATGTGAAGCTCCCCCGGGAATGTGGGCGTGGAAGTAGGCCACGGTTGTGCGCGTGATCTAGATAGTTGTGAGTACGAGTTACAAGTGCTGTGCTACTCCCTCTGCTTAGTAGCTGTTTTTATATTTTTTATAGTGTAAGAAGTCATATTTCAAGTTCTGCTTTAGTGTCATTTTGAAATCGTGGGTAGGATAGCGTTGTCCTTGCTGGTGTGTTGTCCTCTTGTGTAGACAGAGAAGTCTTACAGCCATTCTTCCTTAGCTTCTGTTTTTAATATGAGGTCTGTTCATACTGTAGTCACATTTCTTATATTCTTTAAGTATGTTTGAGAGGCATAAAACAGACTAGAAAGAAATATTTAAAAAGGAAAGAACACTAAGCTGCAGGGTCAGAAGCTTGGGTAGGGTCTGGCACTAATTAGCACTGTAGCCTTGAAAAACTCAATTCCTTTAATCCTCTTCTCAAATCCTGTGCCTTTCTGAATTTGATGTGGATGAAGCTCTAGGGATGTAGGTGGCAGGGCGTGTAAGCTACCATGAGATGAGAATATACCTATAGTAGCATGGAAGGTGGAGAAGGCAATGGCATCCCACTCCAGTACTCTTGCCTGGAAAATCCCATGGACAGAGGAGCCTGGTAGGCCGCAGTCCATGGGGTTGCTAAGAGTTGGACATGACTGAGGGACTTCACTTTCCCTTTTCACTTTCATGCATTGGAGAAGGAAATGGCAACCCACTCCAGTGTTCTTGCCTGGAGAATCCCAGGGATGGGGGAGCCTGATGGGCTGCCGTCTATGGGGTCGCACAGAGTTGGACACGACTGAAGCAACGCAGCAGCAGCAGCAGCATGGAAGGTAGCAGCATTGCTTAAGTTTCGGAATCTGGTGTGCTGGTCAGTGGTTTAGGATAAAAATCAGCCGAACATACAAGAGATAGAAACTGGACTGAATCACTCAGTATAGTCTTGAATATGGCAAGAAACATTTTCAGAAAACTTTTAAGAATTTTGGTGTGTAGCCTGTTAAAGCATCAGGTGTACAAATGAATTGCTGATGCAGATTGTCATTTAGGGAGGCTTTTGCCTCTGCTTGTTGAATATGATAAACATCATTATGTTAAAACTTGTCTTCCTCTGTTTTACACACTGGGATAGGTGCAAGCAGCTGTCCAGTGAACCTTACTGAAGACAGGGTCAGAGCCGTAACACTCAGCTCATTCAGAGTAACGGAATGAGTCAACATACTAGGAGAGGAAGTATAGAACATTTTAATATCAACTCCTAATAAGTGCCAAGCACTTTGTAGGCATTTAATTCTATAACACCTTATGAGTTGGTGTGCTTGTAGTCATTTATAGAGGAAACTGACTGACTGCAAATAATTTTCAGGGTCATACAGCTTTGAGATGCTATGAGGCAATCAGGTTACACTCCATTGCCTGTTTCCCCTCCACTCTGCCGTTTTGTCTTTTCTAAAGGCTTTTAAGTTTCCTGATGGGCATTTGTATTATCAATATTATTTTCTTAAAAAAAAAAATGCAGCTACTTTCTTTTTAAAGCACTAAATTATATTTCATACTTCTTCCTGTTCCCTTTTCTCCCTCTTGATAAGTGTCAAGATGGGAACATAATGTTTGGAGCAGTAATTTTTTAAAGGCTGCTATCTCTAGGCATGTATTTCAGCGAGGGCCTGGATCCAAGCGGAACAGTTCCAATTGCGTATGTGAAGATGTAACTGGGCCCTGGGGGACTACATGGCAGTCATTTCCAGAGCATTCATTTCAGAGATGATAGGTAGAACTATGAGAGAGTTTCTGTGGGGATATGAGTACAGAGAATAAATGAGCCCAGGGTCGAACTTGACTCTGGTATTTTATCTCTTCTGTCAGACAGCACTGTCAGGGATTGTGTGCTGGTTGCATCACTCCAGATGTTTAAGCTGATGTGGGGTGCAGCTCGTCCTTGGAGAATGGAATCCAATAGGCTTTAGTTCTTTGATGTTTCAAAGTTTCTCTCCCCCACCCTTTTTTTCCCCCACCCATAGGAACCACTGTATCTCTGGAAACAACTAACAGTCTCTTGGATTTGTTGTGTTACTATGGAAACCAAGAACCCTCCACTAATTATAATTTCCAACAACATGAACAAACAGAAGAGTTGGTAATGATTTTTTTAAGTTTCTTTTGGTAGTAATTCTTTCTCATTTTAAGGTGAGTTCTTGTGCCTTATGTTAGGGTAGAGATTTGTGCTGAGGTGTGATAGAGCACAGTATGTATGTAGCCTGGACAAAAGGTGATGTGGAGGAAGAGATGGGTTTTAACAATTGTTTTACCCTGGTTCCCTCCTTAAAAGTATTTTGACCTTGCCTGCCACATGCAGAAACCAGTGACCAGAAGTGTTTGGATGGGCCCCTTTGTTGTTGTTCCTCAGAGTGACAGTATGTTGTGTATGGGACAGAGGGGAAAACCCCTGGCCCCAGCCCTCTTGAAAATTCATGCATACGTAGGCAGAGAGAAATGAGCATACTCTCGAAATTAATATTTCTTAATAAACAGTGGGTCTCCTTCTTACCTTCTACCGAATCTTTATTTGCTTTGCTTTTCTGAAATTTCCTCTGCCTTAACTGGTTCTGAGTAGTATAACTCTGAGAATGCTTTCCGTTGTCGTATTCTGTTTTATGTCTGTTGGTGGCGGCTCATTTCAGGAAGAGGCTGAAGAGGGAGATAACATGAAGTCTAAGAAGAAGGCTGGTCATCAGCTTGGAGTTACTTGGAGGTATGTTACAGGATAATTAGAACTTTTATGGATCCGTACGGTTGTGAAATGTTCTTCATCACCCCCTGAAGAAGATACAACCCTGTAGTATTCTAAAATGCAGTTTGTTCTCTGTGTGCAGTGTAAATGTCACAGTTGGTTTTCATATGTGTTTGGACCATTTTTTATTAAATCTTTACCTCCAACCAGGTAGAGGTACAGGACTGGTGTTGATTTCTTTTTTTTCCCCCACCTAACTCCATGTAACCATCCCGGTATGGTTCTTCTGGTAGTTTCATTAGTAGTCCTACCTTGCAGTATACCTCTAATTCTAAAAAGGTTCAGAATTTTTAAAAGTATGTTAGAATACACATATGCCAGAGCGTAGTTCTAAATTAAGACTGCTGGCTAACAGAGATATTCACTACCGAACAAAAGATAAATACCATTTATGTAATGATTCAGAATTCAAATTAACTGAGTAAAACTAAAAGAAAGGTATTTTGTAAGGGTGTCTGGAAAAGGAAAGCTACTATTAATATCAAAATGAATGGAATAAAAAATTAAACTTCTTCAGTAGATACTAATAATTTCTTATAGTGATTAAGAGCAGCGACTTGAGAGTACCATCTGGGCCCAAATCCAGGCTCTATTTTCCAAGATGTGGTGGTAACAGAGAAAATGAAGGTGCAGCATGATTTGTATAACATAGCACATTGACTGACTGAAAGAGCCAGATGATATAAGCTCGAATAGGACAGTGGGTTGCAGGGCACCACATGTCTGTGGTTGCCTCTGGTTAATTATATCCAGTTGAAAGAGGGTGGGGGAACTTGACTGTGTACCCTGCTGTGCAGTTTGCTTTCTGTTTACAATGCTGAGTACATATTACACCTTTCAAGTCCTGGTTCTGCCACTTATCCAGTAAATTTTTGGACAACTTAAGGTCTTTGAGCCTCAGTTTTTCCCATTTTTAAAATGATGGTAACCAGATCTCCTTCTCTGGGTGGGAAGAATTACTTGAAATTATATGCAGAAAATGCCTGGAACATTGCAAGTACTCCACGTGGTAGCTGTTACTGGTTTTATCTGTTCCTGCTGGTTCACGTTTACTCTTGTATGTAGAGCCAGAAACCACGCTGAGAGAATCTTTGCTCTGATGCCTGAGAAAAATGCACATTCTTACTGCACAATGATTCGAGGAATGGTGAAGGTAACATTTGTTCTGGGTAGTTTTATGTTTGGGTCTTTAATTTCTACTGAGTCGGGGTTTCTCAGCCTCAGAACCCTTCACAGCTGGGCCACATAGTTTGTTGTCATTGGGGGTTTCCAGAGCCTTGAAGGATGTTTGGGAACTGCCTCTACCCGCTTCATGCCAGTGATTCATCCTCCCATCCCCCAATTGTGACAGTGTAATTCTCATAGTTCTTTTTTCATTAAAATAAGATACAGTTATTGAAAAAAAAGTATTAGGAAAGTTTTTAAAAATTGAAATCACTGGGTTGAAGTAACAGGAATAGAAACTGTATTATACCACACTGCTCATGTAAAAAGGAAAAACACTATCCATTCTGGTCTATCCTTTTACTTCTGAGAACAGTAGATAATGCAAATATTTATAAAAGACAACTTTTACGGTGTTTAATTTTCATCCTTTCCCTCTTCCAGCACCGAGCTCATACACAGGCATTAAGCATGTACACTGAACTATTAAACAACAGACTCCGTGGTGAGTTGTGTTTGGAGAATTCACCTCTGTCCTTCCTTTCCTTCTCTTGGCTGGGCGTGTGTGCGTGCTCAGTCATGTCCCAGCTCTGCCGTGGACGTAGCTTGCCAAGCTCCTCTGTCCATGGGATTTCCCAGGAAAGAATACTGAAATTGGTTGCCATTTCCATCTCCAGGGGATCTTCCCAACCCAGGGATTGAACCTGCATCTCCTGCATTGGCTGGTGGATTCTTTGCCTCTGCATTCTTACCTATGCATCATTATATCAGGAGTCTATAAAATCACAGGATTTTACCTTAATGATTCGCTCATTCTTAATCTTCTCCTGTGATGTTGGTGATTGAAGCGAGAGGCCAGAGCCAGAGAGAAGAGTGGTTTTCTAGTTGTGGGACTCATGTGCATGACAACTTGGCCTTCAATCACCAACCCCAAATTTTGTTAAAGTAGTTTTCTTCTTTTATAGCTGATGTGCACACCTTCAATTCATTGATTGAAGCAACAGCATTGGTGGTGAATGCGAAATTTGAAGAAAAGTGGAATAATATATTGGTAAGGAGGAACCCTCACTTTGGCTACAAATAGGCCAAAATATCCTTTGCTGGGACTCCTGAAATGCAGGAGACACAAGTTCAATCCCTGGGTTGGGAAGATCTCCTGGAGAAGGAAATGGCAACCCACTCTAGTATTCTTGCCTGGGAAATGCTATGAACAGGGGAGTCTGGTGGGCTACAGTCCATGGGGTTGCAAGAGTTGTACATGACTCACCTACTACACCACCACCAACCACCATCCTTTGCTCGGAGTGCATGGGGTGGAGAGAGCATTCACTGAGCATGTTTGTGGTGGTCACTGCACTGGGCTCTCCACTTGCAGTGGTCTGTTCACACCCTTCTAGCAACCCTTAGTTTAAGTAGCTGTATCTGACATGTGACCCAAGCATACAGCTAGAGTCCAGGAAGACCAGTTTGCTTATTATATTCATTTATTTCCTTATAATCGTGTGTTTTTTTTTTTTCATTAAAACATTTATTGAAAAAATTACTAGGAAAGTTATTAAAAATTGAAATCACAGGAACGAAGTAACTGGAATAGAAACCACACTATACCATTCATTGTTGTCCAGTCACTCAGTTGTGTCCAACTCGTTGTGGCCTCATGTACTGTGGCCCGCCATGCTCCTCTGCCCATGGGATTCTCCAGGGCAGAATACTAGAGTGGGTTGCTGTTTCCTTCTCCAGGGGATCTTCCCGACCCAGGGATCAAATCCACGTGTCCTTCATTGGCAGCTGGTTTCCTTACCACTGAGCCACCAGGGAAGTGCATACCATACCATACTGCTCACGTAGAAAGGAAAAAACCAATCTGTTCTAGTCTCTTCTTTTGCTTCAGTCTTAGACCCATTAGGCCGCTAAAGACAGTTGGACACGGACATCACATGGGGGTTAGGGTGACTATTGAAAGGGCCTTCTCTTAGGGGCACTAGATAATTCTTAAATGGGGGGCTTATTTATTAATCTGCTTTAAACATTGGCAGACAGCCCAATTCTTTTAGTTCTGTTTATTGGACAAATTAACCAGGCATTAAAAAAAATAATATTGCTTTTGATTCAACTAGGACCTGCTGAAACAAATGGTTGCACAGAACGTGAAGCCCAATCTACAGACTTTTAACACTATTCTCAAATGTCTCCGAAGATTTTATGCATTTGGAAAATTGCCAGCCTTACAGACCTTCCGGGAAATGAAAGCCATCGGGATAGGTGAGGGGTGTCCTCATGTCCCCGACTGAAGGCAGTGCTGACCTGAGCCTTCAGGTCCAGGTGATCCAAAAAGAGACTAAACTTTTCTGTGCTGTTTACATAATATGGTAGGAATTTCCTTTCCACCATTAAGCACACTTTTTAATTATGTATATTTAGTATAATGGGAGCTCTTCTTTATCATCTTTTTCTGTTTATAGCAAATTATACTCTTAGGATTTTAGATACTTTTTAATGGATTTTTTGATTCCTGAGAGAATTGTTCACTTACGGTTGGCTGGTTTTAAAATCTCGTGACATTTTCTGGCATAATTAAGTATTTGAACCCAATTGTATGCTAGTATGTTGTATATTTTTCAGTATTTATGTTATTGAATCAGTTCACTTCAGTATCCTTTAGTGTTCTTAAATGAAACTCACAAGAGTATTGACTGTAATGTTTTAGTGATAGGTATCTGGACTTTCTAAGAGGAATTTGATCTCTATGACACCTTTCCACCTTTACATTAATTATATCAGCTGGGAAATGTCTTTGTTCAGAGGAACGGAATGCATCTTCTATTTATGTAACACCACTCATGTTTTTATTCACTATACCTCAGTAAGCTATATTTTGTATAGCTGTGTTTGACATTTCTTTTTTTTTTCTTTTTTCTATGTACCTGGTAACATAAGAACCCTCACTTGCAACATATCATCATATTATTCAGCTGTTTTATCAACATGGTATGTATATCATTATGTTATTTATGTAGAGATTAGGCTAACTTCACTGCTAATGAATTAAGATCGGATAGTTCACAGAATAGCATTGTCTTCAGCCCAAGCAAAAAGTTACTGTTGAGGGTAGTATCATCTTTTTGTCATGTAAAACTTAAGTCGGAGTGGAGGAAGGTCATTAAATGTACTAATGGGCAGTGTATGGTTTTGGCCAGAAGGTACTTGAGTTTGGAATTCCTTTTGCCCTCCAGAACTGTGCTGTCCAATACAGTAGCTACTTAGCCACACATGGCTATTTAATTAAATTCCTTCATAGCTTTAGTGCTCAGTAGCCACTTGTGACTGCTGACTGCATCGTCAGTGATGCAATTATAGAACATTTCCATCTTTGCAGGAAGCTGTTGGATAGTCCTGCTCCACAGTAAACCTTGACATTTTGAAGCCTCATAGGAGAACTTCAAGGCTCCATTTGTTACCTAATTTTAGGTCAGCTGTGCTCTATTGAATGGATTTTGGAGCAAGGCACACCTGAGTTGAAATTTCATCTCTACCATTTACCAGATGTGTGGGAAGGGACTGGCTATCTTACCTGAGTGAAGCCATCACGATGTAATGATGAAATGAATTATGTGTAGTGTCCTGTTCATGCTTGGGAGGCATGTAGTAAGCACTGTAGGTTCTTAGCCATTTGCCCCAACATGAGAAACAACCCTAGGTTTAGAAATGACAGTTCCAGTCTTTCTCTCCTGTAATGGGCTTTTTGTGTGAAAACAACAGAAAATCTTTATTTTGGAAGGGTAGTTTTGCAAAATTCACATTGTCACACATAGGGAAGTAAGAGCAGTTAAATCACTTTATCTTGAAAACAGGTGAACCGTTTCCACATTAATTTTGTCATTTAAAATTTTACTAAACTTTGGTGGTATTGTACTGCTACTGCTAAGTCACTTTAGTCGTGTCCGACTCTGTGCGACCCCGTAGACGGCAGTCCACCAGGCTCCCCCGTCCCTGGGATTCTCCAGGCAAGAACTCTGGAGTGGGTTGCCATTGCCTTCTCCATTGCGTGAAAGTGAAAGTGAAGTTGCTCAGTCATGTCCTACTCTTAGTGACCCCATGGACTGCAGCCCACCAGGCGCCTCCGCCCGTGGGATTTTCCAGGCAAGAGTAGGTATTGTACTAAAACTAAGTAATTCTCACCCTAAAGCCTATTCCACTACAACATCACACATCACCTTGGCTAACTAAAGTCACTGGTGTTTATGCTTCCTAAGTAACACCCAGGGTCATAGGGGCAGGAGTGTCAGTGTGTCTTAGGGATATAAATTGATTGTCTGTAATAATAATTGCTAGGAATTTACCCAAAGGAAAAAGCCTAAAATAATGAAGAGATGATACATATAAAATAGTTTATTAGGACAGTAGAATAATTAGAACTGTAACAAATGCAAACATCCTTGAGGAACTTCAAAAGTACATCTGTGCTGTCACCGAAACTATATTATCACTTGCAGGTGGATAGGTGGGGAAGGGAATGGAAATAAATAATGTGAAATGTTTAACTGGAAATGTCATAGATGCATTTTGATTCTCCAGTTTTCTGTTTCTTGGCTCTCATCCTGGTTATATTTAAAAGGGGCACAAATGTTTATTAGCAAAAAACGTGTTTGTTTTCTAAGTAGGCAGGCTTGGCGAGGGTGTCCGTCTGTCTCCCATTTCAGTGCACGTCCGCCTTGTGAGGAGACTAGGAAGGAGGGGCTGAGTCTGTTGGGAGCGCTGTAGCTGACCAGGCCTTGGGGAGAGCGGCACTCAGCAGAGGGTGCGCTCACTCCTCTCACAGGGATATGCCTGGCCAGCTCCACGGCTTGGGTGGAGGAATGAGAAAGGTGGCCCTAGGACTAGTTCTGCCTACCCCATGGTTGTGCAGGAAGTGGGCTCCTGAGAAAACCCAGTTGCCTTCTTTTTCTGCAGAAAGCCCTTCAAAAGGATCCTCCCTCATCATCTATGATATCATGGATGAAATAACGGGAAAGACGTTTTCTCCAAAGGACCCTGATGACGGTACGTGCAGAAATTGCTGCCGTAAGACAGACAGCCTCTTTTCCTGACTGCCAGGTTATCGAGCCTTATGATGAGGATGGGGTTTGATTTAGTTCGGTCATCTTTGGGTGATTATTCTGAGAAAGCAGATTGTCAGTGGATTATGCTGTGTGTTATTTCTCCTGTGTTTTCATTCATTTAGGTTTGTCCTACACCTTACCACTTTTGTTGGCAGGATTTTTAATTAATGTTACTGACGTGAAAACATACTTTATGCATAGTAACCAAGGCTCTTCTGAACTTTGATTTTTCAGATATGTTTTTTCAGTCAGCCATGAGGGTTGTAAGTACCATTTCTTGCTTAAAACTTTTTTTTTTCTTTTATCCATTTCCTAAATTCGTCATTGGTGGTTGGGAGGACTCTCCGTGATTCTTTCTCTTCCTTACTCTTAACTTGTTTTCATGTCATTAGTCCTAATTTTTTATTCCTCTAAAATCTCTACAAAATCAAAGCATTCCCACCCTGTGCTGATTGTGTTTGTTGTCTTTTTTCATACCTTTCTTCAGATAAGCTTTCAGAGTATTTCATATTTGCCTGTTGGTAACTTATTAGATTGATGGTTATGTCTAATTTTGTTTTTTCAGCTTATCATGCTAATCATAGGGAAAATGTTCAAGCAGTTTCAGAATGAATTTAGCAGTCTTATTCCCTGAGGATAATTGCTTTACAACTTAGTGTGTGTCTTTCCAGCTTCTTTCCTCTGGGTATTCAGACATGCATGTCCACACTCATTTCCATGGTATCTTGTTTGTTGTTGGCAGTATAGTATTTCATAGATGGGAATGACTTCTTGTTGGGTGGGTGTTGGAGTTATTTCATGGGGATTTTTGCCAGTATAGTGATGCTAGAGATAGCACTCCATCTGTCTTATGCATGGCATCCCGAGTGTTTTTGTCTAATACTAAATACAGGTGAATACTAATTACTAGATGAACATTATTTTGTTTTAAATTTCACTGAACTTGGTGATTTGAACCCACCCCCAATTTCTTATAATTCATTTGCTGTCAGTCAGTAAAACGTTAAATCAGTATACGTGTTTCCCCAGGTATCTACTTTCCTGCTTCATATAGTGAGCCACCTTTGGCTGATAAGGATCACTGAGTGATGGTTATTTACTACTTCTACATTTTCAGTGCTCTTCTCTCAGAGATCTAGAACTTGCTTACCAGGTCCATGGCCTTTTAAACACTGGAGACAACCGGAAATTCATTGGCCCCGATCCTCGCCGTAATTTTTATTAGTAAGTGTATTGGAAATGTATCCCTTGCATTAACGGAACACCTGTATGCAACCAATAGTCAGTTCTGCAGGTGGGAGACTTGGCACTCTTACTGTAGGTCGCATGATCCTGACTTTACCAATACGAGTTATTTGAACACTTGTGAGATTCAGTGGTCAAACTGATTTGTCAGACTGAGGAGTCCACTGTGTATGTTTTAAGCTATTTGTAACTTTAAATCCATGTATCTTTTCCTTCTGCTGTTCTGTACTTATTCTCTCAGTCCTCTCAGACTTTTTGCGACCCCACGGACTGTAGCTCACAGGGCTCCTCTGTCCATGAGGATTCTCCAGGCCAAATACTGGAATGGGTTGCCATGCCCTCCTCCAGGGGATCTGTGCAACCTAGGGATTGAACCCAGGTCTCCTGCATTGCAGGCAGATTCTTTACCCTCTGAGCCACCAGGGAATCCCAAGAATACTAGAGTAGGTAGCCTAACCCTTCTCAAGGGGATCTTGCCAATCCAGGAGTCGAAATGGGGTTTCCAGCATTACAGGCAGATTCTTTACCAGCTGAGCTACCCAGGAAGCCACACCATCCTATTTTATATTTTTGAATTCATAGCAGAGTGAATCCCTAAAGATTTCATCTTAGCCTCTTTTGTTTTTAAAGATGTTGGAGCCCAAAGAGACTCCTTACATGGGTTTGCTTTTAGGCAGATAAAAACAAGAACGTAAGAAGGCAGCCTGTTCATAGGTGTGTGGTGGTTCTCTTCCACGTGTCCAAATCCTCTCCTCACATTGAACACTTGTTGAGTAGTGTCCTCACTCCTCTCCACCACCAGCTGAGAGTGTATGGAGGTGGCATCAGTGACCAGTTGAAGATAAGGAAGTGTCAAACTGGAAAGTCCAGAAAACACAGTTAGCAGCACCTCCTGGGGCATGCACTGACCTGTGTCACTTGAAATTGTAACTTATAAATTGTCTTTAAGTTCTGTGTAATATGTCATTATATGGCTGTGCTGTAATGTAATCATTCCCCTACTAGGTAGGGATTTTAGACTAAACATGTTTTCTTTCTCCATCACAGTTCCAAGTTCTTTAGTTTGCTTTGTCTAATGGAACAAATTGATGTCACCTTGAAGTGGTATAAGGACCTGATACCTTCGGTAAGTGATTCATGACTTAACATTTATCATTGTAGACGTTTGTGGGTGTCTTTGCTGAGTAATACTTAAAAATGTATTTGTATTTTTCTTAACCAGGTCTTCTTTCCCCATTCCCAAACATTAATAGATCTTCTCCAAGCATTGGACTTAGCCAATCGACTAGAAATGATTCCTCAGATCTGGAAAGGTCAGTTTCAGTTTGTGTGTCCCGACCCACCTTACTCTTGTCTTATATTTTGATTCACAAGCGTGTTAATGTGGTTAGGGAAGAAAGCTTCCATTTTTTAACTAAATTAAACTCTGTGGTTGAGGTCTCCTTCAGGGTGACCTGCTCGTGTTTCATGTTGGATTGCATGAGTAACAGTGGGGTGGAAAGGACTTCAGTTGGTTCCTTTGTGACCAGAAAAGGCTGAGTTTTGTGCACTTGTGTTAGTTACATGGGTCACCCGAAATCTCAACCTGCAAAGCCTGTGCCATTCATTCACTGGACTGTGATGCATCTCTGTGCTTCAGTAGCTAACAGTGATATTGGTGACAGTGTGGTTCCTAAGGAACAGCCGTGACTGTGTGTGTGTGTTATGCGTGTAAACTGACTGCAGAAGATGCTGTAGCTCACCCACTAGGTGACTGTGATTGTAAAATCCGTTCCTGTTTGCCTCAAGTTGACATGAGACACTGAGACCATAGCCCTGCCGTCCTGCCTTACAAGACTGCTCTGGTGATAATGTACAAGGACCATTGACAATTCCCATGTGCTATAAAACCATGGGGAGCAGGAGTCTGCTTGAGTGTGGCCCACATGCTGTTAACAGTTGCCCGGGAGCCAGTTACTGGCGCTGGCTTTCACTACTCTCTTGTCCTTTTCCTACGGTGAATCATGCTAGTTTCTAGAATCCTGGCATACATGTCGGCAATGAATTTTCTTATTTTCTTCTCCCTTCCCCCACCCCCTGCCCCAATATGGATGACTGCTGACAGTGGACAAAGGTCAGAGAATGTTGGTTTTACATGGTGGTGATCACGTCTCACTCTGTTCCTTTTTGTTTTAAGATAGTAAAGAATATGGTCATACTTTTCGCAGTGACCTAAAAGAAGAGATTCTGATGCTCATGGCAAGGGATCAGCACCCACCAGAGGTAGGCTTGTTTTGCTTTCATTGTTAGATATACACTAGCCAGCGTATCCTCTAATACTGAGCACCTGGGGAGGGTGATTCCCATGGTTTCATCTACTGTGCAGAATTCTGCCACCTAAACCCAGATTTAAATCTACACATCTGACTTCCCTGGCAGTCCAGTGGTTAAGACTCCGCACTTCCATAAGGGGGGGGCCAAGTTAAGATATTGGATGTGTGTGGTGTGGCTGAAAAGATAAAAAAGATACATCTCAACATACCCAACCAATTAGAATACCCTTCCTTCCTTTTTCTTTCCTTTTTATGTCTAAAGAGAAAACCCATGGTTGGATTTGAAATACATGGCTAAACAAATTATCACATCAATGTCGGGTGCTTTGCCTTTTTTTGTCGTTGTTAATATGTATTACTATGTGCTGTACATGCGATGTGTTCAAATGGTAAGATGCAATGCTCAAAAATTTTAATGGTCCTGTGGAGTCTCCTGTTCTTAAATTGTCATAAAACTAGCGAGGCAGTTCTGCTGACTCTCGGGGCCTCTCAGCTGCAGGCGGCATTTGCTGACTGTGCTGCAGACATCAAATCGACTTACGAAAGCCAAGATGCTAGACAGACTGCTTCAGAGTGGCCAGCCAATTCTCTGAACTACATAGCCATCCTCTTCTTAAGGGCTGGGAGAACCCAGGAAGCCTGGTGAGTACACAAAACACCACACGTGTAACGAAGCATCTCTAATATGGCTGTGTGATGTGTGGTTTCTCAGGAGACAAACGAGTTTCTGCACAATGAGGTGTTTTTTGGTTTGGTTTTGTTTTTTTTTATTTTTTGGTTATGCTGGGTCTTCACTGCTGCACCCGCTTTTCTCTAGTTGCAGAAAGTGGGGCTCCTCTCTGGTTGTGGTGCACAGGCTTCTCATGGTGCTGGCTTCTTGTTGTGGAGCGTGGGCTCTAGGGCTTCAGTAGTTGTGGCTTCTGGGCTCGCGCACATAAGTTCAGTAGTTGTGATGCACGGGCTTAGTTGTTCCATGGCATGTGGAATCTTCCCACACCAGGGATCAAACCCATGGCTCCTGCATTGGCAGGCAGATTCTTTACCACTGAGCCACCAGGGAAGCCCTGTAATGAGTTTTCTATGGGAACGTCCAAATACTAACCAAAAAGCAAACTTGGGGAAGAAGAATCAATGTGCGTGTGTAAGAAAGGGTGTGGTTCAGTGGGCTCAGTCTCTTTATTTTCATTTTCTGTATCTCTAGTCACCTACATAGAACACAATGACCAGAGAATCTTAATTTTCAAAGTGTTTTGGGCATTGATATCTCATTTATGGATGGTTTCCCCACACCCACAGCCCCGGCTTAAAATGTGGGCTGTATACTGGAACTTGAGAAAAGTGACATTTACCAGTATTGACTAAACGTAACCTTGACTAGAACCCATCATTGGTTTGTGCCACTGTATTCTATTTCTGTGTGTTCCTGTTGGCAGTTCATTCTCATACTCATTTCTAGTGTTTAATTGTGAATGAAGACCTTATGCATATTCATTTTTCCAAAAGCAGAGAAGTCAACAAAGGAGCACTTGGTTGGGGTGGTCATGGTTGCGTGGGTCCACTGTATGTTATTTTGGATGTAAATGTTAGTTCTTAGGGCCAGTGAGGGGGTAGTTGTGTATGGTTGTTTCCAAGAGACGACCTTATGTTGAACATAAGACTGTCAGTCCAGGGTGTGGGTGTTTGCTCTCTCTAGGAAAAGCTGGTGGAGGCTTTGCTACCTCAACTGGTCTTGACTGGTGGTGAATCACACAACCTGCTGCACAGCTGCTGACCCGTGATGCTTGGAGTCGTAGACTCGGGCAGGTTGACACATGTTGTGAATCAGGCTGTGATGATTGGCGCAGGGGTACGGACCTCAGCTGATGATGGGAGCTGAGTGTATGTGCTTCTCCTTCGTCCTGCATGTGGCAGGATGCTGGTGAGCACTTACATGAGACTTGTGCCTTAATCTGAGCCTGCTCTTCATAACATCAGCTTAAGACACATTGGACTCACACACAGGATCACAAAAGAGAGAAGAGATTGTACAGTATCTGCCTCCCTCCCTTCCCTCTGCCCACGTGATACATTCCCTCCCTGGGGGGACTGAAGTGATCCTCTAGAGGAGGGTGAACCCCAGCAATTCTCAACGCTCGTAACAAACCACATTTGCCTGTGCAGTGTGTAATGTCCACACATGAAGTTGGAGAAGAGGGTTGAGGCACCTGGAGTGATTCTTAAGTAGAGACGAGGCTGGGAGCTGGTAGAGCTTACAGATGTACGTCTCCAAGAGCTTCCCCTGTAGGTGGAAGGAGGACACTTAGTGTCTGCATCTGGGAGAATAGCTCTGGTCACTTGATTGCCATCTGTTCTATTACTGTTCCTAATCTCTTTCCTATCTCATCTTGAACAGGAAAATGCTGGGGCTTTTCAGGAAACATAATAAGATCCCCAGGTAAGTTCAAGTTAACAGGCCTTCCTTCATACATCCTAGATTAGTCATGTGGGTTTCACTCTTATGGGGTGGGGGGCAGTGTGGAATTTCTCTCAGTGGTGGCAATTGGGCACTTTTCTGTTAGGCAAGCAAATAGACAACCACTCCCACCATCTAAGGCATCCTGCGGCAAGTGCAGTTTTTTACTCTGTGCTCAGTGATCACAACATGTTGTTAATACACTGGATAGGTCCACATGAAGGCATGCTGAATCATGTTGAAGATGGTAACTTTGATGAAGATGTTGAGGATGAAGGCGTGTTCAATTAACAGTGTTCAATTAACAGTGTTCATTATCTCATTTGCCCTTTAAACTTCATGTAACTGTCTCCAAAGCTGCTGATCTTTGTAAGATACTAGATTCTGTATGTAAATCTGTGAGGGGTGTAGTTGGCAGATGTTGACATTTTGCCTTTTACAGGAATGAGTTGCTGAATGAGTTTATGGATAGTGCCAAAGCATCCAGCAGCCCTTCCCAGGCCGTTGAGGTTGTTAAGCTGGCAAATTCCTTCAGCTTGCCTATTTGTGAGGGCCTCACCCAGAGGTTAACTGCTGACTTCACCCTCAGCCAAGAACAGAAGTAAGTGGGCTCTTGGGCTCTGTGTCATCATCATGAAGAAAAGTTAAGAGATGGAGCAGCCCATCTATCTGCCCATTCACGTGTCTGTAGCTTTCTACCCCTGAGTTCCCTTTACACAAAGTCAGGATGTGTTGATTTAATGATACTTTTTGTCATACGAGTCAGGGAGGCCTATCCGTTGACTTACTGGATCTTGTCCTGTGTTGCTGTAGTGCAGCTGTAGAGACCCCCAGCCAAGCCTGAGTTTCAGTGTGACCCTCCTATTTATTTTTCTTACAGGGAAGCCCTGGGAGACCTAACTGCACTGACCAGTGACAGCGAGAGTGACAGTGATAGCGATACCAGCAAAGACAAATAAAATAAAAAGTGGGTGAATCCGGAGCATCTGTGACCAAGCATAGCTGTGCTGACACTGGATTCCTGAGATGTTAATATCTGTAATATGAAGAAAACAGGGTACAAATTTGGTGAACCTTGAAATATAGTTGATACACACTGGCTTATTTAGGTTCACTTCCTCGGCTGAGCCACCTGTGTGAGGGTTACCCTGTGAACAGAAGCAGCGCCACTGTTCTCACCTCTGTGCACACACTGTGAGGTGTGCAGCTCGTTTGAGCACACCTGCAGCAGGCGTCTTGTCAGCTGACGTCAGCGCCATTTGCCCTCCCCTGCTGTGGACTGTACCCTTTGTTGGCTGATGCTGTGACGATGGCACTTCCTCCAATTCACAGAAAGAATCTAAAGGAAGATTTTGTGCAGTTTCATCACATTGATACTGGGTCAGTAGTATCCCAAGTTCAGGCATCTGAGAACTGAACAATCACAGGGCTTTAGGCTGCACAGCTGGGAAGATGAAAGCTGTAAATAAATATTGTAACTAGGGTATGCACGTGTGCGTTTGCCTTCTTTCTGCACGCCCCCGTCTCCCAGTAGGCTTGGGGCTTACACAAGTGTGTCCTCTTTCTCTGAGCGTGCTGGCACCTTCTTCAAGTATGCTGTGCTTCCAGTGATCTGAATGAAGGCTTGTGAAAAGAGGACTGAAGTGTTTCCTTGACATGATTGCCTGTTGCTGGTAATCAAATCATCATGTAAGTGTACCTGGTCATGATGCAAAGCTGTTTTACTGCTGGTAACAGGACCTGCTATGAGACAGCAGTCATTAGTGTGGACGGGTGACGCGAGGTTTATGGAGTCATTTCGATCTTAGTGGTGGAGTGGCAGTATACCAGAGAAATGGGCTTATTTCTTTGAGATAAGGCAGTGTGCTAGAGCAAGGGATGCTGAAATGAAAGGTACGCAAAGGAGGGTGGGAGGTGCTGAAGGAGTCTCCAGCCTGGCCCAGGAAGGAGACTTACCTGTTAAAGAATGCTGTCTAGCTGACCTGCACAACCATGGGCTTTACAAAAGATTTTAGAAAGGTCAAACCCAAGAACAGTTTTATCGAGCTCAAAAAGACTTGAGGGACTTCCCTGGTGGTAGAGTGATTAAAAATCCACCTGCCAATTCAGAGGACATGGGTTTGATCCCTGGTCCAGGAAGATTCCACATGTGGCTGAGCCACTAAGCCTGTGCACCACATACTGGGCCTGGGAGCTGGAGCTAGAGAGTAGCTGCTGCTATCCACAACTAGAGAAGACCCTCCAGCAGCAACGAAGAACTAGCACGCCCAAAATTCACCCCAACCCAGGCCAAAACAAGTCTACCGGATTCCCAAATCAAAGGACATTAGATGCCATGCAGACTTGAATGTAACAGTCATTAGCTGGTATCAGTTCAGTTGCTCATTTGTGTTCAACTCTGCAGCATGCCATAGACTGTAGCACACCAGGTTTCCCTGTCCATCACCAATTCCCAGAGTTTACCCAAATTGATGTCCACTGAGTCGGTGATGCCATCCAACCATCTCATCCTCTGTACCCTTCTCCAGCCTTCAATCTTTCCCAGCATCAGAGTCTTTTTAGACGAGTCAGCTCTTTGCATCAGGTGGCCAAACTACTGGAGTTTCAGCTTCAACATCAGTTCTTCCAATGAACACCCACGACTGATCTCCTTTAGGATGGACTGGTTGGGTCTCCTTGCAGTCCAAGGGACTCTCAAGAGTCTTCTCCCAACATGACAGTTCAAAAGCATCAATTCTTCAGTGCTCAGCCTTCTTCACAGTCCAACTCTCACATCCATACATGAGCACTGGAAAAACCATAGCCTTGACTAGACGGACCTTTGTTAGCAAAGTAATGTCTCTGCTTTTCAATATGCTGTCTAGGTTGGTCATAACTTTCCTGCCAAGGAGTAAGCATCTTTTAATTTCATGGCTGCAGTCACCATCTGCAGTGATTTTGGAGCCCAGAAAGATAAATTCTGACACTGTTTCCACTGTTTCTCCATCTATTTGCCATGAAGTGATGGGGCCAGATGCCATGATCTTAGTTTTCTGAATGTTGAGCTTTAAGCCAACTTTTTCACTCTCCTCTTTCATAAAAAGGCTCTTTAGTTCTTCACTTTCTGCCATAAGGGTGGTGTCATCTGCCTATCTGAGGTTATTGATATTTCTCCCGGCAATCTTGATCCCAGCTTGTGCTTCATCTAGCCCAGCGTTTCTCATGATGTACTCTGCATATAAGTTAAATAAATGATGCAAAAGTAGATGTTGTTCTGGAACTCTTGCTTTTTCGATGATCCAGCTGATGTTGGCAACTTGATATCTGATTCCTCTGCCTTTTCTAAATCCAGCTTGAAAATCTGGAAGTTCATGGTTCACATACTGTTGAAGCCTGGCCTGGGGAATTTTGAGCATTACTTCACTAGTGTGTGAGATAAGTGCAACTGTGCAGTAGATTGAGCATTCTTTGGCACTGCCTTTGGAATTGGAATGAAAACTGACCTCTTCCAGTCCTGTGGCCACTGAATTTTCCAGATTTGCTGGCATATTGAGTGTAGCACCTTCATAGCATCATCTTTTACAATTTGAAATAGCTCAACTGGAATTCCATCACCTCCACTAGCTTTTTTCATAGTGATGCTTCCTAAGGCCCACTTGACTTCACATTCCAGGATGTCTGGCTCTAGGTGAGTGATCACACCATTGTGGTTATGTGGGTCCTAAAGATCTTTTTTGTATAGTTTTTCTCTGTATTCCTGCCACCTCTTCTTAATATTTTCTGCTGCTGTTAGGTCCATACCATTTCTGTCCTTAATTGTGCCCATCTTTGCATGAAATGTTCCCTTGGTATCTCTGATTTTCTTGAAGAGATCTCTAGTCTTTCCCATTCTATTGTTTTCCTCTATTTCTTTGCACTGATCACTGAGGAAGGCTTTATTTCTCCTCACTATTCTTTGGAACTTTGTATTCACATGCTTGTATCTTTCCTTTTCTCCTTTGCCTTTTGCTTCTCAGCTATTTGTAAGGCCTCATCAGACCACCATTTTGCCTTTTTGCATTTCTTTTTCTTGATGATGGTCTTGATCACTGCATCCTGTACAATGTCATGAACCTCTGTCCATTGTTCTTCACACACTCTATCAGATCTAATCCCTTGAATCTATTTGTCACTTCCACTGTATATTGATTTAGGTCAAACCTGAATGGTCTCATGGTTTTCCCTACTTTCTTCAATTTAAGTCTGAATTTGGCAATAAGGAAGAGTTCATCATCTGAGCCACAGTCAGTTCCTGGTCTTTTTTTGTTTTGTTTTTTTGCTGACTGTATAAAGCTGCTCCATCTCCGGCTGCAAAGAATATAATCAATCTGATTTCGGTATTAACCATCTGGTGATATCCATGTGTAGAGTCTTCTCTTGTGTTGTTGGAAGAGGGTGTTTGCTATGACCAGTGCATTCTCTTGGCAAAACTCTTAGCCTTTGACCTGCTTCATTTTGTACCCAAGGCCAAATTTGCCTGTTACTCCAGGTATTTCTTGACTTCTTTTGCATTGCAGTCCCCTATAATGAAAAGGACATCTTTTTTGGGTGTTAGTTCTAGAAGGTCTTGTAGGTCTTCATAGAACTGTTCGACTTCAACTTCTTCAGCATTACTGGTCAGGGCACAGATTACTGTGGATTACTGTTATATTGAATGGTTTTCCTTGGAAACGAACAGAGAACATTCTGTCATTTTTGAGATTGCATCCAAGTACTGAATTTTGGACTCTTTTGTTGACTATGAGGGCTACTCCATTTCTTCCTGCCCACAATAGTAGATATAATGGTC
Organism: Bos mutus; assembly: GCF_027580195.1. Lineage (NCBI taxonomy): Eukaryota > Metazoa > Chordata > Mammalia > Artiodactyla > Bovidae > Bos > Bos mutus. The sequence continues at coordinate 58,063,867 of NC_091627.1, forward strand.
ATCTGAGTTAAATTCACCCATTCCAGTCCATTTTAGTTTACTGATTCCTAAAATGTCATGTTCACTCTTGCCATCTCTTGTTTGACCACTTCCAATTTGCCTTGATTCATGGACCTAACGCTCCAGGTTCCTATGCAATATTGCTCTTTACAGCATCGGACTTTACTTCCATCACCCATCACATCCACAACTGGGTGTTGTTTTTGCTTTGGCTCCCTTTTCATTCTTTCTGGAGTTATTTCTCCATTCTTCTCCAGTGGCATATTGGGCCCCTACCAACCTGGGGAGTTCATCTTTCAGTGTCATACCTTTTTGCCTTTTCATACTGTTCATTTAACAATCATCAGCTGGTATACTCCTGCAGAAATATATAATCAATTGTCTCCTTTTTTCATGATTTCCAGGTATGTTGCTCAGATTAAAATGCTCCTTCAATAATCGGTTTATGAACAGATGCCTCCACAAAATTATGATTTTGGAAAAAAATGTTGACAGTAATTTCATGAAATGAAAAATAAAAGATAAAACATTTGTTAATGCTTACCCACTAGGAAATTGTTCTAGTCCTCAGAGAAGCAAGGTAAGCAAGTTCTCTGGGTTTTACAGCAATCCAGTTTAAATCCCTTTAAGATTCCAGGCTCACCACCCCATGTCATTTGGAGAGATTCACAGTCCACACACCAAATAGGAGCAAGGGCAGCTATTAGGGTGTCAGAACTCAGAGCCAGGAACGCATCTGAGGGCTGTGGCATTAATTTGTGGGTAGAGAAGAGACCAACATTTCTCTAATGCCACAGACCAGAACAGAGTGCATCACAAGTAGAAAAGAGGGACTTCCCCGGTAGTCCAGTAGCTAAGATGCCACGTTCCCAATGCAAAGAGCCCGGATTCGATCCTGGGTCAGGAAATAAGATCCCATGTGCCCCAACTAAGAGTTTGCATGACACAATTAAAGATCCCACGTGTCACAACCAAGACCTGGTGCAGCCAAATAAACGATGCTAACAATAAAAAAGGAGTGGTTCCAGAAACTGTTTCAGGTACACATGCACATAAGGGTGTGTGTGAATGTACTGCGCCCCAGTGTGAAACACAGTTTTTCCCTGTGGTAGCAATCAAAGTTTGGGTTACACACTATTTCTAGTGCCTTCAAATCACTGGAATAATATATTTCCAATTACAAATATAGTGCCATTTTGGCTTATCTATATAACCCAACTCACAGCCTAGAAACAGCACCCAGGAATTCCTACTTCTGCTGTTGCTGCTGCTTAAGGAAATTTTCTATATACACAACAAACCAGAAATGGTACTTTCTGAAACGGGATAAGCTACTCAGTTTTCATCTTTTTATTTTATTCAGTTTGCTCCAAGGGCAAAATCAATAGTAATAGTGATCACAAACATTATTTTGACTGGCTCATGAGCCTGATCAGTAAAACCTGAAAAACAGAAAATGTTACACAAGTTGCAAATAAAATACTCCTGGAGTTGACTGACATGATAGCAAGTGGAAATAATATAAATGCAACAGGTGTTAACATTTGGAACAGTACTTGTAACCTTCTCACTTCTAGACAATTCTAAGACCCTGTTGCAAACCCTTCAGGTATTACTGCCGATTTCCTCTGATATAGAACATGACTTTACGGGACTCTTCCTAGGCCTTCCTGCTGTTGCACTTGAGTGGTCCCTATCCCCACAGCACTGGCATATGCTGTCAGGATCTCCACTATCTGCCTGGTTTCCAGGGTCACGCGGGCTTCCTTCAGCCAGCCCTGGGCTGCTCGTCTGGACTCCCCCTTCAGCTGATTGACGAACTTTGCTGCCAGCTCCAGGTCGCCGTGCTCAAGGCAATAGGAGGCGTATGACAGGAGCGTAAATGTATCTGCATCCTCGGGGCAGAGCTCTGCTGGCGGCTTCAACTGCTGAGGGGGGAACAGGAGCAGGGACTGTAAGTAGGAGAGGAAGTACTGGTATAAGCTATTTCTGGTCTCATCGATCATGGCTACCCTGCGGGCCAGTTTCTGGACGGCATAGAAACGGACTCTAAGGGTCTCTTCACTGTACACCCCACGGGTCAGGGACTCTGGAGGGAGGGCTGCGGTTAGCGCCTGGGCAAATTCACTATCAGAGCAGCTGGCTCGGATGGCCTCAACCGCACTGCCCAGGGGAACTGTGGGCAGGTCTGCAGACGCCGTCTTCATGCGGTACCTCAGGGCCTCCACTGAGAGCCAGAGCTGGTGCACTTTTCGGGCCTCCTCCTCAGCAACTGCATGACCTACAAAAAAAGACAGACTGTTTTCCCCACTTGACTACAAGTCCTTCTCATACATGCAGAGAACTGACACACCTCAATAAGCTGAGTCCACAAAAGGGGAAGATGGGGCTGGACAGAGCCTCTGCCTCGCCCATCCCACCACTTGCTTCTGGTGCAGTCTTTCCTAGCCAGCCTCTTCACATGAGGCCACCAGGCACGATATACTTGGCTGAGGACTTGGTGGTGGGGGGCGGTTTTTGTACACAAATTTTCATCACAACTTTATTTGTAATCACTGGAAACAACCCAATGTCCATCAGTGGTTGAGGACTCGTTTTGACTACAACCCTGGAGGGAGTAGGGCAGATGGATATACACAGGTGAGTCTCCCTTCCCTCTCCCTGTGACATCTGGGACAGTGGATGGTATCTAATTCAGATATGTTTATCTCCAGAAATGTTTTGAGAAAGAGACGTCCCTCTTAATCTAGGCTAAGACTTCTACTAAGGCCATCAGAAACTTCCTGCAAAGGAATGGAAGGCTACTGGATCCTGAAATTTTATGAGTACTCAGTTTGTTCTACTAAACTGACAAAAAAAAGGTTCCATCACACCCCAAAGAAACCCATTTCATTAATAACACCTTCACTGTCAGGACATTTCCCTCTCAGTGCGGCCCATGGAGGCCTCAGTATAACTACTGTCCATCTGGTGCGTGGAACAGCAAATCACCCCCAGCTAACCCTGTGACAGCAAGGCTGGACATGGGTCAGCAGAGCCTTGAGGGTGAGCATGCCACAACACTGACCTTTTCTCCACTTGGTGTGTGGGACACAACCAAAGTGTATAGGGTAAAATGCCATGTAAATGGTGACCTCATGCTGGTCACATAATGAGTATAACTGCAAGGTATTTTAGGTTTAAGTTTTAGATTCCTTAAGTTTGAGGCTTCCCTGATGGCTCAGATGGTAAAGAATTTGCCTGCAATGTGGGAATCCTGAGTTCAATCCCTGGGTCAGGAAGATCCCCTGGAGGAGGGCATGGCAACCCACTCTAGTATTCTTGCCAGAGAGTCCGTGAACAGATGAGTCTGGTAGGCTACAGGCCATGGGGTCACAAAGAACTGGACATGACCCAGTGACCAACACTTTAAGTTCCCTCTCACAGCACTGTAATCCAAACTTAACCAAATCTGATGCTAATTTTCTAAGAAATGAATACAACTTATTAGAGTGATTTTGGCATCTTCATTCCCTAATGTCAATGCAGGTACACCATTATCCTCATAACGAGAATTTACTCTAAGAAGTAGGGCTGAATGAAGTCAGCTGTAAGAGGTTCCACGTGCTTACTCTGAACAGCCTGCTCGATTCCTCTCAGTCTGGCATAGGCAGTGTTTATATCCAGAGTAAAGTTGTCAACCTGCTCCTGGCTGAGCCGACGAAACTGTAATTCTTGTTCAGCAAGTTTCTCAGACAGGTCCTGAAAGTATAAATAGTTGACAAAAAAAGTGATGCTACCTCCATGTATGTCACTTATTGGGTCACTAAGTCTTCCAACAACTGCTATGTTCAAAAGCAAAGACGGCCTTTATCTCAAAACAGGTGTCATGAAACTCCTACATTGTGTGTCAAGTTTCAAAAATTTCTTAAAATTTATATCTGATGTTTAATTTTAATCTTCTACAAATTTACTGGTGGAACCTAATATTAAGAGGAGGAAGACCAGAAGGAAGAAGTCTATTAAAATGAGAAAATGACAACTTTAGAAAATAAGGTAACTATATAGCCACCCATATTTACATTCGATTCAGTATCTTCTTCTTTGAGTTCATTTTTTTCTCAGAAAAATACACAACAAATAGAATTTGAAGTAATATACCTTTTCCTATCAGCATAAATTTCAATTTTCCAGAAGCTTTCCTTAATTAGAAAACCTCATTCCCTTCTTGTGAGACAAGATAATAAGTTAATGTATTATAAACGGCCTGAGTAGAAACTCATTATGAAAGGTATCCTCATGATTTGCTGTATTTCCAAACTTCACCTCTCTCGGATGTTTCCTCAGATATAAAAATCTGAGAACTACTACGTAATCCACAGAGTTTGTGGAGATAAAGCAGGAAATACATGTCTCAAGTATCACTACCTGCATACCTGAAATCCCTGTACCAACACTCCTTAAAGCTCTGAAGTCTCCAAATGACTAGAACATAGATATAAAACACTTATCTGATCAGTAACACACAGGTACACCTTAATGTAAGAAGGAGCAGATTTGCAAATATACAAAAGCCCACCACTTCACCCACCCACCCCCAACCAGGACTTCCCTGGTGGTCCAGTGGTTAAGAATCTGCCTTGCAATGCTGGGCACTAGGGTTTGATCCCTGGTCAGGGAATTAAGATCCCACATGCTGAGGAGCAACTAAATCTGCTCGCCGCAACTACTGATTCTGCGCACCACAACTAGAGTCTGTGAGCCTCACAAAGATCCCACATGCTTCAACTAAGACCCAACGCAGCGAAATCAATGAATATTTACATGACAAAAAAGCTCCCCCTTCCCCTGCACTCCACGATGGGTACCATTAGAAACTTTGCTCCATGCTTCCACACCTCATATGAAAGGACGTGGAGACATTAGATGAAAGCAGAGACTATTTATAACATAAATGGGAAAAGAAGGTTGAAGAGGAGACAATGCTTTACAACAGGTCCTCACCTGCTCAAACTCATACTTCAGTTCCTGCTCTTGGACCCTAAGGACGTCTCGTAAGTGATCAGTGTGGGCAGCAGCCTGCCGGCGAAGCTGGGTTCTCATTTCATTCTCCATGGCGTCTCTGACTTCCTCTACCTGTGAAGCCAAGCACAGTAATGAGGAGTTCTCAAATCTGCACAAATGCTTAAGCAAATGAGAAAGACCAGAAACCACGATGATGGCAACTTCTTGGTCTGGAACCCCTATGATTGGCCGTGAATGTGAACACACTCTATACTTCGAATGCTAATATGAATCAGAAAGCTAAGTGTGAAAAAGCGACTCATATAAGGTCACACAGCTATGTCATATGGCTATAGCAAAATCAGATTCAAACAGGGGCTTCTTTGATCCCTCCCTCAAACTTGGGTTTCTTCCATATCACCAGGCTGTCTCCGAAACAAACACTGTCATTTCCTGAATCACAAACTCCCCTGGGAATTAAGAAATCTAAGCTCATAGAAAAAACAACTATAAAGATTTGAGATCAAACACAGCTTCACTGCAACTATGTGTGTGCCCTCAGCAAAATTATTCATCTTCTGTCTCCATTTTCTCCTCTGTGAATAATAATGCCTACCATGCAGAAGTGTTAAGAAAATTAACAAATATCTGGCAGTTATTGAACACAATCTCTCTCAACAAAGAAAGCTGCTCTGAAACTGCTGATTTTCATATGAATTTAGATTCACACAGGCCAAATCAAGGCAAAATTGGAAAGTCTATCAAGTCTGGCTTAATAATAGACATGGATCATGCTACAAATTACTTAACACTAATTACCTGGAATTCATAACTTTTCTCAGAAACAATACAGTTAATAAATGAATCCATTCAGTCAATCGATAAATATTTATGAAGTACCAGTCCTGTGCCAGGTACTGCCCACTATAAGCGTGAATGAAATGGTGCTCAAGGTAGACAAACTTCTCGCACTATTGCCAAGGTATATATTTCAAGAGAGGAATGAGTGACATCTCAGACTGTGATACTTGTTAAGAAAATAAATAGGGCAATAGATGAAAAAGTAATACAGAGGCTCTACTTTAGAGGGAAGGGAACAGGAATGGGCTGTTGTTGGTCAGTCACTCAGTCGTGTCCAACTCTTTGCAACCCCATGGACTGCAGCACACCAGGCCTCCCTGTTCATTACCAACTCCCGGAGTTTGCTCAAACTCATGTTCATTGAGTTGGTGATGCCATCCAACCATCTCATCCTCTACTACCCTCTTCTCCTTCTGCCTTCAAAAAGATGTAGTCAAGGCACCAAAACAACATCAATAAAAAAACTCAGGGAACCTGCGAAATAAAACAAGTAAGGGAAGCCTGGCTCACAGCAAACAGGAATGAGATCAAGGGCTTTCCAGGTATAAGTTATGAATTTGGATTTTATATTAAATGCAGTGGGCAGTCAGTGGAGAATTTGCAGCAGCACAGTGTCTGATGAGAATATATTTTATAAATAAAGACCATCTGCCTGTGTAAACAAAGAAAGATAGGTATGCAAACGGGAACCACCTGTCAAGAAGACAATGTAGACTAAGGTGGTGGTAACTGAAAGAGAAATTAGTGGAGAGTTTGGGGATTTACTCTTGATGCAGAGCTTGGTAGACTCTCAATGGCCTGAATGTGAAAGTTGATGGAGGAACAACTAACTGAGCACGATTTCTAGCTTGATTAACTGAGTGCATGGAGATTTGTTTAGAGAAAAACAAGCTGAGGGGCTGGAAAACAGGTTGCACAGAATCAAGAAATTTGTTTTGAACATGAAATGACTACTGAAAATCCAGCTGGGAGTCATCAAGTCAGCCCAAGAAACCACAGCAGAGGTCAGAGCCTGCAAAATAAATGTCAGTGACATTGGCCACAGGACTAGCTAAGAGCACCTGGAGGCAGCAAGATGGATAAAAGGTTTCAGGACAATGTAAATGCACGCTGATATTTGAAAGGCTGAGCAACAGAGGCCAAAGAGTGTCAGCAAGGTGGGGGAAGGGCCGGCAGAGTGTGGTATCTGGCCGTCTAAGGAAGAAAGCACTTTTAGGAGTAAGTGGTCAGAGAATACCCGAAGGTAGAATGAGTAGCGAGGTTCCTAATCAGTCAGTAGACACCTCTTTAATACACAATGTGCACAGGCAGAAGACCACAGCTATTTCATCCATGCTTAACTACCAACCACTCAGAAACACTCAGAGAAAAATATTCTCAGAATCCAACAGGGACTTCTGGGCTTCCCAGGTAGCTCAGTGGTAAAGAACCTGCCTGCCAATGCACGAGACATGGTTCAATCTCTGGATTGGGGAGATCGCCTGGAGAAGGAAAAGGCAACCCACTCCAGTATTCTTGCCTAGGAAAGCCCATGGACAGAGGAGCCTGGCAGGCTATAGTTCCTGGGGTCCCAAGAGCCGGACACAACTGAGTGACTAAACAACAGAGACTCTTTCAACACTGCTTAAGGGGCTGAAAGGCTCCACTGGGAAAAGACAAGCTAGATAATCCGGGATGCTAGCAGCTCATTACTTTCTGGCACTTCTGCATCTGCTCAACATAAAGGCTCGCTGTTAGACTCATCCTTTCCTAGAAGTTCTGACAAGAACAAGGGCAGATGCTCCATTCAAAGATGGGCTGGCCTAATTGACAGCTAGTATTCTGAAGTCAGTGACTGCTGCTATTATTTTCGAGAGGTAGACAATCAAGCTAGATTCACATAAATATTGGTTAACTTTACTCATTTCTTTACCTTTCTGTCCTGTTCAGCCTGTATCTCACTTCTGTGATGCTCTAATGCTTTTGCTACTGCAGAGTCAAACGCCCGCTTTTCCTCCAGCTTCTGTTTCTCCAAGGCTAAGGCAATGTGCTGCTTCTCTGTGGCTTTCTGTTCGGCCAGTGCTCTGTTCAGCTGGTCAATGCGGCGATGCGCATGAGCAATCAGGGCATTCAGGTCATCGGCAGACAGCTTGTCAGCTAAACCAAACCACATGAAAATGTCAATGATACCACCCAAATCATACATCCAAGTAACTTGCCTCAACTGACTGCAATTTAATTTTCACAGCTAGAAAGAAAAGATAAGAGGAGCTGACATTTCACAAGAGATACAGAGGTTGCAGTGTAATCAGAAATGCACAGCTCATGTCCAACAACTGGATATTTCCAATTTCAAGCAAAACTGTTCAGGGAGGCCTTCAAGTATAGAACCACTTTTTTTTTTCCAGTAACCCAAATTAGTAGTACTTCCAATCTAAACTAATTATAAACTGGCTTTATAACTCAATGTAATTTTGCCTCTCAGGACAAGCTTACATACACAATCATTTTCTTTCAAGCATAACAGGAATCCAAATAAAGATTCTTTTCTGCTAAAACTTGACTCAAATTCAAATTCTCTCAGACTTTTCCCTAATCAGAACTTTGTACTTTTTCTTACACAGGTAATATAATCCACGACAGTAATCTGCAGCCAGAGCTGTCCATCAGAACCATTTTTAGAGCTTTTCAAAATAATTATATTCAGATTCTGACTCTCTTTTTTTTCTTTCCCAATCTCACACTCCACAAGTGTTCTGAGATATTACCACAGGTTAACAATTACAGCTGTAACAGCAAAATAAAGACTATGGGAAATCCTATATGACAAATGACGCAATTCCACAATTAAGTAAATCAAGAAGCAAAAAAAGAATAAGAGATTTATAGACCAAATTCAATATGTGTAGCTCCTTTAGATATTGATTTGATCAAAAAGAACTAAAAAAAACTCATTCTAGAAAGTGGGCTATTTGAACTCTGAAGCAACTTTGATAACACAAAGAATTATTGTTGAGTGTGACAATGGTTTGGTGATAACAGTAAAATATACAGAAAGTTTTTACAAGTGAAAGAATATGATATTTGGGATTTGCTTCAACATAAGCTGGGGGAATAAATGAGACAAAACCAGCCAGGTGTTGGTAATTGCTAAAGTTGGGAGACGGGTCCACAGGAGTTCATTACAATTTTCTTCTTCCTTTTTAATGTTTGAAATTTTATAAAATAAAAACTTAAAAATATATATCTTCACATATATCACATCTACAGGTTTCCGATCACATGGTAAAAACGTTTTTGTTCCTGAGAACATATGGATGACAAAAATATCCAAATTAGATTTATGGCAAGCAACATAATTCTATTTTATATTAATTTTGATAGTTTAGTATGAGAATCACAGGCAAAATAAAGACTTGAGCCTTTTTAAGACTTAAAACACAAGTCTTTAAACATAAAATGCATGTAACTACTCACCTAGGTCAGAAATACCTACAAAGGAAAAGAACAACGGTTTGAGAAAAAGAAAGTACATGTATCAGTTATTAATCATTGTACAGAAATATCCAAAAGACAACAAGAAGGAACCAGAAGCCAGTAGTAGAAAAAGCACATTTTAGTACTGAAAAGCAAAATGATAAGTGTATTTCCTAAAAAAGTTTTAAAGGATCATAAAACAGTATAAATCAAGGTAAATTCTAACATTTCAGAAAATCAGAGAGTGAATGACACTGAAAGTAGTTTTGGTTTCTGGGGACTCATCTCTTTTCATGAAGCAACAACTAAATTTTTACACAGAACTACAATTCTCGTTTATTCCCCCACTTCACATTAGCTTGCAGGTTATTTCAGGAAGTCACAGTCCATTAAGTCAACCACTTAATCTGGTTCTCAACCAAAGAAACAGGGAGCTGACCCAGTGCTGCAGGAAGAACGGGCAAAGATGGACAAGATAAATAGTTCTGTCTCAACCTATTACCAGACTGAACTCTGTATATTTCTCCACTTAATCCTTTCATACAAATCCTGATTTTATTTTCTGCTTTGACGAGAAACTGCTATCTCCCTCTTAGGTGAATCAACCACATGAAAAAAAAACTAACTTCATATCTGGTATTTTTTGACAGCCTTGATTCTACTTCTTGCCATTAAATCGTTCTGGTTGGCCCTGATGCCGTTAAAATCCCTGCACTGGCATTATTACCTGAGCTACTCAGACCAGCCTTGGTTCTGTGATGCAACTTCAACACCTTCACCCCAGAGAGGCCTGTATCACTAGTTCTTCAAATGCTACCTGATATTCAGTTTCTAAAAGACATTGGCATTTAGGAAGTTCTATTTTGATTTTGTTGAGACTCCAGATCTCTGTGATTTTATTCACACAGCGCTTCATGCAGATGTGACTACTCCCTGCAGTTACAATGTGTAATTGTTTAGCCACCAAATTCCCTGCAATCTGAGCAATTTGCAAGCTGAAGGCCACACAGCCTGAACTTCCCTTTTCACCTAATGTCCCAGGTGAGTTCTCAATCAAGGCTGTCACAGAGCAGTTACAAGGTATGCCTTAAGTAATTCATTATGAATATTTTTAAAGTGCCAAAGGTTTTCAATAATTTTATATATAATAGGCAAATAGAGTCAAGGTTAAAATGTCACTTCACTCACTAAGATTCCAAATTACACTGGCTGGAATTTGTGTTCACCATTGCTAAACAGGGTGTGTCACCTGTCACAGGTATGGCTGAAATAAAATGCTGAAAACACTATACTGCACATGAGATGAAATATGCATGCCAGAGGGGTTTAGACTAGAGAATGGAGCCGATAAGTTTAGATCTGATGATCAGTTGTTTTTTAAAAAAAAAAAAACTGAAAAAGTAAAATACCAACACTTCAGTTGCACTTACTCATCCCCTTCCACCCCGGCAAGACTTCTGGAGTAATACTGTCCAGCTCTCGTTTAAAGTCTTCCCGGGCTTGGACCACGAGTTCATGATACTGAGACACGACCTTAGCCTCAGATTGAGCTGCCTGAACCTGAACAAATACAAGGGTATGTGGTTAAAATGAACAAAAAATACCATAAACACTCCAAAAAATGTCATATTCATGTATTTATTTACATTTGGTTGTGAATATATAAGTAACACATAGAAAGAAATCTAAAGGTCAGAGAAAGGAATATAAGTGTTGTCTTTGTTTCCATCTAATTCTGTTCAAATGCCATGGATAAGCCCTTTCCCATCTCCTTACTCCACTGTCCCTCTTTCTCTGGGTCATGGAAAAACTAACCACACAGATCAGAAGTGCAGACAAAAGAGATGCTACAAAATGGAAATTTCCATAAGCGGTAATGACCATGAGCAAACACTTACCTATTATAAAATGTATCAAGAATACTGAACAATTCACTTCATGTCCAAAGCAAGTTTCTAAAATTAGTAACAACTAATATTCTTTTCCAGGGGAAGGGAGAAAGATGACAGGAACCTTAATATTTTCCTGAATTCTTAAAAACCCCTTGACAAAAGAACTACATTAAAAAATAAAAAACACTTATAAAAGACCTGAAAAACACACCTTTTGGACCACATTATCCAGATCAATGATCATGTTGTGAAGCTTCCCCTCTGCAGCGGTTATATGAGATTTGGCCCCAGCAACCTCTTCTTTCTTTGCATTTTCAATTACACTTTTCATCTTCTCTAACTCTTCTCTGGAAACCAATAAAACAAAGGTTTAGTATTAATCCTTGCCAACTTTATTAAAAAAATTGAAATCAATACAAGTTACAATTAAGTCTATGAAACATTTAATTTGAAACAACTACTCAATGCTTTTTCACACTCAATATTGAGGCAGAGAAGTTTTCCTCACCAATTGAAAACACCTCGGTTTTTTACCACCTCAAGTTAGATTTAAAGAGTGGACCAGATGAGTAGCATGGTGTACAGGAAAAGACATAGGCTTCAGAACCCAGCAGACCTGGATTTAGCTCCCAGACCAGCCTCTCCTTTGTTGCTCACTCTGGCATAGGGATTAGAAGTAATTCAATAGCAGTGTCTTGCACAGTACCTGCTACTGTGCTATTGAGAGCACTCAATAAATGGTAGCTTTTGCAAGGATTAGGTTGACTCCCTTGCCAATGACAGCTTGAGGAAGATAAAGGCAAGGGAGCAAACTGAAGAGCTCACTGAGCATAGAGCTGGGTCTTCAGGAGCCCTCTCGATTCAGGCTGGATGGACTATAATCTACAACCCACAAACACAGAACTCAGAGCCCTGACTCATGGTCTACTGATGTGATGAACATCATGCTGTCAATCTCCTAAAAGACATGCTGGCTTTATCAGAAAGCTTCCCTTTCTCTACCAATTATAAATATTATGTTAAGACAACAAAATTCTGAATGACAAATAACAGTTCCATAATGTTGATAAGAACCCATTTTCAAATATTAGGTTCCTATTGACAGAGATTGAACTTATATTTGGTTTGCTTGCTTGATTCTAGTTTTAGCCAACTTTCAGGAATCAAGGTCAAGGTAACATAAAACTAGACCTATTATATGCTAACTACTTTGGTAGTTAAGGCAAAGAGAGTGTGACACACTCCTTAAATTCTGATAAAACTGCTCAAGCCATCCCAGAAAAACCTTGAAATAATGGCAGAATCTCTGTCAACTATAGACATATCACCTAAGTAATATGCAAAGAAAATACAAAATTGTTTATCTAAGTTTCTGCCAAATTTATTTTGGCCAGATTATGTATTTTATTCTCTCTCTTCCTTTTAAATTTTCATGTTCCTAATACCAAAATATAGTACAGGTGGAGAAGGGAAGGGTTTCTCCTCTTTCTATGTAGACAGTACAAAGAAAACAGAGCCAAAAGAAAGCCACCAGGAGGCCCTAATTACTTGTCAAAGTCCATGAGTAATTACTTGGCTTTGAGAAGGGCATCAGCAGCCTCATCTACTGCCTTTCTGCGTTCCTTCAACGCGCCCTCCACTGTGCGCCACTGAGCTGACTTCTTGTCACCTGCAATCTAAACAAAAAGCTTTAGTTACGAACACATGAATAACTACTAGTACTGTCACAATAACATGACTAAATACAGAAAGTCAAAGGTTAAAAAAGTATACCTAACATTTCTCCCAAACAGGAACTCTTAATCTAATGTTCATGAAAGGTTCAAAGAAGTCCATGAATCATCTCCCATCAACCAGCCCCCCAAAACTGTAAGCGTGTGTTCCAGTGCACAAGTATGCTCTAAAGAGAGAGAATATTTTTGCTAGATTCTCAAAAGGAGATATGAAGCAGAAAAGATGAATAAGAACAACAACTTGTCATGAACTGTCTGCAGATTAAATCTTTCTTCAACGAAGCACCAGTACTTAAAATTTTCTTACTTGGAGGTCTACTGAAATATTAGTAAGTATAATAGAAAGTTTACACACTTGTGGGGTCTCTACTTCCCCAAAACATTACCCACAAGAATGACTCTATCCATAATCTTTAAGGAGAAAATCAAGTCTTGTCAAGAACCCCACTCCACCTTGAGCTGGTTTTACACAATGTGGACTTTATATAAATGTCTCCCTTGGGAATTCCTTTGGCAGGTTCAACATTTTTTGCTCCAGCATTGGAACTAACTGCCACCTTCTTCAGCTGAGCAGAGCTGGCTCATATTTACGGCTTATATCATACCAAAAATAAAAACCACCTCTAGCAGAATAATCACACTCTGTGCAGCAAGATGCTCACACAAGAGTGTGTGAGAACCCTTGCAACTGAAGGTGTGGCACAGATGAGTCCAGCTTCCATCCTCCCCCTCACTCTGTATCATATAAACAATGAGCAGGATGCTATTTGCAACTGTTTGAACTCTTTAGAACTACTTTTAAAATTAGTTATTAACTATTTTAAATGACTTTCTTTCTCCCTTTCCTTTGCCAAGTAGATATAGGTTAAAGTAGTATATTATGTTTAGATATGACAAAACCACCTTAGGGCTTATCTTCAAAGTACAGCTGACCCTTTAACAACACAGGTCTAAATTGCATGGGACCACTTATATGAAGATCTTTTTTTAGCAGAGCACTACACAATCCACAGCTGGCTCAATCCTCAGATGCAGAAGGGCCAATTATGAGACGAGCATCCCTGAATTGTGGTATCCCTGGCTGATACTGGACCCAACGCCCTGTACATACTGACGGGTGACTATACACTATACCAGGACCTTTGTGAAAAACAGGAACATATTAAATTACCAGAAAATAAAATATTTATCGTCAAGGAAAAAAATGACTAAAGTAATTCAATAATTATAGTTGACAAGTCACCAAAGAGAGTCACAGCAAGGGCTGCTGCACACCCAAAAAACATGAGTGCCCTCTGAGTTAGGTGTCCTGGGCCTTGGATGACCATCCTGTATCTTCCCCTGTCAGAAACACAAGTGGTTTTGCCTCTGCAGCCCTAGGCCTGCTACTTGAAGGGGAAGAGGACTCAGTAATGCCTCTGCTTTGGATCATTCACAAGCAATTCTCAACCTTATGTTCCCCTTGACATCAAGTGTGATCTTGATTTTAAAGGTACATTCATTATCAACAGAAAGTTTAAACAACCAAGTTCCTTAAGGCAGGATTAACCTGGCCACTGGACCACTGTGGCAATCTGAGGAAGCCTCTCTGAATAACATTTTTAAATGCTTAAAATGAAACTACGAGATTACAAAGGAGCCCAATTACACTGAAATTTGATCAAAAAATATGTATTTTTTAAGTCTGCAACACACAAACCAAGATTCAGTGGCAGGACTAATAAATACCCTAATCTAGAAGTAGTGATGAGCATAAATGATATTTCAACAGTCTGTAAGTACCCATAATGTGATAGGAAAATACTTGTGCTCTCTCAGTAATAAAGTTATGAATACTACTAACACTACTGCTTTTGTTGTCAATATTCATAAATGAAGGAAAAGCTTCTGAGGCTAGTGAAAATAAAGATATTTTCCATCCAAGTTTAATGAGCCCCTGAATTCTATCCACAGATTTGACCCTAGGTTAAGAATTGCTTTTAGAAGAAATACTTGGTACTTTCTTTTTTACCTTTGTATCTCACTTTTGAACTTTTTATGTTTTATAATTATGTAGATTGTTGTAAAGTAACAAAACAAAGTTGTTTCATGGTGCAAATAATCAAGTTGAGGTTTAGGTAAACTACCACTCTAGCCATCTTGCAAAATAAAATATAACAAGAAAGCATGCTGGGGTTTCCCTGGTGGTCCAGCAGTTAAGAATCCACCTGCCAATTCAGGGACACAGGTTCGATCCCCGGTCTGGGAATATCATGCCTCAGAACAACTAAGCCCATGGGCCACATCCACTGACCCTGTGCTCCAGACCCCAGGAGCTACCCACTACTGAGCCCCTGTGCTGTAAGTACTGAAGCCTACAGCCCTAGAGCCCGGGCTCTACAAGAGAAGCCACTGCAAACAGAAGCCCACACACCACAACTAGAGTGCAGTCCCTGCTTGCCACAACTAGAGAAAAGCCTGCACAGCAATGAAGACCTAGCACAGCCAAAAATAAATAAATTTTTTCAATTACTAAAAAAAAACAAGAAAGGATGCTGGTTTGGGCCATGTCAGTATCTTTTCATGTGCAAAAAATTGTACAAGACCTTACTGTATGCTGTTACAAGACCTTGATATTATATTAGGATAACTCTTCATAACTAACCCAAATAGACTCATGAATCATGTAAGTCTCAACGACATATCTGGGGGCCAAAATGTATTTCCCTCTACTTGTAGAGATCCAAAGATAAGCTGTCCTATAAAACAGACACCAGATTCCCCTACGATCCTCTGGTCCAAATGTTTACAGGCACTGCCTTTTAGAAAGTAACTCAGTATATATTATAGAGTGAGCCTACATGCAACTACAGCTTTTTACTAGAAGAAAAAGAGCTGGGATCAATTTTTAACATTCCAAAACTTGTGCTCATACATTTTTCTGGATTATTTTGTTAACACCAGCTAACTATACCTAATCTGGTTAACTTCTACTATAAGGTATCCTTTAGTTGTAAAGTCTTAATTATAACAGATTTTGTACTGTTCAAGCCACATGCACCACATGTTATATGTTCAGTGGGGAGAGGAAATACCCTCTTATGTATAGCCTTCCACCAAAGTAGTACCATGGACATTTTAAAGTTTCTAATCACTGTCCTTCTGAGAGAACTCACTTGGGTTCAAACTCAATTTCCTGATATCATGCAACTTCGAGCTTTCTCACATGTGCATAATCAGTATATTAAATATTCCCTGTGTGGTTTCTTAGAATGAACTTTAAGATTTAAGCTTTCTTCTTGGACTTTAAATAAACAGAATCTTCTTTTCATTTTTCCAAGGTTGTAGTTTCTTGGCTGTTTGCATCAAAAGTATAATTTAACTGCTTTGTGATGTATGTGCATATGCCTAAAGCAATGAAAGTGTATTTAACTTTTTAAAAACCTCAGTCATTATGGCAAAATAACTTTAATGATGATGCAGAATCCTGATCCCTGAGACTTATTAGGTTCTCTACTTTATTTTATTCTTTAAATGACTTGATGTCAAGATGCATTTTTATACATTGAATAACTGAATGTAAAGGAAATTTACTAAGTCTCAGTATTACATTTTAATTAGTGTAATTACTTTATTCTTTGAAGTGTATAATGTAAATAATCAGCATAAGCATTTAAAGTAGCTAGTGTTTTGGGAACCCTGGGATCTCTGTATTATTTCTGACAACTGTGTATCCATCTCAAAGTATCTCATAAAAAAGTATATTTTAAAAAATGGTTGGCAATTTTAAAGCAAAAAAAAAAAAAAAAAAACAACAAATACATTCAAGCAGTATTAAAACATGAGAGCAAATCTGAACTAATCTTAATACCACATCATGGTTGTGAGATAAAGCACTATATATAATTCATTAAAAAGAACATTTCAAGTTTTCTTTTTTCTTTCATTTTGCTTTGTTTTTCTAAAAAGACAATCATTCTAGTTTGCTTTCACTTAGTGAGAGAGTCCAAATTAGGAGGAAGAAATCACATATAACATTCGTTGGCCCACCTCAGAATCATCCATGGCTGCTTTCAGTATGTTCGCGTGGGCAGTGACAGCCTGCACCGCAGCATTCTGAGCCACAATAGCCTGCTGAGTGATGCGGGCAGTCTGGCTCAGGGCATCTTCTAAACTCTTAGCTAATGCTGAAGTTTAAAAAAAAAAAAAAGTTAAAAACCAGATCCTTCCCCACTGATTACTTTAATCTTTCCCTCTTTACCTGTTGAGTCTTGTGTCACATTTCCCCCCAAAATGAACAAACAAAATACAGTTTTAGAGAATCAAAGTTACACTTAAAAGTATGATAAAATTATTGAATCCAGGGACTTCCCTGGTAGTCCAATGGAGGGGGCACAGGTTCGATCCCTGGTCAGGGAACTAGATCCCACATGCTGCAACTAAGACCCGGTGTAGTCAAATAAATAAATTTAAAAAAATTTTTATTTAATCCAGATGATCAATCTATGGGGGTTATTATACTATTTTTACCTTTATGTATATCTGAATTTTTCCAAAATAAAACCTGTCTGGGATTTTCTATACACAAGGGAAAATCACAACAGGAAAGACAAATGTATGAAAGGACTGACGGTCACTTAAATAAGTTAGTACATAGTTTAGGAAATAGTCCAGAAAATTCTGTGAAAGCAATTATAACTACAAGGAAGAGCAAAGGATAAACATGAAGATATAAAACAGGATGTCAAAATGAATAAATGTGGGGGAGGGGAATAAGAAAACAGATCTTTTAGAATGTGTTTGAGCTTATATCACTATCAGCCTAACACAAGTACATATAATAATGGGCTAACATACTTGAAAACCTGGGTAACCAAAAATAAAAAAAACACGCCACAGATTCACAAACACCAAAAAGAAAGGAATTCATGCATAATACAAATGAAAACCATCAAATCACAAAAGTGAACACAGGAAGAAAGAAACAGTACATCAACTGGAAAATAAGGTTTAAAATGGAGATAAATACATATACATCAGTAATTATCTTAAGTGTCAACAGACTGACTAATCCTAACAAAAACATAGAGTGCCAGTACAATGAGAAGTCTGCTCTCCACAACTAGAGAACAGCCCACATGCAGCAGCAAAGGCCCAGCACCTAGAGGGGTGGGATGAGGAGGGAGGTAGGAGGGATGTTCAAGTGGGAGGGGACATGGGCAAACCTATGGCTGATTTATACTGATGTTTGGTAGAAACCAATGCATTATTTTAAAGCAATTATCCTTCAATTAAAATTAAATTAAAAAAAAAAAAAAAAAAAACCCAGCATAGCCAAAAAAAAAAAAAAAAGAGTTATAGCTTGGATAATAAAACAAGAATCTACAATATGCTGCCTATAGAAGACCCACTTCAGGGTGAAAGATACACACAGATTGAAAGTGAAGGGATGGGGATGGAAAAAGATATTTTCATTTCATGTGAATGGAAACAAGAAAGCAACAGTAGCAATATTCATATCAGATGAAACAAACTTTAAAACAAAGGCCATAAAGGACAAAGATGAACACTATCTAATGATAAAAGGATCAATAGAAAAAGAGGATATTATACTCATTAAAATTATACAATAAAACACACTTAATTGATATCTATAGGACATTACATCCAAAAAATCAGAATACACATTCTTCTCAAGCATGCATGGAACATTCTCTAGGATAGACTACATAATTGGACACAAAACAAGCCCAACCAAATGTGCTTATACTGGCCCATCTACTCTTTACACAATTCTAACAAACTTGCTTCCTAGGAATAAGACAGAACCAGCAAATTGAAGGAAACCAAGAACCATTAAAGGCAGAAAAACAAACAGAAATAAATGGAGAGAAGACAAAAAAACAAAAAAACCACCTACAAACAGCTGTCATAACAGTTTAAAACTAACAACTCTCAGTCCAGCAAAAAACCACATGCACACTACCTCCAGGGACATCAGTATACTGCAACATTATACAATAAATTTTGTTCCATGTGCCTTAAGGCAGGAAAATACATTTTTAGATAACTAGTATCTTTTTTCTTTAAACCATCAAAAAACCTAATATAAAACTGAAACCTAAAAAAGGGATAAGCCTCAGTTGGGTGGAAACCAGAAATGTGTGAAACATTCCATCCCTCAACAATGTCATATAAGAGGACGATGAGACTGAGTCCAGAGGCCAGGTAACAAACTAGAGAAGGACCCATTTCCAACCTGCACAAATAAATGCATAAGTGTAACAATTAGAAGACTCTTAGGCAAGGTGCCAAAACATTAATTATTCCTGTTCTGCAAAGTATATAGAGTCTTCAGCACTAACCATACTAAAAACAAATGAAGAAAGTACATGCATCACTTGGAATTTACACCAATTTTACACTAAGAATAACCCCTTGTCACCTGGGTAAAAGTTTAGATGGAAAGAACACAAATGATGAAATAAAGCTGGTGAATAAGAGCAATGCCACTAAAGAAACCACTAACAGCTGACAGATGAGAAACTTGTGCAAAGGTTGAAGAAGAAAGCAACTGAGAGACACGACCCAAGTACTTAGAAAGCATCTGGTTACATACACTCAATCTTAACTTGCTCTTGCTTCTCTTGTTGGGCAAGTCGTGCTGCAACTTCTTCAGGTGGCCGCTCCCTTACAGAAGTTGAGGATGCTTCCTCTTGCAGCAAAAGTAAATAAGAGGAAATCAAATTTCAGCACAGAATTTCAACAGCTAATGGGGACATAAAAACACCATCATTTGTATTTGCCAGCTATATCAACTTGAGGGCATTTTTGTGATAAAGATTATAAAACCACATCATGACTGAATGATTCCAACATGAAGAAATAAAGGGTCAGCTCTAAAGCTCCTTGTTTTCAAAGACTTATTCTCTAAAATACCAAAAATTAGCTAAGCAAGGCTGTAGACCTAAAGCCAGTATAAATGTGCACTTAAGAGTATCTAGCAATAGCCTAGACAGTACATAGTTCTGATGAACACATCATTTATAAAACCACATATACAGATAATTTAACTACCTGAAGTTGCAGGCTTGGGTTTTCCTTCACCAGTTTCAGGGTGATCGGTTTTTATAAGTTCCTCATGCTGAACCACAGGGGCTGGGACCGACAGTGTGTCACCTGCTGCAGAGATAATTTGAGCTGCCTCTGTGGGTGCTATAAATATATGTTACACATGGTATATAGTTTCCTGGGTTAACAGAGAACAACAGGAATCTACTACTACTACTGCCACTTCACATCTGACTCCTTAAAGACACAAATGCATGTGATGCCACTACTCAAACACACAAATTAGTCAGGGGCTCTGTCCACTGCATAAATCCATAAACAATGAACAATGGTTGGGAAAGCACAACAGAAAGGAGTCTGGTCAGCATCCATATGTATTCTAACCATTATTCTCAGGCAAGGCTTCTAGTAATAGTACTAAATGGTACTAATACTTAACATGAGAAGGGGACATAAGATTACATAACATGTGAAAATAATAACAAAGGGGGTAAAAGGAGCCTGTAATGAAGAAAGTAAGCAAAAAAAAGGTAACCAAAAACCATTTTTTAATTGCTTTGAAAAATGGTAGAGATGAATGAAGAGGTGTGAATGGAAACAGGATGGCAATTTTAAACACAGAGGAAAAAGTTCACAGTTTAGATGGTGAGTTAGAGAACTCAGTCAAAAAACTTATGTCATAGACATATTTTTAAAGAAAGGAAGGTTTAAAAATCAAGAGCCTATAAATTATAAATAAAAGTGTTGATGCAAAAGATAGATGCAGGGAACAAAAAAATGGAGAAAAAAATTTCTCA
This sequence comes from Bos mutus, assembly GCF_027580195.1. Lineage (NCBI taxonomy): Eukaryota > Metazoa > Chordata > Mammalia > Artiodactyla > Bovidae > Bos > Bos mutus. The sequence goes on from NC_091627.1 coordinate 58,084,639, forward strand.
AATAAACTGAAGGTCCCATTTAAGAGTTATAGTTGGATTACCACAAAGCCCACTAACTGGTCTCCTTGCTCTGTCCTTGTTTGCTTTATCTATTCTCCACAATAGCCAGCCTGCATATGTGCCTAGTTGCTTGGTCATGCCCAACTCTTTGTGACCCTATGAACTATAGCCTGCCAAGTTCCTCTGTCCATGGGATTTTCCAGGCAAGAATATTGCAGTGGGTAGCCATTCCCTCCTCCAAGGTATCTTCCTGAGCCCAAGATCAAACCCAGGTCTCCTGCATTGCAAGTGGATTCTTTACCATCTGAGCCACTAGGGAAGCCCACAATAGCCAGTGCCAGTAATCTTATTAAAGTAAAAGATATCAATCCCCTGACCTATAACCCTCCCAACAGCTTCCCATCTTACTCAGACTAGAAAGCAAAACTCTTACGATGGTCACCAAGAACTGACATGCTGGCATTCTGTTTCCTTTCTGACCTCATTTGCTGTTCTCCACTTACTTCAGCCCAGTTTCATTTACTCCTTGCTTGAACATGCCAAGTCTTTGCCCTAGCTAATCCTTCTACCTGGATGCTCTTCTCCACCAGTCTTTTACATGACTGACTCCCTCACCTCTTTCTGGTCTTTGCTCAAAAGACACCTTCCAGAGGAAACTTTTCCTGCCCACTCCATTTAAAACTGCAATATTCCCTCCCACATTTACCATTTTATGCCATCCTATACATAAATTTGGAGAAGGCAATGGCACCCCACTCCAGTACTCTTGCCTGGAAAATCCCATGGATGGAGGAGCCTGGTGGGCTGCAGTCCATGGGGTCGCTAAGAGTCGGACACGACTGAATGACTTCACTTTCACTTTTCACTTGCAAGCACTGGAGAAGGAAATGGCAACCCACTCCAGTGTTCTTGCCTGGAGAATTCCAAGGACGGGGGAGCCTGGTGGGCTGCCGTCTATGGGGTCACACAGAGTCGGACACAACTGAAGCGACTTAGCAGCATACATAAATTTGGAGAAGGAAATGGCAACCCACTCCAGTATTCTTGCTTGGAGAATCCCATGGACAGAGGAGCTTGGTGGGCTACAGTTCACAGGTCGCAAAAAGTCGGACACGACTGAGCGACTTCACTTTCACTTATACATAAATTACTTGTGCATCGTGTACAATTTCCCTCCCCTCATCCCACTAAGAAATATGCACAGCATTTGTATGCTTGTTTTTACTATTTTGTTCATGGCTATAACCTCAGTGCCTAGAAGACACCCACCACTTGGCACACAATAGAAACTCAGTATATACTGAATGGAAGGTGATTTCATCAAGGCAGAAGTGAGTACAGAGAAACAATACATTCAAATGTATGCTGAACAGGTGAGGATGAGGTAAACGCTGTAAATTGGTGTGGGATTACTTACAAATCATGAAGACAAAAAATACCTGCATATCAAAACCTAGATTAAGATACTTCGATCACTAAGACAGGAGAGAGGAGAATGAATTGGTGAACAAGTAGAAAAAAGAAGTGGGGAAAGAGAGCAAATCTTAAAATCTAAAGAGAGGGAAAAACTAGGAGTCAGAGAAAAGGAAAAAAAGTAACTGTGTTTCAAGCAAGACCAATTCTTGTTCTTACTAGTACTCAGTAGCTGTTCAAAAACAAAAGCCCCATTCCATATCCCACTCAACACCTAAATGAGGGCCAAGAAGACACATGAGAATATTCCTTCCCAGGGTGAGGGAAGACTCCTTCATGGGGACAGACCCCCTCACCTTTGACCATGGGTACAAATACATTAAACAATTCATTTACCCACAATTTTAAAAGAAGGATTCTAAATATAGGTACCTGTTGTTGAAGCTGAAGTATCTCCCTTTTGTTTTTGAGGTTGTGAGGCAGGCTGTTTAGATTCTTTCATTACCTCTGATACACTAGAGATTTTCAGTGGACCAGACTGAATCTTGGAAATGAAAAACATTTAACGTTTCAGACATAAATAGTGTTTTTTAAAAAGGCAGCATACAGTAACTTGTATTATTTAAAAAGTAGTAAAAAGCTTGGGAGTTATCAATAATTCACAACAATGTATTTTATTAACCACAGTAAGAGAACCCATCATACTAGGAAAATGCAGTCCAAAAGTAGTCCATATTTTAATAGTAACAAAAACTTCTCCTAAGGTAACTAATGTACTTGGTATATGACCTTCCTTTTAAATAACCATTACTTTTATGTGTACAACACTAAGAAGGCTATTTCCATTCACTTTCTAAATCCAATTATGGTGTCTTCTAAATACATTCAGTTAGAAACAAACATTTTTTAAAAAGCTCTCAGTAAAAATAAAAATTCATTTTTCCTTTCTTTAATCTCCAAGATTCACGCACCTGCACTTCCAAGATATATGATGCAATTCTAATGCCTGCTTTCCTCTTTCTTAATAACCACATGCTTTAAGTTTAAGGCACCATTCATGAACAGGACTGTCAAATGATATGCCAGAGAAAACTACTGAGTAACAGAAATATTTTCATTTACCATCTATGCGGTCTCCCTTTTGCAAGAACTTGGCATTGGGACTCGGATATCCTAAGATGACTACTCAACCATAATAGAAATGGTTCTGAATTTTGTCACTACCAGAAATCAGAAATATACCCACTTTCTATTAAAATTTTATTACTTTTATCTCATGAAATGCATGCTCATTATAACAAGCAAAATAGTATCAAGATAAAGCATTGTTTTATTTAGCCTCTTCATTGCTCCTTCCAGGCTTCTCAGGAAGCCACTGCTAATGCCCTGAAATCTATCCTTCCACCCATGCGCTCAGGTATATACACATATGCAGTTTTTCATTTCTTTAAACAATCTAAAATAGGTAATTATATAACTTGCTTTTTTCATTTAACAACACATTAATATATTTTTTTCATTTAACAACAACTCATTTGCTTCCAGGTTAAGAAATTCTTTTTAGTTGAATAATATCCCAATTTAATTGTATATCCTAGTGGAATTTCAAATTCCATAATCTGGGTCTATTATTCCACTATTCATGGACATTCAAACTGTTTCCTGTTCTTTGTTAAGCATTCTTGTCCACAGACAACTGAAAAGCACTAGAGTATGATGTCTGTAGGACAGTTTGCCACAAGAAACACTGGGTCAGAGGACTCGTATATTTTTAAGATATTATCACTTTGACATAAGGTTCTAGCAACTCACATTCTCACAATGAACATGTATGTGTTTGTGTACAAATATGATCTATTTGTAGACTCAGTTGTTCTATTTCTCTAATTTCTATTTCTGTGTCAAAATCTTCTTGTTTATAACAGTAGAATTATAACAAAGTCAGTATCTGGAAAGGCAAGTGTCATCTGACTCCCTAATCCAACACTTTCAAAATGTCCTTGACCAGTCTTGTACATTCCTTATTCTTCCATGTGAACTTTAAATCTTGTCTAATTCCTCACCCTCTGGAAAAATCAATTAGAAATTTTATTAGATCTGTGTGTGTATTTATGTATACACACATACATATCATAAAAATATTACTTCTCTCAAATACATACATATTTAAGAGATTTGACAGAAACACATATATTTAAGAAAAATGACATTTTTATAGTACTACATTCTATTCAGGTATATAACATTTATCACCATTTAGGGAAGTTATCGTCTACGCTCATCAAAAAGATTTTAGCAGGGGAAGGAGGGGGTGGAATAAATTTAGAGAGCAACATTAAAACATATACATTACCATATGTAAAACATAGAGCTAGTGGGAAGTTGTATATAACACAGGGAGCTCAACCTAGAGCTCTGTGAAGACCTAGAGGTGTGGGATGGGGGTGGAGGGGTGGGAGGGAGGTTCAGGAGGAGGGGAATATATGTATACTTAAGGCTGATTCACGTTATTGTACAGCAGAAACCAACACAACATGGTAAAGCAATTATTCTCTAATTAAAAGAAAAAAGAAAAAAAAATAATTCAGATACAGTATTTGTATCTATAATGAGACAATAAACTGACCATGTGAAACAACATTTTAGGATCATCTTCTCTCAGTATTTACTGTCTATGCATAAATAACCATGTTGACACTAAAAGGGTTACCATCAAATGAAGTATATAGTTTCTAAAATCAACACGTTTGTAACAATGCACAACAACTGAGAGTACTGAATAAATGGGACAAAATAAAAATAAAAACACTAACTGCTACTGGAATTCAGAGGTGAGAGAAAACTGACTTTGGTCTGTGTAGTGAAGAATGCCAGTCTTGAAGAAAACAATAGAAGACAAAAGAAAGGAAGTCATTCTGGGTAGAAGACAACCATGGGAAGAGGTATACAAATAGAAAGGATCTCTGTTTAGTCTTCTGCTTTACCAAGGACCTTGGAACAATGCCTGGTACATAATAATCACTTGACTGACATTTGAGTAAATAAACGAATGAAAAGTATAGGCATAGCCATACGGTAAACAAGTACGAGAGCAAGGATTTATGCGCAGGACCATACAGAGCTAAAGGCAGAGTGTAGTAAGAACCACACTGCCAAGGGTACCGAATGTCAACCGAAGAACCAGCAAAAACCACAAACCACAGAAATAAAGGAACCAACAGCCAGCTCCTAAGCTAACATTTAACCACTCTTGGCTTCACTTTTCTTATTCATACCATGAGATACCATGAGACAATCTCAAAGCCTTACTTGTTTTTACATTCTGTCTTTAAAACAACAGGAATCAAAGTCCCTGATTAAGTGATACAATGAAAATATCATGAAAACACCACAACACTTATTCTAGAAGATTCTCTAAAACTAATAAAAGGATGGCCTAGATGATGTTAAGAGTGACTGGTGGGGCAGAGCCTGGAGGTGGGAAAGAAATGCTGTGTGTAAGGAGGGACAGCACTGTTGACCTGCTGGGCACTTCCACTTGTCAGCTCTGCATGTCTGCATTACACAACCTCGAAATTTTCAGTCTTTTTAAAATTCTTATTTTTTAATAACTTTATTTATTTTTAGTTGTACTGGGTCTTCATCGCTGCACGGGCTTTTCTCTAACTGCGGTGAGCAGGGGCTACTCTTTGTTGCAGTGTGCGGGCTTCTCATTGTGGCAGTTTCTCTTATTGCGGCACGTGGGCTCAACAGTTGTGGCTCCTGGGCTCTACCGCACAGGCTCAACAGTCGTGGCACATGGGCTGAGTAGCTCCACAGCATGTGAGATCTTCCTAGATCAGGGATCGAACCTGTGTCTCCTGCATTGGCAGGCGGATTCTTTACCACTGAGGCATCAGAGAAGCCCTTGCACTCTTCTTAATTTGCTTTTTTTAATATTAATGATTGTACCAAGCTATCAGGTAGCTAGGTTAGAATTCTTGGATTCACCTTCACAGTTGCCCATATTTTACTTGCTATCCTCTCTTGTTTAAACTCTAATTACTTTACAATATTGTATTGGTTTTGCCATACATCAACATGAATCCACCACGAGTGTACACGTGTTCCCCATCCTGAACCCCCCTCCCTAAACTCTAATATTTATTTGTCTTGCCACCATTCTTACCCTATTTCTGACCTTTAACAGCAGGGCAGCAAAAGTGGAGCAAGAAAAGGTCAAGGCTATTGAGAATGACACCTGGAAGTCATGTCCAGGGAGAAAAGAACACTACTCTGAACTGTGTAGCCTGACTCTATGCTCCTGGATGCTTCCAGCTATTTCTCCCAGGTCACATAGCTCAGAACAGACCCAGGACTTTAGCCATAGGATTCTGCTTCTACTGAAGCTGCAACTCTATCTTCCTGAGCCAGCATAAACACTTTAAAGTTCACATGGATGAATAAACCATGTAGAACATTTTGTATCATTTGGGGAAGGGGCAGGAAAAGTCAAAGGACACCTGCTTTTCCATATAGTAACTCTGTCACAGGTCTCGTCTCAAGACATTGATACATACTGGAGAAAAGATCTCTAACCAGTTTCTTACAAAGAACTGGTCAGCCACGTTCAACCTCATAGACTATGGAAATACCCAATACCAAATCAGCAAAATTCATGTTCTCTTTCATCAATCTTTTTTTCAAGCATCTGTTTGAAAGAAGGAATATGTACAATGTTAAAAAAAAAAAATTTGTAAGCCTCATGGAGAAAAGAAAGATGAAACTGAAGAAAATGCACAAAGTTCCAGGAATACTGGAAGATATTCCCATCACTGAATCAGTATGTAGCTGAAAATTCTGTGACTGCTTTGTGATCTAAAAGGAGCCATGACTAACTATAACATGGGGATCCTGGTGTCATGGCCATTCTTCGTTTATGCTTTTAGCGTTCTAAGTCAGAGTCTGAGAGCTGCAGTGCTGGAGGCTGACACAGAACCCCTTGGGTCTGCAGGGCAGCCAGGGTTACTTCTGCCCAAGCTGCCCTTCCATTTAACCTGTGGGCCACATAATTATTTTCTATGTGATGTGGACTAAATGAGAGCATTTATGGGACTCCAAAGGGATAAAAATCCTTTAGGAAACATTAGTTCAAGTTAAAGAAAAATGACAAACAATGCTGGCAAAATATTTTCAAGATGAAAGCAAGCAACCTGCTTTTCAAAGTATTCCACAGGATAAACTGAAACGATTTAAAACTCTTACCGGTTTCTTTGGCAATGGAACAGTGTAAGGTGGGGAACCAAGGACCATCTCAAAGAGTTTATCTGAGTAAGGTATGGTTTTCTCTACATTCTTCCGGAAATGGGAATCCCATTTGGCATACAGGATGGTGCCACCAATACCGCCACCAACAAACAAAATGCCAGCTCCAGCAATTTTGCTAGCAGACAACCTAAGTGAAAGAAATAGGAAACACAGGTTTATTTTGTTTTTTTTTAACTCTCCTAAACCTTAAGTCTCAAACACCTTTAAGCTCCACTTCTCTACCACTGACTCAGATCACAGCAGCCCAATTTATCTCCACACGCTGCACATCACCTTTCCCTGGTTTGTTTTTTAACATGTCCAAAATAAAAAATAACATTTCTTTATGAATAATTTTTCCTTAATACATTAATATCTAGGATAGGAAGAATGAAGCAATCGGCTCTTTCATACTTAAAACTTAGCATGTTCACACTCATGAGGCTTCCTTTGAACCCCAAAAACAAGTATCACTAATTTTCAAAGCTCCTCTCCCTTAATTAAGCATTTCTGTAAATATAATAAAATAAATATTAAGAACTAACAAATACTTTTTAAGTTTCAATGTGCTGAGTTCTAGTTATAAATCTATTTGCCATATAATGGAAGCCAGCACAGGGGGCGGAGGATGTCTACCTTGAATGACATCCAAGCACCAAAGAGCCAAAAGGAGCACCATAACAAATTTTCACCTACAGATACATATGCTCCAAAGTTATTATGAGAAAACTCCAGTGTTTCTACCCTTTAAAAAACAAGATTTTAAGTAGATATTCCCATATTCAAGGAATGAATACACACACACACACACACACACACACACTTCAGCACACAGTTAAAAGTCTGTTTACAGGGAGATATGCTACGTACCGAGAACTGCCTGAAGTGGAGTATCTGCGGCATGGTCGCAATGGACGGAGGACAAACTTCCCACAAAGACAGTTCTAGGGGGGAAGAAGCAAACATTACAACCAATAGTTACAGGAACCTAGTTCTTGCCTGGAGAATCCCAGGGACGGGGGAGCCTGGTAGGCTGCCGTCTATGGGGTTGCACAGAGTTAGACATGACTGAAGCGACTTAGCAGAAGGCTTTTAGGGTAGGGAAGTAAATCCTTTTACTACAAATACAAATGTCTTTCTTAAAATTTTATTTTACTTTCATAAACCAACTTACCATGAAACATATTTACAGATCCTTAAAAACAGTGACACATCCTACACCCCAAGACTCATATAAAATTACTTTTAAGATTTAAAAAAAAAGGGACTATGAAACCTCTCCTCCCCCAACTGCCTGCACCATGCAGCTTGTGAGATCTTAGTTTCCTGACCAAGGACTGAATCTGGGCTCCTGGCAGTAGAAGCATGGAGTCCTAACCTCTGGACCACCAGGGAATTCTCCAGACCACTTTTTTTTTTTTAATTGAAATATAGTTGATGTGGGCTTCCCTGGTGGTTCAGTGGTAAAGAATCCGTCAATCAATACAGGAGACATAGGTTCAGTTCCTGGGAGAAGGAAATGGCAACCTTCTCCAGTATTCTTGCCTGGGAAATCCCATGGACAGAGGAGACTGATGGGCTACAGTCCATGGGGTAGCAAAAGAATCAGACACAGCTTAGTGACTAAATAACAGCAACAACATAGGTGATGTACAATATTATGTTTCTGCTTTACAAAACAGTGTTCACAAATTTTAAAGGTTATTTCATTCATAGTTATTGTAAACTATTGGCTATATTCCCCGTGTTGTACAATATACCCTTGTAGCTTATTATTTTACACACAGAAGTTTATACCTCTTAGTCCCCTACCCTTATCTTACTTCTCCTGGTTCTCCTCTCCACTTAACCCACTAGTTTGCTCTCTTTATCTGTGAGTCTGCTTCTTTTTATTGTAAGCAAGTAAGTGTTAGTCGCTCAGTCGTGCCTGACTCTTTGTGACCCCACAGACTGCAGCCCACCAGGCTAATCTGTCCATGAGATTTTCCAGGCAAGGATACTGGAGTGGGTTGCCATTTCCTTCTCCAGGGGATCGTCCCAATCCAGGGATCGAACCTGGGCATCCTGCACTGCAGGCAGATTCTTTACCGACTGAGCCACAAGGGAAGCTGTAGCTTTTTTCTGGAGAGAAAAGGAGGATGCAATTGAGAAGGTTCACACAGGGCTTCTAAGAGTAATGCTGCAATTTTTAAAAACTTGTACACAAGTGTCCTGCTGTTCATGTAAGTGATATCATATAGTACTTGTCTCTGATGTATTTCACTTAGCACACTCTGATTATAAAATAATCCTTGCATGATTTTACTCTGATGGTTTAATTTTTTTTACGTTTAAATCTTTGAATCCAGTGTAAAGTATATGGTATGGATAAACTATTTTTTCCTAAATGTCTAAATCACAAACTGAATAATCCATTTCTTTCAACAATTTGAAATGCCACCTTAAAATATACTCAATTTCTTGGTGCATTTAGATTTCCTAATTTGTTCCACTGTTCCACCCTATTCACACACTTCTATTCATAGACAAATACCACAATGTTTTAAACACTGCATCTTACAATTAGGTTTTAACCTGGTAGAGCAAGTCCTCTCTTCTAGTACTTTTTTTTTTCCTCAGAATTTTTCTGGATTTTCTTGCTTTTGTTGTTTTGATAGCTGAGCTTTCAATTAAACAACTATAACAACTGTAATATGCACCCTGATTTAAGAAGAGATTAAACGTGAAAAAAAAATTACCTTTTATGACCAAAAAATAGTAGCAATACGTTTCATACCTCTATACCAAAAAACAAAAAAACAAAAACAAAATACTGACTCAAATTAATAGGTTTTTTTAATCTGAAATAGTGGCTCCTGATTTTAAAAATTGGCTACCTGCATAGTCTATAATAAATTTTATATTTCAAATAAAGCTTTAAAAGTCAGGAAATTGAAGCTTTTTACAGTTTTATCATACACGTATGAATCCCTAGATACAAAGTTTAATCTTGCCTAGTAAATATATATACATATACACCTATATCTTTTAAGTCTCTTAATCCTCAAGTCTTTTACTCCATAGATGTTTCCTCCAGTAATTATTGGAAGAATCTGCTTGTTTGGTCTGCGGAATTTTCCACAGACCGGATTCTGTTCGAGGTGCAACTTAAAATATGCCAGTCCTCTGTATTTCCTGCAACCTGGAGCGGAAACCAGACACTTGACCAGACTCAGGTATACTCTCTTTGGCAGGACTTTACATGGTGGTATTTTCTTCCACTATGGAGGCACACAATGCCCGCCTGTCTCTCTTTGTGTAATGTTATCAACTGTACTGATTTACAATGTCCAGATCCATTAATTTATTGGAAGTTGCCAAAAGTGGACTCTGATTCTATTTTTCATTTATAATTTGACATATTTAATAAAGAGATGCTTACCATCATCTACAATTTAGTTACTCAGCAGTAGTTTATGGAGGAAAGGAAGGATAAATGGTTGATTCTTTCTATCCTTTTATCCAGTTATCCTCTGATGAGCAACAATTGCAGGGTTTTTTGGTTTCCATTTATTGTGACAGATTGTATTTTCCAAAACTTGCCACGTTTCACATGCTTTTCTAGAACTTTGCCACCTCCCCAGAACCCTGTAAGCTTAAACGATCCCAAGAACCTCCTAATGTAACCTCCTTAGAAATGAAAAGATAAATATTTACTTATATATTATTTCCTTATATGTATATATGCACACGTGTATGCTAAGTCACTTCAGTCATGTTTGACTCTTTGTGACTCCATGGACTATAGCTCACCAGCCTCCTCTGTTCATGGGATTTTCTAGGCAAGAATACTGGAGTGGGTTGCCATGCCCTCCTCCAGGGGATCTTCCAAACCCAGGGACCGAACCCACATCTCTTAGGATCTCCTGCACTGGCAGATGGGCTCTACCACTAGCACCACCTGGAACCATATGCATATATAATACAATATAATCTTTATCTGTATAATAATAAATATAACTTACTGTAAAAGAACAAATAATGTTATGGTTAATTAATACCAGTAGGTTTGGGGTGAACTGTTATACAGCTATAACCAACCATATGCTTGCACCTGGAAATGGGGTGCTACTACCAAACATAAAACATGTGGTAATGACTTTGGGATGGAACTGGGGGGTGGAACTGAAAGTTGGAAGGGGCTTGAGGAGACTGTTAGCAGAAGCCTAATGATCTTCATGGAAGCTGTTTTGGTGAGGGCTTAAGAAAAGCATGAAAAATATTTTGGGAACCTGGAGGAAAAAGGAATCTTTGTATGTAGTGGTAGAAGTTTATCAAAACTCTCACAATGGTAAGATGTGGAAAACAGAAAATTAGGCATTGCTGTACATAATGAAGGGGCTTCCCAGGTGGTGCTAGTGGTAAAGAATCCGCCTGCCAATGCAAGAGGTGCTGGAGACACGAGTTTGATCCCTGGGTTGGGAAGATCCCCTGGAGGAGGACATGGCAACCCACTCCAGTATTCTTGCCTAAGAATCCCATGGACAGACAAGCCTGGCCGGCTACAGTTCATGGAGTTGCAAAGAGTCTGAAGAGATTTAGTACACACTATCTAATGAATTGACGGATTTAGCTAGACAAGAGTCAGATCAGATCAGTCGCTCAGTCGTGTCCAACTCTTTTCAACCCCATGAATTGCAGCACGCCAGGCCTCCCTGTCCATCACCAACTCCCGGAGTTCACTCAGACTCACGTCCATCGGGTCAGTGATGCCATCCAGCCATCTCATCCTCTGTCGTCCCCTTCTCCTCTTGTCCCCAATCCCTCCCAGCATCAGAGTCTTTCCCAATGAGTCAACTCTTCGCATGAGGTGGCCAAAGTACTGGAGTTTCAGCTTTAGCATCATTCCTTCCAAAGAAATCCCAGGGCTGATCTCCTTCAGAATGGACTGGTTGGATCTCCTTGCAGTCCAAGGGACTCTCAAGAGTCTTCTCCAACACCACAGTTCAAAAGCATCAATTCTTCGGCGCTCAGCCTTCTTCACAGTCCAACTCTCACATCCATACATGACCACAGGAAAAACCATAGCCTTGACTAGACAAACCTTTGTTGGCAAAGTAATGTCTCTGCTTTTGAATATGCTATCTAGGTTGGTCATAACTTTCCCTCCAAGGAGTAAGCGTCTTTTAATTTCATGGCTGCAGTCACCATCTGCAGTGATTTTGGAGCCCAGAAAAATAAAGTCTGACACTGTTTCCACTGTTTCCCCATCTATTTCCCATGAAGTGATGGGACCGGATGCCATGATCTTCGTTTTCTGAATGTTGAGCTTTAAGCCAACTTTTTCACTCTCCACTCTCACCTTCATCAAGAGGCTTTTTAGTTCCTCTTCACTTCCTGCCATAAGGGTGGTGTCATCTGCATATTTGAGGTTATTGATATTTCTCCCGGAAATCTTGATTTCAGCTTGTGTTTCTTCCAGTCCAGCGTTTCTCATGATGTACTCTGCATATAAGTTAAATAAACAGGGTGACAATATACAGCCTTGACGTACTCCTTTTCCTATTTGGAACCAGTCCAGTTCTAACTCTTGCTTCCTGACCTGCATACAGATTTCTCAAGAGGCAGATCAGGTGGTCTGGTATTCCCATCTCTTTCAGAATTTTCCAGTTTATTATGATCCACACAGTCAAAGGCTTTGGCATAGTCAATAAAGCAGAAATAGATGTTTTTCTGGAACTCTCTTGCTTTTTCCATGATCCAGCAGATGTTGGCAATTTGATCTCTGGTTCCTCTGCCTTTTCTAAAACCAGCTTGAACATCAGGAAGTTCATGGTTCACATATTGCTGAAGCCTGACTTGGAGAATTTTGAGCACTACTTTACTAGCGTGTGAGATGAGTGCAATTGTGCAGTAGTTTGAGCATTCTTTGGCATTGCCTTTCTTTGGGATTAGAATAAAAACTGACCTTTTCCAGTCCTGTGGCCACTGCTGAGTTTTCCAAATTTGCTGGCATATTGAGTGCAGCACTTTCACAGCATCATCTTTCAGGATTTGGAATAGCTCAACTGGAATTCCATCACCTCCACTAGCTTTGTTCGTAGTGATGCTTTCTAAGGCCCACTTCACTTCACATTCCAGGATGTCTGGCTCTAGGTCAGTGATCACACCATCGTGATTATCTGGGTCTTGAAGATCTTTTTTGTACAGTTCTTCTGTGTATTCTTGCCATCTCTTCTTAATATCTTCTGCCTCTGTTAGGTCCATACCATTTCTGTCCTTTATTGAGCCCATCTTTGCATTAAATGTTCCTTTGGTATCTCTGATTTTCTTGAAGAGATCTCTAGTCTTTCCCATTCTGTTGTTCTCCTCTATTTCTTTGCATTGATCGCTGAAGAAGGCTTTCTTATCTCTTCTTGCTATTCTCTGGAACTCTGCATTCAGATGTTTGTATCTTTCCTTTTGTCCTTTGCTTTTCGCTTCTCTTCTTTTCACAGCTACTTGTAAGGCCTCCCCAGACAGCCATTTTGCTTTTTTGCATTTCTTTTCCATGGGGATGGTCTTGATCCCTGTCTCCTGTACAATGTCACGAACCTCATTCCATAGTTCATCAGGCACTCTATCAGATCTAGGCCCTTAAATCTATTTCTCACTTCCACTGTATAATCATAAGGGATTTGATTTAGGTCATACCTGAATGGTCTAGTGGTTTTCCCTACTTTCTTCAATTTCAGTCTGAATTTGGCAATAAGGAGTTCATGGTCTGAGCCACGGTCAGCTCCTGGTCTTGTTTTTGCTGACTGTATAGAGCTTCTCCATCTTTGGCTGCAAAGAATATAATCAATCTGATTTCGGTGTTGACCATCTGGTGATGTCCATGTATAGAGTCTTCTCTTGTGTTGTTGGAAGAGGGTGTTTGTTATGACCAGTGCATTTTCTTGGCAAAACTCTATTAGTCTTTGCCCTGCTTCATTCCGTATTCCAAGGCCAAATTTGCCTGTTACTCCAGGTGTTTCTTGACTTCCTACTTTTGCATTCCAGTCCCCTATAATGAAAAGGACATCTTTTTTGGGTGTTAGCTAGACAGAGTATCAAGCAGAATGTTCTCAAGTGCCAACTGGTTCCTTTCAGCAGAGTATAATAAGGATAGAGTCAAGCTTCTAAAACATAAACCAAAAAAACTGTTTATCTTGCAAGCAAAATTTGAAGAAAATATAAAGGACCCAGTACTTGGTGGGTTAAAAAGTGATACTGTTTCTCATTTTCAGCCTCTCCAGTTAGCAAAGATCCTTTATGACCTCAGAAAGATCTCAGGAGGTGCTCCTCATAGAACTTTTTACACTGAGAAAAGGCTCGCTAAGGACAGCCTTAAGAGTATGCAACCCATATTCCTTTTATTAAACAACAGGACTGCTGAGAATCTTAAAGGGTTTCAGACCACAGTAGCCTCACAGGGAGCCTAAAATGGAAAACAGCTTATCCTAGTCAGATTTATGGGTGTGGCTTTTGTCTAATGGAGTAAACCCCAGAAAGACCCAAAAGAAACCCACAAAGTCACTAAGATGAAAAACAGGCCAGCCTGGACTAAAGGGGAAAGAGTACAAAATGAATTGAAGTTTTTGGACTCCAGAACGTCTACAAACAGACATAAGTCTGAGAAAACAATTCGGCTGCCAACAGGCTACATTTCTAGAATAGGAAGGATAATGTAAGGAGTGAAACCTGAAGCCCAGAGGGTTAAGGAGCCCAAGAGTTAAGGAGAAACATTGCCAAGCAGAAGGACTAAGTCCTAATTAAGCAAGCAGCAACTCATGCCAGATAGATCTGACATTTGTTACGAACAGTGATGCTGTGTGTCTCTTTTTTTCTGCCTTTTGGGATGGGAGTGTCACACTGTATTGTGCATAGGACACATGGGGAACAGATAACTTGTCTCTTTAGTTTACAGGTCTTTAGACTGAAAGGAAAAGCACTTAAGGAACTGCACCCAGGGGATCACATCCAAGATGTTTTGTGTGCAAAGGGAACTGATTTGATGACAAGATCCTGGTCTATTAGTCTAAGTCTAATGCTGTGATGGGATGAAGTTCTGGAGGGTTCTAAGGAAGGTTGTGAACACATCTGCATGTGGGGGATGTGAGTTGCTGTGGCTACAGGGCAAACCATATTATCCAAAACTGACTACAGTAATACTTCCTGTAATATTAGCTCTTCCAGCAACTCGCTGCTGCTAAGTCGCTTCAGTCGTGTCCGACTCTGTGTTACCCCATAGACGGCAGCCTACCAGGCTCCTCCGTCCATGGGGTTTTCCAGGCAAGAGTACTGGGTGGGGTGCCATCGCCTTCTCCAGCAGCAACTCGCTATCCTCCATCAAACTGACATCTATGCACCATTTCCTGGAACCAGGACAGGCCTAAGTTATCAATTTACTAATAAGGGCAGTAAGTGATCCTCTGTGACATCTGAAACCAGGAGGACATAAAGGGAACACAGCTTCTGCCTGGCTCTGCCTCTCATCACACTTGCTCTGGGAACCCAGCCACCAAACAGTGAGGAAGCCCAGACATGTAAAACCCCACATATAAGTGTTCCAGCCAACAGCACCAGCTGAGGTCTCAGTTGCACCCAGTATCAACTGTCAGACATGGGAGTGAGGAAGCCTCTGAGATGACTCTAGCCCTAGCCACTGCCTGACTACAGCCTCACAAGGGATGCTGACCAAACTGGCCACCTGAAGCCAGGGAACCCCCAGAACTGAGTGAGGCAATAAATTTTTACCCCAAGCTCAAGGTGCCTTATATAGTTACCACAAAGCAAAACAGGATCTTTACCAACTAATAGATTTAAATACTTTTGATGGATTTAAACCAGCTGCAATTATTATCTGTTTAAAAACTCAAATTGTCCCAATTCTGGCCAATGGATACGACTTCAAGTTTATTACGTGTTATATTACTTTTAATATTACACACACACACACACACATCTATTTATCTATCTTTAGATATCTACCTGGAGGGCTTCCCAGGTGGCACTAGTAATAAAGAACCTGCCTACCAATGCAGGAGGGCTTCCCTCGTAGCTCAGTTGGTAAAGAATGTGCCTGCAACACAGGAGACCCAGGTTCAATCCCTGGCTCAGGAAGATCCCCTGGAGAAGGAAATGGAAATCCACTCCAGTATTCTTGCCTGGAGGATCCCATGGACAGAGAAGCCTAGCAAGCTATAGTCCATGGGGTCGCGGGAGTCGGACATGACTTAATGACTAAACCACCACCAATGCAGGAGATGTAAGGGACACGGGTTGGATCCCTGGGTCAGAAAGATCCCCTGGAGGAGGGCACAACAACCCACTCCAGTATTCTTGCCTGGAGAATCTCATAGACAGATGGAGATCTCATAGACAGAATCTCATAGACAGATGGAGAATCTCATAGCCTGGTAGGCTACAGTCCATAAGGTGGCAAAGAGTTGGACATGATTGAGCACGCATGCACACATTTCATATATCAGGTCATTTCCAACTACCTGGTGCTTTTTCTCTGCACTGTAAGATTCATTTATAAAAGTCACCATTTAAAGTGCATGTCAGTGCCATTTAGTACATCCACAATGCTATACAACCATCACCAGTATTTAGTTCCAGAACAGTTTCATCACTCCCAAAATAAATTCCTGTACCATCAGGTCTCCCCACATTCCCTTCTCCCTAGCTCCCGGCAGCAATTATCTACCTTCTGGCTCTACAGAGCCTGTTCTGGACTTTTGGTACAAATGGAATAATGCAATATGTTGCCTTCTGTGGCTTGTTTTTAAGGTTCACCTATGTTGTCACATGTATCATGTATGTAACTCGTACTTAATTTCTTTTTGTGAAATTAGTTTGCAACTAGTTCAAACTGAATGAACTAGTTTGTTGTATAGATATACCATATTTTGTTTATCTAGACATCAGCTGAACATCTGAACTGTCTCTATCTTTTGCTATCAACATTCACCTACAAGTTTTTGTTTGAATACCTGTTTTCAGTTCTTTGGGGTGGAACTGCAGGGTCATATGGTAATTCTATGTTTAACTCTGGACCATTTTACACTCCCACAGTGAAGTATGAGGGTTCCAATTTCTCTACATCCTCACTTGTTATTTTCTGTTTTTATCAGAACCATCCTGTTGGCTACAAAGTGGCTATTTCACTGTGGTTTTGATTTACATTTCCTTAATGTCAAAGGATTTTGAGCTCTTTTCTAGAAAAATTTTTAATTTTGTGAAATCAAATTTATCTTGTGTCTTTTGGTGTCCTGTGTTAAGAAACCACTGCCAAAAAACAAAACGTTGGCAGTCAGTTAGACGTCCATTTGAGAAGAGTGGGACTTGTGTGTGTGTGGGCGGGGGGAACTAGGGTGAGGAGGAGGAGGAGGAGCAGGAGGAGAAAGAAAAGGACCCGAATGCCTTGAGGGGGAGGGGGAGATGAAAGATCCCAAGAGTGGACAGGACGGTCAGGTGAGTGCCATAGGGAAAGGAAACGAAGCCAAGCAACCGAACACACTCCCAACGGTGGTTTTGTTCAGTCCAAGATCAAGATGTGGACAGCACGGTGTCCTCCAGCACACAGCGACACACAGGCCTCACTCGGCAGGGGGAGTTCGGGATAACCCTGAACGCTGAAGCGGACAAAAGAAGCCGTCACGTTCATCCATGGCTGAAAAGTACCATGGTCCCACGACATTCCAAACTCCTCTCAAACCATTGAAAGACTCACTCACTTGCCATTCAAAATGTAGAGAACAGAAAAGGAGCGAAACGATGGTGGCTGGCTGGCTGGCTGGCTGGATTTCCGTGATGGTGTGATTAGGGAACACATGGACAGAAAAGCATCTGATTCACTTGTGTAAAGAATCTCTCTTGCCTTCTCAAAAAAATACAGTAAATTTGACATGAAAGTAGCATTATTTCTCAGTAAATTCATATTCTAGATCTAGGAGAAAAAGGGCTCTTCAGTTATGATAAAGAAATGGCAGATATTCATCAGTATGGCAGAAGCAGGAAGGTGACATTTCCCTAGTTTCCTCTGCATCTATGTGTGGATATACATTACCTATACATTCTCAATCATGTACTCTAAGTCACAATGTAAAATGTATTTCAAAATGGTTTGAAAGCAACTGATCTAGAGAAATAAAAATGAATAAAAAAAGATTCTAATATCCATAGAAGTAAACAGGCTGCATCATATATTAAACTCCTTTCTACCATGTACACCTCGCTACCTACATCTATTACTGAGCAACAGTGTTTTATTATCCTAGTGAAAAGAAAGAATTCTAAAAGATGATAGCTAAAAATATCCACACACAAGTTCAGTCCTAAACTAGCCCTGCTATCAAACTTGGTCTTAGTTAAATAAATTAGCTTAGTCAATCCTCAAGAATAATAATGTCTCCTTCTCTTTTAAGATCAATGCATATGCAGTGACCACTCCCAAATTTATAGTCTGGGAGAGGGTGAGGCTAGACTGAAAGCCCGGGTCCTCCAAACCCCGTGTCCACCTCAAAAAAGGTTGGACCTGGCCATGCAGTCCTGAGACTAAGAGAAGACGGATGGTGTCAGGTCTGGCAAGTGAGGAAGAATCAGAGCTCTGAAGCTCATTCTGGGAAAGAAAGAGCAATTCATTCCTGCTGAATACCCCCATGGATGACTAATTCCAGACACTGAGAATCAGAGTCAGCTGAGGTGGTTAATTTTATATGTCAAAATAGGTGTTTTGGGACAAGATCAACATTTAAATCAGTGAACTACAAATAAAGTGGGTTGCCTTCCACAATGTGGGTGGGCCTCACCCAACCAACTGAAGGCTTGAATAAAACAAAAAGTCCAGCCTGCCCAAGCAAGAGGCAATTCTCTAGCAGACTGCCTTCAACCAAAACTGCACCATCAGCTTTCCTGGGTCTCTGGCTTGCCAGCCTTCAGACTGAAAATGGACCATCTCTTCTGGGTATGTGCATATCAAGCCTGCCAGCCTCCATTACAGATGTTGGACTTGACAGTCTCCACAACTGCATGGGTCAAATCTTTATAATAAGTCTATCTATATACGCATCCTGTCGGTTCTGTTTCTCTTTTTGTGTTAGTCACTTAGTTGTGTCTGACTCTCTGTGACCCCATGGACTATAGCCCACCATCTCTTCTGTCCATGGAATTTTCCAGGCAAGAATACTGGAGTGGGTTGCCATTCCCTTCTCCAGTGGATCTTCCCAACCGAAGTATGGACCCAGGTCTGCAGCACAGCAGTCAGATTCTTTACCATCTGAGCCAAGTTTCTCTAGAGAAGTTCTAAAACCTATGGAGGTTGGTTAAAGGGAGGTCACATCAACACAGTTGCTGACTTTTTCTGGGCTCCAAAATCACTGCAGACGGTGCAGCCATGAAATTAAAAGATGCTTACTCCTTGGAAGGAAAGTTATGACCAACCTAGACAGCATATTAAAAAGCAGAGACATTACTTTGCCAACAAAGGTCCATCTAGTCAAGGCTATGGTTTTTCCAGTGGTCATGTATGGATGTGAGAGTTGGACCATAAAGAAAGCTGAGAGCCGAAGAACTGATGCTTTTGAACTGTGGTGTTGGAGAAGACTCTTGAGAGTCCCCTGGACTGCAAGGAGATCCAACCAGTCCATCCTAAAGATCAATCCTGGGTGTTCTGATGTTGAAGGACTGATGTTGAAGCTGAAACTGCAATACTTTGGCCACCTGATGCAAAGAGCTGACTCATTTGAAAAGACCCTGATGCTGGGAAAGACTGAGGGCAGGAGGAGAAGGGGATGACAGAGGAAGAAATGGTTGGATGGCATCACGGACTCAATGGACACGTGTTTGGGTGGACTCAAGGAGTTGGTGACGGGCAGGGAGGCCTGGCATATGCGGTGGTTCATGGGGTTGCAAAGAGTTGGACACGACTGAACGACTGAACTGAACTGAACATCCTCTTATGGAAATCAAGAAAAAGTCACAGAACACATTAATCTTTCAGTCAAACATGTCACACTTGTGACATGTTTATTTACTGAGCATCTATTAGGAGCTAGGGACTATTATGAGTACTGATATACAGTCCCTTTGAGGAGCTTCCATTTTAATGTGGAAAACACATAATAAATACACAGTACGTCAGGAAGTATAAGAGCTACAAAGTAAAACCAAGTAGGGTAAGGGTAGGTTCCAGAGTGATGCAAAGAAGGAGAAAGTGATCAGAGGTGTCTTAGATAGGGAAGGCCTCTCTGAAAGAAAAGTGATATCTAAGAAAATATCTGAATGGAGTGAGCTAAGCAAAGATGTGTGGGAGGACTTCAGGGCAAACAGCAAATGAAAAGGTAATCAGAAGAACAGAATGAGGCAGAGTAAAAAAATAAGATATGCAAAGAGCCAGATCATGAACAGCCCTGTGGATAGGTAAAGAGTTGAGATTTTATTGTGATATGATGGGATGTCACTGGAGGACATGGCATGGTCCAGTCCATGTGCTTTTTTAAAGGCCTTTGTTAACAACAAGGTAAAGAACTGACCCTAGGGTAGACTGAGGAGATAGATCAGTGACAACCATGCTGTAACCTTTGGGCAAAATAAGGAAGAGTGGGCCTGAAAGGAGGACCCCAAAGATACACCTCTACAGTTTTGCCCTGAAAGTTTGCTCTGCTTCCTGCATACTCCCAGGCCCACTTGGGCATTTTGGCAGCCCAGATTCTAAGATGGTTCCCACGATCTCTGTCCCCAGTGGTTAAGCCCATGATTAGAGTTGTACAGGCAAAAGGGATTTTACAGATGTAATGAGGTTTCTCATCAGTTGACCTGATTTATCAAAAGGGATTTATCCAGGTGGGTTTGCCCTAATCACATAAGCCTTTTAAACCTAGGTCTGGAAATCATAAAAAGGGAAGAGATATTAAAGTCTGAGAGACAAGCTCATGGTAGCCTGCAAGAAAGTAAACATCTATGTTATAATCTGCTTCTGAGAATCTTGTGGCAAAGAACTTCAGGCCGCCCCTAGGTAGGTGAGGTGAGAGCTAGCAAGAAAACAGGGACTTCAGCCCTACAGCTGCAAGGGACTGAATTCTGCTAACAAACTGAAGGAGCTTAGAAGAGGACCCTGAGCTCCAAATGAGAGGGACACATCTGGACCCCTTTATGACAGCAAGCAGATAACCCTAACCATTCACCTTTAGAAACAGTAAGGTAATAAATGGGTGCTGTTTTAGGCTGCTCCATCTGTGCTACCTGCTATGTACACACAGCAGTAGAAAACTAATACACACTCCACTTTCCTACGGAACAGCCTGTTTCTCTTACCCTGGAAACGAAAGGGGAAATGGAAGAGAAGCAAACTTGGGGGAAAAAATTGACTTTTCTAACCCACTGAGTCCAGGGACCTTGCTCAATTGCTCAAGTCACAGAACCTGTTTTGTAAATTCCACATTTTGCCAAAATACCAATTCTCTTTCCATTGTGAGCAATGGAAGTAGGTTTACTATTTTAAATTTCAGTAAATTACTTTGATGTGTGTGCTTAGTCGCTTAGGCCTGTTCGACTCTATGCGACCCCATGGACTGTAGCCTGCCAGGCTACTCTGTCCATGAGAGTCTGCAGGCAAGAATACTGGGGTGGATTGCCATTTCCTTCTCCAAAATTACTGTGATAATTATGCAGAAATAAAGGTAACTCCTTGGACGTCTGCCAAAGTTGTCCTAGCACCTAGAGACAGAGATCCTCAGGCTAATCTCAGAAACTAGCACAAGGTCAGGCGCTTAACCTTCCTCGAGTTCTAGAAGCTCTAACTCTTACTCTGTTTTTTATTCAGAGTAAGAATAGCTCAAGAGGCGTTCTCAGCTACGAAAAGAAAGGCAGTCCTTCCTGGATTACAACCTTGACCCCTAAAACTCGGTCTCTAGCAGTCCAGGCACCTCCTTAAGGTGCAACAAGCCAAGAATATGCGTGTCCCGCTGGGAAATGTAGTTTTCCCCCCGTCGACCTTCAACCACTGGATCCGCGAAACCACTTACGCGCCGAACCGGCGACCCGGGCGCCAGCAGCCTCGATTGGTCCTAGACTGAGGCAGCGAGGGGCTGATTGGATGGCACGTCCCCAAAGCCGTGCCTCCCGTCCTACACCCGCCTCCCCGCCACCTTCTCTTCTCCACGCCCCATCCCGCTTCAGCAATAATCCTCCAGTCATTCCCGTCCACCTAACTCCCGAATTAACTGCCTCACGGGCCCACCCAGGACTCTCGCGATAAGGGCGGCCCGGAGACACGCCTCTGTCTGGGGCCTAGGCAAAGCCAAAGCCTCCCTTATTTTCTGCTGGTTGGCGAGAGTCAGTTCACCCTGCGCTGTCTCCCGGCGCCCCCGTCCTCACCTGGGCGGTGGAGGTCACGCCGGATAACTGACAGGCTCGCAGCATCTTTACTGGGCTGACGCCGCTGCGGGTGTAACTGGGAGCTAGGGCGGCGGCGCGTGTAGGGTACACGGTACGTCCGTGCGTGCCTGCGTCCGTGCCGCCTCCGCGCCGGGCGTACCGGAAGGGCAGCCAACGACTGCGCACGCGCAGCCCCGTCTTGCTCCGGTCCCGGCCATTCGAAGAGGGTGGGCCCTTTCCAGGCGGAAAGGGAGATTTCTCCTTCCGGGTCGCGCTGAGAAGTTGGCTCTGTTACCCGAAATGTAGATTGCTAGGTAAACGGGAGGGCTGGCAGTGGATCGGAAACTCCGGCTTTGGTCCGCCCTGGAACCGGGCAGGTGTGACTCGTCGAGAATTTAAGCAAGAAACCATCTCAGCCATTTCTGTCAGCTGGATATTTCGTAGAAAGAAATGGATTTGCCGAAAGTTACGTAAACAATGGTGTGGTCTCTGCGCGTTCCTTTCGTTTCGCAGCCCTTCAGGGAGTCATCCTGCTTAAGGAAGATTCAGTTCAGTTCAGCTCAGTCTTAGTCGTGTCCAGCTCTTTGCAACCCCATGGACTGCAACACGCCAGGCTTCCATGTCCTTCACCAACTCCGGGAGCTTGCTCAAACTCATGTCCATTGAGTCGGTGATGTCACCAAACCACCTCATCCTCTGTCGTCCACTTCTACTCTCAATCTTTCCCAGCATCAGGGTCTTTTCAAATGAGTCAGCTCTTTGCATCAGGTGGCCAAAGTACTGCAATTTCAGCTTCAACATCAGTCCTTCCAATGAACACCCAGGACTGATCTCCTTTAGGATGGACTGGTTGGATCTCCTTGCAGTCCAAGGGACTCTCAAGAGTCTTCTCCAACACCACAGTTCAAAAGCATCAGTTCTTCGGCTCTCAGCTTTCTTTATGGTCCAACTCTCACATCCATACATGACCACTGGAAAAACCATAGCCTTGACTAGACAGACCTTTGTTGACAAAGAAATGTCCCTGCTTTTTAATATGCTGTCTAGGTTGATCATAACTTTCCTTCCAAGAAGTAAGCGTCTTTTGATTTCATGGCTGCAGTCACCATCTGCAGTGATTTGGGAGCCCCAAAAAATAAAGTCTGACACTGTTTCCCCATCTATTTGCCATGAAATGACGGGACCGGATGCCATGATCTTAGTTTTCTGACTGTTGCACTTTAAGCCAACTTTTTCGCTCTCCTCTTTAACTTTCATCAAGAGGATCTTTAGTTCTTCTTCACTTTCTGCCATAAGGGTGGTGTCATCTGCATATCTGAGGTTATTGATATTTCTCCCAGCAATCTTGATTCTAGCTTGTGCTTCTTCCAGCCCAGCGTTTCTCATGATGTACTCTGCATAGAAGTTAAATAAGCAGGGTGGCAATATACATCCTTGACATACTCTTTTTTCTATTTGGAACCAGTTTGTTGTTCCATGTCCAGTTCTAACTGTTGCTTCCTGACCTGCATACAGGTTTCTCAAGAGGCAGGTCAGGTGGTCTGGTATTCCCATCTCTTTCAGAATTTTCCACAGTTTATTGTGATCCACACAGTCAAAGGCTTTGGTATAGTCAATAAAGCGGAAATAGACTTTTTTTTCTGGAACTCTCTTGCTTTTTTGATGATCCAGAGGATGTTGGCAATTTGATCTCTGGTTCCTCTGCCTTTTCTAAATCCAGCTTGAACATCTGGAAGTTCATGGTTCACATATTGCTGAAGCCTGGCTTGGAGAATTTTGAGCATTACTTTACTAGTGTGTGTGATGAGTGCAATTGTGCAGTAGTTTGAGCATTCTTTGGCATTGCCTTTCTTTGGGATTGGAATGAAAACTGACCCTTTCCAGTCCTGTGGCCACTGCTGAGTTTTCCAAATTTGCTGACATATTGAGTGCAGCACTTTCACAGCATCATCTTTTAGGATTTGAAATAGCTCAACTGGAATTCCATCACCTCCACTAGCTTTGTTCGTAGTGATGCTTCCTAAGGCCCATTTGACTTCACATTCCAGGATGTCTGGCTCTAGGTCAGTGATCACACCATCGTGATTATCTGGGTCGTGAAGATCTTTTCTCTATAGTTCTTCTGAGTATTCTTGCCACCTTTTCTTAATATCTTATGCTTCTGTTAGGTCCATACCATTTCTGTCCTTAATTGTGCCCATCTTTGCATGAAATGTTCCCTTGGTATCTCTAATTTTCTTGAAGAGATCTCTATCTTTCCCATTCTATTGTTTTCCTCTATTTCTTTGCATTGATCACTGAGGAAGGCTTTCTTATCTCTCCTTGCTATTCTTTGGAACTCTGCATTCAAGTGGGTATATCTTTCCTTTTTTCCTTTGCTTTTCACTTCTCTTCTTTTCTCAGCTATTTGTAAGGCCTCCTCAGACAGCCATTTTGCCTTTTTGCATTTCTTTTTCTTGGGGATCGTCTTGATCACTGCCTCCTGTACAATGTCACAAACCTACGTCCATAGTTCTTCAGGCACTCTATCAGATCTAATCCCTTGAATCTATTTCTCACTTCCACTGTATAATCGTAAGGGATCTGATTTATGTCATATCTGAATGGTCTAGTGGTTTTCCCTACTTTATTCAGTTTAAGTCTGAATTTGGCAATAAGGTGTTCATGATCTGAGCCACAGTCAGTTCCCGGTCTTGTTTTTGCTGACTATGTAGAGCTTCTCCATCTTTGGCTGCAAAGAATGTAATCAATCTGATTTTGGTATTGACCATCTGGTAATGTCCATGCATAGAGTCTCTCTTGTGTTGTTGGAAGAGGGTGTTTGCTATGACCAGTGTGTTCTCTTGGCAAAACTCTATTAGCCTTTGCCCTGCTTCATTCCGTATTCCAAGGCCAAATTTGCCTGTTACTCCAGGTATTTCTTGACTTCCTACTTTTGCATTCCAGAAAACTAACCAATCTGATCACATGAACCACAGCCTTGTCTAACTCATTGAAACTATGAGCCATGACGTTTAGGGCTACCCAAGCAGATGGGTCATCGTGGAGAGTTCTGACAAAACATGGTCCACTGGAGAAGGGAATGCAAACCACTTCAGTATTCTTGCCTTGAGAACCCCATGAAAGTGAAAGTGAAGTTGCTTAGTCGTGTCTGACTCTGAGACACATGGACTGTAACCTATCACGCTCCTCTGACCATAGGATTTTCCAAGCAAGAGTACTGGAGTGGGTTGCCATTTCCTTCTCCAGGGGATCTTCCCCACCCAAGGATCAAACCCCGGTCTCCTGCATTGCAGGCAGATGCTTTACCATCTGAGCCACTTGATCTTAGCCAAGAACCCCATGAACAGTATGAAAATAAAGGTAACACGTGTTAAATATTGAGCAACATATTCAATACTATTAGTAGTAATAATGATCTTACCATCACAGTATAGTGGAAACTAAACTTGTGTATCTGTTGCATTTGCAAAGTACTTTCAAGTCTTAATGCTACCAAATCTCATTTATAAAGTAGAGAAATAGATTTGAAAATTATCTAAAACCAGGTAATTACTTATTTTTGTATAGGTTCATTGCTTTTCAGAGTACTTTTGTAATTATATTACACCATTTCATACTGCTATCACTTAACAGCTTCCAGAGCAGCTCCCATTTTTTTTTTTATTAATTTTATGCTTGAACTGCCACCACAACCTCTCCACCCCATCCCTGCCCACTACTGGCAATTTCTGTAGTTTCCTAACCTCTAGTTTAACCAAGTCCTTAATCCTCATCTTCCACGTGCAATGTAAAATTTTTTTATTTTTGCTTTAAAATGGTCTCTCCTAAAGTAACTTAGAAATTTAATTCATTCCCTCTTTCAAAACTTTAGTCAACTCCCACTGGCAATTCAAAGATCCTTAAGAAATGTCTCAGAGTACTTTTCCAGCCTGTATTCATGTTTTATGGCTCAAAGTGGCCACCGTAGATAGATCAAGATAGCAACAATAGCAGTTCAAGCTCATCAGCCTCTTGTCTACCCTAAAACCCAGAGAAACTGAAATATAACTAACTCAGAGGTTCTCAAAGTGGTAGCCCAGGACTCCTGGTGAAACTGAAACCCATAAAGAGGGTCCATAAAATCAAAACAACCTTCGTAATTCTAGATATTTGCTGTTTTTTACTCGTTATTCATAATTGTAGAGTTTTTCCAGACACTAGGTGACAGGTGATACCACAACAAATTGAATGCATAAGCAAATTTCAAAATCCAGCTTTCTATTAAACCAGACCTTGCAGAGATTTGAAAAAAGGTTAAACAATGCCACTCTTCTCATTAATTTTTTTTTTTAATTTACTTACTTGTTTGTGTCAGGTCTTAGTTGTGGCAACCAGGATTTTTTAGTTGTGGCGTATGGGATCCAGTTCCCTAACCAGGGATCAAACCTGGGCCCCTGCTTTGGGAACACAGAGTCTTAGCCACTGGATCACCAGGGAAGTCTTCATTAATTTTGAAATAATTTTTCCTAAGATATTTGTTAATATGTAACAGATTTATAATTTTTTTTCTGCACCACATCAGCATGCAGAATATCAGTTTCCCTACCAGAGATCTGGTATGCGGGTCAAGAAGCAACAGTTAGAACTGGACATGGAACAACAGACTGGTTCCAAATCGGGAAAGGAGTATGTCAAGGCTATATATTGTCACCCTGCTTATTTAACTTATATGTAGAATACATCATGAGAAACTCCAAACTGGATGAAGCACAAGCTGGAATCAAGATTGTTGGGAGAAATATCAATAACCTCAGATATGTAGATGCTGCTGCTGCTGCTGCTAAATCACTTCAGTCGTGTCCAACTCTGTGCAACCCCATAGATGGCAGCCCACCAGGCTCCTCTGTCCACAGGATTCTTCAGGCAAGAATACTGGAGTGAGTTGCCATTTTCTTCAATATGCAGATCACACCACCCTTATGGCAGAAAGCGAAGAACTAAAGAGCCTCTTGATGAAACTGAAAGAAGAAAGTGAAAAAATTGGCTTAAAACTAAACATTCAGAAAATGAAGATCATGGCATTTGGCCCCATCACTTCATGGCAAATAGATGGGGAAATCGTGATAGACTTTATTTTTCGGGGCTCCCAAATCACTGCAGATGGTGACTGCAGCCATGAAATTAAAAGACACTTGTTCCTTGGAAGAAAAGTTATGACCAACCTAGACAGCATATTAAAAAGCAGAGACATTACTTTGCCAGCAAAGGTCCATCTAGTTAAAGCTGTGGTTTTTCCAGTAGTCATATATGGATGTGAGAGTTGGACTATAAAGAAAGCTGAGAGCCAAAGAATTTATGCTTTCAAACTGGTGTTGGAGAAGACTCTTGAGAGTCCCTTGGACAGCAAGGAGATCCAACCAGACCATCCTAAAGGAAATAAGTCCTGAATATTCAGTGAAAGCACTGATACTGAAGCTGAAACTCCAATACTTTGGCCACCTAATGCGAAGACCTGACTCATTTGAAAAGACTCTGGTACTGGTAAAGATGAAGGCAGGAGGAAAGGGGACAACAGAGGATGAGATGGTTGGATGGCATCACTGACTCAATGGACATGAGGTTAAGTAAGCTCCAGTAGTTGGTGATGTACAGGGAAGACTGGCATGCTGCAGTGCATGGGGTCGCAGAGTCATCCATGACTGAGCAACTGAACTGAAATGAACTGAACTAGGGTTCTAACCTGTCCTCTGCAGTGGAAACAGATTCTTAGCCACTGGACTGATGGGAAAATCCCTATAATTGTTTTGTAATAAAGTAGTAAGACCAACGGGCAGAATACTTATCTCCACATTGTCCTAATCCCTGCTGCTGCTGCTGCTGCTAAGTCGCTTCAGTCGTGTCCGACTCTGTGCGACCCCATAGACAGCAGCCCACCAGGCTCCCCCGTCCCTGGGATTCTCCAGGCAAGAACACTGGAGTGGGTTGCCATTTCCTTCTCCAATGCATGATAGTAAAAAGTGAAAGGGAAGTCGCTCAGTCGTGTCCAACTCTTAGTGACCCCATGGACTGCAGCCTACCAGGCTCCTCCGTCCATGGGATTTTCCAGGTAAGAGTACTGGAGTGGGGTGCCATTGCCTTCTCTGCCTAATCCCTAGAGCCTGTGAATATGTTACCTTACATGGCGAAAAAAGAATTTTGCAGGTGTGATTAAGTTGAGAATCTTCAGATGGGGATTGAGATAATTCTGGAATGTTTGTATGGACCAAATGTCCACACAGGGGTCCTTCGGAATGAAAAGAGGAAAGCGGGAGGGTGAGGCTGAAAAGGAAGTATGACAATGAAAGCAGGAGTCAGAGTGATGTCGCTTTAAGATGGAAGGAGGCAGTAAGCCTCTAAAACCTGGAAAAGGCAATGGAACAAATTTCTCTAGAACCTCTAGAAGAAACACAGCCCTGGATACCTTGATTTTAGCGTTGTGAAGCCCATGTTGGACTTCTGACCTACAGAACTGTAAGATAATAAACTTGTGTTGCTTTAAGCCACCAAATTTGAGTTAACTTGTTATAAAAGCAGTAAGAAACTAGCAAAATAAATAGTTTCTGTTTTACTTTCCAATGTAATACATATTAATAGATATAATCCATATAATTATAAGCTCTTTGGGGTCCTCAATTTTTAAGCATGTAAAGAGGTTCTAAGACCAAAAAGTTTGAAAGCCACTGCTCTGAAAAATCCTGTGTCTCTGTCTTGGCTCCCTCTCTTTTCACCTTAGCTCTTGGTGTTCTTACCACCAACAGTGACCTTGCTCTTGGTAAAATCCTTCCCATTCTTTAAGATCCATATTATATTCCATCTCCTTGTCCCTGATCACCTCAACCAAAAGCCTTCTTTCCTTAACTTTGAATGCACTGTAGGTCGGTTATCTGCCGTGTATTTTTGGTCTGTTCTTTAGTAAGTCGTGTTTGGCTTTTGCGACCCCATGGACTGTAGCCTGCCAGGCTCCTCTGTCCATAGGCTTTCCCAAGCAAGAATACTGGAGTGGGTTGCCATTTCCTTCTCCCGGGGATCTTTCCCACCCAGGGATTGTGTCTCCTGCATTGTAGGTGGATTCTTTACCACTGAGCCCCTGGGGGAAGCCTGTAAATAGTGCCATATATTGTATATGACTCAAGTATCTTAGACAACAAGGATGGGAGAGAGTTGTTTATTTTCTGTTTGAATGAAACTTTTTTTTTTAATGTGTGATCAGTAATTCTCAGGAATAAGATAAGGAATGTAAATTGTTCAGAAAGAGTTGAGATGCTGTTCTACCAAATGACAGTGCTATTGATTAGAGGGAAAAAAAGGGTGTGTGTATGTATGTTTGATATTTACATTGATTTTATTAGAGCTGGAATTCAATTTTTAAACATTTCTAATAGTGCCCTTATTTCCTATCCATTTAGCCTAACATATACCAGCTTTGGGAGAAGGCAATGGCACCCCACTCCAGTACTCTTGCCTGGAAAATCCCATGGACGGAGGAGCCTGGTAGGCTGCAGTCCATGGGGTCGCTAAGACTCGGACACGACTGAGTGCCTTCATTTTCACTTTTCACTTTCATGCATTGGAGGAGGAAATGGCAACCCACTCCAGTGTTCTTGCCTGGAGAATCCTGGAGACGGCGGGGCCTGGTGGGCTGCCGTCTATGGGGTCGCACAGAGTCGGACACGACTGAAGCGACTTAGCAGCAGCAGCAGCATACCAACTTTGGGAGGATACACTGTATCCTCAAATAAATTGAATGAAATGAGCAAAAGAAAATGTTTCAAATGTGATGGTACTTAAATACATCAATTAAATGCTCAGTAAGAATTTATTGAGAGCCTACTATATGCCAAACACTATAATATAGACACTTGTTTTACAGCGCTGGAGGACAGCCTGGCATATAGAAGACATTCAATAAAGGTAGATCTGACCGTCCCTTTATTCATTTTTTCTAACTCCCTTTCTTGACTCCGCCCAGGTTAGTTTTCCTAAAGTGCCTCTTGTCTTGAGGTTTTTAGACCCAATGCGGCTGCCGTACGGCAGCGTTGCAAGATGGCGGCCTCCATGTTAGCCGGTGCGGTGAGAGCAGCCTCGGGTCAGTGAGAAGCGACGCCCTCGGTTTATGCCTTCATAGAAGCGGGGACTGGCGCGGGAGGGAGTGGACGTTTAACGTGGGTGGAGGTTAACAGGAAAAGAAAAAGAAAGGAGAGGTGGTCGTTATTGAGGACAGAAGCTTGTTGCGAATTTTCTCTGGAGTGGCCTGTATTCGATTTCAGCTCCAGATAGCGCCGAAATTCTTGGACCCTCGCGGACGTGGGGTTTCCCCCGGTTTCCTCTTCCGTACCGGCTCGTAGCCATTCCTCTTTCCCTAGAAAACAATCCCGAAGGACGAGGGTGGGGGTAGGGGGGTTGCGACGAAGACAGAAAAGTTCCACCAAGGCCAGGATCCGTCATTCCCAACCTTTGACCTTGAGGTGTTATTTAATATCTTTGAACTTAAGAGGCTACGGCTCTAAAATAGGGCTAACAACATCCATGGAAATTTCCTTGCGTCCTGTCTGGGACGTGGCGTATGCATGAGATTCAGGCAGTGTGCAGGGGATGTGCCTGTTTGGTTCCCTCAGTCCCCGTACAAGGGGTCTTAAGAGAGACAGGAGTGAAGGATTGCCTTCACTCCGAAGACTTCTGCAAAGGTTAGAGATCATTCAGATACGGTTTTAAAGAGTCCCATGGACAGAGGAACCTGGTGGGCTATGGTTCATCCAGTTGTCGAACATTTCCATCATTCTGCGGAGTTTTATCAATATGCACACTATTATTATTATTTCTAATTTTTATTGGAATATAGTTGATTTACAATGTTGTGTTACTTTCTGCTGTATAGCAAAGTGGATCATACATACATATACATATATTTACTTCTTTTAGATTCTTTTCCTATGTAGGTCATTTCAGAGTACTGAGTAGAGTTCCCTTATTAGACCTACTGAGTAGGTCCTTATTAGTTATCTATTACATATATAGTAGTGTGTATGTATCAGTCCTAATCTCCTGGTTTATCCTTAACCACTGGTAACCATAGATTGTTTTCTTCATCTGAGACTCTGTTTCTTTTAACGTGCACATTCTTGAGTCCCTCACTAGTCTCAGTCAGAATCTGCAAGTGGAGCCCGAACTCTGTGAGTGATTCTGCTTTGCAGCCGTGGACTCTGAGTCTGGTGATTGTGTGAAAGATTGATAGAGAAGACACCTAGCCCCTCCATAATCTGCCTTCTGAGCTGCCACCACTCCTCCATGTTAGGTCCGGTCCCTGCTCCCAACAAGGATTTGTCTCAGCTTCCTCACCTTTGCATGTGCTATCCTACCTAGACACTGTGCCTCCCCCTCTTGTGGCCTGTTCATTTTTGAGACGGAAACTCAAGTACCTCTTATGTTGTCTTTATGAATCCTTTTTCTGCCACTCTGCTGTCTCTCCAAGGAGCTGTGGAGCTTTCATAGCTCTGCCATGCTGTTTCCTGCGTATGGGAGTTCTGTGTCATCACAGTGTAAGCGCTGGTGGTGGGAATTAACTTTACATATGTTTTGTCCTCTACTGTTGACCACAAAACTAGGACATATCAGACTGGATTGTGGTGGTGGTAGCATCTCTCTCTAACTTAAAAAAGGATTGACTTATACACAGATGGGTAATGTTGTAGTGTATAAGCTATATCGCAATAAGAATAAAAAGCTCCATGTGTGAGTCTGATGCTCAGGACCCATTAATTAATTATAGCACTTGGTTGCTTTGATGTTACTTTGTTTTAAATATCTGGATGTGTATTTTGTTTGTTTGTTTTGGCTGTGCCCCTTGGCTTGCAGGATCTTAGCTTCCCAATCAGGGATCGAACTCAGGCCCCAGCAATGAAAACACCAAGTCCTAAACACTGGACTGCCAGGGAATTCCCTGGATGCATATTTTGGAGTGTCATATTAAGTATACATGCTTTTCTCTCTCTGCAGGAATTTTACGGCCCCTGAACATTTTGGCATCTTCAGCCTATCGAAACTGCACCAAGAATGCCTGTCTTAATTCTATACTGTCCTCCCGACATTTCAGTCATATTCAGACACCAGTTGTGTCCTCTGCTCCCAGACTGATCACATCTGTCAGAAACCTGACATGTGGGCAGACTGCCACAGTCCTCAATAGGTTGAGTATTATATTTTAGTAAACATGACTCTTGGACAAAAATTCTAAAATCTTCATGCCTACCACAATATCTTAGGAGTAGGTGAGATTCTGTGCCTACCAACAGTTGATTATATAGACTTTGCTTGATAAGATTAGAGAATATGTATGTTAGTGGAGACGACTACTCAGGACCCACTTCTGATGTTCTAGATGTGGTTTTCTGGGTGGAAGCTGTCAGCCAAAGTAGAAGCTGGATAAGATGCTCAACTTAACAAGGCTTCACTGCACGTGGTGCTCATTCAGTCAGCCAAGGTTTAGTTTAAGCACTCCTGGGTGCCCAGCACCATACTCGGCAGAAACCATACAAGGATAAAAAAGTTGAAGCCCTCAAGGAAGGTTTTTTAATTTTTATTTATTTATATGACTGCATCAGGTCTTAGTTGTATCATGTGGGCTTCTCTGGTTGCAGGGTACAGGCTCTAGAGTAGGCTGGCTCAGGAGTTGCCCCACGGCATGTGGGATCTTAGTTCCCTCACCAGGGATTGAATCCACGTCCCCTGTATTGGAAGGCAGATTCTTAGCCACTGGATCATCAGAGAAGTCCCCCTCAAGGAGTTTATAATCTAGTGGGCAGGTAGGTAAGAGATCAGGTGATTAAGCTATACCAGCATAAATTCTCAGGGATTAAGGGAGTAGATTATGGAGGGCTTGCAAGTTGATGATAGTTGCTATTCTTATGGGTAGCATCATGGATCATTTGAAGTAGTAGTGTATATTGAAAGTCATCTTTATTCCAGTGGAGCTGCTGCTTTCATTTCTACGAAGTGGATTTTATCCTTTAATGTCTTATTGCTGAGTTTAAATTTTTTAAATGTATTTTAGAATGGCCCTCTTGCTCCCGAACGTCCTGAAGCCACCAGTCAGAACTGTAACGTACTGCAGTTCGAGAAAAGGCAAGAGGAAGACTGTGAAAGCTGTCATCTATAGGTTTCTTCGACTTCATAGCGGCCTGTGGCTAAGGAGGAAGGTGGGTCTTCACATGGTGACTTGCTTAGAAAAGGAGTGTGAGGTTAGATGGAATTGAAGCAAAATTCAGTTAGCCTGTTCCTTGGTACATCTTCCCCACATCTTAGCAGTAGCTTTTACAGTGCTGTGCTTGAGTCCCAGCTTTGTGGGCATCTCTTCATGTAAGCGAATCCATGTGAAGAAAACATGTTTTAGCATTCATATAACAAAATATTATTCACAATGGCAGAAGTCTGTACTGCAGAACAGGTTCCTCTCAAGTCTCTTACACATCTGGCTTATCTAAAGATTACTAGAATCCTTTTGAGGCTCCTAATGTGTAGTATCTTGTAGGGACGCTCTGTTTAAGCTCCAAGCATTGAAACAGTAGAGGGGACTTCAAGGACTTAGCTCCATGGTGAGGTTTGGGACTGAAGCACTTCGAGCTGACCCTGGATTAGGTTCTCAAGGTGACTTAATCTTTATGGCGGAATAGTAACCCCTCATAATCCCCGCCCCTTCTTTTTTTTAACTTTACAAGTTTTTGTCTTTCAGTGTGTATGATTGGCAACCGTATCAGACAGAACTCTTAGTATTTAATTCTGATCAGGGACCACGGCTTCTAGAGGGGGACTCTGACAGATTACAGATTATTCCTGTTCTGTCTTCTCCCACAGCAACAGGTGGTAAAAGTGAATGTGGGCTTTTTCATTCATATCCTTAATTATTCATGGAAGCAGAATGGGTAGTAATTAGAAAGCAGCTGAAGACCCGAGTTTTCTAGGACACTGATGATAACTATTCAAATCCTAATTCCCTTTTACTATTTGGAAGTTAACAAACAATTCTTTAAAGGTCAAAATTTGTTTCCCTGTGAAAATAAAATAATTGGTAGGATGGTCTCACTATTTGAAGGGTTAAAAGGATTATCTTCTCTCTTATAAACTATCCTAAATTTGTAGACAAATAAGTTGACTGGCACTCTCAGCTCACTTCTCCATTAGAACAGTCCTGTGGTAGTTAATTTCTTACACTAGTCAGTAGAAGCTCATGTAATCCATAAGTACCTGAACTGAGTAATTCAACAGATAGTTGTGAATTTTGTGCCGTTGGAAACATTCCTTCCCCTTTGCTAGTAATTATTTCCAGGTCCACATGTTACCCAAGACAAAATGAAATGGCTGGTCTTCCTTGCCTTCCTTCCCACAATCCCTTTTATTGGGCTCTGAAACCCTCACAGTAGTATAAATGACCTGGTCAAGCTCCCCAATCATAATACCTAGTCCCTGCTCAAGACCCCCAAAGTATTCCATATACAGAACAGCCTGCTTTATCAAAATCTGATTTTAAGAAGAAAACAAAAAAATCCAGATGGGTTAATCTACACTAATGTATAAAAACATTAGTATAAACATTTGTATAAATGTTTATATAATATAAATTATTTTAAATAGTATAAATATATATATATACTTACATGTATAATGTAAATATAAAAATATTTGTATAAAAACAAATTATTTTCTGCAGCACAGTTTCATCCAGGTGTTCCTAATTTTTAGTCTTTATTCCATTTCTGACCCTAAAGACTGTCTAAGAAGTCTCAAGCACTTTCTCAGTGGCCACAGAATAATCTTTGAAGGAGATAATTCTGTTGGTGACGGGCAGGACAGTAAGCTAGCTAGGTAGTTAGCTATCAGATCCACAGGGACCCAGTTTGGCTTGCAAACTAGAAAACCTGTTAAACAGATATAGGGATTTTGCTTTGAATCTTTCAACTTAAAATTGTAAGTAATGAGAAGTAACCATTTAATCTCTGGCATTGTAAAGTGAGAACTCTGAAATAACCCTTCCTTCTTTCTAAGCATCACTGTACTCTAGAAGTTGCTAACCACCAATGACACTAAGGCATGTGAAACCCATGGCACCTTTCCGTCAAAGAGTTGTGGTTTTGTTCACTTAGCATGCTGCCCTAAAGGAGCCCTTGGCTCTTTCCAATGGCTCAGGTTCTAGTCTCACCTTCCCTGTAAATTACTGTATGGTTTTAACCAAGCATTAACCTGGATGGCACCTAAGGTCTCTTCTACTTTAAATAGACTATGATTGGGACTTTCTTGGAGATCCAGTGGTTAGAACTTCATGTTTTCACTGCCAAGAGCCCAGATTCAATCCCTGGTCAGGGAATTCTACAAGCCACAGGGCCAAAAAAAAAGAAAGAAAAAAGAAAATAAATAAGCTGTGATTATAGTTTTTATATTCAATCTCATTATCTGTTTCTTCAGAAATTCTTCAAAATTAATAATGTATGGATGATATATAGGCAGTTCTGGATTAAACATACGGAGTAACTATTCCTTCAGCACTCTTCCTAATAGTTTTCCTGTAGTCATTATTCCTCAAAAGAGTACTTATTACAGAAACTGCTCCCCAGTGTGTGAAAAGGATAAATGACACAGTATACTTGAGAACTCTGCTTCTCAGCCCTTGTAATACTTAGCTCCCATAAATGAACATAAGTGTTACCAGTTAGCTAGTACTCCATTATCCTTGACATTTGGAAGAGAGTAGTATAGCGGCTAAGAACTCTAAATAGTTCTGGGACCTCAGTCTGCTACTTAACTGCTCTAATTGTTTCTCTTTTATATGTAAAATCAGAATAATAGTACATTACTGTTGAAGAGATAGTAAGGTGACGCATATAAAGTTAGCTATTAAAATTGTGTATCATTACCCTGTACTTCACAAGCCACAATTTATTTAGCTTTCTTTTCTGTGACTTTAAATAATCTTTTTAAAACCGTTAAGTTATTAATACTTGTTTCAAACTATGCATGCTTTCTCTGCCTACCCCCATTGAGAATCATATTTTTCTGAAAAAACATACCAGCCCCTATGAAAGTTTAGTCTCTGTTCCCAGTGGGCCTATAAACCATAAGTAGTGAAGATAATCTGTTTTTTTCTATATAATATAATGTTGTAAATGTCTTTGTAATATTATCTAACAGGCTGGTTATAAGAAAAAATTATGGAAAAAGACGGTTGCAAGAAAAAGACGCCTGAGGGAATTTGTCTTCTGCAATAAGACCCAGAGTAAGCTCTTAGATAAAATGACAACGTCTTTCTGGAAGAGGCGAAACTGGTATGCTGATGATCCTTATCAGATGTATCATGATCGAACAAACTTGAAAGTATAGATCAGAAGATCCATGATTTCTCAGTTATTAACTGTATATCTGTGTGTGTATGGTGTCTTTGCAAAGATGAAGTGGTATAAGACATGATGTAAATTGTACCAACTGATACTTGGAACATGGGGTACCAACATTAAACTTAACAATGTTTTAAAACTTAATGGATTAAACATTCCCAGATTTGTTTGGGGAAATATAAATTTTAAATTATTGATTAATTTTAACAAATGGCAGTGACTTAACTAGTTTTTCCAATTAGGCTTATTTAGTTGCAAGGCATCTCCAGTTGGGACAGACATGAAAAGACTGTAAAGCTAACAAGTTAGTTCAAGCAGTGTGACTTTATTTTAAGGACATGTGCCAGAAATACAGGAATACCTCACACCACCCAGAACTAACCCCCAGGCCTCAGGGAGAGTAGAAATTATAGGGTGATCCTGGATCCAAGGCACCTCCAGGGGCCTCAGCAGCAGAAACGGTGGCTCTTTAGGCTTGGGTGGTCTGCCATGCACGTGACTAAGTTCTTTTTACATCACTGGCTCCATTCTCTCTCCAACTCCTCTGATTCACAGCTGTTGTTTATTCTTAGTGTCTGCTGCCTCATAATAAAGCTAGCTTGCACCCTTTGAGGTTCTTTTCTACATCATGACCCTCAGCTCCAGTTTCCCGTCTCTAATTACCAAGAGACTCTAATAGGACCATTTTGTCTTTTTATATCAGGTTTCATCATGGGTCACTGACCAATCAATGTAAGAACTGACTTTTCTTAGGTCAGGAGCCCACCCTGGCTCATTTGATTATGCTCGAGGTTCACGTAGAGCCAAAGATAGTTAATGTGAGCAGTTTCCCTCAGGGGTGAGCCTGGGGTGATAACACACACCTAGTATACCAGGTAAACAGTTATCACTGAGTTTACTGGAACAGGATTTTTTATTGAGAGAAGAGATGAACTAGCCTTTCAATATGCCCATTCATGAAATAAAGAGGCTATATAAGTGGAGACAAAAACTTCTTAACCAAGAGTTAAAAGATACTATATTTCATAAAAGTTAATTTATCCCCTTGAGGTTTCACATTTTCAACTGTGAGGGTAAATGTTTTCCAGAATTTGCCACATTGTAGAATGTAAAGGGGAAAAGGTAATTTCAATCATTTTTAGAAACGATTCATGATGCATTGTTCCCTTGAAGAGGGCCAGGTAAGCAGCACTGAGGAAAATTCTGTTTTTCAGGAATGGTTATAGTCTAGGGCAGTGGTTCTCAGCTCTCCCATCAGAATCATCTGGAAAGCACTTTGAAACAGCAGAGCATTTTGCCTGGCTGAAAATCATTATTAAATACAATTATGCTTCAGTTACTGCTTCAGGTCCTTTAATAGTTGATGATGATAAGATATAGTTCAAATAAATTAAAATATAACCAAATTGACATTCTGTGGCATTTCAGACTAGGGTTATTAGAGGAGTTCCTTGAAACTAGTGTGTTCATTAAAAGGAAAAAGGGCGACAACAGAGTGTTTTAAAACTGCAAGGCCAAATGTGTGTCAGGTTCCCCTGGTGGCTCAGCAGTGAAGAATCCACCTACAATGCAGGACACCACCCTGTAATGCAAGGGACACGGGTTCAATCCCTGGGTCAGGAAGATCCTCTGGAGAAGGAAATGGCAACCCACTGCAGCATTCCTGCCTGGAGAATTCCATGGACAGAGCAGCCTGGTGGGCTACAGTCCTCGGGATCTCAAGAGTCGGTTACGACTTAGCGACTCAACCACCACCACCACCACCAAGTGTGTGTCTCTTTATGGGACCAATTGAAAAAAGAACAGACATTTGATTTGAGATGAGAATCTCAAGATCCTGAAGCATGGGATGGCTTTCCATTCTGATGAGTTTTCATTTCCTCGTGCTTCCCGTCCCTCACAAGGGCTCCCCATCATTTCTCACTGGCCTGGCTCCTTACCTCTTCTGCTCACCCCTGGAAGCAGGATACAGCTGGTGCCCTACAGAGCCTTTCACATGCCTTCGTGACTTCTTAGTGCAGTGTAGACAACCAGGTCTTGGGGACTCAGAGCACCTTGGTTCCCCTCTAGGCCAGTGACAGGAGAGGTAGAGATGAGGACGTGCCCTGCAGCCAGAGATGGACTGAAGTGGAAGGGCTAACCAGATTTAGAAAAAGGAATTTTCATATATATAATTTTTGTTTTGTGGGTAGCAGGGCTTATCAGACACTAATTTTGTAGTTTGACAACAAAATATCTTATGAAAGGTCTAAGTGACATTCAAGTATATGTAAAAGTGTAATTTATTAAGCACCTACTGTGTCCCAACATGTAGCCACAAAACAGCTAACCCTCCTATCACCCTTCCAAGAAAGAGGGTGACACTGTCCATCCCTAGTTTAGATGTGCAGAAACTGAAGTTCACAGAAGGGAAATACATTACCCAAAGTACAGCAAGTGAGTCCCAGAACCCAGGTTGTCTCCTTGGAACCTTGTGTATTTCCAAGTCTTCCAACAACATGAAAGTCCACACTGAAATCCACAAGTGACTGAAATCTAGCACCATAAATACTAAACACTTCCTCATGACACTGAACCAAGTCAGCTTTTAAATTAGATAACTTTGCTTTTCTGTTATCTTAACCTGGTTAATCACATTTCCATTGACCATGGACTTGGCTCAGTAAATGAATGAATGAGTGGATTTTCAGCCTGCCTTTGATCTCTTCTGTCCATCTCGGAGTCATCTTCTTTACCTGCTGAGCCTATGCTTTACAGTCCTTGTGTCAAACGTTTAGGACTACAGAATCAAAGAAAAAGCGTGTTTCATTGTGATGTTTCTAAGTCTTTGTGACCACCCAGTTAAGCATACAGGTACCCGTTTCTGTCTTAAGGTGAGGGCTGTAGTGGCATTGAGGGCCCCCATACCACCCGGTGCATCTCCGTGTGCAACGCCCTCTTCTGACCTGCACACGTTCTCCCGCATTTGCAGATAAGAAAGCAGGTTCCAAGAAGGAACGCAGCAGACCAAAGGTCTGTCTGCACAATTGAAACTGCCTTCCAGCCGAACTGCTCTGCTTTCACAGCTACCTAGTTTCCACTGGTGACCTTTAAAAATGTAAAACAAACATAGTGCCAGATGAATGTTTATGTGATCAACTGGTTTCAAAGCACTGATAGCATTTAGTATTTTCTCTCTGCAACAATTCTGTGCAGTAGGCACAGAGCCCAGACACCAGGCCCATTAGTGACTGCACACTCAGCTTCTAATCCTTGCTCATGAATACATTTTTTTTTGAAAGATATTTGTTTATTTTATTTGTTGGCTGTGGTGAGCCATCATGGCTGCACGCAGGCTTTCTCTGTTGCGGCCAGCATTCTCTAGTTTCAGTACACAGACTGCTCAGTGCGGTGCTTTTTCTTGTTGGAGAGCATGGGCTCAGTGGTTGTGGTGCACAGGCTTGGCTGCTGCACGGCATGTGGGATCTTCCTGGACCAGGGATCAAACCAGTGTCCCTTGCGTTGCAAGGCAGACTCTTAACCACTGGATCACCAGGGAAGCCCAAATACATTTTTTTAAAAGGATTTTCTCTTTCTTCATAAGCCCAACATTTACAAAGATGTCTTTTAAAAGAAACATGTTAAGACTTTATTCAAGATATAGATCAGGCATTATAACAAAACAGAACTTCAACCTTTGGAATACTGTAATTTTACATCCCTTTGATGCACAGTCCAGTATACTATTTGATTACAGATCGTCCTATAGGATTACAGAGATAAACTAAGGGGGAGTGTGCACAGTCACCATCCAGAGCGCCAGCCCTCTGGTGCCTGCCGTTCACGAATGAAGCACTTCCTTTACCGTTTCCAGTGCTGTGCAAGATGAACAACTAGGAAGGTACTCAATGGCGGTCGTGGTTGACAAGCACTGTTATCACAGACACACGGACAGTTTACTACAGAGAACACACAGTTCAGAGGCCAGCAAAGTGAGCAAGCTATTCACACAAAGCCAGGAGGGATTATGCCTAACTCTCCAGTTTGTAAGTACAACACCCTCTCTCGTCTCCTCAGAAACAGAACAGGTGCTCAAAAGCAAAGAAAAAGTTACTACGTGAAAGGTACAGACTTTCCATTAGCATTTTGTAAACAGCCCGTGTCTGTAAATCAGCAAATTAAAAACATTCAGCTTTACCGTCTCGACAGAACTCCACACCACTATGTGTACACTTGGAGGCATTCACATTTTTACGTCAGTCCACACAAATATACAGCTTGTTGGATAAGGAAACACGTTTTGCCAGAAATATGACAGCTGCTCTCAGTTGTACAGTGTTTTTAAGAAAGAAACCAACTCCCTAAGCAACACCTGAAGGAAAAATAGTTACATTAAGACAGCAGTTTGGGTACCTTTCTATTTTTTTAAATCTTAAATGAGAAGTAATACAGCTTGTCTGAGAGTAGAGTGCTTCAAAGTCATTTTTGGCATTGTTGAGTGCAAACTTGAGAGCCCATACTTGTTAAAACTCTCCACTGTAAAATGGTGAAAATATAGCTTGTTCACGATAGGATTTTAATCTCTGCTGCTAAAGGCATTTATTATTTTGGCCAGGAAAAAAAAAGTTGCTAAAAAGCTGCTTAATAAGCTTTTTTTTTTTTTTTTTGCATTTGTTTCTGATAATTCTGGGTACTCCCAATAACAGGTAAATACATTTTAAAGCCTATATTTTTCCTCTGTCTGAAACTACTCTGTGAGCTTGAAGAAAACCGGTTTTCTGTCTTCACTAACAGATCTAGCTGTTGGTGGGTATGGGGCACAAACATTAAACAGACAGCCTCTGTTTGCCCTCCTGAACCCCACATTTGCTTTTAGGTTTATTTTCCTAAATCCTCTTGTAAATTACCAAGTCACCTTCAGAGGCATTATGAGGAAAAGGGATTTAAATTTGCAATCTGGTAACAACTTCAAGTAAAACCCTTTCCGATGTGGCTAAGATCCAGCCAATGTGTCATCAGCAAAGACTGATGTAGGTTTGTGTAGCTCAGTCATGCTACTGTCTCTAACTGGGCCTGTTTATAGCTGACTGACAGTAGGTTCTATGTACGTGATACTAATTCTCTAGTGTTCAGGGCCTATCTATGAACAAACACAATCCAAGTATAATAAGTAACTGGGTTGTGACCACTGCATGCATCACACTGAAAGGAAACATCAATCCTAAGCACAAGTAGACGAGTCCTACATTTAGGCTCGGCGCTTCCAGTGGGGAGTAGCCGCCACTGACCAAGATGCTATTTCAACCAGATTCTTCTTTTCAGATAAAATTCTCAATTAGGGAGTTGCCTCAGATGGTGCTTTGTTCTCTTCCTAAAGTTGTGGGCCTGTATGAAATACAAGTGCCCATGAACATGCCACTTCTCTCTTGCTCACACTCCACACAAGCCAGGAAGCAAACAGAGGGCATGAGCCACCGCTGCCCGTGGAGCTGAGCAGCAGGTCACATTAATGAAGATGCAACCTCTATAACCTTCTAGAACCCGGGGTTGGGATCATTACCTAGATGGCTCAGATATACTTCACGGAGCATCTGAAACAAAGCATGGTTCTAGGGTTGGTTTTGTTTGGGTGGATTGGTTCGTTTTTGCCAGTCACAGCGCAGGGTACTATGAAGGAGAAATAAACACTCAATGATTCGTCACAACAATCCCAGGAGTTTACATCCAAAGGTGAGCCAACCTGCCTAGGCAATGAGAAGTCCTCACCCCGGAAGAACTCAGAAGCTCCTAATCCTGTGTCTATGGGGGAGACAAGCTTCCTGTGACTTCCCTTATTCTAGGCTGTTCCCCTGACCTCATTATACCCACCTCTGGTACTGAAATATCATATCTCCATTCTAAACTTCTCTGGTATACTGACGAAGATTACAGACCATCACCCTACAGGAAAAATGGATGTCCTTGAGGTGTGTTTGGAAGCTTCGTAAGCACATCTGAGACACCCTCCAGAATTAAAATAATCTTTTACGCTTCTGTTTTTGCTGTTTGCTTATACATCAGAACCTCTGGCAGCCTTTGCCAAGTCCACGCTATCAAGCCAAAAGCCATAAATATGTACATCATAGTCCGAAGTATTAGTATCAAGAACAAAAGTTTTTAAAAAATTGCTTTGTTTGCATATATAGGACTAAAAACAAAGTATGCAACAAATAAGTTACAAATGTACATCTCAGCAGCTCGGTGGGGGGATTCTCTTCTGTTTCTACAACACTGCTGTCTATGCCAATCCAAGGGTGGGAAATGACTAACCTCAGAAGACCTAAGGTCACACCCCCAGCACACTACCTTTCCCTTATCCTCTCCCCAACAAAATAAAAGGAAAGGGGGGCTCTTAGAGGGGAGAGAGGAAAGGCCACGTCCGAGGCTGTGCACAGAGCACACCAGCTTGCGGGTTTCTATG
Organism: Bos mutus; assembly: GCF_027580195.1. Taxonomy (NCBI): domain Eukaryota; kingdom Metazoa; phylum Chordata; class Mammalia; order Artiodactyla; family Bovidae; genus Bos; species Bos mutus. Next base: position 58,127,557 of record NC_091627.1, read on the forward strand.
TGATTAGTGAATAAATAGCTCTTTAAGGCAGAGAAGAAACATTCTGTGGATCCGGTGCTGTTGGCTCATCTCACTCACGTGGTTTCAGTGGCCGAGGATGAGGTACTTTTCTTCCTGAAGCGAGATCGAAGGATTCTAGGCGGTGCCTGGCAGAGAAAACAGAAACAGGACTGACCCCTCGGTTTGGTATAAACATCAACGCTTTTGAGGACAGTACCTGGATGAGTTTGTGTTGGGACTTCAGCTCTTCCAGTCAAATGTCCATGTGTGTGAGCAGGCTGGTAGGGCTGGGGACCCCCTTGGGGTTTCCACCACAGCAATCAGAGCAGCCTCCCAAGCATCCCCATAGAGCTGAGCCAGTGGAGGAGCCCAGTGCCCCCGTCTTCATGCTCTCCTAAGTCCCTGCACCTCCCAAGTGCACAGTTGCATGGAAGAATGACACAACTTGTTTCTGCCTTGGGAGCGAAATGATCTTAACAAATGACTCAGCAGAGAGAAAGGCCTCCCATCGCTTCCCTGGTCTTTGTTATTTCCTTTGGGAACTGGCCTCGCGTTTCTTGGTACATGCTTAAAATTTCCATCACTGAATTTCCAGTCCTCCTCCCAGATGTGAAATCCTTTCATGCAGAAGCAAACCACACAACACAGGAAACACTGGCTTTATGCATGAGGAGTTCTACCTCATCTCCCCTACCAATGGCTATCAAGGGACCCCCTCCTCCCATGGGACACAGATCACAGGGGCCACTACTGTCATGATTAAAGAAAAGGGAAATTCTTTCTCCTGGCATAGCGAACTCAAGGGGGTTCACCACTGGCCCCAACCTACCCTCAACCCCCATCTGTCCACTTCTCTGTACTCAGCTGCATTTTCTACACTATCCTTTCACATCTCCATCCCTTCTGACCAGAGGCCTTTCCTCCCTTCTCTGGTTATTTCCAGTCCTCTTAGGAACAAGCTCCAGAGTCACTCCTGAGCCCCACCGCCATAGCCCAGTCACAGCCAGGATCAACTCCTTGGTTCTCACGCTGTTTAGCAGATGGCACGGGGGAGTGTGCTGCTCTGCGCACAGTCTTCCTCGGCCACACTGTGCCTTCCTGGGGGCAGGAAATGCACCACCCTCTCCCAGCAAGGAGCTCCATGCCCAGCGGGCACACAGAAGGGAGGCAGGAGGGAAACAAGCACCAACAGAAGGCTCTGGCCTTCCATATACTGAGTCCTCCCACCACACCGATATGACGGAAATGTTTACCAGCCACCTCTGGACAGGATGAGAGAAGAATCAGCGACCTGCCTCAGGCAGTTTAACCATAAACAGTAAAGCAACATGGGTGGTTTTATAAAACAAAACCAGGGACTTTCCTGGCAGTCCAGTGGGTAAGACTTCACCTTCCCACGCAGGGAGAATGGGTTTGATCCCTGGTCAGGGAGCTAAGATCCCGCATGCCCCGTGGCTGAAAAACCAAAACATAAAACCATAAAACAGAAGCAATGTGGTAACAAATTGAACAAAGACTTTTAAAATGGTCCACATTTAAAAAAAAAAAAAGGGGGGGGGCACAAACCCTCAAGACCTAGAATGGTTCTAGCACCTTGCATGCCCTCCGAGCTGGGTCCCTCTCCCCATCATGGGGCTGGCCAGGCTGTAAAGGACTCCTCAGACAGAGTCCAAACCTAGAATATCTTCTACCAAAACCTCTCAGTTCAAAAAGACCCCTGCGTGCCCCACTTTGGGAAGGAATCTGATGAACCATGCGCTGTGTGGTGGGAACAGCTGTGACCTTGGTGGGCACAGGCCGCCAGGCCGCTGTGTTGGAGAAGGGCAGCTTGTCCACACACTGCCTCACCTGAGTCTCACAAGGGTCTCTGCACTGAGGGCAGGGGGGCTCCCAACTTGCCTCAGTTGGACTCTCAGGTTGCAGCGTTCAGCAGAAGGGGAAGGAGGGGAGACCTGATGAAACAGAGAGGAAGACTCTGGGGTCCCCCAATTTTGCAGGCCCTGCATCCAAGCCCAAGGCTGTGACCCAGAGCAACGACCTGAGGCTCTAGGCTTGGCCCTCCTGCCGCCAAAATTCCATCCACGTCTGCACTTGGCCAGAGTACATATATCAAGTGTATTGTTTTGCTCATTTGGCCGTGCCCCTTCAATAACATTTTATGAACATCTACTGTGTTGGCCAACAAGTTCATCCGGGTGTTTCCAAACCCAAATGAACTTTTTGGCTAACCGAATATTTTGTATCGGCCACTATGTTGTGACATGGAGATAAAGAGATGAACAAGCTCTATTTATAAAGACATGTCATAAGACATTCTGAATTTTTCTCTCCCTCAAAAAACTCATTTGGGTTGCTTTTCACTCACACATCATCTTAAGTTGGTAGCTGGATGTTTTGTTTGTTTTGTTTAATCCCTAGATATGATCTCATTTCTTCTATTCCCAAATAAAAGTGGTAGGGTCTTTTTCACCCCTTGGCAAGTAGCTAGAAGCTATCTAGTGGCTTCTCCTGCCTGTTTGATGGAGGGAGGTCTCCCCTCTTCAGGCACTCAGATGTTGGGTATCCCAAGAGACGCCACTCCCAGGAGCCCCAGATCTCCAGGGCAAAGCCCTCTGTGAAAATACACGCTCCACCCCACAGCCCCCGATACCGTGTACCTCCAGGGGGAACTCCGTCTTTCGAGGTGCTTTAAACTTGTACATGAAGTCCAGCAGGTCTTCCTCTTCCTCATCAGAAAACGCCAATGGGTTTTGGACCTGGTGGGGCCCCCAGGCCTTCACACCACCCTCATTCACATCGCCCTCAACCACTGAATGGCCATTTACAATCTACGCAGGGGAGACAAAGTACAGCAAGGTGGGATCAGTGTAGAAAGGAGCGAAGAAGGGCAGGCCAAGGTTAGGCACACAGCACGGCAAGCCAGGCCAGTTAGGAGAACTGAGGCCCCGACAGCTTCCTGGAACGTTGCAGGGGATCCAGGACCACTGCAACCATGAGGCGCTATGCACAGGAACAAGCGCAGGCTTCAGAATCTACTGACAAGCTATCGGGGGAGGTGGGGGTCCAGCTGGGGTACCTCTGTCTAAACAGATGGGTCACATCCTACAGCTTAGGGCTGTGGGGCCACACCAGAAGAACACCAGGGGGAAAGAATATCCTCTGGAAAGGATGGTGGCAGTCACTTCCGGAGGGGAATAACACAGTTTTCTGCATGATACATGCAAGCTGATGGTGCCTTGATTATACTTGCACATACAACTCCGAGCTGTCCTTAAGAGAGAGGATGTAAAATGCCAGGAAGCCTTCAGAAAGAACCTTAAGCAATGTAGATTTTTCATTTCAAAAGCCAAGTGCTAGAGAAGCAAAGGAGACTGGTGGAAGGAGAATCTAGCCGCAGTCTTCCCCTCAGAAGCAGCAGCGAGATTCCTGTTTTGGTCTGCCGTGACTAATCTACGTGGAAAGCTCCGGAAGTTATTTGTGTCACTGTTGTTGTTGTTGTTCACTCAGCATGTCAGACTCTTGGCGACCCCATGGACGGCAGCACGCCAGGCTTTCCTGTCCTTCACCGTCTCCTGGAGTTTGCTCAAACTCACATCCATTGAGTCGGTGATGCCATCCAACCATCTCATCTTCTGTCACCACTCCCTTCTCCTCCCACCTTCAATCTTTCCCAGCATCAGGGTCTTTTCCAATGAATTGGCTCTTCGAATCGGGTGGCCAGAATATTGGAGCTTCAGCTTCACGTCACTGAGTCTACAACATCGAATGTGGAGCATAGTCCATGTCATCTAGCCACGTGATCCTATCTCAGTCGAGATATAAAATACTTCCTGTCCCAGTCTATCTGACACTCAGAGACATATCTTTCTGGGCTTCATATATTGTTTTTACCTAGAACCACAGAAGGCAGAGCCAGGGAGCCCTCTGATCACCTGATCTGACCACCCGAGGCCTGCAGACAGAAACCAGAGCTGTTCTGGGACACGCTGCTACTTCTCCTAAAAACATGTTCAGCCACCAAATGTGTTCTCCCCATCAAAGGGGGTATGACAGCATCCAGTGTGGACTTCATAGAACTAACAGTGGGAGCCTAGTCTTGAGCCGCTTTCCCAGTCATTGCTGCTATACTCCCAATAAACAGCAGGGGGCAGCATGAGAGCACAGCTGTCTTAACCACAAATTTCAAAGCTGAATTGTAGACAGAGCGACCAGCTGAGACAGGATAGAGCCAAGCCTGAGATTGTTAACTCTCCTTTGCATTTTTTTGCTTCTGTGCATTCCCCAACCTGTTTCCTCTGGGTTTAGGCTCTCTCTGGTCCCTTCCCCTGCCCAAGTCAGCTGCATCGTTAAGATGGATGAACGTGAAAACTGGTCAGTCTGGCCCTCCTTAAATGCTCTGGTCTTCCCCAGCCTGTCAACTCACCCAAAAGGTCTTGGAATGTGTACCACATGGCTTGTGCCTCGAGCCCTAGTTCTCCTGTCCATCAGTTTCTGCCTCAGCTTCAAAGAAAGTGTCCTGAGCTACGGCTGATCCTCCTTGGTCCCTCTGAGCAGCTGACCCAGGACTGCGCCCACAGTGGCCACCCATCCACTAAAGGAGGTGGAGTCCTGACATCGTCTCAGAGGGCTCGCCTCTTGTCCCAAACAGAACTCAGCACTCATCACAAGGACATTCCTCTGAACACCTAACAGGAGAACAAAGAGGCAGGCCTGCCTAGGACTGAAAGACCAGGGCAGAAGCAACCTGCCTAGGTCTGCTCCAGCACAAAATCTCCCATCTTGAAAGCAGACTAGGGTTTGAGTCTGTGCTTCTGCACTTGAGGCTCCCTCTAAATTCAGGCCCACAGCATTCCCTCTACATATCACTCTGGGGTTCAGAAGGCAGCCCAGAGTCACCAAAAGATCCTCAGGCATGGAACCGTTCAGCCTGCTCACCCATTCTGGACTCACTGGGACTGAGCAGTGAACTCACACACTGTCAGAATAACAATAACAACAACAAGTGCAATCTCAAGAATGAAGCAAAAATGCTTTGAGTTAGTTCTCCACTGCATCCTTGAGCATGGGCTAAATGGTAGAAAAGAAGGGCCACTAGGAGTGATGGACCAAGGGAAGTCCAGAGATCCAGGCAGGAATGGAAAACAAGGTTTCAACTCAGCAGAGGTGGGGAGTGAAGGAACCACCTTCAGTGTGGGCAGCTCGGGGACCAGAAGTATCTTCTAATAGAAGACACAGAGAGAACCTGTTGAAAAGAGGAGAATCCTATTGGTCACTGTGTTCGTGGAGAGTTTTTGCCAAGAATGTTGTTTGTAATATTCTGCTTGACTCTCAGGACCCGGGAGACGAAACACTATAGACAAGCTGAGCCTCTGAGCCTCCAGATGTCTACTGTGTTGTGACAATGAATCTCTTATTTATTTTTGGCTGCGCTGGATCTTCGTTGCTGCACACAGGCTGCACATGGCTTTCTCTAGTTGCAGGGCACGGGCTTCTCATTTTGGTGGTCTCTCTTGTTGCAGAGCATGGGCTCTTGGGCATGCGGGCTTCAATAGTTGCAACACATGGGCTTGGTAGTTGCGGCTTCCAGACTCTAGAGCACAGACTCAGTAGTTGTGACATACAAGCTTACTGTCCCGTGACATGTGGGATCTACCCAGACCAGGGATCAAACCCGTGTCCTCTGCATTAGCAGGCATATCCTTAACCGCTGGACCACCAGGGAAGTTGGACAATGAACTGCTTAACTGCATCTCCCCCTTTGCGCTGGCTGCGAGGAAGCCCAGCATCTCAGACTGCCTATGACTTTGTGACAAGCACCTATATTTTTCTTCTCGTTCTGACTCCATCTTACCTGCCTCCTCCCTTCCCCTCCAAGCTTCATTTTTCTTATTTGGTTTGATCTATCATCTGTATTTCCACAAGCAGACTTAAATCCTTTAGGGAACAGGGAGGAGTATCAGTGAAGAAATAAACCCCACAGAACATGGTCCCATCTTTATGGGCACCCAGGTGAAAATAGTGGCTGAGCAGAAATGTGGTGCCTGACCTCCTCAGCGCTCCTTTTCCTGTACATCCAAACAGAATTTGTGATCCCACAGGTCCTCACCCAAAAGGGTGCTACTGTCCATGTCCTAATACTCTGATGGCTCCTGAAGACAACTTGTGTGAGGGGAGCGTCTCATGCAAGGTCATGGCCACAGCCACCTGCAAACCTCAGGGGATGGCAGCCAAGCCCTCAAGCCCACAGAGCTGACCACAGTGGCCAGGGCTGGGTGGTCTCCAGGAAAAGATACGGGTCACTCTTATTTTCCTCAGTGGGGGAATGAGTGTGTGGTCTTGGCTTACTTTCTGTGTTAGCAAACGTGTGTAGAGCAGGCTGGAAAGCGGCTGCACCTCTTCTCTCTGTGGGGAGTGCAAGGAGGGGAAAACTCCCAGCCCTTCAGGCTGAGCTGATCCATCTGCAGGAGCCCCAGGCCTCCCCACACCCCTCCCCCAGTGCAGCAAACACCCCAGGTTAGTGAACACTTCCACACAGCACACATTAGTGGGAGCCATTAATCAAAGTCAGCAAACACGTTTGAGGAGAGCACGCCCATCTGGACCACTTACATCCGAGTCCCCAACAGCCACCGAAGAGAAAGGAAAGAATATCCTGTTAAAGAAGGACCTTTGGGGAATGAAACTCACACACATGTGCGAGTGTTCGTGCACACGCACACATACACACATACTCACTCACTGCCCATGCTCCAAACCTCTGACAGCTCCTGCTACTGAGGAAAGAAACTACCCCAGGGCCCCACTCACGAAAAGATGCAATTCTCTCTCTCTTTTAATAGGATAAAAAGGGATGATTCTGCTTTTTAAAATAGGTCCCATCTACTTGATTTAAAAAGTGGGGGGGGGGAACCCACGTCTATGACTCATTTCGAGCAGTGACAGAATTCAGTCTTCAGTTCTATATAACATCAAGGTAGGCAGAGAGAAAAGTGGGGATAAAGGGCAGTAGGGGTGGGAGACAGAGATAATAATAGAAGCACAGAAAAAGAGAGACAGATGTGCAGGAAACAACAGGAAATGGCTGACAGGCGGGAATGGAGCAGAAAGTTCTCTTGGGACCTGAGAGGCATGGATGGAAATCATCTCATCATTTCAGGGGACCAGGAGGGCCCCTCTGGCCAGAGCATCTGTGATCTGCAGCATCAGTGCCCCAGCCCCAGGTGTGAGACACACCTCCCCCTACACCATCTGCTGATGCTTCACAGCCAGCACCCTTCACGGGTCAAGCTGGAAGGGTCCCCGTAGCCTCGAGTTTAGTCCCTCACCCCATTTTACAGAGGAGGCGACTGAGGCCTGGAGAGTTGAGGAGCTTTCCCACCATCACAGAGGGAAACGGTGCAGATGACTCACTAGCTGTTTCCTTGCAAGCAGACCTCAGGGAGATGGGGTAGAACTCCAGGGCCCTAGATGTTCAGAAGGCTGAGAAAGGCAGGGCTGGGGCAGAGGCTCCTAGATCATGATTCTGAGCAGGTCCACCCCAGCCTGAGGCCTCCACTGAGCCCCACCTGCAGCCCCATCCGCAACAATCCCCATCCCCACAGCTCCGTGGAAGGCCAGACTCTACTCAGTGCTCACCACCAGCTATAATTCTATTTTAACTTCTATTCTAACGTCCTAGAAAGGCAGGCTTTGATGATGAAATCACCAGGTGTCGTGGGGGTGGCGGGGGAGGGGGACTTCCCAGAGGGCAGCATGGAGCAGGCCCACCAGGCAAGAGTAGAGCAGAAGGCTTCTCTCTTCTCCCAGGTCCCAAGATGACAGGATCCCATAGGGAAAGGGTTTCTGAGTGGCTTAAGGTATTTACAAACTCCAAATTGTAGGGTGATTAGGTCGAAATAAACATAACTGCCTTAGGTCACTGGGATGGTTGTTTTCCACGAACCAGTGTGTGCAGCGGGCTTCCCAGGTGGCGCCAGCGGTAAAGAACCCACTAGCCAATGCAGGAGACGTAAGAGATGCGGGTTTGATCCCTGGGTTGGAAAGATCTCCTGGGAAAGGGCATGGCAACTCACTCCAGTATTCTTGCCTGGGAAATGTAATGGACAGAGGAGCCGATGGTCTATGGTCCATAGGATCACAAAAAGTTGGACACGACTGAAATGACTTAGCAGCAGCAGCGTCCAGCAGACCCGAGTATTATGTGCTAGTGCTGGACACAGCTGTGTGCAGCCCCTGGGTTTCTTTCATCCTTGTTGAGCATATGTACAGTCCTCTGTTCCTGCAGGATGATGGTCCCCACAGCCTCCTGCTAGGAATCTTTAGACCACCCATTCTCATTAGGCTCATGGCCTCTGAAACCCCCAGGTCTTCTACAGACCTTTAAAAATCCAAGAGCTGAAATGTCTAAGGCAGGGGTCCCTAACCCCTGGGATCTAATGCCTGATGATCTGAGGGGAAACTGATGTAATAATAATAGAAATACAGTGCGCAATAAACGTAACGTGCTTGAATCGTCTTGAAGGCATCCGCCCACAACCCCAGTCCATGGAAAAACTGTCTTCCACGAAACCAGGCCCTGGTGCCAGAAAGGTCGGGGACCACTGCTCTAAGGGACTCCCCTGGCAGTCCAGCGGTTAAGGCTCTGCATTTCCACTGCAGGGGGCACGGATTCAATCCCTGGTCAGGGAACTAAAATCCCCCATGCCATGTGGTGTGGCCAAAAAAAGAAGGAAAAAAGTCTTAAAACTGAGGAAATAAAGGGAAAAGAGGATTCTTCTTAGAACACAGCTCCATGTCTTCCTGCTCGCCACTTCTGTGGGAAGCATGAACCGCGTCTCGGTGGCGACAGGGCTGGGGGCACAGGCAACCATGGCACTAGGCTTGTCTCCCTCCTCCCCCACCCCCACACCAGCCAGCAGGCCAGGGCTGGCCCCTCTTGCCTTCTGAGCCAAAGGGAACTCCTTCAAGGGGTTATAAGGGGCCTTGCGTTAGCCCGGCACCATCTCTGGTCCCTCACATGTTAAGATCAAGGAAAGAGCAGGAGCAGGTCAGAAGAAAGCAACACAGCCCAGACATCACCCTCACCCAGGGAGCATGGCAGCAGGGGCCCTGCCCAGGCCTGGGAGAGCCCAGTCCCATCTCCCTGAGGCCTTCTGGCCATCACGGCCAGCATCATCACCATCATCATTCTTCAAAAAGCCCTTTCACAGGTATTGTCATAGCAGCACAGTGAGGTGGGGAAGCGGGAAGCTTTACCTCTACTGGAAGGAAACCCAGGCTTTTGGGGGTTAGGTCATTTGCACATAGTCATACAGCTGGTGAGCGGCAAAGCAGGACCAGGGCTCCCTTGGCTGCACAAGGACTGAAACCCCCAGAACTGCAGGGCTCGTCACTTCCAGGGACCTGGGTAAGTGCCTGCACTCCTATCACCAAGAGCACAGGGAACTATGACTCTGTGATGGTTTTAAAGTCTCTCCATATTCCTTGTTACTCCTCCCTCCAAGAGGTGGAGATGAATTCCCCTCCTCTTGAGGATGGGCTGGACTTAATGACTCACTTCCAACAAACAGAACAAGGCAGAAGTGATGGTTTTGTGCTTTCCAAGACCAGGTCCTAAAAGGTGCTGTGGCTTCCCACCTGGCCTCTCTCCTACATCACTCACCCTGGGTGAAGCCAGCTACCATGTGGTAAGGATGCTCAAGCAGCCCCCAGAGAGGCACGTGGAATGGAGCTGAGGCCTCCAGCCAAGAGCCACAAGATGGCCATGTTCAGTCAAGCCTTCAGACAGCTGTGGCCCTGACTGACACCCAGACCATAACTCTTGAGAGTCCCTGAGCCAGAGACACCCAATTAAGCTGCTCCCAAATTCTAACCTGAATTCGCTGTAAGATAATACATGCTTGCTATTTTAAGGAGTTAACCTCCTCACCCCACCCCACCCCCTGACCCTGCAGCTGAAAGGGAGCCCCAAGGTCAGACACCAGCTCATGGTTAGAGCCTCCTTCCAAGGCAGGTCTCGCACGCTGCAGGGAGGCTGGCTGTGTACTCACCTTTCCGGGTCCTGCAGGTGGAGCAGCAGGTACACACTGCGGGGACGGGGGCATCATCAGTGATACCCCTCACCTGGACAGGGACCAGCCCCAGGCCAACAGGGAGGCCCAGGGAGGTGTGGGCATCCCCATATGTTCACTATGGGGGTCCCAGGAATGTGGGTCTCTGTAGAGACACCAAGGTGGGCGAGGGGATCACTCTAGATTCCGCTTCCTCACAGGTGCTAGAAAATGCCCTTGTCTGGTGCACAGAGGCCAGTCCTTGTGACCTGCAGCCCAAGGGAAGGGAGGGGATGAAGTCCAAGTCTCTTCTGAGAAATAACTCCAACTGCCCCTTCTCTCTCTCTCTCCCACTTCATCATGGCCTGCAGAAAACCTGCTCACACTGACCTCCGAATCCCCAAAGGGCTCTGTGTCTGGCCATTTGGCCCCAGTGGCTAACTGGCTGCTACCTTACACACTCCACTGGTCTTGGTGTATATCTGGGCCTTGGTATACAGTGTGTATGTGTGTGTATGCACGCTCAGCTATGTCTGATTCTTTGTGACCCCATTGACTGTAGCCAGCCAGCTTCCTCTGTCTATGGGATTCTCCAGGCAAGGATACTGGGGCGGGTTGCCATTTCCTTCTCCAGGGGAATTTCCTAACCTAGGGATCAAACCCACATCTCCTGCATTGGCAGGGAGATTCTTTACTATTGAGCCACCTGGGAAGCCCTTGGTATACAGTAGGTGCTCACTAAATACAGGCTGTCTTCAAGTTCATGGAGGGCAAAGATCATTCTTTCAATTCCCTTTGTACCCTTCCCTGGGTTCAATGCCAGACTTGCAATAAATGATGTCTGACAAAATACCTCCCAGGCCATTTATTCTGCAGGGTGGGCCACAGAAATTGCATGGTGTTATTTTATACCAATGGGCATGTATATTTTTATTTTACATAAATTATTACATAATCTCTTATTCCATTTTGTACATTGTTCACTAGGCCTCATGTTTTCAAACTATACCTAAATGTGCATTGAAACTGTTGCTTCCAACAGCTGCACACAACTCCCTGGGGTGTGCAGCCACCACCTCCTACCCAGCCTGTCTTCAACAGTGGCCTGCCGTCCAGGACTGGCAAATTATTAACACCTCAACTGCTCTCCTCACAACCCCAAGATGGAGGCCAAATAGGGATTCTGGTATCTCACCTTCAAAGGCAAAGGCTGAAGCGAACTGGGTTCCTTTCCTGGTCCAAGGACAAATCCTCTGATAGTGACCGCCCAGGGAATCACTCTCAGGAAGGTTCTGAGATTGAACATAGGCTCGGTGGGGACAAGAGTGGTGACTGCTTGGTGACGTCGGCCTCGCTGCGTTGCCATCTCTGCCCAGGCCCAGGGTCACTCAGTCAGGACAGAAGCCCAGACTTGGGGCCATTTCCCAGACCAAACCACTCGTGGTGTCCGAGGCCAGGGCCAGGAAGGGCACACCAGCTGGGCCTCCTTTGGCGGACTTCCTCCTAGGCACCCTGACCCTCCCCTCCGGGGTTATGACAACTCCAGAGCCTCTGACCTGGGTGCTTCTGCCCTCGACACAGGCTCTGGGCCATCTTTAACCTGCCTTTCTTTCTGAGCTGCCTTTTATTTTAGGCCCAGAGCAGCTAGGGCGAAGGCAAAACAATGGTCCCTGTCCTTCCTGCTAGGTCAGCACCCCACTTTCTGGCCCCGAAATCACAGGTGCCACGGCCAAGGGTGGGCAGTGAGGAGAGTGCATTTTGTTGCAGTACAGTAGGCTCTCTGGTTCTCCATGAACTCCACTTGCTCAGTCTGCAGACCTGCAACCAGAGTGCTCTCCTGCTTTCTGGGGCATCATGGAGCATGGAAGCGGGCAGGGCCAGGAAGACAAATCAGCCCAAGTCCGTTTCCATCAAGTGCTGGCCTGGGAAAATATTCAAAGCCCAGGGGATGCCCCCATCGCCTTCTCTTTTATAACTGAAGTACAGCTGACTTACAATATTTAGTTTCAGGTGTACAACATAGTGATTCAATATTTTTTATAGACCATACTCCATATAAAGATGTTATAAGTAACATTGGTAAGACTACCTTGGTGGTCTAGTGGATAAGACTCTGTGAGTCCCCTGCACAGGACACAGATTCAATCCTGGTCAGGGAACTAAGATCTCACACGCCACGTAGGGTGACCAAAAAGGAAAAGAAAAATCTCACATAAAACTGGCTATATTCCTGCATCCTTGTCACCTATGTTATGTTCAGTGGTTTGTAGCTCTTAATTCTCCTCACCCATTTTACCCTCCCCCAACCTTCTCCTCTCTGGCCACCACCAGTCTGTTCTCAGTATCTATGAGTCTGTTTTTATTTCGTTATATTCATTTGTTTCATTTTTTAGATTCCACATATAAGTAAATATACACAGTGTTTGTCTTTCTCTGACTTATTTCAATAAGCGTAATACCCTCCATCCGTGTTGCTGCAAATGGCAAAATTTCATTCCTTTTTATGACTGAGCAATATCCATCTCCTTTTAGATCCTACCAGACCTCTCTTTTTCCCAGTTTTGAAACTGCTGCAAATACTCCGCCAAGGGGAAGAGTAGGCAGGAGGCCTGGACTCTGGTCCTGTGTGGCCCTGGCACAGTATGTGCCCTCTCTGAGCCCACTTCCTCTGTTCAGTTTGCCTCTATAATGACAACATAGAAAGGGACTGCAGGCCACCCAGACTCACTTCCTGGCCAAAGCAGGAACTTTGTACGTGACTAACTCTGGTTTGGGCCCTTCCAATGTCAGGGATCTCACTACTTCACAAGGCAGCCCATTTCCATTTTAGACACTTTAATATTAAAGTGCTTTTCTAGGTAAGTTAGACAGCAACAAGAACAGTAATAGTAGCTACTACTTAGAGTGCCAGGCATGACCCTAAGCACCTTCACATGGCTAATTTCATTTGAATCCTCATGACAACTCTGCACATGGGGCTAGTCATTCTGTGCGTTCAGATAAGGACTCTGTGGTGCAGAGAGGATAAAGCGCTTGCCCTGGCCACACAGCTGGTAAGCGGCTGCCCCCTCGGAACTCTACCCCATTGGTTTTAGCTCTGTCCGCTGAGCCTCACAGAATCGCGACCCTTTATCAAATCAAAGCGACAGCTTTCATTTGAGGCTCAGTAGCTCAGAAACTGATCAAGGGTGGAGGCTCACATGCCTAGGAGCCCGGGAGGTCAGAGGCCAAAGATGCTCAAGGAAACCTGATGGCCAGTGGGTGAGTGGATAGAAGGCACTGACCCAGGAGTCGGGGCCATAGGAGAATGCCACCAGAAGGCACAAACCTGATGACAGCTACCTTCCCTGGGCCTTTGTCTCTTCGTTGATAAAATCAGAGGGTGAGATTGAGTGATGCCCAAGCTCCCTTCCTGCCTGGCCTTTAGGGATTCCACACTAAGTTCTCCTGGCTCAGGGACAGGGTTCCCCTACCCGAGGTGGATCTCACCCCCATGGCCAAGCCTCCATCTCCCCAACCCTAGTAGGGCTAAAACATGTCTCTTCCAACAGAAAAGCCACAATCTTCAATCCTAGGTAGAGGGGACATTCCCGAGAGGGGAGGAAACTGGTGGATGCCAGGCCTGGCTCTGAGCTGGTCTCCTTTTCCTGGCGGGGAGCACACGCTGTCATTCCCAGGGCAACCGTGAAGCTCCTTTCCCATCCATGTCTTAGACCCTCAAGTTGGGTGGGCCTGGAAGGACCCTGTTCTCAGGACTCTAAGATGCCCCCTGCAGGCTGCATCTTACAGCACATGACCCAGGTCTAGGTGACCTGGACATCCCTCTTTATACATTTAAGGGCAGGCGAGCCACCTGGCACACGTCACAGCCAGAAATTGCCGCAGTGGCCCTATATCCACCCCCAGGCTCAATGTCCCATCAAGTGAGAGGGCCGGGGGAGATTCAGAACCATGCCCTGCAGCCCACCCCCTCCCCATCTACCCTCTGCTGGCAGCAGCAGTGCTCAGCCCTGTAACCTCCCCTAGGAACAGTCTGGGGAACCAGAAGTGCTGGCCAGCTCCCTACCCCTCCAGTCCCCGACCCCAGCCTCCACAAACCAGAAACCCATTGATGGATCAGAAGTCGGTGGGTCCCAAATGTGGCTGCACCTTGACAGCACCATGTATCAGGGTCTCATCCTCAACATACTGAATCCCCTGGGGGTGGGCCCAGGACTCTACACATTTAATAATAAGGTCCCATGTCAATTCTGGCACAGGGACCCCTCTCAACCAGGGCAGACACAGAGGCAGAGGTGTGGTTTCATACAACCCTGGCCTCCACAGGAATTAGATCTCAGGGCTAGTGTGGCCTTGGCACATGGTGGCCCAGGGTGAGGTTTATGGGGTGGGGGGGGTGGGCACAAGAAGGGGATGAGATGGCAGAATGAGAGGATAGGAAACACCGTGTCAAGAAAAGGGACCACGGGAACCGTAGCCCTGGATGTGGGGGAGGAGACACTCAGGTGCTCATGACAGGTGAGCCCTCCTGGGAGCACGTGGATGGAGAGGAAAGAAAGAGAGAAAGCTGCCTTAGCCAAGGACAGCTGGGCCAGTCGCCTCTAGGCTTGGTCTATGTACCACTATTCAACCACCTTCAACACCCTCCCAACCCAGATAATCAGATGGAGGAGGCAGGACCCTTGGTGTAGGGGACCTAACTCTGCCCCCATCAGAGTTCCCAAGGCCAGCTTCCCATCCTGGCCTGAGTGGCACTCAGTCCCTTGGCTGACCTGAATGGTCTGATGGGCATCTGTGTGAGCGGTGAGTCCTTGGGGAAAGAGTCCTAGGGTGGCCTGGGCCTCTCACTAGGAAAGCAAGGCCTAAGAGGTGGGAAAGAAGGGAAGTGAAGTGACACCTACCTGAGCTGCCAGCGCTCTCAGAAGCACTCCTGGACATCTTAGGCTGGCCGTGCTTGCCGCTGGCCCGCCCAGGGCCCGGTGGAGGGGGGCTTGAGGGAGCAGGGGCGCCGTCTCCCCTGATGGTGGAGAGATCCTGCATGCTGAAGCTCCGGAGTCGCTCCGATAAGGCACCTTGTCCCTGGACGCAACACAGAGGAACACCCATCAGAGGCCTGCCCCACAGGCCAGGGGCAGCCGTGGGGGACACACACAGGAGGCACACCCATCAGAGGCCTGCCCCACAGGCCAGGGGCAGCCGTGCGGGACACACACAGGAGGGACACCCATCAGAGGCCTGCCCCACAGGCCAGGGACAGCTGTAGGGGACTCTGACAGTCAGCACAGTAGAGACCAAGCCCCTGGAAGGACTCCGCACAGGGCAGCTGCCCAGCGTACTTGTGGGAAACACAGAGGGGGACCCGGCCCAGAATGTTCCAGGGCCTCTTACAGGCTCAGCCAGTTTCTCTGCCTCCTGACTCTCCTCTCCTTCAGATGCCCCCACAATAAAGCAGGGCCTCAGCCAGACCCAGGGTGGAGGAAACGACCATTGCCTTCAGTCCCTACTCTCCAGGGCTTGTCTGTGGCTTCTCCAGCCTTACATAAATAAAAATCTTTATATAGCTACATTTTTCTCAATCCTCAGGAAACAGGAATCTGGCCAGAAGATCAGAACTTAATAATCTAATAATCTTAATAATGTGCTCAGTCCTTAGTCTTTTCAAAGGAAATCAAATGCAGACAATATTTTTTTAATGTATGACAACAGCAATTTCTTTTATCTACTCATGTGACTGTCCATGAGTCACACTGACTGCCACTGGTGCATCTGAGATTCATAAAAAAGCCAAAGGTAATGAATCAGGAAGGAAAAAGATGATATTAAAAAAATAATAACATACATGCAACAAAACCCTGCTGACTGTAACCATTTCTGTCTTGCTTGCTCAAGTCGCTTCAGTTGTATCCGACTCTTTGCAACACTGTGGACCTTAGTCTGCCAGGCTCCTCTGTCCATGGGATTCTCCAGGCAAGAATACTGGAGTGGGTTGCCATGCCCTCCTCCAGGGATCTTCCCAACCCAGGGATCAAGCCTGCCTCTCCTGCATCTTCTGCATCACAAATGGATTCTTTACCACTTAGCCACCTGGGAAGCCCTTTACTGTCCTGAGGGAGCCACAGACATCATGTCAGGCAGAAACTGTTCTTTTTGTTTAGGAAAGCAAGATCGATCCACTATACTTATGAAAGGGAAGGGCCTTGTTGTCTGGATGAGAGAATCTGTCATTGTGAAAAGGATCGTAAGGCAGGCACAGGGACGATGGCGTTGTCTTAGGTGCACCTTGGGGGCTGGAGGACAGACTCCTGTTTGCAGAAAAGGAAACCTGAAGTGGGAGGGGCTGGTAGGATACTGGGGTTATTGAGGATTGGGTTGGGACCTGGAACAAGACGTGACAGGCAGACTTCCCTGGTGGTTCAGTGATTATGAATCTGTCTTGTAATGCAGGGGACGCGGGTTCCATCTCTGGTGGGGGAACTAATATTTTATACATGGCAGAGCAACTAAGCCCCCGCAACAGCAACTAGTGTGTGCATAAGAACTAGAGAGTCCATGTGCCACAAAGAAAGATCCCGTGTGCTGCAATGTCTCCTGGAAACTAACAACAACACAGAGAAAACTATTTAAGTAATCAAATACATATACAATTAGAATATGAAATCCAGGCAAAGGGTATTTGGAGGGCATTATATGAAAAAGGTGGGCTTTCCACGTAGCTCTAGTGGTAAAGAACCCTCCTGCCAATTCAGGAGACATAAGACATATGGGTTTGATCTAGGTTGGGAAGATCCCCTGGAGGAGGGCATGGCAATACTGGAGTATTTTTGCTTGGAGAATCCCATGGACAAAGGAGTCTGGTGGGCTATGGTCCATAGATTTGCAAAGAGTCGGACATGACTGAAACACCTTAGCACGCATGCACATAAGAAAAAGGCAGAAATTGTCCTGGTTGCCTCCGACATTGCCCTGGGACGATGGCGGGCAAGGGGTGTGAGGCTTAACCTACCAGATATGACAGCTGGGTAGCCTTTGCCAAGAAAATGAGGGCAGGACCGGCTGCCCAGTATAAACCCCTCCAAATCCATCAGTCAATGACCCATGATATTTCTACTCAGAAACATTCATGATGACATCTAGAATTTAGAAGAAACAAGACTAAAGAACAAAAACTGATCCTGAAAAGAGGGAGGAAATATTCTGATAATTATAATGGAGTAATTCAATATTAGGTTAACATTCAGGAAAACTACTTATAAATTTGCTCTTTCATTCATTCTTCCATTTATTCCTTTATCTATTTCAGAAAGATTTATCAAGGATTGGCTATGGGCAAGACACTGTACTAGGTGTTACTAGGAAGTACCAAAAATATAGCTCGATTTCTGACAAAATGTAAAAAGACAAATGGACAAATAACCATTCAGAAGTGCCATAGCAGAAGCTACAGAAAATGAAGATTAAGAACCACACAGAGGTAGAGAATGGACATGTGAACACAGAGGGGGAAGGGGAGGTCGGGACAAGTTGGGAGATTAGGATTGCCATATATACACTACCATGTGTATATTCCCTGGGAACTCAGGCAGTAAAGAATCTGCCCACAATGCAGGAGACCCAGGTTTGATCCCTGGGTCGGGACGATCCCCTGGAAAAGGGAATGGCTACCCACTCCAGTATTCTTGCCTGGAGCATCCCATGGACAGATGAGCCTGGTGGGCTACAGTCCATGGGGTCCCAAAGAATTGGACACAACTATGCGACTGACACTACATGTGTAAAGTAGATAGCTAGTGGGGACCTGCTGTATGGCACAGGGAGCTCAGTTTGGAGCTCTGTGACAACCTAGAGGGGTGGGAGGGGGTCAGTGGAAAGGAGGTGCAAGAAGGAAGGCATATATGTATTCATGTAGCTGATTCACTTCATCGTACAGCAGAAACATAACATTGTAGAGCAATTATACTCCAATAATAAATAAAGAAACCACAGCTCTAGAGTCAGGCCTGGATTCAGTCCTATCACTTACAGCTGGATGACCTCAACCTGTCATCTGTAGAACAGCATCCATGTGGCAGGAGGGTGGGGAGGAATAATATAATCCCATAATAATGGGATGATGGCATAAACTGTCCATGACAGAGCCCAGTGTGTAGTAAGTGGTCCCAAAATGTCAACTATGATGATGATAACATATTACTCTAGCTACCTGAGACATACAAGTTGCTGCTGAAATAAAAAACAGAAAGATCAGGGTCTTCCCTGGTGGTACAGTGGTTAAGATTCTATGCTTCTGATACAGGGAGTGTGGGTTCGATCCCTGGTCAGGGAACTAAAATCCCACATGCCACACAGTGTGACCAAAAACAAATTAATAAATAAAATATAAATTAAAAAAATGAGAAAACTCCAAATGCATTTGACCACAGTGAGACAGACTGTTAACTGACCATCCAAAAGTCATCCCCAGTCCCATTCTGAAAATGGTGAGAAAAAACAGATTTCGCAAACTCCCTCCTATCTACTATGCATGGCCATGTGATGCAGTTCTGGACAATGGGAGGTAAGGGGAAACCTGCTAAGGGATTTCTGGGAGAGATATTTCCTCTGTCTGACATGCAGAAGGAGAAAGGCCTGACCCTGCTTCCTGCTTTCTGCCTTTGAGTGTGGGAACCGCTACCTTGTGACAAAAAGACTCACCAAGACATTCACCCGGAGCCTTGGCATCTCTAAGACACCGGGATACTGACAGTGTCCGCTTACTCCTAGACTCCTTGTGAATGATGTTCATCAATTATAAGACATATTTTTCTCACCTCTGAAATTAGGGTGAGTCATACGATTGTTTGCTTTATTCTTGTTGTCACTGCTTACACACGAATGCACTCGGTCATTATTCCTGAAGGCAGGACCAGACAAAGGAAACTCGAGACTGTTCACTGTTAACAAACCAAGACCTACTGGAAGAAGGATTATGAGCCCAGGTTATTTAAAACACATTCAACTGACACCTTCTAGTAAGATGCAGAAAGTGGCAGAATGGGAAACAGCGACATGGATGAAAATCTCAGAGACAAAATATCTGCATCACTAGCACTCGGGAGAGCACAAAAAGTGATGTGGCTTCATCATGTATGGATACTGATAAGTGATTCAAAGGAAGCTTAGAAAGACTTCAACCAGTTTGTTGTGTCTATAGCTTCCCTTTACTGCATGTATGCAAGTGACACGCAGAAAAAATCTAAAGACTCCAAAAGAGTCACTTTAATAAGTAGAACTAGAGGAGTTCCTTGGTGTGTGTGTGTGTCAGTTGCTCAGTCATGTCCGACTCTTTGCGACCCCATGGGCTGTAGCCCGCCAGGCTCCTCTGTCCATGGGATTCTCTAGGCAAGAATACTGGAGTGGGTTGCCATTCCCTTCTCCAGGGATCTTCCCGACCCAGGGATCAAACCCGTGTCTCCCTCATTGTGGGCAGATTCTTTACCGAATGAGCCACCCGGGAAGCCCCAGTTATACCATGTTAATGGCCCAACAATTACATTTGTGAAAGTGCCTGCTGAAAGGTCACAGGGTTTCTTTTACTTATTGATTTTTAAAATATTTATTTATTTATTATTTTTGGCTGCATCAGGTCTTAGTTACAGCTCGTGAACGTCTCTCTAGCTGTGGCACGGGGACTTAGTTACCCCGTGGCACATGTGATCTTAGTTCCCCCACCAAGAACTGAACTCGAGTTCTCTGCATTGGTAGGTGGACTCTTAATCACTGGACCACTTAACCACAGGTAAGTCCCATTACAGGATTTCTTTTAAAACAACTGTGTCAGGGTTCGCCAGTGGTTCAGTGGTTAAGAATCCACCTTGCAATGCAAGGGACACTGGTTCGATCCCTGGTCCAGGAAGATCCCACATGCCTCAGAGCAACTAAGACTCTGTGCCACAGCTACTGAGCCCTCGCACTGCAACGACTGACGTCTGTGTACCTAGAGCCCTGCTCAGCAATAGGGAGCCCACACACAACAAATGAAGAGTAGCTGCAAGTGAAGAGTAGCCCCCACTCACCGCAACTACAGAAAGCCCAAGTACAGCAGTGAAGACCCACCGCAGCCAAAAAATACAATAAATACATCTTAAAAAAAAAAAAAAAAACAAACAGTGCCAGAGGAGGGTGGGAGCAGAGGAGTAAGACTGGCTTTTCACCTGACGCCCTCTTTTGTACTTTTAGAATTGTGTACAGTGAACACGTATCACCTTTAACGTAATAAATCCTTACGTTGCATTTCCAGTAACACCCACAGCACTCTTCCATGACCACCCTGCGGACCCCAGTCTGTAAATATGAGGCTTGCATGATGCTGACAAATGCCATCTAGACCAAAAAAATAACATGGGATTGTTTAAAACAAATGAGAAAAGAGGAGGAAGAAGTGGTTTCTCCAGAAGTGGCCATGTATTCACTCTCCAGCCTTGAGAGCCCGGTCTCAACTCTGCTTGGGGGACCCCGACCCAACAACTTGGTCCCGCTCAGCCTTGCAACCTCACTGGGAAGTTAAAGGACTGAGTAAGATTCCCTTCTGGAATTCCCAACTGGAGAATTTTAACTTCGAGAATCTATGGCCTTCTCCTCTAAGTTGATTATGTGGCTCAGATTGCAACCCTAAGACTTTCCAGAGTAATTTGAAAATCTCTAGAGTAAATGTTGGGCCTCCCAAGGTAATTCTGAGGAAAGGTAAATAAAATTCTGGTGTGTGTGTCTTTAAATTCTTGTATCAGTTTCCTTCCCAGCCAACACCAGGTTCAGAATATGAACCAGAGGAAAAGCTGGGAAGTCTGGAGCCCTTTCATGAGCCAAGGTCAGCCTGCTTCAGGCACACTGTGAGCACCTGCCCCAGGACTGTCACACTGCAGGTCTGCACTGCCTTTGGCATCTCACCCCTGGAAGAACCTCCCCGCAGCCCAGTATCACGGGACCAGAAAGGGAGATGTAGTCAGCCTTCCGTGAAAACGAATCTCCTATTTGTATTCTGTCCTACTTTGAGCTCTTTATCTCCCACCGTATTATAAGCACGGTCTACCCAGCCCTGTTGCAGCTGCTTGTTTATATGCTGTTTGTCTGAACAGACTCAACCTTGCTTTTTTCCTGGCACGCTGATACCATGTGGCCCAGTGGCTCTCTCAACTCTTTAAAATACCAGAAATCCCACAGAACTATGTTGGGGGCAAGGAAGGGAAACCTATTACTGATTAATTTTTTTTTTCCTGGCTAAAACCCAGAAAACTGAACCATGTCACTGAATTTTCTATTAATCCGAGATCTTTATTTGTGTGTGTGTGTGTTCCAGTTTTATTGATGTATTTTTTTCCACTTGTATTTTTACATTAATTTAATTTATTTATTTGACTGTGTCCAATCTTCCTCACGTCATTCCGGATCTTCCACTGCAGCGCTCGGACTCTAGTGGTGGTGCATGGGCTTAGTTGCCCTGTGGCCTGTGGGATCTTAGTTATCCAATCAGGGATCAAACCCAAGTCCCCTGCATTGCAAGGTGGATTCTTAACCGCTGCACCACCAGGGAAGTCCCTCCATTTGCACTCCATTACTATATTTTTCTAATTTTATAGATGGATTCAAGATATGAGCCTTAGGGGCTTACAAGTACTTTCACGTACATATTTATACTTGACATGTATTGTAATTTCTTTTAATTTTAAAAGATTTTTTTATATAATTAATTTTTTATTGGAGTATAAATGATTAACAGTGTTGGGAATCTGAGATCTTTAATTCCTAATTCTCCCCCTAATTTGTAAGGAATAAGAAATCCATGTAGCAAACACACACCAAATTCTCTTTGTTTTAATGCTTTTCTTAATCGGGGGAGCAAGTGTGTTCCTGGGAAAACCCACCAGACCTCTACTAATCTGATACTCTAAGTAAAAAATTTACCACTAATAGAACACCTGCCATTAGGGCCCACAGAGCCCCGATTCAACACAGTCACTAAGTCTGGCTGCAGGCCCTTGAGGAGGTCCCCTTTTCCAGAGGGACACAGTGGGGAAGGGACACCAGGAATCCCACTGGGGGCTGCAGCAGGGCATAAAGTTTAGCACACCTCACCTCGCACCATATCTAAGGCCTGTGACTGATGACAATGAGAATAAAGTCAGAGGGCTTCAGTGAGTCAGTCAGTTGATAACAAAGCCACCAGCAGTAACCACAGTTCCCATTGGTGATTCAAAGAGCGTGAGTGCTTCCTTCTAGATTCCCACGGGGTACCCACCTCCCTGACACAGTTGCCTCTACAGCTACACATGCTCCACACCAAGCCCGAGCAGGCTCCTTCTCAGCATGCTTGATGAAGGCAGGGGCCTCCGTTTCTGCCACAGAAGTGGGTTAACACACAAAAGAGAAAGAGAATCCTTCCCACCATTGCATCAACGGCAGCATCGATCATCAAACCCAATTCACTCTCCAGGCATCAAACAAACAAACAAACAAAAACAAATAAGTTAATCGCATGTTAGATGCCACCACGTTAACACAATGAGAGGCTCTGGGAGGAGGCTGACCCCGGCTCTGGGATTAACGCACATGTACACACACGGGTGTCGGCGGGAGAGACACCGGGCTTGGATCCAGACCATGGGCTGGTAGGCAGAGGTGGCTACTGGCCTCTCTCCCCGACTGGATCAGTTCGAAGTTAGTCACACCTCTCAACGGGGTTACCTGCCCTTCTCTGAGGTCCAAAGAGGAGACAAAGGGAAAAAGTCGAGCCACCTGATAAAGGGGAAAAGAAAAAAAGCCATGGGCACCAAGCCTATGAAATAGGCACCATTCTGTTGCCCTGGCCTCAGACTCTCACTCATTCACTCATATTCCTTCATTCACCACCAATGCTAATAGTGTTCCTGAAGCTCTGAGGGAAGCCCGGTGGAGGAAAACATGAATATGAATCATGACACGGTTCCTGCTTCCACTACTCTTGCCTGGAGAATCCCACGGACAGAGGAGCCTGGCAAGCTACAGTCCACGGGGTCGCAGAGACTCAGACACAATTGAGCAACTAACATTTTCCTGCTCCTAAGGGCCTCACAGACTGGCCAGGCATCGAGACACAAACACAAACAAGTCAGCAAAGGACGGATGACAGAACACATGACAGACGTTCGAGGCCCAGAGAGAACGAGAGCAGTGCTGGCAGGGACACCCAGAGAGGCCTCGTGCTGGTTCAGACTGGAGGGGTGACACCAGAGAGAGGCCTCAGAGAGAAAGAGAGCAGTGTTGGCCAAGAGTTCAGACTGGAGTTAGAGACGAGGGCTGCACCTTCAGAAAGGGAGAGGAGGCCCAGAGAGAATGAGAGCAGTGCTGGCACGGACACCCAGAGAGGCTTCCTCCAAGAGTTCAGACTGGAGTTAGAGGTGAGGGCTGCACCATCAGAAAGGGAGAGGAGGCACAGAGAGAAAGAGAGCAGTGTTGGCAGCAACACCCAGAGAGGCCTTGTCCAAGAGTTCAGACTGGAGTTAGAGACGAGGGCTGCACCATCAGAAAGGGAGAGCAGGGATATTGCGGCTGGAGAGTTGTCGGAGCCAAGGCGTCAGAGAGGAAAACCTGATTTGGGAAACTGAGATTGAACCAATCAAAGAAGGGGCTCAGGTGCCTGATGAGCAGCTGGAGGTAAGTCTGGAAAAACTGTACTTTGTCTAAACCTGGACTTCGATGAGAGTGCCACTGATGGTTTCTGAGTGGTGACCCAAGTGGATAAAGCGGGATTTTAGAGTCACTTCCATGGAGGCTCAGATGGTAAAGAATCTGCCTGCATTGCAGGAGACACGAGTTTGATCCCTGGGTTGGAAAGATCCCCTGGAGAAGGGAATGGCAACCCACTCCAGTATTCTTGCCTGAGAATCCCCATGGACAGAGGAGCCTGGTAGGCTACAGTCCAAGGGGTCACAGAGTCAGACATGGCTGAGTGACTAACACTTAAGAGTCATGAGAACATTCCAGATATACTGTGTGGCCCACACGGAGAATGGCCCCTGGTGTGTGCTCTGCCTTTCTTTCTCAAGTTGGAGCCAGGCACATGGATGTCTGCAGGGAAGACTGAAGTGCGGGACTTCCCTGCTGGTCCAATGGTTAAGACTCCAAGCTTCTACAGCTGGGGGTGCAGGTTCCATCCCTGGTCGGGTAGCTAAGATCCCACATACCTCATGGCCAAAAAACCAAAACATAAAACAGAAACATTTTGTAACAAATTGTACAGAAATATTGTAACAAACTCAATAAAAACTTTAAAAAATGGTCCACATTAAAAAAAAAAAAAAGGGACTAGAAGTGCCCTTAATGGGAGATGAAGTGCAAAAATGAAAATTAACTGGTGAGGGAAGACTGGTTTGGAGCACTGGCTGGATCTGAGGTGCCCACAGTAGCTGCTGAGGAGGTGAGGAGCAGGATGGGAAATGAGGACATTGTGCAGGATAACGACAGTGCATGAATGAGCAGAATCCCTGTAAACCAGAGCTGGGCCTGGTCCTCTGAGCCAGGCCATCACTCAAGTGATGGGCTTTCAGGGTCATCAGGAAGGACTCCAGCTGTCCCAGCCCTCACATGCAGAAGGCCACCACTGAGACCCAGCCAGAAGCCCTATCTGGTCCTTGGAGAGACGGGACCCTGAGGGAGCTTTGTGTGAGGCAGATCCCTGTTCCAGGATCTAATTTCTTTTTTCTTTCTTTTTATTTAAGTATAGTTGATTTGCAATGTTATATTAGGACATTGTGGTGCTGGAGAAGACTCTTGAAGTCCCCTGGACAGCAAGGAGATCAAACCAGTCCACCCTAAAGGAAATCAATCCTGAATATTCATTGGAAGGACTGATGCTGAAGCTCTAATATGTTGGCCACTTGATGGGAAGAGCCGACTCATTGGAAAAGACTCTGATGCTGGGGAAGACTGAGGGAAGGAGGAGAAAGGGGCAACAGAGGATGAAATGGTTGAATGGCATCATTGCCTCAACGGACATGAGTTTGAGCAAACTCCAGGAGATAGTGAAGGACAGGAAAAGCCTGGTGTGCTGCAGTCCATGAGGTCACAGAGTTGAACACGACTTAGTGAATGAAAAACCAATTAGGACACAGTGATAAAGCTTTAGAGAATCTATCTTTAGTGTCTTTTTAAAAATTTAATTAATTCACTTATCTTTGGCTGAGCTGGGTCATCATTGTTGTACTCAGGCTCTCTCTAGTTGTGGCTAGGCAGGGCTACTCTCGAGTGGCGGTACTCAGGCTTCTTATTGTGGTGGCCTCTCTTGTTAAAGAGCACAGGCTCTATGTACATGATCTTCAGTAGTGGCGGCATGCAGGCTCAGTTGCCTTGCGGTATGTGGGATCCTCCTGGACCAAGGACTTGAACCCATGTCCCCTTCATTGGCTGGTGAACTCTTAACCACTGGACCACCCGAAAAGTCCCTATCTTTAGTATCTTAAGGTAACTTGTGACCCACTGCCCAGCATTTAAGTGTGGCCCAAGCCTTGCCTGAAGAGCTGACAGACAACCTTAGAAGTACCCAGGGTTGGTTCTAAAATTCTCAGTGGCAGACTGGCATCTCTCAGGCCCTCACCACTGGGTCATCCTGGCCAGGGGGTGAGATCCAAGCAGAACATGGTTAAGGAAGCATTGGTCTGGTGTGTGTGGAGGGGAGGGTGCTGTGGGGGTGTCTGGAGTGATGCAGGAACAAGCGACTGGCAACTAGAGTCTCACTCTCAGCCCAGCCAGGCCCCTAGCGTCTGTGAGGCCTCGGCAGCTACTTGGCACTAGGGTCTCCGTGTTCTCCCCTGTTCTCCCCTGTGCAGTGAGGGGCTACGGACGGCGGCATCTAAGGCTCCTGTTCTCATCACTCACAGGGTGGCATTCTTCTCTCTCTCAGTGGGGGAGTGGGGGCAGGGGCTCATGTGTTGTACAGAAGCTGCTGCCCAGGCACTGCCCGCCTCGAGCCTGAACAGGTGGCAGAAGTCGACCCCAGAGTTAAGAGGGACCTGAAGCCCAGGGAGGGGGAGTGTCTCTCCCAGGGCCACACAGCACAGGCAAGGTGGACGGAGCACAGGCAATGCCCAGCTGTGCTCATGCTACCGCATCCAGAGGAAAGGCGGGATTGTAAGTCACGTGATGCCAGTGTTGGACTTGTTTCTTTTATTTGGTTCATCAGTGAGTAAAGATCATGATCAACCTCAGGGTGTAAATGGACACAGGAGGAGTGACCAACAGGCAGCCTCCACATGAGCTCTGCATCCTAAGAAGTCTCTGTGGACATCACCTCATGACTATTTTGCGGCAGAAACCATCATCATGCCCATTTTGCAAATGAAGAGACTGAGGCTCACAGAGATGCAATAGCAAGTGGAGGAACTGAGGTTTGTTGTTTTTTTTTTTTTTTCCCCTCACAGCATGTGGGACATTAGTCCCTTGACCAGGGATTGAACCCACACTCCCTGTATCAGAAAGAAGCAAGAAATCCTAACCACTGGACCACAAGTAAAGTCTTGGAGCTGGGATTTCCAACCTGGGTCTGCTTATTTTCAAAGCCCACACTTGATACTAAGCATTGCTCTTCTGGCTGTGACAGCTAAAAATAGGTACAATCGTCCTTCATTCCTCTACTATTTACTGTGTAACTGGTAGGGATGCAGACAAGACATGGCTATAAATGACGGCAAGAGAGCCACTGGGGGCCATGAAGTGAGAGACTGGTTTCACCAGGAATCTGAGGAGGCAGCTGTGGAGGATGCGGCTCTTGATTCTGAAGGGTGGATAGGATTTCAAACAGTTGGGAACAGAGGCAGATGAAGAATCAGCATCAGAAGAGGTAGGAAAGAGAAAACTCTAGAAATAGCATGTTAATCACTCAGTCATGTCCGACTCTTTGCAACTCCATGAACCGTAGTCTGCCAGACTCCTCTGTCCATGGAATTCTCCAGGCAAGAACACTGGAATGGGTAGCCATTCCCTTCTCCAGGGGATCTTCCCAACCCAAGGATCAAACCTAGGTCTCCCACATTGTAGGCAGGGTCTTTACCATCTGAGCCACCAGGAACACCATATGGAGTTGCTATTGCTAGACCAGCACAGGAGGTGGCGCTGTAAACACAGTACAAGAGCCAGGAGCAACTAGACAGGAAGGCGGGGATCAGTACAGGAATGCACAGGCCTCAAGCAGGGACAGTGGCAGTAACACTTGAGTGGCTACTGCAGTAGTCCAAGCTAGAAGGGAGGGTGATGGGAAGAGGGCAAGGAAGGGAGGAAGGGAGGAAGGAAGGAAGGAAGGAATGTCAGATGGGCAGGTCTTGAAGAGTAAGTCAGAGGAAGGAAGAGCATCAAAGATGACTAAGATTTAGAGCTTGGGGACCAGAGAGGATGGTGATTTCATTATCATCAGAAAGTTGGGACACAAGAGGAGGGGTAGATTTGGAGTTAGGTACCTGGTACTAATGACCAGGAAAGAGGGAGATGTTCAGAGAACCAGTAATGCTGGACTTGAGACCTGGGAGAGGAGCTGATTTGGGAGCCAGGAGCATCAGGTGACAGCTGAAGGCGAAGAAAAGGATGAGGTGGCTCTGGGGGTTACAGGAGCAAGCTGGGGTCCTGGAGAATCCCAACACAAGGGAGCTAGGGGAGGGGGCAGGGAGAGACATATAGCCGCTGATCATAATTGCAGGCAAATTGCCTGAGCTTTGGCTGGCAAGTCAGCAAAGTGTGAAAGCGGGCCTGGACCAGGGGAGAAGATGGAGAAACAAAAGCTCCATCATGGGCAGTGCTGTAAGTTGAGTCTTTATACCCCTGTTTTCCCGGTGAACCTTATATAAAGGCCTCAAAGGGCTGATCGGGTGAGGGAGATGGTAGAGACGAGCGAGGAGGAGGAGGCGACCATCCTCCTCCACGGAGGCTGTGGTGCCATTGCCACAGCCACTCATGGTGATCCTAAAAGTGGTTTCTCAGACCTCCTAGGTTAAACCACGCTCAGAGTGGTCCTCAGAGGCACACGGGCATCTCTTCTTCCACTGTGACCCTTGGTGCATCCAGCACCATCATCCCCATAGGCCAACTTGGAACAGAGGTGGGGCAAGTGACATCAGATCAGTAACTCTTCCCGAGCGCCGGCCCACCGACTTGTGAGGCTGAGTCTCTTGCTTGTGTTAATCCACCAGAGTGGATTCCAAATAGAAATCCAGAGAGAAAGGGCGTTAGGTAACAAAGGCGAGTGTGGCAGAACCACAGTGAACAAGGTTTGCTTGGTTCTGTTTCAGCTTGTTTTGGAAACAAGCTCCAGTGCAGGCTGATTTGTTGGGGAGACTAGAGGGCAGGGAATACTTCCAAATTTTTTCAGTGGGTTGTCCATACGGTTTAGATAATCTTGTTGTTTAAACAGTTGCCGTAGTGAATTCTAAACATTGATTTTATGTCACACAGTCCTTGGCTGAAACAGAAAGAGGGCTAACCTGACGTAAGTGAGCACAGAGGCTGGGAAATGTTGCTCTGAGGGGTGAAGGGACAAGCACGAAGCTTCCTGGAGTCCCTGGGTTTGGCGGACACGAGGGTGTGAAGCCACACAAGGGAGACACGGGAACCTGGATGGGCCAGCTGTCTTTTCGTCTTCCTTGGAAAGCATGCCTTCCAAGCATGAGTGGATATAGGGAGATGTTATAAAAAGAAAATCAATATTTAATTGATATAATTAATTAAATGGGTTAATTATAATTAAACCTGATTAATTATAATTAATCTGACAGACTGTAAACAGGTAGGTTTTTTTTTTTTTGTCTTTTGGGTTTTTGCTAGGAAAAAAAAAAAGGCAAACAACTCCAATCTGGTCAGAAATCTCAAAACACTAGGCTTATGAACTTTCCAGAATTAGCTTCTGGTTCCAAAAATAAAGTTCCATGATCATTTGAAAGCAGCATTTTATTCAAGCAAGATTTTCAGATAAAGCAATGATGGATTAAAAAATAAGATTGGAGGCAGACAACTTTTTTTTTTAAATTATGGTGAATTGTTTCATAGAGTTTATTTTTAAAGCAAAAAAGAAGGTGAATTTTTTTTTTTTTTCCAATGAGTGGGAAGACACTGTAATTTATCTCTCTGTGACTGTGCCTAGCTATTTGGATACTAGGGCTATAACCAAGGCTTGGCTACACCCTGGTGGCCACTGACCATAATTGTAGGCAAAGTGCCTGAGCTTTGCCTGACAAGTGAGCAAAGTGTGAACGCAAGGCTGGACCAGGGGAGAAGGTGAAGAAGCAGAAGTTCCACCATGGGCAATGCTGTAGGCTGAGTGTCCATCCCCCTCTTTTCCTGGTACACCTCATATAACAAAGGCCCAAAGGGCTGGGCAGGTGAGGGACTAAGGGGCCTTGGTTAAAGCAGAGCACTGTAGGCAGGAAGATGGAAATAAGGCAAAGGAGAACCCAAGAGGCAAAACAGAGTTCCTGGTGCAGTGCTGTCCAGGAGAACTTTCTGTGAAGGTGGAGCATCCTGTCCCTGCATCAGACACTAGCCACACTGGCTGCCGAGGACTTAAAAGGGGGTTAGTGAAGACTGAGGAATTGAATACTAAAACTTACTTAATTTCAAATAATTTAAGTAGCCACATGTGGCAAGTGGCTATCATTTTGGACAGAAGATTGGAGGCCTCAAAAAGTTTATTCTTCAGATCAATTAATGAGGTTTAATGAGTGTAAAGCAACAAACAAGATGGCAGTTTGGCTTTTAGTGTTGGTTTTTTCCTAAATGAGGAACAAGGGAAAAGAAACCAGAGCCACTTATCACCAGGAGCTCACAAACTAACAGGAAATATCCGATTCTAGGGAGGGAAGAGAAGGCAATGGCAACCCACTCCAGTATTCTTGCCTGGAGAATCCCAAGGACAGAGGAGCCTAGTGGGCTGCTGTCTATGGGGTCGCACAGAGTCAGACACAACTGAAGCGACTTAGCAGCAGCAGCAGCAGCAGCAGGGAGGGAAGAACCCACAGGCAATCTGGGGCAGAAGCATCCCTTGCACACAGAGTGCCAGCTTTACTGAGAGCAGTTGTCTTGAACAGGTGACTCTAATAACATTATTGGCGCCGCTGAAACTGTTCTGGGATAGGATCTCCAGGGGAAGTAAAATGGCATTATTTTCCAAGTTATGAGACAAGTAAAACACAAGACTGGTTTACCAGGCCAGAGAACTGGGCAGATGGAAGAGACGGAGGATATAGTTCAAATGTCAAGGGGAATGAGGGGGCCTGGATATCTCACAGTCTTAAATTTTTTTCTTTTTTTTCTTTAGTGAAAAGTGTTTATTAGGAAGAAAAGAGTATAGTTTGTGTGGATAGACACACGGGCAGAGCCAGAGAGAGTCACTAAAACTCTTGCTCAATTGTTTTTTTCTCACTATGGTTTCTCATGTGAGAATGTATTTTGCTTAACTAATTAATTTCTCCATTCCCTTTTCCAGGGGATCTTTCTGACCCAGGGATCAAACCCAGGTCTTCCACATTGCAGGCAGATTCTTTGCTGTCTCAGCATATCAGGGAAACCCAATGAATTTCTAGAGAATTATTTTAAAAAAAAGAGCTTTCCAATTCTAGTCTTAAAAAGATGTGGGGCTGAATATTCCCTCCAGGTGGAATTACTGACTGGGAAATATTAATAGCTAACATCTAAGTTCAAAACCAACCAAAAGACTAGGGACACTTAGAAAGAAAGTACTAGCGAAGTGTGTTCCCAGGAAGGAGACAGAGCAGCTGTCACTGAAAACAAAGATGCACCGTTACTTCCCAGGGACAAGGACTAGACCTTGGGGAAAACTGGGGGATATGTTGGGGTTAATAGGTCTGGAGAGACATTTCCAATGTGCAATATTTTTATTTTAGATTTTCTAGTTCTAGGATAAAACATCAATAGCAACTTAAATTCGTACAGTGACAGGCTCTATTTTCTTGGGCTCCAAAATCACTAATGACAGTGACTGTAGCCATGAAATTAAAGATGCTTGCTTCTTGGAAGAAAAGCTATGACAAACCTAGACAGCATATGAAAAAGCAAAGACATCACTTTGCTGACAAAGGTCCATATAGTCAAAGCTATGGTTTTTCCAGTAGTCATGTACGGATGTCAGAGCTGGACCACGGCGAAGAATTGATGCTTTCAAACTGGTGCTGGAGAAGACTCTTGAGAGTCCGTTGGACTGCAAGGAGATCAAACCAGTCAATCCTAAAGGAAATCAACCCTGAATATTCATTGGAAGGACGAATGCTGAAGCTCCAATACTTTGGCCACCTGATATGAACAACTGACTCACTGGAAAAGACCCTGATGCTAGAAAAGATTGAGGGCAAGAGGAGAAGCCGGCAACAGAGGATGAGATGGTTGGATGGCATCACTGATTCAATGAGCTTGAGCAAACTCCAGGAAACTGGACAGGGAAGCTGGGCGTGCTGCAGTCTATGGGGTCTCAAAGAGTTGGACATGACTGAGCAACTGAACAAATGGTTAAAAACCTTCTTCACACTTCATGATTATTTGCAAAAACCCTTCAAACATTCTTTTTTTTTTTTTTTGAGAAAGGGCTCAGGCCTCAAAGTTACAAGGACAAAGAATGAACTAAAAGTGTAGGTAAAAGACCTTTCATTCTTCCAGTTAAGCTCTGCAGTTCCTCTTGGAGAAGCATCAAAGGATGGAAAAAAGATCAGATGAGGAAGAAGTACCCTCCTCATCTGGTCATGGTCCCAGGCTCTCTCCAATCTGTCTGAACTCAGAGAGAGGCTCTCAGGCATCTCACCCTGTCTTCTGCATCTGTTGAGCTAAATGCAGTAGGTATGCAGAATGAGAATTGATTTGTCAGTTAAGGGTGTTTTCTGGAAGGAGCAGGCAGGGTCCAGGAGCCATGGGTCCACATGGTCCAGGGGCCACGAGCACTGCGACCATAAATTCCAGTTTGCTCGGAACAGACCTAGTTTATACCTGTTGTCCTAGCATAACAATTAGAGCATCCTTTCACTCTCAGATGTGTCCTGTCTGAATATTATATTATATGGTCACCCTAGCCACCGGGACTTGACATGGTGTCTTTTTTTTCCCCCCACAAAATTGCTTTGACTGTTCCCCTGGGGTCATTGACAAGGTTGTTCTGGATTCAGCTTTCCCATTCTCAAGGCTAATGCTTCTAAGGGGCTAAATCTGCATCCCAGGAATGTGAAAGAAGTTAACTGTTTTAACCCTAATCACCTGTGGTTTATGGCTCTGCATGGGGCATCAGGCAGTGACCTGTAATGAGCTCGCTATTTGAAAATCATCTGGGGAACTTGTTAAAAATAGAGATGCAAGGGCCCATGGCCTGAAATTCTGATTCCGCACATCTGAGAATCTATTTAAAAATGAGAAACAAAGCTTCCCAGGTGGTTTGAACACTGAAGCCAGATTTGAACCCACTGGTGAATCATCATTCTTCAACCGCTGGCTGGAGTGGTCCCTTGTTGCTATGGAAACCACTGTTCTACCCCTCAGCCAGACTGAATTTTACTTTTTTTTTTTAAGTACACATCTGTTTCAAAAATAGAGGACATTATTTTATGGAGAGAAGAGTATTTTCTCTTTTAAGACATTTAGAGAGGAAAAGCAGAGCTCCTAAAAGGCAGAAAAATTTCTAGTCTGAAACCAAATTCAGCAGAAAGCAGGCGTCCCTCACTGCTTTAGTAAGACAAGAAAGAACCAGTGAGCAATTTTTTTCTGAAGCAAGTTTCAGACTGTCGGGAGCATCCTTCAGGTTAGCTGTAAGGTGCCTGGCTGGAGGCCTGGGCTCAGGGGCTTCCCTGGTGTTCAGAGGGGCTGATGGTGACCGGCCAAGATGGTATCAAGACTCAGGAGACTCCGGCTGGAGAGGGACCTGAAAAAGGATGGCCCTACAGAATTACCATCAGAATATAATTTACACACATGGCTGAGTGGCCAGGCAGCCCGCACTGAGCCACTCTGGTAAATATACCACACTGATGCTCTATGTCTGAGCTGAGGAAAGAGCAGTAATCTGTCCTTTAGGTGCAGAAGCAGAGAAGATGGGGTGGAGGAAGGCGCCTGGGAGAAGGCTTCTATAAGCCTCATGTGGTCAAGCTGGCCTGATGAATTCAGAATTTAGCAATTCCGAGTTCTCTTTTAGCTTAAACACAAAAGCATAAAATGATTGTCTCGAACAGAATGATCTTGGAATTCACTGCTCTTTGCAAATTCTGATATCTGAAGATAAAACAGCAGAATTTCCCCTCCAAAGATACTCCCTGGGATTCACTGCTTTGCCAGCAACTATTGTACTAAGATGGACAGGGACCCTCCAGGTACCAGCGGTAGAAGCAGCGAGACACTTCACTATGATTCTGTGTTACATAAGCAGCTGGTCCTTCTCTGAAACAGGAATCATTCCCTTTTGGTTCTCCTGTATCCCTGCCAACCTATGTCTGCAGAACTCCTTGACTTTATGTGGATGGTACTTTTCAAACACTCATCCCCGTGTGCTGTATCTTTCTCCCAGAAATGCCCCTAAAGTGCTTCTCCCTGGGCCTAGAAAACCCAGCTCAGTCCCTTGACCCAGCTCACTGTCTACACACTCCATCCCACCATCCGCCGGAAGCCCGTGGAGCACCAAGATCAGTATTCAAAATCCTTTTCCAAATCCTTTCAAAGCTCTACCCTCTCTTTCCCCAAAACTCTCACATCACCATCTAGGACTCATAGCTTCCCTTTGGAAATACAACTCACCTCCCAACCCCTGGGTCTCCCCAGACATAAGCGTAACTGTCTTTTCTCCATCCTCCACCAACTGTAGACCCCTACTCTACATTTGAGTTTGGGGGAAGCAATTTTCACATGGGCAATCTGCTGAATTTGCTCTACAAGTAAACATCTACTAATTACATTTTTCAGGGTTGAGCACATGATAAGAAACTGACACAATGACAAGGAGAATGTGATGGAAGAAGAAGCTGGGAAGGAACACAGAGGGCCTTTGAACAGGGCTGGGTGGGAAAGAGAAGGAAGTAATGACTTACATCACAATACCCACAGATTTGTGTTTATTTCAAACCTCCTCTACTGTATGATATTTGTTTTTCTCTTTCTGACTTAGTTCACTCTATATAAGAGGCTCTAGGTTCACCCACCTCACTACAACTGACTCACATTCATTTTTTATGGCTGAGTAATATTCCCCTGTATATATCCACCAGATCTTCTTTATCTGTTCATCTGCTGATGGACATCTAGGTTGCTTGCATGTCCTGGCTATTGTAAACAGTGCTGCGATGAACACTGGAGTACATGTATCTTTCAGAATTGTGGTTTTCTCAGGCTATATGCCCAGTAGTGGGTTGCTGGGTCATAATGAATATATATGAAATCTAGGAAAATGGTATTGATGAACCTATTTGCAAGGAAGAAATGGAGACGAAGATGGAGAGAATGAACTTGTGGACACAGAGGGGTAGGGAAAGAGTAGGGTGAATGGAGAAAGTAGCATCTCTCTCTCTATATATATATACATACACACACACTATCATGTGTAAAATGGATAGCTGGTGAGAAGTTGCTTTATAACATAGGGAGCCCAGTCTGGTACATGATGACCTATAAGGGTGGGGTGGGGTGAGGGGAGGGAGGCTCTAGAGGAAGGGAATATATGTATAATCATGGCTGATTCAAGTTGTTGTATGGCAGAAACCAACACAACACTGTAAAAAATATTATTTTTAAAAACCCTCTTCTACTCTAATTACTGCTACTTCACATAGTGTCCTCCACATTTAAACCACTCAACTTATTCTAGGACCCTGGGTTCCTTCCCCTAGATCTTCAGGGTCATGTGAACCTGAAGTGCACCTGCTCACTCAGCTAAGTCTCTGCACCTGTCTATTTAGGTGACTCTCCCAGTGCATGCTGGGAAATTGCAAAGAAGTGTCCCATCGCCGCCCCTCCCCTCTTCTCTGTGTCCAAGGTTTATGCTTCAAGTAACTTAGAAGTTCTTAACATGAGAACCACAGGTGAGCTTCAGGGGCTCTGGGAATCTCTTGGTATTACCTAAATCATTTGCGTGTGTGTGTGCACGCGAGCATGCAGTTTTCTGAGGGTAATATTCACCCTTTATCCCCTCAGCTTTTCAAGGGGACCCCAGCTATACTTAGCCTGTCTCTGGATGAGTTACAGCCATGTTGGTCAGGTCCCAGGACGATACCTTGGAAGCAGCCATCACTGCCGCTGTGGCCGCCACGTTCAAGCCTCGCTTCCCAAAGTGCACAAGGGCATCGTAACTTCGGTCTTTCGCTTGGACCAGGCAATCATCAATTTCCTGGCAAAGGAAAACAGGCACTCTGAGTTGGAAGGCCAAAATAAACCTCTATTCTTTCTCCCCTCTCCTGAGCGCTGAGCTTGGCAGCTTGCTCCATCACTGATTCTCGCTGGCACTGCCACTAATTGGCTGTCAGACCTGGGTGAGTGCTCAGCCTCTACACACGGTTCTGTCTTCTGCAAAATGAGGACAGTGGCGGCACCTAACTTGTGGAGCACGGTGAGAATTCATTGTTGTTGTTTAGTTGCTAAGTCCTCTCTGACTCCTTGTGACCCCAAGGACTGTAGCCCGCCAGGCTCCTCTGTCCATGGGATTTCCCAGGCAAGAATACTAGAGTGGGCTGCCATTTCTTTCTCCAGGGGATTGTCCCAACCCAGGGATCGAACCCGTATCTCCTGCATTGGCAGGTATATTCTTTACTGCTGAGCCACCCTGGAAACCCCATGGTGAGGACTACATGTGCTCATTCCAGGAAAGCACCTTACACAGTGGCTGGCTTCAGTAACCAAGAACCATTGTCATCTTCCTTATGTCAAGGAGGTAAAGCCCCAGGATCTCTGAAATTCTATTATTTCATAGCAATTTCATACAATATCCAAATTCCTCCTCATGTGTATATCGATGGGAGAGATTAGGATGCAAAAAGAGATAGGGGATATTTTTATTGATAGAGGAGATCATTTTACAGATAATTAAATACAAACAGAAACCAGAAGTCAACTACAAGGTAAAGGTGAGGTGGAAGAGAAGATTGAGGTCTACTTAGGGACCAAGAGCAAGTAAAATATTGGTTTAGTTCAAATTTGGATCAGTGCTGGCTCATTCTTTTCGTTGTGTTTGGGTTGTTGTCATTGTTTTAGGAAAACAGCCATTCTGTAATCATAGGAGCAGAGTTCAGTCAATGACACTTGGCCTCTGTCTCATCGGAAGTTCAGCACATTGGTGCACTTCCTTCACTTTGAGGCATACAGGTGGGCATTCACCCCCTTGCCTGGTCCTTGTTTAAAATTCCTCGGGAAGTCACAACACTCAGTTTCCATTGGCTGACTCTGGAAGTGATTCTTGGCAGCTCTTAAGAGTCAGTGGAAATTACATTAGTGGCTTCAGGGTGAAGTCCAGTGTTTAGAGAAAGGGAAGTAGGAAGAGTAGAGATTTGATAATGAGGTGGAGGCAGGGATTACCCTCTGAGACAGTAAGTGTTGTGTCTTAGTTCCTAAAGGGCATCTCAGAAATGGCTACAGTAACCTGTACTGGAGTACCTCCAACTGATGTACTCAAAACCTTGCCCTGGAAACCCAAAGTGTACAACTTTCAGAAGCAACAGAAACAAATATATCAAGCCACCTATAGTAAAAAAAAGTTGGCTTAAAGCTCAACATTCAGAAAACTAAGATCACAGCATCTGGTCACATTAATTCATGGCAAATAGATGGAGAAACAGTGGAAACAGTTGCAGACTTTATTTTTGGGGGCTCCAAAATTGCTGCAGATGGTGACTGCAGCCATGAAATAAAAAGACGCTTGCTCCTTGGAAGAAAAGCTATGACCAGCCTAGACAGCATATTAAAAAGAGAGACATTACTTTGTCAACAAAGGTCTGTCTAGTCAAGGCTATGGTTTTTCCAGTGGTCATGCATGGATGTGAGAGTTTGACTATAAAGAAAGCTGAGCTCAGAAGAATTGATGCTTTTGAACTGTGGTGTTGGAGAGGACTCTTGAGAGTCCCTTGGACTATAAGGAGATTCAACCAGTTCGTCCTAAAGGAAATCAGTCGTGAATGTTCATTGGAAGGACTGATGTTGAAGCCAAAACTCCAATACTTTGGCCACCTGATGCAAAGAGCTGACTCATTTAAAAAGACCCTGATGCTGGAAAAGATTGAAAGTGAGAGAAGAAGGGGACAATGGAGGATGAGATGGTTGGATGGCATCACTGATGCAATGGTCAGGAGTTTGAGTAAACTCTGGGAGTTGGTAACAGACAGGGAGGCCTGGTGTGCTGCAGTCCATGGGGTCACAAAGAGTCAGACATGACTGAGTGACTGAACTGAATTGATAGTGCTCTTAATTCATATGGTAGAACCTTACCACACAACCAGTTCAGAAAGTCATATAATATCATTAATGAATTACAGAATGCTGGACCCAATAATCCCACTCTCAAGAATTTATTCTAAGACAAGAAGTCAATAGAAGTTGATTGTATACTATGCGTGGTGATGTTTGTGGGTCCTTATGGACCCACAAGTGGAAAAGGATGTTATGCAAACATGTTTAAGATTTCAGAAGACAAGTAATGCATCTTTTCAGCTTTTTGTAGTTATTGTCTTCGGGTTTCGTTTTGGCTTTTTGGTGTGTGTGTGTGTATGGTTAACATTTTAAGGAAACATTACATAGACTGCATTGAATGAAAAAAGGAGCTACCAAACAAATTAATAAGACAGAGGTCTTTTATTTTAATGGTTTCTGCATCTATTATTTCCCTTAGTGTCTCGGTGGTAAAGAATCCACCTGCCAATGCAGGAGACACAGGAGATGTGGGTTTGATCCCTGGATTGGAAAGAGCCTCTGGAGGAGGAAATGGCAACCCACTCCAATATCCTTGCCTGGGAAATCCCATGGACAGAGGAGCATGGCAGGCTACCGTAGGACATGACTTAGCAACTTAGCATGCATGTGTCTCTTACTGTATGAAATCTTAACAAAACCATGGAACAATCCATTGAAAACAAATCTGACAAATCAGGTTCAGAGGAGATGTTAAACAAAAAACAATTTAATAGACAGTGACATTATCTTAAAAGTAGCTTCAATTTCTTTTCAAGAGGTATAAGTTGTAATTCCTCCGTGTATCCTTAGATATTGTTGACTCCTTCCTGCAATTTCTCCCTATCTTATTTTTTCCATCTCTGTATGTTTATGCTAAGTCGCTTCAGTCGTGTCCGACTCTGTGTGACCCCACAGACAGCAGCCCACCAGGCTCCCCCGTCCCTGGGATTCTCCAGACAAGAACACTGGAGTGGGTTGCCGGTTCCTTCTCCAATGCATGAAAGTGAAAAGTGAAAGTGAAGTCTCTCAGTCGTGTCCAACTCCGAGTGACCCCATGGACTGCAGCCTACCAGGCTCCCCCGTCCTTGGGATTTTCCAGGCAAGAGTACTGGAGTAGGGTGCCATTGCCTTCTCCTTTACATCTCTGATATTAGACAAATCTACATTTTCATTTCAAGGATGTATGGGAAGCAAAACTTTGAAGCAAAACACAAAAGGTAAATTGAATGAAACAAATTATTATGTCTATTCTCATTAACACACTTATCAACTGATAACTTATAAAGCATAAAAATAGCAGGTATTTCATTTGTAGTATACATTTTATCATTGATCAATAAAGCACATGTACTAGAAATTTATTATATTCCAGTCTCTGTTGTAGCTATCCAGGCACAAATTCAAGTCTTTTCATCTCTCTAGGCTTCAACTTTCCTGTTTATGTTAGGTTTTTAAAAATTTATTATTTTTATCTTTAACATTTATCATTTTTATTTTTTTGTCCATGCTGAGTCTTGGTGGCTGCTCAGGCTTTTGTCTAGTTGCAGTCAGCAGGGGCTACTCTGCAGCCGTGGTACATAGGCTTCTCACTGCAGTGGCGTCTCCTGTTGCAGAGCACAAGCTCCAGGGCGAGCAGGCTTCGATAACTGCGGCACGTGAGCTCAGTAGCTGTGGCTCCTGGGCTTGAGAGCACAAGCTCAGTAGTTACGGTGCATGGGCTTAGCTGCTCCTCAGAATGCAGGATCCTCCCAGACCAGGGATCAAACCTGTGTCTCCTGCACTGGCAGGCAGATTCTTTACCACTGAGCCAGCAGGGAAGCCCTGTACTCAGTTTTTAAAGTATTTTTTAGTAGTATATATAAAAATTCCATCTACAAAAGGACAGGTGCCGAGCCTGATGAAAGAAATTCAGTTTGGGGAGTTGAATTATGAGTGAATTTTTTTCTGTCTTTTGTTTCGATGTATGGAAATGTTTTACAATAATAGTGATGAATAATATCCTTTTGAGAATTTCACCAGGTCATAAAAATAGACTTAAAAGAGAAAGATTAGAAGGAACAATTTTCGGGTAGGGGGCAAATAAGTCAATCAAGAGTCTCCTTCAATAAAATCATATGTCTTTTTTTTTTTTTTAAATCACTTAAATTTTTTTTTCACTCACTCGAAGGAATGAAAGGCAGAACAACACAAATTACCTTTTCTTTTGAAGACAGTGTAGGATGTACAAACTTCCTGTAGAGGAGGCTGGAGCCTTTTGTGTAGGGAGACAGCAGCCAGGCTACAAATGCTATTTTTAGTTCATAATAGAATGGAAACCTGGAGAGAGAGGAGAAACATACACATTCCATTAGGTTTTCAGCAACTCTGCCCTGAGCCTATGACAGAGAGAACCTGGGAGCACAGATAGCTCTCCTGCCTGCACACAGCCTGGTCCTCAGATTCCCATGAACGTGTGTGCACACACACACATCCGAGGTACAAGCCCAGGGCCTCTTTTGAAAACCAGTTTCTTTTCTGTGTGTGTGTGACCTCAGTATGAGGCTTGTAGGATCTTAGTTCCCTGAGCAGGAATTGAACCCAGGCACCTAGCGGTGAAAGCACAGAGTCCTATCTATGGGACCACCAGGGAGTTCGCAAAGCCCGTTCACGTTTTCTTTTGTTGTCAAACAAGCTAGGGACCCAGGGTCTCTCAGCAGTCACTCTATGACTGTGCCTGACAACAACTGGTGCTTTCTGCCAGGCTCCGTTCACTTTGGCTGGAGCCGGAGCTCCTGCAGGCCCAGATGCCACATCCACCCTCGCCCGAGTTCCCACTCATTCACTCTTTCCTGGAGGCCAAGAAGAGACAAACACTTGGAGGATTCACAGCAGGGCTGAGCTGACAAAGAATCTCCACTTAGAATGAAAGCCTCTGTTCCTTGGCTGTCTTCTTAGTCCCCAAACAGGCTGGACAGGAGCCCAACTCGCAGGAAAGAGGATGGTACTTACCCTGCTCAAACCAACAGCAGACTTGGGGGAGGGGGGCAGGGAATAGAATATAAATAGTAAAATACAGGAAAGCCTGGCGTGCTGCAGTCCATGGGGTCGCAAAGAGTTAGACATGACTAAGCAACTGAACAAGTACAATATATATAACTGCTTTATATACATATACGTATGTATACTTATATATATACATATATGTATATACTCCCTGAGAATCCCTTGGACAACAAGGAGATCAAACCAGTCCATCCTAAAGGAAATCAGTCCTGAATATTTATTGGAAACTGAAACTCCAATATTTTGGCCACCTGATGTGAAGAACTGACTCATTTGAAAAGACTCTGATGCTGGGAAAGATTGAAGGCAGGAGAAGGGGACAACTGTTGAGGGCCAGAGTGAGGTACTCCGCCCGTGGCAAAGGTCATGAGGAAGGAGGCTCGACATACACAAAGGGGGATCGAGCCTCAGGAGTCCCCCTGGAAATCCTTGAGCATCTACCCCCATAATCAGAGCCTGCCTACTTTACTACTTTGTGCTCTCACCTACACCTCTGACTTTACGGGGGGCTGTCCCCCACCACCTCTTTCGGAGAAGGAGTTAATCTAGAGCTCCAGTTAATCAAAACTCCTGGGCGTGACAAGAGTGTTTTAACCTACAAACTCCTCTGAAGGGTCTCTGGCCTGCCTGACAGGCTTGTCCGGCCACATGTGATTGCTCACAGCCTCCCAACCATGAGAGGCACGAGATGCTTTAAACCTTCTAAAAACAGGTTCCTTAGAAAAGTTAGAAAACTATTAGTATAAGTATAATGGGCTGATTAGAAATTGTATTGGTGAAGGGTTTTTCATTTGTTGAGCCAATGTTTGTTGCTAAGTCTCCATATCCCCTGCCCTTACACACATTAATGAACATATAGAAGAAATAAGTATTAACCTTTGATATTAATCACATTAGACCTTAGGCTAAGTAAATTCTTTCCTTAACTAAAACCCACTATACCCTCACCCTGTAGGAATGTAACTTTATTTGGGTGGCGTCTGTTTTAAGAATAATCACCCCTGGAGAAATAAGTGTCCTGGTTGACTGACCACTGTCACAAGGAGAGGGTCATAAATTGTCAGCAGGCCCCCTGGCCAGAAGATGATGTAATACCCTAAGACCTCTGTATACATTTGTATGAAAGCACCTGACTTTGATAAAAGTCAGGACTGCTGACCCCGCGTGACTTTTGCATAACATCTCAGTGTATAAAAGTAGACCATGGAAAATAAAGAATTGGGATCAGTTTCTCGAAATACTGGTCTCCCCATGTCTCTCTCTCACTCTGGCTGAGTCTCCATCTGGAGCGCGGAACCCACCATGCTTACTAATTATGCCTGGGCTTCTAAGATCCGACCGGGGAGGCCTCAGTGTCTCCTCTCCTTCAGGAGAATGGAAGGACGCCT
Organism: Bos mutus; assembly: GCF_027580195.1. Lineage (NCBI taxonomy): Eukaryota > Metazoa > Chordata > Mammalia > Artiodactyla > Bovidae > Bos > Bos mutus. The sequence continues at coordinate 58,169,435 of NC_091627.1, forward strand.
GTGACCTACGTAAGTGGTGCAAACTTCTTGTCTTGAAGTTTTATTGGTCTCCCGCGTAAACCAAGCTACTCAGCCTCTTTTCTCCACTGAATTTTCCTACTGCGCTATCCTTATTCTATTACTCTTTACATCTTTAATTAATATCTAATTGAAGCTATTGTATCCTGACCCTCGCCGACGCCGTCCCCGCTTCGAATACCCTGGATCAGCCGGGGCTGGACCCCAGCAGACAACAGAGGATGAGATGATTGGATGGCATCACCGACTCGATGGACATGAGCTGGAGTAAGCTCCGGGAGTTGATGATGGACAGGGAAGCCTGGCATGCTACAGTCCCTGGGATCGCAAAGAGTTGGACACAACTGAGTGACTGAACTAAACATATATATATATAGTTTCAGGTGTACAGCAAAGTGATTCAGTTGTACACCTGACACTAACACATCATTGTAAATCAACTATGCCTGCATGCTAAGTCATTTCAGTCATGTCCGATTCTTTGCCACCCCATGTAGCCTGCCAGGCTCCTCTTTCCATGGGGTTCCCTAGGCAAGAATACTGGAGTGGGTTCCCATGCCCTCCTCCAAGGGATCTTCCCGACCCAGGGATCAAACCCTTGTCTCATATATCTCCTGCTTTGGCAGATGGGTTCTTTACCACTACCGCCACCTATACTTCAATAGAAAAAAACCTAAATTTTAAAAACCAACCTCAGGCAAAAAGGTTTTGATCATTCTGGTATCAAAAGAAAAAGAGTTCAAGGTACAGATAAAATATAACTCTGAAGTTTAAAGTTCTGGGTACTATTCACTGATGTATCCCATAAACTCTTCGCCAGCACCCATATGTGGCAGTTGGTGCTGAGCACCACGAGGACACTGGGGAACAAAGAAGACCTGAGCCCTGTTCTCTTGGAGCTTCCAGTCTAGCAGGAAGCACAGACAAGGTTCTGGCATCTTCGGAACTGACAGTCCAGTCAAGGAAACAGAGATTGCTCAAATCAAGACAATTAGTGTAGAATAACATCCTGAGACAAGCACCATCAAGGGTCTCTGTTAACCCATATGGTACTTCTGCACATGTGAGAAAAAGCCCAACCCTTCGACTGGATGCAGTCCTGTGAGCATATGACTTGCAAACAGGGCTTTATCTGAATTTCAGCTCCACTGGCCAGGTATCTTGTGCTATGAACAACCTGTGCAACCATACTTGGCAGGTCAAATGGGTATTAACCAGGTCTTTTTATTTTTTGTATTCTGATGCTTTGACATCTTGGGACCTTGCTGATGGAGAGACTGCCTCTCTCATGGACACCACAATACAGGCTCCTGCCCACACTTCTTTCCTCTTCTTCCTGATCTGCTTGTGTGACTCTGCATGGCACACTGTGCCTCTAGGGATCTGTGTATCTTTTTAAAAATATTTATTTATTTATATATTTGACTGTACTGGGTCTTCACTGTGGCACACAGGATCTTCAGTTGCAGCATGTCAACTCTTAGTTGCGGCATGTGGGATCTAGTTCCCTGACGAGGGATTGAACCCAGGATCCCTGCACTGAGAGTGTGGACTCTTAGCCACTGGATGACCAGGGAAGTCCCTTGGGATCTGTGAAGTTAACAAACTTATTCCTTCATGATAGTCATTTCTGTGTCTGCATGTCTTGTGCTATGCTGTGCTTAGTTGCTCAGTTGTGTCCAACTCTTTGCAACCCCATGGACTGCAGCACACCAGGGTCCTCTGTCCATGCGGATTCTCCAGGCAAGAATACTGGAGTGGGTTGCCATGCCCTCCTCCAGGAGATCTTCCCAACCTATGGATCAAGCCCAGGTCTCCTGTACTGCAGGCAGATTCTTTACCGTCTGAGCCACCAGGGAGGCCCAAGAATACTGGGGTGGGTAGACTATCCATTTTCTAGGGGAACTTACCAACCCAGGAATCATACCAGGGCCTCCTGCATTGCAGGCAGATTCTTTACCAACTGAGCCACCAGGGAAGCCCCTCTGCATGTCTTACCAAACTTAAAAACAAATCCTGGGTACCATTCAAACATGATGCTATGAGGGAACATGATACTTGGGCAGGTTTGAGGCATCAGAAAAGTAAACCCCTTCCAGGCCATCCTCGTGTAAGAGGGCAAACACAAACAGTAATTTCTAGCAAGACATTTCAGAGGTCTTTAACTCTCACATCACTCCAGACAGCAGCTCCACCCACCCCTTCTTTCCCCACCCTAGTCCACTCCTTCTGCTCTTGGCAGGCCCTTCCTGAACATTCTCCTAGCAACTAAAGGACACTTTCATGTCAAGATCGTTTAATGCTTCACAGCCAGAAAAGAGAAGGAGCTGAAGGAACAGAGATGTGATCCTCTCATATTTGAACACTCTGGTGATTAACAATGGAGGAAATTTGGTCTTGAAAACAAGTATTTGTTAGCCCCAAGGGGTAAATGAGCCTGGCAAGCTCAGGCACCAATCCAAGTTACACAGATAATCCTAGGGGGAATCTGTCACACTGTGGCTCTTTTGTTTATTATGTAAGAGATGTGGGTTGTTTTTTTTTTTTAATAAGTTGTGTGTCCACATAGTTTAAAAGATTCTAGAAGTCCAAAAGGGGACATAGCAGAGTCTCTTTCCCATCTTGGACCCTTTTCCAAAAGCACAAAAGCATCATCAGTTTCCTGTAGATCCTTCCAGAAGTGGACTGGGGCTAAGATATACAATCATGTGGGTATGTAGAACACCTGCAATGCTCCCTACACTCACTCAGTGGTATTCTCTGCTCTCCTTCACACCACACCTTGCTTTCCCCACCACACATCCAATTAACAGGACACTCCGGTGGCTTCAGCAATAACGTGAACCGTGAACTTCCAGATGTTCAAGCCGGTTTTAGAGAAGGCAGAGGAACCAGAGATCAAATTGCCAACATCTGTTGGATCATTGAAAAAGCAAGAGAGTTTCAGAACAACATCTACTTCTGCTTTATTGACTATGCCAAAGCCTTTGACTGTGTGGATCACAATAAACTGTGGAAAATTCTGAAAGAGATGGGAATACGAGACCACCTGACCTGCCTCTTGAGAAACCTGTATGCAGGTCAAGAAGCAACAGTTAAAACTGGACATGGAACAACAGACTGGTTCCAAATAGGAAAAGGGGTATGTCAAGGCTGTATATTGTCACCCTGCTTATTTAACTTATATGCAGAGTACATCATGAGAAATGCTGGGCTGGAAGAAGCACAAGCTGGGATCAAGATTGCCAGGAGAAATATCAATAACCTCAGATATGCAGATGACACCACCCTTAAGGCAGAAAGTAAAGAAGAACTAAAAAGCCTCTTGATGAAAGTGAAAGAGGAGAGTGAAAAAGTTGGCTTAAAGCTCAACATTCAGAAAACGAAGATCATGGCATCCGGTCCCATCACTTCATGGCAAATAGACGGGGAAACAGTGAAAACAGTGGCTGACTTTATTTTGGGGGGCTCCAAAATCACTGTGGATGGTGCCTGCAGCCATGAAATTAAAAGACGCTTGCTTCTTGGAAGGAAAGTTATGATCAACCTAGACAGCGTATTAAAAAGCAGAGACATTACTTTGTCAACAAAGGTCTGTCTAGTCAAGCCTGTGGTTTTTCCAGTGGTCATGTATGGATGTGAGAGTTAGACTATAAAGAAAGCTGAGCACCAAAGAATCAATGCTTTTGAAGTGTGGTGTTGGAGAAGACTCTTGAAAGGTCCTTGGACTGCAAGGAGATCCAACCAGTCCATCCTAAAGGAAATCAGTCCTGGGTGTTCATTGAAAGGACTGATGTTGAAGCTGAAACTCCAATACTTTGGCCACCTGATGTGAAGAGCTGACTCATTTGAAAAGACCCTGATGCTGGGAAAGATTGAGGGCAGGAGGAGAAAGGGACGACAGAGGATGAGATGGTTGGGTGGCATCACCGACTCATTGATCATGGGTTTAGTTGGACTCCAGGAGTTGGTAATGGACAGGCAGGCCTGGCATGCTGTGGTTCATGGGGTCACAAGGAGTTGGAAACAACTGAGTGATTGAACTGAACTGAACTGGAGATTTTCTCATACCATTTCATGGAGAGTGGTTTCTCTCTCTCTCTTTTTTTGGCTGCTCCATGTGACTTGCAGGATCTTAGTTCCCTGGTCAAGGATTGAACCTGGGCCCAGGGCAGTGAAAGCACTGAGTCCTAACCACTGGACCACCAGGGAATTCCCCAGGCCTTACCCTTCTTAATGGCTATATAGGGGGCATGAGCATCTACCCAGACCCCCACGAATGGATATTTACAAAGGTCACAGCCTTTAGCTACTACAACAGAGCTGCCATGAATCTCCTGGAGTATGCTTCTTTATGTCCTGATGATAATGTACCTTTAAGAAATGCTCAGAAGTGAAATTTTTGCAGGTATCTGATTTATAGGTAGAAGCTGCGCTTTTGTGCAAGCATGAGTACAAGAGCCTGGTTCTCCCCAGCCTCACGCTCACAGTGAAGGACAGTGTAAGAGCCTACCCTAGGTTATGAGGATTGGCGGGGCAGGGGGTTGGTGGGGAGGATGGGCATTAGATCCTGAGCAGTTCTTCTGAGCTGCTGGAGCCCCTGTATTCTCTGGTCAGCCTGCTGCTAAGCCTCCTTGTTCTTCAAGATCTTTCCTGTGTACCCCATCAACATTAACATGACTTTTTAAAAAAAATTTATTTTTAGTTGCACTGGGTCTTCATTGCTGTGTTAGTCGTTCAGTCATATCTGACTATTTGTGACCTCATGGGCTGTAGCCCACCAGGCTCCTCTGTCCATGAGGATTCTCCAGGCAAGAATACTGGAGTGGGTTTCCATTTCTTTCTCCAGGTTCATTGCTGTACATAAGCTTTTTATAGTTGTGGTGAGCAGGTGCTACTCTTAGCAATCACTTCATCTTCTTTCAATTTTTTTCCTCAAGCTTTTTTCCTGCCCCCCTTTCTATTCAAAGACAACTTCTGGCTTACTGAGTGATTCACTCAGTTGGGAAAATTCAACTGAAAAGCTATGAGGTAAGGGGCCCATGCTAAGCAGTTCAGGGAAACCAAAGCTAGGGTAGAAACATCCTCCCCCTTAGTGGTTTGTCATTTAGCAAGACCAACAGGTAACCCCATAATGTACAGTGAGTAATGGAACAATATCTCAGTGCGGCTCAAGGGCTTTGCTTCTCTCCGAATCATCATCCATTGCTCACAAACATACACCTCTCAGTTCTTACTATGTATCTGGCCAAAGGTTCATCTAGTCAAAGCTATGGTTTTTCCAGTAGTCATGTACAGATGTGAGGGTTGGACCATAAAGAATGTTGAGCACAGAAGAATTGATGCTTTCGAGTTGTGGTGCTGGAGAAGACTCTTGAGAGTCCCTTGAACAGCAAGGAGATCAAACCAGTCAATCCTAAAGGAAATCAACCCTGAATATTCATTGGAAGGATTGATGCTGAAGCTGAAGCTCCAGTATTTTGGTCACCTGATGCAAAAAGCCGACTCATTGGAAAAGACCCTGACGCTGGGAAAGATTGAAGAAAGGAAGAGAAGGGGGCAACAGAGGATGAGATGGTTGAATGGCATCACTGACTCAATGGACACGAGTTTGAGCAAACTCTGGGAGATGCTGAAGAACAGGGAAACCTGGCCTGCTGCAGACCACAGAGTCAAGGGAGTCGGACACAACTTAGTTACTGGACAACAACATTCTATGTGGATAAGCCCTTGAATTGCCCTGACCTTAAGAATTAGGATGTATTTGAGAAGAAAAGGCTGGATGAAGCCATAATATCCAAGTCATTTGTACAGCACTCAGGTGCAATTCTATGCTCTCAACACAATACCGTCACACTCAAGGGGGTAAGAGTTTCCTTTTTTTTTTTTCAGTCATGCCGGATGGCCTGCCTAATCTCAGTTCAGCAACCAGGGATTGAACCAAAGCCTCAACAGTGAAAGCTCTGTGCCCTAACCACTGGACTGCCAGGGAATTTCTAAGAGATTTCAAAGAGGGTTTGGCAAGTGATGAAACTGTCAAATATACAAGCAATTAATGTGTACAGAAAATTTCCGGAAGAAAACACAACTGACTTTGATCATGCTAACCTCTGGGGAGAGCCAAGGGCCTGGGGGAGGAGGGACTTACTTTTTAGTGTACTGTTTCAATTTTATTTTGCCATGTGCATGTAGTATTATATATGTTTTTAAAAATTAAATGAAATAATCTACACAAATTGTGAAACAAACCACCATCCTATCTCTTCTGGGACCATACACAGCTGCTGTTTTCATCAAGATAGAAAGCTTTTAAAAGTTACCTATGAAGAGAGAACTGTGCTAAGGGTGAGGTGGAGAGAGCAGGGTGGGGATGGATGCATGAAGAGTGAGAGGAAAAGTATAGACATGAGGGGTGATTTCCAGTCCAGGAAGTAAACAGAAGTGAAAGATGCTTCTAGGAAGCCAGAAGGTGTAGAACTACCTCTCCACTTCTTTAATTATAAAAAGAACTTAGAGCTGCTGAATTGGGATCCATTCCCTGGACGGGAAAGAGGCTCTGTCTGTCTGATAGGCCTGTTCTGGGTCCAACCCCAGGGTTAAAGAGAGGATGGAGAGGGAGGACTATCCCAGAAGGAGACCAGGATCTGTGACACCTGGAGCTTGCCAGGAAAAGACAGAGCAGGCTGAGGGCATGTCCAGACTGCAAGCTGAGACAGGCACAGGTGGTAGTGGTTTAGTTGCTCTTCCCTGCAAAAGTGGAGCCCAAGGTGCCAGGAGACAGGCAAGGCACCCTCACTTTCCACCCACAAACTGCCTGGACAGTGTGAGCTCAGGGGGACCAAGGAGGGACCAGATGATGCCTCTACATGGGTCAGGAAGAGAGGGGTGTTCTGCTCACACTGCACACACACTCCAAATACACTAGCTATCAGATGCCTTCCTGTGATAGGCAGCATTTTGATCCTATGAACTTCCTCCCCATGTTACCCACCAATATGTTACCTCACATGGCATAAGGGATTCTACACATGTAATTAAGGTAATTAATCTTCTGACTTTAAGTTACAGAGACTGGGACTTTCCTGATGGTCCAGTGGTTAAGAATGTGCCTTCCAATGCAAGGGATGCAGGTTCAATCCCTGGTCGGGAGACTAAACCTGTGCACTACAACTATGGAGCCCACATGCCACAGTGAAGAGTCAGCATAGCCAAAAAAAAAGAAAACTGAACATGTGAAAATTTCAAAGTTCAAGTCAATGCATTTGGTACATGTATTGCAAGTGCTCTTAATAGATAATCATGAATTTTTTTTTAAGATGGGGAGGTTATATTGAATTATTGGGGTGGGCTTAATCTAATAACATGATACCTTAAACAATAAGGCAGAGACCATTCTCTGGCTGGTAACAGAAGAGGACAGAAATGACATGCCATTGTTGGCTTGAAGATGACAGGATGTCACATGTCAAGGAAGTGGGGACCTCAGTCCTACAGCCCCAAGGAATTGACTCTGCCAACAACCTGAACGAACCTGTAAGTGGAATCTCCCCAGAGCCTCCAGATAAGAGCCTGGAATGACCCACACCCGGGTTTTGGTCTTGTGAGCTTCCCATCAGAGGACTCAGTTGACTCTACTTGAACTTCTAACTCTCAGAAACTGCGAAGTAATAAATTTGTAGTGTTTAAGGATGCTAAAGTTTTAGTAATCTATTATGGCAGCAATAGAAAAGTAATACACCTCCCCCAAATCAAAATTAAATCAACCCCAGAGGCAGTTGTTGACACTTGGGTTGCCATGCCCTCCTCCAGGGCATCTTCCTGACCCAGGAATTGAACCTGTCTCTTTATGTCTCCTGCACTGGCAGGCAGATTCTCTACCACTAGTGCCACCTGGGAAGTCTACTTATTAGGCATGAGACTAAAATTCCAGGACCATGGGTTAAACATATCCCAGCTATTAGGGAGCAGCACATCCATCATTAGGTAGGATTTCCACCCAGCAAAGTGGTTGAAATGCCAGGACCCCCAGGAAAGAGCTCATGAGACTAATGTTCTTCCCCACAGTGTTCATAATAAAGTATGAGAGGAGAGCAGGAGGCCACCAGTGCCAGCCAAAAGGAGGGCATTACGACAGAAGACTAGACCACAAGAAGTGCTGGCCATGCTCTCTTTTTTTTTAATTGGAGGACAATTGCTTTACAATGTTGCGTTAGTTTCTGCTGTACAACATTGCAAATCAGTCGTAACTATATATTTATATCCCTTCTCTTGGGCCTCCCTTCCTGCCCTCATTCCACCCCTCTAGTTCATCACAGAGTACCAGGCTGGGCTCCCTGTGTTATTAACGTATTAGCACCTTCCCACTTGGAGGAGGCGATGGCACCCCACTCCAGTACTCTTGCCTGGAGAATCCCAGGGACGGAGGAGTCTGGTGGGCTGCCGTCTATGGGGTGTCACAGAGTCGGACACGACTGAAGTGACTTAGCAGCAGCAGCAGCAGCAGCAGCAGCACCTTCCCACTAGCTATCTACTTTACATATGATAGTGTACATATGCCAGTGCTACTCTCTGAGTTCATCCACCCTCTTGTTCCCCCACTGTGTCCACATCTGTGTCTCCACATCTGTGTCTCCATACCTTCCCTGCAATTAGGTTCATCAGTACCATCTTTCTAGATTCAGTATATACGCTTTAATATACTATATTTGTTTTTCTCTTTCTGACTTACTTCACTCTGTATAAAAGGCTCTAGGTTTATCCATCTCACTAGAAGGGACTCAAATTCATTTCTTTTTATGGCTGAGTAGTATTCCATTGTATATATATACCACAACTTCTTTATCCATTCATCTGTCGATGGACATCTCGGTTGTTTCCATATCCTGGCTACTGTAAATAGTGCTGCCATGAACTCTGGGGTAACATGTGTCTTTTTGAATTGTGGTTTTCTCAGAGTATATGCCCAGTAATGGGACTGCTGGGTCATATGGTGGCTATGATCCTTAATGGATTACACAGTCCTCACTAGGTCCAGCCTATTCTCCTCATCTCCACGGGACAGACAGGAGCCTCCCCACTGAAGCTCTAATCAAAATGGGGTTTGCCTCTTAGTGGCAGCCCGTGGGGCCTGGGGAAGGAAAAAAAAATGGCTCAGCAGAGTTCTGTCTCCATTCTTAGAGACTCAGCCCATCTCTGGTCTGTTGTTTCCCTGGGCACAGAACAGGACAGGATGGCACAAGCATATTAAATTAGGTAATCCAGATTCCTTCCTTCCAGCTTGAGGTCATAATAGCTGAGACATCTATCTCTCCCAGTGGAGATGAAAGCCAGGCTCCTTCAGGGGAAAAACGACATACACACCGAGCCAAGACAGGATTCAGTGAAGTAGTGTTCACAGAAGTGGACGTCTTTGACCCAGGACACCCCAGAGGATAAGTCCAGATGAATCCTTTTTAGGATGAGAACTTTTTCTCCAAAATGGAAATATCCTTATTATTTTTTTCTGATGATATTTGATCATGGTAAAACATTCATAAAACACAGCAAATGTGAAACTGACCTCATGATCCCAAATTGCAGAAATAACCCTAGTTAAGTGATGAGTATTTTCCACACTATTTTTAGTATATATTCACATGTGCACAAACTCAGACACTTCAGATATAAACAGGACGCTATATATTATTCACAACCTCATTTAGCTAAGACACAATATATCAGTACAAACATGTAGCTTATGATTTTCACTTGGTTCACCACTATAACTGTACTGGTCATAAGAGAAAAAGAGCTGTCCATCAAAAGGGAATAGATTAAATAAATTACAGTTCATCTATACCATGAAATTCTATGTGGCCTTTAAAAAAAGTAGGTAGATCTGTTTATGCTTTCATGAAAGTATTTAAAAAAATAAATTTAAAAAACAAAGTAAGAACTATTAGGTATACTATAGCTGTTGTTCAGTCACCCAATCATGTCCAGCTCTTCGAGACCCCATGAACTGCAGCACGCCAGGTCTCCCTGTCCCTCACCATCTCCCAAAGTTTGCTCAAGTTTATGTAAATTGCATCGATGATGTCGTCCAGCCATCTCATCCTCTGATGCCCTCTTCTCCCTCTGCTCTCAATCTTTCCCAGCATCAGGGTCTTTTTCAAATAAGCATCTGTTCATATCAGATGTGGAGAAGGCAATGGCACCCCACTCCAGTACTCTTGCCTGGAAAATCCCATGGACAGAGGAGCCTGGTGGGCTGCAGTCCATGGGGTCGCTGAGTTGGACACGACTGAGCGACTTCACTTTCACTTTTCACTTTCATGCACTGGAGAAGGAAATGACAACCCACTCCAGTGTTCTTGCCTGGAGAATCCCAGGGATGGGGGAGCCTGGTGAGCTGCTGTCTATGGGGTCGCACAGAGTCGGACATGACTGAAGCGACTTAGCAGCAGCAGCATATCAGATGACCAAAATACTGGAGCTTCAGCTTCAGCATCAGTCTGTCCAGTGAATAGTCAGGGTGAATATCCAGTGAATCTCCCTTAACATTGACTGGTTTGATCTTGCTGTCCAAGGAACTTTCAGGGGTCTTCTCCAGCACCACAGTTTGAAGGCATCAATTCTTTGGCGTTCTGCCTTCTTTACAGTTCAACTCTCACAACCACACATGACCCCTGGGAAGACCATAGCCTTGTTGGCAGAGTAATGTCTCTGCTTTTCAACACACTGTCTAGGTTTGTCATCGTTTTCCTGCCAAGAAGCAATCATCTTCTGATTTCATGGCTGCAGTCACCATCAGCAGTGGTTTTGGAGCCCAAGGAGAGGGAATCGGTCACTACTTCCACCTTTCCCCCTTCTACTTGCCATACAGTAATGGGGCCAGACGCCATGATCTTAGTTTTTTTGATATTTAGTCTTAAGCCAGCTCTTTCACTCTCCTCCTTCACCCTCATCAAGGGGCTCTTTAGTTCCTCCTCACTTTCTGCCATTAGAGTGTTATCATCCGCATATCTGAGGTTGTTGATGTTTCTCCTGCCTATCTTGATTCCAGCTTGTAACTCATCCAGTCTAGCATTTCTCATGATGTGCTCAGTGTATAGGTTAAACAAACAGGATGCCAATAGACAGCCCTGTTGTACTCCTTTCTCGATCTTGAACCAATCACTTGTTCCAGACAGGGTTCTAACTGTTGCTTCTTGACCCGCATACAGATTTCTCAGGAGACAGGTAAGATGGTCTGGTATTCCCATCTCTCTAAGAGCTTTCCACAGTTTGTCATGATCCACAGAGTGAAAGGCTTTAGCATAGTCAATGAAACAGAGATAGATGTTTTTCTGAAATTCCCTTGCTTTCTCTATAATCCAGTGAATGTTGGCAGTTTGATCTCTAGCTCCTCTTCCTTTTCTAAACCCAGTTTAGGCATCTGGAAGTTCTTGGTTTGCATAATGCTGAAGCATACAGTGCTGTATGTTGTGCTTAGTCGCTCAGTCATGTTCAACTCTTTGTGCCCCCCACTGACTGTAGCCCACCAGGCTCCTCTGTCCATGGGATTCTGCCAGCAAGAGTACTGGAGTGGGTTCCCATGCCCTCCTCCAGGGGATCTTCCCAACTCAGGGATCAAACCCAGGTCTCCTGCATTGCAGGCAGCCTCTTTATTGTCTGAGCTACCAGGGAAGTCCAAAGCATTTGGTACATCCTTAAAAAAAGGAAAAGTATGTGTATATGTGTGTACCCCTGAATATTCATTGGAAGGACTTTTGCTGAAGCTCCAATATTCTGGCTACCTGATGTGAAGAGCCAATTCATTGGAAAAGACCCTGATGCTGGGAAAGACTGAAGGCAAAAGTAGAAGGGGATGGCAGAGGATGAGATGGTTAGATGGCATTATCAACACAGTGAACATGAATTTGAGTAAACTTCAAGAGATAGTGGAGGACAGAGGAACCAAGCGTGCTATAGTCTGTGGAGTCGCAAAGAATCAGACACAACTTAGCAAGTGAACAACAAAAAAGGTGTGTGTACATATACACATGCACACATTTTTAAAAATTGTATACAACTGTGAAAAGCAGTAATGGTGAGAGTGAATGGTGTTGGGGGGAAATTTAGTTTTATTGCACACTTGTGTGTATTGTTTCTTATTTTCCTTTTAATTTTTTTAACATATGAATGCTTCTTTACCAACTCCATTAATTGAAGAATTTTGTTTATCTTGCTCATCATTATAAGAACAATACCTGCTCTGATAAGGGCATTCAATAAATATTTACTTGAAGAACAACTTTAGAAGAAGTTGACTTGAAATGTTCCAGTGAATATCCTTGCACCTGCTTCTCTGCTGATAAGGTTTAAGACTGTGGTCAGACCTTTTCCATCTCTCCCTTGAGACTAGGCAACTTACCTGGAAAAGTCCCAATTCCTGGAGTACTTACCAACAAAGGAAGATGTCGGTGAATGTCTCTGCTGTGGTGAATAGTGCAAATATAATCCAGTACATCATCCATTTGACCTGTTGAAAGAGAAAGCAATAAAGCTAGCAGAAAAGGTCAAGGATGAATGGTTGCCAGCTTCAAGAGAACAGGCTCCAACAGCAGATGTTGAGATGGGTCCAGGCAGCCTGGCCTACCACTGGTCACCCCTTCTCCTATTCTTCCCCAGGTTGGTCCCGTTCCACTCCAGACCCTGGGGATGCAAGCAAATAGGCTATTTCCACAACTGACCCAGGCTCAAGCTCAAAGTAGACTTTAGGTGGTCTTCACTGGCCCTCAGGTGAGCCACTGAGACCTGAAGACCAGCAGTGACTCAGGATTCAGTCAGGTCATTTTGCCAGGACTAATACCAGGTGAATAAAGTTTCCAAACTTCCACAGAGACACACTCTGGGATGAACTTTAACCTGGCCATATTCTCTGAGATAGAATAATGGTAATCCTCACTGATCACTTAAAAACACCTCTGAGGACTTCCCTGGTGGTCCAGTGGTTAGGACTCAGAGCTTCCACTGCAGGGGGCACGGGTTTGATCCCTGGTCAGGAACTAAGATTCCACATGCTGAGGTACAGCAAAACAAGCAAACAAAAACCTCTTTCATGTGGGAAAGCCCTCACAGAAACTGGATCTTTTCTTTTGTCTCCCCCATGTCACCATCCTTTTCCATTTCTACTGTTTCTCTTCCCTAGTTGAAGCTTTGGTTTCCCCCTCCCCGCCTGCCCCGCTCTCTTTAACTACTGTAAGAGTCTCTTAACTGCTTTCCTGCCCCTTGACTTTCCTCTTACCAATCCATCTTGCAAACTATCCCCACACTAATCTCCCACAAAGCATGAACTCATCCTACTAACCTTTCATTTAAAATCTCCTAGCCTGCAAAATAAAGTCCAAAGTCCTGCTAGGTCTGCTCCTCCTGTTTTTAGAAATGGTGGGGTAGTTTGTATTGGACTAATCCTCTTGCCAATAATGATAATAAACTCAGAACAAAATATTTTATTTTATTCTATGTATCTTTGGCCACACCATGTGGCATATGGGAAATCTTAGTTCCCTGACCAGAGATTGAACCCACACCTTCAGCATCAAAAGCACAGAATCCTAACCACTCGGCTACAAGGGAATTTCCTAAACAAAATATTTTACACTAACTGTCTGAAGGCTAGAAAAGCTATCAAAAGCTGGCAGAAACTGGAAAGGATCCAACTTTTGAAATGTGGGGACCACACCAGAGTAAATCCACATGGATGCAGCTAAAGAAACCACCTGGTCAGCAAATCATGGGGCAGACAGAACTCCAGAAGAAACCCATAGCCGAATTTGCCTGAGGAAGTGGAAAATAGAGTTTGAGATGGTCAAAGATGCTGGAAATTGAAAAGGAAAAATCCTCAGTAAGAGGGAAGCACAAGTCATAAACCAAACTCACATATAAATTCCTTTCAATTTCTTAGCTGGCTTCTGAATTGTACAGAATCAGCCACCTTGGTAATATTCCAAGGTGGCTGAGTAAAATACAGCTAGGAAGTGGAGAGTCGAGCAGAGATTCAGTTTCTGCCCACTACAGGAGAAATAGAGTTTGGAATTCAAGTTTTGCCTAATTAGAGAAGGTTGGTAAACATTTGGGAATTTCCAGGGGAACATCTAAAAGGTCATACTTCAGGAATAAAAATTACAACCTAGGACTTAAGAGATTAGCTCTAGGACTAAGAGTAAAACTGAAATACACCTGCCCCCCAAAAATGTAAAACTTAACTACCACAAGGTCAAGATGATCTGTTAGAAGTTAACTGCCTGCTAGAATAAAAATTAACCTTCTTGGCAAGAAGACAACACAGATCTGGAGTTCCTATGATGAAGTATACATAAAAACTCCAACAAACAAAAAAGATGTGTGTGTGTGTGTGTGTCTGTGTGTGTATGTGTATATGAAGAAACAGGAAAATATGCTCCATGGTTAAGAGAAAAACTAGTCAATAGAAACAGATCCATATTTGACTTAGATGTTACAATTAGCAAAGACTTTAAAAAGTATAAATGTATATTGAGACAACTAAATATTCGCACGTAAAAGAATGAAGATGGACTTCTACCTCACACCATATACAAAAAAGTGAACTCAAAATGGATCAGAGACCTAAATGTAATAACCTTACAAGAAAACACAGGAGTAAATTTTTGCAGCCTTGGGTTAAAAAATGTTTTCTTAGATGTGACACCAAAAACACAAGCAACAAAAAAAGAAAATAGATATATTAGACCTTATAAAAATTTTGAATTTTTGTACTTCAAAAGATATCATCAAGAAAGTGAAAATACAACCCACAAAATGGGGAAAATATTTGCAAATCAGTATCTGACAAAGTATTTGTATTGAAATAATAAAGAATTTATATAGCACAACAATAAAAAGATCAAACCCAGGTCTCCTGCACTGCAGGCAGATTCTTTACCAACTGAGCTACTAGGGAAGCCCCAATAAAAAGACAAATAACCCAATTTAAAGTGTGTCAAGGGCCCATATCTTTTAGAAAATGAATCAGTAATCAATAAACCCAATACCCATTTATGATAAAAGACCTGAATAGCCAATATGATACTGAAGAAGAGAAACAAAGTCAGAGAACTGACACTGTCTAATTTTAAGACTTACTATAAAGCTACAATAACCAGGAGAGTGTGGTATTAGTGAAATAACAGATAAATATATCAAATAGACTAGACAAATGGAATAGACAGCCTCCAAACAGACTGCACAAACTGATCCTTGACAAAGGAGCAAAGGCAATTTGATGGAGAAATGATAGTTTTTTCAATAAGTGGTGTTGGGAACAATTGGATATTTACATTCAAAAAACAAATAGATGTAGGCACTGATCTTACATCTTGCACAAAAATTAAGTAAAACTATAAAATTTCTAGACGATAATACAAGAGAAAACCTAGTTGATCTGGAATTTAGTAATTCGTCTTTTAACACACCACCATGACCCATGGAAGAAAAAAATGATAAGCCAGACTTCATTAAAATGAAAAATTTCTGCTCTGCAAAAGATATTGTTAAGAGAATGAAAAGACAAGCCACAGACTGGGAGAAAATATTTGCAATACATATATCTGAAAAGGGACTTGTATCCAAAATATTCAAAGAATACTTAAAACTCAACAACAACAAAAATAACAACCCAATATCTGAACATATATCTCATCAAAGAAGATATACAGCAACTTACTAACAGATATTTTGTTATAGATTTTTTTTTATCACCACTTAACAAGACACTTATCCTAGGAGGAAAAGGATGGGTTCAGTATTTTTTTTTTAAGTATAAATATGTTTTAAAAAATCTATAGGAAAAGGTAGATATAATAAGTGAAGAGATGGGAGATTTCAAGAAAAAGAAGGAAAATCTTTAAAAAGAACTAAATGACATCCTAGAACTGAAAAACAAAACATCTGAAAAAAATGTTTATTATTGAATGGAATTTATAGCAGTTTGGTCACAACAAGAGATCTGTGAACTTGAAGGCAAGACAACAGAATCAACCAGGCTGAAGCCTAGATTAGGGGGTGGGCTGGGGGATGAAGAGTCTCAATACCTGAGGAACACGCATCAAGCAGTCAAATACACATGGGATAGGAATTTGAGAGAAGAGAAAAAAGAGAATTGGATAGAAAAATTATTTGAAGAAATACTGCCTAAAGTTTTCCAAAATTTGACCAACATATCAAACCCACAAAACCCAGTGAATTGAAGCAAGATAAATATGAAGAAAACCACATCTAGCCACATTATAGTAAAACTGCTAAAAAACAAAGAGAAAATCTTAAGTGAGGAGGAAAAAAGACATTACATACAGGGGAATGACAGTAAGAATTACAGTTGACTTTTTATCAGAAACAACAAATACCAGAAGAAAATAAATAACATTTTTAAAGTGCCACACACACACACACACACAAAATACTGCCAACCTATAATTCTATACCCAGCAAAAATATCTCAAAAAACTGGAGGCAGTTCTGGTGAATCTCACTGCCTTTGTGACTCTGAAACATGTGGCCAAGTAGATCAATTAGAGGCCTTCTCTATTTAGAAAAACAGAATAAACCCTTGGGAACAAGGCTGGCTTAGTCCATCAAAAGAAACTTATTTCTGACACTATATACTACCAAGGTTATCTGCAGCAGAACAGGCTCCTTAGCAGGAAGCAAACAATCTTATCTAGCTGTAAACTCTCTGGTATACTGGGGCCCAGGATCTAAGAATTCCCAACACTGGTATCCATATACACTGCAAGGAGCCTGAATTCCCTCTCTTGAAGTTTTTTCTTTTCAGTGTTCAAACCATGTTCCAGGGACTTCCCTGGAGGTCCAGTAGTTAAGATGCTGCACTTCAGAGAATACTGGCCTAAGTGGGTTTTTGGGAAGATGGGATTAGATAGCTTACAAGGCAAGAAATGCTCCCCAAGAGAAGGATGGCTAGGTATACACGGGAGGGAAGGGACCTGCTGAAGTCAGGGCATGAGCGACTGATAGTTATGGAACCACTCACATTAACAAGAAATTAAAAAAAATAAGAAAGCCAAATTAGGGAGAAGAAGCTGAGCTCCATGAGGCTGAGGACAATCTGAGGGTTTTGGAGGACATCTAAGAAAAATGCCCAATGGGCCTCTAGAGAGGCAAAAGTAAATCTCAGAATGGAGATTGGGGCTGAAGACTGAAGACAAAGATGAGGAAGCCATGGCAGAGAGGAGGCTGGAATGGATAGCCTGAAGAATTTTCCATCATGTACTCCTTCACCTTAAAATACTTTCATGCAGAAAGAAGGATCCGAGAATGACTCACTGAGCCTAACAAGGTAAATGAAATACTGGTGACTCAGACATGGAAACCATAAATAAATATCTGGAAATGGTCTCCTGACCATTCCTCAGAGAAACCAAATGGAAGCTGTTTTTCCAAGATTTGAAATAGAACTTGCCATGATAGAGGGATTCTACCCCAAACTCCCTGCAAGGTGAGTGGGAGTGTGGATAGGCTGGCACCCAGAATAGAGACAGGAAGATATTGTTGACTTGTGACATTATCATCAGGGGCAACTCGAGTGGACAGTTGACAGCACAACTGGGAACTCCCTCTGTACTGGTCAAGCACAGGAATGAGGAGACAGGAGAGAAGAGATGACCCTAGATCACAAAAGGGTGGGAAGTAGATCTTGGTGACCTTCCATGAGTCACAGAATGGGCTGAGACCCCAGGACCCATCAGATCCTGCCCCCAGGGCTCTTAGGAGCCTGTGAAAGGCCTCCTCCATGAACTCTGGAGGCAGCAGGCTCAGTCAACTCTTAGCCTCACCTCACCTTTGGACCCTCCCCCACATCAGTCACACTAATATTTCTTAAGCCTCTCACACTCCCTTCTGCATCTGAGCTCTGTTTCAGTCTCACAGGGAACCCTCTCTGACAAATGACTGAGGAAGGAAATATATGAGCCTGGTTGACAGATGAGTTGGCATCATCTGCTGGTACAAGTTCACAGGGGACAACTATAGTCAGAGGTGGCTGGGAGAGAGTAGGGAGGGAAATTCCCTGTAGGCAGAACTTTGAGCAGTGCTCTCAGTCCAGAAGGAGAATTGTCCCGAGGTAAGGCATTTATAAGAGTCGGACACGACTGAGCGACTTCACTTTCACTTTTCACTTTCATGCACTGGAGAAGGAAATGGCAACCCACTCCAGTGTTCTTGCCTGGAGAATCCCAGGGACGGGGGAGCCTGGTGGGCTGCTGTCTGTGGGGTTGTACAGAGTCGGACACGACTGAAGCGACTTAGCAGCAGCAGCATGTATATTAACCATATTTTCATATTTTCTGTATTCTTTTTTTTAGATTTTTCTTGATGCGGATCATTTTTAAAGTCTTTACTGAATTTGTTACAATATTGTTTGTTACAATATTTGTTACAAAATTTGTTACAATATTGTTTTATGATTGCAAGGTTTTTTGGCCACAAGGCATGTGGGATCTTAGCTCTCCAACCAGGAACTGAACTTGCATTCCCTTTCATGCAATGAACTTGCATTGGAAGAAGTCTTATCCACTGGACCACCAGGGAAGTCCCATTTTCTGTGTTCTTGATGTTGGGGTCTTGCTGACTGGAGAGACTGCCTCTCCTATGACTAGCTAATTCATAGAGATAGCAAATTTCTTATCCCAGAGCACATATGCAAACTGAGCGATCTGGGGTCCATACTACAAACCACCTCCTTTATGGAGCTCTCACAGGTTGAGCTAATATTTCCCAGCCCTAGTCATCTGGGGCCAACTGCCAGATAACTGGAGGCAGATCCCATACCCCAGAGTCTGCTGAAATTATTCAAACTAGCCAGTCGTAAGGTTGCTCACTCTGCTTTGCCTTGAATTCCCCACAGAAACTGTAATAAAGGTCAATGCCCATGTTTTCCCCTTGCTCTCCCTCTAACTCCTAACTGACCCTGGTGCTTCTTCAGTGGCCCTGCATGATGTGCTGAACCTCCTACTTCCAAGGAACTGTGAGTAAAAACTTCTTCCTCTATGAGTCATTTCTGTGTCTGCATGCCTTACCATAGCTGATTAAAATGAATCTGGGATACATTTTAAAACACCACATAAGAATTTGGATAGATGATGAGGTACTTGGAAGGGACAAGACTGAGAATTTGGTGTTGAGGTGGTTTTGAAATTACGTGGATGGGTCCATGCTGCTGCTGCTGCTAAGTCGCTTCAGTCGTGTCCAACTCTGTGCAACCCCATAGACGGCAGCCCACCAGGCTCCCCTGTCCCTGGGATTCTCCAGGCAAGAACACTGGAGTGGGTTGCCATTTCCTTCTCCAATGCAGGAAAGTGAAAAGTGAAAGTGAAGTCGCTCAGTCGTGTCTGACTCTTCGCAACCCCATGGACTGCAGCCTACCAGGCTCCTCCGTCCATGGAATTTTCCAGGAAAGAGTACTGGAGTGGGGTGCCATCGCCTTCTCCGGGATGGGTCCATAGAATGCAGATATTTGTGGCTCATGCTAATGCTCACCAGAAGGTCCCAATGGCAGAGGAGGCTCTTGGTAATCAGGTGGATGAGATGACCAACTCTGTAGATGTCTGTGAGCCTTTTACTTCAGGCATGATATTGCTTGATCAGTGGGCTCATGTAGCAGTGGCCATGTGGACAGAGGAAACACACTGGTTCAGAAATGTGCATTTCTCTCACCAAGGATGACCTGGCCATGACCACTGCTCAGACACCAAGTTGCCAACAGCAGTGACTAAGTATCTCTAGGATGGTACCATAATTCAAGGCACCAGCCAGCCTCCTGGGAGCAGGCCATCATACCAAGCCCCTTCCTTCATAGAAAGGGGAGCACAGAGTCTTTCTGGAATATTCATTCATTGGGCATGTGGGCTTGCTTTCCCCACTGCCATGTTTCTGGCATCCACACAACAAACTGTGGACCCCATTGAGTATCCTTCTCATTTTGATATATTCCACCCAACAATCCCATGAGAGGAGCTTGGCAGGCTGCAATCCATGGTGTCATAAAGAGTCAAACATGACTGTGTGCACACACACACCCAACACTGCCTCTGACCAAAGGCTCTCTTTTACAGCCAAAGAAATGCAACAATAGGCTGATGTCTCGGCGAATCTCTGATCTAATCATGTATCCCAATGCCCAGAAGCAGCTGGCCTTATACAATGCTGCAAGAGCTTAGGAGAGTGCCAGAAAAGAACCAGATGGGAATTAGCATTCTGGGAAGTTGCTATGCTCTCCTAGACAATGCAGTTTCCTCTCTGAACTAGTGACCAACACATGGTACTGCATCTTAGCCAGAATCTAAAGGTTCAGGAACCAAGGAAATGAGGGTGGTGTTTCTTAGGATTAGGCCTAATGCTAGCTCCCTGCAATTCAAAGTGTGGTTCATGAGACTGCAACATTGGAATCCCCAAGGAGTTTGTTAGAAATGTAGAATCAGCTTGTTAGAAGTGTAGCATCTCAGATCCCACTCCAGAGCTAATGGATCAGTTCTACATTTTAATAAAACTCTCTGCTTATTCATATGCATGTTAAAGTTTGAGAATCACTGGTCTAACCCACTCACAACACTTCAGTTCTCATTCTCAAACTTCTGAGCTCTGGTCTTTAATAATTTTAGTGCTTGAAGGATGGATGCTTTCACCAGGGATATAAAATGGTTCTGATGAAGTGGAAGCAGAGACTAGAAGGTCACCTGGCCATTTCAAGGCCACCATGTCATTAGGAAACAGATAATAAAGGGCTTATGGGCTGCAAGAAGATCCAACCAGTCCATCCTAAAGGAAATCAGTCCTGAATATTCATTGGAAGGACTGATGCTGAAGCTGAAACTCCAGTACTTTGGCCACCTGATGCAAAGAGCTGACTCATTTGAAAAGACTCTGATGCTGGTCTTTTCAAGATTGAAGGTGAGAGGAGAAGGGGATGACCGAGGATGAGATGGTTGGATGGCATCACTGACTCAATGGACATGAGTTTGAGTACACGCCGGGAGTTGGTGTTGGACCGGGAGGCCTGGCATGCTGCAGTCCATGGGGTCGCAAAGAGTCAGACACGACTGAGTGACTGAACTGAACTGAACTGGGCTTTTGTAGGGTAACTGATACTGCTTATGAAGGGGAACTAGAGTTGCTATTACACATGTGGTGGGAAGGAGGTTGGATGGAGGTTAAGAATCCTTTAGGGCAGCCATCCCCAACCTTTTTGGCACCAGGGACCAATTTCAATTTCGTGGAAGATAATTTTTCCATGGATGGGGGTTGGCGGGTGGTTTCAGGATGGTTCAAGTGCAGTAGGGTTTGTGCTTTTATGATAATCTAAAGCCACTGTTGATCTGATAGGAGGTGGAGCTCAGGCGATAATGTGTGAGATGGGGAGTAGCCATAAATACAAATGAAGCTTCACTTGCTTGCCTACTGCCCACTTCCTGCTGTGTGGCCTGGTTCCTAACAGGTCATGAATACAGGCTTGTGGCCTGGGGGTTGGGAACCTCTGCTCTAGTGGATCTGCAAGCATTGCTTTGTTCAGAGGGAAAAGTCAACGGATTATTACTACAACCCTCCAGAGCAAGACCACTAAGGCCTCAGATTCCCCAGGAATGAAGATTTAGGTCACAACCTTGGAGAAGAAAAAAGGGCTTCCCTGGTGGCTCAGATGGTAAAGAATCTGTCTGCAATGCAGGAGACCTGAGTTCAATCCCTGGGTTGGGAAGATGCCCTGGCGAAAGAAATGGCAACCCACTCCAGGATTCTTGCCTGAGAAATCCCATGGACAGAGAAGCCTGGCAGGCTACTGTCCATGTGGTTGCAAAGAGTCCAACACAAATGAGCCACTAACACTAACACTTGGAGAAGAAACCACACTCACTAAAGTTGAAGGCACAGGGAGCATGGACTAGATGGTGGAAAAGGGAAGTAATAGGAAAAGCTGTGAAAGACTTCGGAATGGGTGTCCTGTGGACTGCTAGGTGCTAGCCAGAGCAGCCAGCCTCCTGATTTATTTTAACTCTGCAGGTGTCTTTGGAGAAGGCAATGGCAACCCACTACAGTACTCTTGCCTGGAAAATCCCATGGACAGAGGAGCCTGGTAGGCTGCAGTCCATGGGGTCGCGAAGAGTCAGACATGACTGAGCGACTTCCCTTTCACTTTTCACTTTCATGCATTGGAGAAGGAAATGGCAACCCACTCCAGTGCTCTTGCCTGGAGAATCCCAGGGATGGCAGAACCTGGTGGGCTGCCGTCTATGGGGTCGCACAGAGTCGGACACGACTGAAGTGACTTAGCAGCAGGTGTCTTGTTTTACAATATCTTTGAGTTATTTTACAACTTTGTGAGTTGTTGAAAACTGATTGCAATGCAGATAATTTAGTCTATAGAGGTGAACAATAATTTTGTCCAATGGAGATACAACTGGGTCCAATGATCACATTTCCCAAGAAATCAGTTTAATATCTATTAACAAACATTTCATCATACCTCATTGCTTACATATATATCTGTTCTTTGGAGTCTCCTTTGGACTGATTTCTTTTTTAACACCTTATTGGTCCCCACATTACTCAGTGAGTTAAGTAAAATTTTCAACATTTGTTAATTTTATATTTGTATAAGAATCATGATTTCACACCTTTTTAAATTCAGTCAGTTCAGTTGCTCAGTCATGTCTGACTCTTTGTGACCCCAGGGACTGCAGCATGCCAGGCCTCCCTGTCCATTACCAACTCCCAGAGTTTACTCAAACTCATGTCCATTGAGTTGGTGATGCCATCCAACCATCTCATCCTCTGTCGTCCCCTTTTCCTCCCACCTGCAATCTTTCCCAGGATCAGGGTCTTTTCAGATGAGTCAGTTCTTTGCATCAGGTGGCCAAAGTACTGGAGTTTTAGCTTCAGCATCAGTCCTTCCAATGAACATTCACGACTGATTTCCTTTAGGATGGACTGGTTGAATCTCCTTGCAGTCCAAAGGACTCTCAGGAGTCTTCTCCAACACCACAGTTCAAAGGCATCAATTCTTCTGCGCTCAGCTTTCTTTATAGTCCAACTCTCACATCCATACATGACTACTGGAAAAACCATAGCTTTTACTAGATGAACCTTTGTTGGCAAAGTAATGTCTTTGCTTTTAATATGCTGTCTATGTTGGTCATAACTTTTCTTCCAAGGAGTAAGCATCTTTTAATTTAATGGCTGCAGTCACCATCTGCAGTGATTTTGGAGCCCCCCTAAATAAAGTCTGTCACTGTTTCACCATTTCCCTATCTTTTTGCCATGAAGTGATGGGACTGGATGCTATGATCCTGGTTTTTTGAAAGCTGAGTTTTAAGCCAACTTTTTCACTCTCCTCTTTCACTTTCTTCAAGAGGCTCTTTAGTTCTCTGCTTTCTGCCATTAAGGGTGGTGTCACCTACATATTTGAGGTTATTGATATTTCTCCTGGCAATCTTGATTCCAGCTTGTGCTTCATCCAGCCCAGTATTTCTCATGATGTACTCTGTGTATAAGTTAAATGAGCAGGGTGACAATAAACAGCCTTGATGTACTCCTTTCCCAACTTGGAATCAGTCTGTTGTTCCATGTCCAGTTCTAACTGTTGCTTCCTGACCTGCATACAGGTTTCTCAAGAGGCAAGTCAGGTGGTCTGGTATTCCCATCTCTTTCAGAATTTTCCAGAGTTTGTTGTGATCCACACAGTCAAAGGCTTTGGCATAGTCAATAAAGCGGAAGCAGATGTTTTTCTGGAACTCTCTTGCTTTTTCGATGATCCAGCGGATGTTGGCAATTTGATCTCTGGTTTCTCTGCCTTTTCTAAATCCAGCTTGAACATCTGGAAGCTCATGGTTCACATACTGTTGAAGCTTGGCTTGGAGAATTCTGAACATTACTTTACTAGCATGTGAGATGAGTGCAATTGTGTGGTACTTTGAGCATTCTTTGGCACTGCTTTTTTTTGGGATTGGAATGAAGACTTAAATTTTTCCAGTCCTATGACCACTGCTGAGTTTTCCAAATTTGCTGGCATATGAACAAAGACATACATACCAAGCATGAACTCATGACCACTGACTTAAATAAGGGGTCTAGCTTCTATTCATATTTTCTTTCTTTCTGTGTCATGTATAGATTTAAATATTTTAACTAATTTTATTTTTATTTATTCTCCTTCTCCCCTTAACATAGTACATGGGCTCTGCCAGTGATGGTTCACTTGACAGTTTAATTTTTAGAGTGTTTACTATTAAGGTTAAATCCTGTCAGGGCCAGAAGAAGAGAGGACTTTGCCAGAGATATGGATCTGGAGCTGGACTCAAATGAAGAAATTTGGATTTGGCAAGAAGATGGTATAGAATTCTTATTGGAAGAATTTGTTTTGTTTTGGAGTGAAGCAGAAAAAAATAGCTTTGTTGCTTTGCGAGGCAAAGGGGGATACAGTGGGACTGTGCCTCTCAAAACTGTGTGTCCCAACCTGGAAAGAATTGGCGAGAAGTTTTATTCTTGCCTCAAGTGGTCTCCTGATCTTCTCTGAAGAATACTTCATCAAGGGTGTTCCATCTTCCATTTGTTCTGAAAGGATTTTTAAAAAGCCAAAACCTAGGTAAAGGAGTGGATGCAGATGTTGTGCAGCCCAAGAAATAACTGTAATATAGATCACTAAATATTTTCATATATATAATACACAGGCATATCTCCTTTGATTGTTTACTTTTTAAATGCACTTTGCAGACATTGAGTTTTTTCACAAATTGAAAATTTGTGGTTAAGCAGATATACTGTCACCATTTTTCCAACAGCATTATTTTTGAATAAGGGTGTATATAGTTTCTTAGAGAAGGGAATGGAGAAGGGAATGGCAAACCACTTCAGTATTCTTGCCTTGAGAACCCCATGAACGGTGTGAAAAGGCAAAATGATAGGATACTGAAAGAGGAACTCCCCAGGTCAGTAGGTGCCCAATATGCTACTGGAGATCACTGGAGAAATAACTCCAGAAAGAATGAAGGGATGGAGCCAAAGCAAAAAGAACACCCAGCTGTGGATGTGACTGGTGATAGAAGCAAGGTCCAAGGCTGTAAAGAGCAATATTGCATAGGAACCTGGAATGTCAGGTCCATGAATCAAGGCAAATTGGAAGTGATCAAACAAGAGATGGCAAGAGAGAATGTCGACATTCTAGGAATCAGCAAACTGAAATGGACTGGAATGGGTGAATTTAACTCAGATGACCATTATATCTACTACTGCAGGCAGGAATCCCTCAGAAGAAATGGAGTGGCCATCATGGTCAACAAAAGAGTCCGAAATGCAGTACTTAGATGCAATCTCAAAAACGACAGAATGATCTCTGTTCGTTTCCAAGGCAAACCATTCAATATCACAGTAATCCAAGTCTATGCCCCAACCAGTAACGCTGAAGAAGCTGAAGTTGAACGGTTCTATGAAGACCTACAAGACCTTTTAGAACTAACACCCCAAAAAGATGTCCTTTTCATTATAGGGGACTGGAATGCAAAAGTAGAAGTCAAGAAACACCTGGAATAACAGGCAAATTTGGCCTTGGAATATGGAATGAAGCAGGGCAAAGACTAATAGAGTTTTGACAAGAAAATGCACTTGTCATAACAAACACCCTCTTCCAACAACACAAGAGAAGACTCTATACATGGACATTGCCAGATGGTCAACACCAAAATCAGGTTGATTATATTCTTTGCAGCCAAAGATGGAGAAGCTCTATACAGTCAGCAAAAACAAGACCAGGAGCTGACTGTGGCTCAGACCATGAACTCCTTATTGCCAAATTCAGACTGAAATTGAAGAAAGTAGGGAAAACCACTAGACCATTCAGGTATGACCTAAATCAAATCCCTTATGATTATACAGTAGAAGTGAGAAATAGATTTAAGGGCCTAGATCTGATAGATAGAGTGCCTGATGAACTATGGAGTGAGGTCTGTGACATTGTACAGGAGACAGGGATCAAGACCATCCCCATGGAAAAGAAATGCAAAAAAGCAAAATGGCTGTCTGGGGAGGCCTTACAAATAGCTGTGAAAAGAAGAGAAGCGAAAAGCAAAGGAGAAAAGGAAAGATATAAACATCTGAATGCAGAGTCCCAAAGAATAGCAAGAAGAGATAAGAAAGTCTTCTTCAGTGATCAATGCAAAGAAATAGAGGAAAACAACAGAATGGGAAAGACTAGGGATCTCTTCAAGAAAATCAGAGATAAGGACAAAAATGGTATGGACCTAACAGAAGCAGAAGATATTAAGAAGAGATGGCAAGAATACACAGAAGAACTGTACAAAAAAGATCTTCATGACCCAGATAATCATGATGGTGTGATTACTGACCTAGAGCCAGACATCCTGGAATGTGAAGTCAAGTGGGCCTTAGAAAGCATCACTACGAACAAAGCTAGTGGAGGTGATGGAATTCCAGTTGAGCTATTCCAAATCCTGAAAGATGATGCTGTGAAAGTGCTGCACTCAATATGCCAGCAAATTTGGAAAACTCAGCAGTGGCCACAGGACTGGAAAAGGTCAGTTTTCATTCCAATCCCAAAGAAAGGCAATGCCAAAGAATGCTCAAACTACTGCACAGTTGCACTCATCTCACACGCTAGTAAAGTAATGCTCAAAATTCTCCAAGTCAGGCTTCAGCAATATGTGAACCGTGAACTTCCTGATGTTCTAGCTGGTTTTAGAAAAGGCAGAGGAACCAGAGATCAAATTGCCGACATCTGCTGGATCATGGAAAAAGCAAGAGAGTTCCAGAAAAACATCTATTTCTGCTTTATTGACTATGCCAAAGCCTTTGACTGAGTGGATCACAATAAACTCTGGAAAATTCTGAAAGAGATGGGAATACCGGACCACCTGATCTGCCTCTTGAGAAATTTGTATGCAGGTCAGGAAGCAACAGTTAGAACTGGACATGGAACAACAGACTGGTTCCAAATAGGAAAAGGAGTACGTCAAGGCTGTATATTGTCACCCTGTTTATTTAACTTATATGCAGAGTACATCATGAGAAACGCTGGACTGGAAGAAGCACAAGCTGGAATCAAGATTGCCGGGAGAAATATCAATAACCTCAGATATGCAGATGACACCACCCTTATGGCAGAAAGTGAAGAGGAACTCAAAAGCCTCTTGATGAAAGTGAAGTGGAAAGTGAAAAAGTTGGCTTAAAGCTCAACATTCAGAAAACGAAGATCATGGCATCTGGTCCCATCACTTCATGGGAAATAGATGGGGAAACAGTGGAAACAGTGTCAGACTTTATTTTTCTGGGCTCCAAAATCACTACAGATGGTGACTGCAGCCATGAAATTAAAAGATGCTTACTCTTTGGAAGGAAAGCTATTACCCAACCTAGATAGCATATTCAAAAGCAGAGACATTACTTTGCCAACAAAGGTTCGTCTAGTCAAGGCTATGGTTTTTCCTGTGGTCATGTATGGATGTGAGAGTTGGACTGTGAAGAAGGCTGAGTGCCAAAGAATTGATGCTTTTGAAATGTGGTGTTGGAGAAGACTCTTGAGAGTCCCTTGGACTGCCAGGAGATCCAACCAGTCCATTCTGAAGGAGATCAGCCCTGGGATTTCTTTGGAAGGAATGATGCTAAAGCAGAAACTCCAGTACTTTGGCCACCTCATGCGAAGAGTTGACTCATTGGAAAAGACTCTGATGCTGGGAGGGATTGGGGACAAGAAGAGAAGGGGATGACAGAGGATGAGATGGCTGGATGGTATCACGGACTCGATGGATGTGAGTCTCAGTGAACTCCGGGAGTTGGTGATGGACAGGGAGGCCTGGCATGCTGTGATTCATGGGGTCGAAAAGAGTCAGACATGACTGAGCGACTGATCTGACCTGATAGTTTCTTAGACATAATGTTATTGCACACCTAATAGACTATAGCATAGTGTAAACACAAGTTCTGTATGCTTTAGGAAACTAAAAAGTGCATGTGAGTCACTTTTTGGTGATACTCATTTTATTGTTGTAGTCTGAAATCAAACATGCAGTATCTCTGAGGTATAGGGTGTGTATGTGTGTGTGTGTGTGTGTGTGTGTATTTTTAAAACTACTAGCATCCAGGGACTTCCCTGGCAGTCTCCTGGGTTGCACTGCAGGGATACATGTTCAATCCCTAGTCAGCGGACTAAGATCCTGCATGCTTCATGGTGTGCCCCCCAAAATTATGAACTACTAGCATCCAAAGCCTTCTAATCTGGAGGGCATCTCCCAGCATGTGGGTCTTTATGGAAGCCAAAGTCTATTACCCAGACTTGGAAAAATCAAATGTCCCTATCCAGGCTTTTGAATCATCATGGGATGTTCCAAAGGCAAGAATGTCCCAAAGGCATGGGCAGCTGGCAGCCAGTTTGGTAGTGGGGACCTGGGCAGCAGATTCCTAAACAGACCCTTCCTGCAGCACAAGCTTGGTCGTCACCCAGCCTTCTCGGATCTTCCTCAATTTCTGAGGGTCTTTCCCCAGCCTTCTAGTTAATTCTATGAAAGTGAAAGTGTTAGTCATTCAGTCGTGTCTGACTCTTTTTGACCCAGTGGACTATAGCTCGCCAGGCCTCTCTATCCATGTAATTCTTTAGGCAAGAATACTGGAGTGGGTTGCCATTTCCTCTTCCAGGGATCCTCCTAACCCGGGGATCAAACCCAGGTCTCCTGAATTGCATGCAGCTTCTTTACCATCTGAGCCACCAGGGAAGCCCTATAAGTTCCTTTCTGTTTAAGCATCTGCCCATCAAACCTTGACTAGTGTAGTAAGTCTGGAAAGACATAAAAAGCTATGAATGTCGAGAGCAGTGTCTCTCAAATTAAGGATCTTGTTAAAAATGCAGATTTTTGAGTAGAGTTACCTGTACACCTGAAACTAACACAACATTGTAAATCAACTATACTCCAATAAATATTAAAAAATTTAAAGTAAATAAATACAATAAAAATAAATTTAAATGATAATTTTTTAAATGCCAATTTTTATTTCAGAGGTTTGGGTAGGGCTTGAGATTCCAAGTTCCAACAAGCTCCCAGCTGATGTGGGATAATGCCAGTCCACAGACCACTCCTTGGGTGCTGAGCTCAGGAGCGCTGAATGCTTGTAGAGATGTGGCTAGAAAGTAGGAAGGAGCAAGGTCAACAAGGTTCAACATTATCTAATGGAATTTGGACTTGATCCTGCAGGGGATAAGTAGCCATTAAAGGACCCAGGGGGAGTGAAATGAATAGATTTCCATTTATCAAGGGCTTGTAGACATGATGTAGACAACAGAGCACGAGAGACAGGAGGCGGAGGAAGCAGTGAGGGATCCGGTGGGCAGAACAACAGCCTCCACCCCCAATGTCCTCTTCCTCATCCCCAGAACCGGTGCATTTGTTACATTATATGATGAAAGGGACTTGGCAGTTATTAAGTTAAGGGCTTTCAGATGGAAAGATTATCCTGGATTAACCAGGCAGGCCCAATGTAATCACAGGAATCCTTACAAGTGGAGAACCTTTCTCAGCTGTGGCCAGAGCACAACACTGGTGACCCTGAAGATGCAGGAAGAGGCTCAAGCCAAGGCATGCAGGTGGCCTCCAGGAACTCAAAAAGGCGAGGAAGTGGGCTCTCCCCTACAGCCTCCAAATGGAGGCTTGCTTTCAACCAGGGACACCCATCTGACTTGACCTCCAGAACTGTAAGATAGTACATTTTTGCTTTTTTGGTTTAGTTGGTTTTGGTCTTTTTTTTTTTGGCAGGGATGGGGGGTGGCAGCTGTACATAGGGCTTGGGGTACCTTTGTTCCCCGACCAGGGATCAAACTTGTGCCCTTGCAATGGAAGCACGGAGTCCTAACCACTGGACCACCTGGGGACGCCTGCATTTGTGTTCTTTTAAGCCACGAAGCTCATGGTAATTTGTTACAGGGGCAATAAAAAAAAGGATATGGGAGGCCACTGGGATATTCAGGGGAACAATGATGAGAGCCTCATTGAAGAGAAAGTATTAGTCTCTCAGTCATGTCTGACGAGTCTTTGTGACCCCCAAGGACTGTGGCCCGCTACACTCCTCTGTCCTTGGAATTCTTCAGGCAAGAGTACTGGAGTAGGAGGCCATTCCCTTCTCCAACAGATCTTCCTGACCCAGGTATCGAACCCGGGTCTCCTGCACTGCAGGTGGTTTCTTTACCGTCTGAACCACCAGGGAAGATCTCATTGAAGAGAGAGGGCAGCACAGAAGGGAGACCTGGTTTGAAAGATTATTGGGACGATAGAGATGGAGGTTCGTAGTTACCCGCTGGGTGTGTGGGTGGGGATGGTTGGTGAGGAGAGGCAGGAGTCAAAGGAAGCTTTCACGTTTCTCTCTCGGACAAAGGGGTCTGTTGGTCAAAAGGAAGGAAAGAAGTGAGTGTGAGTCTGAGTGTGAGAAAATGTGTAAGTGTGCACGCAAGTGTGTGAGTTGAAGGCATGTGAGAGATCCCAGAAAAAGGGAAGGAGTCTCCCTTAATACCACTGGGCTCTTTGCTTGCAGTTCCATTTTTACCGAGAAACTGGCTAATCTTAACTCTCAAGCTTTCCCTCCTGAGAACAGCACTGCCAACATAAACAGCTGCTCTGCCTGTCAGTTATATTTTTCAGTTTAAATTAATGAATTGCCATTCCAGTCCTACACCAGGCTCCCTTGAGTTTAGTCAGAACAAAACAATTCCCCGGGGTTCACTGTCTCCCGGCTGAGCAGACAGAATTGAGTTTTGTACCCCTGCAAAGCAGAGGATCAGACCTTGAACCGCAGTGATTCCAGTTTCGCCTTCTTCCTTGGCGCAGTGTCCCCGCATCCCCAGCTGAAAGGGGTCGGAGAAAGGGAGGGAGACATGGAGGAGGCTGCCCAGTGCTGTCCCCTGGGCCAAGTCAATTAGGAATCATGAGGTTCTGTGCATGCAACTTCACTGCTATTTATAGTTCACACTCTGAGATTCCTTCACATACACTTATTGGGGACCCAGTCTCCAGAGGGGACATGCCCCATTTGGATCCCCTGCATGGTAGCAAATGCAAGCCAAGCAAGCCATTCTGGGAAACTCTGAGGGGTGGAGGCAGGTCTGGCTGAGTTGATCTAGAGGCGGCTGGTTCCATCCTAAAGACATCCTGGGAAAGCCAAGAAAATAACTTCAGAGCAGGTTTCCGCTCTGAATGATTTCTTTAGCTGTGCCTAACTTGCCAACTGACCTCTTCTGAGTAACAGGAGAGCAAAGATCCTTTGTCCTTCCCAACGCTAAGGGCTGGGACTATTGATATCAACCCATTGCTCGGATGAGGAAATCGAGGCTCTTGGAAGTTAAAGTTCTTATCTAGTATTGAGTCAATCGAACATTGGAGCCAGGACTTAACTTCAGTCTTTTGATGACAAAAATCTCTGTACTTTGATGGAGGATTCTGTCCCCTCTGGGGAGGGACACCCCCTACCCTCCACTCCCCGCAGGCTTTTGTCGATGAGTGGTAGTCTGACGATTCTCCTGCCTGGAGGTGCCCAGAACATTTAGGGCTGTGAGTGGGGCACCCAGATCACCCAACACTGACACAACCCTCCCACCAGTAAGTTCTCCTGATCCCCTACCTGTGTCCAGCCCTCGGCCAGGTGCTGTGGAAGATGGTATAGGAGGTATATGTGGAGGATGATAGCAGGAGGATGATAGCTCCTGTTCTCTAAAAGTTTATAAAGCAACAGTGCTTAGATCGTGGGATGTTCAAACCACGAAGTGGAGTGGGGTTCAGAGCTGCTGAACCAGGTCTGTTGGACATTAGGATCCTGCCCCCAGTGCAAGACTGTTTCCCAGTAACATTGCCTTCCGCTCCAGACAAGGAAACTGACACTCAGAGAGATGAAGTCATGCTTCCAAGCCCACGGCCTGTGGCCTCTGGCAGCCTCCAACTCTAGCTACCATTTCCTCTTGCCAGGCCTCCCCGCTCTCATCACTTCCACACTCTACTTGTAACACCTCTGTTACTCAGCATATTCATTTGTTTAAAATAATGCTTCATTATGTCACAGTCATGACTACCAGTCAATGAAAAAATTGTGTGACTATGCAATCATCTCTTTTCCTATGGCCTCCACCTCACTCCGTGCATTCTCATGACTCTTCTTAAAAGGGCATGAAATCTCCTTTAACCTGGCTAAAGGGTAGCAGGGTTAAAGGAGAGGACTCCTGAGTGACATCTGGCAGGTCACTGTACTGTCCTGCTCCCAGTACCCACCAAAGAGGGCATCTGCCCTGCCCCCACTTCACACTCAGCCTCCCCCACTTAACCCCACCATCATTCACCCTATCCACTCAAAAATTGTGCTACTTACATATTCTTTAATGTCCTTTGACTTCACAGCCTTGTAGGAATAATATGCAGGGTAAAGAGTGCCAAATATTAGCCTGGAGGGAAGAGAGAGAGAGAAAAATGAGAAATGTGATTTTCATTCATTCTGTCTGATGGAAAATGTTGTCTTCAGTGCCAGAGCATCCTCTGAACTACAGAACATGCTTTTGTGGGGCTTGGTTATTTTTCTGAAGGCCCTGAAGCGTTTCTGCTCATGGCTAGGACGTGCTTAGGAACCTCTATGACCTGTTACAACTCCACACCCACCTTCCTTCAATCTGTCATTTGGCAACACAGGAGGGTGGTTTGGGGTCACAGAAGCCAAAAATGAGAGGATCGGGGGCTCTGGAGGTGGGAAACCAAGCTGAGCAGCCAAGACCCCTGAAATTAAAGGCCCAGTGGATTTCCCTGGTGGTCCAGTGAATAAGAATCCACCTGCCAATGCAGGGGACACAGATTCCATCCCTGGTCCGAGAAGGTCTCACATGCCATGGAGCAACCAAGCCTTTCACTGAAACTTCTGAAGCCTGTGCACCTGGAGCCTGTGCTCCAAAGAAAGAGAAGCCACTGCAATGAGAAACCCACATACCACAAGGAGGAGCAGTCCCCACTCTCTGCAACTAGGAGAGTCCTTGCAGCCACGAAGACAGACCACAGCCAAAACTAAAAATTAATAATTATACATATGTTTCTAAAAGGCCCAATGTTCCTCCCTGCTGCCAATCCCCATCAGATGCTCTCTTAAGCCCACCTACACCTTGGGCTTCCTTTGCTACCAAAACCGCATCACTCCAAGTTTCTTCAAATTTTACTCCCTTCAGACTGGATTTCAGCATCCTGCAGTCAGAATCAGCTGTTCAGTTTGTAAATCCAATCAAGCCAACCCTTTCTCCCACCAGACAATCCCCACCTTGCAATAACCTGCTTCCCACTGCTCTGAAGATGTAGAAGCAAAAATAATGACACCAGTGTGATGTTTGGGCTTCAGCTTTCACTGAGTCATCACTCCTGGGGCCATGCACCAGGTCATTAAATAATCAGACTCTGCATAGCATAGCTCCACTTGCCCTCATTCTCTCTACTTTGTCCCTTCCCCACCCCCAACCATCGAGTCTTTGCCTGTCCTTTCCTTCTGGAATCTGCACCCCCACCCCCACCTCCTTCTTTGTCAGGTTGGTACCTATTCACTCATCAAATGCCAGCTCCATATGACCTCCTCCTGGAAGCCTTCCCTGACCTCTCCCCCTAAGTTAAATCTTCCCACTACACTCTCAAAGCATGATATACAATTTGATCAGGACACGTGATGTTTTGATTGACAGCATCCCCTAATTGGACTCTAAGTGCCTCAGGGCACAGAATGGATCTGTTTTGTTCAACAGTGTGTTTCCAGCACCTTCCACATAGGAGACTCAATAGATACTTTAATAATTATTATTTTAATTTTATTCATTTATTTGTTTTTGGCTGTGCTGGGTCTTCACTGCTGTGCATAGGCTTTTTCTAGTGGTGGTGAGTGGGGGCCACTCTCTAGTTGTGGTGCTCGGACTTCTTACTGTAGTGGCTTCTCGTGTACTGGAGCACAGGCTCTAGGGCATGCAGGCTTCAGTAGTTGCAGCCTGCAGGCTCTAGAGCACAGGTTCAGTAGCTGTCATGCTTAGTTGCCCTGTGGCATGTGGGATCTTCCCAGACCAGGGATCGAACTCATGTCCCCTGCATTGGCAGGTGGATTCTTAACCACTGGACCACCAGGGAAGTCCCCTCAGTAGATATTTTTCAATGAATGAATTGACAGGATGCTGGAGCTGAAAGGGTTTCATCCTCTCACCCGACAGGTGAAGTCACCTCTACGTGTCAATTCAGGTGCCAGCTGTTATACCATCCTGGCTCTGTCCCCATAAGGGCCAGCATCTCATGTGACAACCCTATGGACAGAGCTATGAAAGGAGACACCACACTCAGGAAGCCCAAAGCCATGAATGGTTCATCGGGGGGGGTCATACAGAGAACTCCCATCAGATGCTATTTATCAAGGAGGGTTTAGTTTTACAATAAGCTGTTGCAGGTAACACCTTGACAGTCCACATTCATCAGGTTTCCATGGAAAAACAGAAAGCTAACTGAACCAAGTCTGTTTCTGGTGCTGAATGGGAAGGGGAAAGGGTTTTGTAACCTAGACTTACACAGGCCCTGCACTAAGTGCTCTGCAGACATGAGCTCAGACAACCTTGGTAACAAGAACCTCGTCCATAGACAGGGCACCGAGGCTGGAGCGGCTAGCCTGAGCTTGCCTAGTTCCATGACCAGTAAGGATAAAGGAGGGGAAGGGACCCAGCCAGACTGGCCTCCTCTGTGCCTGACTCCTTACCAACTGTCCACTGCCTTGGAGAGCAAGGCCACGCCCTGGGAAGGCTGAAATTGTATCTAGGGAGCTAGATAAGACAGCCAAAGGGACAAAAACATAGTCTGAAAGAAAACAAGAAAATTCAAAAGGAGACGGTGACTTCCTCTGACTGTCCAGTGCCTAAGACTCTGTGCTTCTAATACAGGGGTTTTTGGTCATTCAGTCATGTCTGACTGTTTGCAACCCTATGGACTGCAGCACGCCAAGCTTCCCTGTCCTTCACCATCTCCCGAAGTTTGCTCAAACTCATGTCCATTGAGTCCAATGCAGGGGGCCCAGGTTCAGTTCCTGGTCAGGGATCCCACATGCCGCAACTAAGAGTTCAAATGCCTCAACTAAAAAAAATCCCGCATGCCACAGTAGAGATCCAAGATCCTGTGTGTTGCAACTAAGACCTGGTGCAGCCAAATAAAATGTCAAAAAATTAATTAAAGAAAAAAAAAAAAAAGATGGCCACAGTGCCAAAGACACAGGCAGTCCAAGGAAATCCACTGGGATCTGTCACAAGTCAGCTCAGAGGAGGAGGTTTCCCCAACCCCCCCACCCAGCCCCGCTTCACCCTAAGCAGTATTCTCAGATACTCTGGAGAATCTCTCTTCGTCCATGAGACCTTTCCTGACCTCAGCAGACCTTTCCTGACCTCAGCATCCCCTGAAGATTAGGTTCCTCTTCTGTTCTTCACTGCCACACCCTGGATGGTCCCCTTTCTTAGCTCTGATCCATATCACTTGCATCAGTTTTTTCCATGTCTGTCTCTCCCGCAAGACAAGTTCTACAAAGTTGGCTTGATGCTGTCTACTTACAAGTCTAACCCACACCCCTTGGGCAGAGGAAGTGCTTGGTAAATATATGTTCCCTCTGGGAAATTTCATAAAGTGGTGAAGCAAGGGGTCAGAGCCACCCAAGGGACGCTCATGACTTTGGGGCTGAGGTCTCAATAGTGAGGAGATGCTGGACAGCACCAGGCTGCTTCAACAAAGCCTCCAGCACAACATCACAGGCCCCGGAGAAATAAACACGCCCTCCTTTGGCACAGAGGCCCTGGTCAATAGTCATGTCTGCCAGGACAGAGGAGCCTGGCATGCTGTAGTCCATGGGATTGCAAAGAGTCGGATGTGACTGAGCACCTGAACAACAGCAACGACCAGGAGGGTGTCCAGCCCCTGCCTTGAGGCAGTGCATGAGCAGCAGGAGAGACCGGTGGAAAGTGCATCTTCACCTGACAGCCCATGGATCAGCTCTTCTGTGAACCCCAAAGCCAGCAACACCCCCCAAGTGGACATAGAGGTGGAAAGCTTCACGAGGGCCAAGACAAAGGAGGCCTGTGTTCCGTCTGCCTGGGGGACTCAGATGTGAATGGCTGCCAGCATCCCCACCTGGCTCCCTTTTGACAGCATAGGGACAGCAAGACAAATGTGTCTGTGCTTTCCAGTCTCCAAAAGCTCAGAAACACCGGCATGTAAGGGACTAGACCCAGTATTTCACTGCCCAGAGGAGGGAGAATGGAATGAAAAGGGCAAGGTCTCCTAAATCTATTTTGGAGAAAAAATAAATGAAGCAGGTCCATGCCAAAGGGGTTTGAGATTGATGTCCATTCATAGCAAGTCCTCCTGGCAGGCCCTTCTCTTTCCCCACCTCCCTCAGCTCCAACCTAACCCTAACCTCCTGGCCAGCAGCTGTTCCCCACTGAGCCATGCTTGCATGCTCAAGTGTCACTTCCTGGGACTTCCCTGGTAGTGAGTGGGTAACAGGCAGGAAGGCCAGGGCCTCCAAACGGAGGCAATAGGCAGCAAGTGTCAGACATTTTTTATCTTTCTCTTAAGAGGCAGGAGGAAACAAACAAGTGTTAGATTTTTTCCCCTTCTCTATACAAATTTTAAAAAGGTTTCTCTTAAAATTCTGTGTTGCCATAATGACACCTGGTTCTACCTGAACTTAACTTTTCTCAAACCTTGAGTTAACCAATGCGTTTTTCTTATGGAAATGTTTGTCTTAAGCTATGTTAATGAACTATGTATTTATCCTAGACTGTCTTTCTTCAAGTCGGTTCCCCCTCAGAACCGACTTGACAAATCTGTATATTTTACTCATATATTGTTCTCCTAATCTATGTTAATGAAACTATATACTTACTTGAAAACCTGCCTTTCTTCAAGATTCAAGTCAATCATTTTACGGCCCGGGATAACTCACCTAGCGCCAATGTTATCTCAAAATGAATGTTGTGGGTGAGGGGCCTGGTGCCACTCTGAGTTTTGAGACATCTCCTTTCTATAATTAACAGCTTGCTAGTAGCTATATAACATCTGGCTAAAGACTAGCAGGGCGGCACTCTTTCTGCCCCTTTCTGATGTCTGTGTCAGAAGCTTCTCTATCTCTTTTATACTTTAATAAAACTTTATTACGCAAAAGCTCTGAGTGATCAAGCCTCGTCTTCGTCACTGGCCCCAGGCTGAATTCTTCTCCTCCGGAGGCCAAGAATCCCAGCGTCTTTCGTGACTCAGCAATAACCTTTCAGTAGGCCAGTGGCTAAGATTTCATGCTGTCATAGCAGGGGGCCCAGGTTCTGTCCACAATCAGGGAACTAGATCCCACATGCCATAACTAAAGAGTTTGGATGCTGCAGCTAAAAATGGAGGATCTTGTATGTCACAACTAAGACCCAGTACAACCAAAGGAATAAAAATAAACTTTTTTTAAACGTGTGACTTCCTATTGGCTATCTCTTCTTCAATTTCTAAAAAAAATTTATTTATTTGGCTGCGTCAGGTCTTACTTGCAGCATTTGAACTCAGCTCTGGCTAGTTCCCTGACCAAGGATAGAACCTGGGCCCCTTGCACTGGGAGCTTGGAGTCTTAGCCACTGGACCGCCAGGGAAGTCCCCCAGCTTGCTCTTCTGCCTGCATCTTAGTGCATGACCTTCCCACAACTCCACACCTTCCCCGCCCCCGCCCCCCCACCCCGCCTCCACAAAGTCTCACTAATCCTTTAAGACCGAGAGCCACTTCTGTGCGTCTTTGATCAGTTGTCTCTCAGGATTTTCTTGACACTTGTTAAGTCTCTTACAGCTCTTATGTCGTAGTTTTAATAATAAGACATTAAAAATAATGATATTAATATCACTGAGTGCTCACTCACGCCAGGCACTGCTCTACAAGCTGTTTATTTGGTCCTCTCAACATCAATACAGGCTAAGAATTTTTGCATTGTTCAGTCATGTCTGACTCTTTGCAACTCCATAGACTGTAGCCCACCAGGCTCCTCTGTCTGTGGAATTCTCCAGGCAAGAATACTGGAGTGGGTTGCCAATCCCTTCTCCAAGGGATCTTCCCGACTCAGGGATCAAACCCAGGTCTCCTGCATTGCAGGCAGATTCTTTTTCATCTGAGCCACCAGGGAAGCCCTAAGAATTCTTGTGCTTAGGTGCTCAGTCATGTCTGACTTTTTGTGACCCCATGGACTGTAGCCCACCAGGTTCCTCTCTGTCCATGGAATTCTCCAGGCGAGAACACCAGAGTGGGTTGCCATTTCCCTCTACAGGGAAGAATTCTTACTACTCCATTTTACAGATTAGGACACTGAGGCTTACAGGGACAAACAGCCAGGAGCTGAGCTGGGATGTGACCCGGGCAGCCAGACAACAGGCTGACTGTCTTCTCCCAGGGCAGCCTGTGCTGACTGGGTCAGACCATCCAGGCCAGCGAGATTGATTAGTGGGGTCCCCAGCACCTGACACAGCGCCTGCCCAAGTGGCTGCTGGACGCATGTCTGATGGATGAATAAATATCAAACAACTGCAACCTCCAAGGAACTTCAGCCCACTTCAGATTCACATAACTCTCTACAATGTCAAGAGAGAAGCTGTACAATTCTTAGGAGGAATAAGGCCACTTAAGTGCTTAAGGTTGGCTCAAGAGCAGGAAGGAAGAAGGCTTGAGTGTCTTCTGTAGAGGGGAAACCAGGCTCTGTGCTCACACACTCCACCTGGTTATCTGTGAACAGAGTCCCACCTGGCACTCCAGAGCCACAGAGCTCTGCACCCACCCACCCTCTGCCCACGGCCATTTACTGTTCCCTGGAAGCCCCCAACACAACCTACTGCCTCCATGTATCTGCTTGCTGCATCCCTGCTATCTTTGCCCTTGATTCCTCCTCTTGCTCCAAACTAGGGGCCTTCATCCGGGTTGCTGCCTTCACTTCCCCCCAGCTGCAGCAGGGTCGGGGCTGGGATGTGGGTGGGCAATGGGCCTCCTGTGAATGCTAACCTCGGAGACAGCAGTTCCCAACTGGGAGTAGCACATCTGGGCAACATCTGGAAACATGCAGGTCATCACAACTCAGAGAACGCTACTAGCATCTTGTTGGGGGAGGCCTAGGATGCTGTGCAACATCCCACAACACACAGGACAGCCCCCCAAAGTCTAATTGGGTCCATAACATCAGAAGTGCCAAGGTGGAGAAACCCTTGTCTAGGTGCTGTTTTTCAATCCTTGGGCCCTTCTCCTTTCCTTCAGCTTAAATGACATAAGATAACTGCTTTGAGTAGGATCCAGGGGCCTCTCTTCTTTCTCCAGTTAATTTCCAAGGAGTTAAAATTTCCTAAGAAGAAAGGGCTTCCCAGGTGGTGCTAGTGGTAAAGAACCTGCCTGCCAATGTAGGAGACATAAGAGACTCAGGTTCGATCCCTGGATTAGAAAGATCCCCTGGGGGAGAGCATGGAAACTCACTCCAGTGTTGTTGCCTGGAGAATCCCATGGACAGAGGAGCCTGGCAGGCTACTCTAGTAGCCATGGCCAGTCCATGGGATCACAAAAGTTGGACACAACTGAAGCACAAGAAGAGAGGTAAGAGGTCTGTTGAAAGCCTGACTGAGCCCCACTGAGCCCCTCACTGGGCTCACCAAGCCAAACAACAGCGGAGGGTCCCAGAGGGTGAGTGCATGCCTGATCTCATCTTGGCCAAGTCCACAGGTTCCCCCCTCAACACTCAGTCACCCCTGCTTCCAGCCACTCCACCATTTCCCAGCCCTGCTGGGACCCCAGCCCTGGCAGCAATATGCACCCTTGGCACCAATGCAAAATATAAAATTTCTGATTATTGTCCTATGTAGGTTTTTCCATGAAAGTTTATGAATCTATTTTTTAAAATATTTACTTATTTTTATCTATTTGGCTGTGTTGGGTCTCAGTTGCGACACACAGGATCTTAGATCGTGGCATGCAGGATCTTTAGCTGCAGCATGAGAACTCTTGGTTGCAGCACGTGGGATCTAGTTCCCTGACCAGGGATTGAACCTGGGTCCCCTGGATTGGGAGCACAGAGTCTTAGCCACTGGACCACCAGGGAAGTCCCTATGAATCAGTTCTGATTACTTTCTAAGAGAATTAATTTCCAAGACCATTTTTACTTTCTACTGTCACATAAGGGTCCTCTTTGGTGCTAGAGTGCCTACTGGCATTTCAATAAATATGCTACAATTTTTAAGATGGAAAAAACTTAAAACAGGAGAGAGAGATCTGAAGTTTCCTATAGGTACTCTTTTCTCATATTTTTCTTTCCTTCCTTCCCCCAAATAAGCAATCTCCTGAATTCGGTGTTTCTCATTCTCACTATTTCTCACTAATATTTTTACTAACTCTGTAAGCCATGCTGAAACAGACAAAAATGTATTTCTATTTAAACATTATGTAAATGGAATCACACTATATGTATTCCACCAAAATATTTCTTCATTCACATTTATGGTTTTGAAATTTTTGATCCGTATTGAGACTTGTCTTTCTAGACCTTTTTTGTTCTTGTTGTGTTGGGTCTTTGTTGCTGTATGCAGGCTCTCTAGTTGATGTGTGGGATCTT
This sequence comes from Bos mutus, assembly GCF_027580195.1. Classification (NCBI taxonomy): domain Eukaryota; kingdom Metazoa; phylum Chordata; class Mammalia; order Artiodactyla; family Bovidae; genus Bos; species Bos mutus. Next base: position 58,210,122 of record NC_091627.1, read on the forward strand.
AGTTCCCTGACAGGAGATCAAACCCACATCCCTTGCATTGGAAGGCAGATTCTTTTTTTTTTTTTTTAATTAATTAATTTATTTTAATTGGAGGCTAATCACTTTACAATATAGTAGTGGTTTTTACCATACATTGACACGAATCAGCCATGGGTGTACATGTGTTCCCCATTCTGAACCTCCTTCCCACCTCCCTCTCCATCCCATCCCTCGGGTCATCCCAGTGCACCGGCCCTGAGCGTCCTGTCTCATGGGTTGAACCTGGACTGGCGATCTATTTCTGGAAGGCAGATTCTTAACCACTGGATCACCAGGGAAGTCACTCCAGCTCACTGTAAACCTCTGTATACTATTTAATTATGTGAATTTATCACAGCTTATTTACCCATTCTATTGATGCATATTTAGGTTCTTTCCAAGTTGTCACTATTACAAACAGAGACAGAATGAACATTCTTATACAAATCTCCCTGGGCGCAGGTGGGACTTACTCTAGGGTTTACTCACAGTGTGGAACTGCTGAGTTGCAGGGCACAGCACCTTCCTCCAAACAATGCCAAACCACTCCCCAGAGAGGTCATACCAGTCTCTATTCCTTCCTGCAGTGTAAACGAGTTCTGATGTTCTCCATTCTTTTTTTTTGGGGGGGGGTCCCCATTGCTTCACTTGGGCTTTCTCTAGCTACAATGAGGTCCCCATTGCTTCACTTGGGCTTTATCTAGTTACAGTGAGGAGGGGGCTACTCTTCATTGCAGTGAGTGGGCTTCTCATTTCAGTGGCTTCTCTCGTTACAAAGCACTGGCTTCACGCACACAGCCTTCAGTAGAAGCATGCAGGCTCAGCAGTTTACACGGGCCTAGCTGCTCCGTGCCATGTGGAATCTTCCTGAACCAGGGATCAGACCTGTTCCTCTGTATCAGAAGGCATAGGATTCTCCATTCTTGCCAAACTAATACAGTCAGATTTAAAATTTTTTTGCCAATCTGAAGAATGTGAAACAGTATCTCAAGTTTATTTTAATCCATATTTCCTCAATTGCAAGTGAAGTTGATTAACATCTTATGCCTCTTGGCCATTTGGCCCCCTTAACTGAACTATTTCCCATTCAGTTCTTTATCTTTTTCTTACTGATTTTTAGGACTTATTTGTGAATTCTGGGTATAAATTATGCCTTGGACATATGGATTGCACACATCTTTTCCCAATAAAAAGCCCTTTTAACTTTCTTTGCTGTGGTCCCTTGTGTTGTACAGAAGTTTTAAATTTTAAGTGATAAATATATCAGTCTTTTATAGCTTGCTTTTTTATATCTTGTTGAGAAAATCCTGGCCACATATATCTTCTCATAAAAGTTTTTAAGGTTCACTTTTTCACTATTAGGTTTTAATTCATCTGTAACTTATCTTTATGTATGTTATGAGTTAGGGATTCAACATTATGCTTTTTTGTAAGGATCCCAACTGTTCTAATAACAATTACCAAATTCTTTCCCACTGATTTTCAATTCTACCATTACGTGTAATGTTTTCTAACATGTATAGATATTATCTCAGTTCTCCATTCCCTTACGCTGGTCTACCGACCAACTATGCACCTATACCACAGGGTATTAATTTCCATAGCTTTATAATAAATCCTGATATTCTTTTTAAAAAATATTTATTTATTTGGCTGCGCTGGGCCTTAGTTGCAGCATATGGGACCTTTAGCTGCAGTATGCAAACTCTCAGTTGTGGCATGTGGGATCTAGCTCCCTGACCTGGGATCGAACCTACATTGGGAGCACAGTGTCTTAGCCACTGGACCACCGGGGAAGTCTCCTAAATCCTGATATTCTTAATGCTGTCTTGCCTATTCTTAGCCCTTAGATTTTCTACATGAATTTCATGACAGCTTGTCAAGTTCCATGAGAAACTTTATCTGTTCTGATTGAGAGTACACTGAAATTACAGATTTACTTGGGAAGAGTCACCATCTTTATCGGGTTTCCTTTTCATGAACATGGTCCCCTCTACTGAGTCTTCCTTAACATCTTTTCAAGATATGCTACAGATTTTTCTGTAAAGACCTTGGACTTGTTTTGTTTTCTTTATTCTTAAGTATATATTTCAAGAGTTTTTTTTATGGTATTATGGGTTTTTAAAATTAGATTTTCTCTTGGTTTTTAATGTTATACAGGAATGCCATTGGTTTTCCATGTGGATCTCAGAACCACTCAACTTGCTGCAATCAAAAGCATTTGGAGTGCCAAATGCATTACAACTCCATGAAAAAAGTCAAACCCCAAACCAATACACTGTATGATTCCATTTATATGCTATTCTGAAAAAGGAAAGTTTATAGGGATTAAAAAAAAATCAGTGGTTGTGCAAGGACTAGAGATGGTGGGAGAGGTGACTACAAAGTAGAGTGAAAGAATTATGGAAAATGATGGAAACTTCTTGCATCTTGATTGCAGTGGTGGCTACATGACTGTCCATTTATCAAAATTCAGAATTCAAATTCACACTTAAAACACTCGTACTGGGATTTCCCTGGGGCAGTCAAGTGGTTAAGAACCTATGTTTCCAAAGGCAAGGGGTACAAGTTCAATTCTTGTTCAAAGAACTAACCCATGTGTGGCCACATGCCACACAATGCAGGCAAAAATGTTAAAGTAAATAAATAAAATAAAACTTATCAAATTGATTTAAAAAACCTGACCTTAAAAAGAAAAAGCACCTTGAAGAATTCACACTCATAAGTGTAACTGTGTGTGTGTGTGTGTGTGTGTGTGTGTGTGTGTGTATTGGTGTCCAAAAATGCATAAAGCTGGCCAGGCATTAGCCTCCAAGCTAGATACAACTTCCGGGTATTGGAGGGTCCATGTATGACAAAACAACAATTTGCAAGAAACATAACACACCTCTAGGGTCTGCTAATACTATAGCTCTGAAAGGACTGTCTTGGACATACTATGGGCCTGGGTGCTATAGGCAACTGAGCAAGCCTAACCTTTACCATGCTGTGTAGGGAACGTCCTTACTCACAGTGGTTATCCACAAGCCTAAGCTGGGCAGCTTCTCAGGCTGGGCACAGAGCTCAAGGTTCCCATGGCATGGCAAGCCAGCTGGGCTCTGGTTGCCATGGGTTCCATCCCTTGGGCTCCCGCTTCTGTTTACCCACTGTGACCTTCTAAAAGGCTAGAGGGAGAAAAAAGGAGAACAGCAGAACTGGCCCACTGGGCATTTGGGCTCCTTGGAGACTATATGACTATGATTTATAAGTTCTTCTTTATTTATTGAGTATCCATTGGTTACCAGGGACTGTGCAAACTTCTTTATAAGCAATATCACTATTCATCTTCATATGGCCTATGAGAGATAAGTTGTTTTTTTATAATACAGACAAGGAATCTCATAAAGAAGGCTGAGCACTGAAGGACTGATGCTTTTGAACTGTGGCACTGGAAATGACTCTTGAGAGTCCCTTGGACTACAAGGAGATCAAATCAGTCAATCCTAAAGGAAATCAACTCTGAATATTCATTGGAAGGACTGATGCTGAAGCTGAAGCTCCAATCCTTTGACCTGATGCAAAGAATCTTTGGAAAAGACCCTGATGCTGGGAAAGAATGAAGGCAAGAGAAGAAGGGGGCAACAGAGGATGAGATGGTTGATGGCGTCCCCGACTCAATGGACATGAGTTTGAGCAAATTCTGGGGGACAGTGAAGGACAGGGAAGCCTGGCATGCTGCAGTCCATGGGGTCACAAACAGTCAGACATGACTTAGTGACTGAACAACAACAAAGCTGATCTCAGCCAAAAATAAACAAACCATGTCCTTCTTTCTCAATGTGGCATGTGATTCTGCTAGCCCCTGCCTACAGACCCTTCTCTTTTTCTCTTGGTCTCACTGTGTGGCACGCAGAACTTCTCCAAACAGGGATCGAATCTATGCCCCCGCATTGGAAGCATGGAATCTTAATCACTAAACCATCAGGAAGTCCTGTAGATTCTTTCTTTTCAGTGTGCTTCAAGTCCAACTTCTCTCTGCAGACTTGAGACTAACACATACAAAACTGTTCCTGGGGGAACACCCCAACAAACACCTTATTCTTTTATTTGGTCCTTTGGTCTACACCACAACCCTCTGAGACAACTGGGATTCTTTTCACAGTTAATAAAAAACTGAGGCTCAGAGTGGTTCAGAGATCCACCAAAGGCCCCTTCCTTATCTGACAAGATTCAAACCCAGGTCTCCTGCCCTGAAGTCCAGGACCATTCTGAAGCCCCTATCGCCGTGGCACAGAGAAGAGGTTATTACTTATTTAGAGTTGTGTAAAATGTGTGTGGCAAAAATACAAATTTAAATTGGATTACAGAAATACTCCAAAGTCCAATTTAGAAAAACACAGAACAGACACGCTACAGATTTCAGTTCATGCTGTTAAGGATTAAACTCTGCAATCCAGCCCACTCAAGTCCTGTTCAAGTATCGGTCTGAGTATTTTAAGCTCTGGCATCAGACCTGAGTCTGAATCTAGCTCCATCACTGACTAGCTATGGGACTGGGAGTGTGTTTCTTAACTCCTCTGGACCAGTTTCCTTGAGGCTGGAGAAGAAAAACACCTATGGTCAACAGCCACTGCACAGATTAAACAAGGAGACTATAGCTGAGAATTTAACATTGCAGAGGCAGTGTAGAAGGATGACAAATACTAGTTTCCGGTCTACAGAAATAAAGGGATCACTTCTATTTACAGAAATAGTGGCTTCAAATGCCAATTCCTTTAGGCACAAAATAGTTTTCACCCAATCATTATTTGTTGAGCATCTACTATGTACCCTGGGTCCTCTGGTAGGAAAGGCAGCCAGCAAACAGATAATTATACAAACAGTTGACTAATAACTGCTGCGTTGAGTCTCACTGAGTATGTTTTGAAGGAGAGCATGGATTTCCTTTACAATGACTGTCCTGTGGTCGCCCACTTCCCAGCTCACAACCCCTCCCAGGATCTGAGAGCCAGAGACATTATTCTTGGCCAGATCGCCCCCTTGTAAAGGGTTATGGTTCTCCTCCTGGTGAACTTATCTCTAAAGCACCCTACAAGGGATATGGGTCTTCCCAGGTGGCTCAGTGGATAAAGAATCCACCTGCAATGCGGGAGACCTAGATTCAATCCCTGGGTTGGGATGATCCCTTGGAGGAGGGCATGGCAACCCACTCTAATATTCTTGTCTGGAGGATCTCATGGAGAGAGGAGCCTGGCGGGCTACAGTCCATGGGGTCGAAGAGATTTAGACACAACTGAAGTGACTGAGCATGCACGCACGAGGGATACACTTGGTGAGAGGAAAGTAGTGATGGGCCTTCCTGCCTGCACCATGAGAGGGGGGAAGGGGAATAAGCCTGAGGGTGCTCTGAGCTAGATTGGAGGTGGTAGCTGTGGGGTACCTGTGGGATTCTCTGGGAACCTGTGCCAGCTCTGTCCCCCCACCCCCATTCCCACAGAGCAGGTGCTGGTGTTGCTGTGCCCAGCTTGGAGGTCTACACGATGTGCACACACCTGTCCAAGGAGGGTATCACAGGGCTCCAGGGAAGAGAGGGGAACAGGACAGGTCTTTACTGATGCCCGCCGGGTGCTCACTGACGCCCACAGCAGTCAGGTGAAGTCGTGACTATTATCCCCTTTTTAAACACGTAGGACCCGGGACTTAAGGAGGTTCCATTCTTACATCCGTTCATTAGATATTCATTCAGCACTTCTGAGTCTAACACAAAGTCACAGAGATGCCAGGTGGGTAAGCTGGATTCAAAGTGCCGTCACTTCCTGGCTTCAAACCCTTTGCTCTTTCCAGTCCAACATGATACCTCAAGAAGGTAAGAGATTTTATACTCAGGGGGATCAGAAGTACCTGGAGTGCCAGGTGTATTGGGATGAGATAGTTAGCAGAGCAAAGCTGTGTGTGCTAAATATTGAAGGAAAAGCCTACGGAGGTGGGCCCAAGAGCCTCCTCCATTAGACTGTGAGCTCTCTGACAGCAGGAACTGGGACATTCCCCTCCTTTCATCTCCAGTGCCGGGCACAGAATGGGTGAGACACGCAGTAACATGGTGAAATTCAAATGTATTATGCTAAGTGAAAGAAGGTGAAGGCGTTAGTCGTATCCAACTCTTTGAGACCCCATGGACTGCAGCCTGCCAGGCTCCTCTGTCCATGGAATTTTCCAGGCAAGAATACTGGAATGGGTAGCCATTTCCTTCTCCAGGGAATCTTCCCAACTCAGGGATCAAACCTGGGTTTCCCGCATTGAAGGCAGATTCTTTACCTTCTGAGCCACCAGGGAAGCCAGATTCAAAAGGCTACATGCTGCTTGACTCCACTTATATGACATTCTGAAAAAGACAGAACTATTAGAGACAGAAACAGATACACTGCCAGAGGCTGGGGATGTGAGAGAAGTTGACTTCAAAGGGGCATGTGGAAATTTCTGAATGTGATGGAATGGTTCTATATACTGTGATAATGGTTACACAATTGCATGAGTTTGTCAAAGTTCATAGAACTACATTATAAAAAGGGTAAATTTCATTCTATATAAATTATACTCTAATTCTTTAAAGGGGGAAGAAAGAGAAAAAGAGAATGAATATAAGCAGATTTACAGAGAAGCTAATGAAGCTTAAATTTCAAGACCCCTCAACTGCATGGGTCCTGGGAGGGGTCCTAGCAAGCATACTCATCAAATTTTTTATGACTTTTTTGGAGAAGGCATCTTTCTTCCACTGTAAATGCTTCAGGATCTATTAAACCTAGATCCATGCCTGAATAAAAGTATAAGAACAGAAAAAAAGAAGAATGGTGGGCTCCCAAGGAATTAAGACTCAAGTGGGACCCTAAAGAAAGGCAAGACCTGGTTAGAGCAGAAGGAGGTAAGGAAGACCACCCAGGGAGCAGAACCAGTGTGGACACAAGTTTAGGGGTTTCTCATGGTTCCCAGTGACCTCATGAGCATCAGGAAACTGGTATTCCTACACTTATGCTCACTACTCAGACACAGATGTCATGGTGTGATCTTTTCAGACACATCAAGTCGTTCAAGGCAGGTAGAGCTATGACCTAATAGGATGTGAAAACTCTAGATGCCAGTGTAACAAGCTTGTATCATTCTTCTGGCTACCCATACAGCAATGACCCCCGACTGCCCAACAGAGGGAAATTTTACATTATGTTTCTGAAACGGAAAATGGTTGATGTCCACTCTTCCAGCCTTCCTTCCAGAAGGGATGTGTGTTTGTGGTAGACACATCTGCACAGGTATGAACCCAGGTCCCTGCAGCCCTCTCATTCAGCTGTGCTGAGAATGCGTCCTTCAAGGGGACAATCTCATGATACTACAGGAACAAACACAGACAAGTGAGGCTGGTCTTGTGGGTGGAGTTGCTGATTTCTTTATGGTTAAAATCAGCCAAGTTATCAGTAGAACGCAGCTCCAATTTTAAAGCAATTCTATTACAGAGAAATATTTGCACACCCATGTTCATAGCAGCATGATTCACAATAGCCAAGGGATGGAAGCAACTTAAATGTCCAATGACAGATGAAAGGAGAAACAAAAGGAAATGTATATTTATTTTTGTTGTTGTTTAGTCACTAAGTTGCGTCAATCCCAGAGACTGTAGCCCGGTAGGCTCCTCTGTCCATGGGATTTTCCCAGGCAAGAATACTGGAGGGGGTTGCCATTTCCTTCTCCAGGGGATTTTTCCCACCCAGGGATCAAACCCATGTCTCCTGCATTGGCAGGTGGATTCTTTACCACTGAGCCACCTGGGAAGCCCATATATATATATATATATGTATATGTATATGTATTATATATACATATATATATGTATATACTTCTGCTGCTGCTAAGTAGCTTCAGTCATGTCCGACTCTGTGTGACCCCAGAGATGACAGCCCACCAGGCTCCCCCATCCCTGGGATTCTCCAGGCAAGAACACTGGAGTGGGTTGCCATTTCCTCCTCCAACGCATGAAAGTGAAAAGTGAAAGTGAAGTTGCTCAGTCGTTTCCGACTCTTTGCGACCCCATGGACTGCAGCCTACCAGGGTCCTCCGTCCATGGCATTTTCCAGGCAAGAGTACTGGAGTGGGGTGCCATTGCCTTCTCCATGTATATACATATACATATAAAATTTTATATGTATACATATAATTATATATATATACAATTATATATATATGTGTAATTTTATAGAAACAGAATATATTGAGTACAGCCCATTAGCTCATTTAATTCATAAATGATTCATTGTAACAAATTTAGAGGAAAACAGAATTTATAATTTTTCAAGTTACATCTGTTCTGCTTCATAGTACAATGTCATTTATTTAATTTACTGAAATTGTCTAACCAAATAAAATTTGCCAATTTTAGATGGCATTGTAAACTCATCTCAATTCATTAGAGAGGATATAATGACATTTAAGATGAATGAAAATTAGCAAGCAATGCAAAAATCATATTTTTCAAATGGTTCTGGTTGTAGAGGAAAAAACAAAGCCTGTATATTATGTTCTATCCAGAAGTTTCACTACTAAATATGTTCCTGCTATTGATAGACAGTAAAGAATCTGCCTGCAATTCTGGAGACCTGGGTTCAATCCCTGGTTCGGGAAGATCCCCTGGAGGAGAGCATGGCAACCCACTCCAGTATTCTTGCCTAGAGAATCACATGGACAGAGGACCCTGGAAGGCTGCAGTCTACAGCGTTGCACAGAGTCGGACCCAACTGAATTGACTTCGCATGTACACAAATATATACACACACACTCTGCACATATATATTTGGCTGTGCTGGGTCTTCATTGCTGTGAACAGGCTTTCTCTCTAGTTGTAGCGAGTGGAAGCTACTCTTTATTTCAGTGCACGGGCTTCTCATTGCAATGGCTTCTCTTGTTGCGGAGCAGAGGCTTTAGGGTGCATGGGCTTCAGCAGTTGTGCCTCACACACTCTAGAGCACGGGCTCAGTAGTTGTGGTGCATGGGCTTGGTTGCCCTGCGGCACATGGGATCTTTTTGCACCAGAGATCAAACCTGTGTCCTCTGCATTGGCAAGTGGATTCTTAGCCTAAGGTCACCAGGGAAGTCATATATATATCATATATATATATATGATATATATATGTATATATATATATATGGAACTGGGCTCCTGAGCTGGCCAATCCATCATCTATATATATATATACATCTTGATTTCCTCCAGAAAAGATCTGGAGGTGACTTGGTTATTGTGTGACACATAAGAAACTATTACGATTCCAGGCCCCTGGGCTTGTCTGCAGGAAGGCTTGGGCAGCCACCAAAATCACTGTCACCTCACCCAAAGTGGGAGGAGCTAGAGAAAGGCTAATCACATCCAGGCCTGACTTACCTGCTCATGGAAGAACAGAGATTGTCTGCAGCAGGGCTGTCTGGCCAGTGCCCAGAATGCCTCCCTGATGAGAACACAAAAGCCCAAGAAAAGAAAAAGCAGAGTGGAAAACAGCCAGGTTTTCTTTAGTGAGTGAAATTTCAATTTTGAGAGGAGGTTCTCCAGCACATGTCTCGATCGTCAGGGAGTTGTTAATTACAAGGGACAGTTATGGAAAAAGCGCAGCTAATGACTGCTACAGAACTGATCTGGCTGGGCATTGTGAACTGGGCTCCTGAGCTGGCCAATCCATCATCAAGAACACCTGTGCTTCAGGTGATGCAAGGAAGCCCACGGCTCCCCTGAGAGATCAGCGCATGCCAGCCTCCCAGCTGTGCTGGTTGCTTACAACTCCTGGGGTGCAGCCATCAGGAGCAGACGGACCCTGAGAGAGAAAGGCAAGGCCCTGGTTTGGGTAACAACATTTTGTCGCTTGGAAAGGTAATCCTTGGTAGTGCTCTAAAAGGTGTGGAGGAGGGAGTTCCCTATTGGCTACTGGTTAGGATTCCGGGTTTTCACTGCCATGGTCTGAGTTTGATCCCTGGTCAGGGAACTGCGATCCTGTAAGCCACTCGGCCAAAAAGGAAAAAAGTTTTTTTTAAATGAGGGGTGGGGGTTGGGGGAGGAGGCAGGGGGAGGGGCTTCCTTGGTGGCTCAGTGGTAAAGAATCTGCCTGCCAATGCAGGGGACACAGGTTCTGTCCCTCGTCTGGGAAGATCCCACATGCCATGGCAACTAAGCCCCGTGCACCACAATCACTGAAGCCTGTGCTCTAGAGCCCAAGAGCCACAACTACTGAAGCCCATGGCCCTAGAGCCCATGCTCTGCAACAAGAGAAGCCACCGCAGTGAGAAGCCTGTGCATCACAATAGGAGAGTAGCCCCTGCTCACTGCAGCTAAGGAAAAGCCCATGCAGCAACGAAGACCCAGCACAGCCAAAAATAAATAAATAAAATTATTAAAAAAAAAAGATGAGGTAGAATGATGCTTAGTAGTTAAGAAGCTGAAATACATCAAATAGTTTGCTTCATTTAGCAAAGATATTCCTCTCAACTACACAGAATGAGAAGTGCTTTGTAACATCTGTTCCATTTGCTTTTGCAGATCTGAAAAGAATGGATAAAACTAGGTCACCAAGGACAAAACAATTCCAACACAGAACACAAAGAGTTGGATTAGAGGAGGGTGATATAAGAAATTTAGTCAATTCAGAATGAAAACAGTATGCTTTCTTTCCATTTGTTGTGAGCTCCAGATGGCCATGAAGACAGGGTGGACAGAAAGGGAAGTCCTGGTGAGGGATGGCCTGCTATCCTGGGAACCAACAGCAAGCTGAAACACTTTACATTTCGGGGTGGGGGGAGGTTAACATCCCATAATAAGCGGCGCTGATTACTGAGCACAGCCCCAAGCGCCCTACATGCATTTGCAGGTACAACCACTCTAGAAGTAGGCATGATTCTAATCTACATTTCCCAGGCTGAAGATGTCCATCAGAGAAGTTAAATAATCAGGCTAAGGTCACACAGAGGATGAGATGGTTGGATGGCATCATCAATTCAATGGACACAAGTTTGAGAAGCTCCAGGAATTGGTGATAGACAGGGAAGCCTGATGTGCTGCAGTCAATGGGGTCACAAAGAGTCAGACATGACTGAGGGGCTGAACTGAACTGCAGATCACACAGCGAGTCCATGTCAGGACTGAAACTAGAATGTGAGATTTCAAAGCCTCGGTGCTAAATGGATGTCCCAACTTTTTTTGACAGCACAAAATCGGTAAAATATTATGATATTCCTCAGGCTCTGCTGAGGAAATCTTGGTAAGTCATCGTGAAGGCTGGTTTTATCTAAAATGAGCCTATCTAATACATAAGCCCACTTCCCAAGGCTCTTTCAAACTGTAACACAACTTGGGTTCTGCTGAAATCAAACAAAAGCTTGAGAGAACCTCCCACTGATTGGGAGTCTACCCCCCCAACCTCGGGACCTTCCCCAGGGAGTGTGTGCAGCATGCCCTTCTCGCAGGCAGACCCACTGCCTGCTCTGCGCCAGCACCGCACTGTAAACCACCCATTCCATCTCCTCTCATCTTCATGATGCCCGGAGGTTTCGCTGTCCACAGAGCCGGTCTGTGCTGCACCACTCACTGGGTGACGGTCCTTGGACAAGCACCCAGGAGACTCACTGGGTTTATGTCCTCTACACAATGGGGTGTCCCCACCAGAGCCAGTAGTCCTGTCAAATGGGATGATATACAAGAAAATAGTGATGCTGAAGCTCCAATACTTTGGCCACCTGATGTGAAGAGCCAACTCACTGGAAAAGACCCTGATATTGGGAAAGGCTGATGACAGGAGAAGAAGGGGGCGACAGAGGATGAGATGATTAGATGGCATCATCAACTCAGTGGACAAACTCTGGGAGATTGAGAAGGACAGGGAAGCCTGGCATGCTACAGTCCATGGGGTCGCAAAGAGTCAGACACAACTGAGCAACTACAACAAGAAAATACATTGAAAAGAAATGCTGCACACACCTGTGACATTATTTCCCTATGGTGGAGGCTGTGAGCAAAGGACCATGGTGTCCCACTAACAGCAGGGTGAAGCAGGAGCCACCGTGGGAGTTATACCTGAACAGCCCTGGGTGGGGCTGAGTCCAGCCCTTGTGCCTATAAGACCTAGGGATGCTTTGTGGCTGGGAGACCAGGGGTGGCACTGCCTGCAAGCCCCTTCCTGGGGTTAGTGGACACTAACCTCCAATGAGCATGGTTTTCAGAGCACAGGGAGGAGTGCTGCTGTCTCAGTGGACTCTTAAAAGCATCCCACCCTGATTCATTGCTTCCTTCTGGCTGCGTGACATCAGGGAAATGCTTCTTCCAAGAAGGTTCTGGTAGTGTCAGAGACACCTGTATTCACCCTGCCTCCATCCCAAAACAGAGAAAATGATGGACAAGTTCACACTACTTCCTCTCCCTGTGTGCATTTGACCAAGAAGGTTTTACTGTGAATGGTACACATGCTCATGTGCTCAGTTGTGTCCAACTCTTTGCAACCCCATGGACCATAGCCTGTCAGGCTCTTCTGTCCATGGGATATCCCAAGCAAGAATATTGGAGTAGGTCACCACTTTCTACTTCAGGGAATCTTCCCAACCCAGGTATTGAACCCACGTCTCCTGCGTTGGCAGACGGACTCTTTACCACTGAGCCACTTGGGAAGCCATGAATGGTATAGTTTAGCCCAAACTTCAGCATTGATAGGATCTTTCCTCAAACCCCAGCCCTGACTGGTCTGTGAAGAATTAAGCCTGGGCTAGCTTCCCAGGGGGCTCAGTGGTAAAGAACCTGCCTGCCAATGCAATAGATGTGGGTTCAATCACTAGGTGGGTTAGATTCCCTGGAGGAGGAAATGGCAACCCACTCCAGTATTCTTGCCTGGGAAACCCCATGGACAGAGGAGCCTAGCGGGCTACAGCCCACGGGGTCACAAAGAATTGGACACGACTGAGCAACTAAAAAACAACAAGGCACCAGCCCTGGAGGTGCCCCTGGGGGTATGCTATCCTGGGAGGGATAACTAAAGGAACCACAGCCTGTGGTGTAGTATGGTGTGGTTCTGTGGCTCGTTTGCAGGTAGAGAAGGCAAGTTGCTTTTTAGGGTGGATTAGTTAGTTGGTTAGCAGTGGACTTCAACAGGAGGGGACTGGAGCACAGAGTGCTGGGTATAGGGGCCTGGTCTTCGGGAAGATCTGTATCAGTCAGGGCCTAGGGTGACATCTCTGGGTCCCTATGCACTGAACGGGGTGCAGCACAGGAGAAGGGCTCCCAGTTGAGGGTCAGGAACCATGGATCTAGGCTCAGCTCTGATCCCAACTGGCAGTGTGATCTTGAGCCATCACACCATCCCTCCCTGAACCTCTCCTCACCCTTTCATTCAGAAATCACTGACCAACTGGGACTTCCCTGGTGGTCCAGTGGCTAAGACACTGAGCTCCCAATGCAGGGGGCCTGGGTTCAATCCCTGCTCAGGGAACTAGATCCCACATGCCACAACTAACAGTTCACATACAGCAACCAAAGATCTCAAGTGCCCCAACTAAGACCCAGCAAAGCCAAATAAATAAATATTAAGAAAAAAAAGAAATCACTGATCTACTGACCTGGTACCTATTGTACTGACCCGGTCCAGCAAGTGTCCAGCACTGCTCTGCTGACAAATCAGCAGTGAACAGGTGGGGGCAGAACCCTGTTGAGTTCTGGGGCACTCCTTCCCCTGCCTCAGCGTTCTTTCATCTGATGACTGCAATCTGACCCAGCTCCAGTCCTGGCCTCTGCCTGCCCCGTGTGGACACTGCTGAGTGTGACCTGTCCCCTGGGCACCACCCCCCACCCCACGCTGCATCCTGAGAGAGCATGAGGATGTCAGCAAACACCCAAACAGTGGTGATGAGCAAACAAACAAAGCTGCTCCGAGGCCATCTGCACAGATGTGGACAGTCACCCCTCGCCAGGGTAGATTCTTGGGAAACTGCAGCAGGAAATAGAGCGGTCCAAAGGGGGATCATGTTTTTGCTGTATCCCTTTGTCACCAGTAGATGGGAATCACGGGTCAGCAAAGCAGAATGCTGACACAGCTTTCCTTCGGAAGCGTACAAAACAAAGAATGGACAGCCTGAGGTGGAAAACAGGAACATACGGGTGTGATTGAGCATGGGTGTGCAGATGAGCCAGCAATGAGGCAAAGCTGCGGTGAGCAGAAATGATACCCTTCTTGATGGAGCGATTCCACTGTTCCAAAATCTTCCACGGTATGACTTCCCTGGTGGCCCAGTGGCTAACACTCCACCCTCCCAATGCAGGGGACCTGGGTCTGATCCATGGTCCAGGAACTAGATCCCACGTGCCACAGCTAGGAGTTTGCACGCCACAACTAAAAAATCCTGCATGCTGCAACAAAGACCTCCCACCACACCACAATTAAGAACCCACATGGCCAAATAAATAAAAACACAAAACTTCCACAGCTCCCGACTGACCACAGAACACATCCAATTGTTTGCTTTGGTACTGAGGGCCCCACCAGCCAGCTGGGCCCACCCCACCAGCCTCACGTGCCCTCCGCTAATTCCTGGGCACACATCATGTGTTTTTGCCACTGTGCCCTGCCATCATTCTCTTTGCCTGGAAGGTTCTTTCCCAGCTCTGTCTGCCAAAATCCCATGGACTGGATTAGAAGCCTTGACATCTGGAGCCAGGAAATTATTTGCTGGTCAGGGAGGGAGCTGTCCTGAGCATTGAAGGATGTTCAGCAGCAACCCTGGTCTCTCCACCAGGGTTGCTGGTAGTAGCATTCCCTACCATGCTAGGGAATGCCAGTAGCATTCCCTCCATCCCATCTGTGAAGATCAAAAATGCCTCCAGGAGGGAGAGAAGTTCAAGGGCGGGGGGCTGGGGGGGGCGGACATACGTATCCCTATGGCTGATTCATGTTGACGTATGGCAGAAACCAACATAATACTGTAAGGTAATTATCCTCCAATTAAAAATAAATAAATTTAAATTAAAAAGAGAAAAAATGCCTCTAGAAGGACTTCCCAGGTGGTTCCAGTAGCTAAGACTCTGCACTCCCAATGTAGGGGGCCCAGGTTCAATCCCTGGCCAGGGAACCAGATCCCACATGCTGCAACTAAGACCTGGTACAGCTAAATAAATACATGAAATTTTTTTAAATGCCTCTAGAGACTGGCAAATGTCCTCTGGGGGCCAAAGAGCCCCTGGCTGAGAACCCCTATTCTACACTCAGATCCAGGGCTACTCTTTTCATGAGGCCCTTCCCTGAACTTCTTAGAAGTGTAAATGGCTTTTACACGCTTTGTAATAATCTATTAGCATTTAACATAGCTTCCTTTCAGCTTGATTTATATGTGCTTATATCACCCTCCCTGTCAGGCCATAAATTCCTTGAGGGCAGAGATCACCTATTGTTCATCTTCTACAAGCCACTCATTACCTACTGGCCTAGTGAAACTCGACTACTGGGTTTAACTTACTTACTCTTAACATAAACCTAACCTGTCTATGTTACTTGTTTATGCTTATTGTAGAAAAAAATTTTAAGACAGAAAAGGACAAGACCTGGACCTGGTGGTCCAGTGGTTAAGACCATGCTTCCACTGCAGGGCACACAGATTTGATTCCAGGTCAGGGAACTAAGACCCTTAAAAAAAGAATAAAATAAAAATCCCCCAGAATCCCACCATCCAGCAATAACAGTAGTTAAAACAAATTGTTATACTAAATATGTCCTTCTAATACTGGTATACCAATAAAATACTGGTACACATCCTCCTCAGGGCTTCCCTAGTGGCTCAGTGGTGAAGAATCTGCAGGCCAGAGCAGGAGATGTGGGTTCAATCCCTGGGTCGGGAAGGTCCCCTGGAGAAAGAAATGGCAACCCACTTCAGAATTCTTGCCTGGAAAATCTTATGGA
The DNA here is from genome assembly GCF_027580195.1 of Bos mutus. Classification (NCBI taxonomy): domain Eukaryota; kingdom Metazoa; phylum Chordata; class Mammalia; order Artiodactyla; family Bovidae; genus Bos; species Bos mutus. Next base: position 58,226,075 of record NC_091627.1, read on the forward strand.
CAGAGGAGCCTGGTGGGCTACAGTCCATGGAGTCACAAAGAGTCAGACATGATTGAAGCAACTTAGCATGCACGCACATGAAAAGTAGAAGCCTGGAGAGACAGAGTCAGAAAGAGAACAGTGAACACACACACACACATATACACAGAAAATGAAGCTGAGATGTGAGAGCAGGGTCTTGGGGAGGGGGAGGAAGTGAGAACAGAAGGCTTCCCAATAGCTTCCAGCCCAGTTTCTAGGACCCCATGGAGTCCAACTGCAACTCCCTAACTCTTTACAATGAATTCCCCTTTTTGTTTTGTTTTTGTTTTTTTTTAATTAAAAAAAAATTTTTTTTTTACTTTATTTCTTCCCCTATTTCCATTATTTACAGAGTTTGAATCTTAGGGCAAGCTTTGGTTTCTTGTTGTTAAGTTTGAGGAATAGTTTAAACTCAAGGTTCCTCTGTCCATAGGATTTCCCAGGCAAGAATACTGAAGTGGGTTGCCATTTCTTTCTCCAGAGGACCTTTCTGACCCAGGATCGAACCCACATCTTCTGCCCTGGCCAGCAGATTCTTTACCACTGAGCCACCAGGGCAGCCTTGGGGAGGGATGTGTACCAGTAATAGTTTAAACTCTGCTGATTTAGGAATTAGCAGAATTCATATTTTCTTTCCTTGTTGGCCGCACCACTCAACATGTGGGATCTTAGTTCCCCAACCAAGGATCTAACCTGTGCGTCCCACCGCCTGCAGTGGAAGTGCAATCTTAACCACCGGACCACCAGGGAAGCCCCAAATTCCCCTTTTTGGATGATGCTAAATCATCCAGTTGGTTTTCTCTCTCCTGGTTCATGCGGGAGAAAAGGGAGCAGTGGTGGGGGTGAAGACTTGACTAAGACACAGCCTCTGACAACTAATGCCTAAAAACTCAGATCCCCTTGACCTTCTCCTCTCCAACCTGAACTCACGTCCCCTGGAGCTGACCGAGGCCTCCTGAGGGTGGATTATGCACCCGTGTGCATAAAGCCATTCACACCGCAGTACTACCGACAAACTCATTATGATGGTACCAAAAGGTGAGGCTCCAGTTCCTGAGCTGAGAGAGCTGGAAATCAGTACAGCAGTACCCACCGAGAGTGTATGTTTGCATAAGGATTCAGATCACCCCAACTAAACACAGGCACCCACAGTGAGGGTCTAAGGCCAGAGAAGCTGGGAGCTGTCCAACTTCTCCATCTGGTTCCCTTTGAAGTGCCTCTAAGCTCCTCTCAGAGCAGATCCTCAGCAGAAACCACAGCAGGCTTTCTCCTAGGGGCACACAGCCCTGTCCCTCCCAGGACCAGGTCACGGCAGCTAGCTTACCCACCACCCCCCCTTTAGTCCACTTCCTGCCAGAGCCAGGAGAAGAACCACCCCCTAAATACCGAGAAAGGCATTTCATCTCTACCACTTACTGACTTCATGATTTTGAATGTTATTTAAATTCTCTAAGTTTCAGTTCCCTCATCTACAAAAATAAGAAAAAAAACAGTTCCCACTGTAAGGATTCAATGAAATGAGAATTTTAAAGGGACCAGAGTATTAAAACAAAAGTTTTAATACTCACCAGATGTTAGCTTTCCATCTCCCATTTTGTTCATATTAAATGTTTTAATTAATTTTTTCAATTTGTGCTGTGTGTTGTGTCTGACTCTTGGCGACCCTATGGACTGTAGCCCATCAGGCTGCTCTGTCCATGGAATTCTCCAGGCAACAATACTGGATTGGGTTGCCATTTCCTCCTCCAGGAGATCTTCCCCACCCAGGGATTGAACCCTCATCTTACATCTCCTGCATTGGCAGATGGGTTATTAACCACTAGCGCTACCTGGAGAAGGCGATGGCACCCCATTCCAGTACTCTTGCCTGGAAAATCCCATGGGCAGAGGAGCCTGGTAGGCTGCAGTCCATGGGGTCGCAAAGAGTCGGGCATGACTGAACGACTTCACTTTCACTTTTCACTTTCATGCGTTGGAGAGGAAATGCCAACCCACTCCAGTGCTCTTGCCTGGAGAATCCCAGGGACGGGGGAGCCTGGTGGGCTGCCATCTATGGGGTCGCACAGAGTCGGACATGACTGAAGCGACTTAGCAGAAGCAGCAGCAGCACTACCTGGGAAGCCCATTCATATTAAACGTTTTAAGTAATTTTTTTCAGTTTACTAGGTGACAAAATAATGTCAATTTAAAAAACATAATCTATGTGAGATCCTCCTCAGCTGGAAAATAAAAACTTGATTAGGGTTCACTTGATTTTTTAAGTGTCCTCAAAATGGCACCAATTCCAGAAGTATATCAGCAAAAATAAGCAATACCACGGTTTAAACAGGGGTGCCAACAGCAAGTGGATCTTATCGCCTTTGGGGGGCTACAATTGTACCCCTCAAAGTGAATTTGCAGGTTCTGTGTGCTTAGTCACTCAATTGTGTCTAACTTTTTAAGACCCTGTGGACTGTAGCCTGCCCAGCTTCTCTGTCCATGGGATTTTTCAGGCCAGGATACTGGAGTGGGTTGCCGTTTCCTCCTCCATGGGATCTTCCCAACCTAGGGATTGAAACTACATCTCTTGTGTACCCTTCATTGCTTAATGCAGAGTATACTTAATATTTCAACAGATGTATATGTGCAAGAGGGTGCAAGTTCAGCTTCCAGGCAGGTCCAATTTCCTGTCTGGAAATGAATGACCTCTTGGGAACCCATCTTTGTTTGCTCCTGGGCTTAAGTGGCCAGGAAGCCCCAGGCAGATGAATGCACAGTAGCGACCTCTCTGCACCATGACGGCAACAAATGCTTCACCCTCACTCCATTTTCCTTTAATGTCTGGTAGATTTTATAAAGCCAGATGGGCTTCCTGAAGCTTGAGTCCCTCAGTGATGGATGTTCAGCCAATGCATTGCTGTCTGAAGCCCCCTGCCCACAGGTCAGCAAGCAGCTTCTTTCCCTCCCTACTTCGGAAAGCTACAGAGTCTCTCTGGGGTCATGGAAGGGGCAGCTATGCTGAGAGCCCTGGCCCTTGTCACTGAGGGCCAAGCTCCCAGCCCTGGACTGCAAGGCAACAAGCCTGTCTCCACACAGGGGCTCCAAAAACAGGAAAAGCTGCCACTTCCTCCAGACAGATTTTCCAGGCAAGAATATTGGAGCTGGTTGCCATTTCCTTCTCCAGGGGATCTTCCCGTTGCAGGGATCAAACTTGCATCTCCTATGTCTCTTGCATTGGCAGGTGGATTCTTTACCTCTAGCGCCACCTGGAAAGCTCCCTCCAGATGGAAGTCATAGCCAGTTAAGAGGATATCAGGCTGATTCATGTTGATGTATGCCAGAAACCAACACAACATTGTAAACCAATTATCCTTCAATTAAAAATTTTAAAAAAGAGGATATCAGTGCTTCTTATTTTTTTTTCACCTCCATTTTTTTTTTTAAAGAATTTACAAACCCAATCATCCAGAACTGCAGATGGGAGGAGAGATTGGTATGATCTTTCTGGGAGGCAAGTTGCTCTTATCGCTCAAATCTTTATAGCTTTGCTACCCTCTGACCTAGCAATTGTACTCCTGGGAACCTACCCAAAAGAAATCATCAGAGGTAAACAAAGATTAAGGCACAAACACATCCCATGGCTTTTTATTACAAAAGAAACTGAAAATAATACAGCTGTCCAACAATTTAAAAAAAGGAATTGACTGTACAATTTTAAAAGGTCACTAAAATTCCGTTTATAAATATTGTGGACACAAGGATATATTAATATATTAATGTTAATGGGAAAGCAAGATACATAGTAACTCCAACCACACAAAATTTTTGTGTTCAAATAGCCTTAAGGATCCCCCCAGAATGCATTTCTATAGTGGAATTATGAGTGACTTTATCTCCTTTATCCTTTCCTTTTCTCCCCCATCCTGTTGCCCAGAGTAGCATTCGATCCTTTATCCATCAGTCAGGATCTAAAGATGAGTGGGACAGTCCTAGGCATCACCAAGTTCAAGTCTAGCTAAATGACAGTCAGATCATCACACCCACAGCCGCGCTCTGTGAGCTGAGGCTGGGCTGCTAAATTAGCAGGGGATGCTCCAGGAGATGTTGAATGATGAGCAGGAGCTTGGTAGATTCAGGAGGAAGAAAGGGACACTTCAGGAAGGGAGAAAACATGAGCAAATCCTCAATGATGTGAGAGCATCCTGGGTTTGGGGCTACAAGGGGCTCAGGGGAGTTGGGATCAGGCCAGCTGGGCATGGACTGGGGGGAGCTGTCATTTTCCAGGGTATCTTCTGCCAGGGGGGTCCTTCCAAAGGCTGAGAGGAGGAGGGAAAACTAAAAAGGAAGTGCCAGGGAGGGTGATTGAAAGTACGAAGCAGGACAAACTCTAGGGGACTTCCCTGGAGGTCCAATGGTTAAGACCCTCCCCCACTTCTAATGCAGGGGATGTGGGTTCAAACTCTGGTGGGGAACTATGATTCCACATGCTGAAGGGCGTGGCCAAAAATTAAAATAAATAAAACAAACGTGAAGTAAGACGAAGTTTATCTCTTTACACAGTGCTTGGCACACAGAAGGTATGAACGAATGAGTGAAGGAATGAGTGAATGCATGCATGAATGAATGAATGACTCGGGGCAGAGAGAAGGTTAGAGAAGCAGTTTACAACCAAAACAGTAAAGGAAACCAGTGAGTTGGAGTTTTCCCTCTTTGGAAAGTGGGTAGAGATCCATTCACACATATGCCCTATGGTCTCCCAGAAGTTAGAAATATTCAAATAAAACAAAGGAACAATTCTTGTAAAACCATTAGCAACTTAGTCCCAGATTTCATAGGAAAGAAAGACGCATGGACCCAAACACACCACAGCACCAATCAGGTGAAGGTGCGTCTACTGTGCTCAAGAAGAAGGAACACACAAGCCACCGCAATTCCTCCACTCTCGTCCTTCAGGCTGAGATGCCCAGACTCCGTTGTTTTATTTGTAATCACAGACTCTTATGGAGAGCAGCTTTAAAAGCTATCATCCTGCCCTCAAAAGGAAAAGAATCACCGTGTCAGTCCCTCTGCACCAACAAGCTCCTCCCCTCCCATCCCCTCCTCCCCTCCCATCCCCTCCTTCCAACTCCACCAACAATAGGGTTTCTAATAATTAGTGCGCACAAACCCTTAAAGGGGCCCTGCTGTGTTGCAAGAGTGCGCTGTTAAGAAGTTCATTATGAATGAAAACAAAAACCATTTCCCCATACTAGTGGATCACACTAGTAACCATGAAAACACTGCACTGAGGAACAGACACTGTGGCACAGCCATGCTGCCCATTCACCTCTCTTACAAGGACCACCCACCCTCCGCATCCCCCATCCCTATCCCCAGGCATGAACAGAGGACCCTGCCTCCAGCCAAAGCTGATTCAGGCACTGTCGGCCCCCAGCTGGACCTCTCCAATTTTTCCCCCCAGGAATTTAGAATTAGAGCTGAGAGATCTGCAGGTTATTGAAAATGAGGACTGTAGGCACAGTGGTAAAGAATCCACCTGCCAATGCAGGAGAAGCAAAAGATACACGGATTCAATCCCTGGGTCAGGAAGATTCCTTGGAGAAGGAAATGGCAACTCACTCCTGTATTCTTGCCTGGAGAACCTCATGGACAAAGGAGCCTGGCAAGCTACAGTCCCTGGGGGCGCAAAGAGTCGGACACAACTGAGCACACACACACACACAGAGAATGGCCATGTCCAACCAAATGGTCACCAAAGCAAAAAAGGATGTCTGCAGAGACAGAAAGAAGGGAGTACAGAGAAGCAAACACAATATTTCATGCTAAAAGAGACAGACAGACATACTGTATAAGGACAGAGTTGAGTCTCTTTTTTATTTTAAGCTCATACACTCTCTGGGTTCTCACCATGCCCAGCTCCTGGTTTCAGTCCTTCCTGAAGTCCAGGTGGACTCTGTCCTTTCATACTCTGGGAGCCACCCCAACATCCTTCCCACAAACATCCTCTCTTGCTGAAGCTGATCAGAAGTTGCTCAGTCATATCCAACTCTTTGAGACCTCATGGGCTGCAGCACACCTGCAGTCTCTCCTGGAGCTTGCTCAAACTCATGTACATCGAGTCAGTGATGCCACCCAACCATCTCATCCTCTGTCGTCCCCCTCTCCTCCTGCCTTTAATCTTTCCCAGCATCAGGGTCTTTTCCAATAAGTCAGTTCTTCACATCAGCTGGCCAAAGTATTGGACCTTCAGCTTTAGCATCAGTCCTTCCAATGAATATTCAGGACTGATTTCCTTTAGGATTGACTGCATTGATCTCCTTGCAGTCCAAGGACTCTGTTACTTGCAACCAAAGAGTTTTACTGAGACACCGCCAAAACTGCCTGGGCAGCACACTCCTTACACTCCTGGGTGCACAGATCGGGCAAGGCCAGTGTCCACACCAGCCACACCACCCCTCTCCCTAGCTTCCACCACTTCCTCCATTCTCCAACAGCCTGTCAGTATTTCCTCTTGGATCATATACTTCCCCTCGAACCCCATTTCCTTATGTCAGGGGCTCTTAAATGTGAGGTACATCAGAATTCCTCAGTGGGCTTGTTAAAGCACAGATTGCTGGGCCACCTCCAGAGTGTCTGAGTCTGTAGGTCTAACATAGGGCCCAAGCCTGCCTTTCTAGCAAGATCCCAGGTGGTGCTACTGCTGGCCCCGGAGCACAGTTTGAAGATCACTGCCCTATTTCCTTCCATGGAAACAAGGCATCCGCCCTTGTTCAGGGGCTTCCCTGGTGGCTCAGACTCTAAAGAATCCACCTGCAATGTGGGAGACCCAGGTTCAATCCTTGGGTCGGGAAGATCCCCTGGAGGAGGAAATAACAACCCACTCCAGTATTCTTGCCTGGAAAATTCCATGGACAGAGGAGCCTGGTGGGCTACAGTCCAGGGGGTCACAAAAGAGTTGGATATGACCAAGCATACACACACACACACGCACACACACACACAGGTGTGCAGTCTGGCCGATCCAGCCAAACCCAGCCACCACGGGAGTTCTCACACGGTCCTCGTGATGCTCCCTGTGCTCAGCTCCTACTCTAAATCAAGTCCCACCTCTTCTGTGAGACTTTTCCCACCCACCCTCATCAAAAAAACACTAGGCCTCTCTTCCTGAAATGCAGAATATACAAAAACAGTTGAGTAAAGATAATCTAGTTTCCCATTTTCCTACTTTTGCTTCAAAAAGTGTGATCATAATAAAATACTTCCAATTGGCTTACATTGTTAGGTAGTCTTTATCCACTCATCCAAAAAAAAAAAAAAGACTGATGGCTTTTCATGTAAAACAATCTACAGCATCACACTGGCAACGTTTTTCCACATGCTGGAGACAAACAGTTACTTTAACTTTATCAAATGAAAGAACAAAATGTATGTCCCTCCCTCTTGCTAGGGGTCATGCGATCTACAAACAGGCGGCTGGGAGTTCTCCGGACAGACCTCAAAGAACGCTGATAGAAACAGCTATTTGTTCTCACTCAGTCTTGGGCAGAGAACCATACAGGAAATTCTGACAGGGTCGCTCACTCTACTGGGAACAGGGGAATCAGTGCTCTGTGGATGAAATCCATTTGATGCCACGCATCAAAAGCTTTTCAAAGACTCACACCTATTTATCCCTAATTCCATCAGCATAAGGAAAACATCTGAAAAACAAAGGCCAACAATACCATTCCCTATAGCCACACACATGCACAAAGTCAGAAACAAATGGGATGTCTCAACATGAGCGTGGCTTTCACATTCATACATTTATTTATTGTCATTCACGCTCCCCAGGTGGCACTAGTGGTAGAGAACCCACTTGCCAATGCAGGATACACAGGTCCCATCCCTGGGTGGGGAAGATCCCTTGGAGGAGGGCACGGCGACGGGCACGGCAACCCACTTCAGTATTCTTGCCTGGAGAATCCCATGGACAGGGGAGCCTGGTGAGCTACAGTCCATGGGGTTGTAAAGAGTCAGACACAACTGAAGTGACTTAGCACATGCCAAAAAGGATTTACTATACACTTAATTGTGCTCAATTTACTAGAATGGATAACAGCCCTTAAAAGTGATATTTACAAAATGTCTGAAAGGGCACAAAACTCTTTAGAGCATTATCTTCAGGTGAAAAGTAGAATACAAAGTTGTTACTATGTATAAGTACAACTGCATATTTTTGCAAATTAACTTCACAAGCAGAAAAGGACCAGAAAGATTCTCTATGATGTTATCAGCAGTCCTGGTGGGAAGGTGGAAACAGTAATATTTTTTCCTTTCTATTTTTACATGTCTTCCAACTAACGATGAGCTCATTTTTAAAACATAGCTTAACATAAATATAGAAACCAAATGGGGTATGGGTGTCAGGTGTTCCCTATCATATAGCTCGGAGAAAATCACCTGTTCTTGATAGAAACATGTATCCGATTACGAGAACAAAAGGCAGACAAATGCAGAGAAGGCAGGAAGGACTGGGGAGACCTCTGTTGTCAGCCAAGTGCACGCTGCTAAGAATCTTTTAGATGCAAGATTCAAAGGCCAAAAAAAAAAAAAAAAAAGTGATTGGTGACAGCCCTGCTGTCAATTGGACAGGATTACAGAAAAAGGGGGGAAAACACATGTGATGTTAGGAAGGCACTTTCAAGGATGACCCAACACAGATCATGTTTTAAACTGCTGGCAGTGAGAGAATAACAGCATTTCTCCTCGGGGTCTCAGAGCCTCCCAGGTCTGCTTAACAAGTTCACCCTGCTAGCCCAGAAGGGCAGGACTGCAGAGAGCTGGTCTGAGGACCAGAACTGCAGCCCAGACTCTGTCACTCACTAATGGAGCCCTGGACTAGTCAGCCTCTGGGCTCTTATTGTCCTCCTCTGTAAAATGGGAGGGTCTTGGAAGAGAGTCATTTGGTTGTAAGTAACAGAAACTGACCAAGCTGGCATAAGCCACAAAGGCAATCTGTGGGGAGGACACTGGGGTAAAGTCAGAACCCCAGGGCAGCTGGGCTCTGGGAGTGTCCGGAACCGGGGACTGGAGAGCCTAGGAAAGCAGGCAGGGTTTCTCACACCTCTGTGCTCTAATGATCTCTGTCACTCTTGCTTCTCTGCTAACCCATCTTCCACATGCTCTTTATGGCAGAACACAGCCTGCACACCTCCTCATGCTTACTTATTACGACTCCTGCCTCTTGAATAATTGGTGTTTTAGCTCAGGCCACCATAACGACGTACTACAGACTGAAGGCTTAAATCACAGAAATTTATTCTCCCACAGTTCTGGAGGTTCAAAGTCCAAGATGAGAGTGCTGGCATGGCTCGGATCTGGTGAGGACTGACAGATGGCCAGCTTTCTTTCTGTGTCCTCCTATCACAGAGACAGGGGGTAATGTGGGAGCTCTCTGGCATCTCTTCTTACAACAGCACTAATCCCATCATGGGGGTGCATCCTTGTGACCTCACCTGAACCTAATTACCGGGCTTCCTTGGTGGCTCAGTGGTAAAGAATCCACCTGCCAATACAGGAGATGCAGGTTCAATCTCTGGTCTGGGAAGATCGCATATGATATGGAGCAACTGAGCTCATGTGCCACAACTATTGAGCCTGTGCTCTAGAGTCTGGGAGCCACACTACTGAAGCCCACACCCGCTAGAGCCCAGCTCAGTAACAAGAGAAACTGCCAAAGTAAGAAACCCTGATACCGAAACTAGAGAAAAGTGTGTACAGTAACAAGACCCAGAACAGCCAAAACTAAATAAATAAAATTATTAATAAATAAATAAACCTAATTACTTCCCAAAGGCCCCACCTCCAAATATAATACCTTCTCATTGGACGTTAGGGCTTCAATATATAAATTCGTGCCTGCATGCTCAGTCGCGTCTGACTCTCTTGTGATCCCTGGGCTGTAATCCACCAGGCTCCGCTGGTTCATGGGATTTCCCAGGCAAGAATACTGCAGTGGATCCCTCCTCCAGGGGATCTTCCTGACCCAGAGATCGAATCTGCCTCTCCTGCATTGGCAGGCAGGTTCTTTACCCCTGAATCACCTAGGAAGCCCCTATATAAATTGGAGGAAAACACAATTCAGTCCATGGCAACTGGCTATCTCTGAATCTCACTTCTCACTTTCCCAAGAGAGGGAAAACAGAATTGGTTCACTCTTGAGTCAAGTGGTCATCCAGCACAAACCTGGCTTCCAGCATTGATTCCCCAGTCTTGTCTCTACCGTGTCACCTGAATGAAAAGCTATTAAAGCAGCAAGTCAAGAACTGTTCCTCTTGGTCAATATTTCCCACAAAACTAAACATTCATGGAGGATAAAGGTCATTTCTGTCTTATCTACCACCACCTCCTCAAGCCCATCACAGAAGCAGGCACACAGAAGCTGTACAATGCCTGATGGTTGCTTTTTGGCCAGATGGGGATGGACTTCCCCAGTGGTCCAGTGGTTGAGCATCCACCTGCCAGTGCAAGGGATACAAGTTCAACCCCTGGTCCAGAAGGATTCCACACACTACAGGGCAACTTAGCCCATGCACCACAACTACTTGGCCCAAACTCGCAAACTGATGCTCTGCAACAAGAGAAGCCACCACAATGAGAGCCCATGCACCGCAACCAGAGAATAGCCCCAACTCGCCACAACTAGAGAAAGCCCAGGGCAGCAACCAAGACCCAGTGCAGTGAAAAGTGAATACATTTTTTTAAATGGGAGAAAGATACAGAGTTTGTACTCCAAAGATATATACAGACATACCATCACCTTCTTGGACCCAGAGTACGATTTCTACCCTAAACGTGAAGAAGACTTTCCTTTGAGTCAAACTTTCTTGTTTTTTATTTTATTTTTTAAATTTTATTTTATTTAACTTTACAATATTGTATTGATTTTGCCATATATCAAAATGAATCTGCCACAGGTATACATGTGTTCCCCATCCTGAACCCTCCTCCCTCCCCATACCATCCCTCTGGGTCATCCCAGTGCACCAGCCCCAAGCATCCAGTATCATGCATGGAACGTGGACTGGCGACTCATTTCATATATGATATTATACATATTTCAATGCCATTCTCCCAAATCATCCCACCCTCTCCCTCTCCCACAGAGTCCAAAAGACTGTTCTATACATCAGTGTCTCTTTTGCTGTCTCATATACAGGGTTATTGTTACCATCTTTCTAAATTTCATATATATGTGTTAGTATGGAGAAGGCAATGGCACCCCACTCCAGTACTCTCGCCTGGAAAATGCCATGGACGGAGGAGCCTGGTAGGCTGCAGTCCATGGGGTCGCTAAGAGTCAGACATGACTGAACGACTTCACTTTCACTTTTCACTTTTCACTTTCATGCATTGGAGAAGGAAATGGCAACCCACTCCAGTGTTTTTGCCTGGAGAATCCCAGGGATGGGGGAGCCTGGTGGGCTGCCGTCTATGGGGTCACACAGAGTCGGACACGACTGAAGCGATTTAGCAGCATACTGTATTGGTGTTTTTCTTTCTGGCTTACTTCACTCTGTATAATAGGCTCCAGTTTCATCCACCTCATTAGAACTGATTCAAATGTATTCTTTTCAATGGCTGAGTAATACTCCATTGTGTATATGTACCACTGCTTTCTTATCCATTCATCTGCTGATGGACGTCTAGGTTGCTTCCATGTCCTGGCTATTATAAACAGTTCTGCGATGAACATTGGGGTACAATGAAGCAACAGACTTTCTTGTTTTTTAATCTTTCCCCGGCAAAGAAAATTATCACCTACCATTGCTTAGAAACTCCACTACGTATATGTTGAATACTAACAATGTATAAAGTGTATAGAGCAGAAAAAGGATCAAAAGACAGATTGTCTACCTTCAAGGACTGAGACCTGAGCCCAGCCGAAAAGCCATCAACATTGGCAAAGTAAAAAAATATGAGTTAAGAAATAAGAAAACATATGATATGTCTCAAGACAGCTGGGAAGAATATTGCCCAATGACAGGTGCTAGCGAGCAGAGTGTGCTTTGAGGGTGCAGGACACAGAATCCACCTTAGTCTAGAGTGGCCCAGGAGGAAAGAGCAGATGTTAAAGATGGGTGGGATACAGCTTGGTGCGATAGGGATGTGGCCTTCAGGAAAGGGGGAGTGGGGACTCAAGTCAAAGCATGGAAAGCGCACGACATATGTAGGGATACTCACAGGGAACAGTGAATAAGGTCCTTTGCTGCTGCTGCTAAGTCGCTTCAGTCGTGTCCGACTCTGTGCGACCCCATAGACGGCAGAAGTACATTATAGAGGGCCCTGAACAAGTGCAAAATTCTAGACTGGATAATTGAATGGCTGTGAGCACTGGAAGGGCTTCCCAGGTGGCTCAGTGGTAAAGAGTTCATCTATCAATGCAGGAAACACAGATTCGGTCTCTGGGTTGGGAAGATCCCCTGGAGGATGAAATAGCAACCAGCCCCAGTATTTTTGCATGGGAGACCCCATGGACAGAGGAGCCTGGTGGGCTACAGTCTATGGGGTTACAAAGACCTGGACACGACAGAGCAACTGAGCACACACAGGAGCACTGGAAAGGAGAGAACAGTGCCTGGACCCTGAACAGGTCCTCTGAGGACAGTCATGCCAGGCAGCTCTGTTTCTTCTTAAAACAGGGAGACCAGCAGGGGACTGTGGGTTTTGCAAGGTCATGAGTACAAGTTCCCATAAACTTAATATAAGAAATTTCCATAAACTTGATGGCTTAAAATAATAGAAATTTATTCTCTCAGTTCCAGAGGGGAGATGTCTGAAACCAAGGTATCGGCAGGGCCACACTCCCTCCAAAGGCTTAAAGGGAGAATGCTTCCTTATCTTTTCCTAGTTTCTGGGGGTTGCCAGCAATCCCTGGTGTTCCTTGGACTGCAGAGGCATCACTGTAAAATGCCTCAACTGTTACATGGTATTCTCCCCCTGCATGTCTCAGTCTGCATCCAAATTTCCTTCTTATAAGGACACCAGTCACTGGATTAGAGCCAACCCTAATCCAGTGTGAACTCATCCTAACTTGACTACATTTGCAAAGACTCTATTACCAAATAAAGTCACATTCTGAGGTCTCGGGTGGGTTTCCCTGGTGGCTCAGCAGTAAAGAATCTGCCTGCAATGCAGGAGATGCAGGAGACGTGGGTTCAATCCCTGAGTGGGGAAGATCCCCTGCAGAGGGAAATGGCCACCCATTCCTTGAATATTCTTGCCTAGAGAATTCCATGGACAGAGGAGCCTGATGAGCTACAATCCATAGGGTCACAGAGTCAGACATGACTGAGCATGCACGCATCTTTGTGTCTTTTGTATGTGAGGTCTCGGGTAGACACGAATTTTGGGGAGACACTATTCACATCAGCACAGACACTGAGTAACTCTCACCCTTACATGCTGGTTCAAGAAACTAACAGCCACATAAGCAACTATTCCATTATCCTGCATGAGAAGTGACTCAAAAGACTTCCCTGTTGGTTCAGCGGCTAAGACTCTGCACTGCCAATGCAGGAGCCTGGGTTCGATCCCTGGTCAGGGAACTAGATCCCACATGCTGTAACTAAAGGGTTATTAAGAATTTACATGCTACAACTAAAAATCCTGCACACCACAAGGAAGAATGAAGATCTCACATGCTGCAACTAAGATCTGGCACAGCCAAATAAATATTAGGAAAAAAGTGACTCAATGTACTACTGTGATGGATGCCACCAAAGGGGGAGTCCCCACGCCAAGACAAGTTAAAGCTCTAGATGACTTCCAAAATTCCTTCTGATTATACACATGTGGGGTTCAAGGTTCTGTCAATTATTTCTGTTATATTGACTTACCAATTCAGTCCTCTTTCTCCATTCCTACTGCCAAGACTCTGGTTCAACCCTGTTGCTTCAAACTTGACATCGATAGAATTGTTTTCACATCACTTCCGCTTTCTAAAAACCTTCACTGGCTCACTCCTGTCTAAAAGCAAAGTCCAATACTTCGACCTCAAATCTACCTTCCCCACTTGAACTCCCCAGACATCCCAACATGAATTCTCAACTTGAGTCAGTCTGGTCCTTCAAACACAGCTGGCACATTTTACCCCCACACCTTAGCCTGGCACATGCCTGCCTCCAGGCAGAAGGGAATCCAAGTGCACCTGGAAGACCACTTGCTCCTCTTTCACACGACCTCTGAGGACCAACCAGCCCAGCCCACAGGGCTCTGGCATCTCCATGAGTCTGACTGCCTGCAGAAGGGCTGGATCCTTGCTCTCTCACTGCCTTCCACTATTGATGATCCTTTCTGGACAGAAAGAATGCTGCAACATCCAAACAAAGACAAATAAAGGCTGTGATCAGAGCCAATGGATAACCATTAAGAACTGGGCAAATTCCTTAACCTTTCTAAGTCTCAGATTGCTCATCTGTAAGACAGAAATAATACTATGCACCTATCCCATCGGACTACTGTCAGGATAAAGTGAAACAACACACACACAGCTGCCCATGCAACATCTTACTTGGAGTACAAACATGTCAATAAAAGTACTCATTTGCAGATTTCCCTGGTGGTCCAGTGGTTAAGACTCCACGCTCCCAATGCAGGGGACCTGGGTTCAATCTCTTATCAGGGAATTAGATTCCATATGCTATAACTAAGAGTGACTAAGAGTTCAAAGGCTAAAGATCCTGCATGCCACAACTAAAGATTTTACATGCTATAACTAAAAAACAACAACTAAAAGATCCTGTTTGCTGCAACAAAGATCGGAGATCCTCATGCTTCAACTAAGACCTGGTGCAGCCAAATACATAAATAAATGTAGTTTTTAAAGTACTTACTTGTATCATGGTTGTGCTGTGCTAAATCGCTTCAGTCCTGTCTGACTCTTTGCAACCCTATGGACTGTAGCCAAACAGGCTCCTCTGTTCATGGAATTCTCCAGGCAAGAATACTGGAGTGAGTTGCCATTTTCTTCTTTAGGGGAACTTCCCAACCCAGGGATCAAAACCTGCATCTCTTATGTCTCCTGCATTGGCAGACCGGTTGGATCCAAGTTTTGCCTTTAGGTCTGGGGACCAAGGCACAGATCTGTGTCCCTCCAGAACCAAGCAGCAAACAGCCAATGACTAATCAGGTGACATATGTCATAGGACCCTGTAAGCATTTAGCTACCCCTCCCTTCATTTTATGAATGGGGAGACTGGGACCCAGGCAGGCAAAGTGACTCACCCAAGCTCACAGAACTGTTAAGCAGCAGAGCCACGAATGAACTGGGCCATGACTATTTTCTTACATCAAATGTTGAAATCAGTTTGGGCTTTGGTTACCTCACTGGTAAAACAGGGATACTAATGCCTATCTGCCCAGGTTGCTCTGGAAATACTGCATCAGCCTGGTGAGGGAAATGACCAGGTGTACGATGAGCAGTGGTAATCTCCAGCAGCCTTCAGTAACTGGACCAGGTGGGGCTGAGTAGACCCAGGGGCATGTGCCCCAGGGGCAGCCACTGCTCAGCTCAGCTGATGCTGCCCTGCTGAAATCACCCTGGGGCCTCAATTGTCCAAGTCTTCCAGAGAAGACAGAAATCTGGATGTGGCTGCCACAGCTCTCAATTTTAAATGTGGTGAATGACTCAAATTCCAAATACCACAAGGCAAATAAGCACAGGTGGGCTGGTCTCAGCCTGGAAGCCACCATGCTTGTGACTCTGTATCCAACAAGAAGGGCTTCCCTGGTGGCTCAGTGGTAAAGAATCCACCTGCCAATGCAGGAGAAGTGGGTTCAATCCCTGGGTCGGAAAGATTCCCTGGAGGAGGGCACAGCAACCCACTCCAGTATTCTTGCCTGGAGAATCCCATGGACAGAGTCTCATGTAGATGGGTGGGCTACAGTCTGTGGGGTCTCAAAGAGTCAGACACGACTGAGTGACTGAGCATGCACATACATACCATGGGGTAAAGGAAGGACTGCCCCACAGTGAGTGGGATGGTCCATCTATCATCTGGAAAGCTGTCTCCAAACTGTCTTCCCAGGATCAGAGCTCCCACTCCAAGTGACTTCATCCAGCCACACAGCTCCCAGCCTGGTGAAAGGCCTGCCGCAACCACCGCTGACCTCACCTTGCCCCCAGCCAGCACCATGTCCTGCAGGGAAAGCACCTGCTTGCTCAGAGCCTCATTAAGCTCAAAGAGCTGCCCCCAGGTCAGTGCTGAGCCTCAGTTACATCCGGGAGGAAACTGCGGGGATGGGCTGACCTCAGAGTTTGGAGGCTGCCTCTCCTGAGATGAGGCAAGCGCAGGTTGGGGGAGCAAGCAGGCAGGGCTGGGCTGAGCTGGCCAGGCCAGGAAAGACAGCACCTGGGCTTGTTCAGTTGCTCAGTGGAGTCCAACTCTTTGCGATCCCATGGACTGCAGCATGACAGTCTTTCCTGTCCTCCACTATCTCCCAAACTCCTGGAGTTTGCTCAAACTCATGACCATTGAGACAGTGATGCTATCTAACCAGACAGGTGTGTGACCAAAATCAGGAGAGCAAGATGCTCGCTAGGAGCTTCTGAGGAAGAAGCTTCCTTGTGTCCCACGAAGATACTCAGAGATGCCCTCTTCCTCCTGGACCCGAAAACCCCTAGAAGCTGCTAGAAATCACCATGTGTCCACAAGGGGAACACATTGTTAACATTGGTGTAGGGGAGAGACCAAGAGAATCTGGTGCTGACCCTGGGCTGCTGGATCAAGCCTCATCTGAAGTCAGCCCCACCCTAGACTTTTAAGTTATATGAGCCAGCATGAGTTTTTTTGTGTTTTTTTTTTTTTTGGAACCAAAAGAATTCTAACTGCTACACCTCTGAACCTCAAAAATGAGCACTCAAAAGGATATTATTATTTCCAATAGTATCAGACAAGATATTTGGATATTACCCTCCCATTGAAAATAACTAAAAATTCTGGATTTAAAGAAACTGTAAATTTTTTCTTTTTTACCAAGTGATCAAGTTTGGTGGGCTTCCTCAGTGGCTCAGTGGTAAAGAAGCCACATGCCAATGCAGGAGATGTGGGTTCAATTCTTGGATTGTGAAGATCCCCTGGAGAAGGAAATGGCAACCCACTCCAGTGTTCTGGCCTGAGAAATTCTACGGACAGAGCCTGGTGGGCCACAGTCTATGGGGTTACAAAGAGTTGGACGTGACTTTGCAACTAAACGACAACGACGACAAGTTTGGTATAATCAATCACGGGACAGCCTGACATTCTGTCCGCTTGACAGAAGGTAGTGGGAAGTGCATCTCACCATCTATACAATGTCTGACTTAAGTCTAACCATGAGGACAAGTCTGACAAGTCCAGAACATCTATATCACAGTCAAGAGTTTCCATAAAGTTGATGGGATTTCCAGGTGGCGCTAGTGGTAAAGAACCCACCTGCCAATGAAGGAAGTATAAGAGATGCGAGTTCAATCCCTGGGTCAGGAAAACCCCTGGAGAAGGGCATGGCAACCCACTCCAATATTCTTGCCTGGAGAATCCCATGGACAGAGGAGCCTGGCAGGCTATAGTCCACAGTGTCTGAAAGAGTTGGACACGACTGAAGTGACTTAACACGCACACGTGGGGGGACTGTTCTAGGTTAGTCAAAGATGCAATAGCCAGATAACATGTGTGAGCTTTAACTGGATCCAAATAGAAACAAGAAAAAAATAAAGAGTTTCTTAAAAACTGGGGTTAATTTGAGTATGGACCACATGTTGGGTGAAACCGTGGAGAGACAGTTGATTTTCTTAAGTATGGAAAAGATTGTTGATTGTATAGAACAGTGAATGGTTCTCAAGCAGGCTCCACAGACTTCTGGGAGACCCCCAAACCCTTTCCAGGGGTTTCTGGGACCCTGTCAGAGGGTTCATGAGGTCAAAACAATTTTAATGACAATACGAAGACATCTGCCTTTTTCACTGTGTTGAATTTGCACTGATGGTGCAAAAACAATAGAGGGTAAAACCACAGCCTTTGCATGAATCAAGGCAATGGCACTAAACCTTGGCAGTAGTGATTGTATTCCTCACCACGACCCAGTAGGGAAAAAAAAAAAAAGCCTGTTTCATTTAAGAATGTCATTATGATGAAGCAGAAATCATCAATTTTATTAAATCTTGACCTTGGAGTAGAGTTGTTTTTTATATTTTGTGATGAAATGGGAAGTAAGCATTAAGCACTGTTGCATACCAATGTATGATCCCTGTCATGAGGAAAAGCCCTTGGGTCATTGAGTTATGTGCTGATTATCCACTATTTTTCAGGGAACACTATCGCTACTTGATTGACTAACAAACCATGGCTATTCATCTGGCAAGAATGTTTTAGGAAATGAGCCCATTTCTTCAAGAAAAACAAATAAGGTTTGTTGTCAATGGTAAAATTTGATATTTCAAGCAAAGACTAGAATTTTTGAAAATTTTCCTCTCCTACCATGAACTTGACAGTGTCCTAACACTTAAACTTTTCTGATGAGATTGATGATGAAATTAATGAAAGTGCTTTTTGACACTGTGTATTTGTCAACATTTAGAAGATCTGCATTTAACTTGGTGAGTCAATAGTTGCTAAATGATTCATGTGTGACATTACAAATAATGCATGGATAAAAGATCCATGAATTTAAAATATGTGGAAGGGGGCTTCCCTGGTGGCTCAGTGGCAAAGAATCGGCCTGCCAAAGCAGGAGACATGGGTGTGATCCCACATGCAGCAGAGCAACTAAGCCCATGCACCACAACTATCGAGCCTGTGCTCTAGAGCTCGGAAGCCACAAACACTGGGCCCATGCGCTGCCACTACTGAAGACTGTGCACCCTAGAGCCTGTGCTCCACAACAAGAGAAGCCATGACGATGGGAAGTCCACACGCCGAAACTAGAAACAGCTCCCACTCAACCCAACTAGAAAAAAGCCCGCGTAGCAACCAAGACTCAGCACAGCCAAAACTAAACAAATAATTAAATAAATTTTTTAAAAAATCTTAAAATATGTGGAGGGAACAGAGGCCATAAAGTATGACCAAATAGAAATAAGCAGCTAATTAGAGACAGATGTGGAGAAAATTATTCATAAGCAGAGGAGGGACTTCCCTGGTGGTCCAGTAGTTAAGAATCCACCTTGCAATGCAGGGGACATAGGATTCGATCCCTGGTAGGGGAACTAAGATCCTACCTGCTGTAGAGCAACTAAGCCCATGTCCCACATCTATTGAAGCCCATGTGCCCCAAGAAAAGATTTCTCATGACACAAGGAAGATCAGCAACTAAGACCCGATGCAGCCAAATAAATAAAATAAATAATTTTTTTTGAAGTAGTAAAGACAAAACAGGAATCAGAAATAAGAAATGAAGAGATATGGAAGACAGAGTAAGAACACCTCACCATATATCTAATGAGAGCTAGATTAAAAAAAATTTTTTTTAATTCCCTTTTTTCCCCTAATGGGGTAATTTGCTTATTGAAGTAGTGATATTAATCTCAATCATAAATATTGCTTAAAAAAAAAAAGGAAAAAGGAGTGGGGGACAGAAGCAATGTTAACTATCAATAAATTTCAAAAATTAGTAAAATGAATGAACTCTAAACTGACATTGACTCAAGAAAATAGAGAAACTCTAAAATCATCAAAGAAATCAAACAGATATGTTAAGTTTTTCCCACAGAATAATACACCTGGCCCTGATAATTTTACTGGTAAGGTCACTTATTTTACACACAAGAAAGAAATCTAATCTTACACAAATTATTCCAGAGTACAAAAAGGAGGATATATCCGCCCTCCACTTGGTTTATAAGGCTAACATAATCTTTTTAACCAAACCAGACAAGACAGCACAGCTAATATCACTCACAAATATAATTTTAAAAAGAAAAACTAAACATGAATAAATTGAATCTCGGGTTGTTCTAACAACAAAAAAGAAAAATAACTTTATAATCAAATTGCCTTTATCCAAGAAGGCAAAATTGATTAAAGGTAAAACTAATTAATACAATTTGCCACTTAACAAATTAAAGGCCAAAAAAATCATTATCATCTCCAAGGGAGGATCAGATAAAATACCATATCATTCAATAAAAAAACTCTCAGCAAACTAGGATGAAAACAAAACTTACAACAATAAAGTTTTCTTTACCGTTTAAAGCTTCTTTAAAGTTTTCTTTAAAAGTTTCTGTAAAGTTTTCTTTTTAAAGTTTTCTGAAAACCCTACGGCTAGCACAATACTTTATGGGAAAATGCTGAAGCATTCCTTTTTAAATCAGGAACAAGACAAGAAGGCTTGCTTTCATCACTGTTTTTCATCTTGCACTAGAGATCTTAACCAGGATAGTGAGGGGCAGGGAAAAAGGGGGATAATTACTGGAAAGACACGACACTGCTCTTCTCAGATGGCATGACTCTATCTGGAAAGCCCAAAAGAATCTACAGTTTGACAAGGATGCAGTCTAACAAACAACTGGAAGATGAAAATTTTAATAAGATACCAAATACACAGGCATCAACAAACATCAAGTAACTAGGAATAAATCTAAAAAATGATACATAAGATATTTACATTAAAAATTATATTGAAAATCTTTAAAGACCATAAACACAGATAGAGACCATGTTTATGGATTGGAACACTCAATACCTCAAGAATATCAATGTTACTACAATCAAACCCCCAAAAGATTTTTGAGTGAGCATGTGTATGTCTCTGTGTCTATGCATCTGTGTTATAATTTTAAGATAATTCAAAACATGTATATGGAAGAGAAAGGGCTAAGGTACTTTTGAAGGTAGGGGGGACTTGCCAGGACAGATCCCAAGAATTTTCATAAAATTATGGTAATGAAAACAGTGGTATTGGTACAGGGCCAGACAAACTGTTCAAAGGAACAGAATAAAGAGCCCAGAATAGACTTACACATCATGGAAACTTACTTTATGACAGGCTGGAAATCACAGATGTAAAGAGACAGGACACACTTTATAATAAATGGTGCTATGACAATTGGTTTTCTTTATAGAAAAAAACCTCTCTAGTCCTATTCCACATCATACACCAAAATCATCTCAAAATGGGTTAAGAAATTAATGTGAATGAGAAAACTATTAAACTGATCGCTAGGAACAATAAAGGAGAATAGCATCATGATTTCAGGTAAGTAAGGTTTTCCTAGGACACAAAAAGTATAAATTGTAAATGAAAAAATTGCTAAATCCATTGCAATCACATTAAGAACTTCTGCTTATTAAAACACACCACGAAGAAAATGAAACAATAAACCAGAAACTGGGAGAAAACATGTGTAATGCATAGTGACAGAGGATTAGCATCTAAAATATTTAAAGAACTCCTACAAATCAGTTGGATAAGGATAAGAGAAAAATTGGCAAGACTTAAACAGGCTCTTCACAGAAAAGAGAACATGAATGGGCAATAAACATATGAAAAGATGTTCAACCTCATTAGTATTCAGGGAAATGCAAATTAAAACCTATAATGAGATTCCATTCTGTACCCACCAGACTGGCAAAAATTCCCAAGTGTGACAATAGCAAGAGATGGTAAAGACATGGCACAACTGAAGTAATATATTTCTCTGGAGAAAAACCATTTCAGAAGGCAAATTATAATGAAAAAATGTGGAGACTTGCCAGGCCAGATACCAAGCATTTTCGTAAAAGTTATGGTATCGAAGACAGTGTGATCCTGGTGCAGGGTCAGACAAGTTGATTAATGAAACAGGATAAAAAGCCCAGAAAGAGACCCATACATCTAGGAAACTTCATTTATGTTATCTGGCCTAGTGAAAGATACATATACCCCATGTGTCAGCCTTTCCATTCTTAAAGAAATCTGTGCACCGGTGCACCAGGAAACACACACAAGAATGTTCACTGCAGAAATCCTTTCCTTTCCTTTCACAAGCAAAAGAGAAAAACAAAAATCTAGGAAGACCCCAGATGTCTGTAAACAGTGATATATTGATACAATGAAGGTAATTTTCTATGTCTTAAACTGGTTGGCGAGTAAAGGAGCCTTCATTTATTATCCATTACTGTGTATCGTAACCACTTCTTTGTAATCTTTTCTACTGACTCAATAATTACTTTTTACAAATCAAGGAGAATCTGGAAATAGACACAAAGTAAGAACATCAGAGTGTTCTTTCTTTAGGCTATTCTTTTTTTAGATTCTTTTTTTTATGTAGACCATTTTAAAAGTCTTTATTGAATGTTACAATACTGCTTCTGTTTTATGTTTTCTTTCTTTTTTTTTTTTTTGGCCCTGAGACATGTGGGATCTTAGTTCCCCAAACAGGTATGGAATCCACACCCCCTGCATTGGAAGGTGAAGTCTTAACCACTGGACTGACAGGGAAGTCCCTTTTTAGGCTATTCTTAACTCCCCTCAGCTTAGCGGCAGCAGAACCAGCAGTTTGGTGGGCTGAATTTTTTTTCCATTGTCCTTATGCTCCGTTGTGTCCAAGTCTTTGCGACCCAGTGGACTGTAGCATGCCAGACTCCCCTGTCCATGGAATTCTCCAGGCAAGAATATGTGGATTGCCATTTCCTTCTCCAGGGGATCTTCCCAACCCAGGGATCGAACTCCATTCTCCCACATTGCAGACAGATTCTTTACCATCTGAGCCACCAGGGAAGAGGCTGGATTAACTTCTATCAGATGCTGCAGGAGTAATGCTGTTCTAGGAACAATGTTTATGTTAATCTCTCAGCTAAGGGTACAGAGACCATGCAGAATGTGTTTATTTAAACCCTAAATCCATATAAGGACAGGGCCATAGAAGGTTTCAAATTCCCAAGGGAGAGTTTCCCCCTACCAAGAACCCTGGGCAAGACAGACAAACTTCACTGCCATCTTCCTGTGCCAGTGGGTCTATGCTTTTACTGAGGACCCACTCCAGTACTTTTGCCTAGAAAATCCCATGGATGGAGGAGCCTGGTAGGCTGCAGTCCATGGGGTCGCTAAGAGTCGGACATGACTGAGCAACTTCACTTTCACTTTTCACTTTCATGCATTGGAGAAGGAAATGGCAACCCACTCCAGTGTTCTTGCCTGGAGAATCCCAGGGATTGGGGAGCCTGGTGGGCTGCCGTCTATGGGGTCGCACAGAGTCGGACATGACTGAAGCGACTTAGCAGCAGCAGGCTGCAAAATGCCCTTCAAATCTGAGCTATATGCAATGTTCAGCTCTGACTTATTACCCCCACAGACTCAAGGCCCCTCTTTTCTCTACTGAGATACTAAAATCAAGTTAGGCCAGTCCCCCAGGATGGTATATTAAAGATGGCTGCAAATTACTTCTCCCCATCCTATGGAGAGGGAGAGTCTAAACTCTCTCTCTTCAAATCTAGGATGGCCTTAGCAACTTGTTTGGCCAATAGAATGCAGCTGAAATATTGTCCTGGGACTTCTGAGACCAGCTGATGAAAAGTTTTGCAGGGGGGCTTCCTTGATGGTCCAGTGGTTAAGAATTCACCTTGCAAGGCAGGGGACACAGGTTTGATCCATGGTGGGGGAATTAAGACCCCAATGAGGTGGAGCAGTTAAGCCCGGGTGGCACAACTAGAAAGTCTGCAAGCCACAAGGAAAGATCCCGTATGACAGTATCATGTGGGATCATGCAGGATCTTTCATTGTGGTGCAGGGACTCTCTAGTTGTGAAACACGAGCTTCACAGTGTGCACGCTTAGTTGTTGTGGGCTCAGTAGTTGCAACATGCAGGCTTAGTTGCTCCATGAAAAGTGGGATCTTAATTCCCCAACCAGGGATCGAACCCACATTGTACTGCACCAAGACCAGCCAAACTCTTAAAAACTGAACTACTAGGGAACTCCCTCTTGGACACTCACTTTTGCAGCTCTGAACTACCATGTAAGAAACTTGACTATTCCAAGGCCTCCATGCTGGAGAAATCACATAAAAAGACCAAGTGGAGAGGTCTTGGAACACATGAAAAGTGAGAGATGGCTAGTCTGCCACTTGTTGCCATTTGCATCATCCCATTTGAGACCCAGATACCACGGGGCAGAAATGAGTTTTGTGGTTCGTGTCCTGCCCAAATTCCTGAACACAGAGCCAGAGGAGATGATAACAAAACGGCTGCTGTTTGAAACTAAATCTCAGGGTAGTCTGTTGTGCGGCTGCTGCAGGACTAGTTTACAGCCCAGCAAAACAGATCTGTCTCTGTCCTGTCTCTTGGCAAATTTCTTACTTAAAAGTCTGGCTATGTTTTTAGGGGATCACTTAGATTTCATCCACAAGTTTTAGAAAAATGTTTCATTCAGTTTTCTTATAGGAGGAGTTTCAGGCTATATAGTTTTCTACACTGCCAGAGGCAGAAGCCAAATCTTTCATTTAACAGATGAGAAAATTGAGGCTTATAGAGGTTAAGCTATGTGTCATAGTCACGAATCAGGGTTCTACAAACCTAGGTTTAAAAAAGGATCTTCTAGCTGTTCTTACCTCCTGGGATGGCCCACATTGAGTCTGTGGAGTGTTTCTCTCTAAATAAATCCACTTCTTACCGATCACTTTGTCTCTCACTGAGTTCTTTCCATGGTAAAATATCAAGAACCCAAGTTTCATTAATTCCTGAGACGAGATGTAGTCTCAATTAAAAGACTGTGGGTTCAAGTCCCAATCTGAGTTATACAGTTTCACTTTGACATCACTTATTCTGATCACAAATCTCAGGGACAGGAGCTCCTCTGTGGGGCATGCAGATGGTGGACAGGGCATGACAACACACCAAGAGGACCTAGTCATCATAAAGAATTTTTAAAAAGATCTTCTAACCCCAGAGGGAATACAAAGTCATCATTCATATTTTTATCTATTTATTTATTTATAAATAGAGGCATACGGGATCTTAGTTCCCCTCCTAGGGATCCAACACATGCCCCCCTCACCCCACCCTGCAGTGGAAGCAAGGAGTCTTAACCAGTGGACCACCACGAAAGTCCCTGGATGTTTTTTAAACACCAACTATGAGCTTAGAACCACTCTAGACACTAAAAAAACAGCTACAAGATGAAACAGGAAAAAAGTCTCAAAACAAACCATGGAGATCATATCCTAGTAGAGAGATTGGCCAGAAACAAGAAAAGAATTAAAAGCTAGTTTCCAGTAGGGACGAGAGCACAGAGGTGTGGGTGGGGGATATCTTGGAGAAGGTGATCAAAAGAGGCCTCTTCTAAATACATGACATGTAAGCAGAGACGTAACAGAAAGAGGGAAAGGGCCATGCGTGATCCAGGACAGTGTGTTCAGGGCCATGGCCCATCCACTCCAGGGTGTTCTGGGCAGAGGGCACAGCAAGTGCAAAGGCCTCTGGCTGGGACAAGCTTGTCACCCTCCAGGAACAACGAAGATGATGGAACTGAGTGAGCGATGGGGGAGCAGTACCAGGTGAGGTCAGTGCAGTGGGCAAGGGCTGGGCCTTGCTGAGTCTTGTTGAGAATGGGGAGGAGTCTGAATTTTATTCTCTGTGTGACGGGAGATCTTTAGACAGTTTTTAAACAATAGGGGAAAGCTATGATCTATTTTATTTTATTTTTTGAAATCTTTTCCCTAAATAAATTATACTCCAATAAAAATGACTTTTACAAAGGAATATATAATTTTTAAAAGGAAAAAAATATTTTCCTTTATAATATTTATTTATTGAAGTATAGTTTTTTTTTTTTTTTTTTTTAATTTATTTGGCTGCACAGGGTCTTAGTTGTGGCACACAGAATCTTTTAGTTATAGTGGGACCTCTTTAGTTGCGGCATGCAAACTCTCAGTTGCGGCATGTGGGATCTAGTTCCTTGACCAGGAATCAAACCCAGGCCCCTGCTTTAGGAGCATGGAGTCTTAGCCACTGGACCACCAAGGAAGTTTCTATTGAAATATAGTTGATTTACAATAATGTGTTAGTTTCTGGTCTATGGCAAAGTGATTCAGTTATATAAATATATGTGTGTGTGTATGTTATATGTATGTGTGTGTATTCTTTTTCATATTATTTTCCATTATGGTTTATTACTGGATACTGAATATAGTTCCTGTGCTATATGGTAGGTTCTTGTTTATATATATATAAGTTTTATTTTTTGGCCACATTGTGCCATACATGGGATCTTAGTTCCAAAACCAGGGAACAAACCCATGCCCTCTGCAGTGGAAGCATGGAGTCTTAACTGCTGGACTGCTAGGGAAGTCCCAAGACCTCCTTTTAAAACTATCCAACAGGATAAAGAAAACAGGTCAGAAGGAGAGAGAAAGATTTTTCTACTGTGAAGAGGTAAAGGAGTATGTTAGCACTGTCCTGATAGCAATAGGAAAAAAAATCCCATCTCACCCCAACTTTAACAAAAAAAGGCCATGTAGAGGTTTGCAAAGCTGGTAAGGATTCATTCATTCAACATATATGGTGGTCACTGGGGCTGACTACAGATATTTCGTGAGATTGAAAATCTCCACCCAGTTGAATTCAGGCTTGGTCACATGATCTTCTTTGGCCAATGAAATGTGAGCAGAAATGACACATGTTACTTCTGGTTAGAGGTACTTAAGAGCTGGTACCTGACTCTCCATTTTCTTTCCATACTCCAACGAATCCTGGTGCCTTATGTTGTAATAATAGCACCTGGAGACAAAAAATACTCAGTCAGCCTGAGCCTCTGGTGATGACCATGAGCAGAGTGCCTCTGCCAACCCACAGCGAACAGGCAGCATAAAACAAGAAATAAATCTTTGCTGTCTCTAGCCACTGGGATTTAAGGGTTATTGCTGCAGCATAACCCGGTCCATCCTTACCACTACAATAAATGTTTAATTCACACAAGCACTACTTGGGACTGCCCTGGTGGTCCAGTGGTTAACGCTCTGAGTTCCCAATGCAGGGAATGCAGGTTCGATTCCTGGTCAAGGAACTAAGATGTCACATAATGCAAGGCACGGCCAAAAAAAACTACAAGCACTATCCAAGGCCTTCATTGTAGGATGTGGGACAGATCAAGGAATCAAAGGAGGAGCTGCAGGAACCAGAGCCTGAGAAACCAGAATCAAGACTCTGGTGCCAGCTTCCTGCTTTCTATTCCTGCATCTCATCCCTATTTACCTCTGCTTTGCCATAATTACCTTCTTCGGTCTCTACGAATTCTTCTCGTGCCGGCTAGCCACCAGCAGTCCCACGTTCATATCTTTCCAGTTCTGGGTCCCCCAGGCAAGTCTATTCTCTCTCAGCTTCAAATCAAGAAACCCTGGGGAAGGGTCTAGGGGTTCCATTTGGGTTACATACCCACCCCTGAACCAATCTCTGTGTCCATGAAAATGTGCAGCTCGGCCTGAGTCCCTGCCCACGTCCACAGT
This sequence comes from Bos mutus, assembly GCF_027580195.1. NCBI lineage: Eukaryota > Metazoa > Chordata > Mammalia > Artiodactyla > Bovidae > Bos > Bos mutus. Next base: position 58,253,510 of record NC_091627.1, read on the forward strand.
GGAGTGGAGTAGAGGGAGGTAGGATGGGGTATGTTACCAAGTGGGAATGGGAAACGTGTTTTGAAGCCCAAAGTGCCATCCATATCCCTAAAGGAAGTGGAAAGGACATGAGTGTACAAGTACATGAGAGAAGCCAAGGGAGAATGTAACTGAGCTGAGACTGTGAAAGGCAAAGGAAAGCATGGCATACGTGTGATCACCCGAAGGGGACAGAGGCAGACTACAGAGCCGCGGGCTGGACAGCTCCCTATGCTGGTATCAAGGAGGCATCTGTGGTGTAGTGCTGCCACGTAACTGACAAAGCCTGGTGGAGACAGGACATGAGGAGGGGATGTTAAGTCAGATAAAGGATGTTGCTCTCTGTTTACTAATTTAGGGAACAGTGGGATGGATCTTCCATGATGGGGAACAGGCTAAGTTTGGAAGAGCAAATACTGAACTAATCTGTATGCTCCATTACCATCTTCCCTACATGAATCCTTATTGGTCTCCTTCACCAGTGAGCCCAACTCAGGTTTATACCCCATCTCAAGACTGGTCCCAGGCAACCTCCTGTCAATTATAAGAGATGAAACCCACCGGCCATCCTGGTTGAGGTACGCATACCAGGCTTGGGAGCTATAATATCAGGTTACCTGTCCAGATTCTTTCAGACACCCCTCCTGTGTACCAGATACTTGGTTCTTTATATTTACTTTTTCTCTATAAATCAAAGGAAAGGCCCCCAGGGCAACTGAAATGAACCAAAGGGAAAACAATGCACTTCTGTGTGAAGATGGGTGAGATCTGAAAGTTCAGAACAAACCATATGTATGTAACTATCCAACTTCCAATCCATCAGGGCCTTCCCAAGGCCCAGAAGTGAGAGGAAAATATTCTCTTGGCCCAAATGCAAACTCTCTTAACACTTGTTGGTTCTTGGAAAAATTTCCACAGACACCAAGAATCCTGGTCACCAGTTGGGCATGTGCATGGCTCTTTGTTGGCAATAAAATTCCAAAGATGCCAGGGACTTCCCTGGTGGTCCACAGGCTAAAACTCTGTGCTCCCAACGTAGGGGACCCAGGTTCAATCCCTGGTTGGGGAACTAGATCCCACTAGGCTGAAGCTAAGACCTGGCACTGCCAAATAAATAAACAAAAATAAATATTTTTTAAAACTTCCAAAGGCTATTGCATAGTCAAGTCTACCCCACCTCCCACCCTCTTGAAATCCCTTGGACAACACACTCACATACACACACACACACAATACAAAATAACAACCTTTCCAGGTGGCTACTTGAGGGCCTGATCCTCCCTTCTCTCATTCTACGCAGGGCTCATTTTCCGTGCAGATAATATATACCCCAAAAAGGACAGCTCGCTTTAAGAGGAAGGGGAGGACTAAGCCATTACTAGCTCGGTGAGACTGTCACTTGTCAGCTACCCTTCAAATTAAGACCCAGCAGGAAGAAGGGCACAAAAGCTACTTCCCAGCAGGCAGGCAGGATTAATAAACAAAAATCAGGGCAACAGAATCTAAGCTGATATTTTTCACTTCCTTGCGGATACTTGCCCCTGTTTATAAACAAACATGGTGCATATGGGCCAGCTGGGGGATCTGGGGAAAAGGAAGGGGCCCAGAGGAGCAATGGCTCTTGGAATGTCACCAAGAATGATGCTGGTCAAAAATCTTGTCTCATAGACTGGGAGCTGGAGAAGGGCATGGCAACCCACCCCTGTAGTTTTGCCTGGAGAATCCCATGGACAGAGGAGTCTGGTGGACGACAGTCCATGGGGTCGCACAGAGTCAGACACGATTTGGCTACTAAACAACAACAGGCCGGAAGCAGGGCCCTAGCATGGGTATGAGTTGCCCTCAGGACCCTGCCGGCAGGTCAGATCAGCACTTGGACTAGAACCTGGCATCCTTCCTCTCAACAGTCCAGCTGAAACGTTCACCAGGCTGCTACCCTGTGCCACACCCAGTGCCAGGAGCGAAATCATTAACCCACCTGAACCCTCCATTAACAGGATCACATTTCTGCATTCTACTTTTCAGAGCAGGCCCCAAAGAAAAAAGCTTATATTTAAGAGTGTATGGTTTTTTCTTTTTTCCATTTGTGTTGCAATAGTTGGGGAATATCTTGAGGACAACCCACATTCCTTCCAGACTCCTCTACGTGTCTATTCCCGACCCAGAGCATACAGAGCACACTCCAAATCCCAACCCTAGGACTCAGCTAGATCTTCAGCTATCAATCCAAGACTCTGTTTTAAACGTCAGACTTTCACTTTCTAAAAACTAACATTTTTTTAAAGATGTGCAACGTGGAAAAGTGGCATTTTTCAGCACGTGTGTGTGTGCTTGGTCGCTTAGTCGTGTCCAACTTTTTGTGACCCCATGGACTGTAGCCCACCAGGCTCCTCTGTCCATGGGGTTTCTCCAGGCAAGAATACTGGAGTGGATTGCTACGCCTTTCTCCAGGGGATCTTCCTAACCCAGGGATCAAACCCAGGTCTCCCGCATTACAGGCGGATTCTTTACCATCTGAGCCAATAGGGAAGCCAAAGAATATTGGAGTGGGTAGCCTAACCCTTCTCCAGGGGATCTTCCTGACCCAGGAATTGAACCAGGGTCTTCTGCATTGCAGGTGGATTCTTTATCAGCTGAGCTACCAGCGAAGTCCATTTTTTGGCATAGCTATTGGTTATTTAAAATTATTGGTGAATTAGGACTCTCTTTTTCCCCATGCAATGAGTTGGAGTTTTGGTCTACTAACCCAGTAAATGGCTTCCTTGGTGGCTCAGTGGTAAAGAATCTGTCTGCCAATGCAGGAGACTAGGGTTCAATCCCTGGGTCAGAAAGATCCCCTAGAGTAGAAAATGGCAACCCACTCCACTATTCCTGCCTAGAAAATCCCACGGACAGAGGAGCCTGGCAGGCTCCAGTCCATGGAGTCACAAGAGTCAGACACAATTTAGTGACTAAACCCCAACAATCCAGTTAAGTGGTAGGAAGCTCTGGATCCATTTAGCCAACAGCCTGGGTCTCAGACAAAATTCTGTCCAAGGACTTTCTTAGTGGTCCAGTGGCTAAGACTCTGAGCTCCCAATGCAGGGGGCCCAGGTTCAATCCCTAGTCAGAGAACTAGATCCCACATGCTGAACTAAAGATTCCACGTGCCACAACTGAGACCAGGTAATCAAATATATAAATAAATATCAAAAAAATTCTGTCCAGAGACAAGGAGGCAACACCTGCTCCTTGGAATAAAAGCTTCAAGACAATGCATTCCCCCAAGAAGGTACAGAGGACGCTCTTTGTGGCCCCAACTCCCCCCAGTGCACAGTTTGAAATTCGTTCACACCTAGGCCTTGAGTGGTTTGGAAAGAAAACAAAGTATTTTAAAGAAGGCAAGCAGCCCAGGACTAAATGAGCTTCCGTGTTCCACGCAGTTATCAACCAGGTTTTAACAAAGCCAACTTTGTTGTTGTTGCTGTTTAGTTGCTAAGTCATGTCTGGCTCTTTGAGACCCCACAGACTATAGCCCACCAGGCTCCTCTATCTGTGGGATTTTCCAGGCAAGAATACTGGAGTGGGTTGCCATTTTCTCCTCAGGGGATCTTCCCGACTCAGGAGTGGAACATGCATCTCCTGTACTGCAAGAGGATTCTTTACCACTGAGCCATCAAGGAAGCCCTAAGGGCTACCTTGCTACTGCATTAATATTTCTTCCTTAATTCTTCCTAGCTAAGTGAAGGGACTTAAAAGGAAGACAGCTGGCAAGAGAGAAGGATCTCAAATCGGTTCCTGTTTCAAGAGCTTTGCCCATTGGACACAAGCCTGTGCCAATGCCCACTAACCTGCGTCCCCAGAGAATAACCCTGACCAGCTCCCTGGCTTATCCCAGGGCCTCTGACCTCATTCAACACAACCAACATTTACTGAGGGCACTGCGGTGCCAGGGACTTCACAAAAGAGCCTTGGGAGGGGGCAAGAGGTGGGAGAGGAAGAAAAGCCACCACCACTGCCCTCAAAATGCTCACAGTCCATGGCAACACAGACAGCCACAAACACAGCTGGCTGTCCCCAGACACCATCAGCTTGTCTTGACGCCTCTGGTTGGAAGGAAGATACTCCCTCCCCATTCTCAGAACACAGCAATAGGTCTTCCTTACACATTCTTTGATGTGACAGAGGCTTACCAAATCATGAAAAGATTGCTTACAGGAAAAGGGACTTGTGGACAAAATCATAGGACTTCATACTAGAAGTCTTGAAAGCTTGAATGACATCATTTTAGGTCAAGGGCTGGCAGAGGTGGAAAAAGCACTGACCCCAAAATCCAGTACCTGTGTTTTTCTCCAGCTCACCTCCTGCCCTGAGACAAAGCACACTTCACTAAGAGTTTTACAGATGAGGGAAGGACTGGTTCAGCAGTTTTTATCAGCAGTAAAACCCACATAGTTTCCAAATTACATTTGATCCAGAACCCCAATATATAAAACAAAGAAAAGGGATCAGGGCTGCAAGCCCAGAGCCAACCCACTAATGCTAGGTGGCCACCAGGGCAGCCAGTTTGAAATCTGTAGGAATAACATCTGAAAGCTCCTTCCAGAATTTGTACACCCTCGCTTGGAGGACAGAAGGAGGGGATTCTCGTTGACTGAATGCTTTCAGTGGTCCCTGACAATTTATCAGTCAAGGATCATTGAAATCTCTGCAACAGTAACATGAGTTCAACTAGTGTTTGTGAACTAGTATCTCCTTGGATCTGAGCTGTGAACTGGGATGTTGGCAAGAGGCAGAATTGGGTTTTGAACCAAGGGTTTTCTGGCTCCAAACATGGGATTTCTACTCTTTGCTAAGGGGTGTGTGGAAATGTGGGCTGAATCAATAATCTCCTTGAATGGTAAATACAAGCATACGTGCATATGTATATTTGTACATACCTAGGAAAACACATCTTGACAAATATACCTCTTAAAATTATCATTAGCTGGGCTTCCCAGGTGGCGCTAGCAGTAAAGAACCTGCCTGCCAATTCAGGAGACAAGAGAGGCGGATTTAATGGGTGGGTAGGGAAGATCTCCTGGAGGAGGGCAAGGGAACCCACTCCAGTATTCTTGCTTGGAGAATCCCATGGACAGAGGAGCCTGGTGGGCTACAGTCCTTGGGGCAGAAAAGAGTCAGACACAATTGAAGTGACTTAGCACACACGCACATATGGTAGCCATGTAGATGATTTATAGTCTATATGGTCTATATTTTCTAATTTTCCTATAATGAATAGGTATTTTTATACAAAACAGGTACTGCTTATTTAAATGGTTTTAACAATTCACAAATGACACATGTTGGATTTCTGCAGAATTGGGGGCTGGAGGGATAGGTGGTATCTCTGAACTTTTGGAGTTGACAGTCGGAATAACAACCCCACATTCCAAAAACTCCCCCTTGGAGTAGAGGGCCCTGGGCTAAGGAGCACTTCTCATGGTCTTTTAACAGCTGGGGAAGGAGAGGGTGGGATGAATTGAGAGAGCAGAATGGACATATATACATTACTATGGCTCAGACGGTAAAGAATCTGCAATGCAGGAGACCTGGGTTCCATCCCTGGGTTGAGAAGATCCCCTGGAGGAGGGCACGACAACCCACTCCAGCATTCTTGCCTGGAGAATCTATATGGACTGAGAAGCCTGGCGGGCTACAGTGCATAGGGTTGCAAAGAGTTGGACATGACTAAGCGATTAAGCACACATATGTAAAACAGCTAGTAGGAAGCTGCCGTATTACACAGGGAGCTCAGGCCAGTACTCTGTGATGACCTAGAGGTGTGGAAGGGAGGGGGCAGGGAGGCTCCAGAGGGAGAGGATATTTGTGCACTTATGGCTGATTCATCTTGTTGTACAGCAGAAACCAACGTAACACTGCAAAGTAATTATCCTTCAATTAAAAATAAATAAACAAACAAAACATTCTCTGAAATGAAACTGTTCACTTCTGGGAAGTGTGGTTATTTTTGAAAATAACAAGTCCCTAAGACCCCACCCAAACCTATGCTTCTCTTCTCCACTCCTCTCAGGGGCCTCATATATAAGCTGAGGGTGCTAATAAAATTAAAGATGGTCACACGGACCCCTTATGACACATGGACCTCAGAAAGCCTGGCTCCTCAGTGTTCCAGCCCCAGCCCAGCAGGACCTATGGAGAGTGAGCCCTCCAGCCTGGCCAACTCAACTCTCTGGCCCCACCCTGAAGTCCCCCCAGAAGCCACTTGAAAATATGACAATCACAGCACTACTTCAGAAAAAAACAAACAAACAAAAAACCACCCAGAAGGCAAGACAGGCCTTGATCGGGCACAAGGTGGGGCCAGCCACCGTGCCAGCCACTTCCCTGGGTTATTCATGCCAGCCCTGCCCGCAGAAATCTTCTAAATATTTAACATGCCACCTCTAGGTACAGCACAAACCCCCAGCAGGCGGCAACAGCTGCAAGGACAGGCCCGCAAGGAATGAACAACTCGGGGGGCTGAAAGGCACATGCACTGGCTTTGGGAGGAAAGCCCAGAATGGTGGCCGGGAGACAATGCTGAGTACTGCTTCCCAAAGCGGCCCCTGACCGGCTTCTTTGAAAATCAGGAAAGAAGGGTAGGAGATGGGAGGTGTTCCTAAACGTGGAGGGTGATGGTGCAGAATCAACCGGAGTCGGGAGCCCCTCTTTCTCAGACAAAGAAAAAAACAGAATCGCACCACCTGGCCCCCCTTCCCAGACCAATTTCACCCCGGTTCCTTGAGCAGGTGGCAAATCTGACTCAGGAGAGGCTGGTCAACGAAGGGGAGGAACTCGAATAGATGGCTCTGTCTATCTCCAAAGGAGGGCAAATCCACGAGAGAAGGAAATCTTCAAAGGTCTAGTCAGCTCTGGGGCTTGTCAGAACAGAAAACGCCCCCCACGCCCACCCGCGATGACTTCACGCAGGCCTCACCCCGGATGACTCTGCGCTCTCCTGCAAGGCCGAGGAGGTGTCATCGCCACCGTCAGGGTGGCCGTCTGTCACTTGGAAATTTCCCGGAGATAGATACCTGTCTATCTCTCTCCTTCAAACCCCCCGCCAAAGGACTCAGACAAGGGGACGCGAGATTCAGAGGTGTCCTTCTCCGTCCCACTTCCCTTGGCCGCTGTCAATTTGAGAACCCTAAAAAGGAGTCTTTTTCAACCCCCTGGGGAGCCCCGCCTCTGCCTCTCTGCCCTTCTCCACGACTACCCCTCCAGGCAGCGCCCAGGCTCTGCTGTCAATTTCACCCGACAAAAGCGTAGCGGCGGGGCGATCCCAAGCCAGCGTTTCTCCCCCAAGAGGGACGCGTGTCCCCGCGGCGCGCCCACTCGGGGCCTCTACCAAGCCCATCAAGCGGGGGAACAAAGCGGCCGGGCGCGGCGACACTCGGCCCCCGGCGCAACCCCGTGCGCCCCAGCCCTAGCGGCCCCACCCGCCGGTCCCCGGAGCCCCGGGCCCGGCCCCGCAGGGCAGCAGCCGCGTCCTGCGCCGCCCGATCGCCCGCGACCTCGGCAGCTACTGTACCTGCTAAATTTAGCGGCCGCCGGGTATTAATAGCCGGAGCCACCCGGGCTGGCGTTCTGCAGGGGCGCGCGCAGCCCCCGGGGCCGGCGGCGGCGAAGGAGGGAAAGGAAGGAAGGAAGGGACGCGGGGAAGGAGGCCACTTACACCACCAGCCTGGAGATGATCCATGCCACCATGGCGGGGGCCGGGCGGGCGCAGCTCGGCAACGCGGGGCGGCTCGGCTGCGGCGCTCCGGGCACGTCCGTCCGCGCACGGCCGCCGCCGCCAGACTGAACGCGCCCGCCGCCCTGCCCGGCGCTCGCGCGTCGGCGCAGCCGCGGCACGTTCCGGCGGCGGCCCCAGCCCCCCGGGGCACCGCGGGCCCGCGGCGATTGGGCGGCGAGCGGCTCGGGCAACCGCGGGACCCGCCCCGCCCCGCTGGCTCCGGGTCCCCCGGTTAAATTCGGGCGGTTCCTCAGCGCGCCCCGGTGCCCCCGCCGTTCACAAGGGGACCCTGCGGTAGCCTAATCGGCAGGACAGAGACCCCGGGGCCGCCCCACCCTCTGTGCTCCGGGGGATAAACTGAGGCGTGGACTTTGGGAATCTGTGTCCACCTGTTCTGATTGGAATACAGTCATCCCTTGCCCGGATACAGCGCTGGCCTCGTAAGGGACTTAGTTGTATCCACATCTGACTGCTCCAATTGTCCCCCCGCAAGGCGTTATCTGTCTAAGAAACAAATCTGGGCCTGTGTCTCCTGTGCTTAAAATGCTGAAGAGTTCCTACAAAATCTGGTCTCTGCCTACAAACTCACAGCTACCACCATGGCCCAGATCCCCGCTCCGGGCCTTTTTACTTCAGGCATTTTGGACTTAGACCACGTTGTCCCCTTTCCCCGGTTTATACACTCCATGCCTTGTCTCCTTCTTCAAGGCTCAGATAAGGGTTATTTCCTAAGGACAGCTTTTCCTGGAGGCTGCTCCAGCGTCTCTGTGTCGAAGTGGCTCCAAGTGACCCGGAGGAAGAGAGAAGCTGGTATTGCCTAGCGCCAGTGCCCTGTGGAGCCATTTTGGAGTCTTAAGCAAAAGGGAAAATATGCATCTAGAGCGTTTGTTTTGTTTTTAAACATTGCACTAAATGTGATTTATCTTGATAACTGCGTCTTGTGGCACGCCCTTACATTTTGCTACTGAAAAAGTGCCTTAACCTTCTCACCCAAATCCTGGCCCTTACAGATGGGCTCCCTGGTACATTGTTCCACGTGAGCTTGAAAAATCTTTGTCTACTGCGCCTGCCCTTGGCTGCTGTTTTCCTCACTGCCTCCATGGTGCCTTCTGAGAGCCTCTTCTTTGCTGATGCGATGTCATGTATAATTCAGTGTCAGATGCCAGAGACACAGAAAAGAGCCAGCTTGAAGCCTTCTTTAAAGGAAACTTGCCCAAGACAGCTCCCTAGCAGAGGAGAGGAGACCTCAGACCTTGGAAAGAGGCTGGAAACGTTCCTTCAGAGGGAGCAGAGAGACAGCGAGGGTGAGATACAGGCAGAAAAAAGACCTTGCTCACAATAAGGGAACAGGAGACAAGACATTCTCTATGATAAGGGGTCTCCAAAGAGCGCATGGGCTTTCCCAGGTGGCTCAATCAATGAAGAATCCGCCTGCAATGCAGGAGACCTGAGTTCGATCCCTGGGTTAGGAAGATTCCCTGGGGAGGGAAATGGCAGCCCACTCCAGTATTCTTGCTGGGAAATCCATGGACAGAGGAGCCTGATGGGCTACAGTCCACAGGATCACCAGAGTCGGACACAACTTAGCATCTAAACCACCAAAGAACCCATAAAATACCTGTAATAGAGTTGTTGTTGTTTTAACGCCGTTTTGACCCAGGTTTGAGGCCCAGCAGGGACTAGTCAGTTTCCCTTCATCGGCAGCCAAATAAGTCCACACCCCACCACCTGCCTTATCAGACTCTGGCACAGGCCACCATAACCCAGCTTATCACTCTGGGGCCAAGTACCAGATGGCCAGGGACAGCTTCTATGTCCTCGAGCCCACCGAAATTATTCAAATTAGCCAGTCCTAAACCTGTTTATCCTGCCTTGCTTTTTCCTTCCCACGGAAACCACGATTTCCCTCCGTCTGTCTGCCTTGTCGTCCACCCCCCTGTTTACAGTGAGTAGCCCTATGCGCGGGGGTGCTCTGTCCAGGGAACCGTGAGTATAACAAAGCTGTAAACCTTTCTGCTTTCTCCCTCCTGATCCAGCCTCATCATACCTGACTCAAGGTACTGTGGTGAACATAGTTGTTGTTGCTCAGCTGCTAAATCATGTCTGACTCTTTGTGACCCATGGACTGTAGCCCACCAGGCTCCTCTGTCCATGGGATTTCCCAGGCAAGAATACTGGAGTGGGTTGCCATTTCCTTCTGCAAGGGATCTTCCCAGATCAGGGATTAAACGGATGTCTCCTGCATTGATAAATGGATTCTTTACCACTGAGCCACCAGAGAAGCCTGGTACCCCACAGGAAAAAGCTTGGAATACCTACTAGACAGATCAGGACAGTACCAAGCTAATAGGAATTTCCTCCATCCCCTCCCTGCACCCAGGTCAGAAAATGCTGTTAGTGGTGTTGGGGGGTGGATATGGAAGGAAAACTGTAGTTTAAAGAGAGACTTCTGGTGGGAAATTAGAGAAGCTGGTCACATGCTGTTTCTCTCCTAGTTGTTTTTGTTGTTTAGTTGCTAAGTCGTGTCCAGCTCTTTTGTGACCACATGGACTGTAGCCCTCCAGGCTCCCCTGTCCGTGAGATTTCCCAGGCAAGAATACTGGAGTGGGTTTGCTAATTCTTCCTCCTGGGGATCTTCCCGGCCCAGGGATTGCACCTGCGTCCCCTGCATTGGCAGGAGGGTTCTTTACCATTGAGCCACCAGGGAAGCCCTTCTCTCCTGAAGATGCCCCCCATTCCTAGTAATAGAATTATCAGGTTTGACTGATGCACACAACTGGACATTTTCATTAATGAAATGAGACTGTTCTTGGGATTAAAATATTTGAAGATCTTTCTGTTATCTGAAGAGTACCAAAAAGCTAGTGGGACCAACCAGATTTCATTCAAGGGTTGGGAAAAAAAACAAACATGTTCAACAGTACAAACAGGTAGCCGAGGGGAAAGAACACAGAGAGAAGAAAGTTGCTTTTCTATTTCTTTCTATCTCTTTCAGGATAACTGTTACATATGTTAATTCTCTCCTTCATAGACTCCTTCCAGTTTGTCCTTGACCCTGGAAAACTTCGGGCCAGGGGAATAGATAGAGCCTTTGAAACAATGAGACTCTTGCAGCCCTATCAGCTGGTTAGCTTTAAGTTATTTTTCACATGAATTGCTGTTGCTGTGGATACTTAGGTGGATACTTAAAATCTGTTTCCCCCCTGTACCCTTTCTTCTGGGAAGATCAATCCATTTTGCATTGAGGAGTGATTTTCCCCATCCTCCAATCTTTTTTTTTAATTTTCCACCCTTCAAATGTCATTTTCTCACAGGTCCTGTCCTTGCTACCTTGACTGGCCACGGGTGAGCACTGGGCACAAGCTGAGCCAAAGTTCTCCCCTGGGATTTTTAAAGTTGAAAATAGGAAAGAGAGACTTCAATTTTTCATCCATTTATATGAAATTCTAGTCAAAACAAAACCTTTGGCTCTGCAAATTCTAGCTTTCTCCCTAAACTATCAGAGTAACAGAAAATACATCAGTGTTTCCCAGATGCCAGGAATGGGGAAAGGGAATTGACTGCAAAAGGGCAAGAAGGAACTTTTGGGTGATGAAAAAAATTGACAATGATAGCATTTTCAGTGAGAAATATCAAGACAATATAGTGCACTTTTCATAAAGCTAATGTATGCCATCTAAAGACCATCTCTTATTCTGAGATTGTCCTTTATACCTTTGGGGTTCCTAATATGTCCTTTCTTTTATGACATCATGGTGATAGCAATTAGTGGTTGTTATTTTTTTAATGTCCTTCCTGGCAAAGTAAAGAACTACCAAACTAATGCCATTCCCTTCAGTTTCTTCCTTTTTTCTTTTTTTTCAAGTGTCACTGTTGCTTGAAATTCAAAAGTCCAGGGGCCATTGCTCTGCCCTAGTCCTTGGGTATCATGGACTCAAGAGGTGCATAATTGGACACTTGACATTGTTGTAGGGTTTTGCGTTTTTTTTTTTTTTTTTAATTTTTCCATCTTCCCTTGTAGAACTAGCATATGTGTTGATTTATAATTTATACCCCACCTGTTTCCATAAGGATTCAAGGCTGCAAGACAGTTTTTCCCCTGGCATCCCCCCAGACTCTTGTAACGGTTACTGAGTCACATGGGGCCCTTTCCTGGGTGCCGACAGGATTCAAGCAGCAGGAGTGGGAGGATGAGGCATGATCTTGTGCTATCTATTGCGGGCAGAGCTGCCACATTGCCGTTTGGCAGGGCGCAGCAGGGAAAGGCAGAGATTGAGACCAGGGGCCCTTGGCATGCGTCCCGGCCCAGCCCTCAACTGTGGACAGGCAGCTGCAGCGTCTGTCTCCTGTTCTTCAGACGTCTATCTTTAGGCTATAAAGCTTTGACTTAGGCCACACTCTTCCCTTCAGGTGACTGGGTGCTCTTGTCACCCCCCCTTATAAATGACTACCCGTGATAGGACCCCAAAACTTCTTGGGAGAATAATGTAGCAGGAGTTGAGTCTGCTCTCTGGAGGAATAGTGGCTGGATTGAACCCTAGTTCTGCCTCTTACTAGGCATATCATGTCCTTGGGCAAGCTACCGAACCTTCGTAGACCTCTGTCTCCTCACATGTAAAGTGAGGGTGATAATAGAAGAACATACGTCATGAGGTAGTCATGAAACAAGGCCTGGGGACTGCCCTAGTGGTCCAGTGGCTAAGACTGTACTCCCAATGTAGGGCATCCAGGTTCAATCCCTGGTCAAGGAACTAAATCCCATGTGCCCCAACTGAGTTCACCTGCTACAACTCAAGATCCCACATGCTGAAACCGAGACCTCGCACAGCCCCCAGAAAAACACAAACAGGGCCCAGGAAAGGCCATTTAAAACCACCGTGAGGACTTCCCCGGTGGCTTAGTGGAGAAGAACCCGCCTGCCGGTGCCAGGGACACAGGTTTGGTCCCTGGTCTGGGAGGATTTCGCATATTGCAGAGCAACTAGGCCAGTGAGCCACAACTACTGAGCCCAAGCTCTACAGCCTGCAAGGTGCCACTACTGAGCCCACGTGCTGCAGCTACTGAAGCCCATGAGCCAAGAGCCTGTGCTCCTCAACAAGAGAAGCCATTGCAATGAGAAGCCTACACGCTGCAAAAAGAGTGACTCCTGCTCATCACAACTAGAGAAAGGCCACTCAAAGCAATGAAGACCCAGGGCAGCCAAAAATAAAAATATGATTGAAAAAAACCCACAGTGAGATAGCCCACCCACCCGGGAGAACAACTAAAATGAAAAAGAATGACAATACTAAATGCTAACGAACAGGAAGCACAAGTAAAATTCATACATTGTTGATGGGAATGAAAAATGACACAGCCACTTTGGAAAACATGTTGGCAGTTTCTAAAATGCCAAATGTTTTTTTAAAGATTTCATTCATAAAATGAAGTATTTTAAAACACATACAATGCATAAATATTAGAAGATGCATATCTTTACAAAAAAAGAAATATGTATTTACCAAATGGCCCAATATACATTTACCTCCTGGATATTTTACCTAGGAGAAATAAAAGCATACGATCACACAGACTTGTACACAAATGTTCTCGTGCATGTGTGTGTTTAGTTGCTCAGTCGTGTCCAACTCTTTGTGACCCCATGAACTGTAGTCTGCCAGGCTCCTCCGACCATGGGATTCCCTAGGCAGGAATACTGAAGTGGGTAGTCATTCCCTTCTCCAGAGGAACTTCTTGACCCTGGGGTCGAACCCCAGTCTCCTACATTGCAGGCAGATTCTTTACCACAGAGCCATAGTAGCATTATTTGTAACTGCTAAAAATGTAAACAATGTAAATGGCCATCCATAGGTGGATGGATAAACAAAATGTGGTGTTTCCATACAGTGAAATACTGCTCAGTTGTAAAAAGTCATGATCTACTGATACATGCAACAACATGGATGAATCTCAAAAATTTTTATGCTAAGAAAAATTTTAAAAAGCCAAAAAAAGGGTACATATCATGTTATTCATTTATTTTAAAAAACTCTCAGTTCAGTTCAGTCAGTTCAGTTCAGTTGCTCAGTCGTGTCTGACTCTTTGCCACCCCATGAATCACAGCACGCCAGGCCTCTCTGTCCATCACCAACTCCCTGGAGTTCACTCAGACTCACGTCCATCGAGTCAATGATGCCATCCAGCCATCTCATCCTCTGTTGTCCCTTTCTCCTCCTGCCCCCAATCCCTCCCAGCATCAGAGTCTTTTCCAATGAGTCAACTCTTCACATGAGGTGGCCAAAGTACTGGAGTTTCAGCTTTAGCATCATGCTTCCAAAGAAATCCCAGGGCTGATCTCCTTCAGAATGGACTGGTTGGATCTCCTTGCAGTCCAAGGGACTCTCAAGAGTCTTCTCCAACACCACACTTCAAAAGCATCAATTCTTTGACACTCAGCCTTCTTCACAGTCCAACTCTCACATCCATACATGACCACAGGAAAAACCATAGCCTTGACTAGATGAACCTTTGTTGGCAAAGTAATGTCTCTGCTTTTGAATATGCTATCTAGGTTGGTCATAACTTTCCTTCCAAGGAGTAAGCGTCTTTTAATTTCATGGCTGCAGTCACCATCTGCAGTGATTTTGGAGCCCAAAAGAATAAAGTCTGACACTGTTTCCACCGTTTCCCCATCTATTTCCCATGAAGTGATGGGACCGGATGCCATGATCTTCATTTTCTGAATGTTGAGCTTTAAGCCAACTTTTTCACTCTCCACTCTCACCTTCATCAAGAGGCTTTTTAGTTCCTCTTCACTTTCTGCCATAAGGGTGGTGTCATCTGCATATCTGAGGTTATTGATATTTCTCCCAGCAATCTTGATTTCAGCTTGTGCTTCTTTCAGTCCAGTGTTTCTCATGATGTCCTCTGCATAGAAGTTAAATAAGCAGGGTGACAATATACAGCCTTGAGGTATTCCTTTTCCTATTTGGAACTGTTGTTCCATGTCCAGTCTGTTGTTCCATGTCCAGTTCTAACTGTTGCTTCCTGACCTGCATACAGATTTCTCAAGAGGCAGGTCAGGTGGTCTGGTATTCCCATCTCTTTCAGAATTTTCCAGAGTTTATTGTGATCCACACAGTCAAAGGCTTTGGCATAGTCAATAAAACAGAAATAGATGCTTTTCTGGAACTCTCTTGCTTTTTCCATGATCCAGCGGATGTTGGCAATTTGATCTCTGATTCCTCTGCCTTTTCTAAAACCAGCTTGAACATCAGGAAGTTCATGGTTCACGTATTGCTGAAGCCTGGCTTGGAGAATTTTGAGCATTACTTTACTAGCATGTGAGATGAGTGCAATTGTGCAGTAGTTTGAGCATTCTTTGGCATTGCCTTTCTTTGGGATTGGAAAGAAAACTGACCTTTTCCAGTCCTGTGGCCACTAGGGAAGACAAATCTAATCTAGAGTGACAGAAAGCAGACTGTTATTTATATAGGGTAGAGAGAGAAGACTAGGGGAGAGCAGAAGGGAATTTTGAGGTGATAGAAATGTTCTCTGTATATATATTGTGATGGATGCAGCCCAGTGTATGCATTTTTAAAAATACAACCAGGGAGGGAGGTTCAAGAGGGAGGGGATATATGTATACCTATGGCTGATTCATGTTGAGGTAGGGCAGAAACTAAGACAATATTATAAAGCAATTATCCTCCAATTAAAAATTTAAAAATAAAAAAAAATACAAACAACCATACACTTAAAATGTATGAATTTTATTATGTGGAAATTATACCTCAGTAAATTGATTTTTTAAAATCTACCTGTTTGGGACTTCCTTGGTGGTCCAGTGGTTAAGAATCTGCAAGAATCTGCCTTCCAAAACAAGGGACACGGGTTCAATTCCTGGTTGGGGAACTATGATTGCACACGCCAAGGGGCAGCTAAGCCCCCGTGCCTCAACTGAAGAAGGCCCTGTGCTGCAGCAAAGACCCAGTACAGCCAAAAGTAACAACAACAACAACAAACTACTTATTTGTATATAACACAATGCTCTAGCTGAAAATTGGGCTAAGGAAGGGAAGACAAATATAAAGTTGGGGAGAGTGAGGATGAGGTAGAACCCATGAGCCTGAGCCAAAACCCACAAGGATGGACAGGAAGCCATGTCACTCACTCATCACCTCCAACCCCGATGAAGGGAATCCTGCAGGGGAAGCTGACCTCCTTTGTCACAGAGCTTAGCACACACCTGGCTCAGCAGTCAGAGAAACTGAAGGAAGAAGCAGGACACGATGGAGCAGTGCAGGCCTGGATGGCTGCCACAGTCACCAAGGTGAGAAGCGAGAGTGTGCAATAAAAGCAAGTGTCCTGACCTCCCACGTGGAAGAAATAATATGACTGCTGCTTCAGTTTGGACCTCCAAATCTCAGGAAAAGTCTCTCTTGGCCCAATTCAGCATAAACATCCAGGGAAGGGAATTCCAGGAAATTCAATTTAGGCCAACCAAGTGGACACATTACAAAGCCAACCTTGAATTTACAGTTTCATGTCTTAAAGCTGGTAGGTAGTTCTGTAAGTGTTCATGTTGCTATTCTCCCTATATATTTTGTATGCCTGAAATGTAGTTTTTATAATTTTATTTATTTATTGGTGGTGCTGAGTCTTTGTTGCTGCCAGTGGGCTTTCTCTAGTTGTGGCAAGTGGTGACAACTCTTCCTTGAGGTGTGCAGGCTTCTCTTTGCGATGGCATCTCCTGTTGCAGAGCACGGGCTCTAGGGTGCGGGGCTTCAGTAACTGCGGTGCACAGGCTTAGTTGCCTCACGGCACGTGGAATCTTCCTAGACTGGAGATTGAGCCCATGTCCCCTACATTGGCAGGCAGATTCTTTGCCACTGAACCACCAGAGAAACCCCTGCCCGAAATGTTTGATGATAGTTTAAATGTTCCTACAACTGGGGAGTTGTATCTTGTTGGTTACACCTGCCCCTGACCTCTACAGCCTATACATTCGGAATCACAGATGTGGCTGTTGAGACCCCAGGTCACCCAGCCGGCAAGGGGCAGCACTGGGACCCAGGCCAGCCTTCCATGCTCTTTGTTCTAGAGCAGGCTGCCTTCAGCAAACATGAGTTACAGGTGACCTAAAGAGGTGGCGGTTACAGTGTACTGTCTTTTTACTTAATTTTCTTGTTTAGCATCCGTCTCTCATCACTAAAATGTAAGCTCCAAGAAAATAAGGACGTTTGTCCATTTTGTTGGTACATTAATCTTGGACTTCCCAGCCTCTGGAACTGTGAGAAATAAATTCCTATGGATTAAGCCACACAGCCTATGGTATTCCTGTTATAACAGCTCAGGCTTCAAGGTCTTCAAGGTAAGAACCCTGCTTTTTTTTTTTTTTGGCTGTGTGGTGTGGCATGTGCGATCTTAGTGCCCCAACCAGGGATTGTACCCTAGCCCCCTGCATTGAAAGCGCAATCTTAACCACTGAACCACCAGGAAAGTCCCAAGAGCCTGGCGTTTTAAAAAGAGGTGCTTGGAGACAAAAACTTCATCTTGGGCAAGGAGGGAAATTCTTTGGAGGTAACTCTTCAGGGTCCATAGGACCTATGGGGCCTCTGAACTCATCCCACACAAGTGAAGCTACTAACGTATGCTTCATAAGATAACATACTAGAGAAGCAATGCTGATTAAGCAATGTGGACCGTGCTGCAAGTCAGAATTTCCAGAGTTCTGCCTGCACAACAAGTGAGCCGTTGATCTTGGAACAAATTACTACCTGTTTGAGCCGCAGGTTTTTGTTTTCCACCTGGAACGTAGAGGAAATTATCTTTGCCCTGCTTACATGTAAGGCTGTGAGCCTCAAACGAAACTGACCCATGAAGTCTTTAACATGATTCCCATTATTCCCGTGAGATGTTTGTTCATTCCTAGAACGGAAAGGAAAATGAGATCACAGAGGGACAAAAAGGTGTGCAAAAGGCCAACGATTCCCATGAAAGACTTTCTGACTGCTGGAGACACCAGAATGCTGAGGGATATCCATCAATAGCCAACTACAGGCATACCCAGCCCCAGGTACTGGTCCTCTGAGATGGGAACCCTGATGCCAACACCCACAGCCCAGACTCCCCACAGCTCAGCTATGGAAGAGTGGAGTTTCGATCCACAGCATATGCCCCCTTGTAGATGGATTTTAATACTGCTTTCCCCATTGCTGGCTTTCTCTCTGCGGCACACAAAATTGCAGCATCCACCATACTTACCCTGGCTGTGCTCAGGGTCAAGAAGATCCTTTTCTCATCACCCTGACTCTTATGCATTATGTAACATCCTGTCTGAAACATGGACAGGGGAGCCTGGCAGGCTACAGTCCATGGGGTCACAAAGAGTTGGACATGACAGAGCACCCATACACACGAGCAAAGCTGCTCACTCCCTACTTTGTTTCTTCTGAAGTTTCGTTCACACATAGCAGGGGGTAGTGAAATGCCTTGTATTTGATGACACATCCTTCAATCCTAGCAGATTGGGAAATTCTGGAGAACACAGGCCTAGTTTATCCATCCATGGTTTTGGGCTCCTTGGCTCATGACCCAGCGGTAGGCATGTAGCAGGTATTACGTATAAACTTGTTGAATGAATATAGAATGAAAAACACTAGGGTGGGAAGTGGGAGGGAGGGAGATTCAAGAGAGAGGGGACATATGTACACCTATAGCTAATTCAGATTGATGTACGTCAGAAATGAAACCAATGTTGTAAAGCAATTAAACACACACACACACACACACACACACACACACGACAAGCTCCCAGGCTATGCCAACTTTACCAGAGCTGTATTTCCCTCACTCTGGCTCTCTGATATTTGTGTCTGCATGGAGGTGGTAGCCACACAGAGGGCTGAAGACAGATGGTCCAGCAGCCCCAGACTTCTGTCCTCCCAGGTTAGCAGCTCCAGAAGACAGAGAATCTCTATTCCCTTGTATCAAACCCAGAGGAGCAGCTGATTGCTTTGCCCCCATCCCCAGCTTCAACCCAACCTCTTTAGCTTCCTGACAGCTTTCAAGAGTGTTAACAGTTTCCAAGAGTGTTACAGTCTCATCAGTGAGACCATCTAAGGGGTTCATTTACTACTTCATGAAGCTGGTGCTATAGACTGAATGTTTGTGTCCTCCCCTCATCACGCCACAAATTCGTATGTTAATAATCCCCATCGGCAGGAACAGAGACTCAGACATGGAGAAAAGACCTGTGGACACAGTGAAGGAAGGAGAGGGTGGGACGAACTGAGACAGTAGCTTTGAAACGTATATATTACCATGTGTAAAATAGACCGCTAGTGGGAAGATGTGCTGCGGGATGGGAAGGAGGTTCAAGAGGGAGGGGACACATGCATACTTATGGCTGATTCACACTGTTATATGGCAGAAACCAACACATCATTGTAAAGCAATTATCCTTCAGTTAAAAAATATTTTTAAATGTGACTAAAAAAAAAATCCCCATTGGAGGTGGGGCCTTTGGGACGAGATTGGGTCATAAGAGTGGAGTCTTCATGAATGATATTAGTGCCCTCAAAAAAGAGCTCGCCCACCTCACCCCTTCTGCCAAGTCCGGGCACAGCAAAATGACTACTATGAACTAGGAAGTGGGTTCTCACTAGACCTGGAAATTGCATCTTGGCCTTGGACTTCCCAGCCTCCAGAACTCTGAGAAATAAACGTTTGTTGATGAAGCCACCCAGCCTACTATGTTCTGTTGTAGTAACCTGAATGGACTAAGACAGCTGGGCTGGACAAGGGCTGAACTGAGCTCATTGCATACTCCTCTTTTCCCAAAGGTCCAGGATCCTCTGGGCCGGAGCCCAGAGACAGTTGATTAGCTTTCAGGGTAATGTCCCCCTGAGAAGAGTGAAGGAAGTTCACACTTCCCTGCAATGCCACCGTTCCAGAACACCTGGCCGACACATCCGGGAAAACAAGCAGCGCTCACTCACTCTGTAGAACTGTGCAGAGTCTACAAGTAGAGCATTTCCAGATCAGAGGAAACCTGGTTCATCCACCTGACTTTCAGGGAACATGACACTTAGGCTATCCAGGAAAGAAGAGTCTATCTCAGTAGAAACAACAAGCATTAATGATGATGCTGAGCTATCTGAACGTTTGCTTTTAGAAACTCAGTTTCTTATCCACAAAATGGTGATCTCCCATAGGATTATTTATAAGATTTAAATTAAGTTATACGTATGACTTCATAATAGGGCTTCCCTTGTGGCTCAGACAGTAAAAGAATCTGCCTGCAATGCAGGAGACCGGGGTTCAATCTCTGGGTCAGGAAGATCCCCTGGAGAAGGAAATGGCAACACATTCCAGTATTCTTGCCTGGAGAATCCCATGGACAGAGGAGTCTGGTGGGCTGCAGTCCATGGTCGTAAAGGGTTGGACAGGACTGAGAGTTAGTCACCTTCCCTTCTCTTTCCTTTCCATATATATATGGAGCAAATACGGGAGTAGACACAAAGGAAGCACTCCCTAAGTTTCTCCTGTTACTTGACACAACCAGCCCCTATCTTCCCGAACTGGAGAATGAAAGTCCATAAATGATAACCTTTTTTTTTTTGTGCCATACCTCAAGACTTGCGGGATCTTAGTTTCCTGACTGGGGATTGAACTTGGGCCCTCAGCAGTGAAAGCACAGAATCCTAACCACTGGAACACCAGGGAATTTTCCATAAATAATAGCTCTAAATGGATACACCCACCTCCCCACACACATATACACACACATTTATTCTGGATATTTGATTTTTTTAAATTCAATGACTGTATATTATTATTTTAACAACACAATCTTTTACTTTCATATTTTAATTGATTTAGTTGGAAATAGTTCCATCAAATACAAGACCAACACTCATAATTTGAGCCATCTGAGTGTGTGAAATTCTGGCTTCTGTGATTAGCTTAATTTTAAGTTTGCCTTCTCTGATTGGTAGACTGCCGAGATTTCTTTCTAGTTATTTTAATTCAGAATTAATTAAAGCCTTTTCTTTTGCTCTCCAGGCAGAAGCAGGTTGTGTGGAAGGTGGCTGAATTGTTACCATAAACTCTAATTAATCCACCCAGAGCCCCACTATTATGAGGAGCGCTGGCTAGCCAAAGCACGGCAGAGTGATGCTTGTGGGACACTTGGATGTGAAGTTGGGAAGCATTTCAACTCAGAGCCAGGACCACGTGAAAAGGCTGCTTTGTCTGTTCTTACTGTTGAGCTCATTAAAGTGGATTACCGTCAGGACAACCAAGCCCCAAATGACAGACTCAGCCGTGCTGCAAGAGCCCTTCAGAAGCCCTCTACAGAAGCAGGCTTGCATTTCCCCATGGAAACTGACGCTCCATCCAGAACAGCACTGCCTTCTCTGATGACCCCTCCAAGCTGAGGGTTCCAGCCTGAGTTTTGGAACCCAGGAGCAGGGAGCCTGCCCATGTGGGAGGCAGGGAGACGGTGCTGGTGTAACGTTTCTCTTTTCTGGGATACAGGTTGCTGCTGTTGACCCCAGAAAGTCTGTGAAAATGATATTTGTTTGTTTAATTTTGCTTATTCATTTATGGCTGTGCTGGGGGTTCGTTGCTGCTGCATGGGCTGTGCTCTGGTTGTGGTGTGTGGGCTTCTCATTGTCGTGGCTTCAGTGGTTGCGGCACAGGGGCGCAGTAGTTGTGGCTCCCAGACTCTAGAGCACAGGCTCTAGTTGTGGCACAGGGGCTTAGTTGCTTTGAGGCATGTGGAATCTTCCCAGATCAGGGATTTGAACTGAGTCTCTGGCATTGGCGGGTGGATTCTTTACCACCAAGCCTCTAGGGTAGCCCGCAAACATTGTTTTATGTGTGCATTTGAGCTTCGATCAGGGGAGTGGTTCCAAAGCGTTCCCATGACTCTCAGAACTGTCACTGACACCTCCACCTGCCCACCCCCACCCAAAAAGGTTAGAAACCTTTGTCTTAGTACAGACCTTAGACAGTCTGGCTCCATCTCACCTTCTGTTCTGCTTTTCCCAAGGATCTCCTCATGGCAGCATGCCCCACCACACACAGAATTCCCCCCTATACTCCCCATTTGAGGTGGTGTGCATGTGTGCCCAGTCACTTCAGTCATGCCCTCCTCCAGGGGATCTTGCTGACCCAGAGATTGAACCTGGGTCTCCTGCATTGCAGGCAGATTCTGTACTGCTAAGCCACTGGAGAAATCCATTTGAGGTGTTGGGCAGGGCAGGGAGGAGGGGGGCAGTTGGTCAAAAGACTCCCTGAGTCACCTGGGAGTCTTCCCTAGAGCTGCTTCCTGAGACCTGTTCTTTCTTTACTTATAGGACTATCTTCAGTGCAGGAAACTCAGGTTTGATCCCTGGGTCAAGAAGATTCCCTGGAGGAAGAAATGGCAACCCACTCCAGTATTCTTGCCTGGGAAATCCCATGGACAGAGGAGCTTGGTGGACTACAGTCCATAGCATCACAGAGTCAAACATGACTGAGCAGGCACGCACTCAAGTGCAGTCACAGCTTTGTAGACCATGTAACCCTCTCTCTGTGAGGGACCAGGACCACATCCAAGGAACAGCAGCAACCCCACTGGTGAGATGGGGAGGTGAGGGGACACTGTGGGATGAGTAATGGTCCCCCGGGATTATATCCCCCTGGGAAATCAAAATATGACCTTATTTGGAAATAGTCTTGTAGATGTATGTGGTTAAGATGAGGCTATACTAAATTGGGCTGGGCCCTAAATCTGAGAACTGCTGTCCTTAGGTGAAGAGGCAAGGACACACAGACACACACAGGGAAGAAGGTCCTGTGATGATGGAGACAGGGATGTTGGGAGTGATACGTCTCTAAGCCAAGGAATATCAAGGATCGCCAGCCTCGATAGGAAGATAAGGCAGGGACTTCCTGGTGGTCCAGTGACTGAGATTCTATGCTCTCCATGCAGGGGGCCCAGGGTCAATCCCTAGTCAGGGAACTAGATCCCATATGCTGCAACTATAGTTCTGGCATTCAACAGTGAAGATCAAGGTCAACGGTCAAGATCAAGTTTCCTGCCACAACTGAGACCCAGTGCAGCTAAATAAATAGATAAATAAAATTTAAAAGTGAATATTGAAAAAAAGAAGCTAGAACAGAGGCATGGGTGAGGCCCCCCCACCCACTTCCCTCCAGTGCCTCCAAAAGAAATCAATCCTGCCCACACCTTGATTTCAGACTTCTAGCCTGAAGTCATGAGAATAACTTTGTGTTGTCTTAAGCCACCAAGTTTGTGATAATTTGTTACAGCTGTTCTAGGAAACTGATACAGGCAGTACTTTGAGAATCCCGGGGGATCTGCCTTTGTTTTCTCCGTGTTCTCTGGAGGCTGGGCTCTTCCTGCATCCTTGGCAGGGCACAGAGTGGGAATCACAGTCACGTGAACAAAGCATACAGTGTCCTGGGTTTGTGACAGCCAGCCACAAGGCCGCCCTCTGCAAACAGCTCTGTGCAAAGTCCAGTCTCGGGCCCAGGGCCAGGAGGCCATCCACAGCTCAGTCACCCCCTCTCTACTGTAGAAGTGATGAAATGAGCCAGTGTGTAGGTGATATTAGTGAATGAGCAGATTGTTACTAAAAATAGGCAAGGTTGGGTGCTGGGGAGACAGTGAGGAGGCAAAAGCACTTAGAGGTTATGCTCCAGCTCTTGTTAATAATGTAATGATAAAAACTACCATTAACTGAGCACTTAGCATGCCAGGCAGCGGGCTGTGCACTTTACAAGCATTATCCCATTTTAGCCTCACATCAGGCCTTTGGAAATAAATAACACGCCCAAAGTAAAAAAGCCAGTAGGTAACAGAGAATGTCAGATAAGACAAGGGCACATAAAAAGAAAGAAAGAGACAACAGAGCTAAAGATAATATGTGCTTAGAACGTGATTTGGGCTTCCCTGATGGCTCAGACTAAAGAATCCGCCCTCAATGCAGGAGACCTGGGTTTGATCCCTAGATCAGGAAGATGCCCTGAAGAAGGGAATGGCTATCCACTCCAGTATTCTCGCCTGTAGAATTCTATGGAGGGCTGCACAGTCCATGGGGTCGCAAAGAGGTAGACATGACTGAGCGACTAACACTTTCAGAACATGATCAACACTCAGTGCAGAGAAACCTGTAAAATAGTGACAAAATTAATTCCAACCTCATGGGTTGTCCTAAAGTCTATAGGAGCTCATGTTTCAGAGGATCTTTTTCTAAAGTATCTCGCAGAGAGTAAGCTGTCAATAAATACTAGGTATTCTATTTACTATTAAAACAAGTAGGGCAGAGAGCTAGAACTTTCCAGATGGAAAGATTATCCAATGAAAAGTAGAGATTCAGGAGTGAGTATTTTTTTCTGGAGTCAGGTGTCTACACTGAATATGGAGATAGAGAAAACAGATGTGTGACTAAAGTAAATTTTTGTTGTTTAGTCACTACGTCATGTCTGAGTCTTTTGTGATCATCATGGACTGCAGGCTGCCAGGCTTCTCTGTCCATGGGATTTCCCAGGCAAGAATACATGCCAGGCTTCCCTGTCCTTCACCAACTCCTAGAGCTTGCTCAAACTCATGTCCATCGAGTTGGTGATGCCATCCAGCCATCTCATCTTCTGTCATCCCCTTCTCCTCCTGCCTTCAATCTTTCCCAGCATCAGGTCTTTTCAAATGAGTCAGCTCTTTGCATGAGGTGGCCAAAGTACTGGAGCTTCAGCTTCAGCATCAGTCCTTCCAATGAATATTCAGGGCCTTTTTCCTTTAGGATGAACTGGTTGGATCTCCTTGCTGTCCAAGCGACTCTCAGGAGTCTTCTCCAACACCACAGATAAAAAGCATCAATTCTTCGGCGCTCAGCTCTCTTTATGGTCCAACTCTTACATCCATACGTGACTACTGGAAAAACAATAGCTTTGACTAGACAGACCTTTGTCAGCAGAGCGATGTTTCTGCTTTTTAATATGCTGCCTAGGTTGGTCATAGCTTTTCTTCCAAGGAGCAAGTGTCTTATAATTTCAATGCTGCATTCTCCATCTACAATGATTTTGGAGCCCAAGAAAATAAAGTCTGTCACTGTTTCCATTGTTTCCCCATCTATTTGCCATGAAGTGATGGGACTGGATGCCATGATCTTAGTTTTCTGAATGTCGAGTTTTCAGCCAGCTTTTTCACTCTCACTTTCATCAAGAGGCTCTTTAGTTCCTCTTCATTTTCTGCCATAAAGGTGGTGTCATCTGCATATCTGAGGTTATTGATATTTCTCCCGGAAATCTTGATTCCAGCTTGTGCTTCATCCAGACAAGCATTTCACGTGATGTACTCTGCATATAAGTTAAATGAGCAGGGTGACAATATACAGCCTTGACGTACTCCTTTCCCAATTTGGAACCAGTCCATTGTTCCATGTCTGTTTCTAACTGTTGCTTCTTGACCTGCATACAGATTTCTCAGAAGACAGGTAAGGTGCTGGTATTCCCATCTTTTTAAGAATTTTCCACAGTTTGTTGTGATCCACACAGTCAGAGGCTTTAGTGTAGTCAATGAAGCAGAAATAGGTGTTTTACAACAGCGTTATCTACCAGGCTAGTGGCAAGTGCTTTAAATGTATTTTTCTCACACTAATCCTGCAAGGTTTCCTAAGGTTTCAGAAATGGTGAATAACTTGTTCATGGTGACGCAGGAATACAGGGTCAGACAAGACCCAGCAATCTGACTCCTAAGCCCAAGCGGACCCAATTTCTCCTCCAAAGAGGGCAGTCTCGCTAATAGAAAGTCCGCACTGTGCGCCCCGAGAAGGGATGCCGCTGGGACTGGCCTGGGGCGCCTGCGCCCCCTAGGGGAGCCAGAGGGGAGGGCTCGAAAAAAGTCACCGGGCCGGGTTGGGAGGAAGGGCAAGACCCTGAGGACCTGGAGGAGCTCTGCTCTTCACCAGGCCGGGCAATTCAGTCAAGTCCCCGAGTGGAACCCAAGTTCACCCCGGATCGTTCCCACACTTATGCCCTGGGAAGACCTAGAATGAATCGGGAATAGGTGGGTGAGAATAACAAAACAGGGGAGGTTCCCGGAGCTGTTCAGAGGCGGCCACCCGAGATCCAACTCAGAGAGTGTCAGAACTTGAGGGAAATAGGACCACTGACTGTTACAGGAGGTGAAATTTTAAGTGTAGTGGACCACTTGACAGTCACAAGGATTCCCGAATTGGATACAAAATGGGAATTAATAGAAAACTCTGAAAGTGAAAGTTGCTGGGTTTGTCTGGTTTTCGTGCTAGCAGGTTTTCATGGACTGCAGCCCACCAGGCTCCTCTGTCCATGGGATTTTTCCAGGCAAGAAAACAGGAGTGGGTTGCCATTCCCTTCTCCAGGGGATCTTTCCCACCCAAGGATTGAACCTAAGTCTCCCACACTAAGGGCAGATTCTTAACTATCTGAGCCACCGGGGAAGCCCCTGAAGTTTCTCTAATTGAAGTTTCTGTATCAAGCATCTGTGATTCTACTGCCAAAGGCTTGGGGTCAATCCCTGGTCGGGGAACTAAGATCCAGCAAGCCAGGTGGCTTATTTATTAAAATTAATAATAATAATAAAAGAATCTATGACAGGTGCTGCTTTAGGGAAAAGCACATTTTGGGAGTCTTCTCATACCTGGGGTTCATTGAGGCTGACAGAAGCACATTTGGAAGAAAGATTGAGAAAGATGGGGGTGGGCTAACCTAGTTGAAACCTCAACTCATATGGGACTCGAACCCACAATCTTCCATCTGAAACTATACAACTCATCTCAGGACTTAATGAAGCTCAGGTTCTTTAAGTCTCCATGCAAAAGGGATTCAAAGATGCAAAGTGATAGGTAAGAAGCAGATTTATTGATATCCTTTGTAAAGAAGTTACAGGAAAATGGGGTGTGAGAGGATGGTTGTGTCCTGGGTCTCTGACAAGTTCCTGGGATGGTAACCAGGTGAGCTGGGAAGAATTCAAGGGCAGTCACAGTAAAGTGAAACCAGAGGTACACATTCCAGAGACTGAACACCACCTGTCTCAAAAGGTGAGAGAGCCTCAAGGTGTTGGGGAGTGGTTCCTTTTTATGGGCTGGCTTATGTCATAGGCTAATGAGTGGGAGGATTATGGGAGGATTTCAGGCGAGGGGCATGGATTTCCCGGAAGTGAGTCACTGCCCATTTTTAGCCTCTTTTGCTGGGCCTCGGAACTGTCATGGCACCTGTAGTGTGTCATTTAGCTGATGTGTTACAATGAGCATACAATGAGGCTTGAAATCCACTGGAAGTCAGTCTTTTGTCATCTTGGACCTAATCAGTTCTAACCAGTTTCTGGTGAATCCAGTTCTCAATGGCTACGTCATTCTTTTAATGATTGTGCCCTGCCTCCTGCCCTCTTGTCTCATAGAGGTTCTCAAAATGTGGTTCCAAACCAGCAGCTTCAGCATCACCTAGGAATTTGTTGAAAATGCAGATCTGGGGACCCTTACCCAGACCTACTGATTTAGAAACTCTAAATTGGTGGGGCTCAGAAATCTGTGTTTTAACAATCCTCCCTTCTCCACCCTATCCCACCTCACCTTCACTCCAAGATTCTGATACAAGCTACAGTTTGAGAACCACTTGTCTGCTGCTGCTGCTGCTGCTGCTAAGTCGCTTCAGTCGTGTCCGACTCTTAGCGACCCCATGGACTGCAGCCTACCAGGCTTCTCCGTCCATGGGATTCTCCAGGCAAGAACACTGGAGTGGGTTGCCATTTCCTTCTCCAATGCATGAAAGTGCAAAGTGAAAGTGAAGTTGCTCAGTCGTTTCCGACTCTTTGCGCCCCCATGGACTGCAGCCTACCAGGCTCCTCCATCCATGGGATTTTCCAGGCAACAGTACTGGAGTGGGGTGCCATTGCCTTCTCCCACTTGTCTAGAGTGCATCTTATACTAGTTGTTCTTGTCCGCTGAATGTTGATCACATAGTATCAAGTTTATTACCAATTAATATAACAACATAGTATTCATTAATTAGGCACTTAGGAGTCAACACAGAAGTGAACAAGATATGGTAACTTTTCAGCCGGAATTCACAATCTGATGGGAAACTTGATTTCCCATCAAGACAAACATACCATAGACATACTATGATCTGCTCTACAGGCAAGGGATAAACATATTAAGGACACAGAGGAAAGAAGGAAT
This sequence comes from Bos mutus, assembly GCF_027580195.1. Taxonomy (NCBI): domain Eukaryota; kingdom Metazoa; phylum Chordata; class Mammalia; order Artiodactyla; family Bovidae; genus Bos; species Bos mutus. Next base: position 58,281,494 of record NC_091627.1, read on the forward strand.
TTACTCCCACTGATAAGCTGAGAGAAAGCATCACTGAAATGTAAGTATGTAGGGTAAGAGGTCCCAGAGGAAGAGAACCAGGCATGACTTTCTTGACATAAAAGAAGCCATTTGGGGTCTAAGCCTGGTCACAATGCTTGCTCTTGAACAGGTCTCAGTAATTAACGATCTTAAGGGAACAAAAGAATGCAGGAACAAACAACTGTTTGCAGGCAAGAGAAATAATGAAAGCAAAGGTGATATATTACTTATAAAGACTCCCAGTTCTGTTTCCATGGTAAAGAGTAGCCTGAAGCGTTTTCTGAGCTGTTTTCCCAAATGCAAAACCCCCTCCAGTGCTCAATAACCAGATCAACTGGAATCTAAGGAATAATGACTTGACTTTTTCTGACTGTTGTGACTTCTGTCAACTACAGCTTGGACTCTGTCAACCTTTGCCCCAATTCAATGCTGAATTCTCAACTGCTCAAGCCTCCTCATGTACCCTTACCTTAAAACTCCTCCAGTTTTGCTGTCTGAGAGACCTGCTTTGGGAAAGATCCTTGGGGTTCTCTTTACTTGCTGCAAGTAATAAATCCTTCCTTCTGCTCTTTGGCTTGGTTGTGTCTTTTGGCTCAACACTCATCAAAGACAAGCCTAGGTTTCAGGTAACAAAACAGTGACATGTAATTTGGATCTTGAAGGACTGTGCAATTTCCAGAAAGCCAGAGAAGGAGGAATTTATTATTACTTAATAGTATTTAAGAGCTTCCCAAATGGCACTAGTGGTAAAGAACCTGCTGGCCAATGCTGGAGACATGAGAGACACGGTTCGATCCTGGGGTAAGGAAGATCCCCTGGAGGAGAGCATGGCAACCCACTCCAGTATTCTTGCCTAGAGAATCCCCATGGACAGAGGAGCCTGGCGGACTACAGTCTGTGGGGTTGCAAAGAGTCGGACACGACTGAGCGACTAAGCACAACAATACAACCTCACCCCAGCAGGAGATGTGGGTTTGATCCCTGGATCAGGAAGGTCACCTGGAGGAGAACATGGCAACCCATTCCAGTATTCTTACTTGGGTAATGCCATGGACAGAGGAGCCTGGCAGGCTACAGTCCATAGGGTCACAAAGAGTCAGACACAACTGAAGTGACTTAGCATGAAAACATTCAGTAATACTTGCTGCTACTGCTAAGTCACTTCAGTCGCGTCCAACTCTGTGCGACCCCATAGACGGCAGCCCACCAGGCTCCCCCGTCCCTGGGATTCTCCAGGCAAGAACACTAGAGTGGGTTGCCATTTCCTTCTCCAATGCATGAAACTGAAAAGTGAAAGTGAAGTCGCTCAGTTGTGTCCAACTCTTAGCGACCCCATGGACTGCAGCCTACCAGGCTCCTCTGCCCATGGGATTTTCCAGGCAAGAGTACTGGAGTGGGGTGCCATTGCCTTCTCCGTCAATAATACTTAATATATCCTTAAACTGAAAGTGAAAAAGTGAAAGTGAAGTTGCTCAGTCATGTCGACTTTTTGTGACCCCATGGAATGTAGCCTACCAGGCTCCTCTCTCCATGGGATTTTCCAGGCAAGAGTACTGGAGTGGGTTGCCATTTCCTTCTCCAGGAGATCTTCCCAGCCCAGGGATTGAACTCTGGTCTCCCACATCACAAGCAGACATTTTACCATCTGAGCCACCAGGGAAGCCCATCCTTAAACTGAGGGTTTTCTTTTATGTTCAACAGAACAGAATAGCTGTTATCTTTGATGTCTCGTATTTACCCAATATGCCAGACAGTCTCATTTGCTGGTGCTCTGAAAACAGAAAAGGGAAAATGTATGATCTTCATTAGTTCACTAGGTCACTGATCACCCAACGTCATGGTTGAGGACTGTTAAGTCAGATGCCATTAGTTTTGAATAGAGCAGTAGGTGGAAAGGAGAATTACCCAGTGACAGCAGGAATGCATTGCTGTGTGTAGAGGGTTAAATGCCTGAAATGGGCAAAGAAGGATGCAGGAGGAATTGACTGAATTTGGTGGCTGCTGAATAGAGGCCATCAGAAAAGAGGAGGAAGCAATAGTTCAGTGGTCCATATACTTTGCCTTCTAAATTAAACATCAATAAAACTTTCAACCTGAAAGCTTAAAAGGGCATTTAAATCAGTGTTTTGATTATTTAACACTGCAACTCAGAATATTTGGGTCTGGGTCAGAGCTGAGATCTAGGTTGGCCTGAGGAGTCAGGCTGCATCACACATGAGAGAGATCAGGGCAGTCTAGTCCCAGGATCAGTTAGGGTCTGATCAGAAAAGAGAAACTGAACTTTGCTGGTGGTCCAGTGGTTAAGAATCTGCCTGCCAATGCAGGGGACTTGGGTTTGATCTGTAATGGAGGAAGATCCCACATGCCATGGGGACCACAAATACTGAGCCTGTGCTGTAGAGCCTGAGAGCTACAACTACGGAGCCTACGCACTGCAACTACTGCTCTGCAACAAGAGAAGCCACTGAAATGAGAAGCCTGCTTACCGCAACTAGAGCAGCCCTGACTTGCTGCAACCAGAGAAAGCCCTTGCACAGCAACAAAGACCCAGCACAGCAGCGCCCCCCCCCTCAATTTTTTTAATTCTTAAAGAAAAGAAAAACCACAGAGCAATTTGAATAGGAAGGGTTTAATGCAAAGAATTATTAACTCTAATAGTGGATTGGAATAACAAAGGATTGGCTAGTAAAAAGCAAAGAGAATAGATACAAGGAGCAGCTGTGACCCTACGGCTGCCATGATGCACAGAATGGCAGGGGTGCTGATACTGCAGCAGCAGAACTTGCTGGGATTCAGCCCTCTAGGGCACTAGGGAAAACTGCTCATGGGAGGTGACACAGGAGGCATTCTGCTACAAATAACCAGAGGTAGGGTGCCAGGGAAAGCTACACCCTTCAGTGCTGCCAGAGCCTGGGGCTGGAGATACTGTGCCTGCTGCGGAACCTGCTGGACAGGCACATTGGAATGAGGAAGCAAAGCTTTCCTTCTGTAGTGTTTCTCTAGCACCCTCTACTGACAAAGCTTTACAGACAGTTGGGAAAGGAAAAAAATATTTCAAGGTCCCAGCCTCATTTTCAGAGAGCAGTCAAAAAGGGTGAATTTGGAGTTGAGAAGCAATCAACTGATAACTGGCATACTCTGTAACAATTTTAGAATGTTCAGGACACAAAAAAATAGTTTCCTTTGATTTTCATGAGACTCATGTTGCCTTGGGATTCCCAGATGGTTCAGAGGTAAAGAATCTGCCTGCCAATGCAGAAGATGCAGGAGACATGGGTTTGATCCCTGGGTTGGGAAGGTCCCCTGGAGAAGGAAATGGCAACCCACTCCAGTATTCTTGCGTGGAAAATTCCATGGACAGAGGAGCCTGGCAAGCTGCAGCCCATGGAGTCGCAAAGGGTCAAACATGCACACTGCCTCAGGAAACAGCTTGAAAGTGAAAGGGAAACTCACTCAGTCATGTCAGATTCTTTGCGACTCCATGGACTATACAGTCCCTGGAATTTTCCAAGCCAGAATATTGGAGTGGGTAGCCTTTCCCTTCCAGGGATTGAACCCAGGATTGAACCCAGGTCTCCCACATTGCAGGAGGATTCTTTACTAGCTGAGCCACAAGGGAAGCCTCAGAATACTGGAGTGGATAGCCTATCCCTTCTCCAGCAGATCTTCCCTACCCAGGAATCAAACCAGGGTCTCCTGCACTGCAGGCGGATTCTTTACCAACTGAGCTATCAGGGAAGCCCAGAAAACAGCTTAAATTTGTCTAAATTGGAATTTTGGCAGGTGAAGACCTGCCTGATGAGTACCTGGCTATGAAGCACCAAAAACTGTATAAAAATTCATGTTCTTCGATGAAGAATTTCTGCTTCTGATGACTCACAATAAGCACATGCAAAACAAACAAACAAAAAAGTTCATTGTCCTTGTTTTGTTTTTTAGGTCGCACCTCCCAGCTTGCAGGATCTTAATTCCCCTATCAAAGATTGAGTCCGTGCCCTTGACAGTAAAAATGTGAAGTCCTAACCACTGGACTACCAGGGAATTCCCACCATGCTACTCATAAGAAAAAAAAGTCCTTAAAAGTCTGACAACAGGAGAACGGCTAAATTATGATGTGTTTATAGAATGGAATATTATGTGGTCGTTAAAAATGAATGACATTTTAAAACAATTTTTTGATGAAATGGGAAAAGAGGATGCAATGTAAAAAGAGAAAAAGGATCCAAATTATGTATAATATATTCCAATTATGTTCAAATAAAAAAGGTGTGTGGGATTGTGTATAATGAAACAGAAGGAAATCATACTAGTATTTATCTCTGCATAGTGATAAATTTTTCATTTCTTTTTCATATTTATTTATATTTTTCATGTTTCCTAAACTGAGCATATGTGACTTTCATAATTAAAAGAAAATGTGGGGCTTACCTGGTGGGTCAGTGGTAAAGAATCTGCCTGCCAATGCAGGAGACATGGGTTCAATCCCTGGTCCAGGAGGATCCCACATGCCACGAAGCAACTAAGCTCATGTGCCACAACTATTGAGCCTGTGTCCTAGAGCCCAGGAAATGCAACTACTGTAACCCATGCACCCTAGAGCCCGTGGTCCACAGCAAGAGAAGCCCAAGCACTGCAACTAGAGAAAAGCCTGTGCAGCAACGAAGACCCAGCACAGCCAAAAATAAATAAATACAAATTTTTTAAAAAAGAAAATGCATGGTACATTTTAAGGAATATGCACATCTCCAGCATTCAGTAGCAGGAGGAAAGCTTGATTTCACAATTCCTTCTGGAGCCTTACATTCAAGACCCTCTTTCCCTCCAGGGGCACAGACACTGAACTTTTTACAGTCCACTGGGGTGAGAACAATGGTCTATTTCTGCCCTTCTCATTTCCCTTGAATCTTTCTTCTCTTTGTGTAAGAGGAGAGAGAGAGCAAAATCATGCAGCAGAATGATAATATGATCTCATAAAACTCTGTGTCTGACAGTCACAGCTGACAGCAGGGCATTTCAGTTTATTAACTAACCGCAGAACCCCCGCTTTCCTCCTTCCTCAAGACCTTCCTTCTGATTTGCTAGATATTTACCAATTCATTTGTTTTCAGTGTTCCCTCTGAAACAACCACTCAGATGGGATGAATGGCCAGATCAGCATCCAAGAATCTTGTTTTTTAACAGACCTCAGTTATGGTAAAAAGAAATGCATGCAACACCAATAAAGTCTAATGTTCATGTCGAACAATAAAGAGTAGTAATCAATAGTTATTTTAATAGCTTCCTTTATAATAAAAGGAATTGCACTGTGATACGACACTTAATAAATCACCATGTGACGACTCCTTCCTCTTCTCATGAATCTGAGGGAAGGTCAGCAATTTAATGACAGGAATCACTGAGGAAATAATGGGAGAAGAAGAATGGGAAAGCTGAGGAGTTGGGGTACTGTCATTAACCAGTGTGTGCCCCCTGGAACACACACGCACACACAAACATGCTCTTGACAGGAGATGAAAGGAGATAAAAAATTCTCCCTGGCCTGTGGAATAGCAGACAGCTGGTGAGGAAGCAAGAGAACTGGTAGTTTCTCACCCGAGTCGGATCCAAATGAAATGAAAACAGTACTTCAGAGGTGTCTAGTGGGACTCTTAGTGCTGATAGGAACATTCTATATCTGTACTATCCAATGCAGTAGCCACTAGACACATGTGACTCTTGAGCCCCCTGAAGTGTGGCGAGTGTAACTGAGGAGTGAGCTCAGTTACATTTTTAAAAATATTTACTTACTTGGCTGCGCCAGGTCTTAGATACCGTGTTTGTGCTTAGTGGTGTCCGACTCTTCGCGGCCCCTTGGACTGTAGCCCACCAGGCTCCTCTGTCCATGGCATTACCCAGGTAAGAATACTGGAGTGGGTTGCCATGTTCTGCTCCAGGGGACCTTCCCCACCCAGGGATCAAACCCACATCTTCTGCATTGGTAGGCAGATTCTTTACCACTGAGGCCCCCTATTTGTGGTACTTGGGATCTTTAGTTGCAGCATGTGGGATCTAGTTCTCTGACCAGGGACTGAACTCAGGCCCTCTGCATTGGGAACGTGAAATCTTAGCCATGGGACCACCAGGGGAGTCTCAGATTCTACTTAATTTTTAAAATTTATTTAAAAAGTTTTATTTTATATCAGAGTATAGTTGACTTCGGAGAAGGCAATGGCACCCCACTCCAGCACTCTTGCCTGGAAAATCCCACGGACAGAGTAGCCTGGTAGGCTGCGGTCCATGGGGTCGCTAAGAGTCGGACATGACTGAGAGACTTCACTTTCACTTTCATGCATTGGAGAAGGAAATGGCAACCCACTCCAGTGTTCTTGCCTGGAGAATCCCAGGGATGGGGGAGCCTCGTGGGCTGCCATCTATGGGGTCGCACAGAGTCAGACACGACTGAAGCAACTTAGCAGCAGCAGCAGCAGCATAGTTGACTTACAATGTGTTAGTTTCAGGTGTATAGCAAATTGATTCAGTTATATATATACATATATCTATTCTTTTTCAGATTCTTTTCCCGTATAGGTTTTTAAGATTATTGAGTAGAGTTCCCTGTGCTCTTTACGTAGGTCCTTGTTGTTTATCTATTTATATATAGTAATGTGTATATGTTAATCCCAACCTCCTGATTTATCCTTCTCCCAGATTCTACGTTATGTAAATGAATTTAAAATTAAATAACCCACACGTGGCTAGTGGCTACTGTATGGTCAGTACAGAAAGAGATGTAAGTTTGGAGATCTGAGAGATCTGAAAGCAGAAGAGCTCTGTTCCCCTTTTCTCTCCAGAACTCTGGCACCATACAGCGGTTCCTCAAGCCTTCCTGCAGCAGCAGCCATAGAGGAAAAGTGGCTGGCTGGGATGACAGGGACACAGAGGTCCTAGGACAGCCTCCCCTGATTTCCCATGACCCTTCCCATAGTGTTGAGGGAACAGCCAGTCACACATTCCTCAGCCCCCCTCCCCCAGGAGGTACAGAAGTTAGATAAGAAAAAAGGAATGGTAATCTCCAAGGGCCACATTCAGTCTTAAGGAGGGGATGCTGCCTTAGAAAGTGGTGTGAGCTCCAGGATCGTGGCTGTATAAGAACACCACCAAGAGCTGGAAGCCTCACTTTATGGATAATGTAGTGCTTCCCCCCTCTTCACCCCCCACGTTATTCCCCATCTTGGTTATTGTTCAGTTGCTCAGTCATGTCTGACTCTTTGTGACCCCGTGGACTGCAGCCTGGCAGGCTTCCCTGTCCTTCACCATCTCCTGGAGCTTGCTCAAACTCATGTACATTAAGTTAGTGATGCCATCCAACCATCTCATCCTCTGCCATCCCCTTCTCCTCCTGCCTTCAGTCATTCCCAGCTTCAGGGTCTTTTCCAGTGAGTCAGTTCTTCACATCAGGTGGCCAAAGTATTGGAGCTTCAGTTCCAGCTTCAGTCCTTCCAATATATATTAAGGACTGATTTCCTCTAGGATTGACTGGTTTGATCTCCTTGCAGTCCAAGGGACACTCAAGAGTCTTCTCCAACACCAGAGTTCAAAAACATCAATTCTTCTGTGCTCAACCTTCTTTATGGTCCAACTCTCACATCCATACACGACTACTGGAAAAACCATAGCTTTGACTAAATGGACCTTTGTCAGCAAAGTAATGTCTCTGCTTTTTAATACGCTGTCTAGGTTTGTCATAGCTTTTTATCCAAACTTTTCTTCCCTCTCTTGGGGACAGTGGCAAATGCAGTCAACCAGGTGGTGCTAATGGTAAAGAATCTGCCTGTCAGTGGAGGAGACTCAAGAGTTGTGGGTTCAATCCCTGGTTCAGGAAGATCCCTGGGAGTAGGAAATGGCACCCCACTCCAGTATTCTTGCCTGAAAAAATTCCATGGGCAGATGAGCCTGGCCAGACATGACTGAATGACTGAGCACCGCCACCACCAGAGAGTAAAGACCCTTCTCTGATTATCAGGGCTCTATCAGCTTTCTGGAGTGCCAAGACAACTTAGCAGGGGAAGGGGAAGGGGTGAAACGAAGGAGGACCCTATGGGGCTCCTGGAAACAGAAACATTTTTTGTTTCTTGTAGGCAAGGCTTCCCAAGTGGTGCAGTGACAAAGAATCTGCCTGCCAATGCAGGAGATGCCAGAGATAGGGGTTTGATCCCTGAGTTGGGAAGACCTCCTGGAGAAGGAAATGGCAACCTACTCCAGTATTCTTGCCTGGGAAATCCCATGGATAGAGGAGTCTGATGAGCTATAGTCCATGGGGTCTCAAAAGAGTCAACATAGCAACTACACAACAACAAAGGTAAGACTCCAGCCTCTGTGACATTCCCTGAGTTCCAAAGGGCAGATTTGAACAGTTGCTAATCAAGGGAGGAGCAGCCAAGAAACCACCTGAGGCAGAATTAAAAGGACCAGAGAAGCTCATCCAGATAGGAGACCAATCACCTGAGATCCTGCACACACCCTAATCTTTTCAGCAACCCCACCCTTGAACTGTTGCTATAAAACTCCTCACAAAATCCTCTTGGGTGGGCACAATAGTGTTTGAGAACAGGAGCCTGCTGTGTCCCCCTCTGACTGGTGAAACTGGTGAAACAATAAAGCTATTCTTTCCTCAGTCAGTTCAGTCACTTAGTCGTGTCCAACTCTTTGCAACCCCATGGACTGCAGCACACTGGGCCTCCCTGTCCATTACCAACTCCCAGAGTTTACTCAAACTCATGCCCATTGAGTCAGTGATGCCATCCAACCATCTCATCCTCTGTCGTCCCCTTCTCCTCCTGCCTTCAATCTTTCCCAGCATCAGGGTCTTTTCAAATGAGTTAGCTCTTTGCATCAGGTGGCCATAATATTGGAGTTTCAGCTTCAGCATCAGTCCTTCCAATGAACATTCAGAACTGATTTCCTTTAGGATGGACTTGTTGGATCTCCTTGCAGTCCAAGGGACTCTCAAGAGTCTTCTCCAACACCACAGTCCAAAAGCATCAATTCTTTGGCACTCAGCTTTCTTTATAGTCCAACTCTCACATCCATATATGACCACTGGAAAAACCATAGCCTTGACTAGATGGACCTTTGTTGGGAAAGTAATGTCTCTGCTTTTTAATATGCTGTCTAGGTTGGATAACTTTTCTTCCAAGGAGCAAGTGTCTTTTAATTTCATGGCTGCAGTACCATCTACAGTGATTTTGGAGCCCCCCAAAATAAAGTCTGACACTGTTTCCACTGTTTACCCATCTATTTGCCAAGAAGTGATGGGACCAGATGCCATGATCTTCGTTTTCTGAATGTTGAGCTTTAAACCAACTTTTTCACTCTCCTCTTTCACTTTCATCAAGAGGCTCTTTAGTTCTTCACTTTTTGCCGTAAGGGTGGTGTCATATGCATATCTGATGTTATTGATATTTCTCCCAGAAATCTTGATTCCAGCTTGTGCTTCGTCCAGCCCAGCGTTTCTCATGATGTACTCTGTATATAAGTTAAACAAGCAGGGAGACAATATAAAGCCTTGAAGTACTCCTTTCCTAATTTGGAACCAGTCTGTTGTTCCATGTAAGGTTCTAACTGTTGCTTCCTGACCTGCATACAGATTTCTCAAGAGGCAGGTCAGGTGGTCTGGTATTCCCATCTCTTTCAGAGTTTTCCACACTTTGTTGTGATCCACACAGTCAAAGGCTTTGGCATGGTTAATAAAGCAGACATAGATGTTTTTCTGGAACTCTCTTGCTTATTTGCTGATCCAACAGATGTTGGCAATTTGATCTCTGGTTCCTCTGCCTTTTCTAAATCCAGCTTGAACATCTGGAAGTTCATGGTTCACATACTGTTGAAGCCTGGCTTGAAGAATTTTGAGCATTACTTTACTAGTGTGTGAGATGAGTGCAATTGTGTGGTAGTTTGAACATTCTTTGGCATTGCCTTTCTTTGGGGTTGGAAAACTGACCTTTTCCAGTCCTGTGGCCACTGCTGAGTTTTCCAATATGCTGGCACATTGAGTGAAGCGCTTTCACAGCATCATCTTTTAGGATTTGAAATAGCTCAACTGGAATTCCATCACCTCCACTAGCTTTGTTCATAGTGATGCTTCCTAAGGACTACTTGACTTTGCATTCCAGGATATCTAGCTCTACGTGAGTGATCATACCATCATGATTATCCGGGTCATGAAGATCTTTTTTATATAGTTCTGTGTATTCTTGCCACCTCTTCTTAATATCTTCTGCTTCTGTTAGGTCCATACCATTTCTGTCCTTAATTGTGCCCATCTTTGCATGAAATGTTCCTTCGGTATCTCTGATTTTCTTGAAGAGATCTCTAGTCTTTCCCATTCTATTTTTTTCCTCTTTGTCTTTGCACTGGTCACTGAGAAAGGCTTTCTCATCTCCCCTTGCTATTCTTTGCACAGCTGTGTGGCACTGGAGTGACTGTGAGGAGATACCCCATGTCCAAGGGCAGAAAAGCCCCAGCAAGATGGTAGAAGGGGTGACATCATGTTCAGAATCAAACCTCATACCTGCCAGAGATGCTCAAAGGGCTCAAACAAACCTTGTGCACACCAGGACACAAAGACCCCACAGAGACTGAGACAGAGCTGTGTTTGAGTGTCTCCTGTGGAGATACAGGTCAGCAGTAGACTGCCACAGTGGCAGGGGCTCTGGGTGCAATAGACCTGGGTATGGCATAAGCCCTCTTGGAGGTCACCATTAACCCCACCATAGAGCTTCCAGAACTTACACAGGACTGGGGAAATAGACTCTTGGTGGGTACAAACAGAACTTTGTGCATACCAGGACCCAGGAAAAAGGAGCAGTGACCCCACAAGAGACTGACTCGGACTTGTCCGTGAGTGTCCAGGAGTCTCTGGTAGAGATGTGGGTTGGCGGTGGCCTGCTGCAGGGCTGCGGGCACTGAGTGTAGCAGTCCATGCGTGGGACCTTTTGAAGGAGGTTGTCATTATCTTCATGACCTCCACCATAGTTTGGCCCCAGATAAATAAAAGGGAGGGAACACAGCCTCACACATCAACAGAAATTTGTATTAAAGGTTTATTGAGCATGGCCTCAACCATCAGAACAAGATCCAGTTTCCCCCTCAGTCTCTCCCTTCAGGAAGATTCCATAAGCCTCTTATCCTTCTCCATCAGAGGGCAGACAGATTGAAAACCACAATCACAGAAAACTAGCCAATCTGATCACATGGACCACAGCCTTGTCTAACTCAAAGGGCTATGAGCAATGCCGTGTACTGCCACCCAAGATGGACGGGTCATGGTGGAGAGTTCTGACAAAACGTGGTCCACTGGAGAAGGGAATGGCAAACCACTTCAGTATTCTTGCCTTGAGAACCCCATGAACAGTATGAAAAGGCAAAAAGACAGGACACTGAAAGATGAACTCCCTAGGTTGGTAGGTGCCCAATATGCTACTGGAGATCAGTGGAGAAATAATTCCAGAAAGAATGATGAGACGGAGCCAAAGAAAAATCAACACCCAGTTGTGGATGTGACTGGTGATAGAAGTCAAGTTCGGTGCTGTAAAGAGCAATATTGCATAGAAACCTGGAACATTAGGTCCATGAAGCAAGGCAAATTGGAAGTGATCAAACAGGAGACGGCAAGAGTGAACGTCAACATTTTAGGAATCAGAGAACTAAAATGGACTGGAATGGGTGAATTTAACTCAGATGACCATTATATGTACTACTGTGGGCAAGAATCCCTTAGAAGAAATGGAGTAGCCATCATAGTCAACAAAAGAATCTTTGTCTACTTCATCCTAAACGCTGTCTCAGAGATTCAATTTGGCATCAGAGCACAAAGAAGCTGAGCTTTCTGCATCACGGGGAGGGGCCCAAGAGTGTCCCAGATGGATTTTGTGGGAAGGATGAAGTCTTAGAGTCAGAATTAAATTGATTTAAGGAAAATAAATTTAGCAAACTAAGATTCGTACCCATTATATTTGCTTGATTATGTAGCTTCCTCTTTCCTACTTCAGTTCAGTTCAGTTCAGTCTCTCAGTTGTGTCCGTCTCTTTGAGACCCCATGAATCACAGCACACCAGGCCTCCCAGTCCATCACCAACTCCTGGAGTTCACTCAAACTCATGTCCATTGAGTCGGTGATGCCATCCAGCCATCTCATCCTCTGTCGTCCCCTTCTCCTCCTGCCCCCAATCCCTCCCAGCATCAGAGTCTTTTCCAATGAGTTAACTCTTCGCATGAGGTGGCCAAAGTATTGGAGTTTCAGCTTTAGCATCAGTCCTTCCAATGAACACCCAGGACTGATCCCCTTTAGAATGGACTGGTTGGATCTCCTTGCAGTCCAAGGGACTCTCTTTCCTACTTTATCCCTCTTAAAAGTAGATTACCATTTGTAAAAGCTATAATATATACATGTATTTTCCCCATATACCCCTTTTCCTCACACATTAGTAGCCTTCCCTACTCTCTACATCCCACACCAAAATGGTGTATTTGTTACAACTGATGAACCTATATTGACTCATCATTATCACCCAAAGTCTGTGGTTTACCATTTAAAAAAATATTTTTAAAAATTTATTTATTAGGCTGATTATTTTGGGCTCCAAAATCACTGCAGATGGTGATTGCAGCCATGAAATTAAAAGACAGTCCTTTGAAGGAAAGTTATGACCAACCTAGACAGCATATTTAAAAGCAGAGATATTACTTTGCCAACAAAGGTCTGTCTAGTCAAGGCTATGGTTTTTCCAGTGGTCATGTATGGATGTGAGAGTTGGACTGTGAAGAAAGCTGAGCACCAAAGAATTGATGCTTTTGAACTGTGGTGTTGGAGAAGACTCTTGAGACTGCAAGGGGATCCAACCAGTCCATCCTAAAGGAGACCAGTCCTGGGTGTTCATTGGAAGGACTGATGCTGAGGCTGAAACTCCAATACTTTGGTCACCTCATGTGAAGAGTTGACTCATTGGAAAAGACCCTGATGCTGGGAGGGATTGGGGACAGGAGGAGAAGGGAATGACAGAGGATGAGATAGCTGGATGGCATCACCAACTCAATGCACATGAGTTTGGGTGAACTCTGGGAGCTGGTGATGGACAGGGAGGCCTGGCGTGCTGTGGTTCATGGGGTCACAAAGAGTTGGACACGACTGAGTGACTGAACTGACTGACTGACCAGGTCTTAGTTGCAGCAAGCAGGATCTTCACTGCAGAGTGTGGGATCTAGTTCTCCAACCAGGGATCCAAACAGGGTCCCCTGTGTTGGGAGTGCAGAGCCTTAGCCATTGCACCACCAGGAAAGTTCCTGTAGTTCACTCTTGATGAACATTCTGCGGGTCTTGACAAGTGTATAATGACATGTGTCTACCACTGCAGTATCATACAGAAGAAGTTTCACTGCCTTGAAGCTTCTCTGTGCTCTGCCTGTTCATCCCTCCCTTCCCCATCTCCCTACAACAATTAATCTTTTTACTGCCTTTTCCAGAATGTTATATAGTTGGAATTTTACTATATGTAGCCCTTTCAGATTGACTTCTTTCACTTGGTAATATGCATGTCTTTTCACAGTTTGATAGTTCATTTCTTTTTAGCGCTAAATAAACATCTCGGTTTAAAGGTACCAGTGTTTATTTATCCATTCACCTACTGAAGATCATGTTGGTTGTTTTAAGTTTTGGCAATTATGAATGAAGATGTTATAAACCTCCATGTGCAGGTTTTTGCATGAACATAAACTTTGAATTCCTTTGGGTAAATACCAAGGAGGGGCTATTACTGGATCATATGGTTAGAGTATGTTTAGTTTTTTAAACTAAGCTAAAACTTAACTAAAAACATTTGACAAACTGTCTTTCAAAGTGGCTGTACAATTCTGTATTCCCATCAGCAGTAAATGAGAGTTGCTATTGCTCCACCTCCTTGCCAGCATTTGGTGAAACTCTAGTACTTTGGCCACCTCATGCGAAGAGTTGACTCATTGGAAAAGACTCTGATGCTGGGAGGGATTGGGGGCAGGAGAAGGGGACGACAGAAGTTGAGATGGCAGTTTGAATCCAGGTTCCATCACTTTTATTTATTTTTATTTTATTTATTTATCTTTTGGCTATATCATGCAGCATGTGGGATGTTATTCCTCCTTCCACAGATTGAACCTTTGCCCCCTGCATTGAACCCTTGAATTCTTAACCATTGAACTATTAGGAAAGTCCCAGTTGTCACCACTTTTGAGACACTTAAACTTGAGCAAGGCCTTTAACTTCTAGAGCCATGTCTTAGTTTTTCTCTCTGATTAAATACAGACTATAAAACCTACTTCACCAAATTGTTACAAAGCTTAACTAAGGCAGTAGAAATGAAAACCATGCTAGTCATTATTATCCTGATTTATGCAGCAACAAAACCATGTTAAGGATGGAGGTTTTCAGTTAGCTTTTTTGTACAAGGTTCTCTTTTGCATAGGAAGCCCTGTGATCTTTAGAGAAGCCTAGAAATTCCATAAACCCACAAGTCCCCAGGCACCAATTATCAGAACAAGGCTGAGTTTGGGTCCAACAGAGATTGAATCTTGAACATGGGACACTAGGCAACCCAAACTCTCCCTCATGAACTGGATGTTATTTGATCCACTGAGACATGAAGTTGGAACAGCACTCAGTGTATAATGGAAATAGTAGTCAGAAGATAGGGCTCCAGCAGGTCTAAAAGCTAAAGAAAATTGCATGAGCAGGTCAGCCACACTCCCATGGTTCTTACTCCTACTGTTCTACTGTTTCTCTCTCAGCACATATCCACAGCCTCATGGGGAATTATTACTAATTGACAGTGGAAAGAAAAGGGCAGGCTTAATTTACAGATGGGTGTATATGATATGGCCTCAAGTGAACAGATGCTGTTTACCTCTTCCTTCAGAAACAAGTCTGATAGACAGGAATGGAGGGAAATCCTCCCAATAGACAGTGTTGGGGTTTTTTTTTGCTGTTGTTTTTATTTTATTTTACGTATTTATTTATTTCTGGCTGTGCTGGGTCTTTGTTGCTGCACCAGCTTCTCTCTAGCTGCAGTGAGCAGAGGCTACTCTCTAGTTGTGAGTACATGGGCTTCTCATTGCTGCAGCATCTCTTGTTGTGGAGCTCAGGCAGTGGGGTGAGCAGGCTTCAGTATTTGTGGCATGTGGGCTCAGTAGTTGTGGCTCCTGGCCTCTGGAGCACAGGCTCAATTGTTGTGGTGCATGGACTAAGCTACTCGTTGGCATGTGGGCTCTTCCCAGACCAAGGATTGAACCTGGGTCTCCTACATTAGCAGGCAGATTATTTACCACTGAGCCACCAGTGAAGCCCTGAGAGTGTTATAAGTCTACATCTGTCATCCTATTAATGGAGAGATGGCCCAGGGTGTGTAAGTATCAATTTACAGTCAATAGTTCATGGGTTGGAAGATAGTCATTGGCTTTTGAAGAACAAAACTAGGAGACTGGGGACGAGGAAGTCTGGATCTCAGTCTCTCCCTCTCTGCCTTCACCTCTTTCCCCTTTATAACCCTGGTCCTCCCACCGCCCCCGACACTGTCTTCTTGTTCCTGCCCCTCACAGTGCAGCTTCCACAGACTCACAGAGCAAACCAGCCCCAGTGACACAGGTACCACTCTACACCCATAAACAGGATGCACCTCTTTCCACGAGGATAAGTCCCCAGAAGCTGGGTTAGCCTGAGACCTTACCTACATTCCTCTTGTGATTCTGGAAAATATGAAGTGTGTTTTCAGAAATGAACTGTTATGTTCTGTTCCATCTCAGAGCAGTTCATAATCCACAAAGTATGATCCAGGAGCTTGGAAACAAACTTTTTTTTTTTTTACTGTGCCACAAAGCATGTGGGATCTTAACTCCCCAACTAGGGATCAAACTCGTGCCCCCTGCATTAGAATTATAGGATCTTGGACTGCCAGGGAAGTCTGGACCCAGGTTTGGTTCTGAATTCCAATCTACCTATTAGCCGTGTGGCCTTGAGCTTCATGCCTCTGAGCCTCCAGCTCACTGATCTGTGAAATGGGGATAATAATATCTACCTGACAGGATTCTATGGGCAGCAAATGAAAGGGAGGAGAAAGCAACACAAAACCCAGTCCTGGGAAAACAGGACTTCAAAAATACCAATTTTTCTTCCATGTCTTGAATATAATGCTAGATATATTCCCTAAAAAACTTCACTTTGGCAATTTGGCCTTTGACTTTCTGTATTTCCAGAAAACAGCATTTATGTGTGTGTTTGTGTATGCCTGTGTACACATGCATATTCTTCAGTTCTGCTGAAAGGGAGAAGGTCAAAGTCAGTCTGTTGTGTATGTGAGTGTGTATTTGCATGCTTATCTTGGAGATCCCAAGAAAATGAATCCGTTAAACCTGACTCAGATCATTGTCTGTTAGTTTTTAAAGTGGGTCATCATTAAGATTTTTAGAAGTAGCTATGGATGGGGGTTGAGTGCAAAAGGAACCAATCATGTGATTAGAGGGTAGAACTTTCAGTCCTTCCCTATTCTCGGACCTCAGGGAGGGAAGAAGGGCTGAAAGTTGAATCAATTCTCATTTGCCAACGATTTAATCAATCATAACTATGGAATGAAAGTGAAAGAAAGTGAAGTCACTCAGTCATGTCTGACTCTTTGTGACCCCATGGACTGTAGCCCACCAGGCTCCTCTGTCCATGGGATTCTCCAGGCAAGAATACTGGAGTGGGTTGCCATTTCCTTCTCCAGGGGATCTTCCCAACCCAGGGATTGAACCCCGGTCTCCTGTGTTGCAGGGAGATGCTTTATCCTCTGAGCCACCAGGAAAGCAACCTCCATAAAACCCCGAAGGATAACTTTTTGGCCCTTTTTGGAGAGCTTCCACACTGGAGAACAAGAATAGTTCCAAGTGCCACCATGCCAGGTTTCAGGCTCCATGAGGAGAGAAGCTCCTTTGTTTGGGATGTCCCTCTGAGTATCTCTTCATCTGGCTGTTGATTTGCAACCTTTGATATCCTTTTATTGGGGCTTCCCATGAGGCGCTAATTGTAAAGAATCCACCTGCTAATGCAGGAGACATAAGAGACACAGGTTCCAAAGATCTTGTGGAGGAAGGTATGGCAACCCACTCCAGTATTCTTGCCCAGAGAATCCCATGAATAGAGGAGCCTGGCAGGCTGCAGATCCATGGGGTTGCAAAGTGTTGGACATGAGTGAGCATGCAGAATAATCCTTTTATAATAACTTGGTCATCTAGTGAGTAAACGGGTTTTCCTGAGTTCTATGAGCCATTCTAGCAAATTAACTGAACCCCAAGAGGAGATCATGGGAACCTCTGATTTAGAGCCAATCAGTGAGAAGTACAGGTAGCAACCTGGGCTTGTGATTGGTCTGAAGTGGAGGGTGGTCTTGTGGGACAAAGCCCTGTACCTGTGGAATCTGATTCTAACTCTAGGTAGATAGTGTCAGAACTGAGCTGAAGTCTCTGACATCTTGCTGGCATCCAAGAATTCCTTGTTGGTGTGGGGAAGTTCATGTGTGCACATATGAACACATACATGCATGAGCACACACACACAGACATACAAAGACACTCACAGAAACACACACACACACACTGGAATTGGGTCCAGGAATCCTTAGGATCTACCCTTACTGGTAGCTGAAAGTGCAAGGTATAAAGAATGACAGACTTGTGTGTCTGGAGGGCAGGGGCAATTTCCCAGAAGGAAGTTACATCTATGGGCAGATAATATAAATAATAATCTGTCACACAGATGCATGTTAAATGTTGCTATGGAGGAAATACATGTCAGTGACATACTAGTGAAAAAGTCAATATTCTTAAATATCACTATTTTGATAGTGTCAGTAATAGATTGTCTTCTACACAATTAGAACAAGGTGTTTGTCTTTTGATAATAGAAAGTGACAATGTACTTAAAAGTTTTAGAAAGGGCTTCCCTGGTGGCTCAATGGTAAAGAATCTGCCAACCAATGCAGGAGACACAGGTTCAGTCCCTGGTCCAGGAAGATCCCACATGCCATGGATCAACTAAGCCTGTGTGCCACAACTATTGAAACCCACACACCCTAGGGCCCATGCTCCACGAGAGAAGCCGCTGCAATGAGAAGTTTGTGAACTGCAGCTGGAGAGTAGCCCCTGCTCTGTGCAACTTGAGAAAAGTCCAAGAAGCAATGAAGACCCAGCGCAGCCAAAAATAAATATATAAAATGAATTTTAAAAAACTTAAAAATTTTAGAAAAAAATTTATCCAGTTATTTTCAGCAAATTACCATAACTTCACAACTCAATGCATGTCCATGAGATGAATGTCTCTCATTTACTTTATAGTAACCTTTTATAAAGGGCTTTAGAATGTCATAACTTGGGGTACACTGAATTATGTTACCTTTCCAGTCTACCCCGTAGTGCATAGGGATTCTTTCTGTGACCCAAAATGCCTATCAATCCTGATATTAACATTTTCTGACATCAATATCATAATGTGAATCTACTAGATATAAACAGATATAATAGTCTTTGAATTCATTAATGATGCTTTCAGAGAGAAGTTTGGGATCCTGGGATCTGTTCCAACTTTTGTGATGTCTTGGGATAGAACCAGAAGTACCCAAGACCGCAAAGAATGGGAGGAGCTTAGGCCTGGATATGAACTTGATTTGCTGACGTGGTGGACAATGGGAAAGGCGGGCTAATGAGTCAAGAATTGTGGAGACAAGACCAATAGTCCTTGGCAAGTGCTTGGGAAAAGGGGACAAAGTAGAGTGAGGAGCCTGGAATGATACTGAAGTAGGGTGGAGGTACTGGTCCCAGAACTAGGAGACAGGGAGGCAAAGTCTGTTGAAGGAGAGTCCCATTTTATTTATTTATTTTGACTGGGTGGCTTGCAGAATCTTATCTTGGTTTACTGAGCAATGATCAAACCAGTGTCCCCTGCAGTCGAAGCACAGAGTCCTAACCACTGGACCCCCAGGGAAATATCGAGTCCCATTTTAGACAGTGAGAATGAGCTGCCAGTATCTGGTAGTACCACGAGACTGAAACTCAGGACAGAAGATGGATTTTGGCAGGCTTCGCTGGTGGCTCAGGTAGTAAAAGAATCTGCCTGCAATACAGGAGACCCGGGTTTGATCCCTGGGTTGGGAAGATTCCCTGGGGAAGAAAAAGCAACTCACTCCAGTATTCGTGCCCGAGAAGTCCCATGGACAGAGGAACCTGGCGGGCTACCATCCATGGGGTCACAAAGAGTTAGACACAATTGAATAACTAACACGTACAGTGTGAAGGTAACAGCTGAACTCTGACAGTACATGAGTTTGTCAAGTGAGGAAATGTAGAGAGAAAAGAAAAAATAAAACTTCTGGGGAACACTCCATTCATGGGTAGAGCAAGTGATCTCAGCCAGAGAGGGAAGCAAAGGAGGCAGCGTTAGAGAGGAAGTGGAAGGAAGGAGTCAAGACACAGGTTTTAGAGAAGATCTGTGCCTAGGAGAGTGGCCAGGGTGTCAAATGTTGAGTGGAGCCTGAGGAGGAGTTCCTGAGGGCACACAGAAAAATCTCTGTTAGGTTGGGGTGTCCCCACTCTGGAGAGATTCCCCAGAAGCAGACCCAGAGAGGAGAATTCCTATGCAAGAGACTTCCCAAGGAAGAAGTCATCACAGAGCGGGGCCGGCAGGACAGGGAAAGGAAGAGGAAGCAAGAATGTAGCTTCCACCATGTCTCGGGGAGGGGTGCTGCAGCCTGATTCTGCCTTGGACGCTTTGGGGTGATCCTGCGAGGGGTTTGCTGGGGAGTCTGTTGTGCTCAGGTCAGAGATGGGCTGAGGACTGCAGGGGGCAGGCAACAGATGCCCAGGAACTTCTGGTTTCCCTAGTGTCCCAGGACCAGCCCACCTCCTACCCCGAGGCACACACGTTCAGGGAGGGTTGATTGCCACGTGTGATGATTCCAGGCTAGTTTGCAGGATATCCCTCAATGTATTTGTCTGGCTGTTTTCTCATGATCACATTTAAGCTCAATATGTTTTAAAAATGTTTATTTATTTAGCTGTGTTGGGCCTTAGTTGTGGCATGTGGGATTTTCCTCGTGGTACACTGACTCCCTTGCTGTGGCTCATGGGCTCAGAAGTTCTGGCACACAGGTTTAGCTGCCCCGTGGCATGTGGGATCTTAGTTTCCCCACCAGGGATTGAACCTGCGTCCCCTGTATTGCAAGGCAGACTCTGAACCACTGGACAACCAGGGAAGTCCCAGGCTCAATATTTTTAGGAGGAATGTTTCACAGATGAGGTCATGTTGCTCGTAGGACAGCATATAAAGAGTTATGACAAAATCCTACAGACTTGGTGGATTACATTAATAATAGCAGAAGTTATTACTATTTCTCATAGTTTTGGAGGCTGGGAAGTCAAAGGTCAAGATGTGGACACACTTGGTGTCTGGTGAGAGTTCTCTTACTAGTTCATCAACATCCATCTTCTCCCTACAACCTCACATGGCAAAATGGAGTGGGGAGCTCTCCAGAGCCTCTTGTTGTTTAGTTGTTAGGTCATGTCTGACTGTTTTGTGACCCCATGGATTCTAGCCTGCCAGGCTCCTCTGTCTGTGGGATTTCCCAGACAAAAATACTGGAGTGGGTTGCCATGCCCTTCTCCAGGGAATCTTCCCAACCCAGGGATCGAACCTGCATCTCCTGTGTCTCCTGCATTGCTGGTGGATTCTTTATCATTGAGCCACTAGAGAAGCCTGGAACTTCTTCTTTTAAGTGCACTAATCCTATTCATGAGAAGCATGAAGTGAAAGTTGCTCAGTTGTGTTTGACTCTTTGTGACCTCATGGACTATGCAGTCCATGGAATTCTCCAGGCCAGAATACTGGAGTGGGTAGCCTTTCCCTTCTCCAGGGGATCTTCTCAACCCAGGGACTGAACCCAGGTCTCCTGCATTGCAGGCAGATTCTTTACCAACTGAGCTATCAGTGAAGCCCCTATTCATGAGGAATCCACCCAAATTACCCTAATTACCTCCCAAAGGCCCCACTTTCAAGCACCATCATATTGGAATTAGGCTTCAATGGAGGAATGCACATTCAGATTATAGCACACATTATGGCAATGAGCCCCATTGTTAGTGTCATTAAGTTGAATCATTCGGGTGACCGTGGAAACATACTGTGCAACTTGCCTTAAGACCAGACACGAGGATTAGGGTCCATAGACTCAAGGCTTGGAGAGACTTTTCTAACAACCAGGTGGCTGATAGGCCTGTTTGAGATCCCCTAACTTAGAACATGGAGAAGGCAATGGCACCCCACTCCAGTACTTTTGCCTGGAAAATCCCATGGACGAAGGAGCCTGGTAGGCTGCAGTCCATGGGGTCACTAGAGTCGGACACGACTGAGCGACTTCACTTTCACTTTTCACTTTCATGCATTGGAGAGGGAAATGGCAACCCACTCCAGTGTTCTTGCCTGGAGAATCCCAGGGATGGGGGAGCCTGGTGGGCTGCCGTCTATGGGGTCGCACAGAGTCGGACACGACTGAAGCGACTTAGCAGCAGCAGCAGCAGCAGCAGCAACTTAGAACAGCATTTCCCTTCTGAGGCTTTAAAGGCTAGGTTGGTTTAAGACTCCTTTTTCAAAGTCCTGAAGCCACTGTAACCACAGCCCAGAGCCTGGGGTGGTAGGAATAGGAGGCAATGACAGCCCACTGTAGTTTGCTGCTGAAAAAGCTTGGGACTTACCTTGTGGTCCAGAGATTAAGACTGCACTCCAACTGCAGGGGTCCTGGGTTTGATCCCTGGTCAGGGAACTAAGATCCCACATGCAGCTTAGCCAAAACAAACAAACAAAAGATGTTAGACTGGACAAGGGACAGCCAACATGGGTGAGAGGGGCTGAGCCTGGCTCTTTCTTCCCCACTTCTAAGCATCTGATTATCCTGGCACAGAATTTTCTGGACTCTGGGACAACTGAGATTTGGAATCACTGTCTAAGAAAACTCTGCTGTGAGCTGGGTCCAGGCTCACAATGGGGTATGGAGGTAAATGCTGTGTGTCAAGTGCCAAGGCCACATCCCAGGCCCTCTGGCCAGGTGAGAACACGATCCCCACCCACCCCACCCCACCTGTCCCTGGAGTCCAAGGAGTTTGTTTGGAAGGCAGTAACAAACAGAGAAGAAAACATCACGTGGGGGAGGCATCCCTGACTGACAAAGCAGTGCCGTCTTGACTTGCCAGTAACCTGAGACAGGGAGAGCAGGTGAGATATTTTGCTCTCTTCTGGGCTTCCCTGGTGTCTCAGAAGACAAAGAATCTGCCAGCTGTGTGGGAGACCTGGGTTCGACCCCTGGGTTGGGAAGATCCCCTGGAGAACGAAATGGCAACCCACTCCAGTATTCTTGCCTGGAGAATCCCATGGACCAAGGAGCCTGGTAGGTTATAGTCCATGGGGTCACAAAGAGTCAGACATGACCAAGTGACTAACACTTTCATTTACTCCCCATGCAAGGGCAACCCACAACCAAAGATTTACTAACTTGGGCCAATATGAAAAGAAAGATCTTGGAAAAGGGACTTTTGGAGCTCTGTGGACCCACTTCCTAGTGAAACTGGTAAAATTTTTTTTAAAAATCATTTAAAATCTCTAGAAATGGTCCCAAAGACATACAGCAAATGAACACATATTTTTAAAATTTTATTTATTTTTGACTGCACTGGGTCTTCACTGCTGCGAGCAGGCTTTCTCTAGTTGCAGTGAGCAGAGGCTACTCTTTAGTTGCCGTGGATGGGCTTCTCATTGCAGTGGCTTCTCTAGGTTGTGTAGGCTTCAGTATTTGTGGCTCTTGGGCTCTAGAGCACAGGCTCAGTAGTTGCGACACAAGAGTTTAGTAACCCCAAGGCCTGTGGGATCTTCCAGGACCAGGGATAGAACCCATGTCCCCTGCATTGGCAGGCAGATTCTTAACCACTGGACCACTAGGGAAGTCCTTGAACAAATATTTATTCACAAAAACCTATTAAAATTCAATATTTAAAAAAAAATCAGTATGAATAATTATAAGGTATTTGAACCCAGATGTGCTCCCTGCCTTCAGCTTTCCAACTTGACAGGATGGAGACTCTACTCCAGACTGGTTCAGCCAAGAACTCAGGGCTCCCACCTCTCTTCCTCAGCTCCCAGTTGGAGAACTGTCTTCCTGAAAGGGGCAGTGTATGGTCAGGCTACTCAAAGTGTCTGTTCTCTTGCTCTCTGTACATTCCTGCTTGACCAGTGTTTGCTTCACATATATCCTACTTACATGACTGAACTTACACATACTTACCCCAGGCACCAGATAATGATTATTCTTATCAAAGAAGCATTGAGGGGCATGCTCCTCTGCTGGTTTCCCTGGTAACACATGAACCAACCTGATGTCCATTTCCCTGATAACTGGCAATCTCCACTTCCCCCTGGGAGCAAAGACTGCTGCCATGTCCTGCCTGCTGTCCATCGTACACAGTGGTGTGTCACCGCTTGCTTCAGATGTGTAAACTCCTCCATCCATCAAACCACTGATGTCTCTCACTGATCTGGGCTCTTTGGGTTTGAAGCTGGGCAAGGACAGGCCTAGCAGGCCTGCACGGTGCAGCACAAGAGGCAGGACATCAGCATTTCTCATCTGGCCCCCAGTTACCTGTGTCAGGTAAGTGGCTGGCTGGTGGAGGCTGCCATTTCTCACCCAGCTGCCACTCATGAGGAGGAAGCTCTACCTTGAGCATGGTGCCACTGAGAATACTGGGACTCCAACTTCCCTTGTCTCAGCTCATAAGGCAGTCACTTCACACCAAGAGAAAGAAGATAAGGAGATCTGAGACTACTGCCCCGATTTCCCGTCCACCCTCACCCCACCCATCTACCAAATGTCAGACTCCTAAATGGGAGTATCACTCAGAGAGAAGATGATCTCTTCTATCTTTACTCCCAGATCCAGAACTGTGACTCAGAGATTTTTGCCTGGGAAGAGAAATAAGCCATAAAACAAATAGTTGCTAATCTCTTCTCAAGGAACAGATTTTATTAGGAACAGAGTACAAAGAACTTCAAGCCTAAGAGCATATCAGGAACAGTGGAGGTTGTGGTGAAAAGCAGTTAGGAAGATCAGTGGCCTCACTGGGCATATAGGTTAAATTGGAGGCCAGCTGGTTTTTCCAAAAGTCTGGAGGAGAGAAGCTGCTTAAAGGAGCTTCTTGTTGTTCTGTCACTAAGTCGTGTCCTACTCTTTGCAACCCCATGGACTGCAGCACACCAGGCTTCCCTGTCTTTCGCCATCTCCCAGAGTTTGCTCAAACTCATCTCCATTGAGTCTGTGATGCCATCCAACCAGCCTGAGATCAAATCTTAAAAACTGACTTTGAGAACTATCCCTTCTTAGAAGCCAAATTTTATTGATTTAGTCTAAGGAGCAGTTTATGCCCCCAGGACATTGTTGAAAACAATGGAGAAATCAGATGATATTTCAGTCGATTGGTCATGTCCGACTTTGCGACCCCATGAATCACAGCATGCCAGGCCTCCCTGTCCATCACCAACCCCTGGAGTTCACCCAAACTCATGTGCATTGAGTCGGTGATGCCATCCAGCCATCTCATCTTCTCCTCCTGCCCCCAATCCCTCCCAGCATCAGAGTCTTTTCCAATGAGTCAACTCTTTGCATGAGGTGGCCAAAGTACTGGAGTTTCAGCTTCAGCATCAGTCCTTTCAATGAACACCCAGGGCTGATCTCCTTTAGGATGGACTGGTTGGATCTCCTTGCAGTCCAAGGGACTCTCAAGAGTCTTCTCCAACACCACAGTCCAAAAGCATCAGTTCTTTGGCACTCAGCTTTCTTTATAGTCCAACTCTCACGCCCATACATGACCACTGGAAAAACCATAGCCTTGACTAGACAGACCTTTGTTGGCAAAGTAATGTCTCTGCTTTTGAATATGCTTTCTAGGTTGGTCATAACTTTCCTTCCAAGGAGTAAGCGTCTTAATTTCATGGCTGCAGTCACCATCTGCAGTGATTTTGGAGCCCCAAAAAGTAAAATCTGACACTGTTTCCACTGTTTCCCCATCTATTTCCCATGAAGTGATGGGACCGGATGCCATGATCTTCATTTTCTGAATGTTGAGTTTTAAGCCAACTTTTTCACTCTCCACTTTCACTTTCATCAAGAGGCTTTTGAGTTCCTCTTCACTTTCTGCCAAAAGGGTGGTGTCATCTGCATATCTGAGGTTATTGATATTTGTCCCAGAAATCTTGATTCCAGCTTGTGCTTCTTCCAGCCCAGCGTTTCTCATAATGTACTCTGCATATAAGTTAAATAAGCAGGGTGACAATATACAGCCTTGACATACTCCTTTTCCTATTTGGAACCAGTCTGTTGTTCCATGTCCAGTTCTAACTGTTGCTTCCTGACCTGCATACAAATTTCTCAAGAGGCAGATCAGGTGGTCTGGTATTCCCATCTCTTTCAGAATTTTCCACTCAATCAAAGGCTTTGGCATAGTCAATAAAGCAGAAATAGATGTTTTTCTGGAACTCTTTTGCTTTTTCCATGATCCAGCAGATGTTGGCAATTTGATCTCTGGTTCCTCTGCCTTTTCTAAAATGAGCTTGAACATCTGGAAGTTCACGGTTCATGTATTGCTGAAGCCTGGCTTGGAGAATTTTGAGCATTACTTTACTAGCATGTGAGATGAGTGCAGTTGTGTGGTAGTTTGAGCATTCTTCGGCATTGCCTTTCTTTGGGATTGGAATGAAAACTGACCTTTTCCAGTCCTGTGGCCACTGCTGAGTTTTCGAAATTTGCTGGCATATTGAGTGCAGCACTTTCACAGCATCATCTTTCAGGATTTGAAATAGCTCAGCTGGAGTTCCATCACCTCCACCAGCTTTGTTCGTAGTGATGCTTTCTAAGACCCACTTGACTTCACATCCCAGGATGTCTGGCTCTAGGTCAGTTGATCACGCCATTGTGATTATCTTGGTTGTGAAGATCTTTTTTGTACAGTTTTTCTGTGTATTCTTGCCACCTCTTCTTAATATCTTCTGCTTCTGTTAGGTCCATACCATTTCTGTCCTTTATCGAGCCCATCTTTGCATGAAATGTTCCCTTGGTATCTCTAATTTTCTTGAAGAGATCTCTAGTCTTTCCCATTCTGTTATTTTCCTCTATTTCTTTGCATTGTTCACTGAGGAAGGCTTTCTTATCTCTCCTTGCTACTCTTTGGAACTCTGCATTCAGATGCTTATATCTTTCCTTTTCTCCTTTGCTTTTCACTTCTCTTCTTTTCACAGCTATTTGTAAGGCCTCCTCAGACAGCCATTTTGCTTTTTTTTTTGCATTTCTTTTCCATGGGGATGGTCTTGATCCCTGTCTCCCGTACAATGTCACAAACCTCATTCCATAGTTCATCAGGCACTCTGTCTATCAGATCTAGTCCCTTAAATCTATTTCTCACTTCCACTGTATAATCATAAGGGATTTGATTTAGGTCTTACCTGAATGGTCTAGTGGTTTTCCCCACTTTCTTCAATTTAAGTCTGAATTTGGCAATAAGGAGTTCATGATCTGAGCCACAGCCACAGTCAGCTCCTGGTCTTGTTTTACACATTCCACACTGCTGAGTGTGGTCAGGAAAAGAGATAGTTAAAAAGAGTCCTACCAAAACTACCTTCATCCCTGAGGGACTGCAAGACCCCAAGGCTGCATCTCCAAGGAACAGCTTCAGAAGCTAAACAGTGGGGATGGGTGGGACGTCCTTGTTTAGTTGCTCAGACTCTTTGCGACCCCAGGGACTGTAATCCACCAGGCTCCTCTGTCCATTGGGATTTCCCAGGCAAGAATCCTAGAGTGGGTAGCCATTTTCTTCTCTGGGATCAAACCTGAGTCTCCTGCACTGCAGAGAGATTCTTTACCACTGAGCCACCTGGGAAGCCCATGCGCAGGAGAGACTACATCAAATAATCCAGCTAGTCACTAAACACAAAGTTGCAAATAATAACAATCCTTAGAGTGGGGAGGTTGCTACAATATATATCTAAAATATCAAGTCTCTAAAAAGCATTCTCAGGTGGCCCAAATAACAAAGAATCTGCCTGCCAATGCAAGAGACACAAAAGACAAGAGTTTGATTCCTGTTTTGGGAAGATCTCCTGGAGGAGGAAATGGCAACCCACTCCAGGATTCTTGCCTGGAAAATCCAATGGACAGAGGAGCCTGATGGGCTATAGTCCATGGGGTCACGGAGAGTCAGACATGACTGAGCTTGCAGGTACAGCAGAACAACAATAACAACAACATCAACAACAAAAGGAATGTATGACTCATACTCTGGGGAAAAAAGCAGGCAAGAGAAACTATCTGTGAGAGTGAATGAATGTCACATTTTACAAAGATTTCAAAGTAGCTATTATAAGTATGTTCAATAAACTAAAAGAAAGTATGATTAAAGAAGCAAGGAAAAGTGCTACTACAGTGTCGCAGCAAATTGACAGTATCCATAAAGAGATGTAAATTGTGAAAAGAAGCAAATGGAAATTCTGAAGTTTTAAAGTACAATAAATGAAATGACAGCTTAGCTAGAGGGACTCAACAGGAGATTTGAACTAACAGAAGAAAGAATTAAAGTACTTAAAACTGTATCAATTTAAAAAACTATATCAATAGAGATAATGCAGTCAGAAGAACAGCAAGAAAAAAAAAAATGAGGAAATGAGGAAAATGAACAGAGCCTTTGAGAAATATGGGAAATTATTAAGTACCAATATACATGTAATAGAAGTAACAGAAGTAGAAGAAAGAAAGGAATAGAAAATATATTTGAGGAAATAATGGCTAAAAAATCTCTCATATTTATTGAAAAACAGTAATTTACACATCCAGGAAGCTAAATGAATCCCAAGTATGATAGACATAAAAGGCTCAGGCACATCATAATAAAAATGCTGAAAGCCAAAGACGAGGCAAAAATCTTGAAAGCAGCAAGAGAAAAATGATGCATCACCTAAAAGGGAACCAAATAAACAGCTTACTTCTCAGCAGAAACAACAGAGACAGGCAGTGGGATCACACAAAGATTACATATACAAAGATCAAAAAATAAGCTGTCAACTAAGGACCCTATATCCAGCAAAGCCATCTTTTCATTCCCAGATAAACAAAACATTTAGAGAATTTGTAGCTAGTAGACCTGCTTTACTAAATACTAAAGGAAGTTCTTCAGGCTGAAAGCAAGTGACCATAGAATTTGAATCCGTAAGGTGGGCGTTAATGGTGGGAGGAAAGAATACCAGTGAAGGTAAGTAACTTATAAAGATCATAATAAATGCATGTAGTTTCTTCTTTCCAACTGATTTAAAAAACAATACATATATATAAAAATAATATGAGTATAATGTATTATTTGGTCTATAGCATATAGAAATACATTTGCCAGTAAAAGCCCAAAGGAAGTAGGCAGGAGCAAAACTGTACTGAGCTAAGGAAATGACTCAGATGGTAACTGGAATCCATGAGAACAAATAAAAAGAACCAGAAATGACAAGTAAAAGATTAATATAAAGGGAAGTATTAATATGCACTTGTTCTTTCTTCTCTGTATAAAACATCAGCTTGTATAAAACATCAAATTATATAAAGTAAACATTATAACAATTATAGATGCAGTATGTATAACAATACCACAAAAAGGGAGAAAAGGGAAGAGCTATATAGGAGTAATTATTCTACATCTGATTGGAACTAAGTTAATATAAATCTGAAGCTGTCTCTAATAAGTTAAGATGTATATGATAAGCCAAATTAGGAAACACCTAAAAAATGTAGTGAAAAAACATTATAGTAATTAAAATGCCACATTAGTAAATATTTGCTTAATACAAAAGAAAGCAGGAAATGAGGAATAGAGGAACAGAAAACAGGTAAGTAAATGGTAAATGTAAATTCAACTATATCAGTAAAAATATTAAATGTGAATGGATGAAACAATCCATTGAAAAGGCAGAGATTATCAGACTTGAATTAAAAAAGCCAAATAAGATCTTAACTATATGTTCTCTAGAAAAAAAAAAATGTTAAATTCAAAGATACAATAGATTGAAAGTAGAAGAACAAAAAAATAGCATCCAAGCAACAACCATAAGAAAGCTGGAGTAGCTACACTACTACCAGACAAATAGATTTTAAGTAAAAAAAAAAAAAAAAAAAATTACTAGAGATTTAAAAAGTCACTTAATAATGCTAAAAGAGTTCATCAGGAAGACAAAACAGTTGTAAACATATAGGCACCAAAATATAAGCGGCAAAAACCAACCAAACTAAAGGAAGAAACGGACAATTAAACAATAGAGCTGGAGACTTCAATACTTCCTTACAATTATGAATATAACAAACAGAAAATTGAGAAGAAAAAGAAAACAGAAGACCTGAAGAACACTGAAAACCTAAGAGGCATTAAAGTAACACTCCACCCAACAACACAAGAATATACATAATTCTCAAGAGCAGGTGAAATATTTTCCAGTACAGACATTATACTAGGCCATAAAATAAATTAAAAACAATAGAAATCATATAAATACAAGTTATATTCTCCCACCACAGTGGAATGACATTAGAAATCAAAAACAGAAATTTGAGAAAGTCATAAATATGTTGACATTAAAGGACATATTCCTAAATAACCAATGGGTCAAAGAAGTCAAGAGGGAAATTAGGTGATACTTTGAGAAGAATGAAAATGAAGACACAACATTTCAGGATTTATCAGATCAGATCAGATCAGTCTCTCAGTCGTGTCCGACTCTTTGCAACCCCATGAATCGCAGCACGCCAGGCCTCCCTGTCCATCACCAACTCCCGGAGTTCACTCAGACTCATGTCCATCGAGTCAGTGATGCCATCCAGCCATCTCATCCTCTGTCGTCCCCTTCTCCTCCTGCCCCCAATCCCTCCCAGCATCAGAGTCTTTTCCAATGAGTCAACTCTTCACATGAGGTGGCCAAAGTACTGGAGTTTCAGCTTTAGCACCATCCTTCCAAAGAAATCCCAGGGCTGATCTCCTTCAGAATGGACTGGTTGGATCTCCTTGCAGTCCAAGGGACTCTCAGGAGTCTTCTCCAACACCACAGTTCAAAAGCATCAATTCTTTGGTGCTCAGCCTTCTTCACAGTCCAACTCTCACATCCATACACGACCACTGGAAAAACCATAGCCTTGACTAGACAGACTTTTGTTGGCAAAGTAATGTCTCTGCTTTTGAATATGCTATCTAGGTTGGTCATAACTTTCCTTCCAAGAAGTAAGCGTCTTTTAATTTCATGGCTGCAGTCACCATCTGTAGTGATTTTGGAGCCCAGAAAAATAAAGTCTGACACTGTTTCCACTGTTTCCCCATCTATTTCCCATGAAGTGATGGGACCAGATGCCATGGTCTTCATTTTCTGAATGTTGAGCTTTAAGACAACTTTTTCACTCTCCACTTTCACTTTCATCAAGAGGCTTTTGAGTTCCTCTTCACTTTCTGCCATAAGGGTGGTGTCATCTGCATATCTGAGGTTATTGATATTTCTCCCGGCAATCTTGATTCCAGCTTGTGCTTCTTTCAGTCCAGTGTTTCTCATGATGTACTCTGCATATAAGTTAAATAAACAGGGTGACAATATACAGCCTTGACATACTCCTTTTCCTATTTGGAACCAGTCTGTTGTTCCATGTCCAGTTCTAACTGTTGCTTCCTGACCTGCATACAAATTTCTCAAGAGGCAGATCAGGTGGTCTGGTATTCCCATCTCTTTCAGAATTTTCCACAGTTTATTGTGATCCACTCAGTCAAAGGCTTTGGCATAGTCAATAAAGCAGAAATAGATACTTTTCTGGATCTCTTTTGCTTTTTCCATGATCCAGCGGATGTTGGCAATTTGATTTCTGGTTCCTCTGCCTTTTCTAAAACCAGCTTGAACATCAGAAAGTTCACGGTTCACATGTTGCTGAAGCCTGGCTTGGAGAATTTTGAGCATTACTTTACTAGCATGTGAGATGAGTGCAATTGTGTGGTAGTTTGAGCATTCTTTGGCATTGCCTTTCTTTGGGATTGGAATGAAAACTGACCTTTTCCAGTCCTGTGGCCACTGCTGAGTTTTCCAAATTTGCTGGCATATTGAGTGCAGCACTTTCACAGCATCATATTTCAGGATTTGGAATAGCTCAACTGGAATTCCATCACCTCCACTAGCTTTGTTTGTAGTGATGCTTTCTAAGGCCCACTTGACTTCACATTCCAGGATGTCTGGCTCTAGGTCAGTGATCACACCATCGTGATTATCTGGGTCGTGAAGCTCTTTTTTGTACAGTTCTTCTGTGTATTCTGGCCATCTCTTCTTAATATCTTCTGCTTCTATTAGGTCCATACCATTTCTGTCCTTTATCGAGCCCATCTTTGCATGAAATGTTCCTTTGGTATCTCTTATTTTCTTGGAGAGATCCCTAGTCTTTCCCATTCTGTTGTTTTCCTCTATTTCTTTGCATTGATCGCTGAAGAAGGCTTTCTTATCTCTTCTTGCTATTCTTTGGGACTCTGCATTCAGATGTTTTTATCTTTCCTTTTCTCCTTTGCTTTTCGCTTCTCTTCTTTTCACAGCTATTTGTAAGGCCTCCCCAGACAGCCATTTTGCTTTTTTGCATTTCTTTTCTATGGGAATGGTCTTGATCCCTGTCTCCTGTACAATGTCATGAACCTCATTCCATAGTTCATCAGGCACTCTATCTATCAGATCTAGGCCCTTAAATCTATTTCTCACTTCCACTGTATAATCATAACGGATTTGATTTAGGTCATACCTGAATGGTCTAGTGGTTTTCCCTACTTTCTTCAATTTCAGTCTGAATTTGGCAATAAGGAGTTCATGGTCTGAGCCACAGTCAGCTCCTGGTCTTGTTTTTGCTGACTGTATAGAGCTTCTCCATCTTTGGCTGCAAAGAATATAATCAATCTGATTTCGGTGTTGACCATCTGGCGATGTCCATGTATAGAGTCTTCTCTTGTGTTGTTGGAACAGGGTGTTTGTTATGACCAGTATAACATACAGCCAAAGTAGTACTTGGAGGAAAATTTATAGTTATAAATATCTATATAAAGAAAGAAAAAAGATCTCAAATCATAACCTCATCTTCCATCTTAACATACTGGAGAGACTTCCCTGGCAGTCTAGAAGTTAGGATGCAGTGCCTTCACTGCTGTGGGCCTGGGTTTGATCCCTGGTCAGGGAATTAAGATCCCACAAGCTTCGAAGTGAAGCAAAAAAAAAAAAAAAAAGGACATTGGAAAAGGAAGATTAAACTAAATCTAAAGAAAGCAGAAGGAAGGCAATATTGAAGATTAGAGTGGAATTTCATGAAATGGAAAATAAACAACATAGAAAATTAAGTTAAAAGTTGTTTGTCTGAAAGTTTAACAAAGTTGACAAATATTTAGTAAATCTTAGATTTACAGAGAAAAAAAAAGAGAGAGAAGACTTAAGTTGCTAGAAACCAAAGTTAGAGGGGATATTGTTACCTATCATATAGAAATAAAAAGGATTATAAAAGAATATTGTGAATAATTGAGCGTTTCCCTGGTGACTCAGATGGTAAAGAATCTGCCTGCAATGCAGGAGAAAGTGAAAGTGAAAGTGAAGTCACTCAGTCGTGTCCAACTCTTTTCGACCCCATGGACTGTAGCCTACCAGGCTCCTCCGTCCATGGGATTTTCCAGGCAAGAATACTGGAGTGGGTTGCCATTTCCTTCTCCAGGGCATCTTCCCTACCCAGGAATTGAAACCGGGTCTCCTGCATTGTAGGCAGACACTTTACTGTCTGAGCCACCAGGGACCTGGGTTCAATTCCTGAGTCAGAAAGATCCCCTGGAGAAGGACATGGCAACCACTTCAGTATTCTTGCCTGGAGAATCCATGGACGGAGGAACCTGGTGGGCTACAGTCCATGGGGTCACAAAGAGTTTGACACGACTGAGTGACTATCATGAACAATTGTATGCCAATAAGTTAGATGACTTAGATAAAATGGACACATTCCTAGAAAAGTACAAACTACCAAAACTGACCTAAGAAAACATCCTGAATAGGCCTATAACAAGTGAAGAGATTGGATTCATAATAAAAAACTACACACAAAGAAAAGCCATCTCTGCTGAATTCTAACAAGCATTTTAAAAAGAAGTGGTACCAGTTTCTCACAAAGCTCTTCTAATAAACAGAAGGGCAGAGTACACTTCCCAAATCATTCTATGAAGCCAGTAATAACCAGACACCAGAACCAGATGAAGACATCACAAGAAAAAAAAAAACAAAACTATAGACCAATATCTCTAACGAACATAGACACAGCAGAATATTACCAAACAGAACTATCAACATATAAGAAGAATTATACACCATGACCAAGTGGGATTTATTCCAGGAATGAAATTGATTTACCATCTAAAATCAATTATGTAATATACCATATTAATAGAAAAAAACAAAAACCACATAATTATCTCAATATACACTGAAAAATTTTTTGACAAAAATCCAACAGCCTTTAATGGTAAAATACTAAATAAACTAGGAATGAAAGTGAAAGTGCTAGTCACTCAGTCATGTCCACTCTTTGCAACCCCAAGGACTGTAGCCCGCCAGGCTCCTCTGTCCATGGAATTCTCCAGCCAAGAATACTGGAGTGGGTTGCCATTTCATTCTCCAGGGGATCTTCCCAACCCATGGATCAAACCCAGGTCTCCTGCATCGCAAGGAGATTCTTTACCGTCTGAGCCACTAGGGAAGAAGGAAGTTAATTTTATAAAGGGTATCTACCCAAAAACCCACTGTTAACATCATACTTAATAGTGAAAGACAAAATGCTTTTCCCCTATGACAAGGAGTAAGATAAGGATGCCCACTTTCACCATTTCTGGTGAACCTTGTATTGAAGCTTCTAATCAGGGTAATTAGGCAAGAAAAAAAAATAAAAGTCATTCAGATTGTAAAGGAAGAAGCAAATTCATCTCTACATACAGATGACATGTAGAAAGTTGTATGTAGAAAATTCTAAGGAATCCACTTAAGAAACTATTAGAACTAAAACAAATTCAGCATGGTTGCAGGACATAAGATCAATATTAAAAAATCAATTATATTTCTAATACTTGCAGTGAACAATTTAAAAATGAAATTAAGAAAACAATTCCACTTAAAAGAGAATAAACCAGGTATAAATTTAGCAAAAGAAGTATAAAAGTTTGGAGGAATGGATATCCTGTCTTTTTTTCAGTCTTGAAAAGATGTCTTTGTCTTTAGAAGGCATGGAATAGGTGAGCAGAAACTTGGCTCAGATGACTAATGACTAGACAGGATCCAAGCATGTGAAAGTGAAAGTGAAGTCTCTCAGTCGTGTCCGACTCTTTTTAGACCCCATGGACTGTAGCCCACCAGGCTCCCCATCCATGGAATTTTCCAGGCAAGAGTACTGGAGTGGGTTGCAGGATCGAACCTGGGTCTCCTGCATTGCAGGCAGATGCTTTACTGTCTGAGCCACCAGGGAGCTGACTTAGATCGGAAAGATTCTCAAACCAAGATACAACTTTGTGGATGGGGGACCTTGGCCAGGACTCAAGTTAGATTCTTCTGCTAGGCTGGATATGGAGTTTAAGGTGAGTTGCTCAGATGGTAAAGTGTCTGCCTGCAATGCGAGAGACCTGGGTTAGATCCCTGGGTTGGGAAGATCTCCTGGAGAAGGAAATGGCAACCCACTCCAGTATTCTTGCCTGGAGAATCCCACGGATGGAGGAGCCTGGTAGGCTACAGTCCATGGGGTCGCTAAGAGTCGGACACGACTGAGCGACTTCACTTCACTTCATAGAAAGTAAAGAAGCTCTGGGACTTAACTGGTAGTCCAGGTAAGTAACAGATCCTGGCTTCCACTGCAGAGAGATAAATTCAATCCCTAGTTGGAGAACAAACATCCCGCATACCCTGGGGCATGACTCCTCCCCTCCCTCAAAAGCATAGAAGCTTAAATTTCTTACAGACCTGAGATTCACACCTACTTGCTTGAGGAAAGCATTTTTTCCAAGAGCATAAGGACCAAGTGGCTTCCCAGGTGGCTCAGTGGTAAAGAATCTGCCTACTAAGGCAGGAGACGTGGGTTCCATCCCTGGGTCAGGAAGATCCCCTGGAGTGAGAAATGGCAACCTACTCCAGTATTTTGCCTGAGAAATCCCGTGGACAGATGAGCCTGGCAGACTACAGTCCATGTGGTCACAAAAGAGTCAGATAGAATTTAGCGACTAAACAACAGCAAAGACCAAAAACAGTGAACATCAGCATAAAACAATCCCAGGTGGAAGCTCACCATTTGACTACATGTGCAGTTCTGGCATTGCTTCAGTGGCTGCATTCTGACAAGCCGCTCCCCAAGCCCAGTGATGGTGTCTGATAAATCCATGTCCTCCGCTGATGCACAGCAAACTCTCCATGGTCAGGAAGGCATTCTTTTCAGGAGGGGTAATTTGTTTCCCTTATTGTTATTTTTTTAATCTTTTGAGTAGTGCAGGCACATGTAAAATCTATTAAGAGAAGCCTGAGGGACAGCTGTAGCCAGAGCTGAAATCTTGCCAGCTTATGGTGAGAGTTTTTGTGGAAGTTTTCAACCTCCCAGCAGCTTCTTGATAACTGTTACAAAAATAAACAGTAAGATATAGAAGTTAAGAAAAGAAGAAATAGATGAAGCTATTAGGATAAAGTTATCTTTTTTAAGGAGATAAAGAAATAAAATGAAAGGAAAGGGAAAGAATCGTGATTCAAATTCATGAAACAAATTCAAAACAAAGGCAGAAATTTAATAATTGATCTGGTAAAAACAATGGTACAGTTTAAATACAAAATTATTTTTTAAGGAATTTAAAATAATGTAAAATATGAAAATAAATACCAATAAAAAGTACCAAGTAATCTTTAAATAAATCCTAAAGCTAAAATAGTGTTCAGGTACAAAGAAGAAAATGAGCTTGAGAATAGAAATTATAAAATAAATCAAAACAAGGAATTTAAAATGTAAAGAACTGAAAAAAAAAACCAAAACCAGATTGAAACAAGCAAAACCAGAAGATCAAAAATGTTGAGGATAATATCAGATCAGATCAGATCAGTCGCTCAGTCGTGTCCGACTCTTTGCAACCCCATGAATCGCAGCATGCCAGGCCTCCCTGTCCATCACCAACTCCCGGAGTTCACTCAGACTCACGTCCATCGAGTCAGTGATGCCATCCAGCCATCTCATCCTCTGTCGTCCCCTTCTCCTCCTGCCCCCAATCCCTCCCAGCATCAGAGTCTTTTCCAATGAGTCAACTCTTCACATGAGGTGGCCAAAGTACTGGAGTTTCAGCTTTAGCACCATTCCTTCCAAAGAAATCCCAGGGCTGATCTCCTTCAGAATGGACTGGTTGGATCTCCTTGCAGTCCAAGGGACTCTCAAGAGTCTTCTCCAACACCACAGTTCAAAAGCATCAATTCTTTGGTGCTCAGCCTTCTTCACAGTCCAACTCTCACATCCATACATGACCACTGGAAAACCATAGCCTTGACTAGACAGACTTTTGTTGGCAAAGTAATGTCTCTGCTTTTGAATATGCTATCTAGGTTGGTCATAACTTTCCTTCCAAGGAGTGTCTTTTAATTTCATGGCTGCAGTCACCATCTGCAGTGATTTTGGAGCCCAGAAAAATAAAGTCTGACACTGTTTCCACTGTTTCCCCATCTATTTCCCATGAAGTGATGGGACCGATGCCAAGATCTTTGTTTTCTGAATGTTGAGCTTTAAGCCAACTTTTTCCTCTCCACTTTCACCCTTCATCAAGAGGCTTTTTAGTTCCTCTTCACTTTCTGCCATAAGGGTGGTGTCATCTGCATATCTGAGGTTATTGATATTTCTCCCGGCAATCTTGATTCCAGCTTGTGTTTCTTCCAGTCCAGCATTTCTCATGATGTACTCTGCATATAAGTTAAATAAACAGGGTGACAATATACAGCCTTGACATACTCCTTTTCCTATTTGGAACCAGTCTGTTGTTCCATGTCCAGTTCTAACTGTTGCTTCCTGACCTGCATACAAATTTCTCAAGAGGCAGATCAGGTGGTCTGGTATTCCCATCTCTTTCAGAATTTTCCACACAGTCAAGGCTTTGGCTTTTCGCTTCTCTTCTTTTCACAGCTATTTGTAAGGCCTCCCCAGACAGCCATTTTGCTTTTTTGCATTTCTTTTCTATGGGAATGGTCTTGATCCCTGTCTCCTGTACAATGTCATGAACCTCATTCCATAGTTCATCAGGCACTCTATCTATCAGATCTAGGCCCTTAAATCTATTTCTCACTTCCACTGTATAATCATAACGGATTTGATTTAGGTCATACCTGAATGGTCTAGTGGTTTTCCTACTTTCTTCAATTTCAGTCTGAATTTGGCAATAAGGAGTTCATGGTCTGAGCCACAGTCAGCTCCTGGTCTTGTTTTTGCTGACTGTATAGAGCTTCCATCTTTGGCTGCAAAGAATATAATCAATCTGATTTTGTGTTGACCATCTGGCGATGTCCATGTATAGAGTCTTCTCTGTGTTGTTGGAACAGGGTGTTTGTTATGACCAGTATAACATACAGCCAAAGTAGTACTTGGAGGAAAATTTATAGTTATAAATATCTATATAAAGAAAGAAAAAAGATCTCAAATCATAACCTCATCTTCCATCTTAACATACTGAGAGACTTCCTGGCAGTCTAGAAGTTAGGATGCAGTGCCTTCACTGCTGTGGGCCTGGGTTTGATCCCTGGTCAGGGAATTAAGATCCCACAAGCTTCGAAGTGAAGCAAAAAAAAAAAAAAAAAGGACATTGGAAAAGGAAGATTAAACTAAATCTAAAGAAAGCAGAAGGAAGGCAATATTGAAGATTAGAGTGGAATTTCATGAAATGGAAAATAAACAACATAGAAAATTAAGTTAAAAGTTGTTTGTCTGAAAGTTTAACAAAGTTGACAAATATTTAGTAAATCTTAGATTTACAGAGAAAAAAAAAGAGAGAGAAGACTTAAGTTGCTAGAAACCAAAGTTAGAGGGGATATTGTTACCTATCATATAGAAATAAAAAGGATTATAAAAGAATATTGTGAATAATTGAGCGTTTCCCTGGTGACTCAGATGGTAAAGAATCTGCCTGCAATGCAGGAGAAAGTGAAAGTGAAAGTGAAGTCACTCAGTCGTGTCCAACTCTTTTCGACCCCATGGACTGTAGCCTACCAGGCTCCTCCTGTCCATGGGATTTTTCCAGGCAAGAATACTGAGTGGGTTGCCATTTCCTTCTCCAGGCATCTTCCCTACCCAGGAATTGAAACCGGGTCTCCTGCATTGTAGGCAGACACTTTACTGTCTGAGCCACCAGGGACCTGGGTTCAATTCCTGAGTCAGAAAGATCCCCTGGAGAAGGACATGGCAACCACTTCAGTATTCTTGCCTGGAGAATCCATGGACGGAGGAACCTGGTGGGCTACAGTCCATGGGGTCACAAAGAGTTTGACACGACTGAGTGACTATCATGAACAATTGTATGCCAATAAGTTAGATGACTTAGATAAAATGGACACATTCCTAGAAAAGTACAAACTACCAAAACTGACCTAAGAAAACATCCTGAATAGGCCTATAAACAAGTGAAGAGATTGATTCATAATAAAAACTACACACAAAGAAAAGCCATCTCTGCTGAATTCTAACAAGCATTTTAAAAAGAAGTGGTACCAGTTTCTCACAAAGCTCTTCTAATAAACAGAAGGGCAGAGTACACTTCCCAAATCATTCTATGAAGCCAGTAATAACCAGACACCAGAACCAGATGAAGACATCACAAGAAAAAAACAAAACTATAGACCAATATCTCTAACGAACATAGACACAGCAGAATATTACCAAACAGAACTATCAACATATAAGAAGAATTATACACCATGACCAAGTGGGATTTATTCCAGGAATGAAATTGATTTACCATCTAAAATCAATTATGTAATATACCATATTAATAGAAAAAAAAAAACCACATAATTATCTCAATATACACTGAAAAATTTTTTTTGACAAAAATCCAACAGCCTTTAATGGTAAAATACTAAATAAACTAGGAATGAAAGTGAAAGTGCTAGTCACTCAGTCATGTCCACTCTTTGCAACCCCAAGGACTGTAGCCCGCCAGGCTCCTCTGTCCATGGAATTCTCCAGCCAAGAATACTGGAGTGGGTTGCCATTTCATTCTCCAGGGGATCTTCCCAACCCATGGATCAAACCCAGGTCTCCTGCATCGCAAGGAGATTCTTTACCGTCTGAGCCACTAGGGAAGAAGGAAGTTAATTTTATAAAGGGTATCTACCCAAAAACCCACTGTTAACATCATACTTAATAGTGAAAGACAAAATGCTTTTCCCTATGACAAGGAGTAAGATAAGGATGCCCACTTTCACCATTTCTGGTGAACCTTGTATTGAAGCTTCTAATCAGGGTAATTAGGCAAGAAAAAAAAATAAAAGTCATTCAGATTGTAAAGGAAGAAGCAAATTCATCTCTACATACAGATGACATGTAGAAAGTTGTATGTAGAAAATTCTAAGGAATCCACTTAAGAAACTATTAGAACTAAAACAAATTCAGCATGGTTGCAGGACATAAGATCAATATTAAAAATCAATTATATTTCTAATACTTGCAGTGAACAATTTAAAAATGAAATTAAGAAAACAATTCCACTTAAAAGAGAATAAACCAGGTATAAATTTAGCAAAAGAAGTATAAAAGTTTGGAGGAATGGATATCCTGTCTTTTTTTCAGTCTTGAAAAGATGTCTTTGTCTTTAGAAGGCATGGAATAGGTGAGCAGAAACTTGGCTCAGATGACTAATGACTAGACAGGATCCAAGCATGTGAAAGTGAAAGTGAAGTCTCTCAGTCGTGTCCGACTCTTTTCGACCCCATGGACTGTAGCCCACCAGGCTCCCCCATCCATGGAATTTTCCAGGCAAGAGTACTGGAGTGGGTTGCAGGGATCGAACCTGGGTCTCCTGCATTGCAGGCAGATGCTTTACTGTCTGAGCCACCAGGGAGCTGACTTAGATCGGAAAGATTCTCAAACCAAGATACAACTTTGTGGATGGGGGACCTTGGCCAGGACTCAAGTTAGATTCTTCTGCTAGGCTGGATATGGAGTTTAAGGTGAGTTGCTCAGATGGTAAAGTGTCTGCCTGCAATGCGAGAGACCTGGGTTAGATCCCTGGGTTGGGAAGATCTCCTGGAGAAGGAAATGGCAACCCACTCCAGTATTCTTGCCTGGAGAATCCCACGGATGGAGGAGCCTGGTAGGCTACAGTCCATGGGGTCGCTTAAGAGTCGGACACGACTGAGCCGACTTCACTTCACTTCATAGAAAGTAAAGAAGCTCTGGGACTTAACTGGTAGTCCAGGTAAGTAACAGATCCTGGCTTCCACTGCAGAGAGATAAATTCAATCCCTAGTTGGAGAACAAACATCCCGCATACCCTGGGGCATGACTCCTCCCCTCCCTCAAAAGCATAGAAGCTTAAATTTCTTACAGACCTGAGATTCACACCTACTTGCTTGAGGAAAGCATTTTTCCAAGAGCATAAGGACCAAGTGGCTTCCCAGGTGGCTCAGTGGTAAAGAATCTGCCTACTAAGGCAGGAGACGTGGGTTCCATCCCTGGGTCAGGAAGATCCCTGGAGTGAGAAATGGCAACCTACTCCAGTATTTTGCCTGAGAAATCCGTGGACAGATGAGCCTGGCAGACTACAGTCCATGTGGTCACAAAAGAGTCAGATAGAATTTAGCGACTAAACAACAGCAAAGACCAAAAACAGTGAACATCAGCATAAAACAATCCCAGGTGGAAGCTCACCATTTGACTACATGTGCAGTTCTGGCATTGCTTCAGTGGCTGCATTCTGACAAGCCGCTCCCCAAGCCCAGTGATGGTGTCTGATAAATCCATGTCCTCCGCTGATGCACAGCAAACTCTCCATGGTCAGGAAGGCATTCTTTTCAGGAGGGGTAATTTGTTTCCCTTATTGTTATTTTTTTAATCTTTTGAGTAGTGCAGGCACATGTAAAATCTATTAAGAGAAGCCTGAGGGACAGCTGTAGCCAGAGCTGAAATCTTGCCAGCTTATGGTGAGAGTTTTTGTGGAAGTTTTCAACCTCCCAGCAGCTTCTTGATAACTGTTACAAAAATAAACAGTAAGATATAGAAGTTAAGAAAAGAAGAAATAGATGAAGCTATTAGGATAAAGTTATCTTTTTTTAAGGAGATAAAGAAATAAAATGAAAGGAAAGGGAAAGAATCGTGATTCAAATTCATGAAACAAATTCAAAACAAAGGCAGAAATTTAATAATTGATCTGGTAAAAACAATGGTACAGTTTAAATACAAAATTATTTTTTAAGGAATTTAAAATAATGTAAAATATGAAAATAAATACCAATAAAAAAGTACCAAGTAATCTTTAAATAAATCCTAAAGCTAAAATAGTGTTCAGGTACAAAGAAGAAAATGAGCTTGAGAATAGAAATTATAAAATAAATCAAAACAAGGAATTTAAAATGTAAAGAACTGAAAAAAAACCAAAACCAGATTGAAACAAGCAAAACCAGAAGATCAAAAATGTTGAGGATAATATCAGATCAGATCAGATCAGTCGCTCAGTCGTGTCCGACTCTTTTGCAACCCCATGAATCGCAGCATGCCAGGCCTCCCTGTCCATCACCAACTCCCGGAGTTCACTCAGACTCACGTCCATCGAGTCAGTGATGCCATCCAGCCATCTCATCCTCTGTCGTCCCCTTCTCCTCCTGCCCCAATCCTCCCAGCATCAGAGTCTTTTTCCAATGAGTCAACTCTTCACATGAGGTGGCCAAAGTACTGGAGTTTCAGCTTTAGCACCATTCCTTCCAAAGAAATCCCAGGGCTGATCTCCTTCAGAATGGACTGGTTGGATCTCCTTGCAGTCCAAGGGACTCTCAAGAGTCTTCTCCAACACCACAGTTCAAAAGCATCAATTCTTTGGTGCTCAGCCTTCTTCACAGTCCAACTCTCACATCCATACATGACCACTGGAAAAACCATAGCCTTGACTAGACAGACTTTTGTTGGCAAAGTAATGTCTCTGCTTTTGAATATGCTATCTAGGTTGGTCATAACTTTCCTTCCAAGGAGTGTCTTTTAATTTCATGGCTGCAGTCACCATCTGCAGTGATTTTGGAGCCCAGAAAAATAAAGTCTGACACTGTTTCCACTGTTTCCCCATCTATTTCCCATGAAGTGATGGGACCGGATGCCAAGATCTTTGTTTTCTGAATGTTGAGCTTTAAGCCAACTTTTTCACTCTCCACTTTCACCTTCATCAAGAGGCTTTTTAGTTCCTCTTCACTTTCTGCCATAAGGGTGGTGTCATCTGCATATCTGAGGTTATTGATATTTCTCCCGGCAATCTTGATTCCAGCTTGTGTTTCTTCCAGTCCAGCATTTCTCATGATGTACTCTGCATATAAGTTAAATAAACAGGGTGACAATATACAGCCTTGACGTACTCCTTTTCCTATTTGGAACCAGTCTGTTGTTCCATGTCCAGTTCTAACTGTTGCTTCCTGACCTGCATACAAATTTCTCAAGAGGCAGATCAGGTGGTCTGGTATTCCCATCTCTTTCAGAATTTTCCACACAGTCGAAGGCTTTGGCATAGTCAATAAAGCAGAAATAGATGTTTTTCTGGAACTCTCTTGCTTTTTCTATGATCCAGCGGATGTTGGTAATTTGATCTCTGGTTCCTCTGCCTTTTCTAAAACCAGCTTGAACATCAGGAAGTTCACAGTTCACGTATTGCTGAAGCCTGGCTTGGAGAATTTTGAGCATTACTTTACTAGCGTGTGAGATGAGTGCAATTGTGCGGTAGTTTGAGCATTCTTTGGCATTACCTTTCTTTGGGATTGGAATGAAAACTGACCTTTTCCAGTCCTGTGACCACTGCTGAGTTTTCCAATTTTGCTGGCATATGGCTGTCTGGGGAGGCTTTACAAATAGCTGTGAAAAGAAGAGAAGCGAAAAGCAAAGGAGAAAAGGAAAGATATAAACATCTGAATGCAGAGTCCCAAAGAATAGCAAGAAGAGATAAGAAAGCCTTCTTCAGCGATCAATGCAAAGAAATAGAGGAAAACAACAGAATGGGAAAGACTAGAGATCTCTTCAAGAAAATCAGAGATACCAAAGGAATATTTCATGCAAAGATGGGCTCGATAAAGGACAGAAATGGTATGGACCTAACAGAAGCAGAAGATATTAAGAAGAGATAGCCAGAATACACAGAAGAACTGTACAAAAAAGATTTTCATGACCCAGATAATCACGATGGTGTGATCACTGACCTAGAGCCAGACATCCTGGAATGTGAAGTCAAGTGGGCCTTAGAAAGCATCACTACGATCAAAGCTAGTGGAGGTGATAGATTCCAGTTGAGGATAATAGTGACTG
This sequence comes from Bos mutus, assembly GCF_027580195.1. Classification (NCBI taxonomy): domain Eukaryota; kingdom Metazoa; phylum Chordata; class Mammalia; order Artiodactyla; family Bovidae; genus Bos; species Bos mutus. Next base: position 58,325,185 of record NC_091627.1, read on the forward strand.
CTAAAGTATACTAGTGAAATTGTAAGTGTCAGTCGCTTAGTCATGTCAGACTCCTTGCGACCCCATGCACTGTAGCCCACCAGGCTCCTCTGTCCATGGAATTCTCCAGGTAACAATACTGGAGTGGGTAGCCATTCCTTTATAGGAGATCTTCCCAACCCATGGATCAAACCCAGGTCACCTGCATTGCAGGCAGATTCTTTACTGTCTGAGCCACCAGAAAGTTTGAAGACGAAAGGAGAAGCGGGTGGCAGAGGATGAGATGGTTAGATAGCATCACTGACTCAACGAACATACACTTGAGCCAATTCTGGGAGATAGAGTACACGGAAGCCTGTTGTGCTGCAGTCCATGAGGTCGAAAAGAGTCGAACACGACTGAGCGACTGAACGGCTGATGAAAATAAATCAGAGCCATATATACACTACTAATATATAAAGTAGCCAACTAGTAAGAACCTACTGTATAGCACAGGGAACTCTACTGAATACTCTTTAATGAACTATATGGGAAAAGAACTTTAAAAACAGTGGATATATGTATATTTATAACAGATTCACTTTGCTGTACATCTGAAACTAACCCAACAACTCTATTGGAGTAAATCAACTGTATTCTGATAACATTTTTAAAATAAGTCAGAGCAACATAAATCAGGATAAAAAGAATAAAGTACAGAGTTAAAAATATTTCAGACTAAACTCTTATAAAAGAAAGATATACTTATGAAAAATAATCAAAGGTGAGTATTTAAGAAGGGATTTAGGACTGAAGTGGGATTCCCTGGTGGCTCAGACTGTAGTCTGCCTGCAATGAAGGAGAGCCGGGTTCAATCCCTGGGTCGGTAAAATCCCCTGGAGAAGGGAATGGCTACCCACTCCAGTATTCTTGCCTGGAGAATTCCGTGGATGGAGGAGCCTGGCAGGCTGTAGTCCATGGGTTTGCAAAGAGTCAGACACGACTGAGAAACTTCACTTTCTTTCTTAGGCCTGAAGTAGCCCGCAGGGAGGTATCTGAAGTGGGAGGGGCATAGAGCAAGAGAGCAGGACCCCTGTGTTCTGGCTGTGGTCACCAGTGCGAGCCCCTTGCAGGGTGCTCTTTGAGAGAAATCACACTGCGATTGTAGGCAGCTGGCAGCCAAATCTGTCAAGCCAACTGTGCTGCCAGGAGGCCCCTCTCAGTCCCCTGTACACTCTGTCACAGCTGCAGCAGTCAATAATGGTCTACAGCAGAGTCAGGCACCTTTTCACACTCAGGGTCACAAATTGTATAAGACACGTCAGGAATATCCCCTGGAATAGGAAATGGCAACCAGCTCCACTATTCTCGCCTGGGGAATTCCATGGACAGAAGAGCCTGGTGAGCTACAGTCCATGGGGTTGCAAAGAACTGGACACACTTAACAACTGAGCAACTCACAAAGACACACCAACTCACCCTTTTTAGCTACATGCTCTTAGGCAAGTTTTCTAATCTTTCAGAGCCTCCAGTTGCCCATAAGAAAAGTTAGAATAATATATCTACTTTACAGGTCTATCTTGAAGATTCTACGAGATAAAGCTTACATATTATGTAATCAGCAATTAACAAAGGCTAGCCTTTGTTATTAACTCATTAGAAGAAAAAAGTTCATTTTCATCACAGTTATATGAGGAGGGGAAGCATTTTTTAAATATTAGGATTTTCTTTTTTTTTAATTTATTTAAATTGGAGGCTAATTACTTTACAATATTGTGGTGGTTTTTGCCATACATTCACATAAATCAGCTATGGATGTACATGTGTTCCCCATCCTGACCTTCCCTCCCACCTCCCTCCCCATCCCATCCCTCTGAGTCATCCCAGTGCACCAGCCCTGAGCATGCTGTCTCATGCATCGAACCTGGATTGGTGATCTAGTTCACATATGATAATATACATGTTTCAACATTATTCTCTCAAATCATCCCACCCTAGCCTTCCCCCACAGAGCCCAAAAGACTGTTCTATACATCTGTGTCTCTTTTGCTGTCTCGCATATAGGGTCATTGTTACCATCTTTCTAAATTCCATATATATGCGTTAATATACTGTATTGGTGTTTTTCTTTCTGACTGACTTCGCTTTGTATAACAGGCTCCAGTTTCATCCACCTCATTAGAACTGATTTAAATGCATTCTTTTTAATAGCTGAGTAATATTCCATTGTGTACATGTACCACAGCTTTCTTATCCATTCGTCTGCTGACAATCATCTAGGTTGCTTCTGTGTCCTGGCTATTGTAAACAGTGCTGCGATGAACATTAGGGTACACATGTCTCTTTCAATTCTGGTTTCCTCAGTGTGTATGCCCAGCAGTGGGATTGCTGGGTCGTATGGCAGTTCTAATTCCAGTTTTTTAAGGAATCTCCACACTGTTCTCCATAGTGGCTGTACTAGTTTGCATTCCCACCAACAGTGTAAGAGGGTTCCCTTTTCTCCACACCCTCTCCAGCATTTATTATTTGTAGACTTTTTGATAGCAGCCATTCTGACCCACGTGAGATTGTACCTCATAGTGGTTTTGATTTGCATTTCTCTGATAATGAGTGATGTTGAGCATCTTTTCATGTGTTTGTTAGCCATCTGTATGTCTTCTTTGGAGAAATGTTTAGTTCTTTGGCCCATTTTTTTGATTGGGTCATTTATTTTTCTGGAATTGAGCTGCAGGAGTTGCTTGTATATTTTTGAGATTAATTCTTTGTCAGTTGCTTCACTTGCTATTATTTTCTCCTGTTATGAAGGCTGTCTTTTCACGTTGCTTATAGTTTCTTTTGTTGTGCAAAAGCTTTTAAGTTTAATTAGGTCCCATTTGTTTATTTTTGCTTTTATTTCCATTACTCTGGGAGGTGGGTCATAGAGGATCCTGCTATGATTTACGTCAGAGGGTGTTTTGCCTATGTTTTCCTCTAGGAGCGTTATAGTTTTTCATCTCACATTTAACTCTTTAATCCATTTTGAGTTTATTTTTCTGTATGGTGTTAAAAAATGTTCTAGTTTCATTCTTTTACAAGTGGTTGACCAGTTTTCCCAGCACTAGTTGTTAAAGAGACTGTCTTTTCTCCATTGTATATTCTTGCCTCCTTTGTCAAAGATCAGGTGTCCTAGATGCGTGGATTTATCTCTGGGCTTTCTATTTTGTTCCATTGATCTATATTTCTGTCTTTGTGCCAGTACCATATTGTCTTGATGACTGTGGCTTTGTAGTAGAGCCTGAAGTCAGGCAGGCTGATTCCTCCAGTTCCATTCTTCTTCCTCAAGATTGCTTTGGCTATTTGAAGTTTTTTATATTTCCATACAAATTGTGAAATTATTTGTTTTAGTTCTCTGAAAAATATCATTGGTAGCTTGATAGGGATTGCATAGATTGCTTTGGGTAGTATACTCATTTTCACTATATTGATTCTTCCAATCGATTAACATGGCATGTTTTTCCATCTATTTGTGTCATCTTTGATTTCTTTCATCAGTGTTTTATAGTTTTCTATATATAGGTCTTTTGTTTCTTTAGGTATATTTATTCCTAAGTGTTTTATTCTTTTCATTGCAATGGTGGATGGAATTGTTTCCTTAATTTCTCTGTTTTCTCATTGTTAGTGTATAGGAATGCAAGAGATTTCTGTGTGTTAATTTTATATCCTGCAACTTTACTATATTCATTGATTAGCTCCAGTAATTTTCTGGTGGAGTCTTTAGGGTTTTCTTTGTAGAGGATCACGTCATCGTGATCCCCAAACAGTGAGAGTTTTACTTCTTCTTTTTCAATCTGGATTCCTTTTATTTCTTTTTCTTCTCTGATTGTAGGATTTTCTTGAGGGAGAAAAAGAATAGATTCAACCATGGACTTTTTATTTGTTTATTTAAAACACAAATTTATTGTCTTATAGTTCTGAAGCTCAGAAGTCCTCAAATCAAAGTGTCAACAGAGCTAAATTCTTTCTGGAGGCTACAGGGAAGAATCCATTTTCTTGCCTTTTCCAGCTCTCCTGCATTCCTGGGATTATGGTCCCTTCCTCCTTCATTTTCAGAGTGATCAGAATATCTTCAAACCTCTCTCTTTCTGTCTTTTTCCTCTTCCATTTTCAAAGTGATCAGAATATCTTCAGACCTCTTTCTGTCTCTCATTTCTGTCATCATCCCTCCTTCTCTGATCCTCCTGCCACCTTTTACATGAAGACTATTGTGGATTATATCAAGCCTACTTGGATAAGCCAGGATAATCTCCTCATCTCAAAATCTTTAATTTACTCACATCTACAAAATCCCTTTGCCATATGTATGTGCGTGCTAAGTCACTTCAGTTGTGTCCAGCTCTTTGCAAACCCATGGACTGTAGCCTGCCAGACTCCTCTATCCATGGGATTCTCCAGGCAAGAATACTGGACTGGGTAGCCATGCCCTTCTCCAGGGGATCTTCCCAACCCAGGGACTGAATCTGTGTCTCTTATAAGAAGCCACAATAACTGTAGCTTGAAAAGAGTTTGTTTTTCACTTATGTAAGAGTCATGGGGTCAGGAACCCAATTTCTTCTCTGTCGTTAACAGCTTCCAAAATGGCTGCTCTAGTCTCTACCATCATATCCACACTTAAAGTGACCAGCTTGTCCCAGTTTGACTGAGGCTTCCCCAGTTTTAGCTCAGAGTGCCCTGCAACTCAGGAATCTATACAAACTGGGACCATTGTTCACCCTTTAATACTCCATTCAGCAGGAGGTGGAGGGGAGGCTTGGAGGTCATACCTTCCTTTTAAAGGCATGACCTGGAAGTCCACCTTACTGTTTCTGTTCATATCACATTCACCAGCACTTAGTCATATGGTCACATCTAGTTATCGAGCAGGCTCAGAAATGTAATCTTGACCTGGATGACCACGAGTCAGCTAAAACTTGGGTATTTTTCCCTAAAAGAGACATTAATGGATATGCAGAGATAACTGGCTGTCTCTGCCCAAATATGTGGTAAAGAGTGATGTATTACATTATAGGGATATTATGTAAGTAGGGTGCTTCTCTGGTGGCTCAGATGGTAAAGAATTAGTCATGTCCAACTCTTAGCGACCCTATGGACTGTAGCCCCCCAGACTCCTCTGTCCATGGGATTCTCCAGGCAAGAATGCTGGAGTGAGTTGCCATTTCTTTCTCCAGGGGATCTTCCCAACCCACTGATTAAACCTGGGTCTTTTGCATTACAGGTAGATTCTTTACTGTCTGAGCCAACAGGAAAGCCTATTTTTACCTTTTAAATTAGCCTTAGTATTACTAAAGTAAATCAGTCCTGAATATTCATTGGAAGGACTGATACTGAAGCTGAAACTCCAATACTTTGGCTAACTGATATGAAGAACTGACTCATTAGAAAAGATACCAATGCTAGGAAAGACTGAAGGCCAGAGAAGGGGACGACAGAGGATGAGATTGTTGGATGGCATCACCAATTCAATGGACGTGAATTTGAGTAAGCTCTAGGAGTTGGTGATGGACAGGGAAGCCTGGCATGCTGTAGTTCATGGGGTCGCAAAGAGTTGGACACAACTGAGCAGCTGAACTGAACCAGTATTACTATTTATTATTTATTTATTATTGGCTGTGTCAGGTCTCAGTTGTGGCACACAGGCTCCACTCCAGAGCACTCAGGCCCAGTAGTTGTGGTGCATAGGCTTAGTTGTTTCAACAGCATGTGGGATCTTAGTTCCTAGACCAGGGATTGAACTCTTGTCCCCTGCATTGGAAGGCAGATTCTTTTTTTTTTTTTTTGGTTATGCTGGGTCTTCATTGCTGCATGTGGGCTTTATCTAGTTGTACAAGTGGGGGCTTCTTTTCATTGCCATGAGCAGGCTTCTCATTTTGGTGACTTCTCTTGTTGTGGAGCACGGGCTCTAGAGTGCATGGGCTTCAGTAGTCGTGGTGTGAGTGCTCAGTAATTGCTGCTCTCAGGCTTAGTTGCCCCTTGGCATGTGGGATCTTCCTAGAGCAGGAATAAAACCAATGTGCCCTGCATTGCAGATGGATTCTCAATCACTGGACCACCAGGGAAGTCCCTGCCCTTAATATTATTAAATGTAGCTTTATCTAATCTTTGTCTCAAATGGAGACATTAATTTTGCAATTCCCTTTGGAATTCATCTTGAATCTTATTTTGAAGCCTGGGACTAGGACTTCTACTTACCTACCAGACTCACTATTCCTGTCTGTTTTAAGTAGGATTTCTTCTTCTTCTTTTTCACAGTATTGTGAAAAGTATTTTGTTTACGCCTGCAGTCATCCCCTTGACATGGCTATTAGCTAAGTAGGCACTCTCCTCTCCAATAAAGACAAAACAAAACAAACCATGTGAGCATGGTTTATCCTGGACTTGTAGTGAGATATTTTAAAATAGATTTCAAGCTCCCATAAGTTACTGATCTTTGAAATTCTACCTGTCTTTGTAAAGAAGACATGTAGATCAGTAGCACAAGCACTAACTCATCAATGGACAAATAATATAAATAAATGATTTTTAGAAAAAAGATATGTTCAGCCTTACTAATAATCAAATAAAAGTAGATTTGGGAAACTAGATTTAAATTTGGTTACCAGAAAATTAGCAAAAATAGAACTTGTAAATCTCCAATTCTATCAAGGATGCAGGAAAGATGTAAGTTGTCCAGTTTTTTTGGAAAGCATTTTGACAATATGTATCAAAACTGTTTATAATGTTAGTAATATTTCCACAATTGGGCATTTCCATGTGCTAAACCCTTTTCCAGGCTTCCCAGTGGTAAAGAATGCCTGCTAAAGCAGGACACATAAGAGATGTGGGTTTGATCCCTAGGTCGGGAAGATCCCCTGGAGAAGGAAATGACAGCTCACTCCAGTACTCTTGCTTGGAGAATCCCATGGACAGAGGAGCGTGGTGGGCTATAGTCCATGGGGTTGCAAGGAGTCAGACACGAATTAGCAACTGAGCACACAAGCCCTCTTCCTGCAGTTTTTGGCCAGAATTTCAGTTAACAAGATACACAACAGTTCTTCTCTTTCTGGTGTGTGAAAGAGGGTGACAATGGATAATTAACAGGTAAATAAATCAACAGGATAATTTCAGGTATTCTGAGTTTCAGAAGTAGAATAATTGTGTTAGTGGTGGATGGGGGTGGGGAGAGGGAAGGCAATGCAGAGAGGGGCTTGCCAGGGAAGGTCTTTTAAAAGGAATAAATGCTGAGTTGAAACTTGCATGAGTCTTAAGAACATCTGGGAGAAGAGAGTTCCAGATTTTCGTGCAAGTGGCATGGTCCTAGGTGGGGACCTGCCTAGTGAGTCTAGGAAGTGGCTGAAGCCTCATGCAGATGTGTCAGGAGGTCAGAGGGGAGACCAAAGGGGATCAGGGACACAGGAGGATGTCCATGCCATGGTAAGGGTTTGGGTTTGATTTTGGATATAAAGGAAGTCATTAGATAAGTCTAAACAGGGGAGTGATGGGAATTAAGATCATTCCATAACTCTGTATCTACTAAGTTAAAAGTATATCCATGGTACAGTGTTATAGACCTAACCCTGCACTGAAGCTTATAGCATCTTGATGGAAAAGAGGCTTGAAATAAAAATGAGCTGGCATTATTGAAAAAGTTAATACCTGTTGCTTCCCTAAGCTGCTGTGGGCTGCAACTTTTGGGTTTGTATAAAGAGACAGTGTTATTATACATTTGGTGACTTGTCAACAACTGCAGCGAGACTGTCTAGGTTTGAACCCCAGAAAAATCCCAGCAACCCTGTTTATCGCGACATGTCCTTAGGTGAGTTTATCAGTCAGGATAGGCTAAATGATGCTGTGGGAACAAATTATCCCCAAATCTCTCTTTACAGCAGCTAAGGTTTGTTTTTATTTTCCTCCCTTGGGCTACATATTTACTGAGGAGTATGCTGTGTCTCTATTCCATGTTGTTTTCACTTCAGGACCCGTGTTGATGGAGCAGTGTGTGTATGAAATACTGTCAGTCATTGTGGCTGAGGGGGAGGAAATGTGGAGAAATGTGGTCTAATTCTATTTATTTATTTTTGGCTGCACTGGGTCATCATTGCTATGAGGGATTTCTCTAGTTGTGGCGAGTGGGGGCTACTCTTCATTGTGAAGCCTGGGCTCTAGAGCTCAGGCTCAGTAGTTGTGGCACACGTGCTTAGTTGCTCTAAGACTTGTGGGATCTTTCCGGACCAGTGATCAAACCCATGTCTCATGCATTAGCAGATGGATTCTCAACCATTGAACCACCAGGGAAGTGTATGGTCTAGTTCTTAAAGCTTCAACTTCAAAGTGATCCACTTCACATTTGCCAGCAAATATTACTCTTGAGTTCAACAGGGTGAGAGTGAGAGCTTTCGAAGAGGAAAGAGAAAGGGGGAACATTCAGGGAGAATCAAAGAATTAAGTATGTCCAAACATTATGCAGCACATGAGAACAGAAAGCACATGCTTCTTGAGGACCATGCTCAGAGGATCCAGGACATGGATCAATCATTCTGTGGTGAGGATAAAGACACCACAGTTGACACCATCAAGCTCAAATTTTCATGGAAATAGACTTTGTGGTGAACCACAGGAGTCAGCACAGTCACTGAGGGAATGCCACTCAGGAAGTGTATCTGTGAGTGAGGCCACTGTATGAACACAGAACGAGATCCTGACTCTTCCCTTCTCTCACCCCTCACATTCAATCAGTCAGCAGAGCCTTCAGAATACACCTATCATCTGACTGCCTCTTGCCACCTCCACTGCTAGCCCATGTCCCACCTGGACCACAGCAACAGCCTCATACATGGACCCCTAACTTCCATTCTCGATCCAAGGAGCATCCTGGGCAAACGTATATCAAGTCATTTCTCTCTTAGTCTGAAAACCTTCCAGTAGCTTCCCATTTCATTAAGATGAAAATCCATGGTGCTTACAGTAATTGTCAGTTCTTTTTTTTTTTTTTTTTTTGAATATTTGCTTATTTGACCATGCAGGTCTTAGTTGCAGTATGCAGGATCTTTAGTTGAGGCATTTGAGATCTTTTAACTGAGGCATGTAAACCCTTCGTTGCAGCAAGTGGGATCTAATTCCCTAACCAGGTATGGAACCTGGGCCTCCTGCATTGGGATCGTGGAGTCTTAGCCACTGGACTACCAGGGAAGTCCCAGAATATCCTCAATTTTGTTATTTATTTTAAATGGCAATGTGGTCAAGATATTTTGAAAATGCAGCTCATGACTTGTTCCTCTACATCCTCAGGTCTCTGCCACGAGGTCTCACTTAGGACTGATTCTACTTTTTTTTTTCTTCCTAAAACTTATTGTCTTCTCTTATTCTGTACAGTAAACTAATTTTCCTTCCATCTCCCCATTAGCACAAAAGCCCTGGAGAGGCAAGAATTTTTGTATGTTTTATTACTCTATCTTCAATGCCTAGAACAGAGTTTGACACATAGTAGATGCTCAATAAATTTTTGTTAAATTTTGAATGACTCCACTGTAGCTGATACCTAAAATATTAAGTGTAATATATATATATATATACACACACAATGGAATATTAATCAGCCATAAAAAAGAATGAAAATGCTATTTTCAGCAACAGGAATGGACCTAGAGATTGTTACAAGTCACACAGAGAAAGATATTCAATATTATATATCATTTACATGTGGAATCTAAAACACAATGGTACAAATCAACCTACTTACAAAACAGAAATAGATTCACAGACCTGGAAATCAAACTTATGGTTACTACGTGGGAAATCGGGGAGTGATGAATTAAGAGATTAGGATTAACATATGACAAGGGAAAGTGAAAGTGTTAGTCACTGAGTCGTGTCCGACTCTTTGCGACCTCATGGACTGTAGCCCGCCAGGCTCCTCTGTCCATGGAATTCTCCAGGCAAGAATAGTGGACTGGATATTTCCTTCTCCAGGGGATCTTCCTGATCTAGGGATCAAAGCTGGGTCTCCTGAATTGCAGGCATACCTGCAATTTTTTTTACTGTCTGAGCCAACAGGAAAGCTCACTAACACATATACACTACTATATATAAAATAAATAATGAATAAAGACATACCATACAGTACAGGAAACTCTACTCAATACTCTTAATGACTTATATGGGAATAGAATCTTAAAAAGATATACGGATATATGTACATATATAACTGGTTCCCTTTGCTACACAGTAGAAACTAATACAACATTGTAAATCAGCTATGCCTGCCTGCCTGCTGAGTCGCTTCAGTTGTGTTCAACTCTTTGTGACCCTATGGACTGTAGCCTGCCAGGCTTCTCTGTCCATGGAATTTTCCAGGAAATAATACTGGAATGGGTTTCCATTTCCTTCTCCAGGGGATCTTCCTGATCCAGGGATCAAACCTGTGTCTCTTGCATCTCCTGCATTGGCAGGTGAATTCTTTGTCACTAGTGCTACCTGGGGAGCCCTAAATGGGACTCAGTAGTCATGGCACATGGGCTTAGTTGCCTCATTGCATGTTGGATCCTAGTTCCCAGACCAGGGATTGAACCCGTGTCTTCTGCATTGGTAGGCAGATTGCTAACCACTGGACCACCAGGTAAGGTCCCCTCTAAGTCTTGCTTCATGGCTTGATGGTTTTGAAGCACTGAATATTATTCCACTGTCTGGATAGAGCCATTTATCCACTCACCTGCTAAAAGATATCTTAGTTGCTGTCACGTTTTGGCAATTACAAATAAATCTTGTGCAAACATGTATTTGCAGGTTTTTATGTAGACATAGTTTTCAACTCCTTTGGGAAATACCAAGGAGCATAACTGCTAGATCCCATGGCAAGGGTGTGTTTAGTTTTGCAAGAAATTGCCAAACTATCTTCCAAAGTAACTGTACCATTTTACATTCCCATCAACAATGGTTCTGCATCTTTGTATCAGCATTTGGTGGTGTTGTTGATTTCGATTTTGGTCAATCTGATAGGTGTGCAGTAGTACGAAACATGATTTCAAGGATGCCACATGGCAAGTAAGAGGACCAGAGGGGATTTCACTTTTCTAGAGCCAGATCATGGCAACAATATCCTCAAACAATATCCTCAAACCAGTCTTATTATTCGAAGAAGGCAATGGCACCCCACTCCAGTACTCTTGCCTGGAAAATCCCATGGTTGGGGGAGCCTGGTGGGCTGCAGTCCATGGGGTCGAGAAGAGTCGGATATGACTGAGTGACTTCACTTGCACTTTTCCCTTTCATGCATTGGAGAAGAAAATGGCAGCCCACTCCAGTGTTTTTGCCTGGAGAATCCCAGGGACGGGGAAGCCTCGTGAGCTGCTGTCTATGAGGTCACACAGAGTCGGACACGACTGACGTGACTTAGCAGTAGCAGTCTTATTATCGGTTCTACCAAACAAGGTCACTGTTGAGTCAAATAATTAAGCCAACAATATGCTTGTGTTTTGGAGGTGATATGTTCATAATAATTTCTCCACTGGAAAATAGAGCTAAGGTTTATTTTGAAATGAAGGAATGGACCTAAAAATGAGTAGGTTTATTCATTTTTCATGATACATTCTTAAATTTCCAAGGTTAGGTATTGGATTGGTGTGAAAGTAACTGCTGTTTTTGTGTTGTTGAAATTTGCTGTTTGATATGGGAATACATTTTTAAACAAATGTGGTTACATTATATATCATTTTAATGCACATTTCTGGCTTTATGTTTTTCTGCTAATGACATCACTTGCTGTTTATTTTATATTTATTTTTAACTAGGGAAATGATGTTAGACAAAAATCAAATTCAAGCAATTTTCTTATTTGAGTTCAAAATGAGTCGTAAAGCAGTGGAGATAACTTGAAACATCAACAACACATTTGGCCCAGGAGCTGCCAATGAACATACAGTGCAGTGGTGGTTCAAGGAATTTTGCAAAGGAGACAAGAGCCTTGAAGATGAGGAGCATGCTGCTGCTGCTGCTAAGTCACTTCAGTTGTGTCCGACTCTGTGTGACCCCATAGACGGCAGCCCACAAGGCTCCCCTGTCCCTGGGATTCTCCAGGCAAGAACACTGGAGTGGGCTGCCATTTTCTTCTCCAATGCATGAAAGGGAAAAGTGCAAGTGAAGTTGCTCAATCGTGTCTGACTCTTTGAGACCCCATGGACTGCAGCCTACCAGGCTCCTCCATCCATGGGATTTTCCAGGCGAGAGTACCGGAGTGGGGTGCCATTGCTTTCTCCAGATGAGGAGCATAGTGATCAGTCATTGGAAGGTGACAAGGACCAGTTGAGAGCCATTATCGAAGCAGATCCTCTTACAACTACACGAGAAGTTGCTGAAGAACTCAACGTCAACCATTCTGTGATCGTTCAGCATTTGAAGCAAATTGGAAAGGTGAAAAAGGTGTCTCATGAGCAGACTGAAAATCAAAAAAATCATTGTTTTGAAGTGTTGTCTTCTCTTATTCTGTGCAAAAACAGTGAACCATTTCTTGATCAGATTGTGACATACAATGAAAAGTGGATTCTATAGGACAACTGGCGATGACCAGGTCAGTGGTTCAGCCAAGTAGAAGCTCCAAAGCACTTCACATAGCCAAACTTACACCAAAAATGGTCATGGTCATTGTTTGGTGATCTGCTGCTGGTCAGATCCATTACAGCTTTCTGAATCCCAGCAAAAGCATTACATCTGAGAAGTATGCTCAGCAAATCAATGAGATGCACGGAAAATTGCAATGGCTGCAGCCAGCATTGTTCAACAGAAAGGGCCCAATTCTTCTCCACAACAACGTCTGACTGCATGTCACACAACCAAGGCTTCACAAGTTGAACAAATTGAGCTACGAAGTTTTGCCTCATTCGCCATGTCCTCAATAACTTTTTGCACGCATAACACTTCCGCAACCAGCAGGATGCAGAAAATGCTTTCCAAGAGTTTGTCGAATCTCAAGGCATAGACTTTTATGCTATGGGAATAAACAAACTTATTTCTTGTTGGTGAAAATGTGTTGATTGTAATGGTTCCTATTGTAATTAATAAAGATATGCTTAAGCCTAGTAATAATGATTTAAAATTCAGATTGAAACCACAATTACTTTTGTACCAACATAATATTACTTCCCTGCAGCTCTTGATGAAACTCATGTTTCTCCAAATATAGAATGGGTAAAGCCAGTTTTAATTTAGCAGAGCCTTGTGATAAGAAATGAAGGGGATACCTCTCTAATTGTAGGCAAAGGAGACGGAATTCTGAAAGACTGAGTCTAAAATTAGTGAAATTTTGTGAAAATTAGTGAAACAGTGAAAACCTCTCACTCCATCTCAATTTTTTTAAACCCCTGATCTTACCAGTTCAACCATAAGCCCTTGGATCATTAAAAAATATATGACTTATATATGTGTTTCATAGTCCACAATGCAAACCATGTCTTCTTTGATATATTAGGAGGAAAATTTTCCTCATTCTTCAAAGGACAGGGCTATTTTATTTATTTTTTTTGACAGTGCTATTTTAAATTTGATTTTATATTGTAGTTGAATATGTATGCATTAAAGTATGTATAACTAGAAACTTTCCTGGTGGTCCAGTGGCTAAGACTCCACGACCCCAATGCAGAGTGCCCAGGTTTGATCCCTGGTCAGGGAACTAGATCCAACTTGCTGCAAATAAGACCCAGCACAACCAAATAAATAAATATTTTAAAAATATGCATAACTAATCATCTCATCTTTCATAAAGATAAGATTGCATATATGTTATTTTTACCTTGTCCTCATGAATAACCCAGTGTGGTAGGTATTACTGGGGCATTTTTATCTGTGAGGACACTGAGCTCCATAGAGATTAGATATCATGCTCAATCATCCATTAAATGATGGAGTCAGGGCACAAACCCAGGCTCCTGAGTCAAAGCCCTTGCTCTTTTCACTGTACCAGTGCCTCTACTGTGTCTTTTTTTCTATAGTGCAATTAAGAACCTCCAGCAACACTGTTAATAACACCTCAAGAAATGGCCCTCACCTCCAGATGTTTTTTTTTTTTTTTTTGGCTACAGTACACAGCTCGCAGGATCTTAGTTCCCCAACCAGGGATTGAACCTGGGACCTTTGGCAGTAAAAGTGCAGGATCCTAAAGCTAAAGGGACTCTGTTGGATATTTACCTGATGACAAAAATAGAGACTCTAGAGGGTGAGACTCAGAAGCACAGTTGATTGGCTGTAGATATTTTGTCAAGAAAACTGTGTTGACTCTGAAACACCCACCCAGACCCTACTAGTACAGCCTATGCCTATGGCAGAGTCATTGAGTTGGACTTCTATTTATTTCACAAGTCAACCAGCATTTCATTGGTCCATTTTAGTGTCTCTGTTATTTTTGCTCTTTTAATTGAAGTATAGTTGATTTACAACGTTGTCTTAATTATGCTGTAATTATAGCAGTGATTCAGTTATACATATATATATAATTCTTTTTAAAAATATTATTTCCATTGTGGTTTATCATAAGATATTAAATATCTTTCACTGTGCTATACAGTAGGACACTGTTTTTTATCCAGTCTGTATGTAAAAACTTACACCTGCTAACCCAACCCTGCCACTCCATCCCTCCCCAACCTCCTCCCCTCTGGCAAACACCAGTCTGTTCTCTATGTCTGTGATTCTCCTTCTGCTTCATAGATAAGTTTGTTTGGGTCATAGTTTAGATTCCACATATAAATGATATCATATGGTATTTTTCTTTTTCTTTCTAACTTAATTCTCTTAGTCTGATAATCTCTAGTTGTATTCATGTTGCTGCAAATGTCATTGTTTCATTCTTTTCAAATTAAATCCATTGTCAGGAGAGAAAACTGTCAGTAGAATCAGACACAGAGCTGTCCCATATGTTGGCAAAATAAAAATTCATATTAAAAATAATCATGAGATATAAATAAAAGATTTAGTGAGAAAAGTGGACAACATTGTTAACTGATGGGGACTTTTTATGGAGAGAGGAAAACTATAATAAAGGGCCAAGTGTAAATGCTAGGTATAAAAAAAGTAATATAAGAAATAAAGAAATTTTAAAAAGAGGAGGTTAGATACAGACATTAGTTAACTTCAAGACAAGTCATTAGAAATACCCAAACCAAAATACAAAGAAGAAAAGAGTGAAAACAAAATACCTGAGTGCATAAAGCAATATTGAACAGTTTAGTATATGTGTGAATGAATTCTTACAAGGAGAGAGATGAAATGAAAACATTTAAGGAGATATTGGCTAAGAATTTTACTAAAATTAAAGATATTTAACATGGATCTAAGAAGTTCAGTAAATCTACAGTAGTTTAAATACAAAGAAAACCACACCTAGGCACATCAGAGTCAAAATGCTAAAAACCAAAGGTAAAGAGAATATTTTGGCAGCAAAGACTAAAAGATACATTACATACAGGGGAACAAGGATAAGAAAAATATCATTCCTACTTCTTATCAGGAATAATAGAGACCAAAAGATAATGCATTTGGCATCTTTAAAGTTAAAAGGGGGCAAATTTTTTGTCAATCTAGAATTCTGTATCTAGCAAAAATATCCTTTGAAAGGAAGGTAAAATTATGACCTTTTTTTTCTTTGCCACAAAGCTTTCAGGATCTTAGTTCCCTGACCAGGGACTGAACCCAGGCCCCAGCAGTGAAAATGCTGAGTCCTAACCACTGTACCACCAGGAAATTTCCTAAAATTGTGTCTTTTTAAACAGACAAAAGCTGAAAGTATTTATCTCCAGCACATCTGTACACTGTAAGATCTATTAAAATTAGTTCATCAGTGTGAAAGTGCTGAGCTCTACCAGAACTTCAAAAATTAATGGTTTAGGTAAATTTGTAATAAATTTCAGTTAGCTGTTCAGTGGCTAAGTCATGTCTGTCTCTTTTCGACCCCATAGACTGCAGCATGCCAGGCTTCCTGTCCTTCTCCATCTCCTGGAGTTTGCTCAAACTCTTATCCATTGAGTTGGTGATGCCGTACAACCATCTCACTCTCTGTCATCCCCTTGTCCTCCTGCTTTCAGTCTTTATGAGTATCAGGGTCTTTTGCAATGAGTCAGTTTTTTGATAAATTTAATTAAACTTTTTCTTCATAGAGAAAAATTAAAATCACTCATTTGAAAACAAAGATGAAGTCTTACCTTCCAATTATCATTCTTATGAATTCTTTTCAGAGTAAAATGCTAAATATCATTTTGTACTTTTCTTCTTATGTATGTGCTGTGCTGTACTAACACTCCCCAAATCATTGAGCTACTCTTAAAACTAAAAAAGAAAAGCAGCTTTATATCATGTACATAATTTTTGTTGTTGTTCAAATCACACACATGGAAACTCGTAATACAACTGAGTGGAATATATAACAGATCCTTGGCTTAGTATTATCAATAGAATTACACAGTGAACAATTATCAGATAATTTCTTTTATTGGTCCTCTGGAGTGCTGCAGTCCATGAGGTTGCAAA
This sequence comes from Bos mutus, assembly GCF_027580195.1. NCBI lineage: Eukaryota > Metazoa > Chordata > Mammalia > Artiodactyla > Bovidae > Bos > Bos mutus. The sequence continues at coordinate 58,341,664 of NC_091627.1, forward strand.
GAGTCAGACATGAACTGGTGACTGAACAACATGCCATCTAAATGACTGAATACATTGTTAATCCATTTTTTTAAAATGGATTTAAAAAATCCATTAGGCTGGAAGAAAATTGTATGAAATAAAAACTGATTTTACAGGAATGAATGAACAATAGCAGAGTTAAAATACTGGAAAGTATAAAGGTAGGACAGATGAGACAAACAGAAGTCAAACACTAAAATAGTAGACTTAAACTCAAACATATTCATAATTATATTATTCATAATAACTAAGAACTGAAAATAGTTCAGATATTTAACAGAGCATGGACATACAAAATATGGCATATTTAGACAATGGAATAATACCTAGCGATGAAAGGAAATAAGCATCTTACAAATGTAATCATATGGATGAATCTCAAAGACATGCTGAGTAAAGAAAGCTAGAAACAAAGGAATATGCCATTTAGATTAAATTAAAAAACAGGCAAAATCAATTTCTAGTAATAGAAATTGGAACAAAGGCTACTCTGGGCAGGGGTATTGACTAGAATAGAACACTTAGGAACATTCAAGAGTCATGAAATGTTCTCTATCAGAGTTTGGCAAACTTTCTGTAAGAGGGTAAAGAGCAAATATTTTAGGTTTTGGGGGGGTCATACAGTCTGTGTTGTATCATAAAATTAGTCATAGATAAAACAAACAAATGTGTGTGGCTGTGTTCTAAATTTTTGTTAGGCAACTCAAATCATTTAATTATGAAAAGCTAGAACTTATAATCATCAGGATATAAAATCAGTTAATCACTTGTTGGGGAGAGGGGTAAATATTAAGAATCCAAATATGTACAATCTTTAATTTGGAAAACTTCTCAGGAATGATTATTACCCTGTGCCTTCTTAGGGGGGAGACAGAAAGATTTGCAAAAATTAGCTATCTGTTCAACTTTTATGAAAGGTGGATCCCTTTAGTCCTCACTTTATTTTAGAGATAGGGAAAAGACTCAACCTTTTTATTGGGTGGGGAGCTGCACCACATGGCTTGTGGAATCTTAGTTCCTCAACCAAGGATTCATCTTGGGCCACTGGCAGTGAAAGTGTAGAGTCCAAACCACTGGTGTGATAAATTGCTCAGTCATGTCTGACTCTTTGCAACCCTATGGACTGTAGCCTGGAGGGATTCGCCAGGCAAGAATGCTGGAGTAGGTTGCCGTGTCCTGCTCCAGGGGATCTTCCTGGCCCAGGGATCGAACCTGCATCTCTTGTGTCTCCTGCATTGGCAGGTGGGTTCTTAACAACTACTGTCACCTAGGAAGCCCCCAGATCTCCAGGAAATTCCTCAAACTTCTTAGTTATGAGTTATTCATCACCTCTTTCTTTCAGGGAATATTTGAGATCCAAGAATGTTATTCTTCAAACTAAACACAAAATAACTAGAGAAAGTTGAAAATGGACAGGATTTTAAATTACACTAGATAACAATATTATAGTTTTGTAAGAAAAGATTATTTTTTATTGTATGTTAATGCATACATATGGAATTTAGAAAAACGGCACTGATGAACCTATTTGCAGGACAGAAATAGAGATGGAGACACAGAGAACAAACTTGTAGACACAGTGGGGAAGGAGATGGTGGAATGAATTGAAAGAGTAGCACTGTATACATTACCATGTGTAAAATATCTAGCTGGTGGGAAGCTGCTGTATAGCACTGGGAGCTGAACTCTGTGCTCTGTGATGACCTGGAGGGTTGGGATGGGGGTGGTGATGGGGAGGAAGGCTCCAGAGGGAGGGGGCATGTGTATACTTACAGCTGATTCACGTTGTTGTGCAGCAGAAACCAACACATTGTAAAGCAATTATACTCAAAAGAAAAATTAAAGAAAAAACTATATTTTAGGAGATGCACACTGGTGTATTTAGTGGTGAATTTCAATGATGTTTACAAATTTGCTTGGTTCAGAAAAAATATTATATCTACATATATTTGTGCTAAGTTGCTTCAGTCTTCTCCAACTCTTTGCTAGTCAATGGACTGTAGCCTCCCAGGTTCCTCTGTCCATGGGATTTCCCAGGCAAGAACACTGGAGCAGGTTACCACGTCCTCCTCTGGGGGATCTTCCTGACCCAGGGTTCGAAACCATGTCTGTTATGTTTCCTGCATTGGCAGGCAAGTTCTTTACCATTAGTGTCACCTGGGAAGCCCATCTATATACATATAAATGAAATTACATAAATAAATCAATCGTGGCAAAATGTTAATTGTTGAACTTAGATGGTTGTCATATAGGTAATATTTAAAATCGTTCATAATAAAACATTGGGAAGAAAAACAAACAAGAGATTGCATTTAAGAACTGTCTCATATGAAATTTTCCATTTTCCCTTTTCCATTTACTGTACAGATGGTAGATGTGAGGGTGGCAGAACAGAAAACAGCTGGAGAAATACCAATATATTTGGTCATAAGTCAACTAACTAAAAGACAAGTTCAACAAAACTTTGAAACAATGTTATGGCACTTTCAGAGTCATTCAGCCAGATGCTGAGAAGTCAGAAACTGAAATATATGATTTTAAGAAAGAGATTTTTTTCATGTGGGGGCTGGAGGGAGTATGAGCCTTTTCGGGAAGTTTAGGGATCTTTAGGGACCACAGTATGAAGACATTAAGGCAATTACAGAAGAAAATAAGTTATGAGGTCCCTCTGTTCAGAGGCTTGTTCTAATTTTATTATAGACACTGAAATTTGAATTCTGTATGATTTGCATGATCATAAAGTGTTTTTACACTTCTGGTTTTATTATTATTGTTTTGGGCTGCACTGTATGACTTGCAGGATCTTAGTTTCCTGAGCAGGGACCGACCCCAAGTCTCGACAGTGAAAGCACTGAGTCTTAACCACTGGACTATCAGGACAGTCGCCAGGCTGTAGAAAACTAGGCTGTGTACGAGATTTGGCCTGTAGCCTGTAGTTGGCTGACCCTTGTTCTGTTAATACATCTTGATGGGGATGTGAGTTATACAGATATTTGCATTTGGATAACTGAAGAAACTAGTCATTTAAGATCTGTCCATTTCTCTGGAAATAAACTATTTCTCAATAGAAAAACTTCTTAAAAAAAGAAAGAGACAAGGAACTTAGTACTGATGTTCTGCTTTATTAACAAAACATTAACAGAAATAACATAAGACATTTAAATTTTCACACAAAACACTATTGTGCTATTTCAACAAAGCAGATTCAGACAGAAAATTGTATTTTAATTGTTCTGCAGGTGAGGAATCAAGGTCCAAACAAACACCAAATTCCTAGTTGCTAACTTTCTTTCTTTTATTTATTTAATTTTGGCTGCATTGGATCTTGGAGAAGGCAATGGCAACCTACTCCAGTACTCTTGCCTGGAAAATCCCATGGGCAGAGGAGCCTGGTAGGCTGCAGTCCATGGGGTCGTGAAGAGTCGGACTGACTGAGCGACTTCACTTTCACTTTTCACTTTCATCATTGGAGAAGGAAATGACAACCCACTCCAGTGTTCTTGCCTGGAGAATCCCAGGGACGGGGGAACCTGTGGGCTGCCGTCTATGGGGTCACACAGAGTCGGACACGACTGATGCAACTTAGCAGTAGCAGCAGCAGCACTGGATCTTCATTGCCAGTCGTGGACCTTTCTCTAGTTGCAGCGAGCAGAAGCTACTCTCTTGTTGTAGTGCATAGGCTTCTCATTGGGATGGCTTTTCTTGTTCTGGAACACAGGCTCTAGGTGCAAGAGCTCAGTAACTGCAGCTCACAGGTTCTAGAGCAAGGGCTCAGTGGTTGGGATACAAAGGTTTAGTTGCTCCTTGGCATGTAGGATATTCCTGGACCAGGGACCAAACCCATGTCCCTTGCATTGGCAGGTAGATTCTCAACCACTGTGCCACCAGTGAAGTCTCAATTGCTAAATTTCCTAAGAGATTTTGGAAACTTCTGATGTCCCTTGGGGTAAGTCAATTTGGTGGCAGGATTTTTACTGTAATTATATGTTGGAACTTGGGTGATAGTTTTTATGAACCAACAGAAATGATTTATGGCAATACATCCAGGCTAAAATATACTCGTTGGAAGTGTCAACATCCTGTTTCTCACTTTTCCATTTGTCTTGACTTCTCTGAATGGTTTATTTTTATCCTTTGACTTCTCTGAATGGTTCTCCATATTGAAATTCCCTTCTGTCTTGTTTCTAGGATATACCTCTATCCTGGTTCTCCTACTACTTCTAAGATTTCTTTTAGTCTTTTCAGTGTCTTTTGCTGATCCCTGAGTGAATGCTCTTATTACTTTCCTCAGGCTCTAATACCAAGTGGCAGGCTCTCCCACAATGAGAACAGTCTCTTCACCTTGTTTGGACTCTAATGCATCACAACCAGGTGATCCCCATTCATGCATGTCCACCTCACCTTGCTTGGGCTCTAGGTATCTCATGCTGGGTTAACCTTCTGTATGTCTACTATTGTCATCCCACTTGGGCTCTGACTCTCCCCACCAGGACTAACTCCTAATTAGCTCAAATTTCCATGCCGGGCAGCCACTTCTTATGAAAACCTACCTTACTCTGAACTCTAATATCTTTAGGACTGAAATGTTCAGGAAGAGGAAGAGAAAGGGACAGAGGATGGCAATGGGTGGAGAATCTTTAAATATTTTACTGCTGCTGCTGCTAAGTCGCTTCAGTCGTGTCCGACTCTGTGTGACCCCATAGACGGCAGCCCACCAGGCTTCCCTGTCCCTGGGATTCTCCAGGCAAGAACACTGGAGTGGGTTGCCATTTCCTTCTCCAGTGCATGAAAGTGAAAAGTGAAAGTGAAGTCGCGCAGTCGTGTCCGACTCTTCGAGACCCCATGGACTGCAGCCCACCAGGCTCCTCCGTCCGTGGGATTTTCCAGGCAAGAGTACTGGAGTAGGGTGCCATTGCCTTGATTTTTTAAATATCGAGCTCTTTGATCAACCTGTAACTTATTTTTCTGACACTAATGTAGGGATCTGACTTTGTTATTTTTTCCTAATGAATGATGTGCTTAGTTGTTCAGTCATGTCAGACTGTTTGTGACCCCATAGACTGTTGCTCGCCAGGCTCCTCTGTCCATGGGGATTCTCCAGGCAAGAATACTGGAGTGGGTTGCTGTGCTTTCCTCTTTCTAATAAATAAGAAACCCCAAGCATATATTGAATAGTTTATTATTTACATTCATTTGAAATGCTGTGTTAATCATAAGCTCATTGTTTATATATCCATGGGTCTGTTTCTGTATTCTCTTAATTACTTACATACTGTATTTTGATTCTTTCATTCACTGAAAGAAATTTAATCTGGAATTAGTTTAACATGAGGAGAAATGACATCTTTATCAAGTAATACAAGGAAATGGAGTTTTTCAAATCTTCTTTTATGTATTCATTTTATAGCTATCTTTCCATTGGTAAAGTCCTACAGTTTTCTTCTTATAGGTTTTGTTCATTTCACATTATTTTTTTTTCTGTAGTTTTTCCTGTATTCTATAGTTTTCATGATCATAAGTGGTTTCTTTTTCTTCTGTTTTCTGTTCTAATTAATGCTTGTTCAGGATTAGGAATTCCTTTGATCTTTTTGTTGTTGGTGATCTTTTATTGTACCACCTTCTTGACTCTGGTATTAGTTCTAATAATTTGTCACGAATATTTTTGAGTGTCAGTGTAGTAGATCACATTTATAGGATTTTAAATATAACTTTAAATTTCAAAAGTAACATGAATACTTTTGTCTTATAAAAGTGAGAGAATTACAATGCTAAATCATCTTTGACCTACACCCCCCATTACTAGTGTGCATTCTCCAATATTAGTAGCCAGTTATAAATTTTAATATATACTGTAATTTTTGTGTATTTTCAAATATTGCCAAATGCAACTTTTTTTTCCATTCAAAATGTGCTTTGCTAATCTATCCTTATTGGCACATCTAAATATTAATATATTTCATTCCCTTTCAAATGCTCTACTCACTTTTCATTATATGTATCGTATTTTATTTACTTATGACCCAATTGAAGAACATATAGATTATTTCTAACTTTTCACAGCCACAAATAATGGTGAAATGAACAACCTTGTTGATGTCTCTTAGTTCATATTTGTGGGTGTTTTTCTAGCATGGGTGTCTTTCTAGGGTGGGTGTCATATTTCTAGGTTTGTAGGATGTTTAAAAAATTTTAATCATGAATAAGCATTAAGTATGTGTGTGCTCTTAATACTCCCAGTTTTCTAGGTAGTTTGGAGTTCATTATGAGTGAGTATTCTTTTCAGTCTCTACTAAACTAAACCTGATTTTTCTCTTTTCACCTGTTGTGGTGAATTATAGAAAATATCTAAACCTGAAATACCTCATATTCAAATAATAATCCTAACTAACTATGGTGATTATTTTAAAAATATACTGCTGGACTTGCTAATATTTTATTAAGAATTTTTGGTCTATGTTTACAAGTGTGGTTGAACTATATAGCTTTCCTTTCTTATACTCTACTGATTCAGATTTGATAATAGGGGTTCACGAGTTTTATAAAATTGGATAAAACATCGAATATCTTTCCATCTTTTCCAAGTTCTGGAACCATAATGTAACCTAGGAATTATATGTTATTTGAATTTTATATAATTATTCGTAGCTATTGCTTTTCAAATTAATAATTATGTACTCTAAATCCTTATACCTAATTTTAAAAATCTGAGATGCCTATTCCTGGGATAGATGTATTTATATCTTCAGTACATTCTACTACAAATTATCAAAAAAATTTTCATGTTTAACCTTAGCGAAGGTTAGAATATGTTCCCACAGTCACAATAGTTCTAGTGTATGTTATGCTGTCTTTGTGGACTTCATCCTCATTATTATAAAACCATTTTTGATACCTTTACTTTCAACTTTATTAACATCACTCTATTGCTGTGCACTGATTACCATTAGATTAGAAACTCTTTACGGGCCATATTCTCATGCTTTGTGCTGCTGTTGGCATTTGCTCAAGGTCAATTTATAGGTTGTTTTTAATCCAGTGAGTCTTTTTAAAGTCTGATTAAAATTAACCCACTTATATTTATTGTAAATACTGATCTTTATACTTCTTTAATTTTTAAAATCAATTTAGCATATTTCTGTCTAGTTGTTTGTTTTTTTTTTCCCTCCCTTGTTCCCATTCTGACTTATGCTGGACTGGATATGTTTTCTTTGTTCCATTTCCCCCCTCTTTAATGGTCTGCAAATTGTAAATCAATCAAACTAATTCTTGTGTTTATTCTTAAATTTTTTTATTTAATGTCATGTATTTAGAACATACATGTTTAAAATCAACACCCGGAGTTAACTTGCATCTATAATTCCTTGAATATGTTTCTGAACTTTTTCCGATTCTCAGTTTTCACACTTGTAAAATGTGAGCTTGAGATCTCCACTTAATCTTATTTAATCTTAAAGATTAAATGTGATACCACATCAAGCACCAGCCTTTATAAAATAACAGATCTTCAATTCCTTCATTGCATTTTTTTCTTCATTCAACCAAAAATCTTCAGGTGGAACAGACACAATCACCTTTCAACTCCTTTGTCCTTCAAAGTCACTTCCTCTTCATATCTTGTATCATTATGACCTTGATCTAGTCTTTCATTTTCTTTGTAAGACTCAGAATATCTTCTCATTCTCCCTTTACATTAAAAAAAAAATAAAGAAAATAGCCCTTCTTGTATTGTACGAATGGCCTCTTTTGCTTTAGATATAATTAATATCATTTCCCAGTGACTCCATGCCTTTCTTCATTTTTCCTTCAAAATGGCGGACTTCAGACGTTCCATGATCATCACCACGTGCGCCTGCGCCTCCCGCGGCCATTTCGCCCAGCAGCCCAAGCTCCAGCCTCTGCTCCGCGAAGCGCCTGCGCACGAGCCTCTCGAACACTGTCGCTCCTCCCTCTAGCTGAGTACGCTTCAAACCGCACGTTCCAGTCCCTTCCCTCCCCCGCTGACTCTGCACCGCCCTCACCCCTTTCCTGTGAGATTCTTCCGCCAAGTGGAAAACCTATCTTCGGTCGACACCCTACGCAGTTGACAAGCAATCCAATAGGCACTTACAGCCCTAGGGTTCGCCATCTAGTCTTATCTGTGCACCACAGTAATTTTCCTCTGGGTCCTAAAGTTGATAACCGATTTCTCGGGACTTTTTTGCATCCGTGAGGCAACAAATGGAAAGAATGGCCCTGGCGGAGGAATCCCTCGCTTACGCTCGGTGTACTTTAACCTAATGGGGGTCGTCCGGGAGTCGGAAGGGGGAGGGGAGAGGGAGGAGGCAGCCAAGGAATTGTTTTTTTCTCTCGCCCCGCCCTCGCTTGGACGGCCAATGGTGATGGGCTCTTTCCCTACTAGTCTCGCCCAGCTCCTCGGACTCAGCCAATGACCGGTGGAAGCGGCTCCGAGGGGGCGGACCCAGGAGGCTGTGCGTGTCTTGTGAGAGCTCTTGAACCAAGTCAGAGCTAGAGTCGGCTGGGCGGCTGGAAACGGCGGCTGCCGCCGGTGACTCAGGGAGGCGGGAGGCGGGGTAAAAGCGCCGCGGCCTCGGCTGAGGGGAGCGGAGGAAGAAAGGTGAAGGCGCCAAGCCCGCGGCCCCGCCATCCCCGCGCCGGGGCGCCGGCCGGGGGTTCCGCGGCCGGGGAGAAGGGTGTCGGGGCGGGGCGGCGGGGCAAGTGCGGAACCGCGGGCTCGCCCCTCCCGCGGGGCCGCCCGGGGCGGGGACCCGGCCGCCTGGGACGGGCCCTCTGCTTCGGGGCCTTTTCTTTTCCGGGGTGAGGGGCGAACACTTTCAGATCCACTTAAGCAAATAATTCTCTCCTCACTTAGTCTGTGGTGAGGTTTAAGGTTTTGGAAAAGCGAAACTTGGGAGAGCGAGGGTCACGCGGCGCTTGGGGCCCGTGTTTGGGGTGGGGGAGAGGGGAGGGGGGCGGGGAAGGCGCGGGTGGAGAGATCGGGTGCTGAGTCTTACGTACTCGCCCCCGCCGCCCGGGGTCCGGTCCTCAGAGCGAGGTTAGGACCCTCCCTCCTCCCTGGTCTCCTCTTCCCGCCCCCTCGCCCCCACTGCCCTCTCTTCCCGGCCCGCTCCTGCCGGTCGCCACCGTTGCATTTTGTTTTTGTGTTTTTGCAGGAGGAGCCCTTCCTGCAGCGTGGAAACCATGGTGCTCACGCTCGGAGAAAGTTGGCCAGTACTGGTGGGGAAGCGATTCCTCAGTCTGTCTGCAGGCGACGGCGGCGACGGCGGCCACGACAGCTGGGACGTGGAGCGCGTCGCCGAGTGGCCCTGGCTCTCCGGGACCATTCGAGCCGTCTCCCACACCGACGTTACCAAGAAGGATCTGAAGGTATAACCGGCTCCCGAGCCTCGACAGTCGGACGTTTCCTAGTTACCTTGGTAACGAGACAGCCAGCACACCCCCATTCCCCCCCTCCCCTTTTCTGAAAAGGCGACCAGAAAGTTGGCATCTGATCTGAAGGTGCAGAAAACTAGACCTTCAAAGTCTTTGAAATGGTGTGTAGAGCGAGGTGTGTTTGGCCTGGAGTTGCCTGTTTTTAATAATGGGCTTAGGGGTTGCTCAGACATGCTTAGTTGTTGCCCGCCCTGTGCCTCCTTGCTCAGTTGCTGTGTTTTATCTGACTCTTTCAATCCCATGGACTGTAGCCTGCCAGGCTCCTCTGTTCGTGGGAATTCTCCAGGCAGGAATATTGGAGTGGGTTGCCATTTCCTTCTACAGTGTTTACTCAGGACAGTACGGTTCCTTCTAGGAAAGGGGGGAAGTGTTGTTAATACTATCTTGGGCAGGTGGGTGACATTTGGAATATTTGAGAATCGAGCGTTGAGAATAGCGGATGCAAGTGCTTTTAGTTGGGTTTTTTGGTTCGTTCCTCCGAATTTCTTCCCCCCAACTTCTTAAACTTTCAGACTTGTGAGGAAAAAAGTGTGTGTAGAGGGAGGAGCATAGTCCTCTTTTTAGCGTGTTAGGGTGGGTGTTTGCCCGTATATGGTGGGTCAGGGCAGGAGTGAGTTCCTGGTTGTCTTTGAAGAGTCTGTAAGTGGGTGTGGGATATGACCATATATGGAGGGCTGGGGTGGAGCTGCCCCTTACACGGTGTGCCGGAGGAATGACTTCAAACACTCCATTGGAGTGTTGGAAGGGAGGGAGAAATGGGAACAATTGCGGCAGGTGATTTTGAATCGAAATGACACGCAGAATCTTTTTCAGTTAGATCTTTTCAAAAAGAGATGAATTCTGCTCTTACTCCCTGATAGAAGTATGGGTGTGAAAGGGTGCTGGAAACGACCAGTGAGAAAGCCATTGTACCAATAAAGTCTCCTTTGTGCAAAAAAATAACTGAAGAGAGGTCCCCAACAAAAACTCTGAAGTGGTGATAACTTGAAGGAAGCTTGTCAGAACAGAAGAGCTTTCCATCCTGGGTAATAGATTCACTTGGTCATTATCTTGGCTTTTTCTTGCAAACTGCTCAGATAAGGGAAGCAAGCTTTCGCGCTAGCAGTTGAATACATGTTGATTTCTGAAACACTGTTCAAGGGGGACACTTTCAAGGTGACAGTGCATGCCCCAACTAGTAATTAGTTTGCAAAAGGTTATAGGAAAGGATATGTGGTCATGTATTTTCAAAGCTTCCGTAGTCTACTTTATGTTCATGTGGAAAAAGGAGTGACCATTGTGTACTTAACCATGTGTTAGGCATCATGCTGAACAGTTGATGGCTGTGTTCATATTTAATCCTTAACAGCAGTTCTTTGAGGGTAGGTACTAATATTCCCCACTTTACAGACAAAAATACTGGGCCTGGGGTAGATTGTCTTGTCTAAGTCACAATTGGAATTGTTCTCACCAGAAAGTTTTGACCGTTGAGCCTGCTTTCTTAATCATCGTGCTCCCTAATCAAAGGCTGTGCCACTGAAGGATTCCTATCATACAGTGTGAAGTTGGTTTCACTCATTGAAAACTGGGTTTTGAGGTTTACAGAAAGAATTAGTGTGGTGCAGGGATGGCCAACCTGTTTGCTTTAGGCTAATAAACTTTCTCCATTAAAAATGGGCTTTGGGGAGTAGATGTTAATCATAGTTGTTATGGTTTATTTCACAAGTAAAATTTTCTCTATTGCCTTGGTTTTTATTTGATTTGAGTGGAAACGAGATTAAGCTTCACGGTTTTTAGTTCTTTAGCAACTGATGAGACACTAGGTGTTCCCTTCCCCATCAGAGATCAAGGACCTGTTGGGTTAGGAAGGCAGTCTAGGAGGTCCTTTATGTGTCGTCTTCCCTGCATCTTCCTCACCCCCAGCCTTTGAAGTGGTGGTGATAGCTTCATTTTCAGAAAGAAGAAATAGATTTTAAAAAGGAAGTCTTGTCCAGACTTGCATAGTTAGCTACTAAGGGACAGAGAGAGCACTTGAATCTAGGTTTGGCTGTTTGTCTTCCAGTGGGCTAAGGTGCCTAACCTGGAGGCCAGGGGGATTTAATTCAAGAACAATTTAACTTATAGTGGATTTTTTGCTTTACCTACATTCTTCACAACTCAGCCCTCATGTAAGAAATCTACTCAACTTGTCTTTTCTAATCATGATTTATTGCTGCATTCCTTAATGGAGTAGCAGATGAAGTAATTGGCATAAGTATAGGGACATGTATTACGAAAAGCAGTTTTGGAAACTTTGAAACCAATTGTGTTTGGCAAGATACAGGCAGAAACTGAGTAAGACCCTGCTGTAAGATTTAGGGGGATTTGGGGAATGGGTTGGGACTGGGGGCAATAATGAATAAGAAGGAATAAAATTCAAGTAGTGTGCACCTGTTTTAGCACTGGTAGTAGTCCAAGTCTGTCTAGACTGATTTGCTTCCTTGGTTGAGGAGTTAATAAGGCCAGGGCTTGTTAACTTTGGTTCATTTAAGAAAGACTTTGTAGCAAAGCCACTTACTCAGTTACATTGTTTAGTGGTGAAGACAGAATTAACAAATACCTTTTCCCAGGTCCTCAAGCAGTAAAGAATCCACTTGTAATGCAGGAAACTCAAGAGACAGGGGTTTGATCCTTCGGTCAGCCCCTGGAATAGGAAATGGCAACCCACATGGATTCTTGCCTGGAGAACCCCATGGAGAGAGGAGCTTGTGGGCTACAGTCCATGGGGTCACAAAGAGACATGACTGAACAACTGAAACAGTAAATGGTTTTATTTAATTCTCACAAAAATCCTAGATAGTAAACCACACTTTTTAGTTTTACAAACGGAGGCTTGAACAAGTTAAATAACTTGCCCATTTTTGTCTGCAAACCTTAAATACTAAGCTTTAATATTCAGATAGAATGAAATTAGCAGGACTCTTACTTTGCTAGTATCAATATCCCCAGAACTAAGAACATTGCTTGGCATGTAGTTTTTGCTAAAATATTTGAACAGATACGTGAAGGAAGCAAATAGTTATTACTTATATATAGGAAAGCAGTTTAGAAATAGTCTTGCAATGGAACAGTGGTATTCTCTTTACCTGGAATAACAACAGATCTTAATTAGGTGTGATTAGAACAATTTATTTAACCTTATTTTTATCCCATTCTTATTTGAGTGTGAGGCAGGTTGCTTTCTAACTGGCTTTGTTCATTATGCATGTTCACAGTGTCCTCCTTCTCTACCTTGTTTGTCTAGGTCTTTCCCTTCCTTGCTTTTGTGGTTCACTCACTAAGACATGTCTGACTCTTTGTGACCCCATGGACTGCAGAATGCTGGGCTTCCCTGTGCTTTGCTATCTCCCTGAGTTTGCTCAAACTCAAGTCCATTGAGTTGGTTATACCATCCAACCATCTCATCCTCTGTCCCTCCCTTCTCTTCTTGCTCTCAATCTTTGCCAGCATCAGGGTCTTTTCCAGTGAGTTGTCTCTTCACATCAGGTGGTCCAAGTATTGGAGCTTCAGCATCAGTCCTTCTAATGAATATTCAGGATTGATTTCCTTTAGGATTGACAGGTTTGATCTTGCAGTCCAAGGGACTCTCAAGAATATTCTCCAACACCATAGTTCAAACATATCAACTCTTCAGTGCTCAGCCTTCTTTATGGTCCAATGCTCACATCCATACACAGCTATTGGAAAAACCATAGCTTTGACTATATGGACCTTTGTTGGCAAAGTAGTGTCTCTTTTTTAGTACACTGTCTAGATTTGTCATAGCTTTTCCCACTCATTAGCAGCTGAATGCCATGACTACTGTCTGCCTGGTCTTTTCATTCTTGCATACAGTTGAAACTTGAATGAATGTAGGTGGATTCTGTTGCCTGTCAAGCCATGTAAAATGAGAAACTTTTAGCACAGTGTAATAACTGTTTACCCCTACAATTGAATGCTTGACTCTAGGATTTTAGATAAAAGTCTGGGTGGAAGAAGACATAAGTAGAAGCATAATGAGATAATTTCTGATTTGTGAAGTAGTGAAATAAGTGGCCTTCTGCATCGTCATGCTGGACATAGAGTAGATAATGTCATCAAAAACTTTGGGATTAAAAAACATGCCTTTGTGTAAGTGCCTATTTTTAAACCTGGAAACATTTTACTTGGCCAGTCTGATAGTTTTCATAATCATATACTCAGGTAAGATTAGTGTATACTAAGTGGGAGGTCTTGAAATTAGCTTGATTAGATAATATTAATTCATGTGTCTTAAAGAGGTTTTCTTTTGGGGAAAACTAGCTTGAAATCGGAGAAGGCAGTGGCACCCCACTCCAGTACTCTTGCCTGGAAAATCCCATGGATGGAGGAGCCTGGTAGGCTGCAGTCCATGGGGTCGCTAAGAGTAGGGCACGACTGAGCGACTTCACTTTCACTTTTCACTTTCATGCATTGGAGAAGGAAATGGCAACCCACTCCAGTGCTCTTGCCTGGAGAATCCCAGGGACGGGGGAGCCTGGTGGGCTGCCATCTGTGGGGTCGCACAGAGTCAGACACGACTGAAGCAACTTAGCAGCAGCTTGAAATAATTAACTTGAAATATCCAACATCTGGTCAATGAATTTGATAGGCTAATAGACATACATTTACAAGATGCCCTGTTAAAAATCTGGAACTTTGGAAATTACAGGTAGTGAATCATAATTAAATAGGCCTCTTTCTGGCCTTTGGAGTTATATAGCATAAATAACATCTCCTTTCTGGACCAAGGGATTGTGGCGGGAAGAAGACTCTTTACAATGAGAACTAGCTGCATCTGTCAGCTTGCAGGAGCTTGGTAAAATCATGTTTAGTTCACTTCAGTCGCTCAGTCGTGTCTGACTCTTTGCGACCCCATGAATCGCAGTACGCCAGGCCTCCCTGTCTATCACCAACTACCGGAGTTCACTCAGACTCACATCCATCGAGTTAGTTCCCCCTGAATTTGAATTCTTACTGGTACATTTTTATAGAAATTTCTGCAGAAGAGACTTTTGGGGACGGTGACAGGGGGATGTCCTTATATATAGCACATCAAACCTCAGCACACAAAAGAAAGATGTGTGGTTGTGATAGATAGGAAACTTTTGAAAGCATGTTTAAGAAAGCTCACAATTTGTTGTGTTTCATTATATGTATTTTAAAAGCCATCTTTTTAAATATGAATTTTTGATTAATGTGATCTAATACTTCAAAGTCATAAACTTATTTTTAAAGAGCTAAATTTAGTTTTCAAATTATTGAAAAACTGAGATATAAAGAGGAACATTGTCTAAATTTTGGTTTAGGGTTGACTATAAGCTTTGTAGATAGTGATATGATAAGAATTGTGATATTGCTTAAGTTTTGAGAAACCACTTAAGATCTTAGATTACTTCTTTTTTTTCTGAATTGATGTTAGGTGATCATATTTAAGTCTTTATCTCCCCCATTCCTAACTGAAGTGATACTCTGATAAATTAAGATTTGAGTTTTCATGAAGGTCTTAAAGCTGCCTAGTCTGCTTGCTAGATACTTAATGTACATTGCCTTTAAAATCTACCTAACAATTCCGTGAAGGGTAGGTGTTAGTACTTGCATTCTGAAGCCGCTAGAACACTAAATTCAGAGAGCTTAGATTTTGGCAAGCATTCTTGACTTGGGTACAGTTAATTGGTTGCATTGTATTTTATGCATATAAAACCATTCTAAGAAAGCTTCAGCAAAGCTGGCATTCAAACCCAGATCTCTGTGGCTCTGAAGTTTGTAGATGTACACACCTGGTACACTACATTGATGGGAAAGCTCTGTCGTCCAGAGCTAGGTTGGGTTTGAAGTTGATGTGAGGTGGGGCAGAAGGACTGGGGAAGATATCGGAAGACACGGATTCTGTGGCTAGAAACAGAAAGGAATATACTCAGTCTCTGAACACCTCTGTCTTGAAAGACCATTGGTTGGTTATGGTGATGGATGGAATACATAGAACCAGTGGAATCATAGAACATGGGGCCTTGTCACATAATAGGTGCTTACCCATTTGCACTTTGTAATAACTGCAAGGATAAAAGCCTGCCATACCAAGAAGATATGCTCTTCTCAGGGGAAGTTGTCTGAGAAATTAGGGATGTACATTTTGTGATTGGGAGAGGAAGATAGGATTGGTCTTAAATTTAATTGATTTTAAAGATTGATATTATATAGCCATAAACCTGAAAAAGTTTGGGATTGAGGCTAGTGGTATATCCCTTGGGATCTTCCTGCCTTCCAAGTGGATGAGAGAAACAGAAGGTAAGAGCCCAGTTCAGAGAGAAATTTATTCACTCAACAAGCATGGAGACCCATGAAATACAGTGGTAAGTAAAAGCCAACACAGACTTTGACCTATTCGAGTTTTTAATATGTCAGTCAATTAACCACAAATAAATAATTCAAAATGTGGATAAGTGTTGGGAAGGAAAAGGACAGAGTTTTGAGTACAGTTAGCAAGGGACTTCTCTTGGGGTAGAGAGGGGCTCTTGGGTAAGGGACAATGTCTTTGAGGAAAGGATTTTTGAATTGGATTCTGATGAGTGAATGGAAAATAAGTAAACTTTTTTCCTAAAGGCTGAAAAGGGAGATAGAATTGTCTCTGAAATTATGAAGTGTTGATGGATTTACTAATTCTTTGAAGGCAAAAATGAGGGCTTTTAAATCAAAAATAGTGATTTTTACACTGAATACCAAGGGAATATATCGTATCAGTTAAAATATAAAAAACATTTTAAAAGACTTAGAATAAATTAAAGGAAAACACCCAATGAGTATTTCTTGGAAGGACTGATGCTGAAGCTCCAGTACTTTGGCCACCTGATGCCAAGAGCTGACTCATTGGAAAAGACTCTGATGCTGGGAAAGATTGAAGACAAAAGGAGAAGAGGGTGACAGAGGATGAGATGGTTAGTTAGCATCACTGGATCAATGGACATGAATTTGAGCAAACTCCGGGAGATAGGGAAAGACAGAGAAGCCTGACGTGCTTTGGGGTTACAAAGAGTCAGACATGACTTAGCGAGTGAACGACAATGTAAAAGGGTAGCATATTGTTAATGGGTTAAGGAAGCTAAGGTGTTTTGGTACATTCACATGAATTTTAAGAATTTTGTGACTGATTACTACTGCATTACTGTCAGAGACCCACTTTTAGACTGAATTCTACCTTTATATCTTAAAATATCTATACAGGTTTTAAGGGGATAATGTGGGGAACTTCTAGGTCAAGGGTTATAACTTTAAGGCTAAAAGGTATTTTACAAATCAGAAGCAGTAAATTTCATAGTTACTTGGAAAATAGTATTTTAAAAGTAGTTTAATTTTCATATAAGAAGTTACACAGGTAGTTTAGGAAAATTCTGGTGTCATTTATCAATTACTTCTGTATTTAGCACAGTTTTCTTGGAGTTCAAATTCTGAGGTAAATTTCCCAGTTTATTCAACTCAAAGCATTGAAAGTGCCTCTTGCTGAATCTGCTGCTATCAGAGGAATGTAAAAGCCAGTGGTGGATTGTGTTGTTGGGGGTCATCAACTACTTAGTGACCGTGTCAACACAGAATTACAATGCCCTGTGACAAGTACATCTTAGGGTTTCAGATTTCTGTCTTTCAATTCTCCAAGCTCTGATGTCTAATTAACATGTGAAAACCTTCTACATGGGGTTTCTTTTCTGTTAGGTCTTCCCAGAGATTACTTGAGGACAGATTGGCCCCCATATCCTTTGACTTCTGCTTCCCAAAGTGGCCTGGGAGCCAAAGCTTGATATTTAGAGTAGACTAACATATCTGTTTTTTTTTTTTTTTTTAATATTTATTTTTGACTGTGCTGGGTCTTCATGGCTATGCGCAGCTTTCTCTAGTTGTGGAGAGCGGAGGCTGCTCTCTAGTTGCGGTGCACAGGTTTCTCATTGTGCTGACTTCTCTTGTTGTGGAGCACATGCTCTAGGCATGTGGCCTTAGCAGTTGCAGCACGTGGTTTCAGTAGTTGTGGCTTGCAGGCTCCAGAGCGTAGGTTTGGTAGTTGTGGCACATGGGCTTCATTGCTCTGTGGCATGTGGAATCTTCCTAGGCTGGGGTCGAACTCCTGTCACGTGCATCACCAGGCGGATTCTTAATCCCTGGACTACCAGGGAAGCCTCATATCTGGTTATTTTATTGTGGGTTGAGAAGGGAAGTAAGAGAGCAGGAGTGGGAGCAGCATATTTCACAGATACAGATCTGAATAGACTGATCAGGGTCTAATTTCACCTTAGGCGTCTTTCATGTTCTTGTTAATCAAGTCTGCTTTCCTTCAATTCTGTTTGTCTAGGTATGTGTGGAGTTTGATGGAGAATCTTGGAGGAAGAGAAGATGGATAGATGTCTACAGCCTCCTAAGGAGAGCTTTCTTAGTGGAACATAACTTGGTTTTGGCTGAACGAAAGTCTCCTGAAATTTCTGAGCGAATTGTTCAGTGGCCTGCAATAGTAAGTAAAACTTGGGCTTATTGAACCCCTGAGAAGTTCTTTCATCCATTATGAACGAAACAGGGAAAATCTATATGTAATATCTATAGTTGGCCTTCTGGAAAATAATAGTACAGAGATATGATATTGCAGAAGATTCAGAAAAAGCCCCAGGATCTCCTGTCAGCCCTGTTAGGAGGCCTACAATTCTGGACCCTTGACTTTCATGGGTTTTCAGTTTCCTCACTTGAAGAGTAGGGAGTGAGGGTAATATGGGGAACTTCTAGGTCAAGGATTGGAAACCAGCCGATAAATACCGACATACAGATCTTTTTAGTTTGCCCCTTACAGTGTTTTAAAAAAATCTAAATTAGCTGTCTACCTAAAAAAATGTAGAGAATATTCTTAAAAATCTAGATTCCCAGTTCTTACTGAAAGAACAGTAAGATATGGCCACACTAAAGCCTGTAGCAACAGGCTTTTAGCAACAGTAGGCTGAAGCTGAATAGTAGGTGTTGCCTGGCTCCTGTCAGGGTTTCCACTTTTGGTCTCATGATCTTTAAGGTTCCCCCAGCTCATATTTCTTTGACTTTAAAGACACCAGCAGTCAGTATATGATAGTGCCATTTCCACACCAGAAGTCTGGTGCAGTTAAAGGCAAAGAGTGAGCTCTGTATCTGGCGAGGACAGTTAATGCTGTTTGAGAGGTGAGCTGGGACAGATTTGGGTAGTTGAAAGGCCAAGAGGATGATTAAAAGGCTAGCCAGCTTGTGAAGGACCTGCATGGTGTGTGAACCAAATTGAGATTTTGCCCATGGATGAGACGAGCCCCGGAAGGGTTTTGAGTGATGTAGGGTTTTGTTTAAAGTTGTATTTTGCTTTTCGTATTTTTTCCTCCATCTATTAAGAATTTGCTAAAAACATGGCCCATTTCCCCAGAAAAATAAACTTAAAACAGTATTCTGCATAAATTTGGGCCAAGCCATACATCTGTAAACCCAGACCTATATGTTAACATGACTCTCAAATGTGTATCGGGTTTATATGATTGATTCTGGATAAAAATTGTGCGCTCTTGTTTTGGTCACATAAATAGTTATTATTGAGATACTAGTAGTAAGTAAAACAAATGAATGGTTTAATCTTTGTGTGGAACATTGCCAGTCCCCATTTTCACAATGATACTAATAGCAGTTATGATGCCAAAACATTTTCTTTTGTTTCAGATGTACAAATCTCTACTGGACAAAGCTGGTTTGGGGTCCATAACATCTATTCGCTTTTTAGGAGATCAACAAAGAGTATTTCTTTCTAAAGACCTTTTAAAGCCTATACAGGTAAAACTTTAGAACCAATATTAAGCCCTAAAAATAGAAGTATAAACTCCTTTAATGTGAGAACTAACGTATTGACGTTGATTGTTCCAGATCAGATATCTAGCAGAAAAAAGGACCCATCTTATGAGCAGATAGTAGACATTAATGCTCAATGTTAGCCATTGGGTTGGTACTGTTTATTGGGGTTGGAAGGACAAAGGTACTACTGTTGATGGCTTTTGTGTGTAATACGAAATAATTTTTAAAATAGGTGATACGAAAATGATTTTTAAAAGATTAACTGTTACTCATATATACATGTATCTGTATGCATATATATCAGTCCTCATTATTTAAGGATTCTATGTTTGGGGACTTGCTTACTTGCTGAAATATATTTGTAACCCCCCAATTAGTATTTTGGTGCTTTTATGGTCATTCACAGACATGTGCAGAGTGGTGAAAATTTTGAGTTGTCTGACACCTGTTCCCAGCTGAGGTTTGAATAAGGTGCCATTCTGCCTTCTTGTTTCATCTCTTCTACTGTAAACAAGTGTCCTTTTCAAAGTCTGTTTAGTACTACATTGTTGGTTAATTCAATGTTTAAAATGGCCCCCTGGGATAGTGCTGAAGTGGTCTGTACTGTTTCTACGTGAGTCTTAGAACATGTGTTATGTAAGCTTCATTCAGCTATGAGGTATGGTAGCTGTGAGTTCAAAGTTAGTAATGCAGTAATACAGTTTCCCCGCTGGCTCAGGGGTAAAGATTCCATCTGCAATGCAAGAGCCTCGGGAGTCTTGGGTTCGATCCCTGGGTCAGGAAGATCCCCTGGAGGAGGGCATGGCAACTCACTCCAGTATTCTTGCCTGGAGAATGGGAGGCAGAGGAGCCTGATGGGCTGCAGTCTATAGGGTTGCACAAAGTTGGACATGACTAAAGCGACTTTGCATGCAAATAAATGCAGTTATATATATTAAAAACTGTGAAGTGGGTTTTTTTCCAACAGAAACACACAAAAACAAGGTTATGTATTGTGATTGGTTGATGTCTCTTGTGCCCAGAGGCTTCAAGAAACCTAACCCCATCTTTCCCCTAAGAATGGTTCAGTATTAACAAATTCAGTGTGTGTGGTGACCTAACTATTGCAAACGGTATGAGTCAAGTGTGTGTGTGTGTTCCTATTCTTTCCAGTTTAGCTTGCAGAACTACCTTTTTCTTCACAACATTTAGGCTCTTGGGTCTTGCTCATTTGTTTATTTTTTTCCTTTATTATAAAAATGTTGGGAGGGAGGGGAAGAACATGCACATTACTTCCACAGATCACTACCTTGGGAGTAATGTTGGTCTTAAAATGAACATTTGTTGTTTTAGATGTCATTTGTGAAGTTCAGTTATCCTCTTTACCCTCTTTGGTTTTGTGACCTGACTTGTTTCTGTGGCCTATAGAACCATTAAACCAGTTTATGAGCTACAAGACAGTTTAGGACCAAGGGTCATTGCCATTGCTGGGTCTGTATTGGAAAACCCAAAGCATTGGCTTTTCTGTGCTCAAGTCTCACTTTTATTTCCATATCCTGGAAGTGAGTGAAAACAAGATTCATACTCTGAACCTTATTTTATAATGTTTAGGTGAATGGAATAGAGGAAGATGTTTTTTCTTAGTTGTGGGCACAAGTTATCTTCATATATCAGGTAAATGGGGCTTCCCTGGTGCCTCAGAGGTAAGGAATCTGCCTGCAGTGCAGGAGCCACAGAAGACCCAGTTTTGATCCCTGGGTCGGGAAGATCCCCTGGAGGAGGGCATGGCAGCCCATTCCATTATTCTTGCCTGGAGAATTCCATGGATAGAGGAGCCTGGCAGGCTACAGTTCATGGGATTGCAAAGAGTCAGACGATGACCGAAGAGACTGGGCACATGTGCATGCACGCTAGGAAGGTTATCTTGATATTTTTCCTACGTTGAAATGCGGAATACTTGCTTTTAAGGACCAAGGAACATACAGGAGGGGCTGTGGAAGACTACTACTGAGCAGAGAGCAGTTTTTACTTCTTAACATTGTTTTCGGGACAGTTCTGTTTTTCATCTTTAATGTGTCTCATCTTTTCAGTTAAAGTAGAACTCAGTTTTGTTTCCTGAGATTGAAAAGATCAGTAAGTTTTTATTCTCAAGGAGGTGCACTCTGTGCTGTCAGTGTGAGTGTTATTAATATGATACTGATTGAGGGAGACTCTGCATGTATTCTTGACTTTTACTGATGATGATTTCCAAAGTTAAGTGCTTCAGGGCATTCTCTTCTAGAGGCAGGTGATAGTGTAAGGCTTCTACTGTATGAGACTCTATGTTGGCTGATATGGGTACCACAGTAGGAGGGTTGTCCTAAATAATGAATAGAGAATCTGAAAATTATTTGGGGTACGCAGAAGTTGGAATTGAAACCTAATGTTGGGTTGAATTCATCTCAGGTATAGGTGGATAAGAAAAATGACTAAGTGTCCAGCTCAGTTACCTGGCACTTTTGATGAGCCCTTGAAACTCTTCTAGGCAGAATCCAATTATTCTACCTTATTTAAGAGCCGTTTAATGTTAATGACTCTCCCCATTAATGCTCTTTTACCTTGTAGTATGAATTGGTGAACACATTTAAATTTTTTGAAATTGCAATAGCATGAGGGGGAAAAAAACAAAAACATGGCTCATTCTGGTAATTTAATGTTGCACTCTTACGAAGCCCCTAGTTTAATGTTACTTAAGAAATTTTTTCAGCATGGCCTCTGTAAAAGGGTATTCTTCCCAGTGGGAAAAATGGACGAACTATTTTTGGCCATTGTGTACCCATTTCACATGCAGAAAAGCATGAAAGCCTAGTATTGGAAGGGCTTCTGTGCTATATGGTTTCTCGGGTCTGACAGGTTATTCTTATTGACAATCTGTATACATTTATCATAACTGAGTATACACACAAAGCCAGAACACTGTGGAATAGTGCCAGAAATAGAGCTGCCAAGAATTGAATGTTTCAAAACTGTCTAGCTGAAGACCTAGGCTTCAGCTTTTGTCCCTCCTCACCCCCACCTTTACCATTTGTAAAGAAGAATGCATTTGGAATTCTGGTTTCAAATTCGATTCATTTCAAATGAATCTATGTGAAATGATGTTTATTAAAAACAGCAATTTCAGACACTACAGATCTAAGTATTTTCTTATGTATGTGTCTTCTGCCCCTTGCATTTGGATCTGTGACTTCCCTAATCCCTAGAGTTTGGGATACAGAGTATTTTTGGCATGACTAGCTACTTTGCTTATTATATGTCCCATAGTCTAAGTTTTGTCATATTTAAAATTATGCTTTGAGCCACTCTTAGTATCTGTCTCACTCTTAGCTTCAAGTGGCTTCACTTCTGTCTGCCTTATATTTGTGATCATTTGATGGTGTCTTACTGTTTGACCTGTCTAGTTCATTGGAGTTGCAATGGTTTGCTGCCATCAAATGGCTAATTGACACTATTAATCCCTGTGATTAAATGAATTGAAATAACCACTGGAATTTAAACAACTGTTCTTATTTGTTACCTTAAAATGTAATGATTTTCAATTTTTCAGGATGTAAACAATCTCCGTCTTTCACTGATGGATAATCAGAGTGTCAGTAAAGAATTTCAAGCTTTGATTGTGAAACATTTAGATGAAAGCCATCTTTTACAAGGTATGTGGATTGTCTGTTGGTGATAGCTCATGAGTTAACCAGTGATTAGTTTGTAAAAAGCTGTGTTTTAGCCCTTCTCACTCATTTGCTCATTAAAATGTCTCATTTTTTTAGTAATTCTTTAGATGCATTTCCCATGCAGCTTGATGAGTGGAGGACTATATTCTAGAATGTATTCTAAAGTCTCTGAAATTTGGAAAGCCCGAGGATCATGTGAACGATATAAAAGTGAAGTAGATACTGAACAAGCTCAGCTATATTTTGACATGAAATTTGATATGTTTGGAATTTCAGTCTTATAAAATGAGTAAAACATTAATTTGGTGATCTTGATCTTACCAATTACTGTTATTGATTTTCTTGGTCAGTTTCATAATTGTGAATGTTTTAGGAGACTTAGAAGTTCCGATGAGGTTCCTGAATTTGGATCTTCTAAAACTGCATAGGAGAGTGAGTTAGGTCTCAATGAGTTATCTGATACTACCTGGTCTGATACAGATGCTGGGATAAATATACTGCCAAGTCTAAGATAAAGCAATAGGAAATTGAAGCTTTAAAATGGAAAGTTTACATTTTCTCCTGCCTTTGCTGAAATGTCTGTCTTAAGTTTATAGCAATATCTTTTAATTTTTCCTTTTTGTATATTGCATGTTTTTTTAAAGACTTGGGAAAAAATTTTGCTGGATAAATGGTGCTGTTCAGAGATAATGCAAATCGCTCTAAGGATTTTTTTTTTTTTTTTAAGGTGACAAAAATTTAGTTGGTTCAGAAGTAAAAATTTACAGCTTGGACCCATCAACTCAGTGGTTTTCTGCAACCATTGTAAATGGAAACCCAATGTCAAAAACTCTTCAAGTCAACTGTGAGGAGGTAAAAATCATGATAATTGCATGTAAGATAAGTTGACAGAGGAAGATAATTATAAAAAGTAATTATAGTATCTTATAAGAGCTAAATGGGGCTTCTCTGGTGGCTCAGACAGTAAAGAATCTCCTGCTTGCAATGTAGGAGGATCTGGGTTCGATCCCTGGATCAGAAAGATCCCCTGGAGAAAGGATTGGCAACCCACTCCAGTATTCTTGCCTAGAGAAATTCCATGGACAGAAGAGCCTGGTGGGCTACGGTCCATGGGATTGTTAAAGAGTCAGACACGAATGAGGAACTAACACTTTTACTTTCACATAGGAGCTAAATAAATACCTTTGTTATTTTATATTAAAATAGCGGACTGGAAAAAAAAATCAGTAATTTTTTAAAAGGAAATTATATGTAAGAAACTCCTATTGTTAACTAGTTTCTCTAGTGGCTCAGATGGTTAAGAACCTGCCTGCGATACAGGAGACCAAAGTTTGATGATACCTGGGTCAGGAAGATCGTCTGGAGAAGGGGTTGGCAACCTACTCCAGTATTCTTGCTTGGAGAATCCCATGGACAGAGGAGCCTGGAGGACTGTGGTCCATGGGGTCGCAAAGAGTCGGGACACGACTGAGTGGTAGAGGTAATTTCTGGTATATTCCTGAGCATTTTTTAAATGTCCTGGTATCTTTGTTTTGTTTGTTCTTAAGATTCCAGCACTGAAAATTGTGGATCCATCACTGATTCATGTTGAAGTTGTACATGATAACTTCGTGACATGTGGTAAGATACTGTTTGATTAAAACTTTTATTCTCCTTTCCCCTTCATCCTTCTCATCTTAAGAGAAACAGGGAGGCTGACTTACCTGTTTTTAATCATTTTAGGTAATTCTATAAGAATGGGAGCTGTGAAACGCAAGTCTTCAGAGAATAATGGAAACCTGGTTTCCAAACAGGCAAAATCATGCTCCGAGGTAGCCTTGCTTTTTTTCTGTCACTTATGTGAAGCTCTCTTTAATTCTTGCAGTGCATGGCCAGTATGTTTAGTGGTAATAAGGCTGTCTTCTCTGCTCATCTGTGCTGTTGTGTCTGCTCTCTCCTGGTCCCAGATCTTGGCCATAATTTCTATGCTCAAGCAGATGGAGATAATATACATTTCTGGTTCACTATTTTTGATATTTGCTGAAAATCCTCAGTAGGTTTGACAATTCCACCACATGGAGATATTTTTAAAGATAAATTGAGTTGTGTGTATCGAATCAAAAGAATGGCATCCATGAGAAGAGGGGAGGAACCTTAGAATTCTGAGTAGATTGGTATTGAAATAGGACTCCCACCTGGATAATAGGTCTGGATTGGTCATTAATGATTGGGTGAACCAACATACTTGCTTTTTGAAGGAAGCAGTCGGTTTGCCATTACTAATTTCTGCCGAGAAAAGTACAGGCTTCTATGAGTGGCACTGTTGAGTTCAAGTACTGGATTTACTTCTATCCTCCTGAAGTAGTTAGGATTTGGGTCAAGAAACTTAAGGCTGTCAGCTTTTCCCTCTCTTCCATGCTATGGAGAAGCTGGTCTTCTTTAGCTCTTTAGGTACCTCATGTTCTCTCCAACCTCAGGACTTGTAGTCCCCCTTTCTCTTCTAATGCTGTCTTCATTCTAAGTAACTCCCGTGTATCTTTCTAATGTGATATTGCTTCCTTGGGGAAGCCTCACCTAACATCTCTACCATTGTTTTAACCTATATCCCAGAGTAGGTCAAATTCTGTGTTTTATTATGCTTTGTAATTACTAGTACATGTCTTTAGAACATCACAGTGTACACACTGGGGAAAGTTTTAGTCAGAATTCCCAAAAGATTGGGCTAGACAGACTAGCCTAATAAGGGCATGGAGGACTGGGATAAACTTCTTAAGGGAGTATAAATACCAGGGTCAAAATTTGAAATCTGGGTAAAAAACTATAGGCTCTTTAAGTGAGTTGAATCCTTAGGTCTTAGTACAGATAACTTTCTCACAACTTAGGTATCCAGATGTACTTAAGTTACATGAATATGTTACTGTGTTATAATTGTCAAAAATGCCTTTATGATGCTCTGCTCCAGGCTGGAGTTTCGAATTTTAAAATTGACCAAGTTGAGATTGTTGGCAGCATTTTGGAGGGAAATTTAGGCGTCTGGAGAAAGAGGGCAAGGAGAGATGGCATGAGAGTGGTCAGAGTCATTGAATGAATCTGAGATTCTGAATCAGGGCAGACTGGATTACAACATCAACTAGAACCAAAGCAAGCACATACCACACAAATACTAAAATCTGGGTGGCTAGGATGATGGACTTTCCTGAAGCTTAAGCCTGTGTACAGGCCACAGGAGCTTTAATGCTTGAGCAGAAACTGTGTAAACCAAGGTATCTAGTACCTCTTTCTTTCTTCCATATGTGAAGGCTTGACCTCAGGTAATTCAGGAAAGAATGGAGAGGTCATTTTGGAAATTAATATTACTCCCTTTTCATTTTGCCTTAACGTTCACCAGATTGAAGTAGTGTAGTAAGGATTGCAAATTGAGGATGTCAGGCAAGTGATTACTGCCTCTTAGAGGTAAGCTCATGGGATATTGTCAAGTGATCCAGGGTATTAGAAGCTGAAAGAGAAACAGTAGAATAGTAACCTGTCAGGTTTTGGCACTGGATAAATTGTTAGCAGTCTTGGATAGAGATAATAAAGGGTGATTTGGAGAGGTTATTTGAGTGTTGTCTGTCATAGAGAAGGCATCAGTGTAAACAGTGAGATGAAAAGGAGAGCAACATGATGTTCTGTTGAGGTGGGGACCATTACTCAGGAAATGGCATCCTAATGGATCATGGAGAAATCAACCTGGGGTACAAGTGGGACTGGGGTCATTGGGGACGTCCTGTTGGGAAAGGTGCCAGTTCTTCACAGTGTCAAGTTTATCAGTGAAGTGATAGGCAACTGAGCAAGTAAATATATGACCTTGAAGGCAAAGGTAGTGCCTGTAAAATATAGTAACATACATATGTAAGTGATCCTCTCTTCCTGACTCACACTTTTTTTTTTTAATGGAGACAATCATGAAAGTATTGAACGAAGCCACAAATTAATGAAAATACATATCATATTCATAGATTAAAAGCTGATACATGGATCAATAAAATATTAGTCTTTTATGCTTTAATATTATGTATTAAAAATGCATCTTAAAAAAAAAAAAACTTTTTGCTTTGTATTGGGATATACCCAGTTAACAATGTTGTAATAGTTTCAGGTGAACAGCAGAGTGACTCAGCCATACATATACATGTCTCCATTCTCCCCCAAACTCTCCTCCCATCCAGGCTGCCACATTACCCTGAGCAGAGTTCCATGTGCTATAGAGTAGGTCTTTGTTGGTTATCCATTTTAAATATAGCAGTGTGTATAGGCAACCATAAATTCATTCTCTGTCTGTGAGTCTCTGTTTTGTAAGTTCATTGGTATCATTTCTTTTTAGATTTCATGTATAAGGGGTGTCATACAGTATTTTTTCTTCTTTCTCTGACTTATTTCACTCAGTATGACAATCTTTACTGACTCCCACTCTTGAAGGGCAGGGAGCATGTCTCTCTGCTCTCTGTCAGCATCCTATCCAGCTCAGTAGGTTTGTGTGAACTGATTACTGGGAACAGTAGAATCTATTTTCAAAAAGGCCTGAACTTTGGCTAGGAGATAAGTCTCTCAACCTATTTGAGCCTTAACTTTGACATCTAAAATGTGAAAATAAATTTGATGTAGAAAAGCATGTCTGTTTCAGCTCGTAAGACCTATCCTAGAAGATGGTTATTTTGAGACATTAGTCTGCCATCTTTTCAGTCAGCTGGCTTTCCAAATAAAGCCATATTCCTTGCCTCAACAAGCAAATGAAAGACCTATCCTAGTTATCTTCTCATTCTAAAGGAAGTTGGCGATGGTAAATTTTTACCTGGGTATTGATGTTTTAGAAATTATTACTATATTTTTAATTATAAAAAGTTATTCTTCTTTCTATTGCACTTATTTTCAAAATAAAGGTTCTTACTTTTTTTGAAAAAGTTACTCTCATTTAAAAATATTTTGGTAACCTGGAAAAGCATAGTAAAGAAAAGATCACTCATAATCACACTTTTCAGAGACTCACTATTCACATTTTGGAATACCTATCCTCTTCCTATTTTTGTTTGTTTTTCTTTTTCCTGTATAGTTATAGAGGCTTAAAAAAAAAAAAACTAAAAAACTAAAAGCCATACTCTTGTGTAGCTTTCATGATTTCACAGTATATTATGAATGTTTTTCCATATCAGTAAATATTCTTCTTTGTCATGGGTCATCCTTGTAATCAGACAAGTTTTTTGGAAACACTGGCCTAGCCTAAGTTTCAGGGAGATGGAGAGGTAAAGAAAGATGTGGGGAGAGAAAGAGTTCATTTAAATATGTGAGTGAAAGGTGAGTACAGTAACACACTTGGTGCATGTCTCACTGTGTTTCCACTTTGCAGATATGTTGGATGTGTGCAGAGTTGGTAGTCTTTGGGTGACAAGAGTTTAGGATTAGGTAGATGAGACTCTTTATTGCCTTGATGAATACTTCTGGATAAGGTGAACCTGTTTGCCAGTAGCATCTGGCTCCTTGAAGGTCTTCTCTGCCTAGCAGACTATTCCTCAGAGTTAGGATGTTGCCTGGTTAATTGAGACAGTCTGCTGAGTAGTATGAGCCAGCAGTATCCTTTTTGGAATATCATTATACACTCAATTATATTATCTCCGTCTGCTGGCAGGGAGGAACTATTGCCATGACTGGTATAGAAGACCTTCAGGGAAAACTCTTCAGGTAAGAAGAAACTTTGACCCTTGCCAAGTCAGGCCAGTGCAGCGGTGTGCACATGGAGACGGGTTTGGAATCAGAGTGCTATGCCTGTTAAGTTAAACCTTAGGAGAGTTATAGTGATCTACTTACTTCAGTCTCTTAAAGGAAATGATCCAGGTCATGATCGTTCTAACACATGGTGGCTGAACCGAGGAGTTTTGCATGATGTGTTTCTGCTTTGAGATAGCTAATCAATGTGCCAGGTACTGTGGTGAAGCACTGCCGTATACAGTATGCTTCATTACTTGCCTTTTTTCTCATTGCTTTCCTTTATTACTCATCATTACAACTGAGGAAGCCAAAGCTCAGAGAGCTTAAATAATGTGCTGAGACTGTGTCAGAGACTGGATTCCAACCAGGGTCTAACACCAAAACCCAGCACTCTTGGCCACTGTTCTGTTGTTGCCATTCCTCTCCAGAACTTTTGCCTGGTATGGTGAGGCACCAAGAGAGTCCTCCTTCCTTCCATCTGGTTGTCCAACCCTATTTCCAGTTAATACTTAACTGAGCATTTAATATGTGCTAGACATTTGTGGGCATTACTGCTTGGCTCTTTAGTTAACTCAGAATACAGTTGTAGCTATTACCATTTTCAAATAAGAAGTGCTAAGAGCATTTATCCATTCATGCACTCCACCAGTCTTATTTATTGAGCATCTGCTCTGTGCCTGGCTTTAAAAGATTTAACAGTGATGTAAGAGCAGGGTCTCTGTCCATAGAAGCTTATGTTTCATTGTGAAGAGACTGACAATAAAATAGTAGCTTAAGGTATTTGCACAGTGTGTTGGTACAATGGAAGATAGAAACATGGTAATATAAAGTGTAAGGCAGTTATGCTTTGGGACACTGCTTTGGAAAGAGTGATTAGAGATTCTGAGGTGACAGTTGAGCAGATTTGAGGCTGAAGGATGGGACCAGCCACGTGAAAATGTCCAGACCCAGAGGAGAATAGCAAGTACAGAGGTGCAGGCAAGAAAGAGCTTAGAACATTTGGAGACCAGAAAGGAAACCAGTTTAGTTGGAGCACTTTTAACAAATGGAGTGATATGAGGCTAGGGGGTTGGCGGAGACCAGACCGTGTAGAATTCTAGTCGGCACTGGAGTGACTGATTTATAAAGATTGCTCTGTGGTAGAATTTTAACTTCAGAGAAGAGGCAAAAAGTTCAGGCAAAAATGGAAGGAGGTCAGGCCAGTTAGTATACATGTGATAGTCCAGGGGAAAGATGGTGGTAGGGGTGGCCTGGAAAGAAGTTGATAGATTCCACAAACATTTTGGAAATAGAAGCAGCATTTTCTGGCTGATTGATACGGGAAATGAGATGGAGGGTTTTCTGGCTCGAGCAGTTCAGTGCATATTGTAACAAAATAAAAATATCTTATTTCCTTAATTCATTTTAAAAATGAGGAAACTGAGGCCCACAGAGGGAAAGTTTGGCTATCCCAGGGATGTCCTTAGACTAGCCAAAGCTTCCCCACAAAGATCCTTCTGGGAAACACTAAGCTAATATTTAACCAAAACTGAGCTCACATAGTGTAATACATGATCAGATAACTTGGCACCGTGAAATAGTGGAAAGCTGTGCCAGAACTTTAATGTTGATTAAGTAAATTCTTATTTTTCAGATGTTTTTATTTAACATAGACAGTATTTTCAAGGCCATCAAAGTAAATGTCTGCAAAGAAGATTCACATGTAGGCTACATGGTTTACATTCAGAATTGTGAGGTTTAAAAACTGGTTTTAAAAACTTACTTAAGAGAAGTTCTACATCATATTTTAGGAGTTAGTAACTAGAAGATGAAGACACTTAAAAGATTCTACAAGTTTAGATCTGGTGGTAAAGTGAATGTAAAGGTCATTAAAAGAGATAATGAATGAAAAGGACAAGTGACTTTAAATTTACACACATGTAAAGAGGCTGGTGAAAATGGTCTGTGGATTTCACCTGGTTTAGCCATAGAATGTTCAGTTGTGTGAAGTTGAGTTTAATCTCTTCCTTCTCTTTCCATGATGGGAAGTTTTATTTTTTTGGATAGTATAAACTGGGAAGAAGTTGGTCTGTCACTCGTATTTTTGTAAAGGTAAAAGTACACAAAAAGGGAAGGGGACAAGTGTCTTAACTTTGTCCCACAGGCCTGTCATGACTTGGTATTTTTTGCAGCTTGGGATGACGTTTGTGCCTTGATGAGCCACTTACAAGCAAGAACCATGTCCTCAACCTTTATTGCATTGTAAAGGCTTATGTGGTACCAAGTAGGCTCCACTGCCTGCAAGAGCCCTATGTGGTCTGGTCTCCTGCCAGTCCTCGCAGTAAGTGCGCGGTGGGCACTCAGTAACGCTGAACTGAATGCATGTGAAGCTGCCACCATTTGAAGACAGTCGATAAAAAGCTCACTTCTGTGCCTTGCACTAGTCAAGTAATTGCCACATGGCTGTGTTTTCCTGGTATTCAAAGGTCTGTAAAAGATCAACTTGTGGTCTTTTCTAGGAAGACTCAAGTTTTGTGAAAAGCTGGAGTGACTTATTTGATAGCCCTCAGGTATAAGTCCTTAATTTGTGGTTTATTCATTGTTCTCCTGTTCTTTTCTTTTTATTGGTGGTGGTATTGTGCTTGTTGACTACTAAACCAAGCAAATAAATTTGAATCTTGCAAGCATTTTGTAATTCTGCACTAGGGGCTTCCCTGTTAACATCTGCTTGCTTTGATATCTTTTAGGCCTCTCCTAGTGTGTGTCCTGTACAGTCTGTTCCCACAACAGTTTTTAAGGAGATACTGCTTGGCTGTACTGCAGCTACTCCGCCAAGTAAGGACCCGAGACAGCAGAGCACTCCCCAAGCCGCCAACTCTCCACCGAACCTCGGAGCAAAAATCCCTCAGGGGTGAGTCAGAAGTTAAAGATGTTTAATCTTGCAACCCACTGGAACGGGTTGCCATTTCCTCCTCCAGGGAATCTTCTCAACCCAGGGATCGAACCTGCATCTCTTACATCTCCTGCGTTGGCGGGCAGATTCTTTTACCACTAGTACCACCAGGGAAGCCCATACTGATGTTTAATCATAATATAGAAGGGTTATTTTAGCCATGGTTCTTTCTGTCTGAGCTGACATTGCTCGGGTGGCAAGATTGACCCTACATTCAGTGTTTAGAGAGTGTTAGTGCAGTGAAAATTTGATGTAATGACCTGCCATTCAGTGTATCTCAGGTTGTCAGGGGAGGTTAGTTTCCAATTGGTCATATGCCTTCAGAGGTGATACGTGTAGTTGGCATACAGACCTACATAAAACAGGTCACAGAAAAGAAAAGGGGGTGTGAGGAAAGAGGAGCTTTCTTGACTTTGTATAGTAGAGAGAATGGTCTACTGAAATACTACAAACAGCTGGAGAATAGATGTCCACTTTTCAAGGAAAGGGAGCCAGTTGGTTGTATGTGGAAGACTGAGATCCATGGGAGTGTGGGGTAGAGGGAGACAGGGTTCCAGTGAATGAGCTTCATCAGCCTGGACCTCAACTATAGCTGAGAGATGTAGCAGTAGAGAAAATAGTAAGACAAAATCAAGGAAGCAGTAGTTATGACTTACAGTTACTTATTTACAGAAGATAGTGGAATAAGAAATGTAAAATCTAATCAGAAATTTAAAGTGGCCACAAGATTAATGGAGAGATGAGTTTTAAGAGAAGGATCTTTTTTAGGAGGGATGGTGGCCTGTGTAAGCAGTTGTAAAGACCTAAGATAGGGCTCAGAAACTGGTGTAGAAAGGTAGGCTTGGAAGACCACTGTAGTAAATGGGAGAGTGCATGAGCACACCAGTTCACAGGGAGGACAGCAGGCTGCCAGGGAGGGAGCTTAGAGGATGACCATGGAACAGTCAGAGAAAGGGCAGGGTCGGGGGAGGTTGTTTATTCAGAGTTGAAAGAGGTAACAGTAAGAAATTTGTGGTACCCAAACAAAGATATCTAGTATGAGTGCTTCCCAGGTGGCTCAATGGTAAAGAATCTGCCTGCTGATACAGGAGACTTGGGTTTGATCTCTGGGTTGGGAAGAATCCCTGGAGAAGGGAATGGCAAACCACTCCAGTATTCCTGCCTGGAGAATCCCATGGACAGAGGAGTCTGGTGGGCTACAGTTTTTTGGGGTCACAAAGAATCAGACACAACTGAGCAACTCAACAACATGAGTGCGTCAATGAGAACTTCTCCAGGATGAGATCCTTTGGTAGAGGCAGGAAGACTAGTGTAAGAGGGAAAAAGGACTTTGCGTTCTGCTGAGGAAAGAACTTTATGACGAATTTCAGAGAAACAAAACTTCTTGAAGGATAAACCCCTATTAGGGGTGGAGAGGGTACCAGATGGTTCTGTGAACAAGCACGTCATCAGCTGGCCCTTCTCTTTGCTTCGGGTCCTGATCACTGACCAAACAAGCATGAGATTGTCCAGTGCTAGGCTGGTAACATGTTCATAGATGGAGTTTTATGCTACTGGTGATTTTGGTTTCATGTGATATTCTGTTTTGAGGGAAAGCTAAGGTTCATTTTGCTATGAGAAATAGAACTAACATGAAGTAGTTAACTATGAGAACACGCAGATAGAATTTAGGGTTGTGTTTTTCTTAATGTCTTAAGATATTTTTTCCTAGCCATTGACTGATTACTTTTAACTCCAGCCCACAGAAATCTATCCTGAATTCTCTGATATAAGCAGTTTTCTTTTCTCTTTCATACTGTCTACTTTAGGAAAGCAAGCAATTATTTTTGGAAGGTAGGGAAGAGATGAAAGAGGCCTAGATGCTAGTTTTCCATATTAATCTTTTTCAGATGTCATAAACAGATTTTACCAGAACTTTCTTCCTGTCTAAATACAAAGCCTGAAATACTGAGAACAAAACCAGATGTTGCCTGCAAAGTAGATTTGCTCTCTTCAAAGTCCTCTCAGATTGGAACTGGAGACTTAAAAACCCTGAATGAACCAAAGGGAAGCTGTTCCCAGCTGAAGACCAGCACTGAAGAGGAAAGCAGTGTGGAATCTCTTCCTCCATCATCGACTGATCCTCCTAAGGAGTGCATACCAATAAAGGCGGCTTCTGTGGCAGAATTGGAAATCACCAACACTCCTGAACTGCAGAAGCATTTCGAACATGCACCTTCCACATCTGATGTCCTTTCAAAGAAGCCAGAAGAGAAAGCAGCTGTCAATAGTAACAGTCCTGATAGTTGCATAGAAAAAAGGGGAGAACCTTCAACTTTAGGCTGCCAGTCACAGAATATAAAGGCGTCTTCAGCAAAAGTAGATCCTGAAAGCTGCTGTACAAGAAGCAACAATAAATTCCAGAATGGTGAGTGTTTCTGCATATGTTTATTGGTAAAAGGTAAGATGGTTGTCAGTACATACATTATCTTCTTCTTACCTTATGAGAAAATAATAGGAAAATGATGGTAGAAAAAATTCAAAGAAGAAAGTAAAACCCCTAAATCTGAGAAGTGATACTGTTCATATTTTGGTGAAATTGGTTCTATGTATATGGAAACACAGATGAGCTGTGAGACACATGGGTTCGTACCAACAGTTTTACCCAGCGCATTAGTTGTAGATGTCTGTCAGCGTTTTAAAGGCTGCAGGGATACCCGTATATGCATTTACCATATGACTTAGGTGGGTCCCAGTTTTTGGTTGTAAGAAAATTTTGAAAAAAAATCTAAAGTGATCTGCTTGCTTTATCGTCATCCTGTAACTGATTTTTCTGTAACATCTATGTTGGAGAGAAGGAAGTGATTAAAGTTTTATGCTCACACAGGGATAGTTCAGACTTGAAGTTTTTTAAAAAAGGGAATTGCATCACCACCTCTATCTAGCAAAGAGATTTTTAGTTAAAGAAGTAGTGGACAGTGCTAACTTAGGACTCCCCTCTTTGCTTAAGGGAAGGTCCTGCTTCACCCGTGATTTTTGTTTGTTTGTTTTTAAGTTTTTTGGCCACACCACACAGCATGTGGGATCTTAGTTCCCCAACAAGGGATTGAACCCATACCCCTTGCAGTGGAAGCAGAGTCCCACCACTGGAGTGCCAGGGAAGTCCCTTTGCATGCACAATTTAGAACTCAGTGCTCTTCATATAGAGATAATGGTACATTGTATTTCATGATACTTATAAGTTGAGGATGCATTTCAGTGATGGGAGTTATTAGAAGCTCTCTTATTAGAATTAACAGAGCTAAATGGCTCCAGTATGTCAAAAGGTTCAGTTTAAAAATAGATTTGATAGATGTCAACTGGGTATAAAAAAACTTGAAAAACAGTTAATAAAAATGCTGTTCATTTGGATAAGTAACAAATGGATAATCCCACACTCTAGCTCTTCCTGCAGGGCTCTGAAACTAGAGGGCAGGATGGGTGGATTTGACTGGGGGTCTTCCTGAAGTAGAGTTGGAGGAGTTGGAAAAGAACTTTCTTTGCTGAGTAATTCTTCTAACCCAGCTTCTTCATTCTTGAGGTTTAAGTTGATATAGCTGGTAATTTGCATAAAATTAATTGCATAAGATTATACTGTTCCTCAGAAGTTATGTAACTCCCCAAGAAAGTGAATATTCATGACCATGTCCCTGTTCTATTTCTTTATTCTTTTTGAGTCACCAGCCTTCACATTCAGCTAGTTTTTAAGGCAAAGTATTTTCATATTATGTGAAGAAGCAGTAAAAGTTCTAGACCAGTAAACACATAATAGATATAGAAGTGAGTTTCAGAGTCCACCTTTGTCTTGCTTAATATGTTGTGCAACTCTGTTCCAACTAAAATGATTTTGAGGGAAATGAGAGGCCTTGTCACATCCTGCTGTGTGCTGTCTACTGGGACTTCTGGCTGAGGAGTAAGGCAGTGTGATTAGAAACCTACCGAGATCTCTACTGTTTCCACCAGTATTGCTTGTGGATTTGGAAAGACTCCACTGGACACTGCTGCTCCACTGTGTGACCTTACTTAGGGGTTCGAAAACAAAAACAAGCTGGAGTTGAACAGCCACCCTTTTTTCTATTTGGTAGATGCATGGCTTCTCAGAAGTCAGTATTGCTTTTGGTTCTGAGTTAAGAGAATCATTGATGAGAGATCAACCGCTGCACTCCTCAATACAGAGCTAACTTTAGATAATTCAACTTGCTTATTTCTAGATATTTCCTCTTTTAAGCCCAGGCAAGACAGTTGTTAAGATAATCTCTGGACTCAGCTTGGGAAAATCTGGTCCCATTCAAAGGGTGATGTGTTTTCAGTATCAGGATGGAATTTTAAACTACTGATTACTTTATTTTCTCTCCTTTCTGACTTTACCTTACTTTACCTTCTCTTTTACTGAATAACAGTGTTTAAGGAGTTGGGGCCTGACGGCATCCATTTAGCGTTTTAAGGTGTGCTCTAGTCCTGCTTTAAAAGAGAGAGAACATCAGGACACATCAAAGGTGATTTATTAAAGATGCTTATTTTATTTAAAACCACCTTTGGTTTGAGGTCTTACTTCTAGTTTCCTTCAAGACCTCTTAGCAGCATCTCCCACCCATCTCTCGAGTGGTTCTCCCAAAGTTGTGTTTTTGTTTTTTGTTTGCTTAAGAATCTACTTTCCTTTTCTCAGCTCCCTTGGACCCCAAGGTAAGGTCTTTTCTGTTGGTTTTATATGAAATACAGTTATTCTTCAGTATCCAAGAGGGATCGGTTCCAGGATTCCTGCAGATACCAAAAATCTGCAAATACACAAGTCCCCTACTGTCAGCCTTCCCCATCTGACACTGGGGTTCTGCATTTGCAGATGCAACCAGCCACAGATTGTGTAGTGTTTTCATTTTTTAAAAAAATTTTTGGTTGTAGATTGGAGCCATACTCCCTGCATTGAAAATGCAGAGTTTTAACCACTGGACCACCAGGGAAGTCCCTGTATAGTATTTTCAATCCATTGTTGGTTGAACCCACAGATGCAGAGGGCTCACTGCGTGCCCAAAGGCTCTTGACTTAGAAATAGATTCCCTTCTGTGTTATTTCCCCTAACAGAGTGGTTGCTCTTTAAAATTAGGTCTCTACTTTTTTCTCCCTTTAGACACTATGTTGCATTTCCATTCAAGTTCCCCAGCTTTTAAGTTGAAACTTAAACATGCATTTACTTAGAATCGAAATTCTGTTTTTAGCCAAGGCTCTTAATCTTGAATGGAAAGTATGTGTGAAGGAAATTTAAGATTGTTTGAGGGGCAGGGGTCAGTGCTCTTGGAAGCACTTAGGAAATAACTTATAGACTGGGGGGCGGGGGGGGGGGTGCTATGTTATTTGGGTTTTGTTATGTTTGGAATGGTTAGCTTTGCAGAATGCTTTAGAAAGCACCTCTTAAGCCAGTCTTTTTTGAGTGTAAAAACTGACAGAATTGGTTTCCACGTGGTCCTCTATTGAGATAAACCTATCCCTGTGTATTGTTAAGTTTGCAGTGAGTTTGAGTTAAGTGTCTGCTTTGGAGAAGTCTGCCTGCAATGTTTATCTGTTTTGGGCTTTTTTAAAATTATTTACATATTTTTATTTATTTTTGGCTTCCTCGGATCTTAGTTGTCACACATGGGCTCCAGAGCGTGTAGACTCTGCAGTTTGCAGCGCACCGCATCGTTGCCCTGGGGCATGTGGGATTTTAGTTCCCCAAGCAGGGATCGAACCTGCATCCCTTGCATTGGAAGGTGGATTCCTAACCACTGAACTACCAGATAAAGCCCCAAAACGTTTATCTTATCTAGGGTTATGAATACAAGTATGCATTACCTTGGAATTGTGAGTCTGGGGTTTTATGTTGCCAAATGGATTCACCAAATGAGAAGCATTTTAAAGAGAATAAAACTTCCAATTGTTCCGATAGTTGTCTTCAGCCATTTTCGGAAATTACAGTTGAACCAGTAATTGAGATGATGAGTTCTCCCTTTGGGAAATCTGACCTTTTGAGTATTCAGTCAAAGATTGATGTGATTTTTTAAAAAATCTGACATGCCATTTCCTTCATTTTTTTTTTCTAGCCCCATCTCGGAAGTCAGTCTTGACAGACCCAGCCAAACTCAAGAAGCTGCAGCAGAGTGGCGAGGCCTTTGTCCAGGACGACTCCTGCGTGAACATCGTGGCACAGCTGCCCAAGTGCCGTGAGTGCCGCCTGGACAGCCTGCGCAAGGACAAGGAGCAGCAGAAAGACTCGCCTGTGTTCTGCCGCTTCTTTCACTTCAGGAGGTGAGGCCTGTGGGGGAAACCTGAGGTACTCTGAGCCCTTTAATGTGCTTTTCTCCTTCCTCTTCTATCAACAGTAAGTCTAAAACTTGGAAAAGTTAGAGATGATACTTCTGATCTGTAGATTTAGGAGTCTCGATCTTATTACATGGTATTTCCTACTCATACTCCTTTTCAGTTTTTTTTTTAAAGCAAGAAGCTTGAAAATACAAACTTCTGATTTTAGAAATAACAAATACAGAAAAATTCTGAAGGTTCTAAAAAACCACCACACAAATGACTACTGTTAACTTTTCAGCCATCTTAGTGTTTATGTGGTTATAGAATATATTCAAGCATACCTACTTGTTGTATAAATACTTTGAATCTTACTTTCCCCAATATGTACTTTCCCAGTACATAATAGGAACCACTTGATCGTGTTGACTTTTTAAAAAAATTATTTATTTTTATTTTTGGTTCTACTAGGTTTTCATTGCTGCATGCGGGCTTTCTCTAGTCACAGCGAGCAGGAGCTACTCTTTGTTGTGGTGCACGGGCTTCTCCTTGCGCTGGCCTCTTGTTGCAGAGCACAGGCTCTAAGGCTTAAGACTCAGTAGTTGCAGCAAGTGGGCTCAGCAGTTGTGACTCATGGACTTTAGTTGTTCCGAGGCACCTGGAATCTTCCCAGATGAGAGATCACACCTGCATCCCTTGCATTGGCAGGCAGGTTCCTATCTGCTGTGCCACTAGGGAAATCCGATCATACTAACTTTTTTCAGCAAATACTTTTGAATAACTATGAAAGAACCCAGAATAATGATGTTTGAAAATGGACTTAACCTATTCCCTTGTTGGTATTCAGATTATTGTGTATTTTTTGCCACTAAATACAGAGATGATCATCTGTTGTCCATCTCTCTGATTATTTACTTTGGATGAGACTGGAAGTGTCCTTACTGGGTCAGAAGGTGTGTGTTTTAAGGCTTTGATACGTGAATTCTGCTACATTGCCCTGGAGGAATATTGCGCCTGCATCCATGCCCCCTGGCAGCTTTTGAGCATTCCTGTCTCTATGCCAGCAGGAAGGAGGTGTATCTTTTAAAAAAATTCTTTCTACTTTTATAGGCAAAAGCTTTCATTTTTGCATTGCTTTTTTTATTTTAAAGTCAAATTTAATTTTCTTCAAATTCTTCCATCCTGAGTGAAGAGAAAGGTAGCCTTCTGGTCTTTTTGATATATAAATGAGCAGTGTTGTTCTGGGTATAGATGAGCTTTTAGATATGATACATTTTCTCAGAAATCTAGGTAGAATTTCAGGCTCAACTAACTCTAATCATAAACAGAAGTGTTGCTTTTCATTTCTTCCTATCTCTCCCCATTTAGTTTTATCAAGATTCAAGATTGCTGATGAACTGAATTAAATGCACAAGCATTTTAGATCATTTTGTCTGTGCTGGTAACTTTCAGATTGAAGGTTATTTAATGAACAAGAGTTATTTTAGATGGTAGGTAGTTTGTCCTATTCATTCCTGAGTAAATTGCAAAAGCACCACAGTAAAGTGTGTGTAGCATTAGAACTGTGGTAAGTGTTAAGAGAAGCCAGTGTGGAACAAACTCACTTCTTTGGTAAAAAGAATGTTAAAATTTTAAAAATAGAGCGTTTTCCCCCTGACGTTTACAGTGATGATCGATACTGTCATAAGTACCATCAGGTTTGTTTTCCATTATGTTCTGTAGATGAAATAGGGGAGGGGA
Source organism: Bos mutus (assembly GCF_027580195.1). NCBI lineage: Eukaryota > Metazoa > Chordata > Mammalia > Artiodactyla > Bovidae > Bos > Bos mutus. The sequence goes on from NC_091627.1 coordinate 58,381,345, forward strand.
GGGTCATGGTGAAGTTCAGTTGCCATATCCTGTTTACCGTCTCCTCCCCATTTGAACTGTCTTCCAAATTTATTTTTTAGAATTATGACTAGCTCTCATTTGGAATGTCAGTTAAAAACTGTGGGCTCCTAGAAATACGTTTGCATCTGTTAATGCAATTCCCCATGGGCTTCCAGTTCTGGACAAATGATTTTCCTAAGGCACAATTTCGTGCATCTCATGGGCTCAAAAAATTTTGGCAACTGCCCAATGACTAGCAAAGAAATTGCGGTCCCTGCATTTTTCTTGCCTTTATATGAAATAGCGTTTCCTTGACATGCCATCTGTTACGTAATATCTACCTGTTCTTGCAAGGCCAAGCTTAATTACTGTCTCTTAACATGAAGTCTTCTAATAAATCCCAGACTACTACACAACCTAGGAAAAAACATGATAGATGTCAAAGATGTATTAGAAACAGAATGTTGAGAAAATACTCAGCTTTTGGCTCCACCTTCCTAGGTACCAAGCCCCATCATAACACTGCCTCTTATTCCAGGATCTTGCATGGTAATTTACAGCTAGAATTCTAAGGATTCTGAATACCTCATGAATTCATGTGGTTTTGGCTTCAGTGATATCTAGGGTTAGCCTTCATCTGCTGAGCATTAATCTTTTAGCAGTTGTTATATTCAGATCTGATCAGGTTATTTATATCACCTTCTGTTTGTTATCAGTTTACTTCTGTGACATCTTGTGATTGTTCTTGCTATTAACTTCCATCCACATCAGGCAGGTTCAGTAGCTGTGCCTGGAGGTGACAGGATTAGATAACTGGTTGGAATGTAAAGCACACCTCCTCTCCCCTCCAGTCCTTCATGTCTTTTTGAGGGAAAATCTTTATACTGATGCTGCCACATAGCAAATTGGCTGTTACTAGCCATGGAGATTATAGAAAGCTGGGAAGGAAATGGGGTTGATTTAAATATTTAAATAGTAACAACAAGGTGTAAATCAATATTTTATATATGTAACATGCTTTTTTTTTTTTCTTTCTTCCTTTCACTTCTTCTAGGTTACAGTTCAACAAACATGGTGTATTGCGGGTAGAAGGCTTCTTAACACCAAACAAGTATGACAGTGAAGCAATTGGCTTGTGGTTGCCTTTAACCAGAAATGTTGTGGGGACTGATTTGGACACAGCAAAGTATATCCTGGCCAACATTGGAGACCACTTCTGTCAAATGGTGATTTCTGAAAAGGAAGCTATGTCAACTATTGAGCCACACAGTAAGAGCACCTCTTAGGGGATAGGATTTTTGAGTCCAACTTGACTTTCATCCCTAAATGATACCTAAGTCCAAATAATGTGTGGGTTTCATTTTCACCTAGAAGTTTAGACGACTTTGGTATACTGAGGTTGCCTTTTTTTCCTTGTGACAGATTCTGCCTGTTGATTTAATTAGAGTCAGTTACCTCTCTTTGGAGGTTGTTTAGGTTGTTTACTAAAGGAGTGGAACTCCTTTTTTGTTAAGAAAGCTAAAGAGAGATGGTGGTGGAATTTGCACAGCGTTACCAACAGTATGGGCTCACCTTAAGGGGTGAGACAGTCTCACACTTTGTTCCATCATTGTGTCTTCCACAAATGGTTCAAAGTAAAAAGTGAAGCCTTTTTATTCCTCTAGTAGGTATCTTTTCAGACTTTGTATAACCATATATGTTTCAATATAAGCATCTGTACATACCAGTGTTAAGAATTTTTATCATTGGTTCCAGGAACTAACTGAAGCTAGTTTAAGCACCAAAATAATATATTAGATAAGTTTGATTATTCTTGTATCTCAGAGTTCAGGGAATGGAAACTGGGGCATTCCCAGGAGTGGAAGTTCAGCGCTAGGTGGGGAGTGGCATTGTAAACTCTACAGGCAGCTGAAGTCCTACTGAATTGAAAAGCAGCTTTAGAATCACTCTGTTCTCTTGGGCAATAGAGACCCTGATAAGTCAAGAATCTCCTGTGATCTTACATTTAGGACAAGTGACTCTGGTGTTTTATTTTCAGTAAAGATACAAAAGTTTTCTTCTTACATACTTTTAAGTAAAAGAATATTTAAAGAATTCTTAAGTAACTTATCTACAGGTGGTATATGAGTGATTGGAAAGTAAAAACACTTCTTTGAAATATATTAGTAGCTTCCTGAATCAGCAGGGCTACTGTTAAGTTGTCTGAAAAATGTGGATTTTTATTTTTCCACTCCAAAAAAACTACAGTTGTCTTTTTAAGAGCATAATTAAGAAACTTGGTCCTTAAAGATGTATATGTGATTAGCCTTTCCTTCTTGATTGTCCTGTTCCTCTTCATTTCCTCTGTGACAAGCTGGTCAGTTGGAGAGAGGAACTCTCTGTGAGTGATCCTGAAGGATGCTACCACAAGGTGTTCCTAGAGAGGGGGGTGAGATGGTACCCTCTGCTCCTGAGTTTAGGAAGCAGGTCCCAGCCTTCAAACATTTATTCTGTCTTTTCAATGACAATCATTGAATAGATGGCTAAGAGGTCTAAGACTACTCTGTAATAAAATAGTCTAATCCAGTGACCAAGGTGAAGTTCATAAAATCTTGTCTGTAAAATGCCTGAAGGTCTATGTATTAGGCACTGAACTTTCACATTGTAATAAAATGACAGAGGTTCACTCAGCAGTTGGATTACTTTGAAGCAAACTGAAGTTAGTCACGTGTTTTATGGTCAGTCTGAAGAAAAAAGTCACCACTGACGGGATTAGAAAAAGATGTATGTTCTCTTTAGAACACAAATGTGACAGTATTGATCCTGTCTTGTTCAGGAGAGAGAGAGACAATGATCTTCTGATCGAGACATTGGGCTTTTCTGTGTCCCAGGGAAATGTCCTCCCTTTGTTCCTACTTCTTGAAGCTTTCTGATGCTGTATTTGGCACTCCTCGTCGCGGGGAAGGCCCCTCCCTCCAGTTCTCAAGAGCTTGACCACTGGAACAGAAGATGCTACTTTGTAGAAGTCTAGGTTATGCCTCCATCTGTTGACTATTTGGTTAGTGTGAGTCGGTCCTGGGGGTCCCACATCACTCCTGGCTCTAGCAAAATTGAGTTTCTGTCTCTGGTCTGTGAAGGAACCAACTTTGGACCGTTGTACCTTTGCTAGTTAATGGGCTGCTCCCTCCAGGTTCCCTAAGCACCCGGAGGGTTTTTAATGAGCAGTCTGAGAGGTTTCGGGGCATCTGTGAATAACCAGACACTCTGCACTGAAGGTTGGGTTTGTGGATTTGAGTGAAATGTTTTTTCTTTGAAGAAAGCGAGGTCTGTGCTGCCTTTATAGTCTCAGAGCGTCTCATGACCCAAAAGGTGAGGAACCACTGCTCTCTGATACCTGTGTCTAAACCCCAACTTGCATAACCAGTGCTGCTTTCTTCATTGACTTACCCAGCAGGACTTCCTACGCACCAGTAGTGTGCAGAACTCCTTGGAGGGTGGGGTGGAAGTAGAGATCTAAGCAGGAATTCTGCTTGCATGAAGTTTAATCTCCTCGTTGTTCTGTTGCTGAGTCGTGTCTGACTCTTTGTAACCCCACGGACTGCAGCACACCACCTTCCCTGTCCTTTACTGTCTCCTGGAGTTTGCTCAGATTCATGTCCGTTAAGTCAGCGATGCTATCTAACCGTCTCATCTTCTGCCATCCTTTCTCATTTTCCCTTCACTCTTTCCCAGCCTCAGAGTCTTTTCCAATGAGTTGGCTCTTCGTATTAGGTGGCCAAAGTAGTAGAGCTTCAGCTTCAGCATCAGTACTTCCAATGAATATTCAGAGTTAATTTCCTTTAGGATTGATTAGTTTGATCTCCTAGCTGTCCAAGAGATTGCAAGAGTCTTCTTCATCACCATAGTTCAAAAGTATCAGTTCTTCGGCCCTCAGCCTTCTTTATGTCCATCTGTCACATCCATGCCTGACTACTGGAAAAAAACATAGCTTTGACTAGATGGGCCTTTTTTGGCAAAGTGATGTCTCATTTTTAAATACACTATCTAGGTTTGTCATAGCTTTTCTTCTAAGGAACAGCGTCTTTTAATTTTGTTGCTCCTCAAGGGAAGCAAAATTGCCCTTGACTGTGTGCCATGTACAGAGAGGCCCGAGTCTGGAGTGCAGATATGAGCTGATGGGAATGCTGGAGGAGTCCAGGAGAGCGTCATGCCTGGGGCGGGGGCTTGGGGTGGGCTCTGGAGGCTAAACAGTTACCAGGAGCTCCAGTGAGAGGGGGTAATGGCACGAACTCCTTCCCCCTTCATGTTTTATTTCGGGGGCCCTCTCCTCCCCAAGACTAAGTGGCTTATTGATTTTCGTAGGACAGGTTGCTTGGAAGCGAGCCGTCAAAGGTGTGCGGGAAATGTGTGACGTGTGTGACACCACCATCTTCAACCTGCACTGGGTGTGTCCCAGGTGTGGGTTTGGAGTGTGTGTGGACTGCTATCGGATGAAGAGGAAAAACTGCCAACAAGGTGAGAGCTGACTTCATTCTTCTCCCAGCCCCTTCTACTCTTAAGTTAAGCCTCTCACTGATGGGCGGGTGATGGATTTCTGAAACTTGTGGGGCCAGAGTCCATAAAGAGCAGTAACTACAAATCAGTTCTTTCCAGGTGCTGCCTATAAGACTTTCAATTGGCTGAGATGTGTGAAGAGTCAAATACATGAGCCAGAGAACCTCATGCCTACACAGATCATTCCTGGAAAAGGTATTTCATGGGATGCAATGATTTTCTTTTGCCTGTGTTTTGATTAGCTCATAGGGGCTGGTAGTTTGGTTTTATTTTGTGTAATATAATTACTTGCTATCTTTATTTTAGTGTGTACCATAAATTGTCCAGAAGTGTGTTAAATAATGCCCCCAAAGTTTTTGATTAAGGCTTTCTGAATAGTTCTTTAAAAGGAAAGAAAATGGCGCATTTAGGGAAAGCATACTTAGAATGGAAAGGAGGGAGTGTAAGCACCCTAAAACGCATGCCAAGTCACTTCAGTCCTATCCTACTCTTTGCAACCCCATGGATTATAGCCTGCAAGGCTCCTCTGTCCATGGGATTCTCTAGGCAAGAATGCAAGAATACTGGAGTGGGTTACCATGCCCTCCTCCAGGGGATCTTCCTGACCCAGGGATTGAACCCGCGTCTCTTCTGTCTCCTTCATTGGCACGCGGGTTCTTTAGCACTAGCGCCACCTGGGAAGCCCACTCTAAAATAAGTGCTGCTAAAACAAGTTATCTTGTTAGAAATACCAGCTTCTGCTTTGTAATGTTGAGGTTGAAAGTACCTAATATTCTTGTTCAGATGTTTGCCTGTGCCCTTTTTTTAGCCCTCTATGATGTTGGAGACATTGTTCATTCTGTAAGAGCAAAATGGGGAATAAAAGCAAATTGTCCCTGTTCAAACAGGCAGTTCAAACTCTTTTCAAAACCAGCCTCAAAGGAAGACATAAAACAGGTATTACTGTTTATGCTGGATTCACCATCCTTGTTAATTGTTGTCTGTCTGTTTTCAATAAGCCGAGGATTTCTATAGTATATTAGAAAGGAACATGGGTAGAACTGTCAGTGGAAAGAAATGCTTCATCTGTTTCATGTGGCACTTTATAGACCCATTCTCAAGTTTTACATTTATTTTTGTGGACTTTATTTGTAGTCTCTTTTAAGTAGGATTTTAATTTTCATTCCTTGAAAAAGCAAAACCTTTTCTGTTACAGTCTACTTAATAAATTGCTATCAAATTTGTATAGGTTTTTAAACTTACTATAGTTTTACACAGTTAAAATTTTTCAGATAAGCCTAACATTTTTTAATTACTAAATATATTTTACCTGTAATAAATATATAAAGAATTGAAGGAAATAATACTGAAACAATCCTTTCTGTATCTCTCAATTTAAAAAATGTGTACATTTCCTTGGTGCTCACAGGCCTCTTTATGGTGACATTTCCTTCATGTCTGTCATCACATCTACCCCCCTTACTCTTCCTCACTCCTTGTTTTTAGTAATCAGAAATTATTTTACATTTTTATGAAGCTGTGGTGTGGAAGGCAGCATTGGTAGAAGAGTTTTGATCGTTGGAGTCAGAACTGAATTTGAATTCTTTTTCTGCTACTTTCTAGTTGCATAACTCTGGCTCAGATGAACTGACGTATATGTGCTTTAGCTTCCTCATCAGTAATAGAGGAATAATAATGTCAGTAAAATAAGTGGTGTGCTCTGTTTGTCGTTTTTGTTGTTGTTCATGTTCGGTTCATGTTTTGAGTTCTTGTTAGGGCTCTTCATCACTTTTTAAAGCTTCCTACGCTACACTAAATCAAAAGAGCATTTCCTTTTTCTGCGTTTTCCCACCTCCTCCTGAATTCACAGCTGTATTTCCTACACTGCCTCATTTACTTGTTCAGTCGCTGGTTTTTGAGTGCTTACTCATGACACTTGGGTGATGGGAACAAACTGGGCATTGTAAAGAAACGTGGTGGATGGAGTGATAGGACTATGAATGAATATGAGATGCTGCTACAATAGTGGGGTTGTATCTTGCTGTATTTACATCCTTCACGTCTTATACTTTCTCTAGTAATACTTAAAAGTTAAAAAATTAAAATCTCTTCTACACAAAACTACACAGTTCTGTTCTATTATTGGAAGATTACTGCAACTGTGATGATTTCCAGGGCTATTGGGTGGTTTTGTTGCAGATATTTCTCTCCTACTGGTGAGCAGTTAGGGGAAAAGATAAGAAAATGCAGTTTTCCAGCCTGTGTCAAGTTCTCCTTTTATACTCAACGCAGACTTCCTTAACTGGAGAAAAAGCAACTCTCGGTACCATGCTCCCGCAGAATCCCTCGGGGTTGGAGCCAGTGACTGTGGGTGGGGAGGCCGCCTCCAAACCAGCCAGCAGTGTGAAACCCGCCTGTCCGGCCAGCACGTCTCCTTTGAACTGGCTGGCAGACCTAACCAGTGGCAATGTCAACAAGGAGAACAAGGGTGAGTGTTTCCTGCCTTCCAGAACTTTGATCTGTTCCCAGAGGGACTTGGCAAACCTCAGTTACTTGGAGAAGCAGTGTGGAGGGTTAGGGGTTCCCTGTAGTCACCTGAGACCTGACACAGTTGCAAGCCCAGAGAGAACTTTTGCTGGTGATAGAAGTCATTGTTGAGCTTCTGTTTGGCAAGAATAGGGTGGGCTGAGAATTATTAGTTTCAATAGTAATTTTTGCCTTTCTATCTCTACCTTGTATATATTTCCTATTCTGTCTAAATGGGAACACTCTGTCTTCAACTTTATTTTTCTCATCCATGCTGTTGTCTCAGGATGCTTGATTGTAGTATAAAGAGCATGGGTTTGGAAATCAGGTATTTAGAATTTAGGTGATTCTGCTTTCTGGCTGTTCAACAAGAAAGAAAAATTGCAGATCAGTTTCTTTCACGCAGAGATATTAAACATCTCACTGAATAGAATTCAGTACAGTAAATAAAGGACTTAACACGGGGTGACCCAATAGGGCTTGAGAAGTGCAGCTGCAGTTTTAACATTTAAAAAGTGGGGAAAAGTCATGTGAGGAGATACAGAAAAAGAGTAAAATTCAAAATCTGCTTATATTTAAAACAAAAAAACTTAGGAACAGAAGGGAATATCCTTAATGTAATGAGTTTCTACGATAAAGTTGACAGCAAACATGTCAAATTATTACTGAATTTTTTAATCAGTTGAATAATTTTTAAGCTGTTCCCTCTGTGTTCAGGCATGAGACGAGGATTCCTGTCTTCAGACTTTCATTAAACATTGTACTGGAAGTCCTGGCTATTGCAGTGAAGTGAACAAAAAGATGTTAGGATTGGAAATAAAGAGAGAAAACTGTTGATATTTGTGGACAATCTAATTACGCATGTGAAATTCTAAGAGAATCTGTATTTATAAATACTATCAAGGTTGATAGTTACAATGTTATTTACAAAAATCAGTTGTATTTTACATACCCGGAACAAATAAAAAGTACAGTTTACCATAGTATCACTTTGGGTATTGAATGTTTATATATATATACTATGTATAATATATGTAAATAGCAGTTGGAAATCCTTACCAAAATCAGTAATATCATTAGTATTTATCCTCTTAAGTTTCCTGGTTCCATAGTAATTCTGTTAATAGAAGACTAGTAAGGGCTCTGCCTTTCAGAATGCTTTTCCATCTGGATGTTTTTGGTTTCCGTTTTAGAAAAGCAACCAGCGATGCCAATTTTAAAGAATGAAATCAAATGCCTTCCACCCCTCCCCCCCTTGTGCAAATCCAGCACAGTCCTCCACACCTTTAACAGCACAATTTTGACACCTGTAAGCAACAACAGTTCGGGTTTCCTCCGAAATCTCTTGAATTCCTCTACAGGAAAGGTATGTATTTGTCTTACTGTTTATACTCTCCTCCACTCCCTGCCCCCCTCAATAAAGATGAACAGAGTCAGAGTAGAAGAGAGTAGAGAAACTAAAACAGAAAGTAGAAAGAAGGATGTGAGTCCATTGCTTTCTTCCTTCATGGATACAAAGGCTGTATCATTGGCAGATGGGCTTCACAGCTTCTAATTCTTGGCTTATGGGCTTTGGGGTACACTGATGGGCTGATTCTAATTCTTGGCTGATGGGTACACTTTTTTATGTACCACTTCTGAGAGTTGTGATATCAGGTAGAGGAAGAAGACTTACCTCTGTGAGAGTTCTGACTTGGGTTCTTCCCTGGGTATGTAATATGTACTCATCCTACTGTTATAGGAATATAGGGTTTATTGATGGTAGGGAATGACATGTTTAAGACTTATGTTCTTTTTCAAATTCAGACAGAAAATGGACTCAAGAATACACCAAAAATCCTTGATGACATCTTTGCCTCTTTGGTACAAAATAAGACCTGCTCTGATTTATCAAAGAGGCCCCAAGGACTGACCATCAAGCCCAGCATTCTGGGCTTTGACACTCCCCACTACTGGCTGTGTGATAACCGTCTGCTTTGCCTGCAAGATCCCAACAACAAGAGCAACTGGAATGTGTTCAGGGAGTGCTGGAAACAAGGGCAGGTAAGGGGCCTCTTGCCCAGCCCCGCCACATCCCCTTCCCAGTGCCTTTGGTAGACTTCTGACAACCTCACCCCACAGCCCCTCCCCTCCCCACTTGCTGGATTTTAAGTGCTATACACTTTATCTCTTTTTTTCTGTACTTTATTGTTTAGGGTGAATGCAATCAGTGTGTGGCTGTGAGTCTTATTTCTTACCACAAACATTCCTGAGCTGTATTCTCTGATGAGGTTTTGGTTTTGATTGCTTCCAACCAGTCATCTTTGGATCTTTTATTTTTTTATTTTATTGTTTTTGACTGTGATGGGTCTTCATTGCTGCACACAGGTTTTCTCTCATTGCAGAGGTGGAGGCTGCTCTGTGGTGTTGTGTGCAGGCTTCTCATTGTGGTGGCTTCTCTTGTTGCAGAGCACAGGCTTGCAGTATTGTAGTGCTCGGACTCAGTATTCGTGGCACACAGGCTTTGCTGCTCCACAGCATGTGGGATCTTCCCAGACCAGAGATTGAACCCATGTCCTCTGCATTGCCTGGCAGATTCTTAACCACTGGACCACCAGGGAAGCCCCATCTTTGGATTTTTGATGAGTGCTCTCTGGGCTCAGTGATTCTTGTGTGATAAATGTCAATTGGAGAATTGGGTATATGACTGAGGCTAATGAAGTTTGGAGGATTAGACAAAATAGGATAAAAATCAGGTGTCCCTCTTCCATGAATTATAACCTTATGCTGAAGACAATTTTAGGTGGCCCTGAGCCATGTAGTGTCAGCCTGGAACTGGTGTGTAGTCTCCCAGGCGGGAGCCTGCTTTAAAGGGCAGTGATGCTCCATCTGAAGTTTTGGTTGATAGTTTAGGTGATGATGCTTGGCTTTGTGGACCTGCTTCTTTACATTCTTGTTTTGGTTTATGTTTTCTGGATCTCTGTCTTCTCTTCTGGACCAAATAGAATCCTCGCTAAAGGAATAGTTTGCTCTTGGGCAAGGCCAGGACTTGGGAATTGCCAAATAGAAAAATGTATGTATTTAACAACAAAAAATTTTTTTTCAGTCCTGTTTACTAACACGATTTTCTCATGATGACAATGACACACTGAATACAGTCCACTGACATGTTTTGTTTGGATTATATAATGACTTGCTTGATTTTTTTATTGTAGGTAACTTTTATTGGAGTTTAGTTGCTTTCCATTGTTGTGTTAGTTTCTACTGTACTAACACAGAGTGAATCGGCTATAATGCTCCTGTTTTAGTCTCTTAGTCATGTACAACTCTTGGTGACCCCATGGACTGTAGCCCGCCAGGCTCCTCTGTCCATAGGATTTGTCAGGCAAGGATACTGGAGTGGGTTGCTGTTTCCTTTTCCAGGGGATCTTCCCTACCCAGGGATCAAACCCAGATCTCCTGCATTGCAGACAGATCCTTTGCCACTGACCCATTGGGATAGCCATATAAATATATCCCCACTTTTTTAGATTTCCTTCCCACTTAGGTCACCACAGAGCACTGAACAGGGTTCCCTTGAGCTGTACAGTAGGTCTTGTTTGGTTTTTTGAGGATTGCATAATGGGTTTTTTGTTTTTTTTTTAACTTTACAATATTGTATTGGTTTTGCCATATATCAAAATGAATCCGCCACAGGTATACATGTGTTCCCCATCCTGAACCCTCCTCCCTCCTCCCTCCCCATACCATCCCTCTGGGTCGTCCCAGTGCACCAGCCCCAAGCATCCAGTATCGTGCATCGAACCTATACTGGTGACTCGTTTCATATATGATATTATACACGTTTCAATGCCATTTTCCCAAATCATCCCACCCTCTCCCTCTCCCACAGAGTCCATAAGACTGTTCTATACATCAGTGTCTCTTTTGCTGTCTTGTATACAGGGTTATTGTTACCATCTTTCTAAATTCCATATATATGCGTTAGTATACTATATTGGTGTTTTTCTTTCTGGCTCACTTCACTCTGTATAATAGGCTCCAGTTTCATTCACCTCATTAGAACTGACTCAAATGCATTCTTTTTAATGGCTGAGTAATACTCCATTGTGTATATGTACCACAGCTTTCATATCCATTCATCTGATGATGGACATCTAGGTTGCTTCCATGTCCTGGCTATTATAAACAGTGCTGCGATGAACATTGGGGTACCTGTGTCTCTTTCAATTCTGGTTTCCTCGGTGTGTATGCCCAGCAGTGGGATTACTGAATCATAAGGCAGTTCTATTCCCAGTTTTTTAAGGAATCTCCATATAATGGTTTTTAAAAGTTGAATTTGTCGCTAATGTTTTAGTCAGGCTATTTCACATGAAAATGAGGACTTCTGGCCTATCTTGGGTAACCAAAAGACTGGGCGATCTCAGGGTCATGTTCCTGGCTGATTAACAAGAAGCTGCAGGCCAGTGGCAACACCCGCCTCGGACAGGGCATTCTCGCTGCCTTTGTCTCTCCTGCACGTCCCTGGCCCTGAGCCATGGCGTTGCTGTTCTGTGAGTCGTGGGATCTGAGTCAGAAGGTATGATCCTTCCTTTTCAAAGCTTGCTAGTTAATTTGAGAGCAAGGGGTGTGTGTAGCAGGTAAGCAAAGACACGAAATGCTGTACGAACACGGAGGACTATGATGTCATTTTGGGAGCTGAACCTAAGGACCAGCCTCAGAGAAAAAAATCAGCAGCTGTTTGAGGAGGGGCGGCCTTGGGAGAGGGGACAGGGCTGGGGGAGTTCAAACCAAAGTCTTCATTCTCCTCTCCTAGCCAGTGATGGTGTCAGGGGTGCACCACAAGCTGAACACTGAACTCTGGAAACCGGAGTCCTTCAGGAGGGAGTTTGGAAACCAGGAAGTTGACCTCGTTAACTGCAGAACCAATGAAATCATCACAGGAGCAACAGTAGGAGACTTCTGGGATGGCTTTGAAGATGTTCCGAGTACGTATTACAGACCCTTTAAGGGGCTGAGGGTGTGAAGTGGGGTTGGGGGTGGGCACAGGAGCAGCAGGAGCCGACTGTCCTTCAGTGGGAGCAGCAGTATTTTCTGTGAGTCTGGAGTTTAAAATTCCTATCTTACCTCCTCCTCCCTTTCTTTTTACAAATTCTATGCATTTGAACAGAGGCAGATTCTCTTGGTAGTTCTTTGAGAGTGAGATTTTAGTCACCTCTTCTTCAGGTGACTCCGTGTCTGTCCTGTGACAGACATGTGCCCAATGGCGGGGGACGGGGAACACAGAGCCAGGCAGGGCTTGTGCCTCCAGGGTGGTGGTTTTATGTAGCTTTGCTATTTAACAAGAAGATTGTCAGTATGTTTAACAAGACAAGCCGAGCTGAAAGTGCCAGAGAATTGAGTCCTTTTCCACACAGCTGAGCCTGGTTACTGCCTCCTTACTTGGTCAGGGGGCCGTGTGTCTGGTGCTGAGGCTGGGTGCTTTATGTGACTGGCCAGTCAGTAACGTGTTTACAAGTGCCCTGTGAGCCCCAGCACCTGTCGTCAGGCTCCTGCCCCCTCGAGAGGGTTTGGCCAGTTCATCTGTAGACTCTCAATTCAGGTTTGCTCATTTCTCATTCTTTTAAGGTATACCTTTACCTTGTAATTTCTTGCTTCCTTTTTGTCTGTTACTCACATTTACAGGTTATGGCCCACACTTTGAACAAACTTTATAACCAGGTATAGCTGACTTTAAGTGGAGTGTAATGGAGGTTTCTACACATGAAGGTTAAGGTGGAGTTTCAGATGTCAGATGTTTACCTGGGAATCAAAGTCTATGAAATGAAAGAGGAGGCAGGTGCAGTGTAGTTAGTGAAGCCGTGGCATACCTGACAGGGAGCTCTGGAGCAAGCGTCACCCCTCGTGGTCTCAGACTGGGCTGAAGTGAGGAAGAGTCAGGGCCTGTATCCCTTCACCTCCCTCAGGCCATGGGAAGGGCAAGACCTGGCAGGGCAGCTCTCTGCACCTGAGGCTGACCTCAAAGCTGTGAGGGCAGCAGGTCCTTTGAAAGGGGATCTTGTTGTCATTCAGTTGCTCAGTCCTGTCCGACTTTTGTGACCCCATGGACTGCAGCATGCCAGGCCTCTCTGTCCTCTGCTGTCTTCCCTGAGTTTTCTCAAACTCATGTCCATTGAGTCAATGATGCTGTCCAACCGTCTCATCCTCTGTTGACCCCTTCTCCTCCTGCCCTCAGTCTTTCCCAGTATCACGGTCTTTTCCAGTGAGTTGTCTCTTCACATCAGGTGGCCAAAGTATTGGAACTTCAGTATCAGTCTTTCCAGTGAATATTCAAGGTTGGTTTCCTTTAAGATTGACTGGTTTGATCTTGCAGTCCAAGGGACTCTCAAGAGTCTTCTCCCAACACCACAATTCAAAAGCATCAATTCTTTGATGCTCAACTTTCTTTATGGTCCAACTCTCACATTCCTATATGAACTACTTGAGAAACCATAGCTTTGACTGGAGGGATCTTTGTCGGCAAAAGAGGATATAGAGGCACACATACCACAGTGTGCATTCCATTTAGGCCTGGGTTCAGATCCTGACTCTTGATATGTACTTGCTGTGTATGTGAACTCGCTTATTTCATTTTTCTAGGGCTCACACTTACTCGTGCCTGCAGATGGTTAAGGCAGCCCAAAGTCCATGGCAGCCTGCCTTTTCCATATTGATCATTCTTCTGGCCAGACCCCAGCACACCACCCACACTGAAATGTCACTGATGTTCTGAGCAAACACTGTATCCTGTATTTTCCTGTGTTTGTTGTGCACCTATTTAAGTTAAGATTATGGGACAGTACTTGTTTGACCATGAAACACTGGTATATAAACATTAGTCCTCAAGAACATAGGGTTTGAAGTCAAACCTGGGTTCCAGTTTCAGTTCTTACTGCTTAATAGCTGGATGACCTCAGTCATCTTTCAGTCAATTGACCTCAGTCAATTTCCTCATCCAAAAGTAGGAATATTATGTAGTGCCAGAAGTCACTGGGATATTAGATTGAGTTGTAAGAACTAAATGGATTTAAAACACTCAGCAGAAGCTAGAACACAGTAAGAGGTGTGAAATAATAGTTATCGTTGCTGTTAATCATAATGAGTCATGGCTATAAATTGTAATTTCAGCATATCTTTTTCAATTAGAGGTTCTTAGTTCCTTGACATGACCTGGAATGGTTAATTGTCTATTACAGGAAAATAGTCTGACTAAACCCTCTATGTATCATCCAGAAGATGGGGTGGTGGGGAGGGTGGTTGGAGGGTGGGAGGAGTGGGCCCACTGTCTCTAGACAGAACATCAGGTTGTTTCAGTCTCTCTGAGCAAAATAAGTCATTTCTATTTCATGCTGGCCTCAGAAAACTGGGGTTTCTAGACATCTGTGACCTTTGATTGTTAAAGTGTTATGCTGTTTGTTATTTGGGAAGCTGCTTACTTCTTCTGGAATACTGTATAGGAGGAAACTGGATCTATCAAAACACTACCTATGTAACATGGACAAAAGGGAGCAGCTAAGATCTCAAAGAAGCAGTTTGAAACAGGGCTCTCAAAGAGAATCCAGAGAAGACAGGGCTTTAATACAAATTACTCAGTGATCTTTATTTTACTACCCCTTGCTGGGTATAATGGATTTCTTGACACTGAATAAATAAAATGGTTGGTAATTTGCAGGATGTGAATGTTAAAGTTAATATTTGTGTATCAAAAGAAGAGAGGCAAAAGGCAAAGGAGAAAAAGGAAAAATACATCCATCTGAATGCAGAGTTCCAAAGACTAGCAAGGAGAGAGAAGAAAGCCTTCAGTGCAAAGAAATAGAGGAAAATAATAGAATGGGAAAGACTGGAGATCTCTTCAAGAAAATTAGAGATACGTAAGAAACATTTCATGCAGAGATGGGCACAATAAAGGACAGAATGGAACAGAAGCAGAAAATATTAAGAGGTGGCAAGAATACACAGAAGTACTCTACAAAAAAGATCTTAATGACCTGGATAACTACGATGGAGTGATCACTCACCAAGAGCCAGACATCCTGGAGTGCGAAGTCAAGTGCGCCTTAGGAAGTATCACTATGAACAAAGCTAGTGGAGGTGATGGAATTCCAGCTGAGCTATTTCAAATCCTAAAAGATGATTCTGTGAAAGTGCTGCACTCAATATGCCAGCAAATTTGGAAAACTCAGCAGTGGCCACAGGGCTGGAAAACAGGTCAGTTTTCATTCCAAACCCAAAGAAAGGCAATACCAAAGAATGCTCAAACTACCACACAATTGCACTTCTCTCACACGCAAACAAAGTAATGCTCAAAATTCTCCAAGCCAGGCTTCAACAGTATATGAACCAAGAACTTCCAGATGTTCAAAATGTATTTATAAAAGGCAGAGGAACCAGAGATCAAATTGCCAACATCTGTTGGATCATAGAAAAAGCAAGAGAAATTCAGAAAAACATCTACTTCATTGACTACGCTAAAGCCTTTGTGTGGATCACAACAAACTGTGGAAAATTCTTAAAGAGATGGGAGTATCAGAACATCTTTTCTGCCTCGTGAGAAATCTGTATACAGGTCAAGACCAACAGTTAAAACCAGACATGGAACAACAGACTGGTTCCAAATTGGCAAAGGAATACGTCAAGGCTATATATTGTCATCCTGCTTATTTAACTTACATACAGAGTACATCATGAGAAACACTGGACTGGATGAAGCACAAGCTGGAATCAAGGTTGCTGGGAGAAAAATCAATAACCTCAGATATGCAGATGACACCACCCTTATGGTAAAGAGGAACTAAAGAACCTCTTGATGAAAGGGGAGGGAAAAAAAAAAAAAGGAAAAGACCTCTTGGTGAAAGAGGAGAGTGAAAAAAAGCTGGCTTAAATCTCAACATTCAAAAAACTAAGATCATGGCATCTGGTCCCATTACTTCATGGCAAATAGATGAAACAAGGGAAAGAGTGACAGACTTTATTTTCTTGGGCTTCAAAATCACTGTAGATGGTGACTGCAGCCTTGAAATTATCACACTTGCTCCTTGGAAGAAAAGCTATGTCCAACCTAGACATCATCTTAAAAAGCAGAGATAATACTTTGCTGACAAAGGTCCATAGAATCAAAGCTATGGTTTTTCCAGTAGTCATGTATGGATGTGAGAATTGAACCATAAAGAAGGCTAAGCGCCACAGAATTGATGGTTTTGAACTGTTCAGATGGCGTTGGAGAAGACTCTTGAGAGTCCCTTGGACTACAAGAGATCAAACCAGTCAATCTTAAAAGAAATCAGTCCTGAATTTTCATTGAAAGACTGATGCTGAAGCTCCAGTACTTCAGCCACCTGATGTGAAGAGCCGACTCATTAGAAAAGACCCTGATGCTGGGAAAGCTTGAAGGCAGGAGAAGAGGACGACAGAGGATGAGATGGTGGATGGCATCACCAACTCAATAGACATGAGTTTGGGCAAGCTCTGGGAGTTGGTGATGGACAGGGAAGCCTGGCGTGCTGCAGTCCATGAGGTCGCAGAGAGTTGGATATGACTGAGCAACTGAACTGAACCAGATGTGTTAGGTTATAAAGATTTTGCAAAGACAAATACATTTTATTTGCATTGTTAAGGCATTAAGTGCTAATTGCCATTGATTTTGATCTGTTTCCGAGTTATAAATAGTAACAATTCAATAATTCTGGTTACCTTTCAGACCGCTTGAAAAATGAAAAAGAGCCAATGGTGTTGAAACTTAAGGACTGGCCACCAGGAGAAGATTTTAGAGATATGATGCCCTCCAGGTACGATTATGGGAGGGGGAGAGATGGTCCTTTTCTTGAGAAATAATGATCCTGGTGAGATGAAGAAGTTACTGACTTTTAAATGTGGCTCACTAATGAAAACCCTCTTTGTTTCCACTGTGGTGCTCTACCAGAGAAAAGGCTGACTCAGGCATGCATGCACTCATTTGTAGGCAGGAGTGAGATCAGGCATGTTAGGGTTGGGTAGAATGTAGTGACATTGCTTTAGACAAGACAGTGGAATTGCTTGATCCATTTTCCTGATTTGCGCTTGAACCTTGAATGCTCAGAACTAAGGAATTATATATCCCTTAGTGTTACTTCATATCAGGAAGTTTTTGCTCAGATCTTTTGTCTGCAGTGTTCTAGATTTTTTTTTTCTAGATTATTTTGATATATATGTGTGCTGTAGGAGAGAAAGAATACTTTGTTCATAAGCACTGCAATTCTAACCTTAAATGTTTTTTTCATTTATATTGAAGTATAGTTGAATTACAGTGTTGCGTTATTCTACTATACAGAAAAGTGATTCAGTTTATATATATACACCCATTCTTTTTCATATTCTTTTTCATTGTGGTTTATCATAGGATATTAAATATAGTTCCCTGTGCTACACGGAAGGACCTTGGTATTTATCAGTTCTGTATTTACCAGTTTGTATCTGCTAATCCCAGACTCCGAGTTCAGCTGTCTCCCACCCATCTCTGCCTTGGCAACCACCAGTCTCTCTGTGTCTCTGATTCTGTTTCCACAGACAGGTTCATTTGTGTCATATAGAGATCCCACATATAAGTGATTAGAAATGCAAGCTTATTTTGCAAATTCATTGTCTTCTTCTAGGTTTGATGATCTGATGGCCAACATTCCACTGCCTGAGTACACAAGGAGAGACGGCAAACTAAACTTGGCCTCACGGCTGCCAAACTACTTTGTTAGGCCAGATCTGGGTCCCAAGATGTATAATGCTTATGGTAAGAAAGAAATGGTTAACTTGAAAAGATTATTACAGAAGTAAAACACATTAAAATATTTGTAACATTGGTTTTGGGGGAGGGAGAGAAGATGTCTGTAATCCTACCCTTTAACGTAGCAGTGGTCTTCATTATTGCATATTTCCTTTCATCCCTTGGCCACGTGTATGTATATTTCCCTTTCTTAATTGCAGTTGTAGGGCATATGCCATTTTTTAATAAAAATTTTCTCTTATACTTAATATTATACAAGAAAAGTTTTACATGTTGCTCAGTGGTTTTTATGATGATTGCATCATCATTTTTGATGGTTGCATGGTACCTCATTTAATGAAGGTCAGTTTATTCATTGTTTTAATGTTGCTGGACATTTAGGTCAGTCTGCTGGAATTTCAGCTGTTTTAACATCAGATGCACTTAAATGCAGTGTTCTGTGCTGGTGGGTAGTGTTCAGTTATTTGAGTTAGTATTAAACATACTCTTTGAATTTGTATTTCATTGTTATTCCTTCCTCACATAGTCCCAATTCCAGTGTCTCAGACTCGAGGGTGGCAAACCCTCTTTGGCATCTTTGCCATGTTCTCCAGACACCGTTGGGGGAGCGGGAGCGAGGGTTTGGACCTTAGCCCCCAGTTCTTACAGTGGAGTCAGGCCAGGAACCACCTGGAGTGAGGTCAGGGAACATTCCCAGAGAGGCCTTTATTCTGGGGAGTTCCCACAGTCCAGGTGCCCAAGATAGTTCTGCCAGGGTGGGCTGGGAGGTGGTCTATGGGAGAGGACACAGCTGGCAGTAGTCCCCTTGCCCATGCCCATTTCCCCTCGCTCTTCAGGTCTCAGTTTAGAGAGCTCTGCCTGTGTTATGGGGCAGCAGCCTGTTCTGCAGCTGTGCTGCCTTCCTCTGAGCCCTTCAAAGCAGCTGGATGGCTGGGATTGCAGGGTGTGTTCTGTTCACAGTGAGGATTTACAACAGATTTACATGAATGGAAGCACTTTTCTACTAAAGCAAATGGTGTAATGTTTCATCATGATTATCCAGGTCTAATAGAAATTAGAAAGCTGTGTAAGGTAGAAGTGGTTACCTGAGATGTTTTTAATATAAATAGTCTATATATTTGGTTTAAATAGCTCGATAGAGGTCTTTTCCTCCTAGATCCAATTGATAGATGGCAGTGCCACTCTATAATAGCTTTTCATATCAAAATTGTTCCCATTTAGAGTAACCAGTTAGGGGTGGAAATAATGAAAACGTGTTCATTTTCAAACATCTTCCACTTCATGATAAACCTCACTAATGAGCAGTCATTTTTCAAAAGTTGGGTGACTGAGCAGTGACTTCTCCAGGAGACAAAGTAGAGTGAAAGGCTCTTTGGAAAGATCACAAGTCAACCTCTTTCCAGCTCCACCACCACCAGTAGTTTTACAAATAGGGACCAGGACTTGAGGATGATAGAGGGGACATTGACCTGACTAGGAGACCCAAGGGGCGTCTAGTAACAGGTATGGGACTAGGTCTAAAGTCTCCTGATTTCCAGGCTTGAACCAATCGCCAGCCCCAGTGATCTGTCACCTAGCAGCCCCTACTGTGTCTGCTTATGTTCTTTGCGTGAAAGTCCATGGCGTGTTTTGTTTCAGGATTTTCTTTCATGGGAATCCTTTCCCTGGGACCATTGTTTTTGGTTCCACTGGCCAAACCAGCAAGCAGCTTCTGATGTCACTCTGAGACGTGTTCACCTTTCCTCACTCCTCCCAGCTCCATCTGCTTCCTTCTGCTCCCAGTGTTAGCCCACATCCTGACATTTATGCTTATCATTTCCTTACATTTATAATTTTACCATATGTTTGTATTACTGCAGAATGTTTTTTCAGTATTTAACCTACTTTTGAACTTTATATGAATGGAATCAGACTTAGGGATATTCCTCCATGTTGTCATTAATACCTACTCATTTAATTCAGTTGCCACCTATCACACTGCCTTTTTTCTTCTCAAATTATACTTGTTTGCATTTTACTATAGAAAAGTAAATGCACTGAAAACCTGAGTCTAGGACAGTGACTTCCCATGTACTCGTCTCCCAGTTACAACAGCTCTCAGACTTTTTTTCCATAGTTGTTTCCTTATTTCCTCTCTTCATACTTTTTCCTTTACTATTTTAAAGAAAATCTCATATATCCTATGATTTTGTCCAATATCTAATGCTTTACTCACTCCTAGGGCTGGCGTTTCAGCACACTGGAAAGAAGGGAAACTGCAGCTAAGCCCTAGGGCCATGATCCCAGGTTGAAATGATAAGGTGTTGGCTCCTGTGTATATGGCTGCTCCTAAACCAGAGGCCCCTGCAAGCCAGAGAGAAATTCCTTGGCCTCCAAACAAGCAGGGCTTAAGTTGCAGGGCCTGGCGGGTTAGAAAACAGCCTTGGCTTGCCCATCCTGAGCCATGCTTGGCTCTGTGCCCAGTCAAGAAGCAGTGTTCTCATGTCAGGATGGGGATCCAAGGTAACCGCAAGGCTTGATGAGCCTCAAGGTGAATGCTGAGCAAATAGGCTTTCTCCTGGGGGAGGAGATTAGATTCTCAGGTTATGAGCACCAGCATGGACCTCATGCTCTGACTCGTGTGTGTGTGCTAAGTTGCTTCAGTCATGTCCGACTCTGTGTGATGCCATGGACTATAGCCTGCCTCTGTCCATGGGATTCTCCAGGCAAGAATACTGGAGTGGGTTGCCATGTCCTCTTCTAGGGGATCTTCCTGACCCAGGGATTGAACCTGTGACTCTATGTCTCCAGCATCAGCAGGCGGGTTCTTTACCAATAGCGCCACCTAGGAAGCCTCTGCCTGGCTCAACCTCTTCCATCGTTGAGGGATCCAAGTGTGACTGAGTACATAGTCATTTTAGGTCCTAGCTTTCTGTGTTTGTTTGGGGCAGGGGTAGGGAAGTGTTGTGTTAGAATCCCCATCTTATGTCTTAGCCCAGAGTCCTTGGCTGTGACAACCAAAGCTTGAAAGCTTGAGCTCGCCTGGTTGAGCAGACATCCTTTTGACAAATCCCAGCCTCAGTGGTCCACTTACCTTCCCAAGTCCTACTTTCTAGTGTTGACTTTCTTTTCTTGTCAGCATACTGGCTTATTTTTAAAAAGCCCTTTTGTCTTTTTTTCTTTTATCCATATTTTATTTAAATTTCATCCAGATTTTCAGGTATTTTGCCTAGCACCAGAAACTAGAACTTGTATTAGAACTTGTTTTTTTATTCTTACAAACGTAAACATTTAATATTTATTCAAAGTTGAAAGGATAAAATAACTTAATATTGAATATTGTTCTGTTACTCTTCCATGCTTAGAAAGGTAGATTTTAAATTTTGTGGCCAAGTATTCCAGGGAGTTGGAGAAGGCAATGGCACCCCACTCCAGTACTCTTGCCTGGAAAATCCCATGGACGGAGAAGCCTGGTAGGCTGCAGTCCATGGGGTCGCTGAGGGTCGGACACAACTGAGCGACTTCACTTTCACTTTTCAGTTTCATCATTGGAGAAGGAAATGGCAACCCACTCCAGTGTTCTTGCCTGGAGAATTCTAGGGACGGGGGAGCCTGGTGGGCTGCCGTCTCTGGGGTCACACAGAGTCGGACATGACTGAAGTGACTTAGCAGTAGCATTCCAGGGAGTGGGAAAGACTGTGGCAACCTGTGCTAGTTCAGTAAATTTCAGGCTTTTCTGCCTGCAGGATTAATTACTCCAGAAGATCGGAAATATGGAACAACAAATCTTCACCTAGATGTATCTGATGCAGCTAATGTCATGGTCTATGTGGGAATTCCCAAAGGACAGTGTGACCAAGAAGAAGGTAGGATCCTAAGCATAAAAAAAGTGGGGCTTACTCTCTGAGCTGGAACATGTGTGATCTGATATTTGCCTTCTCTTGCTCCAGAAGTCCTTAAAACTATCCAAGATGGAGATTCTGATGAACTCACAATAAAGCGATTTATTGAAGGAAAAGAGAAGCCAGGAGCTCTCTGGCACATATATGCTGCTAAGGACACAGAGAAGATACGAGAATTTCTTAAAAAGGTGTGCTCCTTACCCTGTGGCATGTGAAGAGAGAAACGCACAGAACGGCAGTATTATTAATTACTACATGTCAAGACCTGACTGGGTCACTGACAAATAATCACAACCTCAAATGTTAAACCTGTGCATCTCAGATTGGGTAGGCTAAAGCTGGTTTCTAAGGATCATCGGTTTCTAGATGATTAGGCTCACATCTTTGAAAGGGGGGGAACTGGTTTTGTTTCTCATGTCTGTGTTTTATGTTCCAGTGAATGTGGAGGGTTTTGTGCTCTGCCTTCACCTTCATGGTAGTTCCTCTGATCATCACATAATATCTATTTTTACAGCCCTAAAAACCTAAGCACTTCAGAAATCCATGTATCATTTCTTTGCCCTTGAGAGCTGTGTTCCAAGTGAGTTACTCAGGTCTCTGTTGGTTTTGTCCACCCTCATGTGGTAGTAGGTCAGGGAGACCTCACACCCTGCTGGTGGCTGTCAACTTATGAAGGGTCATGGGAGAGGTATACAGGGACTTTGAAGATCCCAAGATTCCAGTAGTTAGGTTATTCAGCAAGGGTTCTGTGTGGAATCCTTTGTTCTAGACACAGAT
The DNA here is from genome assembly GCF_027580195.1 of Bos mutus. Lineage (NCBI taxonomy): Eukaryota > Metazoa > Chordata > Mammalia > Artiodactyla > Bovidae > Bos > Bos mutus. Next base: position 58,403,812 of record NC_091627.1, read on the forward strand.
GGGCATGTTCAATTTTTAACCTGTTTGCCACTGAGGCTGCTAGTTTTAACACAGGTGTTTATGGCTGGTACTCTTCATTTGTTCATGAGGAATGGATACGAAAGGTCCTAGCCTTGTGCCAAGTTAGATCCTTAACCAGTGTTTGCCTCAATCAGGATGTCTTTTGCTAAGGATAACTTGGTTCCTCTAGAGGACCTCCTGGTCACCATGTTGTTCCTTTGATAGTGTCACCCTGAATCTGTGCTGCCGAATACTGGTCTAGAATAAACAAGTTTCATCTGTAGCCATCTTTGGGACTGTTTCATAACTCAAATTGTTAAGTGAATTAGAGGTTTATAACAACTGCAGAGCAATAAATCTATTTTTAAGGAGCTTAAGTCTATTTACATTCAAAAGTCTAGGCCAAAACATTGTCCAAACACAGTATTTACAAAAATAATGCAGACTGCCAGTAGTGGTTTATAGGAAATGACAAAGGAACCCACATTTTCTTGGTTTATAGGAAATGACAAAGGAACCCACATTTTCTATCAGTCTCCTCTTGGTCCATTCAGTTATTGTCTTTGAGTACTATTTTCTCTTTCTGCCAGCCAGGGCTTATGTTGAAGAAGGCCTGACGTTTACTGACCGTCCACATTGTTCAAGGAGCCAAATGCCCTCCTGGAGCCCTAGCACGTAACTCAGTTTCATAACCTTTGGAATGTATTCTAGGTGTCAGAAGAGCAAGGTCAGGAAAACCCCGCCGACCACGATCCCATTCATGATCAGAGCTGGTATTTAGACCGATCACTGAGGAAGCGTTTGCATCAAGAGTATGGGGTTCAAGGCTGGGCTATTGTGCAGTTTCTTGGAGATGTGGTATTTATCCCAGCAGGAGCGCCACATCAGGCAAGAACCATTATTGTATTCTTTATTCTCCATACACTACTGATGTGGCTTGTGTTACTGATGTGGCTTCTTGTTTTCCAGGTTCATAACTTATATAGCTGTATCAAGGTGGCTGAAGATTTTGTTTCTCCAGAACATGTTAAGCACTGCTTCTGGCTTACTCAGGAATTCCGCTATCTGTCACAGACTCATACAAACCACGAAGATAAATTACAGGTAAAAATAGCTGTGATCCCGGGCATTCTCTGATTCTGACTTCATGGCCCTTTGTCAGTGAATGTCCATCCATACCAAGCTGTAGAACAAGGAGCGTATGATTGAAGCCCTCCACAGGGCCAAGTTCAAATTCCCTGGTCACCAGAAGATCCATCCACATCTCTAAGAAGTGGGGATTTACTAAGTTTAATGTGGATGAATTTAAAAACATGGTTGCAGAAAAGCAGCTCATCCCAGATCACTGTGGAGTCAAATACATCCTTAATCTTGGGCCCTGGACAAATGGCGGGCCCTGCACTCAGGAGAGCCTTAGTGCTGTCCCCTCCTTACTCATGCCCACCAATAAATCCTTATTTCCTGTCAACAAAAAAAATAGTCCATGAACTTGGCCATATCACACTAGGTAACAGTGAGTTGATGAACTGGCTGGTTCTACTACCTACTTAGGCAAAGGAGGAATAAACCAGAAGGGAATCTCACTTTGGTTTAGAGGCTTGCAGTAGTGAATGATCTAAAATATGTGATTTCGTTTAGAAAACTAGGGACATATATAAACCCTGAAAGAGAGAGCTGTACCCTGGGAGTTGCTTCTCTCTGCACTCAATGAGGGCAGGGCCACATAGGATCAAAGCCTGTGGAAGGGGGAGAATGAGCTTTTCATTTCTTCAAAGGAGGCATGGGTTTAAAATGTGTATAAAAGCCTCCAAGGATCCCAGGGGCCTTTCAAGAATTATTAACATTTCATATTGAATTTTAGTCTTAAGTTCCAAGAGCATGGTAATGAAATTGGTAGGGGGAAAGTTTATTCTCAGTGGACAGATTTTAGATTTAATGCTAAACTTGACCATATTTTCTCTCATTTCGATCAGGTGAAGAATGTTATCTACCATGCAGTAAAAGATGCGGTTGCTATGCTGAAAGCCAGTGAATCCAGTTTTGGCAAACCCTGAGGGTCCCAGAGGCACCTTACCCCTGCACATTGGAAGTGAATTACTGGCAGCTGTTCAAACTCTTCAGGCAGGATTCCTGTGGACTTTGAGACTCATGTTACCTCATCTTCTTTTTTAAACTGTACCCACCTGGTAAGGGGGTACTCTGTCTAATGTATATTTCTAGTGTTTACAGACACTAAATGTGTATATGTAGTAACTATTTACAGAACATGCATCCTTTAAAACTGTGACTTCTCACCTAGTGCAGAGCTTCTACCCACCTGTAAAGACAGAACCCCTTCTCAGTTTTGGAACAACATCTGCAGTTACTCCCCAGCTGTGTGGTTGGACAGTTTAATCAAATGGATTATAACTCTTAGGAACCACCACACAGTTGATTTGGGTTGTGTTTTGTTGTGTCCGTCTGAGTACCCTCTCTCCCAGCCCCTAGGGTTCAGAAGAACAGTGGAGGAAGCGACCGCCAACAATGCAGTTCTTCTACTGTACTGCATTAGGACTGGCGTTATATAGCAGAAGTCAGCTACTGTACAATTCTTGGGGTTAACCAGCTTTAGTTAAATGGAGTTTTAATTTAAATTGAAGCTTTGCTAATTTTAAGTGTTAAGCATTTTGCATTAAAGTATTCATATAATGTTTTGACTCAGTTTATTGGCATTATTCTCTGGTTGCAGAGTCAACACACATTTCATCAGTATTAATGGGTGTAAGAGTTTACACCAGGAAGTCATCCTAAAAGCACAGAAATTCGATGTTATAGTGATTTCTGAATGGGTATTACAGTGCTTACATGGAAACAAGTTCCTCCCCAACCAAGTGGAAACTCCTGTCACATTTTTATAAAGAAACACCACTGATTAACTACCTTTAGAAATGAAAATTAACCGAAAAACCAAATGGTGACTAGCTAAATGATTCTAAAAAGTTAAGAGGTCAAAACACTTTGTCTCTCTTCTGACCCTTTATAATTCAAGAGTTTACAAAAGAAAATGAAATTATTAGAAGTTTTAAAACTGTAGTATCAAAAATAATCATCTCTATGAAGAAAGGAAATTCATAAAGAAGCCAGTTTTCTATACCTTGTTGATTTTCGTAAACAGCTCTAGCTGTACTAAAATGATTAAATTGAAATCAAGTAACATAGACAAGGCCTGGAGCCTGGGTTTTTACCTGTGAGCTCAGAGTGGTAAGTCAAAGATGCATACCTAATGCCAACCCACCTCAAGCCAAAATCTTTAATGGATGAACTTTCAAAAACATAAAGTTTTCTGAAAAGAATAAATGGAAATATCTATTAGTGGGAAACATCTTCCTTGGGAACGTCTTACCAGAAGCTCCTTTATACAGTTTTGGATCTAGAATTGGCACTGTTGGTTAGAAATCCCCAATAGCCAAAAGAAGATGAAAAGTTGAATTCTCTACTGAAGAAATCACCATCAAGCCAGACCTCAAAGGAATCCCAAAGATAATTCCAAGGACTTATTACTTATAATCAGATGCCCACAAATAAAAAAATTGAAAGCTCCCATGAGCAAGAGTCAATGCAAACCTGCAAACTGCTATATTAAACCTGCAATGTTTGTAAATTCTGGAATGATCCAGTACTTTATATTCTGAAACATTTAGTATGCGTGAAGAAATGGGTGTATGGGGATATGATAAAAGAATGAGGTTGCCATAAATGACCAGATTGGGAAAGAAGCTGAATACAGAAATGAGACATTAAAATTAGAAATTCAGCACATTAGTTAAGAAGCAGAAAAAAGATCTTTTACAAACCAAAAGATTGGTAAAAAGATACAGTTCAGGGTTGAGTAACAGGGAACTATAGAGAAATATTTACTTAGCAGACACAGAAAAGTACAGGTTTGACAATAAGTCAGAGAATCAAGAGATTGGTGAGGGATGGGTTAAGTCTAGACCCCTAAAAATTGTTTTCCTTGTTCATTACTGACATTTTCAGATAACAGCCAGAATTTCTCAGGAAAGAAAACCCACATCATTATGCAAGAAAAAATGGTGTACAAGGGAAGTTGTAAATTCCTGGATAACCTTAAGCAATTTTAACAGTATTTTCGTAAATCTGGATAAAGTTCCTCTTAAACATAGAATTAACGTATGATCCAGCAACTCCACTCCTATGTTTAAACTCGAAAGAATCAAAAGCAAGGATTCAAGCAGATACTGGTACACTCATGTTCACAGCAGCATTATTCACAAGAGCCAAAAGTGGAAACAACCCAACAGATGAACAGATAAGCAAAGAGGCATTTATATACAGTGGAATATTTTTCAGTCTTGAAAGAAATTCTGACACCTGCTACAACATGGACGAGTCTTGAAAATATGCTAAGTGAGATAACGGCAGACACACAGAATGAGATACTATATGATCCTCTTATAATGAGGAACAGTCATACTCCTAGAATAGAGCAGGAAGTACGGTGATGGGTGCTGGGGCTGAGAGGAAGCGGAAGTGGAAGTTACTGTTTAATGGACACAGAGTTTCTGTTTGGGATGATGAAAAAATTCTGGGGATGAATGGTGATGGTTGTACAACATTGTGAATGTCCTTACTACCACTGAATTGTACACTTAAAAATGATTAAAATCATCAATTTTTTTATGTATCTTTAAACCAAAATAAAAATTAACTCCAAGTAGGAAAAACCTTTGGAGTCGAATGAGAAAATGACATTCTTATTTTCAGTTGATGAAAAAGGTAGAAGGAACAAGTATGCCTTTTCTAAGTACAGGTTTCCCCCACTGTTTGAAAAGAGGTTTCCTATGAAACCTTTCACACGCGTAGAAGCAGGTACCTTAGGACACATCTTGCTAACGGACACACAAAGTAAGTCGACATCAGGCACAGGTGCCACAGACACAGCTCATAGCTGTGGCGCCCTGACGCCGAGTGTAGTTTTGTGTAAAGGAGCATGGCAATGCCACTTTTATGGCTCAGCGTGTATGCTGCCACTGTTCCAGCTTGTTGCAAAACAAAACGCTGAATGCTGTTTTCACGTTTTGCCTTTTTTTTTTTTGTAAAAACAAAAAATCCTCTTCAGATTTCTTTCCATTAGCAAAAACAGGTACTAACATAGGTATTTCATAAATGTGAAATAGTGTAAAGCAGACTTTCAAAAAGTGGGGGATAGGGACTTCCCTGGTGGTCTAGTGGTTAAGACTCTGCACTCCCAAGGCAGGGGGCCTGGGTTTGATCCCTGGTCAGGTACCTGGATCCCCCAGGCCACAGTAAGAGTTTGCAAGCTGCAACTGAAGATCCTACATGTTGCAACTAAGACCTGGCACAGCCAACTAAATATTAAAAAATAATATGTTCTATGATGACTATGGAAATAACTACAAAATCCTCAAATGTTGAAAAATTAAGCAACATACTTCCAAGTAAATGAATGACCAAGAAGAAATCAGAAAGAAATTAGATAGTTGAAACAATAATAAAAATACAACCTTCAAAAATGAGTTCAGTTTACAACAGTGCTTTGATAGGAATTTACAGATTTATATGTATTTATAGTAATATTTCTAAAATGTGTAGTAGAAGCATTTCATCAGTGAAAACATGCAGTTGAAAGATTTTAACTATAGATTTCAATTTTTTCAACATCTAAAACTTCAGATTTTATGATTTATATTTTTTGTATGTTTTATGTTAGCTCTGGCCTTGTAATATATGACACGATATATATTCAGGTACATTCCCTCTACATTCACTTTTGAGAGCTTTCATTAGAAATGGATGTTGACAGCTCCCTGTCAGCCATATGACCTCAAGGGTAAACAACCAATACCCTTCAGTGTACTGTGTTGCTGGCGTTTTTTAAAATGTACCTTGGTTTGTGTTTTTGCATCCTGTGATGTCTACAAAGTGCCCATCTGCATCTGCTGCTGCTAGTGGGAAAAAGAAGAAGGCAATTACTCTTGAGATAAAACTCGGGATAATTGCCCAGCACAAAGGCAGCAAGCCAGTCAGTAATGGTCACTGCACATGAGTTAGGAATTTCCATTGATGATCTCAACTATTTTAAAGGTTAAGAAGTGAATCTGATGCAGTGAATAGCATCAATTAAACACACTGTCATCACAAAAGAGCTGGTCTAATGATGATACTGAAAAATTGTCACGTGCTATACCACTTAGCCAACGATGCCCTAGGCTAAGGTAAGAAGGCTTTTCGATTCACTCTTTATACCTAAGTGTTTATAGCAACTTGTGCTAGGTTTCAGAGCTTCAAAGGGCATCATGATTTTCATAGTGTGAAATTCAGCAGTGACGCAGCACTGACGCTAAAAGATGCTGATGATTTGAAGGAAGAGCTATATAGGACAATTGTGGGTGAGAAGTACTCACCAGAGAGACTTCCCTGGTGGTCCAGCAGTTCAGAATCCACATTGCAATGCCAGGGACGCAGGTTCAATCCCTGGTTGGGGAACTTATCCCACATCTCACGGAGCAACTAAGTCCACAGACCACAACTACTGAGTCCACACACAACTAGAGAGTCCTTGTGCTGCAACAAAAGATCCTGAGTGACGCAGTGAACATCCCATGGCTGCAACTGAGACCCCTTGCAGCCAAATAAATGTTTTTTTAAAAATTGCCAGAAGAAAAAGTTAATATTGATGAAACAAGCTTATTCGAGAACTGTATGTCAGGACATACATACATTCAAGAGTTCAATACAATGCCTGTATTCAAGGCATTCAGAGACCATTTAAGTTTTTGGGTGGAAATGTTGCAGGGTTCAAATTAAAGTCTTTCCTAATGTACCATTTAAGAAACCCTAGAGCATTCAGAAATCTGAGTAAGAATACACTTCCCATTATCACCATAATAAGAAAACTTGCAGTACCATTGGCATTGAGGCTGAAGAGCCTTCCACTGAAGAGCTGATTGAACTGGAGAAAGAAGTTGCGGTGAGGAAGAACAGTTCTATCTGAGACGCCAAAAAAGTTCACAGCAAAGAAACTTAGCAGAGGTGTTTGCTACTATCACCAGTGGTGTACAGATGTTAGAAATGGTTGTTAATTATAAGAGATTGGCAAGACCTGGCAGGTAGGTTCAGGAAGCTCTTGCTTGCCATAGAGAAGAAAAACTGCAAAGCTAGTTATCTTCCTGAAGAACACTGTATCTGCTAAACCAAGGGTCTGTACCCCAGTTCCTCCTTCCAGCTATTCTCAAGCCTCATAGAAAGACTGATGACCCTGTAGCATCATCATCCAGCAATTAATTTTAGTTTGATGCTTTGAACATTCTTCAGACCCAGTGTGCTTTCAGCTGTGAGCACTAACGGTGTTACCCATACAGCCATTCTGCTTTTCACTTTCAGTACAGTGTTCAATTAGTTACATAAGATTCAATTGTTGTTCAGTTGCTCAGTTGTGTCCTACTCCTTGCAACCCCATGGACTGCAGCATGCCGGGCTTCCCTGTCCTTCACTCTCTCGCAGAGTTTGCTCAAACTCATGTCCATTGAGTCAATGATGCCATCCAACTATCTCACCCTCTGTCGTCCCTTCTCCTCCTGCCCTCAATTTTTCCTAGCATCAGGGTCTTTTTCCAGTGAGTTGGCTGTCACATTAAGTGAACAAACTATTGGAGCTTCAGGTTCAACATCAGTCCTTCCAACAAATATTCAGGATTGATTTCCTTTAGGATTGACTGGTTTGATCTCCTTGCTGTCCAGTGGACTCTCAAGAGTCTTCTCCAGCACCACAGTTCAAAATCATCAGTTCTTCAGTGCTCAGCCTTCAATACTTTATTATAAAATAGGCTTAGGTTAGATGATTTTGCTTAACTCTGGTTTAATGTGTTCTGAGCACATTCAAGGTAGGTAAGGCTAAACTATGATTTGCCAGATTTGTATCTAACAGTGTGTGTGTGTGTGTGTGTGTGTGTAATCTTGAGTTTTCTACATATAAGATCGTGTCATCTATGAATAGGGACAATTTTACATCTTCCTTTTCAATCTGGGTGCCTTTAAATTCTTTTTCTTGCCTAATTGCTCTGGCTAGAACTTCTAGTTCCATGTTGAATAAAAATAGCAAAAGGAAGTGTCCTTGTCTTTTTTGTGACCTTTTTCTTTTTTGGTTGTTTCTATATCTTGATTATTGTAAATAATGCTGCAGTGAACTTGGGCGTGCATATATTGTTGCATTAGTGTTTCCCTTTTCTTCAGATAAATACCCAGAAATATAAGCGCTGGATCAAGTAGTAGTTCTTTTAATTTTTTGATTTTCATTTTCACTTATTGGTGAGTTTTCTAGTTTCCCTCTGTTACTGATTTCTAGTTTCATCTTTTGTTGTCAGAAAAGATATTTAGTATAATTTCAGTTTAAATTTAGTATAATTTAAAATTTCTTGAGACTTGTTTTGTGGCCTTACATATGGGTTTTTCCTGGAGAATATTCCATTTGAGAACAATGTGTATTCTGCTGTTTTGGGGTATAGTATTCTGTATATATCAAATTGGTACATAGTGTTTTCAGTTCTTCTGTTTCCTTATTGATTTTATGCTTGGATGTTCTGTTCATTATTGAAAGTTCTACTATTGCAGAATTGTCTATTGCTCTCTTCATTTCTGGCAATCTTTGCTTCATGTATCTTGGGGCTCTATTATTAGGTGCACATGTAATCGTTATATCCTCTTGACAGATTGACCCTTTTGTCAATAATTAAGGTTCTCCTTTGTATCTTGTAATCTTTTTAAACTTAAAATCTATTTTATCTGATAAACATGAAAGTGAAAGTTGCTCAGTCATGTCCAACTCTTTGCAACTCCATGGACTATACAGTCCATGGAATTCTCCAGGCCAGAATACTGGAGTAGATAGCCTTTCCTTTCTCCCGAGGATCTTCCCAACCCAGGTCTCCCATATTGCAAGCAGATTCTTTACCAGCTGAGCCACAAGGGAAGCCCATCTGATAAACATAGACATCCTACTTCTTTTTCAATTACTATTCCTATGCGATATCTTTTTCCATCTTTTTACTTTCAATATTTTGTATCTTTGTACAGTACCTAAAATGAATCAGCATATAGATGGATTATGTTATTTGTTCTTCCAATCTCTTGCCTTTTAATTGGGGTTTCAGTTCAGTTCAGTTCAGTTCAGTCATTCAGTCGTGTCCGACTCTTTGCGACCCCATGAATCGCAGCACTCCAGGCCTCCCTGTCCATCACGAACTCCCGGAGTTCACTCAGACTCACGTCCATAGAGTCGATGATGCCATCCCGCCATCTTATCCTCTGTCGTCCCCTTCTCCTCCTGCCCCCAATCCCTCCCAGCATCAAGGTCTTTTCCAATGAGTCAACTCTTTGCATCAGGTGGCCAAAGTATTGGAGTTTCAGCTTCAGCATCAGTCCTTCCAATGAACACCCAGGACTGATCTCCTTTTAATCCATTTATATTACTAATAAGGAAGGACTTAGCTGTTTACCTGTTTGTTTTTGTATATATTTTTTGTTTAGTTTTTCCATTATTGCCTTTTTTCACATTTAGTTGAAATTTTCTTTCCTTTTCTTTTAATCTCAGTAGTTACCTTAGTGATTATAATTAACATCTTAAAGTTACAATGACCAAGTTTGAATAATATCAATTTTGTTTCAATAGTATACAAAATCTCTACTCTTATACATCTCAGTCACTCCCTCTTTATATTGTTTTGACACAGATTCTATACATTGTGTGTCCCTTAACATGAATGTATATTTGTATGCATCTGCTTTTAACCTTTATAAGAAAAAAGAGGAGTTACAAACCCAAAAGTACAGTACTGGCTTTTACCAATGTAGTTTCCTTTACTGGTGTTATTTTTTTGCTTATGGCTTTAAGTTACTATCTAGTGTCTTCATTACAGCCAGAAAGACTTTCTTTAGCATTTCATGTAGGGCAGTTCTACTAGTAATGAACCCCTTTAGCTTTTTATGTTTTAAAGCAGGGCATATCTTATTTCCTCCTTCATTCTTAAAGTTTGCTTTTTATGATACTCTTCATTGACAATTTTTGCTTTCCGTTTGTTAAATATGTCACTCCACTGTTTCTGGCTTCCCTGGTATCCAATGAGAAAGTGGCTGTTAATCTTATTGAAGATCTCTAGTATGTGAGGAGTTGCTTCTCTTCTGCTGCTTTTACGATTCTGTCTGTATTGTTCAACAACTGGACTATAATGTTTTAGTGTGGATCCCTTTGATTTTTGTCTTACTTGGAATTTGTTGAGCTATTTGCATGTACAGATTAATTCAGATATGGGAGGTTTTAAGTCATCATTTCTTCAAATATTCTTTTTGCTCCTCTCTCTCTTATCCTTCTGGTTCTCCTATAATGCACATGTTGGTGAGTTGATGGTCTCCCACAAATCCCTTGAGCTGTGTGCACTTCATTTTTCTTTCTGCTTCTCAGACTGGATTATTTCAGTTTTTTTATATTCAAGTTTACTTTTCTTCTGCTTCCTCAAATATGCTGAACCCCTTTAGTGTATTTTTTCATGTTATTGTGCTTTTCAGCTCCAGAATTTCTATGTGGTTCCTTTTTATAATTTCTCTATTGATATTCTCATTTTGTTCATATATTATTTTCCTGGTTTTCTTTACTGCTTGAGCATACCTGAGACAGTTGGTTTAAAGTCTTTGTCTAGTGTGATGTCTGGGCTTCCTCGGGGATGGTTTGTGTAAAATTTTTTTTTCCTTTGAATGAGCCATACTTCCAAATTTCTTTGTATGCATTATAATTTTATTGTTCAAAACTGGACATTTAAATATTCCTGAATAATACTGAAAATCAGAATCTTTCACTTCCCCAGGATTTTCTGTTCTGAGTTTCTGAAGGCTTAGCTGTGTTCAGCCAGTATTTTAACAGAGATCTCCTTGAATGCCAGAAACTTAAAAAACAAACAAAAATACCTGTTCGGGTCTTCTATGGATTGGCTGTGTGCTTGGATACTCTTTACCACTTAGCCAGACCATTTATGGTTCTAACTCAACCTTCACTTTCTGAATGCACCAAGCCTAGACCTAGGGGTCTTTTCAGGTCTTTTCTGAGCATAATTCCTATCCTGGCTTTCTAAATTCCCCAGTATACCCAGTTGTTGTTGAATGCACTAATATAAAAAAAAAAAAACAACCAACAACAAAAAACGTCTCCCTGGCTTTTCCTCCCAGGTTTTGAGCAGTCTCTTGTACGTTTCAGCTGAAAAATTTTGCCCCAGGTGAGTGCACATTAAAATCAAAACAAAAAAAAAAACCCATAACATTTTTTCAAACAATACTTGATGCTCTTCCACCCTGGGTAAATTCCAAGATAGGCAAACCAGAGATCGGCACCTTGTGTTATTCCTTCAGGATGGCCCTTAGATTGGGCCAAACACAGTAATTTGTGAATAAGGTCCTCTTCTCTTTTCCTGGAACTAGGGGCCAGGGTCTCACATTTGAAAACGTGGGCTGCTGTCTTCAAGATGCTGCCAAACTGTGACAGAGTTTTGCCAAGGGCAAATAAAAATGCCACAAAGCTGTCTGTTTTTTCTTTTTCCTTAATATTTTGTTGGTTGTTGTAAACCTTCGTTTTCGAGTTCTGACAGTTTCTGGGACTTTTTCAATGTTTCTTTGGAAGGATATGGGTTTGAAACTGTCTACTCCATTTTGCTGACATAATTCTGTACATATATTACATAAATATAATTATTTGTAAATGAGAACTCCCATAGCTTAAGAAAAGGTATTTCCCTACTGTGGTTTAGACTTGAGTTTCTGAAATGGCTCAGTGGCCAAGCAGTGTTCATTCTGGCATCTCAAAAGAAAAGTGCTTGGTTAAATAAATTTGGTAAAAGCACATGAAAGGCTAAGAAAAGTTAAAGCCTGCTTTATATTTATTTCAACCAAGCATTTCCCAAGTTTATTTTCACATAAGAATCTTTCTTACTGGTAATACAGAATAGCTTTTGAAGGGCATTTGTCACCAGGGTAGGACAAGAAAAATGGTCCAATTTTTTAAAGCTTTGATTTTTCACAGTTGCTTCCATAAATACAGTTATGGGGCTGGATTTTGGGGAGAGGTGCAGAGGCAGACAAGACTAGTACTCTTTTGGAACAAATAGAAGTCATGACCCCTTCTCTCCAGGAGTTCTAAGACATACCTGTAAATATATCAGACAAGAAAGAGGGCCTAAGGCCATGTGAGCTGTACAACTGGCAAGGGCGCTCAGGAAGTCGTCTCTGGCAGACAATATAGGGAGAATGGGCAGGGACAGAGAAAGTCAAGTTATAATCTGCCTCGAGTGAACTGCTGGGTGATCACCACAAGCTGGACAGTGATTTTTAAAGAGTAAGCTGTGTTTGAGAAGAAAACAAAACAAATGAATTGGTGGTGTAGAATGCTATTCTGAGTACCCTTGAAATTTTTTTGGGGGGGGGCACCAAGTAGAATCATCTGTGTTTAGGGTGGGGCAAGTAGGAGCTGGTGCTGGAACTAAGTCAAGGGCTTGAGGTTTAGAGGAAAACTTTTATTGCAGGTGTTGACTTTGACGGGCCAGAAGAATATCTGATACCCAACAGAGTACTGGGGGAAAATGGGATGTGTGGCCTAATAATGAGCCAACAGTGCTTTCTCCTTAGCCTGAAAATAGGAATGGAGTAAAACCCTCAAACAATTAAAACAAACCAACCCTATATTTAGATCATTTTATTTGAATCGCTGAAAGAGTGGTTGTCATTATTCTATCCATCCATGCACCTGGATAAACTCTGATTATCCACATAAGAACAAAAGTGCTCAAGAGATTATGAGCATTCCTTAGTTCCAAAATCACTCCGTGAATAAATCAGCCAGATAAATGCAGTCATAAAACTATCCTGCCAATGTGTTGCTTCCTCTCGACTTCACTTGTAGATTCAAAGCAATCCTAATCAAAATCCCAGCAAGTTATTTTGTGCATATTGACACATGAATTCTAAAGTTTGTTTAGAGAGGCAAGAGACCCAGAACAGACAATACAATGCTGAAGAACAAAGTTGGAGGACTGATGCTACCTGACCTCATGACTTACTTATAAAGCTACAGTAATCAAGACAGTGTGGTACTGGCAAAATAATAGGCAAATGTATCAATGGAACAGAACAGAGAGCCCTGAAATAGGCCCCCATAAATGCAGTCAATGGATCTCTGATGAAGTAGTGAGGGTAGTACACTGCAGCAAAGACCATCTTTTCAATAAACAGGGCTGGAATAACTGGACATGCAAAGAAATAAATCTAGACACAGACCTTACATGCTTTACAAGAATTAATCACAGATCATAGTGCATGCATGCTCAGTCATTCAGTCATGTCCAACTCTTTGCAACCCCATGTACTATAGCCCACCAGGCTCCTTTGTCCATGGGATTATCCCAGCAAGCATACTGCAGTGGGTTGCCATTTCCTCCTTTGGGAGATCTGCCCAACCCAGGGATCAAACCTGTGTCTCCTGCATTGGCAGGCAGATTCTTCACCAATGAGCCACCTGGGAACCCCAAATGTAAAATACAAAACTATAAGACTACTAATAAAATAACACAGAAAATCTAAGTGACCTTGGGTATGGCAGTGACTTTTAAGATCCAACATCAAAGGCACTATCATGAAATAACCGTAAGATGGACTTCATTAATATTAAAAACTGCTCTGTGAGAAAAGCATGAAGAGAATTAGAAAACAAGCCACAGACTGGGAGAAAACATTTGCAAAGGATATTTCTGATAAAGGACTATTATCCATAGTATACAAAGAACTCTTAAACCTCAGCAATAAGAAAATGAACAACCCAATTAAAAATGGACAAAAGTTCTAAACAAATATCTCACCAAAGAATATATACATATGGCAAAAAAGTGTATAAAAAGATGTTCAACATCATATATCTTCAGGGAAATGCAAATTAAAACAAGATTCTGTTTCACACTTACTAGGACAGTCAAAATGCAAAACACAACATCAAATGCTGGTGAGGACATGGAGCAGTAGGAACTCTCATCACTGCTGGTGGGAATGCAAAACAATACCGCCACTTTGGAACTGTCAGCTTTTTACAGAACCAGACATACTCTTACCATATGATCCAGCAATTGTGCTCCTTGTTATTCACCTAAATGAGTGAAATGTATGTCTACACAAAGACCGCACACAGACATGTATGGCTTTATTCACAGCTGCTAAAACTTTGGAGCGACCAAAATGTCCTTCCACAGGTGAATGTACAGTGTAGTACCTGTGAGCAATGAAATATAATTCAGCACTAAAAAGGACCTATCAAGCCATGAAAAAGACATGGAGGAAACTTACATGCATATTACTAAATGTAAGAAGGCAATCTTAAAGGGCTACATACTGTAGGATTCCAGGAATACACATACTTCTGGGATGTGTATATATACACATACAAGTGGGAGACTACATGTGTCAGGGCAAGAGGTATTTATGGGAACTCTCTTTTCTGCTCAATTTTGCTCTGAATCTAAAACTTCTTTCAAAAGAAGTTTACTTAAAAACTGAACTGCATCCTGAAGATGAGATCAAGAGTAAGAGGACAGTGCCTTGTTTTGGAGAGTCCCATTTCGCAGGATGAGAGGAAAAGGTCCTCACTGCAGCACGTCCAATACATTCGCATTTCTCCACACAACCTACGGAAACTGACCTGGGGGGACAGTGGCTGGGTTTTTTTCCTTACCTGTGTAGGGCACATCAGACATGGGCCAGAGGGATTTGGGTTGAACCCCAGTTCTGCCATTTTATGATTTAGAGTATGTCACTTCAGCAAGCTGAGGTGTTTTCCTAATTTGTGAAGACTGAATGATCACATATGTTCAACAGCTTTGTAAACTGTCAGGCCCACACAAATATAAGTCGCTACTGCTGAATGATTTAAAAACGTCACTTAGAAATGTGTGAATCGTTTACACTGCATGACTGCACCATGCCCTTCTCATTGGTCAGCTCCTGGCTTTGAGAAAGCACTGATATGTATGCTCATATCCCATACATCCAAGACAACCAGCTTAACACAGGAGAAGGCAATCAGAGGGTGAGAGAGGCCTAACCCCACTGCTGTCCATAATCTGCAGTGGGAAGGAAAAAGCTGCAGACACATACACCTGCCTCAGGTCAATGTAATATAGCCACCCAGCCCCCAAAACAAGGGGTCACAATTCCCAGGCATCCTTTTGCTTATACAAAGCTGACAAACACAGGAAGAGTAGCTGGCACAGCACCTTGTGGAGGCTGAGGAGCAGCGTCCACTGAGCAGAAGTGCCTTCCACTGAGCTTCCGAGTCCCACATGCCCTGCTGTAACACCTCTTTTCATGGCCAACACAGGACATAATTTGGGCTAAGAGACACCTTGCAAGTTCACTGCACCTGACAATCTATGATAAGACCAAGTGTTAAAGCAGAAATTTATTAAAATCCATTTATATAGTGTTTTGCAGACCAAAAAAAGAAAGTACAGAGTCCTCAACATTCAGGCAATCAATTCTATTCTCTGAAGTGCATTGTGAGAAGACAAGACTTCTTTGCCCTCATCCCCTAAAAAGATAACTTCTATTTATACTCCTGAAAATGATGCATTTATTACACCACCTCTCAAGAACTATCTCACTGAATCCCAAGCCTCTGCAGAGAGAGAAGAGAGAGTAGCAGAGAACCTTCTCCAGAACGCAGTGTCTCACCCAGAGGTGTAGTGCAAGAGACACAGAAATGGCAGAGGCTTCAAGGAGTGTGCGCCCGGTGACGGGGCCAGGAGGAAAGCCTGCGGCCGGCTAGGGTGCCCTAGCTGCGGAGTGTGGCCAGACGGGACTGCATGGCCTCAAGGGCCTCTTCCTCCTCCTCCTCATCTTCTGATGCAGCCATCGCTCCTAAAGGTTCAGGCTCCGGGAGGGCGTCCGTCACCTTACTAGGTGCTTTGCCTAAGGCCCCTGTAAAGAAACAGTACACAAGTCAACAGAACATCAGCTTAAGCAGCAGTCCCTCATTTTCTCTGTTCTTCATACCTGGTTCATTTTGACAAGAACAGAACAGGAGCAACAAAACAGCTGTTTTGGTGGGGCTACTATGACAAATGTGCACAAACACCAACTTCTAATATCAAAGTCACAGTAACTAAAGATTTTAAGAATTTTGATTCTGAACCTCTTGATCTAAATCCCTAAACACTAGTGCATACTTAATTTTCAAGATTCATGAAGATGTTAAATATTCTCTCTCAGTAAAACTAAATTGTTTCTAAATCATTACAAAACATTTTCTTGTAGCCTTCATTCCCCCAATAGTTGAAAACAAATAAAAATTAAATCTAGTGAGTTTTGTTATTAAACATAAAACTCAGAAAGTCTAGAAGTGAAAATAGTTTAAAAGCTTATGAACCATCCCTCATAGATAACTATTATTTTTATTTATCCCCCTGCTAGACTTTTTCAATAGATGTGTTTTTTTAAACAATAGTGTATTTCAGTAACAGTGCTCTCTTCGCATATTATGAACATCTTTCCATGTCAATAAATACATCTCTGTGTAACAACTATGACATATTCCATTACCGTAGATGTAACACAATGGGCTTAACCAATATTCTATTATTAGGCACTTAGCTTGTTTCAAACTTTTCAATATTATCAATAATACTACAGACATCCTTGAGCTAAATCTTAAATTACTAGAATAAGTTCCCAGAAGCCAATCTGTGAGTTAAAGAGCTTTGCTACTGCCAAACTGCTTTCAAGAAAGTCTATACTAGTTTAAGCGCCTGACAGCAGAATACAGGACCAAAAACTTCTTTGTCTTTGTATTTTATAAAATATGGTTATAGATATTATACTTGTTTTTCAAGTAATAACTTGCATAATCTAAAGTAAGAAATGTAGGGGCTTCCCAGGTGGCTCAGTAAAGAAATCTGGTAAAGAATGTGACTGCAATCAAGGAGACACAGGTCTAGGAGGATCCCACATGCTGCAGAGCAACTCAGCCTGTGCACCACAACTACTGAGCCTGTGCTCTGGGGCCCAGAAGCCACAACCACCGAGCTCTTGTGCCACTACTACAGCCTGTGTGCCCTAGAGCCCATGCTCCACAAGAGAAGCCACCACAATGAGAAGCCCACACACCACAACTAGAGAGGCCCCGTGCTTGCCGCAACTAGAGAAAAGCCTGCGGGCATCAACAAAAACCAAGCACAGCTAAATATAAAATAAATGAAAATTTTAAAAATAAAGTAAGAAATGTGGAAGGGAGTTAGAATCTGAAGAAAAAGCTACTAGTTAATCTTGTGAATGCAGGAAGGATGGCCATAAAAGGAGAGGAGAAAGAGGGAGGATCTTGGGTCATACCTGCGGTGATTTCAAACAGAATTCTGTCAATTTCCATTTCTGCTGCTTCTTCCATTTCTTCTTGATCGTCCATGCTTTCAAAAGTGTCCTCTAACATCTCTTCTATGATCCCAGCCTAAATATAGAATAAACCATGTCACTTCCCACAACTGTTAAATCCATTCCTCACAGATGTCCCTGAGGGCCCAGCGCAACAACTGAGATCTGGTGTCTGTGAGTCCAGTCCACCCTTCCCAGGTCTAAGCCACAGGAAACACCACATGCCATCTGCCCTCTCTGGAGGAAGCAAAAAGCCAAAGGGAAACTGCTCTCCAAATTTAGTACTAAGGTTGGAAGGGGGCCTCTATCAGCAGAGTTTCACAGAGTAACTCGGACGATAATGCAGCATGTGGGGAACAACCTGCTGAGACGAGAGGGTGCTGTCTCAGGAAGCATTTGCCCTGATGTCGCAAATCTATGAGTGCAGGAGTTGAGACACAGTATCAAAGTAGGCTGGAGTCACAGAAGACACTATGATAACAAATACCAAGAGCAGGGTGGGGCTCCATAGAACCCAGAAAAGGCCTGTACTTCAGCAGGTCCAAGTGATAGCTGCTGGCCCGGAGTCAGCCTGACGGGTCTGGTAAGGATCAGTCAATTCACCAAAACCTGAGAGAACTGATAAGTCAACATTTCTGGACCCAACAAGGCAGTGCCCACACTCCCTACAGTGAGCCCCATGCCCAGCAGCCTGACGCCAGCCAATTAACCTACTTCATTCTCAAGAGCACAGCCCCACTACAGACACAAGAAAACTGCTCTCTAACACCGGACAACGGTCCCCCTCGCTGAGCAATGTCACGCGAGCATGAGATCACGTGCGGCAGCTCCAGCCCTTGCTCCACCACACTCAGGCAGGGCATGACCCTCACCGACCATGCTGACGGCATCAGATTTAAAGCAAGCCCTCTGTCCTGCTGTCAGACCACTCAGGTGATTCTTAATGTATGAATCTAGCTAGTTCTGTATTCTGCCCATGCTCAGACCCTTTTCCTCCCAACCAAAATGAACCAACAAATTCACATTCAAGGTTACAAGTGGAGCCCTCTGGCCTAGGAGAATGGATCTTACTGCTGGATCAATACATACTAACTCGGTTAAAAGAGCCCAGGGGAACCTGACTCTTAACAGCCTTCCACATCCTGGAGGAGTAAGTGGCCATTCATTTACTCATCCATCCAGCTAGCAACCATTCATTCACCAAATGTCTGCTTTGTGCCACAGACAGCCCTGGGTCTGGGGACTCATGGAATGAGTAAGACTGTGTCTTTGCCCTTGATGTGCTGGGACCCCAGCAGAGGCTTCCGTTTGCACCTGGAGAGGCATCCTTGTATGAATTCAGGAAATATTATCTACTACATATATGCCTTCCTCCAAAGCTATATTATTTTCAGTGCTTAGAAACTTTTGTGGAAGAGATTCCAGATTCTATAATCAAGACCCCACCCTCAGATCTCAGTGGCTTATGGGTCAGTGAGCAGGCATGAAGTCACTCGAAGAATGACTGTGTTACCCAGCTCTAGATAGACAGACATCACAATGTGAGGTGAGACACCCACGTATCACTCTCAGAGGATACATCCCACTAACCTGGTTCCATCCTGATCACTGCTCAGGGATTTCTCCTTCCAAAGACCTGGGTTCTGGGCTTTTGATGCTGCCTTTCTTTTCTATCAACTTTCTTCTCCTGTTCCCCTCTCCTGGGCCCAGGAGCCCTGTTTACAACCCAAGTTCATACATCAAATCCCCTGGGAGGAAGGGAGGCAGCTTCTCTGCACAGCCACACACGAGGATTCTCAGGCCACATGCTCACAGCTGTGAGGCAGCACTGGTGGGGCCCGCCTAGCACCAAGTCCTCTGGTGCAGCTCAGGCCTTTGTGCTCCAACCCCAGACCTGTCCTCTCCTACCAAGGCCACTCAGGCAAGTCACCTGGCAACTTGAAGACTCAGTTTCCTACTCCTGTGTAAAATAGGGGAAAAAAATACCAACATCTCAAGGTGACCGGGAGAACTCTCCAGGAGAGCGTGTGTGCTGCACCACAGGCAGCTGGGGGCTCAGTAACAGCACCCTCCTAAGCCCTGTCCCCCACCCAAAGGCCACTGGTGCAGGTCCCTGCCAGGCCCTGGTCCTGGGGCAGCAGCAGTTTACTGCTTTCTATTTGGTTCTCAGTTCCTTTATCTGGGCTTCCCTGGTGGCTCAGATGGTAAAGAATCCACCTGTAATGCAGGAGACCTAGGTTTGATCCCTGGGTTGGGAAGATCCCCTGGAGAAGGAATGGCAACCCACTTCAGTATTCTTGCCTGGAGAATCCCATGGACAGGGGAGCCTGGTGGGCTAAGTCCATGGGGTCACAAAGAGTCTAACACAACTGAGAAACTTTCACTTTCTGGTCTAAGACAGGGGTCAGCCAGCTACAGGCCAAACCCAATCCACTGCCAACTTTTAGAAATAATGTTTTATGAGAACACAGTCATGCTCATTTGTTTACATATTATCTACAGCTACTTTTAAACTACAAAGTAGAGTTGAGTAGTTACAACAGAGACCTATGGCCCAGGAAATAAAAAATACATTTACTATCCAGCCCTTTACAGAAAAACTTTGCCAACCCCTGGTCTTGAACCACCTGTTTCACTAACACTCCTCTGGTACAAACAGAGGAACCTGGGTTTTCTTCTGTTTCCTTGTTCACCTCAGAGCCCATAATCCTGAGCTCCCCAAACTCTACAGACAGTTGCTTCCTGGGTCACCCACCTCCCCTGGAGATCTAGACATACCATTGCTTCTTCTAAGGCAAAATGGCAATCTGACCCAGCCTCTGCCATGCTCGGCTCAGACAATTTCAGTGTTAACAGCCTCTGTCCTCCAGAGGACTGGATAAAGACGATGTGGTACATAAATACAATGGAATATTACTCAGCCATTAAAAAGAATGAAATAAGGCCATTTGCAGTAACATGGATGGACCTAGAGAGTGTCATATTGAGTGAAGTCAGTCAGAGAGAGAAGGAGAAATATCATATGACATCCCTTATGTGTGGAATCTAAAAAGAAATGACCCAAATGAACTTACTCACAAAACAGAGAGAGACTAACAGACTGAGAAAAGGAACTCATGGTTGTTGGGGAGAATGTCATGTACACACTGCTATATTTAAAATGGATAACAAACAAAAACCTATTGTATAGCACATGGAACTCTGCTCAATGTTATGTGCCAGCATGGATGGGAGGCGGGTGTGGCATAGAATGGATATATGTATAAGAATGGCTGAGTCCCTTCACTTCACCTGAAACTATCACAACATTGTTAATTGGCCAATACATATATATACCAATACAATTTTTGTTTTGTTTTGTATTTTGTCCTGGTGTTAAAAAAAAAAAAAAAAACCCACAGCTTCTATCCTCAAAATCATTTCTGCCGGGCCACAACACAATGACCTGTCTGCTCCTGTGCACACTGGCCCAGGCTCTGCCGCTGGCTGACTCCTAGTGCTCTGGAAGAGGACACAGGGTCAGCCCCAGGTCACCTTCATCATCTCTTTGGACAGCTCCCGCATGGTGGCCTGGATTTCCGGGATCTTCACAAGACTCTGCATGGCCTTCATCACTTCTGTGCTCTTCTGCAGGGAACCAGCCACTCGCAAAACCGCTGAAAGGCAAAGATGACAGGATCGCTCAACACAATGCAGCACAGGATGGAATAAAGACAGACAGGCAAATCACAGGCTGCTCTAATAAAGGTCAGCGGGAGTGGGCGGGCTCCCAGGGCTATTCATGTGCTTGTGGACTGCATGACTGTGCTGGCTGACCGAAGCAGACTTTGCTAAACTGGGTGCTACTCTGGCTCCAATAGGTACAAATTCTTCAGGCACACCAAGACTCACACCTGAAGGCCGGAGTCTGACCCTGAGGGAACGAAGCTAGCTAGGAACAACTGTGACATCAGGACAAGTCACACACAGAAGAATGTCTCTAGGCCTTGCCAGGGCCAGACTGGAAAAGAGGCTTTAGGCAACGCAAGCAACGCTTCCCACACACCAGTTGATGGATCGCAGCTGCTCTGGGAGGGACCTGCCACTGGTCAACAGGAAAATAAGAGAAAATGTGTGTCAGTGTAAGGTGGTGACAGTTAGAAAACATTCTCTGTAGTCCAAGACCATACACATACTATATATTCTTCTTTTCAATATTTATTTATTTGACTGTGTGGAGTCTTAGTTGAGGCACACAAGATCTTTTGTGCAACATGCAGGCTTAGTTGCCCTGAGGCGTGTGGGACCTCAGTTCCCCAACCAGGGATCAAAACTACATCCCCTGCACCGGAAGGTGGATTCTTAACCCCTGGACCTTCAGGGAAATCCCTATATTCTTTAAAAGAAATCATGGTAGTAACAAATTATGTTACACAAGGAAAAAAAGCACGTGTCAGAAAAAAATTATTTTATAAGTAAACACAGTTATCCCCACAACAGAATGAGAAAACAAGCCAAAAGCTGGAAGAAAAGATTTTCATCAGCCATTTATGATGAAAAAGATTGTGGTCTAACATATAGAAAGAACTCTTAAAGCTTTTAAAGTGTCATATTTACCATCAATGATAAATATCATCTATGTCATATTTATTATCTAAGTATCTATATTTATCATCAATAAGGAAATGAACAACCCAATTAAAAATAGGCAGGATACCTAAACAAGCAACTCAGAGAAGACATACAGATGGCAAAAAAAGTGCACATAAAAAGATGTTCAACATCCTACGTCATTAGGGAAATGCAAATTGAAACAACAACGAGGTACCAGTACACACCTATTAGACTGGACAAAACCCAAAACACTGATATCAAATGCTGGTGAGGATGTGGAGCAATAGGAACTCTCAATCATTGCTGGTGGGAATGCAAAATGGTACAGCCACTTCAGAAGACAGTTTGTCAGCTCCTTACAAAACAAAATACACTCTTAACATATGATCCGACAATAGCCCTCCTTGGTATTTATTCAAAGAAGTTAAAAACTTATGTCCACACAAAAACTTGCATGTGAATGTTTACAAGAACTTTATTCATAATTGCCAAAACTCAGAATCAACCAAGATGTGCCTTGCAAGTGAACAATAATGGATAACAGAGTGTGGGACATCAACACAGTGACTATTAATCAACATTAAAAATGAGTTTCTTGAAAAAACATGGAGGAAACCTTTTATGTATATTACTAAGTGAAGGAAGTCAATCTAGGAATTCCCTGGTGGTCCAGTGGTTAGAAATTCACCTGCCAATGCAGGGGACATGGGTTCAATCTCTAGTCTGGGAAGATTTCATATGCCATGGAGCAACTAATAAGCCCGTGCACTACAACTACTGAACCCATGTGGCCTAGAGCCTGTACTCCACAACCAGAGAAGCCACTGCAACGGGAAGTCTGTGCACTACAGTGAGAGAGTACCCCCACTAGCGGCAATGAGAGAAAGCCCATGCGCAGCAATGGAGACCTAGCACAGCCGAAGATTAAATAAATATTTTTTTAAAAAAGAAAATCTAAAAGGCTACATACAGTATGATTCCAAGTATATATATGACATTCTCAAAAAATGGAAAATTATGGAGACAGTAAAAAGATCAGTGATTGCCAGGAGTTAAAGATGGGAGGGATGAAAGGCAGAGCACAGAAAATTTTCAGCTGTATACATTTCACAGTAAAATAAGAATCTCCAAAAATAAAAAGGTTAGTATTCTACAGAAAACATAGAGCTAGCATGATAAAAGCTAGCTGACATTTAAACTGAGAAAGGTCACAGTCACACAGAGGGGCTTGTGAAGCACATGAGCACTTCATGCTTAGAGCGCTCTGTGCTTTGGATGATGGCTATTCTGACTGGTGCGAGGTGATACCTCAATGTAGTTTTGATTTGTATTTCTCTAGTAATGAGCCATGCTGAGTGTCTTTCCCTGTGTTTATCAGCCATCTGTATGTCTTCTTTGGAGAAATGTCTGTTTAGATCTTTTGCCCACTTTTTGATTGGGTTGTTTTTCTGGTATTGAGCTGCATGAGCTGCTTGTATATTTTGGAGATTAATACTTTTCACTTGCTATTACTTTCTCCTATTCTGAGGGCTGTCTTTTCACCTTGTTTATAGTTTCCTTTGCTGTGCAAAAGCTTTTAAGTTTAATTAGGTCCTACCTGTTTATTTTTGTTTTTATTTCTATTACTCTAGGAGGTTGGTCACAGAGGATCTTGCTGTGATTTATGTCAAGAAGTGTACTGCCTATGATTTCCTCTAAGAGCTTTATAGTTTTGGCCTTACATTTAAGTCTTTAGTGCATTTTGAGTTTATTTTTGTGTATGGTGTTAGGAGATGTTCTAGTTTCATTCCTTTACATGCAGCTGTCCAGTTTTCCAAGCACCAACATACTAAAGAGGCTGTCTTTTCTCTGCTGTATATTCTTGCCTCCTTTGTCAAAGACAAGGTGCCCATGAAGTGAAGTGAAGTCGCTCAGTCATGTCTGACTCTTAGCGACCCCATGGACTGCTGCCCACCAGGCTCCTCTGTCCATGGGATTTTCCAGGCAGCTTCTAGTAATTTAATATAAAATAAGTATAGTATTTAATATAAAATAAGTCATGGGAATGTAATGTACAGCACAGGGAATTATAGTCAGTAATAATGCAATAACTTTGTAGGATAAGTTATTAGATTTACTGAGGTGATCAAGTTATAAAGTATATAAATGTCAAATCACTATTCTGTACATCTGAAACTAGTATAATAGTGTATGTTGATTACACTTCAATAAAAAAGAAAAAAAGCCAATCCTAAGAGGTTACTTACATATGGGCTGATTCCATTTATATAACATTTTTGAAATAGTAAAATTATAAAATTAATGTGGCAGCCAGGAGGGGAGGGGAGTTTGGGGGAGAATGGATATATGTATATGTATGGCTAAGCCCCTTAGCTGTTCACCTGAAACTATTTTTTGTTAACCTGCTATACGCCAATACAAAATAAAAAGTTAGAAAAAAAAAACAGACTAATGATTGCCAGATATAAAGAGGGGGTGGGGATGGGAGGGAAGTGGGTGTGGTTACAGATGTGTAGCATGAGATATCCCTGTAAGGATGGAAACTGGAAGAATTCTAAAGCTTGACTGTATCAATGCCGACCTCCTGGGTATAATACTTACTTTAACTCTGCAAAATGTTACCACTGGGGGAAAATGGGTAAGGGGTATACACAGAATCTCTCTGTATTATTTCTTACAACTCCATGTATGTGAATCTACAATTCTCTCAAAAAGCTTAATTTTAAAAAACCCTCAGAAAAGAGTATATAAAAACAAAGCAACATTATGTTACCATGCCTGCTAGAGATACAAATGAAACACACACACAAATACAAGTTCTGCTATAAATTATAACAATAACCAAATATGGAAACAAAGCAGCTAAATATAGATTTAGCTTCATAATCATAGATACAAAGACCAATGGGAATATTCTGAGTCTGATTTCAATAATTAAAGCAACAAAATTACAAAGTTGTTTCCACTTATCATAGGTTCTTGTGGCAATTATAGCTAAATTTAAATAAATCAGAAAAAAATATTAAAAATGGCATCAATAGCGAAATGCAATTCCCTGAGAGCAAGGGCCCAGGGGAGCAACACATTCACAAAAGCCATCTTAAACATGGCCATTATAAGCAGAATGAATAGTTATAAGAAAATATGGAGTCTTACAATAAAGTTTCACAAAGTTAAGTTAAAGTCACAAAGTGTCCAACTCTTTCTGACCCCATGGACCATACAATCCATGGAATTCTCCAGGCCAGAATACTAGAGTAGGTAGCCTTTCCCTCTCCAGGGGATCTTTGCAACCCAGGGATCGAACCCAGGTCTCCCACATTGCAGGATTCTTTACCAGCTGAGTCACCAGGGAAGCCCACTACAGGGATAGATAAGGCTTAAGATTCCAGAGGGCTGATTACCTCCAGCCACTCTCACCTAATGCCAACCATGGGCGCTCACACTACACCTACAGCTGAGTAAAGTAAGTATTCGTATGAATAATGACAAAAATCAACTATAAAACAAATGGAGACAATCAATTCACGAAGGAGATGTTTTTTACCCTTTAAAATTTTTGTTTTTATATTGTATTTTGTTTGTGCAAAGGAAAAATATTTCATATGAAAATGATGAAGCACTACAGAATTTGAATTTATAAAGTTTCGTCCCCATTAAACTCTTAACTCCCCATTCCCCTCTCCCTCCACCTCTTGGCAACCACCATCCCACTTTCTCTATGATTCTGACTATTCTCCATACCTCACAGAAGTGGAATCTCATAGCATCTGGCCTTTGGTGACAAGCATACTGCACTTAGCATAACGTTAGCCTTCAAGGTACCTAAAGTTGTAATGTGTCAGAACTTCCTCCTTCTTTTTTATATTTTAAATATTTGGCTGCACCCTGCAGCATGTGAGATATTAGTTTCCTGAACAGGAATTGAACCATCGCCCCCTGCATTGGAAGGCAGAGTATTAACTACTGGACCACCAGTGAAAGTGAAAGTTCCTCCATTGTGTCTGACTCTTTGTGACCCCATGGGCTATACATATATATAGTCCATGGAATTCTCCAGGCCAGAATACTGGAGTGGATAGCCTTTCCCTTCTCCAGGGGGTCTTCCCAACCCAGAGACTGAACCCAGGGAAGTCCCCAAAACCTCCTTCCTTTTTAAGGCTGAACAATAGTCCACTGAACTATATATACCATGTTTTGTTTATCCACTCATCCTTCAGTGGACAACTGAATTGTCTTTACCTTTTGCCTGTTATGAATAATGCTGCTATAAACATGGATGTAAAAACATCTGTTTGGAGTCCCTGCTTTCAATTCTTACTTATCCAGAAGTGGAATTTCTGGACCATATGATAATTTTGTTTCCCGCCCCACCTTCTTAGCTTCTCTTAACTTTCTCTCCCAACCAAAACATACTCATCATCTGTCTTGTTCTGCAAGAAGCTGCTGTCAGAAAGTAACACTTGGAAAACATCTAATCATGACAATGTATTAATAGCTGACAGGACTTAATACACCACCCCTCCCAGGGACATCTGCATTTGAAAAGAGAAACATCTTAAGGAGAAGAAATGACTTCATCAAATGGTGACTTTTCAAACAATAACAGGCTCAGGGTGGGATGGGGACATGGGAACTCATGTCACAGTATTTCTAGTTTTCTCTTTTCTCACTCCCAAAATGTAGACGTCCCTCTCCCTCTCTATTCTGGGTTCTATTATCAGTTACCTTCTCTGTTGTATTTAATTTGCCAACAGACAATATCCAACTATAAACCCCCTCAACAACCCTCCCTGGGGATTCCTCCAGCCAGGCACTGTGCTGAGGTGCTGGGGAAGCAGGGCGACCTGCACGGAGCCAGTCTGACAGCCCCAAGTAGAGTCTTCTGTCTCTCTTAGGCCTGCTTCTCCCTCCTTCTGGGTTTCCAGAGTCTTTAAATGCACTGTGCTCTTTCTGGGTTCAGGGTTTGGAGCACCTTAGGCTTATTTCTACCTTCACCACGTTCACTTACTTGGCATCCAGAGCAGTTCTCCAATGTCCTCTCTCCCACTCATCCTACCAGACTAACCCAGCTGGGCCCTGACCATCCCCTCTCAGGTCCCCCGGCCTCCTGCCTGGCTGCACCTGCAGTTGTGCTCACAGTACTCGATGAGGCTCTGTCCTGTTTAGGAGATGAAGTCACCACCCTCAGCTGAGCGCTCCAAACTCTGACTGCAGATTACCTTTCCAGCCTCACCTCCCACTCCCCTGTCAAGCACTCGTGTCACACTGAATCAAGGGCTTTGCTGAGCACAGTCTGAACTACTTCCCCTGTGCCTCCGGGCCCCAACTCCTCTACCCAGACGCCTCTAGTTCTCCCTCAGAGCTCTGCTTCTGCACCCCCACTGCAGCTGATCTGCAGGGCCTCCACACTGGAATCTGAAAAGCCCTGCTCTTCTTACAGCTGTCCCAACTGTCTTCTTCACCTCCCTGCTCATCCTTTTCAGCCATCCTTCTCCCTTGCGCCCAGGTACCCCAATCTCCCAGAACTACTTCCTTCAGGGTTCAAATACATAGTTCTTTTGGCCCTAGGGCCTTCACACAGGTCACTGACACTCTGGTTGGAATAAGTCCCCCCTTAATTACTCATCCTTCAGATATCATCAGAGACTGAAAGGAGCCACCCTTGAGTGCATTTCCCTTTTATAGTCTCCTAGTGCTCATTACAATGTGCATTTATAAATACCCATTTACTTATTAAGTTTATTATTTTATTAGGTATGCTTCTTTTTATTAAATTTATGTATTTTTGCTTTTTACTCCAAAACTAGAGGCCAATGACTGTCTTTACAGTTCATTATTTTATGTCTGGTGCCCCCAAATATATCTGGCATATAATAGTGGCTAAAAGAAATGGATTTATTACATGAATTATAATTTTTCTCTTTGTAGCTTAAGCTACCTACCTGAGAAGACTGCAGAAGCTTCTTATGAAACTCATACTTAATCCAACCTCTCCACTCTCTTCCCTCCCTCTCTCGTAAAAAGAGGAAAGAGATAAGGAAGAAAAGGGTGGTGGGAAGAAGGCGCTCTGAGAAACAATGCAAGGAACATAAAAAAAATTTTTTTAAGCTATTAAGGAGGTAGAGAAGGAATGGACTAGGAGTTAGGGTTAGTAGATGCAAACTATTACATACAGAATAGATGGAAAACAAGGTCCTACTACCATATGGCACAGGGAGCGATATTCAATGTCCTGGGTAAACCATAATAAAAAAGAATGCATATTTTAAGACTATCAATAAGAAATATTATATTCAGGAAATAAGAATAAAATGATATTTTTCAAATAAAGATCAGAGAACTCTTTTCCAAAAATTAAAATTAAGATAGATAAATTCAAGAAAAGAAATAAAAAATAGAGAAAATTTAGGAAGTATGTTCAGAAGGCAGAACACAAAGACAAAATTGATGATGGTAACAAAAATTATATTTAGAGCCCACACATATAGCAATTACCAAGGGCCAGGCACTGAATTAAGCCTCACAACTACCCTATAAGGAAGGTACTATTATTATTTCCAAAGTGAAAACAGGAAAGATTAAAAAAAAAAAATTATAAAGGATCAGCCCAGGAAATCTAGCATTTGACTAAAATCTTTTCCTATCAGAAAGAAACAGAAAATACAGTGGAAATGAAATGATCACATTAACATACCCAAGACTTGAAAGACCAAGGAACACAAAGGATGGAACTCTTTGTCTTTTAGAAACCCGTGTGGAAACATGTGCAGAAGAAACTACATGAAGTCTTGGATTCTCAGGGGGGAACATAGGGTGAAGTCGGGGATATGGATGAAGTAAGGCTAGCCAAGATGCTTGGATGGGCATATTAGTTTTGACATACCCATTAAGAATGAGTGGAGATGCCAGCTATACCCTACAAGTCAGGCCTGAAGATAAAAATCTGGAAATCAATGGCGTTTAAAGGCACGAGGTTAGATGAGCTCACCTACAGGGAGAAAGGAAAGATGGAAAAGAGGAGAGGAGCTAGAAAAGAGTATTTTAACATAAGTATCAAATAGCAAATATTTTACTTTGCAGGTGTGATAAAGCCACAAAGACTATATATTTGAAACAACAATATATGTTGTTATGGGTATATATTTAAAGAATAACAATAACCCTGTATACGAGACAGCAAAAGAGACACTGATGTATAGAACAGTCTTTTGGACTCTGTGGAAGAGGGAGAGGGTGGGATGATTTGGGAGAATGGCATTGAAACATATATAATATCATATATGAAACGAGTTGCCAGTCCAGGTTTGATGCACGATACTGGATGCTTGGGGCTGGTGCACTGGGATGACCCAGAGGGATGGTAAGGGGAGGGAGGAGGGAGGAGGGTTCAGGATGGGGAACACGTGTATACCTGTGGCAGATTCATGTTGATATATGGCAAAACCAATACAATACTGTAAAGTTAAAAAAAAAAAAAAAAAGAATAATAGGCTCTTAACTACGCTGTTTGTGTGTTATGTTCACTATTGGAAGTACATGCTACAAGAGATTTTTTTCATGTAGATTAGTGAATATTTGTGAGCTGTAATTCCTTGAAAAGATATTTTGGATTCAGTATATAGGAAGAAAAGGTGAACAGAAGAGCATGATCAAGCCCACTAGTTCCCAGAGACATGTTATAACATTTCTCAAAAATTAAAAAGTCTAAAAAAAAAAAAAATTAAAAAGTCTGACAAGGACTGATGAAAAGGTTCAAAAAAAGAACCCTCATCCGCTGCTGGTGGGAACACAAATTAGCCTCTTTGGAGAGCAATTTTGCAGTTCTAGTAAAATTTAAACCCAGCTATTTTTAATGCAGCAATTCCACTTCTGAGGATATAACTGTCCTAAAGAAACACATGTGCAAAAGTGAAGACATTCAAAGCAGCACTGTTAGTAATAGTAAAAACTGAGAAAAGCTTAAGTGTCCATCAATAGGGAAAAGAAAAATAAAATGTGATACATTCAAAGGATGCAATACGACCTAGGACTTAAAAACATGTATTTATCATCTCAAAACATACTCATCATTAAGTTGGTATGGTAAATATCATACCAAAATATATTATTATATGGGTATATTTCAACCTTACAATGATAAATGGCAAACAATGCAGAATGAAACACAAAATATAATACCATTTTTATATATTTTAATAGTTATGATAATGGTTACCTCTGGGGAGACTGAAAGAGAAAGGAATGGGGTTGGAAAGATATATCAGAGAAGTTTCAAGTTTAGTAATACTGCTTTCTAATATAAAAACTGAAGCAAATATAATAAATGTCAAATTTTATTGGTTCTGGGTGTTAGGTACATGTGAAAGTCACTCAGTCTATCCGACCTTTGCGGCCCCATGGATATACAGTCCATGGAATTCTCCAGGCCAGAATACTGGAGTGAATAGCTGTTCCCTTCTCCACAGGATCTTCCCAACCCAGGGATCGAACCCAGGTCTCCCACATTGCAAGTGGATTCTTTACCAGCTGAGCCACCAGGGAAGCCCAAGAATACTGGAGTGCGTGGCCTATCCCTTCTCCAGTGGATCTGCCTGACCCAGGAATCGAAGCAGGGTCTCCTGCATTGCAAGTGGATTCTTTACCAGCTGAGCTACAAGGGAAGCCCTTGTTAGGTACATAAGCATCCAATATATTATCTTTGCAACTGAGGAGAAGAGTCTATGTATGCTATGCTATGCTATGCTAAGTCACTTCAGTCGTGTCCGACTCTGTGTGACCCCATAGACGGTAGCCTACCAGGCTCCCCCATCCCTGGGATTCTCCAGGCAAGAACACTGGAGTGGGTTGCCATTTCCTTCTCCAACGCATGAAAGTGAAAAGTGAAAGTGAAGCTGCTCAGTTGTGTCTGACTCTTAGCGACCCCATGGACTGCAACCTACCAGGCTCCTTCATCTATGGGATTTTCCAGGCAAGAGTACTGGAGTGGGGTGCCATTGCCTTCTAGGGCCTTATTCATAGGAAGAGAAAACGCAAAATAAGCTAAACATTTTCTGATGTTGATCCACTAGAGGAAATGCTGAAAAAATTTTAAATAATCTTATTATAGTCAATTGAACACGTACCTTTTCAGCTGGCTGCAGAAAAAAACAGAAGTGAATATGAAGATTTCACTGATGGCTGTAAAGTGTATTTAGTTTTCAAAATAACAGTAAGATTACACTGTTTCTCTCTGGTACTGAATACCTGGCTTGTCCAAAAGGCATATATGTAGGTTATTTATCCAATATTTAAACAGCCTAAATACATCACTTTAGGGCTGAAATAACACAGTTTTTAAAACTTAAGAAGCTACAGTATAAATAGCTCATTTTTTTTAAACTCTTTCTCAATTCATAGATTATTTCTTCAGTATCTGGAGAAAGAAACTGATATATTCACTATTAGGCATAGTAAAAATAAAAACCCACATCCAAATGTTAAAATTGAACATAAAGAAACACTTTCAGAGCCAAATACAACCAAATAATGAATCAGGCACTCATGTGGCACCAGCCTCTACACTGAAACATTCAAGTCTTCTAATTCTTGAATGTGATGTACTCATCAGAATAGTAACTGACAGAGTTGAAGATGCTGTTTGTTTTTTTTTTCTGGCCACGCCATACAGCTTGTGAGATCTTAGTTTCCGAGACCAAGGCTTGAACTTGGCCCTGGCAGTGAAAGCATGAGGTCCTAACCATTGGACCACCAGGGAATTCCCTGAAGATATTCTTTAGTGGAAAAATTTCCCTGTAATTTCAGAGTCTGTACTCTGTCAAATTATCTGACAGTCATTTGCTGCCATTCATTCTCAAAGAACTCTAGTTCTGGGTTAGGATTTCTTCATTTAGCCAAAATTAAGTAAGAAAAGAAACCAACTGGATGTAAAATGTAACCTATGCCTCAAGCTGTCAGTGACCTGGAGACAGATGCCTGTGAAAGATGGCAAACCATATTATACTGGATCCTGAAAGCTAAGTAGATTAGTAGGTTTCTTCTTAAATATTATGAGTTAAAAAAAAAATTAAGTCCATATGTATGCTGAATACCTAACACAAGGCCAGCAGGTTCCTAAGATGTAAGAAAGCCTCAGGCTGAGAGCCAGAGATGAGGAAGAGAAGGAGGGGAGTAAAAGCCAAAGCCAAGCTTAGACTATTTAAAATCCTACTTGAGGCAGCTCTGGGTCCAGGACAGAGGAAGCTCTTTCTTTGTCCTCTCTCTAAGGCCTGGGCCCACTTCTTATTCCTAGGACTCAACCTTCAGGTCATTTTTCAACACTGTTCACATGAGGAAATAGTCTAAATTCTAAATGAAGCAGGTTAAGCTGTAGACGTTCCCATTACTTCAACAACACTGGCAAAAGAAAATCAATAACAGTAAAATAAAAAATGAAAATAGTAAGTATTATTTTGCATTCGTGTAACTCCCCACCTAAGACAATATAAAGAGTAAATGCCAGAACTGAGACTGTTCTTCCTATTCAAGGAAACTAGTGTTAGGATATGGCAAGAGCCTCAGTTAATGAGGTGGTTGTAAGAACTGCTGTCTTACCCAGCTGGTTCTTCATCCCCATGAGCACGGAGTTCATGTGCGCTTTGGATGCATAGAGCTTGCTCACGGCCTTCCTTGACCTGATCATCTCCTTGGCCAGAACCACACAGACATCCTTCTGACCCTTCTTGGCAGCATCTTTCACAGATCGTTTCACTTTTTCTTCTTCTCTTTGGATATCTAAATTTAGAACAGAACACAAAACACCAAAAGATTAAGGGTAAACCAGGAGATGGCATCACTGACTCAATGGATGAGTTTGAGCAAACTTGGGGAGATACTGAAGGACAGCGAAGCCTGGCGTGCAGCATTCCATGGGGTTGCAAGGAGTTGGACATGACTTAGTGACTAAAGAACAAGGAGATTTACTAGCACTGAAATCTGTTCTCATTGTGATCTAAATGTGTCAAGTAGGAAACAGGAGGATATAAACCAAATAAAAATAATAAATTATTTCTAATATTATTTCCAATATCACATTAAAGCAATATAAGTTAAACAGAAAAATAAATCCTATTACACCAGACAAAATTTCAAGACTGCTTTTGCAAGCCCATTCTAACGTCTGTTGGTACTGGTATTAAGGAACCTGCAACTTAAGGAAAGCCTGAACATGCTAAAAGTATTACAAAACAGCGTGATGACTTACTGACATACATCATGAAATGATCATGGTAAGTTTAGTTAACATCCATCATCTCATACAGATACAAAACACAGAAAAACATTTCTTCCTTGTGATAAGAACTCAGGATTTACTCTCTTAACAGCTTTCATATATAACATACAGCAGTATTAATTATATTTATCCTGTCATACATGACATCCCTAGTGCTTATTTATCTTATACTGGAAGTTGGTACCTTTTGACCACCTTCATCCAATTCTCACTCCCTGCAAACTCGACCTCTGGTGACCACAGATCTTATCTCTTTTTCTATGAATTTGCTTGTTTGTGGTTTTTTGAACTATAAGTGACCTATAGCACTATGATAGGTCCTGGTGCACAGCAGAGTGATTTGGTGTTTCTGTACATTACAAAATGATCACCACAAGTCTAGTTACCACCCATCATCATAAAAGATATATTATTATTATTGATTATATTTCCCACTCTGTACATTTCATCCCTGTGATTCATTTATTTTGTAACTGGAAGTTTGTACCTCGTGATCTCCCTTATCTGTTTCACTCATTCCCCTGCACCCCTCCCTCTGACCACCGTTTGCTCTCTGCTTCAATAACTGTTTCTGTTTTGCTATGTTTGTTCATTTGTTGTTTTTTAGATTCCACATATATGTGAAATCACATAGTGTTTTCTTTGTCTCATTTCACTTAGCATAATTCCCTTGAGGTCCATCATGCTGTCACAAACAACAAGATTTCATTCCTTTTTATTACTGAGTAATATTCTAGCATGTATATGTATACACATACAACATCATTAGCTATTCATCTATCATGGGTACTGAGGTTGCTTTCATATCTTGGCTACTGTGAGTAATGCTGCAGTAAACATAGGGATGAATATATCATTCCAAATTAGTGTCTTTGTTTCCTTTGGGAAAATACCCAGACATGTAACTGCTGCATTATATGGTAGTTCTAGTTTTTTGAAGAACCTCCGTGCTGTTTTCCAGTTGCTACACCAATTTACGTTTCCATCAATATTGCACAAGGGTTCCCCATTCTCCCCATCCCAATCCAACAATTTTTATTTGTTGTCGTTTTAATAATAGCCATTTTTCACAGGTGTGAGATAGTGTCTCACTCTGGTTTTGATTTGCATTTTCCTGATGATTAGTGATGCTGAGCATCTTTTCATTTGTTTGTTGGCCATCTGTATGTCTTCTTTGGAAAAATGCCTATTCAGGTTCTCTGCCCATTTTTAAAATCAGTTTTATTGCCTATTTGAGGTTTTTTATGTTTCTATATAACTTTGAGATTATTTGTTCAGTGAAAAATGCCATTGGAATTCTAATAGGTACTGAAATCAATCTATAGATGACTTTGAGTAGTATGGTTATTTTAACAATATTAATTCTTCAAACTCATTCACATGGTATAGTTGTTTGTGTCATTTTCAGTTTATTTCATCAACATCTTACAGTATTCTGAATACAAGTTTTTTACCTCCTTCATTTGATTTACTCCTAGGCACTTTATTCTCTTTGATGCAATTGTAAATGGAATTGTTTTCTTAACTTCTCTTTCTGATGGTTTGTTGTAAAAAAACATAAGATTTCTCTATATTAATTTTGTATCCTACAACTTTATTGAATTCATTTATTACTTCTAATAATTATTTGGTGGTGTCTTTAGGGTTTTCTATACATAGTATCATGTCATCTTCAAAAAGTAACAGTTCTTCTTCCTTGCCAGTTTGGATCATTTTATATCTTTTTCTTGTCTGATTGTGTGGCTAGGACTTCCAAGGCTATGTTATATAAAGAGCGCAAAAGTGAGCCACCCTTGTCTTGTTCCTGATCTTAGAGGAAATGCCTTCTTTCAGCTTTTCACTCTTGAATATGACGTTGGCTGTAGGCTTGTCATATAGCCTTTATTATGTTGAGTGATGTACCTTCTCTAGTCCCTTTGTTGAGTTTTACATCATAAATGGATGTTGAATTATGTCAAAAGTTTTTTCTGTATTTATTGAGAGGACTGTATGATTTTTATTCTTCAGTTTATTAACGTGGTATATCACAACGTATAATTTGCATAAACTGAACCATCCTTGCGTCCTTGGGATAAAATGCCACTTGATCATGGAGTATAATCCTTTTCAATGTACTGGTTAATTTGGTTGCTAATATTTTGTTGGGAATTTTTGCATCTATGTTCATCAGTGATACTGGCCTGTATTTTTCTATTTTGTGTGTGATATCTTTGTCTGGTTTTGACATCAGGGTGACGCTGGCCTCAAAGAATGAGTTTGGAAGTTTTCTTTCCTATTCAAATTTTTGGAATAGTTTGAGGACAGATGTAAACTCTTCTTTAAATATTTGGTAGAATTCACCCATGAGACCATTTGGTCCTCAACTTCTGTTTCTTGGGAGTTGTTTTCTTGCTGATTTAATTTCATTACTGGTAATAGGTCTATTCATATTTTTTATTCTTCTTGATTCAATCTTGGAAGACTCTATTTCTAAAAATTCACCCATTTCTTCTAGTAATCTGTCCATAGTAATCTCCTATAATTCTTTGTATTTCTCTAGTGTCAATTTTAAGTTCTACTTTTTCCTTTCTGATTTTATTTTATCTACTAGGCCCTCTCTTTTTCTTGACGAGTCTAGCTATGGACTTTTAAATTTTGTTTATCTTCTCAAAGAACCACCTTTTACTTTCACTGAACCTTTCTAATGTTCTTTAACTTTTTCTATTTCATTTATTTTTTCTCTGATCTTCTTTATTCATTCCTCCTACTAACTGGGTTTGCAAGTTATTTATCCTAGTTCCTTTATTTGAAATTTTTTTCTTATTTCCTGTGGTAGGCTTATATTGCTATAAACTTCCCTCAGAACTGCTTTTGCTGTATGCCATAGATTCTGGATTACTGTGTTTCCATTTTCACTTGACTCCACATAATTATTTTTTTCTTTTCTTTTGCTGCACTGCATGGCTTGTGGGATCTTACTTCCTCAACCAGGGATCAAACCTGGGCCCTAGGCGGAAGAGTACAGAGTCCAAAACACTGGACTGCCAGGGAGTTCCCTGACTCTAAGTATTTTTTGGTTTCCTCTTTGAGTTCTTCAGTAACCCACTGGCTTTTGGGTAGCATACTGTTTAGTCTCTATGAGTTTGTGTTTGCAGTTTTTTCCCCTTTGTAGTTGATTTCTCACAGTATTGCAGTCTCATAGCATTGTAGTTAGAAAAGATGGTTGATAGTCTTTTGATCTTGTTTTGTGGTCCACTGTGTGATTTATCCTGGAGAATGTTCCATGTGTACCTGAAAAGAATATGTATTCTGCTGCTTTTGGATGGAATGTTCTGTAAATATCCAATAGGGTTTGAAATAAAGAGGTGTGAATTTCCAATTTTGTTCTTTTTCAATGTTTATTTTTTTTGCTCTCTGGAATCCCTTGAGATCCCATATGAAGTTTAGGACAGATCTTTTTCCATTTCTTCAAAAAACTTTATTGGGATTTTGATAAGGATTGCATTGACTCTATAGATCACACTGAGTGCTACGACATCTTAACAGTTAATTATTCTAATCCATGAATATAGGATGTCTTCCCATGTATTTATGCCTTTAATTTCTTTCAGCAATATCTTATAGCTTTCATCATAAGCCTTTCACCTCCTAGGTTAAGGTAATTCCTAAGTATTTTATTTTTGGTACTATTATAAATGGCACTGTTTTCTTAATTTTCTTTTCCAGCTACTAGCATACAGAATAATACAACTGATTTTTGTTTTGTATCTTGCTACTTTGCTAAATTCATTTACTAGTTCTAATAGTTGGGTTGTGAAATCTTTAGGGTTTTATACATGTAAGATCACATTACTGGCAAACAGATAATTTAACTTCTTCATCCACAATTTGAAAATCTATCCTGGATAATGTACCTTGTGCACTTAAGAATGTATATTCTGTTGTTGTTGCATTGAATATTCTATATATTGTTGGGGGCCAGAGTGAGGTACTCCGCCCATGGCAAAGGTCATGAGGAAGGAGGCTCGACATACGCAAAGGCGGGATCGAGCCTCAGGAGTCCCCCTGGAACTCCTCGAGCATCTACCCCCATAACCAGAGCCTGCCTACTTTACTACTTTGTGCTCTTACCTACACCTCTGACTTTACGGGGGGCTGTCCCCCACCACCTCTTTCGGAGAAGGAGTTAACCTAGAGCTCCAGTCAATAAAAACTCTTGGGTGTGACAAGAGTGTTTTAACCTACAAACTCCTCTGAAGGTTCTCTAGCCTGCCTGACAGGCTCCTCCGGCCACATGTGATTGCTCACAGCCTCCCAACCGTGAGAGGCACAAGATGCTTTAAACCCTCTAAAAACAGGTTCTTTAGAGAAGTTAGAAAACTATAAGTATAAGTATAGTGGGCTGATTAGAAATTGTATTGGTGAAGGGTTTTTCATTTGTTGAGCCAATGTTTGTTGCTAAGTCTCCATATCCCCTGCCCTTACACACATTAATGAATATATAGAATTAACCTTTGATATTAATCACGTTAGACCTTAGGCTAAGTAAATTCTTTCCTTAACTAAAACCCACTACACCCTCACCCTGTAGGAATGTAACTTTATTTGGGTGGCGTCTGTTTTGAGAATAATCAGCCCTGGAGAAATAAGTGTCCTGATTGACTGACCGCTGTCACAAGGAGAGGGTCGTAAATTGTCAGCAGGCCCCCCTGGCCAGAAGATGATGTAACACCCCTAAGACCTCTGTATACATTTGTGTGAAGCACCTGACTTTAATAAAAGTCAGGACTGCTGTCCCCACGTGACTTTTGTATAACATCTTAGTGTATAAAAACAGACTCTGGAAAATAAAGAATTGGGATCAGTTTCTCGAAATACTGGTCTCCCCATGTCGCTCTCTCTCTCTCACTCTGGTTGAGTCTCCATCTGGAGCGCGGAACCCACCATGCTTACTAATTATGCCTGGGCTTCTAAGATCCGACCGGGGAGGCCTCAGTGTCTCCTCTCCTTCGGGAGAACGGAAGGACGCCTGCGGCCTACGTAAGTGGTGCAAGCTTCTTGTCTTGAAGTTTTATTGGTCCCCCGCGTAAACCAAGCTACTCAGCCTCTTTTCTCCACTGAATTTCCCTACTGAGCTATCCTCATTCTATCACTCTTTATATCTTTAATTAACGTTTAATTAAGCAATTATTTCCTGATCTTCGCCGATGCCGTCTCTCCTTCGAATACCCTGGATCAGCCGGGGCTGGTCCCCGGCAATATACGTCTCTTGGATCTAGTTGATTGTTGTGTTGTTCAAGTCATCTTTGATCCTTACTAATTTGTCTGATTGTTATATATTCACTTTTGGAAATGAGTTATATTAAAGTCTTCAACTACTGTTGTAGAATCTACTTTCCTTCATATATTTTAACCATGTGTCATTAGGTGCATAGACGTACGTAACTGTTACATCTTATTGTGTTAAAATATAATGTCCTTCTTTGACTCTTATAATCTTTTCTGATTTAAAGTTTATCTTATATTAGTACAGCAACCTCCATCCTTTAAGTTACTATTTCCATGGCATATCTTTTTTCCTTTCTTTCACTTTCAAAACCTATTTGTATCTTTGGATCTAAAGTGAATCTCTTATATACAGGACACACTAGGGTCATTTTCTCCCATTCTGCCAAGATCTATTTTTGATTGGAGAATTTAATTTATTTACATTTAAAGTAATTAATATGGGAAGGAAATCTTTAAAAGAGAAGATATATGTATACATATAATATACATAATATACAATATGTATACATTGTATACATATATGTATACAATGTTGTGTTAGTTTCTGTACAGCAAAAACTAACACAACATTGTAAAGCAACTATATGCCAACAAAAATTAATTTAAAAAAAGTAATTACTGATGAGCAGGAGCTTAATTCTTCCATTTTGCCTCTTTTGTCTGTAGGTCTTACAGTTTTTTAACTTTGATTTCCTACATTATCTTCTTCTGTGCTTATGTGTCTTATTTCAAGTTCCTTTTCATTTGCTTTTGAGTATAATTTACAGCTACTTTCTTTGTGATTATCATGGTAAATGCACTTAATATACTAATGTGATAACACTAATTTGAATTTATATGAGCTTAACTTTAATATTATACAAAAACTTTACTTCTTTACAGTTTTGTCTGCACCCCCATTCAGTTACTAATGTCACAAAAGTACATCTTTCTGCACTATATGTTACAAAATAAAGCCTAACATATTTTTAAATGCACAAGTTTCCTAAATCATGTGAAAACAAAAAATGAAGTTACAAACCAAACTTACAAAAATATTAGCTTTCAAAATTGCCCATGTATTTATCTTTAATGGAGATATTTATTTTTTCATTATAGCTTCAAGTTACTATCTATTGTAACTATCTACAGTAACAGTTTGTTACTATCTATCAACCTGAAGGACATGCTTTAGCATTTCTTGCCAGGCAGGTCTAGTGATAACAAACCCAATGAGCTTTCGTTTAAGTAGGACGGTCCCTCCTTTGTTTTGCTGGATATAGGATTCTTGATATACAGGTATCTTCTTCCAGCACTTTAAATATATAAACTCACTTCCTTCTGGCGCTCAATATTTCTGATGAGAAATCTGTTGAAAGTCTTATTCAGGATCCCTTGTATGTGACAAGCCATTTCTTGCTGCTTTAAACATTCACCCCTTGTCTTTCTATAGTTTGATTATAATATGCCTTGGCATGGGCCTCTTGAGTTTATTCCACCTTAGAGTGTGTGGAGCTTCTTGGGTGGTTATATTCACATTTTTCATGAAATATGTTAAGTTTTTATCTTTATTTCCTCAAATAATCTCTTTGCACCTTCTCTCTTTCCTTTCCTTCTGGGACATCCACAATGTGTATGCTGCCCCAACTGATGGTTTCCAACAGGTCCCTTAGGCTCTGTTTGCTTCATTTTTTTTTTCCTTCTGTTCCTCAGGCTTGACCCTTTCAATTGTACTATTTTCAAGTTCATTAATTCTTCTGCCTGCTCAACTCTGCTTCTGAATAACTCTAGAAATTTTTTCATTGAATATTATATTTTCCAAGTGCATAATTTCTTTTTGCTTCTTGTTCATGTTTTCTGTCTCTTTACTGATACTTCCATTTTGCTTATTATCATTTTCTTGACTTTGTTCCACCTTACTTTAGTTCTTTGCATGTCTTTAAGATGGTTGTTTTAAAGTCTTGTTTAGTAAATCTGTCAATCTGGTCTTTATCAGGAAGTTTTCTGTTCATTCCTTTCAATGGTCCATACTTCCCTGTTTTTTTTTGATACCTTGTGATCTTGTTGCTATTTTGAAAACTGGACATTTAAGCTTTTTAAGATGATAACTCTGGAAATTAGATTTTCCTACTTCCCCAGGGTTTAACAGGCTTTTTTGTTTGGTTTTATTGCTGTAGGGTATCTCTGTACTGAGTTCATCCTGAGATGTAAACTTAGCCTTTTCAGGTCTTTTCAGAACCTGTGTATTTCCCTGGGCATGCACAGTGACCACCTATATTCCTCAGTACATGTGGTTGCTTCTCTTTGTTATTTTTAAAATATTTTATTTATTTGGCCATACCAAGTCTTAGTGGTGGCATGTGGGATCTACTTCCATGACCAGAGATCAAACCCAGGCCCTCTGCAGTGGAAGTACAGTGTCTAAGCCACTGGACCACCAGGGAAGTCCCTGTGGTTGTTTCTGATTGTCTTAGTCCTTGATGTCAGGGATGTAAAATGGTACAGTGCTGTGGAAAATGCTATCATGGCTAAAATTAGTATCTAAAATTAAATACAGAATTAATTACCACTTGACCAATCTTTCCCTCTCCTAATGCCCACCACCCCCCCCAAATTTATTTAAATACAGAATTAATTACCATGTGACCAATCCTTCCCTCTCCTAAACCTTCCTCACCACCCAGCAACCACAAGTCTGTTCTCTATCTCTGAGTCTGTTTCTGTCTCATAGTTATGTTCATTTGTATCATAGCTTACATTCCACATATAACTGATATCCTATGTACATAAACTGATGAATGCAAACCATTTAAAAATATACAGTTCATTGATATCAAGTACACTTACACTGTTGTACAGCCATCACCACTATGTCCTGAACTTTCCCTCCATCTCATGTTGAAACTCTGTTCACATTAACAGTGACTCTCCATTTTTCCTTCTTCACATTCCCTGGTAATCACTATTCTGCTTTCTTCTCTATAAATTAGACTCAGTGTAATCAGAGTATTTGTCCCATTGTGTCTGGCTTATTTTACTTCATAATGCTTTCATGACTCATTTATGTGCTAGCATGTATCAGAATTTCCTTCTTTTTAAAGACTGAATAAATATCCCATTGTATGTATATACTTCATTTTGTTTATGTATTCATCTGTCAGTAGAAATTTGGGTTATTTATACCTTCTGCTATTGAGAATTATGCTGTTATGAACATGAGTGTACAATTTATTTAATCTGACTTCCATAAAACCATTTCTTTATAATAGGAAGAAGTTTATTTAGGTGTTTTTTTTTTAAACGCTTAAAACAACAAAAATTTATTCTTTAATTCTGGTGAACAGAAGTCTAAAATCAAAGTATTGTTGGACTTCCCTGATGGTATAGTGAATAAGAACCCACCCGCCAGTGCAGGGGACATGGGTTTGACCCATGGTCCAGGAAGATTTCACATGCCACAGAGCAACTAAAGCCTGTTCACAACAACTACTGAGCTCACCCTAGGGCCCATGAGCCATAACTACTGAGTCAGTGTGCCACAGCTAATGAAGCCTGCATGATCTAGAGCCCACACTCGGCAACTGCTGAGCCCGCCTGCCACAATTACTGAAGTCCATGCGCCCAGAGCCTGTGCTGCACAAGAGAAACCACTGCAGAGAAGCCTGCTCACGACAACTAGAGAAAGCCCACGCCCAGCAACAAAGACCCAGAGCAACCACAAATAAATATATAATAAAATCAAGGTGTTGGAAAAGCTGCATTTCTTCTGGAAGCTTCAAGAAAGAATCCATTTCCTTGCCTTTTCTAGTTTCTAGAGGTCAAATGCATTCCTTAGCTTATGTCTTCTTCCTTCATCTTCAAAGCAAACCATTCCACCATCTGGTTCTGTGGTCACAACTCCTTTCCTCAACATACTGCTTCCCTTTTATAAGGACTCTTGTGATTACAATGGGCCCACCCAGAGAACCCAGGATAATCTCCCCATCTCAAGATCTCTAATCAAATGTGCAAGTTCCTTTTTGCCATGTAAGGTAACATATTCACAGGTTCTGGGTATTAGGACATGGACATCTTTGGGAGGCCATTATTCTATCATAGAACGTGAGCACCTGCTTTGTTTCCAACACGAACCTAGACTCTAGGATATCAGAGCTGAATGAACATGGTCCCTTCCCCTTGAATAGCTGAATTTCAGGCTCCAGGAAAGATTTACTTCTTTTAAAATGTAAAGTTTCTTTGAGTTGATTATATCTTATTTTTCTTATAATTAGAAAGCAAATAATTAGAGCTATAAATAATATAAACTATGTTTTCTGCATGTAGATTCAGCTTATTTTTATGAACTAATGCAAAATACAGCAACAGGATAAGAGACATAAAATAGTAATTTACCTCTTATTTGCCTGTCAACAACTCTCATTTCCTTTCTTATCTTCAATGACCATTCATTGACCTGGGAAAAATTTTAGAAAAGGAATTATAAGAGAAGCCAATTTTACATTTAATCCTGACACAATCTAGAAACAAAATAAGCTTATTTTGAAAGAAACTGCCTTGGGGCCAAATTCTATTTTTTTTTAGTCTTTTTATTCATAGTACATAGAATTCTCAAACTATTCAAAGATTCCTATTCTGAAGGCAGTATGAAGCACTTTGTACAAAATCTCTGAGAGAGTTCAACACCCTGCAGGTATATACAATTTTTCAAGAGGTACATGGGGATAGAAAGGTTTTATGGGCAACAGATTTTTTTATTTCTATACATAATTATTTTAAAAACTGCTGTACCTGTGTCATAAAAGTTCACCTTTTCTTTCTTCCCTTTAACAATTACACCACTTCATTTTACAGAAGAAATATTTCTCCAGCCTCCATGTCTTTTACTATGATAGATTTCCCTGAGAGGCAAAAACCTCTGAAGCACTTAACATAGAGCCAACTAGAAATACTGGTGTAGGTGTTGAGAAAGTAGTGAATGACTCATGATTGCCACATTTTTACGCATTTTTCCCTAGTCCTTCAATTTCAAAAATGAAGGAAAATCATTTATCAGTTGATAAATCATTAAAACTAAACTTTACATTAAATCAATATGTGCTTTCTGGCATATGATCCAGAAGTTCAAAGAACTATGTGATGCTGATGTACAAAATCCTTTCCACTACCATCTACTTATTAATATTAACAATGTTTCCCAACGTTCAAGTCTAATAAAACATAAAATAGGACTTTCTTCTAGTTGAGGCACCTCACAATGAAGATCTCTTGTCTACACCAGTGTCATGTCATCCAAGGGCCCCTGGCACCTGGCACAGATCTTCAGACACAAGAAGATGGCCATAGTCACGGCACACTGCAAAGAGGGCAACAGTCTCTGTAGGTGAATGGGTTACCCCCAGAGTTGATCCACCCATGCACAGCTATAATACAAGCTCCCAGCAACGGTTCTACTTCTTGGGAAGGAGCAATTAGCTGGCATGGACCTCAGTGTCCATGTGAAGGGTGGTGGTCACATACCCCAGATTTTTGCAATCTACCAGTTCACCTTCAAAGCCCTGGTGATCTTACTGTCAGAAATATGTAGATAGGTTTCCAAAAAAAAAGATCAAAGACATCCTCAACCAAGATGAGGACACTGAACACTGCTAATAGCTGCAAATTCAAAAGTCTGGAGACCCTGGTGCCCACGATTACTACCAGAAATTCTACCAATCATGACGATCAGGGTTAACCTTTATAATAAACAATGGTTGTGGGATTTAAGGTCAAAAATAAAAATAAAACAGGAATGGAATTGATGCTGAACCCTTTAGCACTTATCCATGGATACATGAACTAAACGGCACTAAAAAATTCATACCCTTAGGATGAATTGTCAATAAATTTTATTTATAATGACTTTAAAACCACTATTTAACAAAATCTATAAAATATTTATTATACAACAACTCTAATTCCCAAATGAAATATTAAAGAACTTAAAACTGCATAGTTATACAATTTAAAAAGTTAATGTTAGGTTTATATGTTTTTTAAAGTGAAAATCACATAGCACACAGCCATTTTAAAATGTATAATTCAGTGGCATTTAGTGCCTTCACTTTATTTGAAAACCAACTCCCTCTAGTCTCAGAACTTTTTCAGTGTGTCAGAAGAACACACTATACCCTATAAATAATCTTCCCCTATGACCACCCTCCTTCCCATTCTCTGGTGACTACTAATTTGCTATTCTAATCTTTTGATATGCTTATTTGGAATATTTAATATAAAATAAATCATAGAATATGCAGTCTTTCATGTCTGGCTTCTTTCATTTAGTATAGTGGTTTTGAGGTTCCTCCATGTTGTAGCACGTATCAATACGTCAGTCCTTTTTATGGCTGAATAATATTGCATGGTATGTACATACAAC
The DNA here is from genome assembly GCF_027580195.1 of Bos mutus. NCBI lineage: Eukaryota > Metazoa > Chordata > Mammalia > Artiodactyla > Bovidae > Bos > Bos mutus. Next base: position 58,448,801 of record NC_091627.1, read on the forward strand.
ACCACTTATTTAGCCATTCATCTACTGATGAACATTTGGGTTGGTTTCATTTTCTGGTGAATAGTGCTGCTATGAACAAACACAAGTATTTGTTTGAGTAACTATTTTCAATTCTTTTGGGTATACACATAGGAGTGGAATTGCTGGGTCACGTGATAATTTTGGTCACCTGAGGCAAACAGCCGACTCACTGGAAAAGTCCCTGATGCTGGGGAAGACCAAGGACAGAAGGAGAAGAGGGCATCCAAGAACGAGATGGTTGGATGGCATCACCCATGCAATGGACATGAACTTGGACAAACTTCTGGAGATGGTGAGGGACAGGGAGGCCTGGCATGCTGCAGTCCATGGGGTCGCAAAAGAGTCGGACATGACTGGGTGACTGAACAAAAAACGTTAATTCTATTTATATTTTTGAGAAACTCCAAAACTCTTTTTCAAAGGGGCTTCACCATTTTACATTCCCACAAGCAATGTACAAAGGTTCCTACTTCTCCATGTCCTTGTCAACACTTGTTATTTTTCAACTGTTTAATTACAGCAAATCTGCTGAAACTATTGAAAGAGTATCTCACTGTGAATTTGATTTGCATTTCCTTAATAACCAATGAAGCTGAATACCTTTTCATGTGCTTGTTGGCCATTTGTTTCAATGTATCTCCCATGGAGAAATGTCTGTTAATGTCTTCTATCCATTTTTAAGTTCAGTTGCCTTTTTATTGTTGAGTGTATGAATTTTTTATATATTCTGATAGTAGATCCTCACTGGACATATAATTTGCAAATATTTTCTCCCATTCCACAGGTCATCTTTTCCACTTTCTTGATAATGTCCTTTGGTGCACAACGGCACTAATTCTGAGAAATTCCAATTTGTCTTTCTTCTGTTGCTTGTGCTTCTGGTGTTATAACAAAAGAATCCACTGTCAGATATGAGGTCATGAAGACTCACCCTTACATTTTTTTCTAAGAGTTTTATAGTTTTAGGTCAAAGACTTTAATTTAGGTCTTTGATCCATTTTGAGTTAATCTCTGTGTATGGAGTGAGATAAGAGCTCAGCTTCATTTCTTTACATGTGGATACCCACTTGTCACAGACCTTTTATTGAAGAGACAATCTTTCACTGAATGATCCTGGCACTCTTACAGAAAATCAACTGGCCACAGGTGTATGGTTTTACTTCTGGAGTCTCAATCCTATTCTACTGACTGATCTATATATCTAACCTTATGCTAATTGCACACTATTTTAATTACAGTAGCTTTATAGTAAGTTTTGTAGTTATGAACTATGAGTCCTTCAAATTTGTTTTTCTTTTGCAGTATGGCTTTGGCTATTTGGAATTTGTTGTATTCCATATGAATTTGAAGCTCAACTTCTCCATTTCTCCAAGAAAGACATTTGGAATTTTGATAGGCACTGCACTGAATCTGCAGATCACTTTTGGAAGTACTGACACTTTCACAACATTAAGTCTTGCAATCTATAAACTTGGGATTTCTTCTTGCAACTTTTTTGCAATTTTCAGTGTATAAATGTTTTGCTTCTTTGGTTACATTTATTCCTCGTATTTTATCCTTTTGGATACTACTGTAAATGAAATTTCAAAATTTCCTTTTTTAGATTTTTCACTGTGAGTGTAAAAAACACAACTGATTTTTTAAAATACCTTGAAACCTGCAACTCTGTTGAATCACCTACAACTAATTTTCTGGTGCATCAGGAATCTTTAGAGTGCTCTATTTGTGGAATCATGTTATCAACAAATTAACAGGTTTACTTCTTATAAGTGTGGATGCCTTTTATTTTTTTCTCTTGCCCAACTGCACTGGCTAGGGCTTCTAATGCAATGTTGATTAGTAGTAGCAAAGCTGGTATCTCTGTCTTGCTCCTGATCTTATGGGAAAAGTTTTCAATCTTTCACAATTTATAACGTATAACTAAGTATCATGTTAGCTGCAAATTTTTATAAATGACCTTTATCATGTTAGGAAAGTTTCCTTCTATTCCTAGTTTTCTGAGTATTTTTATCATAAAAAGTATGTACATACTTTTGTTCTAAGTATAATAAATTATTTTAAGCATAGAAGTATTACTTTAGGAGAAATCTATGGGAGAAAGTACAATGTAAAAAAAAAAAGAAATTCCCCTTTCAAGGAGAAAGAAAATAAAAATGTCTGAAATAAAAATGTCTGATTATAAATGAACATTCCTGCTAAGTCACTTCAGTCGTGTCCGACTGTGTGACCCCAGGGACGGCAGCCCACTGGGGTTACTCCCGTCCCTGGGATTCTCCAGGCAAGAACACTGGAGTGGGTTGCCATTTCCTTCTCCAAATAAATGAACATTGACAGGTATCAAATCACTGTGATACACTTTTAAAAGAGTAATTCAACATTTCCATATAAACACAACATTTACAATATACCAAAACCTCTCTTGATATAATTTGACAGATGGAACAGAGAGCAAATAAGTAAGGATATAGCTGACCTAATCAGAACTATCAATCAACTTGATCTAGTTAACATTTACAGAATATTCTAACAACAGAATGCATACACTTCTCAAGCTTTCAGGCAAACACTTCTCAAGACAGACCTCTTTCTGGGCCATAATGCACATACTCCAACAATTTAAAAAAACAGAAATCATACAAACTGTGTTATGAGACCATGATGGAATGAAGCTAGAAATCAGTACCAGAAAAATCCCCAAATATTTGGAGATTAAACACCATAAATATAAATAACAGATGGGTCAAAGAAAAAGTCTCAATAGAAATCTAAAATTATTTTGAATTAAATGAAAGTGAAAATAAATACTACTTATGAAAATGTACAGGATGCAGCAAAAGCATTAGGAAATTAATTTATGGCATTAAATGCATGTATTAGAAAACAAGAGATCTAACCATCAATAACATAAGATTCCACCTTAGGAAACGAAAGAAAGAATAGAAATTTAAGCATCAAGCAAGCAGAAGAAAAGAAATTAAAAAATTAAGAGAAGCAATGAAATTGAAGAGAGGAGAGTAACACAAAATCAATGAAGCCAAAAATTTGGGCTCTTTAAACAGATCAGTAAAATAAATAAGCCTTTAGCCAAACTAACAAAGAAAAAAAAAGAGAAGACAAGTTTACCAATATCAGAAGTACAAAAGGGGTCATCAGCTAATGAGTCCATGGAGAATAAAAAATGAAAGAATATTACGAACAATTCTATGCTCACAAGTTTAGTAAATTAGATGAAAGGGACCAACTACTTGAAAGCCTACTAAAATCCATATGAGAAGTAGATTATCTGAATAGGCCTATCATTATTAAAACAATTGAATCAGTAGTTAATAACTTGCCAACAAAGAAAGTAACAGGCCCAGACAGTTTCACTGCTGAATTCTACCAGACTTATGGAAGAAATACCAGTTCTCTACAAAATCTTCAAGAAAATATGAGGGAATACTTCTTAACTCATTCTATGAGGCTAGCATAATCCTAGTATCAGAACAAGATAAAGACATTACAAGAAGGGAAAACTACAGACCAGTATATATCATGAATGCAAAAATACTCAACAAAATGTTAGCAAATTGAATGCAAAATTATATAAAAAGAATTATAAACCATAACCAAGTGTGATTTATTCTAGGTAGGCAAGGCTGGTTCAACATTCAAAAATTGGCCACCATAATCCACTACACATCAATAGATAAGAAAAATCATATGCATTGACATGAAAAAACCATTTGACAATATTCTATATACACAATAAAAACTCTCCGTGAATGATCTCTGTTTGTTTCCAAGGCAAACCATTCAATACCACAGCAACCCAAGTCTATGCCCCGACGAGTAATGCTGAAGAAGTTGAAGTTCAATGGTTCTATGAGGACCTACAAGAACTTCTAGAACTAACACCCAAAAAAGATGTCCTTTTCATTATAGGGGACTGGAATGCAAAAGTAAGAAGTCAAGAGCTACCTGGAATAACAGGCAAATTTGGCCTTGGAGTACAGAATGAAGCAGGGCAAGGACTAATAGAGTTTTGCCAAGAGAACGCACCACTCATAGCAAACACCCTCTTCCAATAACACAGGAGAAGACTCTACACATGGACATCACCAGATGGTCAATACCAAAATCAGACTGACTACATTCTTTGCAGCCAAAAATGGAGAAGTTCTATACAGTCAGCAAAAACTATAAAGAGACTGGGAATTGACTGTGGCTCAGATCATGAACTCCTTATTGCCAAATTCAGACTTAAACTGAAGAAAGTAGGGAAATCCACTAGACCATTCAGGTATGACCTAAATCAAATCCCTTACGATTATACATTGGAAATGAAAAACAGATTCAAGGGATTAGATCTGATAGAGTCCCTGAAGAATTATGGACGGATGTTTGTGACACTGTACAGGAGGCAGGACCATCCCCAATAAAAAGAAATGCAAAAAGGCAAAATGGTTGTCTGAGGAGGCTTTACAAATAGCTGTGAATAGAAGAGAAGTGAAAGGCAAAGGAGAAAAGGAAAGATATACCCATTTGAATGCACAGTTCCAAAGAATAGCAAGGAGAGATAAGAAAGCCTTCCTCAGTGATCAATGCAAAGAAATACAGGAAAACAATAGAAGGGGAAAGATTAGAGATTTCTTCAAGAAAATTAGTGATACCAAGGGAACCTTTCATGCAAAGCAGAAGATATTAAGAAGACGTGGCAAGAATACACAGAAGAACTGTACGAAAAAGATCTTCATGACCCAGATAATCATGATGGTGTGATCACTCACCTAAGGCCAGACATCCTGGAATGTGAAGTCAAGTGGGCCTTAGGAAGAATCACTACAAACAAAGCTAGTGGAGGTGATGGAATTCCAGTTAAGCTATTTCAAATCCTAAAAGATGATGCTGTGAAAGTGCTGCACTCAATATGCCAGCAAATTTGGAAAACTCAGCAGTGGCCACAGGACTGGAAAAGGTCAGTTTTCATTCCAATCCCAAAGAAAGGCAATGCCAAAGAATGCTCAAACTACCACACAACTGCACTCATCTCACATGCTAGCAAAGTACTGCTCAAAATTCTCCAACCCAGGCTTCAATAGTAAGTGAACCGTGAACTTCCAGATGTTCAAGCTGGATTTAGAAAAGGCAGAGGAACCAGATATCAAATTGCCAACATCTGATGGATCATTGAAAAAATGACAGAGTTCCAGAAAAACATCTACTTCTGCTTTATTGACTATGCCAAAGCCTTTGACTGTGTGGATCACAACAAACTGGAAAATTCTTCAAGAGATGGGAATACCAGACCACCTTACCTGCCTCCTGAGAAATCTGTATGCAGGTCAAGAAGCAACAGTTAGAACTGAACATGAACAATAGACTGGTTCCAAATCGGGAAAGGAGTACATCAAGGCTGTATATTGTCATCCTGCTTATTTAACATATATACAGAGTACATCATGAGAAACGCTGGGCTGGATGAAGCACAAGCTGGAATTAAGACTGCTGGGAGAAATATCAATAACCTCAGATATGCAGATGACACCACCCTTATGGCACGAAGTGAAGAAGAACTAAAGAGTGTCTTGATGAAAGTGAAAGGAGAGAGTGAAAAGCTGGCTTAAAGTTCAACATTCAGAAAACGAAGATGATGGCATCTGGTCCCATCACTTCATGGCAAATAGATGGGGAAACAAGGGGAACAGTGACAGACTATTTTGGGGGGCTCCAAAATCACTGCCAATAGTGACTGCAGCCATGAAATTAAAAGATGCTTGCTCCTTGAAAGAAAAGTTATGACCAACCTAGACAGCACCTTAAAAAGCAGAAACATTACTTTGCTGACAATGGTCCATCTAGTCAAAGTTTTGGTTTTTCCAGTAGTCATGTATGGATGTAAGAGTTGGGCTATAAAGAAACCTAAGCACCGAAGAATTGATGCTTTTGAATTGTGGTGTTGGAGAAGACTCTTGAGAGTCCCTTGGACAGCAAGGAGATTCAACCAGTCCATCCTAAAGGAAATCAGTCCAGAATACTCATTGGAAGGACTGATGCTGAAGCTGAAACTCCAATACTTTGGCCACCTGATGTGAAGAACTGACTCATTTGAAAAGACCCTGATGCTGGAAAAGACTGAAGGCCAGAGGAGAAGGGGATGACAGAGGATGAGATCGTTGGATGGCATCACCAACTCGATGGACAGGAGTTTGAGTAAACTCCAGGAGTTGGTGATTGACAGGGAAGCCTGGCATACTGCAGTCCATGGGATTGCAAAGAGTCTGACACAACTGAGTGACTAAACTGAATTATAAACCTGAATAAAATGAAAATCCCTCAATTTAACTTTTAAAAAACTGCAGCTTCCTCCACCCCAAACTATAGGTAACAATATAACCAAGGGCAAGAAATTAGAAGCCTTCCCTGCTAATATCAGGAACAAGGCAAGGATATAATTTCTGTCTAATCCTATTCAATGTGTAATGAAGTCCTAGCTAGCACAATAAGAAAAGGAAATAAAAGGTATACAAATTTGGGACAAAACAATTAAAGTGATATTTTCTGTTGATTCTTTGGGTTGGATATATATATATACATACACATACATATATCCAAAAAAATCACCAGGGACTCCAAGAACTAACAAGCAAATACAGCAGGGTCATAGGGCATAAGGTTAATACACAAAAGTTAACCACTTTCAAATACACAGTAATAAGTGATCAGAAAATTTAAAAACATTTAGCAGAGCACCAAAGAAAACAATAAAACACTTGGGTATAAATTAACAATATGTATAGGATCTACCAGTAGAAAACCACAAAACACTAATGAAAGGAAAAAAAAACATATAAATAAATGGAGAGATATTCCATGTTCATGTATTAGAAGACTGAACATTAAGATATCAGTTCTTTCCAACTTCATTTGTAGATTCAATGCAATCTCAATCAAATCACCAAAGTCTATTTTGTAGATATCAACAAACTGATTTAAAAGTTTATATGGAAAGGCAAATGCCCTGATAAAAGTGAAGAGAAACAAAGCTGGAAGATGCCCTATTACCCAATTTCAAGACTTAATATAAAGCTACAGTATTCGAGCTTCCCTGATGGCTCAATAGGTCAAGAATCTACCTGCAATCCAGGAGACACAGGAGATGGAGGTTCAACCCCTGGGTTAGGAAGATGCCCTGGAGAAGGAAATGGCAACCCACTCTAGTATTCTTGCCTGAAAAATCCCATGGACAGAGGAATCTGGTGGGCTACAGTACATTAGGGTGCAAAGAGTCAGACATGACTGAGCAACTTGGCACAATATTGGGACAGAGTAGTTGTCTAAAGAATAGACACACAGATCAATGGAACAGAATAGAGTGCCTAGAATTAGACCCACACAAATATACTCAACTGATCATGTAACAAATAGATATTTATCACAATGGACAGTAACTAGTTTTGGGATGCCCTACATTCAAATCTTCCCAATAATGCTGATTAAGCACAATGTCCATTTTATTAACACCCAAAAATGATAAATCCTACTTTGTTTATACTTAAAGTATATCTATAATTAGAAGCATTGAAGTATGAATTGGAACAATTCAATAACTATGTAAAAGGTGGCAACTAACGGAACAACAATTTCACACAAGTACCAGAAAATCTTGCTTTCCCCAAATGTTAACAATAGTCAGAAAAGTAGTTAAAGAATATATTTTCTGAATTTGGTCTTCAAGTCTCAGCTTAATTGTTACTTTGGGAGGCCTTCTGTGACCCCTAGGGTAAGTTACACCCGTCTGTAGTATAACTAGACAGAACCCTATCAGTTCAGTTCAGTCCAGTCGCTCAGTCGTGTCCGATTCTTGCAACCCCATGGACTGCAGCACGCCAGGCCTCCCTATCCATCACCAACTCCTGGAGTTTACTCAAACTCATGTCCATTGAGTCTCTTTTGTAATCACTATGTTAATCATATTAAACTAATATAATTATATACAACTAACACAGTGATGTTAATGTGCATACACATTATAGACTGTACACTCCAGAAGGTCAAAGACCTTTTCTTATTCACTAAATCCTTGTGCAATGTCTTACACAAAGGAAATGCTCGATAAATATCTGTTGAATTTAACTGCATAAAACATGTGTTGTGAAGAAGAGCCATAAAAATTCAGTCATCAGAAACACTTATCAAAAAACTACAGAAACTTTATACATGTGTCTTTAAATGTCAGAGAAAAAGGTCCATTAAACCCATCAAAATTTTTTCATTAACTTACAAAATGGAAAGGGATTTTGTGAAAGAAAAAGTTATGTAAGAGAAATGGGAATAATCAAGATCATCCAGCCACAGCTCAGATCAGTAGTTATCAATCTCACTGCACAGTTTGCACTAGTTTAAATGGTAATGAGACTATTTCCCCAGAATCTTCTCATTTTATGAACAGCAAAACTAAGGCCAAACATTGAAGATAACAAAATCACTGCAGATGGTGATTGCAACCATGAAATTAAAAGACGCTTACTCCTTGGAAGGAAAGTTATGACCAACCTAGATAGCATATTGAAAAGCAGAGACATTACTTTGTCAACAAAGGTCGGTCTAGTCAAGGCTATGGCTTTTCCAGTGGTCATGTATGGATGTGAGAGTTGGACTGTGAAGAAACTGAGCACCAAAGAATTGATGCTTTTGAACCCTGGTGTTGGAGAAGACTCTTGAGAGTCCCTTGAACTGCAAGGAGATCCAACCAGTCCATCCTAAAGAAGATCAGTCCTGGGTGTTCATTGGAAGGACTGATGCTGAAGCTGAAACTCCAGTACTTTGGCCACCTCATGCGAAGAGTTGACTCATTGGAAAAGACCCTGATGCTGGGAGGGATTCGGGGCAGGAGGAGAAGGGGACAACAGAGGATGAGATGGCTGGATGGCATCACCGACTCAATGGACTTGAGTTTGGGTGAACTCCGGGAGCTGGTGATGGACAGGGAGGCCTGGCGTGCTGTAATCCATGGGGTCGCAAAGAGTCGGAAACGACTGAGTGACTGAACTGAACTGACCAAAATACTAGAGCAGATACTAGACTGGAGTAGATACTAGAACAGTAAATATTAGTTCCCTAGGGCAACTTACTCAGCTTTACTCGCTGGTAAAACAGAAACTAGGGTGCTTAAATGAAGTAAGAGTATGACATTACTTTGCAAACTGAATAGCATAATATAATGAACATTTTGTGGCTTGTATGTATTCTAAGATGCTTGTTGTAGAACTGAATTTTTGATGTTCAGTTCAGTCGCTCAGTCGTGTCCGACTCTTTGTGACCCCATGAATCGCAGCACACCAGGCCTCCCTGTCCATCACCAACTCCCAGAGTTCACTCAGACTCACATCCATCGAGTCAGTGATGCCCTCAGCCATCTCATCCTCTGTCGTCCCCTTCTCCTCCTGCCCCCAATCCTTCCCAGCATCAGGGTCTTTTCAAATGAGTCAACTCTTCACATGAGGTGGCCAAAGTATTGGAGTTTCAGCTTCAGCATCAGTCCTTCCAATCTTTCCCAGCATCAGGGTCTTTCACCTGATGTGAACAGCCGAGTCATTGGAAAAGTCCCTGATGCTGGGAAAGATTGAGGGCAGAAGAGGGCATCAGAGGATGAGATGGCTGGATGGCATCACCGATGCAATGGACATTAACTCAGGCAAACTTTGGGAGATGGTGAGGGACAGGGAGGCCTGGCGTTGTAGTCCTTGGGGTTGCAAAGAGTGGGACACGACATGGCAACTGAACAACAACACTGTTTTAGTACCTATGATTATTGAATACAATCGACATTAACACACACAGGATGTGCCAGCAACCTCCTGATGCATGACAATGGTTTGAAATATGCCTGCTAGGGCTGAACAGGCTTCCCTGGTGGCACAAACTGTAAAGAATCTGCCTGCAATGCAGGAGACATTCAATCTCTGGGAAGGGAAGACCTCCTGGAGAAGGAAAAAACAACCCACTCCAGTATTGTTGCCCGGAAAATCCCATGGACAGAGGAGTCTGGCCGGCTACAGTCCATGGTGTTACAAAGAGTCAGACACGACTGAGCGACTTACACACACACACACACACACAGCTGAACAGGTGAGATCACCTATTAAATGAAAGATTTTTTTTTTTTCCCATTATGAATAAGTATGTACTGGGTGTTGTAATGCTTCTCAAACTTTAATATGCATACTTATCACCGGGGATCTTGTCAGAATTCAAATTATGGTTCAACAGATGGGGCTTGAGATTTCTAACAAGGTGCCAGGTGATGCTGTTGGTCTGCACTTTGAAAGTAAGGTACAAAAACGGTCCCCAGTCTTTCTGGCACCAGGGACTGTTTTCGTGGGAGACAAATTTTCCACTGAAGGAGGATGAGGATGGTTTCAGAACCACTGAAGAGCCATACGAGTACTGTGCGTCAGCTCCACCTCAGATCAAGAATTAGATTCCAGAGGTTGGGGACCCTTGATGTAGAATTTACTCTGGGAGTTCCCTGGTGGTCCGGTGATTAGGGTTCCGGATTTCACTGCCACGGACTTGGTTTGATCCCTGGTCAGGGAACTGAGATCCCGCAAGCCGCATGGGGCGGCCTAAAACAAACATATTTACCGAAACTAGCACTACTAGCTGGGAGAAAGAAATGGCAACCCACTCCACTGTTCTTGCCTAGAGAATTCCGTGGACAGAGGAGCCTGGTGGGCCGCTGTCAATGCGGTCGCACAGAGTCGGCCACGACTGAAGTGACTTAGCATGCATGCATGCATTGGAGAAGGAAATGGCAACCCACTCCAGTATTCTTGCCTGGAAAATCCCAGGTGGGATGCCTGGTGGGCTGCCGTCTATGGGGTCGCACAGAGTCGGACACGACTGAAGCGACTTAGCAGCAGCAGCACACTACTAGCTAATAAAACTTAACGTCCTTCCGTCTTCTATGACTCTGAAGTGATACACTGTCATTCCTACTCAACACACAAGACTAAGGCACGCAGAAATGAACTTTCCCTAGATCACAAAGCTGATTATGTGCGGAACCTGGATACGAACTTAGGCTCCGGACTCGGCAGGGCACTCTTAAAGCGCTCCACAGTATCGGGAAGTGATGGAAGTTGACAGGGAGATTCAGAATTCCACACCAGATGTAGTTACTAAGGTACCACTCTTCCAAAAGTACGGTCCCTGCTATCATTGTGCGTCTGGTTGTCAACGTTGAAGGGCAGAGGAAAGAGACCCTGAGTCTCCCTCTCAATAAGGCGCGGCTGCGGGGAAGGGACGACAGGTGCCTGAACCTTCTCGACTTCGGGATGGGCTCCTAGGGAAGATGCTAGGGACCCTGCAGGTCCGCCCGCCGTCCGCAGATCGCCGGGAGGGGGCGGGGCCTGCGCCAGCTAAAGGTTCCGCGCGGGACGTACCACCGCGCGCCGGGGAAGGGGTTCCAGAGGCCGGGCCGGCGCTGCTGCCTCCGCGCCCCTAGCCGATACCACGGAACCCCTTCACCCGGCCCTCGGCCCCCTTGTGGAAATGGGACTCCGGGGTTCTCTTTCCCCACAGCCGCTTCCTTAAAGACTTCCTCCGGCCCCTCGGTCGAGTGGGAGGCCCCGGAAATGGGGGCCGAGCGGCACCTAGCCAGCCGCGGTGGAAGTGTCCAGTCGTTTACCAACTCCACCGCACCCCCACGCAAACGCACCCACTCCGGTGCCGCCGCCGCTGCCCTTACCAGCTCTTTGGGCGGCTTCTCCTGGGTTTTTCCAAACAGCCCCATGGCGAACTGACCTCGTCTCGCCCCTCCCGGCTTTCCGTTCCCCGCGCCGTGGCAGGTCACGGGCAGCCGCCTGGGCGGGGCCGCTGAGAGGCAAGGAGTCTGGGCGCCAGGAGCAGGGAGCGGCCGCGGGGAGCCTGGTGCGCATGCGCCGAACTCATGCGCAGACTCGGGGCGGAGGTTTTGTCAGAAAGGTTGACGCAATCGCGCACTTTCGGGGAGGGGACTTGTGGACCCAGGTGAGGAGCTAGGTGTGTTTTTCTGAGGCGTAGAGGTGATTCCTCCGAAGGATGCGAACTTACTGACTGAACCCGGTGATAACAGCTGCACCTGCTCACCTAAATCTGTATTTTGTTGTCCCGGAAGTCTGTTTTTTCAGTCGCTCAGTCGTGTCTGACTTTGTGACCCCAGGGACTGCAGCACGCCAGGCTTCCCTGTCCTTCACCATCTCCCGGACTTTGCTCAGACTCACGTCTGTTGAGTCGGGTGATGCCATCCAACCATCTCATCCACTGTCATCCGTTTCTCCTGCCCGCAGTCTTTCCCAGCAGCAGGGTCTTTTCCAAAGAGTCGAATCTTTACATCAGGTGGCGAAAGGATTGGAGCTTCACCTTCAGTCTTTCCGGTGAATATTCAGGGTTGATTTCCTTTAGGATTGACTGGTTTGATCTCCTTACTGTCCGGAAGTCTGTATCTCCGCCCAAGCAAGATACTTTTATAACCACTTTCCTAAGATCGTAAGCACCTCACATGCAGCGAGCCAGAAACGACCGCTTCCTCCCGCTAGAGCTGCTCCTCCCCTCTGTTGTCTCCACCATGGCCTAGTCACTAAAACCGGGGCATCATTCTTTCTCCCCTCTCCTTTCAAGTCCCAACAGTTGTAACTTTTCAATTTTTTAAGGAACTCCAGCCCTCCCCTTTCATCTCCAGTGTCACAGCTTTTGTTCAGGCCATGGCAATTTCCAACGGGGATAATTCCTACCTGCCTTGTGCCTGTGTGTATGCGTGTGTTTGTGTGGTCCTGCAGTCTGCATCGGAGAAGGCAATGGCACCCCACTCCAGTACTCTTGCCTGGAAAATCCCAGGGACGGCGGAGCCTGGTAGGCTGCAGTCCATGGGGTCGCGAAGAGTCGGACATGACTAAGCGACTTCACTCTCAATTTTCACTTTCATGCACTGGAGAAGGAAATGGCAACCCACTCCAGTGTTCTTGCCTGGAGAATCCCAGGGACGGTGGAGCCTGGTGGGCTGCCGTCTATGCACAGAGTCGGACACGACTGAAGTGACTTAGCAGCAGCAACAGTCTGCATAGACCGTGGGGGTGCTAAGTCACTTCAGTAATGTCTGACCCTTTGCGACCCTATGGACCATAACCTGCCAGGCTCCTCTGTCCGTGGGATTCTCCAGGCAAGAATACTGGAGTTGGTTGCCATGCCCTCCTCCAGGGGATCTTCCTGACTAAGGGATCAAATTCGGGTCTCTTATGTCTCCTGCATTGGTAGGCAGATTCTTTAACACTAGCACTACCTGGGAAGCCCACATAAACCATATAACCTTAATAAAATTCTCAAAGGACTCTGTGACTAGAAAGAAGTAGTTGCATTTTAGCTGGGCAATCTCTGAATCTACACTGGTGAGCTGCTGGTTATTCTCATTACCTTGTCTCATGATGGTGAAGAATCCACTTATTTACGACCTCAACCCCATACTCCCATCTCTGGTGGGACTGTAAAATGGTACAACCATTCTGAAAATACTTTGGCAGGTTCTTTAAATGATAAACATATATCTGCCTCATGCCATTTCCACTGCTAGTTATTTATCCAAGAGGAGGAAAAGCACATGTGATTACAAAGACTTGTACTGGCATCCTTATTTGTATTTGCTGAGAAATGGAAATAATCCAATGGTCCATCAACAAGTAAATGGATAAACCAGTTGTGGTAGATAATAAAAATAGAACAAACTTGATATCTGCGTCAACATAGATGAATCTCAAAATAGTTATGCTGAGTGAAAGAAGCCAGGAAATAAAGTACATTCTGTATGATTTCATTTCTATGACATTCTAGAAAATGCAAACTCTAGTGCTAGTAGATCAGTGGTTGCTAGGGGACAGGGGTTGTTTTTAAAAGAGGCAAGAAGGAGAGATTGCAAAGGGACGTAAAGGATATTTGGGGAGGTGATGGACATTATCTTGCTTGTGGCAACAGTATCACAGATATATGCTTTTGTTAAAAATTGGACACTTCACCATGGAACCAGCCTAAATGTCCATTAACAGATGAATGGATAAAGAAGATATTGTAGATATGGATAATACAATGGAGTATTACTGAGCCATAAAAAAGAATGAAATGATGCCATTTGTAGCAACATGGATGGACCTAGAGATTATTATACTAAGTGAAGTAAGTCAGACAGAAGAGGCCAAATACCATACAATATCACTTACGTGCTGAATCTAAAAAACAATCAAATGAACTTGTTTGTAAAATAAACAGTCTCACAGACATAGAAAACAAACTCATGGTTCCCACAAGGAAAGGAGGACGGGCAAGAGATACACACTGCTGTATATAAAACAACAGGACCTACTGTATAGCACACGGGACTATATTCAATATGTTGTAATAACCAAAAATGGAAAAGAATCTGAAAAAGATATATAACTGAATCACTTTCTGTACACCTGAAACTCACACACTGTGAATCAACTGTACTTCAGTAAAAACAGACACTTGAATTTGTACACTTTACATCAACATACTTCAATAATGTTCTAAAAAATAGCAGTACATGTTCATTGTAAAAAGTAGAACTTCCACACTCTCTCAGGGAAAAAGTTCTCAAATTATTTATAGTTATTTAAATAATTGGTGTGAATTCTTTGTGGCTTTTACTTTGGAGAATATGTTTTTAATATAGTTTTACTTCTTTGGGATCATATCCTACATACTGTTTTGCAATCTTGTTTTTAAAAAATTTTGCATAGATTTTCTTTGATGTTAATATCTAGAGCTAAGGGATTCCAAAGCAGGAATGTACTATTATTTATTTAACCATTTCCCTATCGTATAACGCAATGTGGTTTCCAATTTTCCCCTTTAACAATAGACACAGTTTAAAGCACAAGTTTTAAAGTACTAACTATATACTCTGTATAGGTTGCACAGTTTGAGCTACCAACAGTGTACTAGAGTTCTCTTTTCCCTAAATGCTCGCTGACAATGAATATTATGAATATTATTAATCACTTATATGTTTGCCAATTCAAGGGCATATTGTTTTAAATTTTCATTTATCTGATTACTAGTCTAGATGAGCATCTTTTTGTATGTTTTTTGGCTATTTGAATCTTTTTTGTGAATTGCCTCTTTGTATCCTTTGCCCATTTTCCATTGAATTGTCTCCCTTCCTTTTTTTTTTTGTTTCTGGTTTTTTTTAGTATGATGGAGCTCTCTGAAGATAAGAGATCTGTGGAAATGTTTTGAAGTCTCCTTCACCATACCCCTCTTCTTCTTTTTTTTTTTTTTTTTTTGAGCATGAACTATAAAGCGGCAATTTTTCAGGCGGGGGGACACTGGACTCCAGTTAGTCAATGATATTTACCAAATACTTATTATATATTAAGCACTCTATAGGCTCTAAGAAAACAACAATGAATGAAAAGAACCCCATACAATCTGATGAGAAGGACAAGTACTAAATAATGGTGATAAGTAAAATCAAGTGAATTACCACAAATGTGTAAAATTCTGACTATAGGAAGCACATGATGAATAGTGACCCTTCTCTGAGCCTATTTTGCTTTATTGTGCCTCACAGATACTGCTTTTTTTTTTTTTTTAACAGTTAGTTTGTGGCAACCTTGCATCACCAAGTCTCTTGGCACCATTTTTTCAATGACATTTGCTCACATTGTTTCTGTGTCACATTTTGGTAATTCTAGCAACATTTCAAACTTCTTCACTATTACTATATATTTGTTATGATCTGTGATCAGTGACCTTTGATGTTACTATTGCAAAAGTAATACAACTTATTGAAGCCTCAGATGATGGTTAGCCTTTTTTAGCAATAAAGTATTTTTTATATGTACATTTTTTAGACATAATGCCATTGCATATTTAATGGACTACAGTGTAGTGTAAACATAACTTTTATATACACTGGGAAACCAAAAAATTCATGTGACAAGCTTTCTTGCATTATTCGCTTTATCGAGGTGGTCTGGAATCAACTCGCAGTAACTCCAAGGTATGCCTGTATAAGCTGAGCCCTGATGGATGAGCAAGAGGAGAGATGAAGAGTTTCCAGTGCAAAAGAAACAGCATGTGCCTAGAGCCTTCCCAGTTACTGGATGGGGGTTTGGGATCACAAGCATTTCATTTACTAAACGCACTTGTCTAAAGTTGGTCATCGCCTCTTCACTCCCAATGCAAGGGCCCTGGTTTCAATCCCTGCTCAGTAAACTAGATCCTATATGCTGCATCTAGGAGTTCATGTGCTGCAACTAAAGACCCCATGTGCCACAACCAAGACCCAACAGAGCCAAAGAAATAAAAGTAAATAAAAATAAAGTTGGTCCTCAAGGACAGAGAGGTCAGAGTGTATAGGACATTTGATTTGGCGTGTGGCAGCCTATGGAAATACGCCACCCATAGCTACTGACAGAGCCTTAAAAATACATCAATACGGTTGCTACTCAGTGACTGGAAGGGCACTGTGCACCCTCCACACATTTTCAGAACTCCACTCTTACAGCAACATATACTCTCTATTTGTCTCCTGAAACTGCCTTGGCATTGGACAACCCTGTTAGCTCAGATGGTAAAGAATCTGCCTGCAATGCAGAAAACCTGGGTTCGATCCCTAGGTCGGGAAGATTTCCTGGAGAAGGGAATGGCTACCCCCTCCAGTATTCTTGCCTGGAGAATTCTATGGACAGACCGTGGAGTTGCAAAGAGTTGGACATGATTGAGTGACTAACACTTCAAACAGTGCTGTGGCTGTGGCTGTAATTTATCCTTCCTACACAGGCCTCAGGAAGCTTGCACCGGATCCTCCCACCTGCTGAGACTCACATCTGAGGGGGTGGGAAGAACTAAGTGAGCAGGCATTCTGGCTCTTTACTCCTGCCAAGCACCGCAAGTGTTTAACAGGATTGCACTCCCTTCCATATGTTCACACAGACATTTATTCACACACATTTTTAAGGTTTTATATGCACTCTCCTCCTGATCCCTGAAAAATATTATAAACAGATGTTCTGAAAGGTGTCTCAATGCCCAGTGCTTTAAAATTTCCCTAAATTTGAAATGACAAATAGAAAGTACTGTTTCCTTCCTTCCCCCAGTTTGCCCTTGCTTATTTCGGTAAGATTTCCTACCTTAGAGAGCTTCCTGGCTTACAACTGTTCCTCATACACCAGGTAGACAGTTTAATGAAATGCTTTGGGCAAGAAAGTCACAATCCAATTCCTAGGAGGAATGTTGACCTAATAAAAACAAGATATACCTTGTTTTATACAACAGATGGACTCTCAAAATTTTAGCTATAAACTGACCTTTGGGAAACTGAATTCCCTCCCATACCTTATATAATAATTTTGGAGTGGATTTCTTAATTTCTGACTAACCTCCAGTGTGAGGGACTCCTGACCACAGTTTATGACTTGAGATAAGGCAAAGAGAAACTTTGAATCATCTCCTGCCCATTTCCAACCTTCCTCCACCAACCTTACAATGACTCTAGTATTAAGACTCCTATTTTAGGGCTTTCTTCAAGCTCAGACAGTAAAGAATCTGCCTGCAATGCAGGGGACCTGGGTTCGATCCCTGGGTTCAGAAGATCCCCTGAAGTAGGAAATGGCAACCCATTCTAGTATCGCCTGGAGAATCCCATGGACAGAGGAGCCTGGCAGGCTACAGTCCATAAGGTCACATACAGCTGGACATGACTGAGCAACTTTCATTAGATTCTACGAGGCTACTTTAACAAAGTATGACAAATCAGGTGGTTTAAACAAGATAAATTTATTCTTTCACAGTTCTGGGGCCAGAAATCCAAAAGCAAGGTATCAGTAGGGCCATTCAATAGGGCCATGCTCCATCTGAGACTCTGGGGAGGATCATTCCTTGCCCTTTTCCAGGTTCTGGTGATGGCCATCAAGCACTGGCTTTCCTCAGCTTGCCACTGCATCACTCCAATCTCTACCTCTGTTACTATGTAGTGTTTGTGTTAGTCAGCTTGGGGTGCCAAAACTAAATACCAAAGACTGGGTGGCTCAAACAACAGAAATTTATTTTCTAGTAATTCTAGAGGCTGAAAGTCCAAGATAAGTGCCAGCCTGGGGAGAGCACTCTTCCTGGCTTGGCCTTCTTGCTAGGATCTCACATGGTAGAGACATAGCCTTCTCTTATAAGAGTACTAATAACTATTGCCTTCTCTTATAAGAGTACTAATCTGTCATGAGGTCCCCACCTCAAGGCCTCATCTAAATCTAATCATCTCCCAAAGGACCCTTCTCCAAATACCATCACATAGGGGGTTAGGGCTCCAATGTATCATGGATTTGGGGAAGACACAATCCAGTCCACAGGGATACTCTCCTCTTTGTAAGCACAGCAGTCCTACTGTATGAAGGGTTCACCCTAATCCAGCATGACCTCATCTTAACTATATCTGCAATGACCCTATTTCCAAATAAGGTCACATTCTGAGGTACTAGGGGTTTAGAATGTCATCTTTTGAAGGGGCACAATTCAACTTCCAACAATCTTCACATATACACATGGGTCCTACACTTGAAAGAAGAAATAAAGTGATAGAGGGTGGAGGCAAACCGGTTAGCTGAATTCTTTAAACAACAACAACAAACCTCTATCCTCCATCGTGCCCCAAAGTAGGGGTAGTTCCCATTTGGGAAGGGTAAGTACATATCTGATGACTGGCTCTGGCTTGAAGCGAGTACCGTCCCTGGGAAATCACAGTAATCACTGCAGCCACCCTGTATTGCCCTCTAGAGCACCATTTCTATCACCAAATCTCCTCTCATGGGAGACTACATGCCTTTTCTTATTTCTCCACAGCACAGCAGGGACAAAGCCTGAACTTAAAAAAAAATCGAACGACAGGAAACTGTACTTATACTCTGTAATAACCTGTATGGGAAAAGAATCTTTAAAAGAGTAGATATATGTATACTTTGGCCACCTGATGCAAACAACTGACTCATTGGAAAAGACCCTGATGCTGGGAAAGATTAAAGACTGGAGAAGAAGGGGACAACAAAGGATGAGATGGTTGGATAGCATTACTGACTCTACGGACATGAGTTTGAGCAAGTTCCAGGAGTTGGTGATGGACAGGGAAGCCTGGTGTACTGCAGTCCATAGGGTCGCAAAGAGTTGAACACGACTGAACTGATATGTATATGTATAACTGACTCACTTTTATGTATAGCAGAAAGTGGCATTATAAATCAACTATACTCCAATAAAAAACTAAAAATAAAAGCAAAGCAGATCAAAAATATAACTGGACAAGTTCTATTTTAAACCATAAGAAAAATCAAACTGAATTTTTAAGCAATACTTTACTAAGGTCTCCAAGAAACAGTATCAGAATCGGAAAGTGTGAGCATGCAGCTCACACATTCAACGTTTTGGGGACTGGAAATTCTGAAAAACTCACTGCAAACCACATAGTTTTCATAACATACAGCTGCACTATTTTATGTGCATGGTTGGTCTCAGAAAAATAAGGGAAATCAGTAATATCTGCCAATAACAGAAACCAAGAACCCTGTTTGTGTACTGCAAAAAGAGTATGACACAGACAGTAAGTGTTCAAATAAGTGTATGTCCTGTGCATTTGTACATATGTGTAAACCTACAGAATCACTACATAGATCAATATTTAAAACATTTCCAAATCTTAGAAGGCTCCATCATCCCTGTTTCTAGTCAACATCCCCAAAAGAGAACCATTAGTCTGATTTCTATCTCTATAGATTTAGTTTCAGCTCTTCTTGAACTTTGCGTAAATGGAATCAAATAGTACGCTTGATTTTAATGACTGGATAGAGGAACAGAAGGCAAGGCCTTTGGCAGGATAAAATGGTGAAGCAAAATTGAGACACCCCCCCACCCCGAAGCTAGGAGCCATGATGACCTTATCCTCAGTGAAAGAATAGGCTAGGAAAAAAGTCTTATCTGCTTGCAAAGGCAGCCAAGAAGGAAATGTTTTAGGCCACAGCTCTGAAGGAAAAATAAAAATAGAAGGCTTCCTTAAGAAAGCATCATTATAAATATGCCCTTATATGGATTTAAAGCCATACTATATTCTCACAGTGTTGGAAATCCCAAGCCTAGATATTAATTTAAACTGTTCTTTAGTGGACGGCATCATCAGTACCTGTCAGAACATTCTGAGCTCATTTTGAAAGAATATACCCCAAATTCAGGCACTGCAGTATTCCTACAGATTGTATGCTTAGTCATTCAGTCTTATGTCCAACTCTTTGTGATCCCATGGACTGTTGCCCACCATGCTCCTCTGTCCCTGTAATTTTCCAGGCAGGAATACTGGAGTGGGTTGCCATTTCCTACTCCAAGGGATCTTCCTGACCCAGGGATCAAACCTGTGTCTCATACATATTAAGATAAACAAAATTTTCCAAATGCAAATATGTGAGGCCAAGAGTAAATTTAAAAGAAATCATAATTATAGTCCAAAGCACATCAGATATTAGAATTCTCAAATGTAAAATAAAAATACTATACTTAAAATGTTCAAAGAAATGAAAGAGGGACTTAAAGAAACAAGAGACCATAAAAATGAAAAAAGAACCAAAGAATTTCTAGACGTAAGAAAATATAACAACAGAAATAAAAACCTTAGTCACTGAATAAACCTCAGTGAATGAATTAAACAGCAGATTACACATGGGCTACCACTCAACCATAAAAAGAATAAAATTTTGCCATTTGTGAAAACATGGATGGACTTGAAAGGTATTATGCTAAGTGAAATAAGCCAGACAGAGAAAGACAAATATTTTATGATCTCACTTATATGTGGAATCTAAAACACAAACAAATTAGTGAATATAACAAAAAAGAAGGCAGACTCACAGATATAGAGAACAAACTAGTGGTTATTACAGTGGAGAGGGAGGGGAAAGGGGCATTAAAAGAACAGGGATTAAGAAATACAAACTGTTATATATATATAATAAGGTACAATGGTATATTGCACAACACAGGGAATATAGTCAACGTTTTATAGTAATATTGCAGGTAAGTCACGTCAGTCATGTCCGACTCTGTGCAACCCCATAGACAGCAGCCCACCAGGCTCCCCCGTCCCTGGGATTCTCCAGGCAAGAACACTGGAATGGGTTGCCATTTCCTTCAATGCATGAAAGTGAAACGTGAAAGTGAAGTCGCTCAGTTGTGTCTGACTCTTAGCGACCCCATGGACTGCAGCCCACCAGGCTCCTCCATCCATGGGATTTTCCAGAGTGGGTTGCCAGTGCCTTCTCCTTATAGTAATATTAATGTAGTATAAAATTGTGAATCACTGTATCATACACCGGTAACTTGTATGAACAATTAGAAAACAAAGATCATGGCATCTGGTCCCATCACTTCATGGGAAATAGATGGGGAAACAGTGTCAGACTTTACTTTTTGGGGCTCCAAAATCACTGCAGATGATGACTGCAGCCATCAAATTAAAAGACTCTTACTCCTTGGAAGAAAAGTTATGACCAACCTAGATAGCATATTCAAAAGCAGAGACATTACTTTGCCAACAAAGGTCCGTCTAGTCAAGGCTATGGTTTTTCCTGTGGTCATGTATGGATGTGAGAGTTGGACTGTGAAGAAAGCTGAGCACTGAAGAATTGATGCTTTTGAACTGTGGTGTTGGAGAAGACTCTTGAGAGTCCCTTGGACTTCAAGGAGATCCAACCAGTCCATTTTGAAGGAGATCAGCCCTGGGATTTCTTTGGAAGGAATGATGCTAAAGCTGAAACTCCAGTACTTTGGCCACCTAATGCAAAGAGTTGATTCATTGGAAAAGACTCTGATGCTGGGAGGGATTGGGGGCAGGAGGAGAAGGGGATGACAGAGGATGAGATGGCTGGATGGCATCACTGACTCGATGGACATGAGTCTGAGTGAACTCCTGGAGTTGGTGATGGACAGGGAGGCCTGGCGTGCTGCGATTCATGGGGTCACAAATAGTCAGACACGACTGAGCGACTGAACTGAACTGAACTTGTATGATATTGTGTATCTACTACACCTTGACTTTTTAAAATTGGCAAAAAGAAATCGAATCACCATGTTGTACACCCTGAATTATCATAGTGTTGTAGATCAATTATACTTCAAAAACAAACAAACAAACTCATAGAAAAAGAAATCATATTTGTGGTTTCCAGAGATAGGATATGGAGGAAGGAGGAACTGTATGCAAGTACTCAAAAGGTACCAACTTCCAGTCAAAAATAATACCGCTAACTGCTGCTGCTAAGTCACTTCAGTCGTGTCCGACTCTGTGCGACCCCATAGACGGCAGCCCACCAGGCTCCCCCGTCCCTGGGATTCTCCAGGCAAGAACACTGGAGTGGGTTGCCATTTCCTTCTCCAGTGCATGAAAGTGAAAAGGAAAGTGAAGTCGCTCAGTCGTGTACGACTCAGTGACCCCATGGACTGCAGCCTACCAGGCTCCTCCACCCATGAGTGGGGTGCCATTGCCTTCTCCAAAGGGATGTAATATACAACACGATAAATATAACTGACACTGCTACGTGTTATATATGAAAGTTGAGAGTACATGTTAAGAATTCTTATCACAAGAGAAGACATTTTTATTTCTTTAATTTTGTATCTATGCAATGAGGGATGTTCACTAAATTTATTGTGTTAATCATTTAATGATGTATAAATGTCAAATCATTATGCTGTATACCTTAAAACAGTGTCATACATCACATATCTCAATTAAAGTGGGAGAAAAAGAATGATTAATATTAAAAACACTGACAGTATCAAGTGCAGGAAAACAATATGGAGTAATCAAGAATTTTTCTCATTTTTGGCTGTGCAGCACAGCATGCAGGATCGTAGTCCCCTAACCAGGGATCAAACCCATGCCCCCACAGTGGAAGTGTGGTGTCTTAACCACTGGATCGCCAGGGAAGTCCCGAAATGAGAATTCATATCTACTGCTGACTAGAGTGTACATTGGTACAACTAGTTTGGAAAATTCTTTAGCAGTATCAACTAAAGCTAAAGATGTAAAAACTTTATGTTAGAGCAACTCCATCCCTTGTTATATACTCAACATACATGTTTATGTCCATCAAATGACTGTATAGTGATATTCAAAGCAGATTTATTCATAATAGCAAAAATGGAACAGATATCCATCAGCAAATAAATATGTAAATTGTGGTATATTTATACAATAGCATACTAATCAGCAATACAAAAAATGAACTACAGACACATGCAACATCATGGTTGAATCTTGGTGCGACAACTGTATTCTGCTGAGATCAAGCTCTCTGTATTACAATCAGGAAATTGTTCTGTGCAGTGAGCTAGGTAATTGTGGAGCTTACCGTTAGTTGCCCTTCTCTTAGGGATCTTCAGTCTTGTGCTGCCTGTTTGTCCACTGCCTGAAAGCAATTGCTCATATAGTTTGGTCTGGCTTTACAGTTACAGCAAGACCAGTCTATTACCAATTCCTCCATCATAGCTAGAAGTCCTGTGTCATTATTAAGAAATAATATGAATTGCACTTAGGAAAACTCAATGAAGGGATGGAGAGAGGAAAATGATAACGTAACTGCAAGAGCCTTTACTTGTATTGGAACCGAAGACACAGAATATTTAGGTGGAAGGAAGATTAGTAAATTTTTGATACGATATGATTGAGATGCTGTAATTGATGACATGAGATGACTGAGATGCTGTAATAGTTAAAGGCTAGTCTACTATAACAGAGAGACCTGAAATGCAATGATCTAAATATTAAGTGTACTTGTTTGTGGAATGGTCTAGTAATCTCCATAGTCAGGGAGCTCTGCTCTGTGAGGTCATGCAAGAACTCAGGCTGGTGAGGTAGCGCCGTGCACTGGTCACACCTGACTTTCAAGTCATCACCATATCTGGCAAGCTGATGTAGGGGAGAAAGTTAGTTATACTACACATACCCAATATTTTAAGTCAAGATCCAGAAGTGGCATGCATCGCTTTTGCTTACAGTGCATTGATAGGAATTACTCACATTGGTCACACCTAACTACAGTGGGAGCTGAGAGATACTGATAGCTGGATATCTGTTC
Organism: Bos mutus; assembly: GCF_027580195.1. Classification (NCBI taxonomy): domain Eukaryota; kingdom Metazoa; phylum Chordata; class Mammalia; order Artiodactyla; family Bovidae; genus Bos; species Bos mutus. The sequence goes on from NC_091627.1 coordinate 58,472,962, forward strand.
AGCTAGAATTCTAGTATAATGGAGAATGGGAGAATAGGTTGGTGACAGGGTGTGAAGAGGTCAACAGTCAACAAGTGTGCCGTGGATGTTTGTGGGTTCCCCAAGTGAACTGCTCATAAGATAGCTCTGTATGGAGATCTGGTATTGAATAGTGTTCTGGACTAGAGACATAAACTCAGAAGTCAGCAGTATATAAGTGGGAGTCAAGGACATGAGTATCAATGCAATCACCCAAATGAATTGAGAAGTGCAAAAGAACCCTGGGAGAATAACTCTGAAGGAGGTAAGGAGGAAGGAGGTCCCAGAAAGGAAATTACAAAGGATAGGAGAAGTGGAAGGAAAATCAGGTAGAGGAGGACCAGAGAAGGCTAAGCAAAAAAAAAGCGAGTGATCAACAGAGCCACCATATTCACAGAACTCGGGTAATGTAAATACAGAAATACATTCACTGGGTTTTATTATTAGTTCAACTTCAATAAATATAGGAAGGATAAACAAATGAACACTGAAGGAGGTAATAAAGGCCTAAAGCATTAATAATGGAAATAAAAGGACAGTTTAAGGCAGTACAAAGTATGATTTTTAATAGTCATATAGCTGAAAAATGATTGGCTGTGAGTTGATGATTATTGAAATTGGGTACATGGGATTTTATTATATTAATCTCTTTACTTTTGTGTATAGCTAAAAATTTCCGAGGGAAAAAATGTTTAAAAAAAAAAAATCCATCCTGCCCCCCAAAGAGACAGCTACAGACAGGGAGAAAATATGTAATATGTATATTTGACAAAGGACTTACATACAGAATATATAAATAACTCCTATAATTCAATGAGACAGTAACTCAATAGAAAAATGGGGAAAAGATTTGAAGAAGGACTTCACAAAAGAGGTAACTCAAATGACCAATAAACATGTGACAATGTGTCAAGTGTCAGCTGTCATTGGAGAAATGCAAACAAAACCCACTAATTATAAGAATGAAAAAAATGTAACATCAAATTTTAACAAGAGTGTGGAACGACTGTAAGTCTCATACACTGCTGGGGAGGGTGTAAATTGGTAGAACCACTTCAGAAAACTGTCAGTGTTTATCAAAACTGAACTGAGGGACACTCAATAACCCAGAAATTTCACCCTCAACAGAAATGTGACCCAAGTCACATAAAAGGATGTTCATAGCAGCACTATTTATACTTGTAAAAGACTGGAAATAAGCTAAATGTCCCCCATAATGGAATGTATAAATTGTCACATGTTCATCAATACTATGCAGTAATAATGATGAACAAATGACTGCTCCGTACAATAGAGATGAACCTCATGAACATATAAATGAGAGATCTAACCCTAACCACACAAAATACCACACACTATATGATTCCATTTATGTAACACTCAAAAAGAAGCCAAACTAATCTATGGTTTTGGAAGTTATCACAGAGATTAACTTTGGGGAGGATGGTGGAAGTAATGACTAAGGAAACAAGGGAGGTTGCTGGGATGTGGCAATTGCTCAGTTTCTTAATCTGGGTGATGGGTTACATGAGTGTGTTGAGTTTGTAATAAATTAATAATCTTGACATTTAATATTTATCTGTCTAGTCAAGGCTATGGTTTTTCCAGTAGTCATGTATGGATGTGAGAGTTGGACTGTGAAGAAAGCTGAGTGCTGAAGAATTGATGCTTTTGAACTGTGGTATTGGAGAAGACTCTTGAGAGTCCCTTGGACTGCAAGGAGATCCAACCAGTCCATTCTGAAGGAGATCAGCCCTGGGATTTCTTTGGAAGGAATGATGCTGAAGGTGAAACTCCAGTACTTTGACCACCTCATGCGAAGAGTTGACTCATTGGAAAAGACCCTGATGCTGGGAGGGATTGGGGGCAGGAGGAAAAGGGGATGACAGAGGATAAGATGGCTGGATGGCATCACCAACTTGATGGATGTTGAGTTTGAGTGAACTCCAGGTGTTGGTGATGGACAGGGAGGCCTGGCGTGCTGCAATTCATGGGGTTGCAAAGAGTCGGACATGACTGAGCGACTGAACTGAACTGAACTGACGGAGATATAGTCAGGCTTCCCAGGTGTCTCAGTGTTAAAAGAATCTGTCTGCCAATGCGAGAGACATGGGTTCGATCCCTGGGTAGGGAAGATCTCCTGAAGAAAGAAATGGCAACGCACTCTGGTATTCTTGCCTAGGCAATCCATGGATAGAGGAGCCTGGGGGGCTATAGTTCATGGGGTTGCAAAGAGTCGTACACAACTGAGCATGCATGCATGCGTGGAGATACATTGCCCTTCAGTAAAAACTTTAAAGGGGAAAAAAATAACATATTTTCCCTGTGAAAGTCACTCAGTCGTGTCTGACTCTGCGACCCCATGGACTACACAGTCCATGTAATTCTCCAGGCAATACTGGAGTGGGTAGCCTTTCCCTTCTGAAAATGGTTAAAGAAGGTACTGTTCATTTGTTCCATCCTTTTCTTGTCCTGTATGGGTGTGATCAGTTGCTCAGTCATGTCCATCTCTTTTCGACCCCATGGACTATAGGAGCCACCAGGCTCCTCTGTCTATGAAATTTTCCAAGCAAGAATACTGGAGTTCGTTGCCAGTTCCTACTCCAGGGGTTCTTCCTGACCCAAATATTGAACCTGTGTCTCTTGCATCTCCTGCATTTGCAGGCAAGTTCCTTACCACTGAGCCAACTGGGAAGCCCTACCTCTCCTGTCCTACTCCTCTACTTTTTTCTTAAGCTGATTAATACATGTTACAAGGCATCAAAAGCCTTTTCCATTTCTCACCTGTGGTTCACTCTATAAGAATATTATTTCAGGAAATACTAGTACTGCACTCAGGCTATGGCATAATTTTCAGATAAATAAGCAACTTACAATTAACACCACATTCTCCTAGACTAAAACTTCTAGCTGTTTGAACAAACTCAAGGTCTCTGATTACCAGATTCTAAATAAAACACATATGTTGTTCCAAAATGGGTTAGATACATTCCTCCTTAAAGGAATGCAACTGAATGAATTATTATAGTCTTACTTTAGCCCTTAGAAAATTTGAAATTATAAAAGATCCTTTCTCTGATTTCTGTATAGCCCAGTCTGGTGCATATTATACCATGAACTATCTTCTGCTGTGGTGATATTACCTCTCATCCTTTCCACAGCCCTGAAAATACAGCAGGGTCTGGAATTCTGTCGTCTATCACTCCATACAGCAGAAAGTATGTTTGGCTGAAGCAGGAGAAAGATGCTCTCATGTCTCCTGATTGCTGTTTTGGAGATACTAGGGGATGAGTTTGGTGCTAAACTCTTGAGGATGGTCTTTAATAGTTCACAGATTTCTCTCTGAATAAAAATTCTGGTTAAATAGATGCCATTTTGATGAATAAATGTAAGTAGCATAACATATTTCAGAGCAACTTGGTTAATCAGAACTAGTTCTTGTCAACAGATGAACTCCTGACTCATCTTCCTTCCCAAAGATAGCGACATGGGAAGTGTCCTGCCACCTGTCCAGATCTGGGTCTCCAGCACCTGCTGTTGCTCTACTGCCAGTTAACTGCATATTCTTCTGTGGATCCTGGCAGGAGAACTGTTTGAAGATTCTTGCAAATGTAGCAAATCTTTCGTTAAATGATGACTGTGTCAGTTCATTCATAAGAGAGACATCAACAATCTAAATCAAGGCATAATATTGGACAAAGGGGCCTTCACACTTGTTTCTGCCACTCAGATTCTATTATTTTCAACAATAAAACTGTAAGAATGCTCTTTTTTTCTCATTAAAAACCCCATTAAGTGCTATTAAAGCAAAATATTATATATTAAGATTGGTTACAGTCCACTATGCTCAATACTAACAAATAATTTGAATAATACTGTTTTAAAAGCCCAAGATATTCCTGTTTGGCATTTTAAGGGATGCTTCCTATCCAAGCCTCTGGCAACAAAGCTGGGAGTCAGCTTGAGGCATTTTGTTCCAGAAACCTATTGTTTTTAGCCACTTGGCTCAGGAAATTAGTAAAACTAAATGGAGAGCATTTAAACAACATAACAAAAGTGGCCCTGAAAATATCAGAGTTCTAACTTCCCTTTTGTTGTGTCTGAAACTCTACGACTCTGTCTTTGTGAAAAGACCTCCTCAAACTCCAGATTGTTACCCAGGCAGAAACATGTCACCAGACCCTTTATCAACAAATAGATGATGCTCTCAAAGTCCATTCCCAAATGAAAAAGTTTGTAGAATTTTACTAAGAGTAGCAACACTGACTAAACATACTAGACAGGTGGTGATAAGTTTGGTAAAGGGCAAAATTAGAGAAGATTTATAAAATTCAAGCAAATATTCTTTATTGAATATCTACTCTGGGTCTAAAATGTTAAGGATATAACAGTAGATTATAGCATTACTTCTGCCTTCAGGGAGCTTATCATTTTTAAAGAAAGAAAATACTTCCACAAGAAATAGAGAAGATAGAGGAAAAAACTCTTGAGCAGAACACAATTGTGCATCCCACTATTACAGTTAACCAGAGTTCAGTAATTAGAAAGCCTACATACTTGGAATTTTTAATTAAATTCACTAGGTCGCTCTAAGAATTCAAAAATAAAAAAGTTACAGTTCAGAGTCTGTCAATCTTGAATTTCTCCTTCAATTCTCTACCTCCAGGAAAACAAAAGCATTGTTTGCTATGCTTCACAATTAAAGCATGAGTCATGCTTCCATGGACTAGGCTTCCTTGGTGGCTCAGAGGTAAAGAATCTGCCTGCTAATGCAGGAGACATAGGAGACCTGGGTTGGATCCCTGGGTCAGGAAGATCCCCTGGAGAAGGAAATGGCAACCCACCCCAGTATTCTTGCTTGGGAAATCCCATAGACAGAGGAGCCTGGTGGGCTACAGTCGATAGGGTTGCAGAGTAGGACATGACCGAAGTGACTTAGCATGTACATATGCAACTGCAGCCATGAAATTAAAAGACGCTTACTCCTTGGAAGGAAAGTTATGATCAACCCAGATAGCATATTCAAAAGCAGAGACATTACTTTGCCAACAAAGGTCCGTCTAGTCAAGGCTATGGTTTTTCCTGTGGTCATGTATGGATGTGAGAGTTGGACTGTGAAGAAAGCTGAGCACTGAAGAATTGATGCTTTTGAACTGTGGTGTTGGAGAAGACCCTTGAGAGTCCCTTGGACTGCAAGGAGAACCAACCAGTCCATTCTGAAGATCAGCCCTGGGATTTCTTTGGAAAGAATGATGCTAAAGCTGAAACTCCAATACTTTGGCCACCTCATGCAAAGAGTTGACTCATTGGAAAAGACTCTGATGCTGGGAGGGATTGGGGGTGGGAGGAGAAGGGGACAACAGAGGATGAGATGGCTGGATGGCATCACTGACTCGATGGACGTGAGTCTGAGTGAACTCTGGGAGTTGGTGATGGACAGGGAGGCCTGGCACGCTGCGATTCATGGGGTTGCAAAGAGTCGGACGCGACTGAACTGAACTGACTGATGCAACCTTCCCTGAAGACCTGAACCTCTACCGACTATTTACTCCTTGACCTTACTGTAATACTTTCATAGCATGTCTAGCATTCAAAGGTATTACCTCCATTTTATTCCAAGCATGTTGATATATTTAATGAATAGAGCAAGTTCCTACCTTAAAGGAGTTCACCTGGAAAAGACATGTGTGTAGTTTTAATACAATGCAACTAACTAGGACAGGCATATACCAGCTATCTCTGGGATATAAGAAGGGCAGGACTTCCCTGGTGGTCCAGTGGTTAAGACTCTGCACTCCCAATGCAGGAGGTGAGTTCAATCCCTGGTCGGGGAACAAACATCCCACATGCCAAATGGTGAGGCCTTAAAAAAAAAAAAAAGGGCATATATGAGGAAAGGGCAAGGAGAAATGGGGTTGCTCCATTATTTGCAAAGGTAAGTTTGATCATTTGAGTAGGGTGACTGCCATCAGAGCTTTCACTGTAAAGATATCTGTGTCTCTTCATAAGCCTGGAGAGGAAAGAAAAGATGGGTAGGAGATGTAACATTTCTGGAGAAAGTGAGATCTAGCCAGATAAAGCCTAGAAGAGGGGTGAGAACATGAGGCAGAGGGGACAGACGAGCACCAAGCTGAGAACAAGTAGAGCATGACCCTAAAGAGGCAGGCAGTACAATCACGATGTGTGTAAGTTAGGCCAGGGCCTTGTAAGCCAGTGGTAAGGAGACTGGTTTATCTTCTGGGCTAATACTACTCAATATATTGCAAAGATTACAACTTGCTGGAGGTTTACGTGATAGCAGTTTTTAAGCAATAAAGTACTTTTTAAAACAAGAGATGGGAATACCAGACCACCTGACCTGCCTCTTGAGAAATGTGTATGCAGGTCAGGAAGCAACAGTTAGAACTGGACATGGAACAACAGACTGGTTCCAAATAGGAAAAGGAGTACGTCAAGGCTATATATTGTCACCCTGCTTATTTAACTTATATGCAGAGTACATCATGAGAAACGCTGGGCTGGAAGAAGCACAAGCTGGAATCAAGATTTCTGGGAGAAATATCAATAACCTCAGATATGCAGATGACACCACCCTTATGGCAGAAAGTGAAGAGGAACTAAAAAGCTTCTTGATGAAAGTGAAAGTGGAGAGTGAAAAAGTTGGCTTAAAGCTCAACATTCAGAAAACTAAGATCATGGCATCCGGTCCCACCACTTCATGGGAAATAGATGGGGAAACAGTGGAAACAGTGTCAGACTTTATTTTTCTGGGCTCCAAAATCACTGCAGATGGTGACTGCAGCCATGAAATTAAAAGACGCTTACTCCTTGGAAGGAAAGTTATGACCAACCTAGATAGCATATTCAAAAGCAGAGACATTACTTTGCCAACAAAGGTCCGTCTAGTCAAGGCTATGGTTTTTCCTGTGGTCATGTATGGATGTGAGAGTTGGACTGTGAAGAAGGCTGAGTGCCGAAGAATTGATGCTTTTGAAGTGTGGTGTTGGAGAAGACCCTTGAGAGTCCCTTGGACTGCAAGGAGAACCAACCAGTCCATTCTGAAGATCAGCCCTGGGATTTCTTTGGAAGGAATGATGCTAACGCGGAAAATCCAGTATTTTGGCCACCTCATGCGAAGAGTTGATTCATTGGAAAAGACTCTGATGCTGGGAGGGATTGGGGGCAGGAGGAGAAGGGGACGACAGAGGATGAGATGGCTAGATGGCATCACTGACTCGATGGACGTGAGTCTGAGTGAACTCCAGGAGTTGGTGATGGACAGGGAGGCCTGGCATGCTGTGATTCATGGGGTCGCAAAGAGTTGGACACGACTGAGTGCCTGATCTGATCTGATGTACATTCTTAGATGTGCTATTGCATATTTAATAGACTTCAGTAGTGTAAACATAACTTTTTTAAAAACATAACTTTTATATGCACTGGGAAACCAAGGAATTCCTATGACTGGCTTTACTGCTATACTTGCTTTACTCCAGTGAACTGGTACCAAACTTGCAGTATTTCCAAGGTATGCCTGTAGTCTCCAAAAGTGTGGTGTGCTCTGGGATGCTGGAGGAGAAATTTCAATTATCTTTTAAAATACCTATGGTAGTGGTGGTGATTTAGTTGCCAAGGTGTGTCCGACTTGTGACCCCATGGACTGTAGCCCACCAGGTTCCCCTATCCATGAGGTTTTCCAGGCAAGAATACTGGAATGGGTTGCTATTTCCTTTTCCATAAAATACATTTCATTATGGACAATATTATATGTATGAATTGAAATCAGGACCATAAGACGAAGACTAGGGGATACAGAGAGAGAAGGTAGAGCTGCTTTGAGATTCACTAATTACAGACTGGTTCCAAATAGAAAAAGGAGTACGTCAAGGCTATATATTGTCACCCTGCTTATTTAACTTATATGCAGAGTACATCATGAGAAACGCTGGGCTGGAAGAAGCACAAGCTGGAATCAAGATTTCTGGGAGAAATATCAATAACCTCAGATATGCAGATGACACCACCCTTATGGCAGAAAGTGAAGAGGAACTAAAAAGCCTCTTGATGAAAGTGAAAGAGGAGAGTGAAAATGTTGGCTTAAAGCTCAACATTCAGAAAACTAAGATCATGGCATCCGGTCCCATCACTTCATAGCAAATAGATGGGGAAACAGTGGAAACAGTGTCAGACTTTATTTTTTTGGCCTCCAAAATCACTGCAGATGGTGACTACAGCCATTAAATTAACAGACTCTTACTCCTTGGAAGGAAAGTTATGACCAACCTAGATAGCATATTCAAAAGCAGAGATATTACTTTGCCAACAAAGGTTCGTCTAGTCAAGGCTATGGTTTTTCCTGTGGTCATGTATGGATGTGAGAGTTGGACTGTGAAGAAAGCTGAGCACTGAAGAATTGATGCTTTTGAACTGTGGTGTTGGAGAAGACTCGAGAGTCCCTTGGACTTCAAGGAGATCCAACCAGTCCATCCTAAAGAAGACCAGTCCTGGGTGTTCATTGGAAGGACTGATGCTGAAGGTCAAACTCCAATACTTTGGCCACCTCGTGCGAAGAGTTGACTCATTGGAAAAGACTCTGATGCTGGGAGGGATTGGGGGCAGGAGGAGAAGGGGACGACAGAAGATGAGATGGCTGGATGGCATCACTGACTCTATGGACATGAGTTTGAATGAACTCCGGGAGTTGGTGATGGACATGGAGGCCTGGCGTGCTGCGATTCATGGGGTCGAAAAGAGTTGGACACGACTGAGCAATTGAACTGAACTGAATTACTTAAGAGCACTCAGAAGGAGCTGTTCAGCAGAGAGCTATACATGAAACTGAAGATCTGGGGAGGGGTCTTCGCCTGAACATGGTGATTTGGGACATCTGCTGAAAACACCAGAGAGAAAAGAACACTGGACCAATGGCACAACTCTAGGAAACATTAACAGTAATATTATTTTCTTTTCCAAAAGGAAAATAAGAGCATAAGGAGCAGTGCTTATATTCTTATTTAAAAATTTTAAAAAGCTTCCAAATATTAATACAAAGTTAGTAACTGCTATTTCTTACTACTCCCATTCCTGTATGAAAATGAGGCTCAGTGCACCATGAAGGAAAAAAATGTTTCTGCTAACGACCCAGCAGCAATTCAGAAAGAGAAAATTTAATTTTCTTACCATTTTGAGGGACAGAAGGTAAAGGATATTAAAAAGTCCATGAAATTTGGGTGCTTTGAAGAAATGGCATATTACAGGGTTGGGCCAGGGAAAATACAAAGTGAGTCTGGAATATCTTGTGTCCAAAAGCAACAAAGTGTTTCAAGATCGAAAGGGATGTCAACAGGACATAAGAACGAGCTTAGAGGGGCTCCCGCTTACCAAATTTGGAATGATTTGTGCATCAAAAAGAATAATGAATTTTAACACACTGAATATAAAAAGAATCTTGATCTACAGTGACATTTCAAAGTATGAGATGAAAAAATGGAAAGCTCCTCTACACACACAAAAAATGCCACTACTAAATGCAGAATGAAGGACAGAATTTAAAAATCTCCACGTCACAACTCTTATTTAGTAACAGATTCAGGCCAACAATCATCAACAGATGTTAAAACCATTAGGTTAAAGGTTGCTGAAGAACAGGATACTCACACGGCCTCACAGATTCCTTCTTAATTATCAAGTGGAAAATACCTTACATTGCAAAGATAAAGCAGATATTACCTGAGCAAATTCAGCATCACCAACAATGGAATGAACTGACATCATGCGCTCCCGATGTTATACAAATGAGAAATAGAGACCACCCAGGCAAAGTTCTTTCATCTAATTACGAAGAAACACTCAAGACAAATCCAGAAATGTGGAACACTTTAAGACAACTAGCCTGTACTCTGCAAAAATGTCAGAAAAGACTTAAAAAGTGTGTGTGGGGGGTGGGGAGAGGGCAGTGGGTAGGGCAGGGTGACTGCTCTAGAGAAACGAATAAAAGAAAAGAGACTAAACCCAATGCATAAACCCTGTCTGAGTTCCCAATGAAAACAAACAGAAACATATAAAGATACAGAATATTTTGGGAGCAACTGGGGAGTATGAATTGTGTATTAGATACTGTTAAATCAACATTACATTTTCTGGGTGTGATGATGGTGTGGTGGATGTGTAAAAAATGTCCTTAGGAGACACATGATGATACATTTAACAGTATAGAAGCATCATCATGACTGAAATTTATTCTCAAAGGAATCAGGGGAAAAAAAGAAAAGAAAAAAAAGATTATAGACATAGAGGAGATAAAGAAAATGTAACAAGATGTAAACACTGGGTGAATGAGACAAGTGAATGTTCACTGTACTATATTTCCAATTTCTCTATAGTTAAAAAAATTTTTCAAAATAAAAAGTCAGGAAAAATATATCAAGTAATCTATGTGTGGCTAGTATGCTATAACTGATTTTGTTTACTTGAATATACTCATAAATGATTTAATACTTTTAAAAACACCCACCATGAAATTTCTTCCCATCAAAGCTAACCAAGGAGGACTAAACCACCTCTGGCCAGTGTCAGCAACATAATCTGTCTCCTCCACCACCCACCTCCACCACATTAATCCAAGAACCATATGTGACTCAACTGTGAAATTAGCAAACAAGCAAAACACTTAGAGCACTCAGCCACCTTATCAAAAACAATTTAACATTAGAAAAGCTGTAATCTTCTGGTTTTAAAATAATTTATTTCATAGGTCTGTTTTAATTTCATGTCTCAGAGCATACATTATTTAACCAAGAGGTACTGGACAGAAATTGTAAAAAGGAAGGAAACATTTAGGATAAGAAACTGCCTCAATTCCATTAGAATTTGATCCTACCTTGTAAAGTCTTGCGAGGATAAATTTCTATCATACTTTCTTTGTGCTTACAAAAGAACATTAACTTCTGAATTTCCAATGTTGTAAATAAAAATTTTTACAATTAAGTATGCATTCAAATTGACACACAAGGCAACCAAATAATTGTCATCAACATTAGCATAATGTGTATTTCCTGTCACTGCACTAACATTAAACTAAACGTCAAACCACAAAAACATTGTGACTAACATTAAAAAGGCAGGCTGTAAGATACGCAAAGCTTATAAAGGACAAATTGCACATGGTTAAGATGGGAAGTCATTTGACAAGGGCTGGTGTTGTGCATATGGCTGCTTTTTTTTATAAGAAGGCCACCGGCAGACAGGGCAACAGTGTCGGCCCCCAGCTAACCACATCACAATGCAATTCTGATGGAACACATGACCACAAGGCAACCCCATTAGCAAACATCCATTTTCAAAATTCTCTAGGCATACAACACATTCAGTACAGTGCAGCATATCAGCAGGCCAAGTTAACCAATCAGGTTCCATATCTTCATTAGCGCTATATGATCCATAGGACCGCCCCTTCCTTTCATAAGGGCTGGTCTGACAATATTTATTGGCACAGGAACAAGCCTCAGCATCACAGTGACTTGCTCTTCCTGGAGAACTGTGAATGATGCTCAGTTTATCTTCAAATACTTCCTTCTCACTGCTCAAAGTGTCTGTGCTCTCACTGTCTGAGTCATTCTCAATATCTTGAGAACCCTCTGACATTTCCTCTTCAGACTGGACTCCGAGACATTTAAATCGCCACATTGGTAAGTTTTTTATATAATCAGTCGGTATCAGGGGGTGAAGCCAAAGATCAGGGAAAGCTAATCGCTCCAAGAACAAGTCAGGGTCTTCGTCCCAATCAGATTCTACAGGAAAGTTCTGGAAAGAAGCAATCGGGTGGAAGAGGTAGCTGGTGTACCAGTCCCATAGACTTGATAACCATTCTAAGTTATTGGCATTGACTTCATCATTGTTGATGTTGCGCCGTCTCTTCTTCTCAAAGTAATCGATTAGTAAACCATGTCCAAGGTATGTACTAAGAAACAAGGCTGGGTGTGAGGAATAAAACATCCAGTCTGCCCTTACCCATGAAGCCAGTGTGGTGGTATTGGAATATCTCAACAATTTTAAGCTATATTCATAAAAGCTATCTAAGTAAGGGAGCTGTAAAAAGCCCAACACAGGTAGCCAGGAGATAATTAAAAGAGAATTATACGTCCCTAAAGTGCTTATGAGAACCACAAATCGCTTGATGGTAGCTCCTTGTGTGATAAATAAGTCCATCCAAGCCATAAGGTTAACAAGAACCAAGCTCAAAACGAACAAATCATTTACTTCAGGTTGTAAGGAGCGCAAAAATGAATCCATGGCCTGAAGAGATATATACTCGCCTGTGTGGTTTCCGTATCTGTAAATTCCTTCAGGAGTTCTAAGTATGTATGACGGCATGTTATAGACACCGATATCTGTCATATAACTCTTGTTGTCCCACTTTTCCACATTTACAAAAATAAACTCAACTCTTCCAGTAAACTTTATGCTTAGTGCAGAGAAGAAAGCTGGCGGTTGGTCCAGGTTTGCAAATAGGTATATTTTTACCCAATACTGATCACTTTTATTCCATTCTTCTTTCAAGCGTTCAGCATTATAAATGGTTTTGATCCGAGAAGCTGCGTGAGCAGTTATCCACTTAAAAATGTGCTCTACTTCTATCTTGCGCCCACTGTACTCTTTAAGCATGACTTTCCCTTTGGAAGTACTCGTTTGTGGAACAGACATAATGAGTGTGGATCGAACCCAGCCTCTTCTCCTGCAGTATCTGTAAGAGAGGGAACTGTAAGTACACAGCAAGGCTGCTAGATGAGCTAGCTTGCTTATCTTCCCTGTTGTACAGTTTGTCTTTCCCTGATAATTTCCATAGCCCTTGAAAGATACCCTCTCCCCCAAAACAAATAACCCGTAAACAATCAAAAGCAGTACCAGCTGTATAAGAGGAAAAGCAAAGCTTTTTATCATCTTTTTGTTTTTATCTCTGTTTCTCCCTTTCTCTTTTTTTTTTTTTTTTTTCAAACAAAAACCTTAGAGCTTAAAAAGCCTTAGAGTCAAGGGAACTGACACATACATCCAGCACCTAATGCATTGTTGGAGCAGACTCTTGAGAGTCACTTGGACAAGGAGATCAAACCAGTCAATCCTAAAGGAAATCAACCCTGAATTTTCATTGGAAAGACTGATGCTGAAGCTGAAGCCCCAATACTTTGGCCACCTGATGTGAGGAGCTGACTCATTGGAAAAGACCCTAATGTTGGGAAAGATTGAGGGGAGAAGGAGAAGGGTGCAACAGAGAATGGGATGGCTGGATGGCATCACCGAATCAATGGATATGAGTTTGAGCAAACTGCAGGAGAGAGTGAAGGACAGGGAAGCCTGGAGTGCGGCAGTCCGTGGAGCCGCAAAGAGTCAGATATGACTTAGAGACTAACCAACAACAATACATTATGTGTTGGTAGGATCCAAAATATAATAGGAAAATGATTCCTGTTCACAAAGAATTTTAAATCCTATTAAGGAGACAAAAGAATAAAACTGTATATATCCTACCACTAAATAATGTAAATGAAGTTCAAAAAAAGGGACTTTTATTGGGAGTTTGAGTTGGTGAAGATTTCATAAAAGGTTTGGGAACTGAACTAGGTCTTGAAGAATGGTTAGATTCAAGTGGGCAAAGAAGAGAGAAGGAAATGGATTATCTTGTATGCTGAGTCCCTGACTTGAATGCAAGTTTCTGAGGGTAGGAGCCACGCTCTACACATTTATTAACCCAAGCACCCACCACATGCCTGATGCACACAAACACTATCACAGAGAAATCTGCACAAAAGCTCAACAAGTAAAGAGCAAGTCCTATGTTTTTTATACTTGTTCATCTCTTTAATGGAGACCATGAAGAGGAGTATTTAACACAGAGGAAACAAAGATAGTAAGTTTTCAGATTAAGAAGAGATTCAGGAAAAAAGGATATTATTGGAAAACTGGTGAAACTGGAATAAAATCTGTAATGTAGTTAATGGTATTGTACCAGTGTTAATTTCTTTAGACCATTATACCATGGTTATGTAAATACTAACTAAACTTGGTGAAAGATTATATATGGCAACTCTATACTATCTTTATCACTCTTCTATAAATATAAAATTGCTGAAAAAAAAAAGAGATTCAGTCCAAGGATGACTCCCATTTTGTGACAGTAAATATAGAAGAATTTAAAATTAAATCATTTGTTTAGCTTTATCCAATGGGGTCAGGACTCTAATCCTCTTGGAAATGGACATGGTCTTGCTATAATATTTGTGACAAACCTCTCTTTCTAAAAAAAAAAAAAAAAAAACTAAAAGATGAATGAAAGGAGATACCAGAAAATGAAAACAGCTGCTGTATTACAGTGGAGAGATAATCAGTTTTAATAATTTAATAATAAGGAAACAGTTTCCTTCTTTTTTCAAAACAGTCTTTCCTAAAAACCTACCATGTGGAGTTTTATGACATATGAATTTACCTCAGTAAAGTTGGAAAAAACAAAATCTACTAGGTGGATACATTTTGTTCACTACAGATTTGTAAATGAATGGTAAAAAGTATTTACTTTTTTATTGTGCTATTCAGAATACTAAGGTGAAAATCATAAATATTATGCTTTACTTAGTAATAAGCATAGATTGCTGCTGCTGCTACTGCTAAGTTGCTTCAGTCATGTCCGACTCTGTGCAACCCCATAGACGGCAGCCCACCAGGCTCCCCCCATCCCTGGGATTCTCCAGGCAGAACACTGGAGTGGGATGCCATTTCCTTCTCCAATGCATCAAAGTGAAAAGTGAAAGTGAAGTCGCTCAGTTGTGTCTGACTCTTAGCGACCCCATGGACTGCAGCCTACCAGGCTCCTCCATCCATGGGATTTTCCAGGCAAGAGTACTGGAGTGGGTTGCCACTGCCTACATTTAACTAAATTACATAAGCATATTACACATTTATATGATCAGATTAAGAGAGAAAGAAGTCTTGATATACATGGCACATGGTTTTATAATGACAATATCAATTTTACCTCAGGATTTCATGATACAATTTAAGGTAAGTGAAGACAACATGTTATGTCACAAAGACAAGATTAGTAATGACTCTGGGAAACTATCTGGGTGACTCAGGATTAGAGACCATAACTCACCTTGTTGTTTAGATTTACTTCCTTAATAACACAGATACCATTAATATCAATACAGCTTTAATTGAAATGGCTTGAAAATTATATACTCCTACAGAATAAAATACCTTCTACTCTGTGTCTTTGTTCAATGAAAAATAATAATTCACTGACATGAATGCTAGTTTTTCCTCCACCCCTACCAAAACCACAAGTGAACTCCATATAGATAGTTGTCTTATTTACATCTTAATTATCTAACTTGCTTTACGTTTTTAATTGTATGGGATACTTGAGATGACACATTTCTACTCTTGGTCATTCTTTTCATCTTTCTATAACCACCTTAGAGAATATTTGGCTTTTCTGATTTGTTAAATTACAGTCTTTCTAAATTTGTTAAATTACAGTCTTTCTGACAGAAAATTTTACCCTATAAAACAGGCAAAGTCTTAGTTCATTTACTTCTTCATGGAAGAAAACAAATGCACTATGTACTTTCTTTTCAGCTCAGAGATAAGTGACATTGATAGTTTTAAGGTTTATCACTGCAGAAGAATTTAAGAGTACCTAGGACAATAAGATTTTGTTTGTCATCACGTATCTTTCAGATTAAATCATGTTTTCTAGACTTGAAATCCAACACACAAAGTATATCATATCAATCTTAAAACCCAACTGTTAAACAGAAAATAAGACTAATATTCATATTATTTTTTAATAATGTTATATTGCCATATATCCATATAAAAACTTCTTACTGCTAATTCAAAACAACTTTTTAAGGCGACAACATCATAAAAATATCCTCCCATTCTTAAACTTTTTGAGATCTCTTAGACAATTTGAAGACTAAAAAGGATAAAAAAAAAATAGCTACTAAGTTTTGGTATTTAGTGTGCCATTCTGGTATGGCACATTATATTTAAAAAAGGAACACTGAAAAAAAAAAAAGAACTTTTGGTATTGTTTATAAGCTGTTGTTTCTTCAGACAAGGTCACTGTCTTCCCTGGCCTTCCTGTCCCACTCACCAGTCTCCTCCTTCCTTTCCCTTCCCTGCTTATTCCATGGGTCCCCACCCATGACTGTTTCATCATAAGCCCTCCTGGCCCATTTATCACTCAACTCCTGTAATTCCAGGGCCCTCCATCCACTCTCTACTATCCCTGCCCTGCCTCTCCAACCTCTTAAAGATAAATGTCCCACCTCACTTTCTACTTTCTCCAAAGATGGGGGAATAAAAGAGTAAAGAATAGACCTGGCAGGGAAAAGCTCCCTGAGACAGACCACTAGGTTGGGGAATGAGAGGAATTGAGGCCAGGTAAGATGGCTGTGTGGGAAAGAAATGAAAACTGCTGGCATGGACAGAGTCAGATGCTGCACAGAGTGGTGGTTCTGAATGTTCTTAAGGGGAGCCAATCAGGTCAGGAAAGTACCACTCTACAGTGGGCCCAGCATGTCAGAGGAGGCTGTGCCTGAGGCCGCCCGAGAGAAAGAACTATAGTCAAAGAAAGCAACACAGGCAGTAGGGGATACTCACCAGTTTTGCTGATTTTAAAAATCTAAGATCAGGATGATGAAACTATTCAACATATTAAAATGCTTGCTGAATAACACTATTCCCTGCCCAGTTACACCTTGCACTGACATTCTGAACACTTTTCTATTATCTCCCTATTTTGCTCTTCTGTATCTCTATAATCCTCAAAAAAAAAAAGAAAGAAAAAAATGACCCTGACTAAGCATACCATCTATGGCAAGAACAGAGTTTCCAAATAAATGGAAATGAACATGACAATATTGAAATAGATATAAATAACTCTGCATCAAGATCTTTATCTTTGTGACAAGACTAGAGAAAATGATGTAAAAATGTCTCTTTAATAACAAAAAATGATAGCTGCAGTCAGCAAAAAAGAAAGAGTTGCTCAAAAAGGGTCTTTTCCATCATAAATGGGCTTCCTCGGTGGCTCAGTGGTAAAGAATCTGCCTGCAATGCAGGAGCCACAAGACCGAGGGTTCGGTCAGGAAGATCCCCAGGAGGAGGGCACGGCTACCCACTCCAGCGCTCTGGCCTGGAGAATCCCATGGACAGATAGTCAGTCATGTCTGACTCTTTGCAACCCTATGGACTGTAGCCCTCCATCATAAGTAAGAGGGGGGATTATCTGAAGATCAAGATGAGGGATTCAGAGGAAACTTAAAGGTAGCTTATATGTTTCTCTTTACCATTCCTTAGCTGGTATAAAATCAAATAGGGCTTTTCAAAAGAAAAGCTAGAAAAATTTGTACTAAATTTGGACTCAATTATGACACTTCTGTGGAGAAGGATATGGCAACCCACTTCAGTATTCTTGCCTGGAGAATCCCAGGGACGGAGGAACCTGGTAGGCTACGGTCCATGCGGTCGCTAAGAGTCAGACATGACTGAGCGACTTCACTTTCAGGCATTGGAGAAGGAAATGGAAACCCACTCCAGTTACTGCCTGGAGAATCCCAGGGACGGAGGAGCCTGGTGGCCTGCCGTCTATGGGGTTGCATGGAGTCAGACACAACTGAAGCGACTTAGCAGCAGCAGCAGCAGCATGACACTTCTGACGCATTTTCCTTTACAAGATTATATTAAAAGTCAATATACTATTTCCTTCAGGTTTTCATGCTTAATAGATTATTTTCACTTTATACTCTGCTTAGTTTCATTTTGAGTTTTCTATTAATGTTATCTAAGAATTTATATTAGACTGAAATGTGTTTAAACTTTATATTTTTGTATATTTATTTTTACTTGATATTTTCTAATGTACTTAAAAGTTATAGTATTTAAATGTATTATTTAGTTTATTGATTTTTAAAAAAATAAATTCTGAATACTTTTCAATAAGTTAGCTATGTTAAGTACTGATTTTTGGCATTATCTAAAAAAAAATCAATATATTAGAACTATCATTCATTCTGGTATTGCAATCACCAGTGGGGTTGCGGGAAGATCTTTCACCTATACTCTATTTGGGAATGATGGAATAAGACCAAGTGCAATTGTCTTTGGTAAACAAAAGATAGAAATAAGAATGATTTCCTTTTCATAAGAACATGAACACTCAGGCTATCGTGGACATTTACACCAAAGGCATCACAACACAATCAAGATTCTGTGGTAAAGGTGAAAAGGGGAGCTTTGTGGGTAAATGAGATTACATGTGAGTGAGGAGACACAACAACGTCCCTTCTTATCCTCAACTTTTAAGGGGTCCTCCTCCCACAGGTCTCAGCCTATGTTACAAGTGAGCAGAACAAGGACAGTGAGGAAAATCAAAGCAAACATGCGCCTGAAGGAGAAGGGTGGGAGAATCTGAGGTGAAGCAGTAGTGGAGGCAGGTTTTCTTCAGCCAATGGGTCTCCCACTATGACCACATAAAAGGGACAATATATGTCAGGCATGTCTACCTACATTAGAAACTACCTAACATGGGGGTTTCTATGTACATATGCTACGCCCTGTCCTCAGCACTAAACAGAACATGCTGTACATGCTAATCCTTCATTAAATATTTATTGAATGGATAATTAAATAAACAAATTAATTCAAGTTGTAACTTGGAGGCACTAGAAATTCAAATAAAACGCATTTTGAAGAACAATGGGATAGTAAAATAATGTGACGACTAAATACTGGAGATGATGACAAAAAGAAACAAAAGTGCTTGCAAAGATTCTTGTCTGAGAAAATGAAAAAAAGAAATATTAAAGGACAGAAAAAGGCAGAAAGGACACGATTTACTAAAGAAAAAGATCAATATGAATTTGAACACTAGATTTAGGGAATATATTCCATCTGGGTTACTTGTAGGCAGATGGAAACGACTGTCAAAATGCAAACTAGGAGTTCGAATTAAGGAAGATTTAGATCGGCACAAAGGTGTCACCTAAAACCATAAATGTACTGAAGTCTCTTTGGGAAATAAAATTGAAACAAAAAATACCAAAGACATACTCTAAAGAGTCACCCTGTTAGAAACAGCACTGAAGAACCAGATAAAAAGAGATCTGAAAGAAAGAAACTGCCAGTTACCAAAAACTACTAATCAAGCACCCGTGTAACTAACACTGTGCTAAGCATGCTAATTAATTTTCAGTTTAAACAGGCTTCTAATACCACTGTCTTTATTACATTGAAAACTTCTGGTCAGAACTCAAATTCTAAGAATTGCCATCAACTTACCTGGGGTCACTGGAGCAGTTAAATGTGCCTGTACGTATTCCAAATCTCGACACCTTTTTCACCATTTTCTCCCAGTGGATTTTACCCACCAAAGGACTTCTGTCATTTGCGATGACCTATTCCCAAGAAGGAAAACAGAAACTTTAATCACCTAAAATGGCATCAAACCAACCATATACATCTATTTACTTTTTCTGAAAAACATATTCTATCCCTAGGTCTTGTTAAGTGGATGATCATATTATCACTGTACTTCTTGTAAGAAAAAGCAACTGTTCTACTGGAAAAGATCTAAAACATTGTGGGAATTCTCATACTCTGTGGCAGTTATACATAGGGGGTCAAAACCAAATTAAAAAGTAAGCCATATTCTCCTCCATGTAGCCTATTCTCTAGAATTAACTTGTGAAGAAAATGGACCTTGGAGTCATTTCTCTGCTCTGAAAAATTTAAATAACCCAAATGAGCTTACTAAAAATGACCATGTGTGGGTTCAACAAGTTCAAATTTCACTTTTTTTCTAAAGTATAATTATGGAACCAAGAGTCAAACACATGTTTTCTATTAAACTATGCTTGACTGAATGCAGATAACACTACCCTTATGGCAGAAAGTGAAGAAGAACTAAGGACCCTCTTGATGAAAGTGAAAGAGGAGAGTGAAAAAGTTGGCTTAAAGCTCAACATTCAGAAAATGAAGATCATGGCATCCGGTCCCATTATTTCATGGCAAACAGATGGGGAAACAGTGGCTGACTTTATTTTTCTGGGCTCCAAAATCACTGCAGATGGTGATTGCAGCCATGAAATTAAAAGACACTCCTTGGAAGGAAAGCTATGATCAACCTAGACAGCATATTAAAAAGCAGAGATATTACTTTGCCCACAAAGGTCCATCTAGTCAAGGCTATGGTCTTCCCAGTGGTCATGTATGGATATGAGAGTTGGACTATAAAGAAGGCTGAGCACCGAAGAATTGATGCTTTTGAACTGTGGTGTTGGAGAAGACTCTTGAGAGTCCCTTGGACTGCAAGGAGATCCAACCAGTCCATCCTAAAGGAGATCAGTCCTGGGTGTTCACTGGAAGGACTGATGTTGAAGCACAAACTCCAATACTTTGGCTACCTGATGCAAAGAGCTGACTCATTTGAAAAGTCCCTGATGCTGGGAAGGATTGAGGGCAGGAGGAGAAGCGGACAACCGAGGATGAGATGGTTGGATGGCATCACCAACTCTGTGGACATGGGTTTGGGTGGACTCCAGGAGTTGTTGATGGACAGGGAGGCCTGGCATGCTGTGGTTCATGAGGTCGCAAAGAGTTGGACACGACTGAGTGACTGAACTGAACTGACTGAATCAATACTACTACTTCTATGGGATTTTTCTTAACAATCACAAAGATACTAACATATTAAAAAAAATTACCATTAATAAATTCTACATTCTTGAACTTCTAACTTCAAATTTGCAAATAGCTTTCAAACACAATTAGGATTGGAAGAAGAAAAAGATTTTTAAAAGAGAAAACTATAGGTTAACCTTCAAAATATGTAATGACTTCTTTCTCAGCCTTTCTAATTGTTAATACCTTTTCCCTTTATTCTCTGTCTTCCTACTTTAAGGGAATTTCAATAGAGATATCAGAAAAACAAACAAAAATTATATATTAAAAACAAAAATTAAAACCAGAAATGACTAAATGAGAACTTATAAAGGAAAGCCAAAAATGTCCTATGTCTCCATGAATCCATATGTTTGATGTATTTTAAGCCCCGGGTATATAGGCCAAGTTACTTTTCATGAATGTTACAGTACCGATACTATTTAATTCAACATTATAGGACAATACTCTGGGGGCCACTAAGCTATCTAGAAGGGCGGGCCATTTCCATGTTCACAAAGCCTCCAGCAAGTGAAATCCCAGGGGAGTGAGTATATGCAATGAGTGCTGGGTGAGGCAAGAGACGGTACAAATACCTCATGTCTGGGCTCTCCCCTGGGAACAAATTTCAAGGGCACCAGGAGGAGAGAACCTGCATGATGGTGAAGAGTGACTTAAAGTTCACTTTAGAACTTCTCTGGTGGCTAAGTGGTTAAGAATCTGCCTGCCAACGCAAAGGACAGGGGTTTGATCCCTGGTCTGGGAAGATTCCACATGCTGAGGAACAACTAAACCCAGTGCACTGCAACTGAAGCCCTAGAGCCCATGCTTCACAACAAGAGAAGCCTGCACACCAGAAAACCGGCCCAGCCCCTGTCCCTGCAACTAGACAAAGCCCACTCACAGAAATCAAGACCCAGTGCAGCCAAAAATAAATAAATAATAAAAAAGTTCACGTTATGTGCCAACAGATTACTGTCCAATAACCCTTGCTGTATATGACTGATACTATCATTCTCATACCCAGAGAGACACACATAGGTATGTAACATATGTAATGTAACTTTGATGCTTAATAAATACCTACACAAATACACAACTTAAGGCACGGAACTAATGGCTCTGATAGTACTCTTAAGTGAAAATAAAAGGCCTCATGGAGGGAGACATGTATTATCAAAATGCTCAGACGGTTGAGGTAGCCAGGAGGACAATGAGAGGACATGGTCTTAGTAGGTAAAAGTGCTTTCTGAGGAGGTTCACACAGGCACATTACCCAATAAGTTCCTAGCCTCCACAGTTTTCTATTGTCTAAAAGTACTTTATAAATTTTATCTGAAGAATAAGGGAGATCCAAGAAGACAGGTTCTTCTCTTCTCTTCACTTCTTTTCCTACCACTGAAGAGTCAAAATGGTAGCTCTTTTATCCATTAAGTAATCAAAGAAATCTTGACTTCTTTTTCAGATTACTCAGGTTTAAAAAAAAAACTGTAAAATCATATTGCCATAGTCCCTGTTGCTGTTTTTAGTAACTCCCCTTTCACTCTTATTTCCTGAGCAAGGCTGCAAATAACCCAAACACTTCAGGTCTGTATTTACAATGACAATGTATCAAGGGGTTAATCAATTTAGGTCACTATAACTGATAAGCATCCCTGGTTATAGCATAGGCAACAAAAGAGTGTGAAGAGAAATGGGAACATCCCTGAAGCAGGTACGTGGCAGTGTTTAACCCCAGGGCCGTATTTATGCAAGCTATTCTCTTCAAGAAAGTTAGAGATACCAAGGGAACATTTCATGCAAAGATGGGCTCGATAAAGGACAGAAATGGTATGGACCTAACAGAAGCAGAAGATATTAAGAAGAGGTGGCAAGAATACACAGAAGAACTGTACAAAAAAGAGCTTCACGACCCAGATAATCACGATGGTGTGATCACTCACCTAGAGCCAGACATCCTGGAATGTGAAGTCAAGTGGGCCTTAGAAAGCATCACTATGAACAAAGCTTGTGGAGGTGATGGAATTCCAGTTGAGCTATTTCAAATCCTGAAAGATGATGCTGTGAAAGTGCTGCACTCAATATGCCAGCAAATTTGGAAAACTCAGCAGTGGCCACAGGACTGGCAAAGATCAGTTTTCATTCCAATCCCAAAGAAAGGCAATGCCAAAGAATGCTCAAACTACCGCAAAATTGCACTCATCTCACATGCTAGTAAAGTAATGCTCAAAATTCCCCAAGCCAGGCTTCAGCAATACATGAACCATGAACTTCCTGATGTTCAAGCTGGTTTTAAAAAAGGCAGAGGAATCAGAGATCAAATTGCCAACATCCGCTGGATCATGGAAAAAGCAAGAGAGTTCCAGAAAAACATCTATTTCTGCTTTATTGACTATGCCAAAGCCTTTGACTGTGTGGATCACAATAGACTGTGGAAAATTCTGAAAGAGATGGGAATACCAGACCACCTGACCTGCCTCTTGAGAAATCTGTATGCAGGTCAGGAAGCAACAGTTAGAACTGGACATGGAACAACAGACTGGTTCCAAATAGGAAAAGGAGTACGTCAAGGCTGTATATTGTCACCCTGCTTATTTAACTTATATGCAGAGTACATCATGAAAAACGCTGGACTGGAAGAAACACAAGCTGGAATCAAGATTGCCAAGAGAAATATCAATAACCTCAGATATGCAGATGACACCACCCTTATGGCAGAAAGTGAAAAGGAACTAAAAAGCCTCTTGATGAAAGTGAAAGTGGAGAGTGAAAAAGTTGGCTCAAAGCTCAATATTCAGAAAACTAAGATCATGGCATCCGGTCCCACCACTTCATAGCAAATAGATGGGGAAACAGTGGAAACAGTGTCAGACTTTATTTTTTTGGGCTCCAAAATCACTGCAGATGGTGACTGCAGCCATTAAATTAAAAGACACTTACTCCTTGGAAGGAAAGTTATGTCCAACCTAGATAGCATATTCAAAAGCAGAGACATTACTTTGCCAACAAAGGTCTGTCTAGTCAAGGCTATGGTTTTTCTTGTGGTCATGTATGGATGTGAGAGTTGGACTGTGAAGAAATCTGAGCGCCGAAGAATTGATGCTTTTGAACTGTGGTGTTGGAGAAGACTCTTGAGAGTCCCTTGGACTGCAAGGAGATCCAACAAGTCCATTCTGAAGGAGATCAGCCCTGGGATTTCTTTGGAAGGAATGATGCTAAAGCTGAAACTCCAGTACTTTGGCCACCTCATGTGAAGAGTTGACTCATTGGAAAAGACCCTGATGCTGGGAGGGGTTGGGGGCAGGAGGAGAAGGGGACGACAGAGGATAAGATGGCTGGATGGCATCACTGACTCGATGGACGTGAGTCTGAGTGAACTCTGGGAGTTGGTGATGGACAGGGAGGCCTGGCGTGCTGTGATTCATGGTGTCGCAAAGAGTTGGACACGACTGAGCGACTGAACTGAACTGAACTGAACTGATTCTAATATCTGCTTTTAAGAGTTTAATAATTCCTAACAGAACCACATAAAAATGAAAAATCCCTTAGGCTTTGAGAAAAAAACAAACATTTTATTTGACTCTATAGGTATAGTCATAGTTATGGTTTTTCCAGTAGTCATGTATGGATGTGACAGTTGGACCATAAAGAAAACTGAGCGCCACAGAATTGATACTTTCAAAGTGTGGTGCCAGAGAAGACTCTTGAGAGTCCCTTGGACTGCAAGGAGACCCAACCAGTCCATCCTAAAGGGAATCAGTCCTGAATATTCAATGGAGGGACTGATGCTGAAGCTGAAGCTCCAATACTCTGGCCACCTGATGCGAAGAGCCAACTCATTAGAACAGACCCTGATCTGGAAAAGACTGAGGGCAGGAAGAGAAGAGGGCAACAGATGATGAGATAGTTGGATGGCATCACCGACTCAATGGACATGAGTTTGGGTGGACTCCGGGAGTTGGTGATGTACAGGGTGGCCTGGCATTTTGCAGTTCATGGGGTCGCAAAGAGTCAGACATGACTGAGCAACTGAACTCATTATTTTACTTCAGATTATATAGGTTATCTAAAGGCTCCAAGCTGACTTCTGTTAGAATGAAAATCCCTTCCCCAGCAACATGTCACCTGGGATGTTTTCTGACAAACATTAGTATAACTAGTACCTGGTTATGCTATTGCACATCAATGTTCTTCAGTCCAGTTACACATGAAGACTTCCAATTTAGTGTATTTAAAAATACACTTTTTTCCAGGAGAAAAACTACTAAATTTTTCCTAGTACTAATTTTCCTGGACTCCACTTCATTGTCTAATAGTTCTTTAGGATCTCTCAAGATGGAAGCACCATTACAGACCACCTAACTTACTAGCTGGGAAAGATGATCTATGCTAACATTTTTTTATTGGCCCACACATTTTAGTAAATCAAACAGTAAGCTGTTTTATGGCATAGACTGTAGGTTACTCATCTTCTTTGCCCTCCTCACAAGGTTCAGCTGGCACACATTATATTTCAATAAATATTTGTACGATGGTTGGATGAATGGATGAAACCAGTGGTTGGCTGGTAAATGTTTAACTATGAGCTCTCTAGAAGAAAATGGAAGTCCTGATTTCTATCATTTACAGACGTCCTCCCACACAGCTGATTTCAAGTTACTAAAGTGATATTTCTAAATGTGGAGTTGGGAAGAGATGTTAACAATTGCCTTTCATGACGCTGGGTTCAGCACACACTGGAAGGAACTCAGTTGGACAATGTGAAACACTAAATTCCCATATTTTCTGATGTCAAACTTCTACAGTTCAGTTAAGCTTCCCAAGAGAAACCGGGTCTCAGGTTATTGCTGGGTCCCTTCCACATGTATTACATTTGTATAAGAAAAAACCTACACATTTTTGCCTATTTTTCAGAGGTGGGTTTTATTACTAATCAGAACATTTGTTGTATACCTTTTAATACTGTCAATTCTTATACAACATGGAGGCTAAATTAAATAACTCTATATAAAAGGAGTGTAGAACTATGGTATTTTCTGCATCTCTCAATATTGCATTATAACAAGGAGTTTTCTACTTTAAAAAAATCATAGACAATCTAAATATATATATGCAAATTGTATAAGATCATTAAGTGAAGATGATTAACTGATAAAACCAAAACTCAACAGCATTTAATTCTTTGGTAGCCTCACTAGCTTTCATCATGAGTAAACACAAATAAAAGCTTTTCACTAATACAAAATAAAGGAAGACTTACCAAGTATTTCACCTTTACATTGTGTAACGAGAGCAATAAATAAGTTAGAATTTCCTTGAACAAAACTACTATCTAGGAGTAAAAAAATAAAATTTTAAAACAGCTGGTAACTCTTTTCAGCCAATCAGGAACTATATTAACATAATAACTTCAATAAATATTGACCTAAAGCTTTACTTTAAAGCATATGCTTTTCATTGCTACCTCAACTACGGTGATGTTAAATTCCTTATGATGTGACAGAGCCAGTAGAGAATAGATAGCACGGTCCGTCTTTGAACTTCTTTGAACAAAAGTCAAAATACAGAAATAGTAATGTTAAGAACAGGATAAATCCATAAAACCCATAATGTATGCTAACTTCTTAATTTCAGATGTACTATTCCATCTGCCTCTCTGAGCAAGAATCTTTTGAAAGAAAAGAAACTTCTATTTGTGATGCTAAAAAGATTGGTTGGCAGTAGCATCAAAGAATCTACACAACTGGAAATAAATAACTAATGAAAGATACAAGGTTAGGTTAGGAACAGAGCAAGAAAACTTAGAAAGAGCTGACTGAAAAAAGATGACTTGGTTCTTTCATAGATTACATAGTCTATTATTGGTAAATATGTCCCATATGTACTGCTGCCTTAGAAACTACAATTAGTTCTTCCTACCTCTTATTACAGAGAATATAGAACTATGGAAAAGTTTCACATGAAAAGAAATATAGGGACTTCTATGATGGTCCAGTGGCTAAGACTCTGTGCTCCCAATGCAGGGGGCCAAGGTTTGATCCCACATGCAGCAACTAAGAGTTTGCATGCCACAACTAAAGATCCTGCATGCTGTAAAATAAATAAATATTAAAAAAAAAAAAAGAAGCATGCTAATATTCTAATGTAAGGCTAATTCATGAGCGCTGCTGTTGCTGCTAAGTCGCTTTAGTTGTGTCCGACTCTGTGCGACCCCATAGACGGCAGCCCACCAGGGATTCTCCAGGCAAGAATACTGAAGTGGGTTGCCATTTCCTTCTCCAATGCATGAAAGTGAGAAGTGAAAGTGAAGTCACTCAGTCATGTCCAACCCTCAGCGACCCCACGGACTGCAGCCCACCAGGCTCCTCTGTCCATGGGATTTTCCAGCCAAAAGTACTGGAGTGGGGTGCCATTGCCTTCTCCGTCATGAGTGCTAATACATCTTAAAACAATTAACAGAAAGATATGAAGATCGTCAACATATATGATTCAGAAAATAAACTCATGAGTTACTGAGAAGACAGAAATTGTAGTGTGTACTTAGTCACTCAACTGTATTCCACTCTTTGCGACTCCATGGACTATAGCCCACCAGGCTCCTCTGTCCATGGGATTTTCCAGGCAAGAATACTGGAGTGGGCTGCTATTTCCTTCCTCATAATGGATATAGAATGAGTTAATTAAATTACAGAAACTAACTTTTTCTTTTGTAGTGTCATCCACATGCAGTGTCACCGAAAAAGGTAATCAGTCAATCTAGATTACCAATTCATTCCAGAAAAAGAATGAACTAAGTAATGGAATAGCTAAGTCATACACCCATTTACACAGGGCTTCCCCAGTGGCTCAGCAGTAAAGAATCTGCCTGTAATGCAGGAGATGCGGGTTTGATGCCTAGGTCAGGAAGATCCCCTGGAGAGGAAAATGGCAACCCACTCCAGTATTCTATCCACTATTATATCACAGTGGAGATAGTGAAGGACAGGGATTCATGGAATCACAAAGAGCTGGACATGACTTAGCAACAGTATTCTGTTGTCTGAACAACAACAACCCGTATTCTTGCCTGGGAAATCCCACAGACAAAAGAGCCTGGAGGACTACATACAGTCCATGGGTTCGCAGAGTTAGACATAATGTGGCAACTAAACAACAACAATATCCATTTATTAAAGTGACTTTCCCCCTTAAATCAGTATACCGAAACATCCCTTCAATAACATATGAAATATAAAGTGCTAATTATCAATTATATGCTACCTAATTACATTTTTCTTCAATAAACACAGAAGGAGAGTATAATTCATCTGATTAAGAAAATGATATTAGAAACCTGGGAGGAAAAATAAAAAGAATTTTGATATCCTTAAATATTTCTTACACAAGCTACCTAAAACAAATGCAATATGAAGAACACTGAATTGGTTGGGTTCTATACACCCTCACAGATTAAAACAGCAACAGCAGCGATGACAGAGCAAACTGAAATGAGTTGATTTCTTTCAAAACAAACAGAAAAGATTGATAATTCAAATAGTTAACAACTGAAACCCTGAATGCTGTCCTTCACAAAAGATCAAAGAAATATAACCTGAACTGAAAGAATGACAAGCAATTGAGAGAATATTTCTCTTCTATTTTGAGAAGGTATTTTCAATTAAAAACAACAACACAGCTTTCTTTTAAGAGCCAAAGTGTCTGTGCCGATGAGCTTAGCTGGTAAGTTCAGTGCTGAGGACACTGTAACCGAGGTTTCTATCTCAGTCTTCTCAGTTGTCCTGCCAGAGACTGTTCTTTCAACCCAAGCAGCCATTTGACAGATGCAAGCCACTGGACCCGGGGAACACAAGCCAGACAGTGGTGATCAGTGCAAATCTTGAAGGTCACTAGAAAAACTGTGTCCTACTGCACCATTAACTATTAACACTTATGAAGTTTAAAAAAACATTCTCAGGGAAAAATAACTTAGTGATAAGAATGTATAACATTAACATTCACTACCATTCATTACTTGTTCTTCACTTCATTTAAATGTCACCTTATTAGAGAATTCTTAGCCACTCTCTTGTCTCCTTACTCTGCTTATTTGTCTTAGCACTTACCATTAACTGATGTTATATTAAATATTTATTTAGTTAGTGCCTCCCTCTCCCAAATAGAATGTGAGTTGCTTCAGAGAGCAAGGAGTTAGGCTGGTGTATGTTCTCATGTATCTCTGGCCTTGTGCACAATTAACTGATGAATAAACTGGATGAATTTTGTAATGTATCAAGGGAGTTTAATCCATGCTTATCTTTAATATGATATCAAAAAATAATAGATCATTTAGAAGCTAAGACTATATTGTGAATTAGTGAAGCAGAATGTGCTTGTTGTCTATAGGCAACACTCTATACACCAAAAGGATTTCCAGACTTTTGCCATGGGTTTTCCAATTTTGGAAGGTGTTCAGCCTCTTTATCACTCATCTCCATGGGACTGTTCAATGACAAACATGGACAAACGTAACACATAGGGCAGTGGGACTGGCTGTTCAGTTCAATCTCAGTAATGAATTGAAAATACCAAAACCAAACCCACAAGTCTTCCTCAATCAGACTATCAGAACTAAATATCTGGGGAAAGAAACAGAATAACTATTTATAAATTAAGGCTTTAAAGACGCTACAGTTTATTTTTTCAATACTAATAACACAGAAATAGACTAGAATTTGATGGATAATGTATAGATAGTACCCATATGCTCCTCCCAGTTTTTCTGCTTGCTGAATTTTAAAAATGTCAAATTATTAATAGATTAACAGGAGGATAAATGGTCAAATACTATAGGAAGATTGCAGTAAAGGAAAGGTCATGTGATATCCAATGCAATTAGCTAAAGAATTTCCAAACGTCAACAGTTAGGCTAAGGAACTACTATTCTATCTTCTTCAGGTGTAAATGTATTTATTTGAGGCCACGTGCAACAGAAAATCTGTTCACAATCATATTGCAAATCAGTGACAGGATCAGATTCGCTGCTAAGGTCCCTCAACTCCCAGCTTTTTCTACCTTATTTTGCAGTCATTGTTCTCAAGAAAGAAATATGAAGCAACAGCTATTTTGTTTCCTATGCCCTGAACCAAACTTTGCCAACCCCAATGTGAAATGGCAATAACACTGGACAAGAAATCAGGGGACCTGGGATTTGATCCTGGTTCAATAATTATAATTTTAGCTGAATTAATGTTGCTAATTTATTTAAGATGTTACTTTAAGTGAAGTTACTTTTAATAACTTTAGACTTTCTTTCGGAGAAGGCAATGGCACACCACTCCAGTACTCTTGCCTGGAAAATCCCATGGACGGGGGAGCCTGGTAGGCTGTAGTCCACGGAGTCCAGAAGAGTCGGACACGACTGAGCGACTTCACTTTCACTTTCATGCATTGGAGAAGGAAATGGCAACCCACTCCAGTGTTCTTGCCTGGAGAATCCCAGGGATGGGGGAGCCTGGTGGGCTGCCGTCTATGGGGTTGCACAGACTCGGACATGACTGAAGAGACTCAGCAGCAGCAGCAGCAGCAGACTTTCTCTCAGCAATGTTATGAAATTACATGTTCAATATAATACTGATTTTTCTACCTTACATAAAAATACCCAAATGATAATGCGTGTCCACTCATTTACCATAAACCACACTTTCAGAAGCATTAAAGATGATTTTTTTTGAGGCCCTTCATAGCTCTAAAATTCTAATTGCTAACTAAATCTCACAGTTTTGACAGCATAAGAGCCAAGGTCTAAAATTATAATCTCATCAATTTCATGAGCAAAGTAGTAAGCCCCCTACCATTTCCCACAACACTGCTTCTTCTATTAGGCACACAGCTGGTTACTTCCCTAACAAAAGGACTCCTTTACTTTTACTTTAGGGTTTTTTCTTTAAAAACAAAAATGATTTGGATCACTGAATAAAAACTGGGAGAAAAAGCACAAATCACTAAATAAAAGGAATACATGTGTTTCTTAATGAAGCTCTGACAACAAAAATGGATTTGCCTCTCCTGATTCTAAACAGTCCAACTTTCTTTCCCCACCACTTCCCTTTCCCCACTCTTTAATTAATGTTCGCTTTCCTTGGTCTGCAAAACCTCTTTAAGCGAACACTGAAGCCTCCCCATGAGAACTGATTATGTCTAAGAAAGATGACACAAGTACACAGAAGGGTCACCAGCTGGTGACTACTATTTTGGTAACAATTATTTCACTTCTATCACTGTTTCTAATACCTGAACCAGCCAGATGCCATCTTTTGTGTCTTCTACAAGCTCATAGAAGTGCATTTCACCACTGAAATTGGTACTAGAAACAGATTCAGATGCTTCTTCTTCTTTGAGTGCAGAATAAAGCTCACCTTCCATCAGGTCACCTGAAGAAAAGAAAAAACATTAATAAGATTTCAAAAATCTCATGTTTCAATAATTAATTCTATTTTATATGATGTCATTGTACTTGCGTTGCATTCTACAGAAGAGTAGAACATGAATATGTCTGTTTAATATTCACACATTCACATTAATTATGTAAGAACCTTTTATGTGTCAGGCAAAAATGAACAAAACAGACTTGGAGTTATCACATAATTCATTAGGAAATTACTGAATTTATATCAGTCCCCAAAGCCATCACAGTATTATTTAGTTTGTGTCCAGGTATTTTATGTAAATACACTATTTAAATTTTAAAATAGCATGATTTATATACTTCTGAAACTGACTGTCATCACCTGCATGAAATAGCAACAAGGCTTATGTGACTTGAAGGTCAGATACAAAAGATTATCTATAAGAACAAATTTCATATTCATACACACTTACAGTGCAAATTTATAGTTTGTATCATGAAATAATAAGTAAAGAAAAACACTGCCATCAAATTAACTTTTGTCAACTGTTCACAAGGCAAAACAAGCACCGTATCATGATGATAGCAGCAAAACCATTCACAGCAAATCCTTAAACTATAAAGTTAAACTGCTTTATAAATTGTGGGATGTGCTATAAAACATGGGATCTGAGCCATATTTTTGTGGGCTGTGTGTATTCTTTAAATATTAAGTGCACTTTTTGTATGCTCAAAGTTACAAGCATTTTTAGGCTCAAAGGAAGGCAATGCTAAATAAAATCAAAATCAAAAGAAAAAAAATGTGTTATCAAATCACTTTATCATGAAAAATGATTTGGCTTGGGCAGTTAAGGCACTTTTTATTTCTAAACCTAGAGAGTTTATTTATTAGAGATCTTTTACCTTACTCTATTCCCTCTACACTACACCTCAGCCATGGGAGAAATAAAAGTAATCAAAAACCAGTCAATAAACAAGAGGCACAATTTTATGCAAATTTAAAGAAAAAATGGTCACTTTTACAGAGAATGTTTACTCTTCTGTCCCAGTAATGATCCTAACTGTAACCAACAAACATGTGGGTGCTAAAGTCCTCTGAAGTTAGTATTCTTGTCTATCATATTGCATGGCTGTAAGATACTAAATAGGAAAAAAACTCTTATAAATAAAAAACACACAGCTGACAGATATACCTGAAACAACAAAAAAGTTAACTATCACTTTCAACTGCTTCCTACAGCAACCCAAAATGCCTTTCTCAAATTACAGTACCCTCTCCCTTCCAGGAAATGTGTCTAAACAAAGATATAGTTTGTCAGGGGTGAAAAAAAAATTATGTGTATTTCTCACTCAAATTCTACCCCAAAACTAAGTTATTGCAACTGCACGCGTTAACATGTTAAATGTCTCTTGGCTCAGTTCTATTTCTCAACCCATTTAAGTTGATACAGCAGTGCTTGTGGTACAGAAGGGAAAAAATAGTTTTCATCCAAGATACAATTAAAAAAAAATCATTACAGAAATAGAAATAAACTCTTTCAAAACAAACAAGGTAGACATTCCACAAAAAAATCACCTTATTTTCACCAAATTTAAAGTATGAAAAGCTAATACTGTGCCATGTACACTTTCTCTAAATTTAAACTCATTATTTCAAATGTATATCTTAAAAAAAATGTTTTTCCATTTAATTTGGCATCCGATGTTCACTAAACTTACTGTGATTACCATTTCATGACATACAAATCATCATGCTACACACCTTAAACTTGTACAGTGCTGCACGTCAATTATATCTCAAAAAATTAGAAGAAAAAATAAAATAAAATTGAAATCCTAGGCCTAAACGCTTCTTTGATATTAAATATTTCAGGAATGTTTTTCCCTCCGGTATCTTGCTATTACTACGGTGACAAATGCTTCGATCCATAGTCAACGTTATGGGGGTTCTTCTTTTCTTATAGCCTTATGAATTTCAACTGACAAATCATGCTTTCCAGTTTGTGACTGGTTGACATTTCCAAATTTTGAGAAAACCACTCCGTAAACAACGCTAAGAAGCTGCACGTGAAACTGTTATTTTAAAATAATCTTAGGAAGACATGCCAACACCCCTACAAATAATTCCAGGCCCCTTCTGAAAACTGGGGTTTACTCCCTTTTTTTTTTTTTTTGGTAGAAAAACTGGACAAAGAAAATCTAGGCGGCTCTGGAAGTAATCTACTTAACCTTTCGAGGTATCGACTCATCCTGGGAGACCACCCCGCTCGCCCACGAGGAGACCCTCGGGGAGCAGATACTTGCCTGACTTTTCCACCAGTTCCCGGACATCCTTCTTCTCGGGCAACCCCGAATACCCCAGCCCCCGACATTCCAGGATGGTTTTCAGCTTCTTGAAGCTCAGCGCCACCGGATCCACCAGCTGGGTGGCAAAGATGCCAGTTTCATACCACACAATGGCCTCAAAAAACCTGGCCAGGACGAAAAGGACCAGAAAATAGAGGAGCAAGAAGAAAAGCTTCAGCCACATCTTCCCCTGCGTCTCCTCTCTTTTCAGAGAGCTCAGAATACGGAGAGGAGGAGGGTAGACTCGGGGGGTGCGTGGGCGAGGGCACCAGCTCGCCGTGGGGTCCTGGCTGCCGTCACCGCGAGGCCATCCCCGGCGGGAGGCAGGTGGACCGGGGTGGGTGGGGGGTGGTATGTGTGGGGGTGAGGAACAGATGACCAGGGGCAGAGACGCAGGGACTCGCGCGGGGCCTTCTAGCCAAGAGGCGAGAAAAAAAAAAGGTGGGGGGGACTAAAAAAACTCCATCAATTAATTAAACCCGGATAGGAGGGAGGCGCGGGAAGAGCCCGAGGGGAAAAACAAGAGGAGGGCCGTTTCCCCGGGCTGGGAGGCACTGATCGAAGTGGCGGGGTCGGCCTTCCAGCACCGTGATCTTAGGGAAAGGGGAGGCCAAAAGAAAAAAAAAATCATTCAGGTCCACAAAGGAAGCGGGGGTCGGCCTGCAGGCCGGGGCCGGACGACGGCAGGCCCAGGAGGCGGTTGGGGCCGGCCGGGCCAAGGCCGGGCTCCAGCGGCCGCGGTCAGGAGGGCGCGGCGCTCGGCCGGGCCAGGCCCGGGGCCCAGCGCGGGGAGGAGCGGCCGCTGCAGCGCCGCGCCCGGCTCCCAGGCTCCAGGCCCCGCCGGCCGCCCAGGCTCCGCGAGAAGCGTGGCGGACACGGCGACGGCGGCGGCTCCAGGTTCGCTCAGGCCGGCAGGCTGCGCCTTTCGGGCGGGCGGGCACCGCGACGCGGCCCGGCCCGTGAGGGGGCGTCGCAGTCTCTGCAGAAGGAAATGGGGGCGCGCGAGACGACGGTCCAGGAGGGCAAAAAAAGCAGAAATAGGCCCCAGACGGCTCCCCGGGACGGCTATCGGGCGGCCTCCCGGTCACGAAGCTCCCACCCGGCTCAGATGGGCGGCGCGGGTCTCGGCCGCCGTCCCCGACGCCCCCGCCACCTCACGAGGCAGCGACGGTCGCCTCCAGCGTAGAGGATCAGCTGCGGCCGCGGCCAGAGCCGAGACATAACAACTGACGTCGGCTGTGGGGCGGGGGGAGGGCGGGGCCAAGAGGGAGGGCGGGGCGAGGGCGGGCCACGAGGGGAGCACCCGCGGGCGGCGTTGAGGAGCGGCGGGTGCGGGGAAGGAACTGGGCGCCCCAGCCTAGGGGCAAGCAAGCAGAGCCCATCCGAAGACGCGGTGCGTCCTCTAAAGCGCTCCCGAAGTTGCCTCTTCAGTGTTTTCTCTCTCCTTTCTTTTGCCTTGCACATGTTTTAGTGATTGATCTTGACTGTCTTGTTGGACTTAGGACTGTGTCGCTTTGTGTATTTTTCGGTGAAAATGGGGCAGTTAATTCAAACTAGTCAATCCTAAAGGAAATTAACCCCGAATATTCATTGGAAGTCCTGATGCTGGAGCTCCAAATACTTTGGCTATTAGATGCGAAGAACCTACTCATTAGAAAAGACCCTGGTGCTGGGAAATTTGAGGACAGGAGAAGGGGACGACGCAGAACGAGATGGTTGTATGTCATCACTGCTTCAATGGACTTGACTTTGAGCAAGCTCCCTGAGATAGTGAAGGACAGGGAAGCCTGGCGTGCTGCAGTCCAGGGGGTCGCAAAGAGTCAGACACGCAAAGAGCGACAGAACAATTATCCTCTTAAAATAGGTAAAAGTCAAAAGGTACGTTTTTGCCGAGTCCTGGTTAACTGGGGAAATTTTGGCACGGTTGGTTTGAGGTGGTAGAAGGTGAAACCCGAAAAACAATGATTTGCCATCTTTAGGCCAGGATGTAGTAGCTTGTACATTTATGTGTGGGAAGAAGTTTGGCCAAAAGGAGAATCAGAATTAGGCCCACCAGTCCCTGTCCATTTCAAGGCCCTCCTCACTCCTTGGCTTTTCAGTCTCAGGAGTGATAAAAAGCCAGGTATTGAAGCACTGAGTTCCCAGGACAAGGGGTTGTTGCCTGTGGATATGTACCAGTGCCAAGTTTCCTTGCTGTTTTCTTTCCTTACCCTCCCTGAGTAAGGCACCGCTAGCAAGAGGAACTTGTATGAAATGAGTAATGTGGTTGAGCACACAGTAGGAGGTTCTGTGTTTAACCCCAATAGAACCGACTCTTCATGTCAATCTCTGTGCCAGTCTTGAGGGAGAAGGGGGTTGCATACATAAAATCAGTAAGGCTGGCTTCTACAAGCCCCCTTTTGAGGAAAAAAAAAGACCCAGAAATTACGAGAGAAATGTTAGCTATTGTGCAAAGCTGTTGAATGTCTTGAACTAGGGGTGAAAGTTGTAGGAAGAATGGGGGTTTGATCCTCATTCTTGGAGCCAATTAGGAATGGAAGGCAAAGAATAGTCCGTGAGAATGTAGCCTCAGAGTGGTACCCTTTTAAAATAAAGGAAGCAAGGGCATCTCAATGTCCAGCTGCTGGAAGAGGATTTAGTAAGGACCGACACAGGGCAGGGAGAAAGAATCAGAGGAGTATAGAAATGTACCATCAGCTCTTGGCCTCTGCTTCTGTGTCTTAACTAGCCTCAGTGTGGCTTTGTTTCTGGGGCTGGCAAATCAATGTGGGAGACTATATTAGACGTTCTAAAATGCTTGGTTCTGAAATTTCAGAATCCTTGGGCATGTCACAGTGATGTTGTTACTGGATAATATTGCTGTCCAAACCCTGACATATAAAACGAGATTCTTCACTTCAAATTGTACTCACTGGTGAGGAAAGACTGACCAAAAACTCAAATACAATTATAAAAGAGGGATGTATGTGTGCTAAGTAGCTTCAGTCCTGACTCTTTGCAACCCTATGGACTGTAACCTGCCAGGTTCCTCTGTCCATGGGCTTCTCCATCCAAAAATACTGGAGTGAGTTGCCATTTCCTCCTCCATGAAATCTCCTCCACCAGGGATCGAACCCGCATCTCTTCTGTCTCCTGTATGGGCAGGTGGGTTCTTAGAAAGGCAGGTGGGGAAAATTGAGCTGAGGACTGGAAAGGAGTTATTAAAGAACACTTTTGACATTTTGTGTTTAACTGCGTCCCATCCCAACAGTTGTGGCCTTGTTCCCTCAAGGTTTAGTTTGGTTCAGTTCAGTAGCTCAGTCGTGTCTGACTCTTTGCAACCCCATGGACTGCAGCACGCCAGTCTTCCTTGTCCCTCACCCACTCCCAGAGCTTACTCAAACTCACGTCCATCCAGTCACTGATGCCATCCAACCATCTCATCCTCTGTCATCCCCTTCTCCTCTCACCTTCAATCTTTCCCAGCATCAGGGTCTTTTCCAAAGAGTCAGTTCTTCAAATCAGGTGGCCAAAGTATTGGAGTTTCAGCATCAGTCCTTCCAATGAGCATTCAGGACTGATTTCCTTTAGGATGGACTGGTTGGATCTCCTTGCAGTTCAAGGGACTCTCAAGAGTCTTCTCCAACACCATAGTTCAAAAGCATCAATTCTTCGGCGCTCAAATTTCTTTATAGTCCAACTTTCACATCCATACATGACTACTGGAAAAACCATAGCTTTGACTAGATGGACCTTTGTTGGCAAAGTAATGTCTCTGCTTTTTAATATGCTGTCTAGGTTGGTTATAACTTTTCTTCCAAGGAGCAAGTGTCTTTTAATTTCATGGCTGCAATCACCATCTGAAGTGATTTTGGAGCCCCCCAAAATAAAGTCTGTCACTGTTTCCACTGTTTCCCCATCTATTTGCCATGAAGTGATGGGAACAGACGCCATGGTCTTAGTTTTCTGAATGTTGAGTTTTAAGCCAACTTTTTCACTCTCCTCTCACTTTCATCAAGAGGCTTTTTAGTTCTTCGCTTTCAAAAATTGTATATCTTTATGTGGTCGCACAGAGTCTTAGTTGCAGCATGTGGGGTCTTCACAGCGGCAAGTGGAATCTTTAGTTGCAACATGCAAACACTTAGTTGTGGGAGCATGTGGGATCCCAGGAGGATGATTTCAGTGTCCACTCTGCCCAGCTGGGCAGATTAAGTAGAATTTCTGTTCAAAGACCAAGATGACAAAGGGATGTTTGGATTATTTATTGGTTTTCCTAATCTGGTTTTTCTAACAGCTAGCCTGCTAGTCTGGGTTCTTGATTTTACATCTCAGATTCTGTTCATTTATGGGATAGCTGAAATGCCTTGTCATTTGGTATTGTGGCAAAAGCATGGAAACCAGAATTAGAGGGCTTGGTCCAGGATAGACTAGTATCTACTACTGTGTCACCTTGTTAAGAAGTCACAAGATGGCTCTAAACCTCCTTTCTGTCACCTATAAAATGGGATAAGCTGCTTACCCCGTCAGCCATTTACTGTAAGGATTGAATAAGGTAGTGAATGTAAAATTCCTTTGAAACAGACATACTGCTTGTATTTAATTTAAAATAGAGAATTAATTGTAGAGAAAAGAAAAGTCAGTATCTCTGGTTGAGCTGGATGAAATGAGATTATTTAATTTAGGGTCCAAAGAGCCTCTTTGAATTTTATTTTTATCAAAGTGTTAGTTGTTCTTTGTGTCCAACTCTTTGCAAACTCATGGACTGTAGCCCACCAGGTTCCTCTGTCCATAGAATTCTCCAGGTTAGAATACTGGAGTGGGTTGCCATTTCCTTCTCCAGGGGATCTTCCCCACCCAGGGATTGAACCTGGGTCTCCTGAATTGCAGGCAGATTCTTTACCATCTGAGCTACCAAAGAAGCTCTTTAAAAAATAAAAAGTCAAAGTATTATCCATATCAAAGAACACTTCAAGACTTCAAAATTGGGACAATTTTGAGAGTGAAAGGGGCAATGGTAACAAAATTATGCCAAACAATCAAGGACAAACTGGGACTGCCCCAGGCAAATCCAGATACTCTGCTTATCCCTTCTCACTCTGGTTCCCGTTCCTCAGAAGTAACAGCCTTCAATTCTATTAAGCATTTTTCTCATGTTTACCTTTCTATTTCCAAATAATAGGCTTCTGTTGCTTTTCTTGATTTTTCCATTTTTATACATTATCTATTGATTTCTTACCATGGAAGATGAAGAATGATCTCTTTTATACCCTCCATTCACACACCATTTCCTGCCCCTAATTCCCAATGTGATTATATTATATATTCATTTTTATATTAATGCATCCATATAAATCTTGTTCATGACTGAACCACATCATTTATATTTCCCTTCTGGTGCAATTGTTCATTTTCCCTGGAGTTAATAATTAACTCAAATTTTGGTTTGTTCTATTTTCTAGGGCCCTGTCCACTTATTCATTCCCAGACTCTCTGTCTGAACTATCAAACCACTCAAATGTCTAATTTATCAATCCCATGTTTTATTCGAAATAAACCTTCTGTCCTTGGTCTTCCTGCTCTTGGTAGACTGGTTACCCTCCAGACCAATTACATAGCTGTCATCCCAGGACTACCCTTCACTTCTCTTCTATGTTAGACTCTTTTTTTTTGATCCCATGATTACACTTTGTTTCTTCACTTCCTTGTTTGCATGGAACACAACAGCTACAGTGATTTAGTAAGAAAGTGAACTTTGGAGACCTTACACATCTAAAAATTCCTTTATTCTATTCTTATTCTTTTTTTCTGAAACAAAGACTTGGAAGACAAAAATCTCCTTAATACCCTTCACCAATTCACTGATTCCTAAGATTTTTGCTGCAGTTGCTTTATCATGTCTTTTCTCTATCTTAAGTAAAAGCATATTGTTTTCTTAGGGCTTTCCAGGTGGCTCAGTGGTAAAGAATCCACCTGCTAGTGCTGGAGATGCAGGAGAAGTGGGTTCGATCCCTGGGTTGGGCAGATTCTCTACAGGAGGAAATGGCAACCCACTCCAGTATTCTTGCCTGGGAAATACTGTGGACAAAGGAGCCTGGTGGGCTACAGTCCAGAGGGTCGCAAAGAGTCAGACACAACTGAGCACATACACACACTTTTTTTTCTTAAACCATTTAATAGCTTCAGTTCCTCTTCCTATTTGAATGTATAGCCAA
The DNA here is from genome assembly GCF_027580195.1 of Bos mutus. Lineage (NCBI taxonomy): Eukaryota > Metazoa > Chordata > Mammalia > Artiodactyla > Bovidae > Bos > Bos mutus. The sequence continues at coordinate 58,512,622 of NC_091627.1, forward strand.
GTATAGACTTCTAAATTGGAAACCATTTCCCCTCAGAATTTTGGAGGCATTGATCCATTATCTTCTGGCTTCTGTTGCGATTTAACTGTTTTCCCTATAATTTCTTTGACTACCTAATTACTGTTTTTCTCCGTAAGAAAATCAGACTTTCCTGGGTGCCTTCTCCAGAAACATGTCCTGCTGTGATTGTGAGAACTGCCCATCCAGTCCTTTGGCTGTAGAAATGACCTTGTTGATCACAGCATTGGTATCGTGCTGTGCTTTCCAGTGCACTAGGCCATTATCTGGGTTTATCTGGTGGCTCAATAGTAAAGAATCCACCTGCCAGTGAAGGAGACACAGGTTTGATCTTAAGTTGGAAAGATTCTCTGGAGAAGGAAATGGCAACCCATTTCTGTATTCTTGCCTGGGAAATCCCATGGACAGAGGAGCCTGGCAGGCTACATAGTGGACCCTGGGGTCGCAAAGAGTCAGACATGGCTTAGTGACAGAACACACACACACAGTGCATTAACTGCAGGAATAGGCAATGTGGCATTGGGAGACTTATTTAGCACATAAGCTGGAATCTTCAAAAGGAGGAACCTCTTTTTTGGGAGAGACATAGCTGCAAAATGTGGCTTTCAACAGAGCTGAGAGGTAGGCACCCTGCAAGGCAGCTCTGTTTGCATGTTGCTGTCCTTCTCCCCTGGCCAGTCAGCTGGCCAGGAGTCACCGGTCCTCTCATCTTCCAACACCAGGAAAAGCAAGCAGGAGGACCCTGTACAAACACTTTGAAGACAAAGGTAAATAAGGGAAGTAAGCAAACAATAAGTGACCTTTCCTCCTGGAGTAAACTATTCCCTCCCCTGATCACCTGAAGCTACAATGACACATAGTCTGACCATGAAACAGCTGGCATTGCTACAGAGTTTTCCCACCCAGGACAAAATGAAAATGCAAACCCCTTGTTCAAAAAAGCAGGAAAAAAGTACCATTGGAGTGCTACTATATAAAGCTTTTCCTTGCTTTCTGTTCTCTGGACCTGTTAAGATGTTTTTAAATTTGTGATTGAATGTATGTAACTCTCTCTTGGGCAGAGGACGTGAGTGTATGCTAACTTGCTTCAGTTGTGTCTGACTCTTTGTCGGACCCCATAGACTGTAGCCCGCCAGGCTCCTCTATCCATGGGATTTCCCAGGCAAGAATACTGGAGTGGGTTGCCATGCCCTCCTCTAGGAGGTCTTCCTGACTCAGGGATTGAACCCCGCATCTCTTGCACTGCAGGCACATTCATTACGACTGAACCACCTGGGAAGCAGAATATGGAAATGCCCCAGTGGTGAAGGGCAGTTGTAGAGAGCATGAGGTTGGGAGGGGGCCCTGGATACCAGGTGATGGCGGGCCGGCTGCCAGGAAATGGGGAGCTGACAGCAGGCAAATCTCGTGTGAGCAAAAGGCTCCAAGGCCTTGGCACATGTTCCAGTGTTCATCAGATCTCACTTATAAAACACAAATCCAAAGAAAAAATTATTTAGAATTTCAAGGCGGCAACAATTAAACTCCAAGCATCCACAGAGTCCCTCTGAACCTAGGGTCTCAAGCCTCTGCTTTGTCACATACCATGAAGTCAGTGTGTGGGATGGACTTATTGAAATCAATGAAGGTCCAGAAAATCCTTTATTTTTTATCATATTTGTGGTATGTCATAAGCTGCTGTAGATGGTTTTATTTTTTTACATAACCCTTCCTGGATGCCGTCTGCAAGGCTTAGCTCCTACCCTTTTCAGCCATTCTCTGACATATTACAGCCCCTCTCAAAGCCTTATCTGTAAAACAGAAATAAAACAATGATCTTGTAAGATTGTTGTGAGGACTTAATGAAGCTGATAAGGCACTAAGCTTAGTTACTGGCTCGTGTTTTTAACAAATGGGCATTAACATACATATGTGTATTTGCCCACATACATGATACACATACACATACAGCATTGCACGACACACAGGGATGGTACCAGAGTACATGAAAAGTGTGAAAAGGCGTTAGTCACTCAGTTGTGCCCGACTCTTCCTGACCCAAGGATTGTAGCTCGCCAGGCTCCACTGTCCATGGAATTCTCCAGGCAAGAATACTGGAGAAGGTATCCATTCCCTTCTCCAGGGGATCTTCCTGATCCAAGGATTGAACCTAGTCTCCTGCATAGCAAACAGATTCTTGACCATCTGAGCCTCCAGGGATACATAGAAGGTACTTAATAAATCTGGTTTTTTTGGACAAAGAACATAGATACTAGGAAATTTTTAAAATGTCAGTGTGGTGAATGAATGCTTTAGTTGCAGTGTAAGGCAAATATGACTTGATTATTTAAAGAAGAAAGTATAAAAGTGCTTTTTAAAAATTCAAACCTGCTTTGATAGGATAATTTAAAAACTAATCATAGCTGAATTAAGGACATAAAGAAAATGAATGAAGTCCTGAAAACCTTGATAAATTTGATTTTAGAATGAAAATAGGAAAAATTTAAAAAGTTGGTGCTGGTGAGCATAAAGAGAAAGATAAGAGAGAACCTTAGAATAGCAGTATTGTTTTCAGTTTAAAGTGAGTTTTTTGTTATAAAAGTATGCATTTTTATTACAGAAAATATAGGAAATAAGTATTATCAAAAAGAAAATCTGAAATATGCACAATCCCATTATTCTCACACAATGAACAAATTTGTATCAACTGATAATCCTACTGTAAGCACATGTTTGATTTCCTTGACTAGCATTTTCATTTTTAAAAGTATTTGACAATTTTACATCTGAAATGACATCTCATTGCTGATTTGGTTTAAATTGTGTATTTGAATAATAAACTACTTCTTTCCTCACCTTGTAAGTTTATCGTTCAGGCCTGTGTCCTTAGACCATTTTTAATTAAGATGTTTTTGTTTTAAACAATAAGAAATATTTTAAAATGCATTTTAAAAATACAGAAAATCTTATAGCAGACACAGCATGTCTCTGTGTTTTTCAGAAAGACATCCTGCTGGGCTTGAGGTCAGGGCTGTGTTAATACAATCTCCCATGTTGCTTAAAAAAGAAAAAAAGGTAAAATGTTTACCTTTTCTACGTACTGATATGCAAATGTTTTTTGCTTTGTTGTATGACATGTGGGATCTTAGTTCCCCAACCAGGGATGGAACTTGTGCCCCCTGCACTGGAAATTCAGAGTCTCAACCACTGGTGCCTGTGTGCTAAGTTGCTTCAGTTGTGTCCACTCTGTGACCCCATAGACTATAGCCCACCAGGCTCCTCCATCCTTGGGATTCTCCAGGCAAGAATGCTGGAGTGGTTTGCCATGCCCCACTCCAGGGGATCTTTCCAACTCAGGTATCGAACTGGTGTCTCTTATGTCTCCTGCTTTGGCAGGAAGATTTTTTTATCACTAGCATCATCTGGGAAACCCTCAACCAGGTTAATCACTGGACCACCAGGAAGTCTCGAAAATGTTTTTTGTAACATTAAGGTGCTAACCTTTTCCTATGAGACAGAGTTTTTGCTTTAATATTTGACCAATTCTTTTGACTAATTCATCAAAGTAACTGAAAAGAACAGGACAAAAGGAAATTAAATTAAACAAAATTTTTAGTTGGATATAAGAAACAGTTTCTTGAGGATAAAGAAAATAAATGCAGGAGAAGGAAATTATTATTATGGAATCTTTGACCCTCCATCTCTCTTCTATGATTTACATTAAATTTACCTGGCTAGGAAACAGAAGCTAGACCAAATGGTTGTTCATATTTTCCTAGATTCTAGGAAGAACTAATTTAAAAATTAGTAGGAAAAGTTCTGGGTCACATGGCTAATTTAACTTAATATGTGTTTTCTTCACCACTGTAAGCAGAATAATTATATCTTTGCAGGATTTCTGAATAAGAGCTGCTAACTCTACTGATCCCTGAGTCTGAAATTCAGTACTTGGATGCAATCTCAAAAACGACAGAATGATCTCTGTTCGTTTCCAAGGCAAACCATTCAATATCATGGTAATCCAAGTCTGTGCCCGACCAGTAATGCTGAAGAAGCTGAAGTTAAACGGTTCTATGAAGACCTACAAGACCTTTTAGAACTAACACCCCAAAAAGACGTCCTTTTTATTATAGAGGACTGGAATGCAAAAGTATGAAGTCAAGAAACACCAGGAGTAACTGGCAAAATTGGCCTTGGAGTACAAAATGAAGGAGGGCTGATAGAATTTTGCCAAGAGAACGCATTGGTCATTAGCAAACACCCTCTTCCAACAACAAAAGAGAAGACTCTATACATGGACATCACCAGATGGTCAACACCGAAATCAGATTGATTATATTCTTTGCAGCCAAAGATGGAGAAGCTCTATACAGTCAGCGAAAACAAGATCGGGAGCTGACTGTGACTTAGACCATGAACTCCTTGTTGCCAAATTCAGACTTAAATTGAAGAAAGTAGGGAAAACCACAAGACCATTCTGATATGACCTAAATCAAATCCCTTACGATTATACAGTGGAAGTGAGAAATAGATTTAAGGGACTAGATCTGATAGACAGAGTACCTGATGAACTATGGACAGAGGTTTGTGACATTGTACAGGAGACAGGGATCAAGACTATCCCCAAGAAAAAGAAATGCAAAAAAGCAAAATAACTGTCCAAGGAAGCCTTACAAATAGCTGTGAAAAGAAGAGAAGCGAAAAGCAAAGGAGAAAAGGAAAGATATACCCATTTTGAATGCAGAGTTCCAAAGAATAGCAAGGAGAGATAAGAAAGCCTTCCTCAATGATCAGTGCAAAGAAATAGAGGAAACCAATAGAATGGGAAAGACTAGAGATCACTTCAAGAAAATTAGAGAGACCAAGGGAATATTTCATGCAAAGATGGGCTCAATAAAGGACAGAAATGGTATGGACTTAACAGAAGCAGAAGATACTAAGAAGAGGTGGCAAGAATACACAGAAGAACTGTACAAAAAAGATCTTCATGACCCAGATAACCATGATGGTGTGATCACTCACCTAGAGCCAGACATCCTAGAATGTGAAGTCAAGTGGGCCTTCGGAGGCATCGTATGAACAAAGCTAGTGGAGGTGATGGAATTCCAGTTGAGCTCTTTCAAATCCTAAAAGATGATGCTGTGAAAGTGCTGCACTCAATATGCCAGCAAATCTGGAAAACTCAGCAGTGGCCACGGAGTGGAAAAGGTCAGTTTTCATTCCAATCTCAAAGAAAGGCAATGCCAAAAGAATGCTCAAACTACCACACAATTGCACTCATTTCAGTTCAGTTGCTCAGTCATGTCCAACTCTTTGCGACCCCAGGAATCACAGCACGCCAGGCCTCCCTGTCCATCACCAACTCCCGAAGTTCTCTCAGACTCACGTCCATCAAGTCAGCGATGCCATCCAGCCATCTCATCCTCTGTCGTCCCCTTCTCCTCCTGCCCCCAATCCCTCCCAGCATCAGAGTCTTTTCCAATGAGTCAACTCTTTGCATGAGGTGGCCAAAGTACTGGAGTTTCAGCTTTAGCATCATTCTATCTGTCTCACACGCTGGTAAACTAATGCTCAAAATTCTGCAAGCCAGGCTTCAACAATACGTGAACCATGAACTTCCAGATGTTCAAGCTAGTTTTAGAAAAGGCAGAAGAATCAGAGATCAAATTGCCAACATCCACTGGATCATCAAAAAAGCAAGAGAGTTCCAGAAAAACATCTATTTCTGTTTTATTGACTATGCCAAAGCCTTTGGCTATGTGGATCACCATAAACTGTGATTGTGAAAGAAAAGGGAATACCAGACCACCTGACCTGCCTCTTGAGAACTCTGTATGCAGGTGAGGAAGCAACAGTTAGAACTGGATATGGAACAACATGCATGCATGCATGCTAAGTCGCTTCAGTCATGTCCGACTCTGTGCGACCCCATGGACAGCAGCCCTCCAGGCTCCTCTGTCTATGGAATTCTCTAGGCAAGCGTACTGGAGTGGGTTGCCATTTCCTTCTCCACATGGAACAACAGACTGTTTCCAAATAGGAAAAGGAGTACGTCAAGACTTATATTGTCACTCTGCTTATTTAACTTATATGCAGAGTACATCATGAGAAATGCTGGGCTGGATGAAGCATAAGCTGGAATCAAGATTGCCGGGAGAAATATCAATAACCACAGATATGCAGATTACACCACCCTTATGGCACGAAGTGAAGAAGAACTAAAGAGCCTCTTGGTGAAAGTGAAAGAGGAGAGTGAAAAAGTTGGCTTAAAGCTCAACATTCAGAAAATGAAGATCATGGCATCTGGTCCCATCACTTCATGGCAAATAGATGGCTAAACAGTGGAAACAGTGGCTGACTTTATTTTTTGGGGCTCCAAAATCACTGCAGATGGTGACTGCAGCCATGAAATTAAAAGATGCTTATTCCTTGGAAGGAAAGTTATGATCAACCTGGACAGCATATTCAAAAGCAGAGACATTACTTTGCCAACAAAGGTCCATCTAGTCAACGCTATGGTTTTTCCAGTAGTCATGTATGGATGTGAGAGCTGGACTATAAAGAAAGCTGACTGCTGAAGAATTGATACTTTTGAACTGTGGTGTTGGAGAAGACTCTTGAGAGTCCCTTGGACTGCAAGGAGATCCAACCAGTCCATCCTAAAGGAGATCAATCCTGGGTGTTCATTGGAAGGACTGATGTTGAAGCTGAAACTCCAATACTTTGGCTACCTGATTTGAAGAACTGACTCATTGGAAAAGACCCTGATGCTGGGAAAGATTGAAGGCAGGAGAAGAGGATGACAGAGGATGAGATGGCTGGATGGCATCACCGACTCAATGGATATGGGTTTGGGTGGACTCGGGGAGTTGGTGATGGGCAGGGAGGCCTGGCGTACTGTGGTTCATGGGGTCGCAAAGAGTTGGACATGACTGAGTGACGAACTGAATGGAACTGAGTTATGAATCTAAGTTCTTTTTTTTTTTATATGTATATACGATTGTTTCAGCACAATTTATTGAAAAGACTATTCTTTCTTCACCATGTTGTGCCTTTGTCAAAAACCAGTTGTCCAGATATATGTATGAGCTTATTTCTGAACTTCCTATTTTATTCCACTGATTTATTTTTCTATCTTTATCTTAATACCACACTGTCTTCATTAGTGTGGCTTTATGATAATCCTTAAAATCAGGCAGTGTGATACCTTGAAATTTTTATGCTTTTTTTAAGAATGGTTGGGCTATTCTAGATTCTTGGCATTTCCTTAAAAATATTAGAATCAGCTTGTCTATCTCTACAAAAAATCCTGTTGGGAGTTTGATTTTAATTGCATTGAGTCTATAGATTAATTTGAGGACGCTTGGACATCTTTATGACATTGAGTCTTCAGGTCCATGAACATCTTGTCTTTCCATTTACTTAGGCCTCCTTTAATTTCTTTCAGCAGTACTTTGTAGTTTTAGTGTACATGTCTTTCACTTCTTTTGTTAAATTTATCACTATTTTTTCTGTTATTGTTCATGGTAATGCTTTTATATTCAAATTTTTAATTATTTGTTGCTACTACAGAAAAATATAATTGATTTTTGTGCATTGATCTTGTAGCCTATAACCTTACGGGTCTCAATTATTAGTTCTAATAGCTTTAAGAAAAGACTCCATCATATTTTCTTCATAGATCATTATGTCATCTGCAAATAAAAGCAGTTTGAATTTTCCTTTTATATCTGGATGTCTTTATCTATTTATTTATTTTTCCTTGCCTGAATGCGCTGGCTAGAACCACTGCAAGTTTTGAATTAAACTGATAAGAGCAGACATTCTTATCTGTTTCCTGATTTTATGAGGAAAGTACTTAGGTTTTCACCATTAAGTATAATGGTAGCTGTAGTATTCTTTAGATGACCTTTATGAGGTTGAGGAAGCTCCTTTCTAATTTTAGCTTACTAAGAGTATTTCTTAGAAATAGATGTTGAGGGACTTTCCTGGTAGTCTAGTAGTTAAGAGTCTACTTTGCAATGCAGGTGTTCAGTTCAGTTC